>NC_071396.1:15782151-17233234 GCF_022682495.2 Desmodus rotundus | reverse complement strand
TTTTCATACCGCTGTGGGGTCATTTTTAAGTAGAATGTCAAGAGGTCAAAATGTATATTCACATGCAATTACCATTCAAAAAAAAGCTCAAATTTCCAGTTTCAGTACAAAAGGAGAGAAAATTTTTCCTTTAACTTGATAGTACAGAGTACAGTCAGTCTCCCTAACACTGATCATTATATACATAAGCAGTGATGGCACATCCTCTGTGGCTAAAGGTCTCATGAATGCTTTTAAGGGTTAATTGATTTAGTCTCAGACAACCCTATGGATTCCTACTATCCTCCTTTTCCAGAAGAAGAGAGGAAGCCAGAAAGGTTAAGTGAGGTCACTTCAGATCTGAAGTCACGAGACCAGCCAGAGTTGAGATTTGCAGAAATTATCCACTTGTCTGGCTATAATTGTTGCTTTTAAAAAGGACACAATGGCTAATTTGGATTTCTTAAATTTTAAGGTAATATTTAATATTTTATAAGTTTTATAAGGTTCAATAAGTATAAATTTATTCATAAAATTCATTTGTTTACCTTTAAAATTCTAGGTCATGTTGTTGCCCGCCCAGCTTTCTATTGCTATTTGCTAGAATAATTTAAAACAAAATAAGTTAGAAAGTATGTTCTCGTTACATTATATCTTTTCAGTTTGTTTAAGATAATGTTCTACAATACAGTCATTTTAAACTTATTCATCTCACGTCTTTTATTTGGGTGTCTGGGCGTGGTTTTATGTTATAAAGATATTTATATTTTATGTTAATTTTTAGACTAATTTCTAATTTGGTTATAAGTAGACATTAAGCACATAGTTGTATATTTTAATTTATATTAAAAGTATTATAATTATCTTAAAATATCTTATAAAACATTATTATGACCAAATATTGCTATCATTATGGCCAAAAAGAGAATTTGAAGTAAAAAGGGTAATATTCGAATGCTAAATTCAACATACACTTGTTCAAATTTAACATGATCATATAAGTTATATTACTGAAAAAAAGATTGGCAGAAAAGACATAGACATCATCATAGCTTCTTTGAGTGGTGAAATGGCGGGCTCTTTTTATGTTCTCTTTTTCCCACAAGCTATCTCTACTATTTTGACATTCTTTTGACGGCTCAGTTAACTTTTGCGTTTTCACAGAGGCGCAGAAACGAGATGGAGGCCCTGGCCCAGGTGGCTCAGCGGGTGGAGCGCTGTGCTGCCACTTAAAGGTGGTGGGTTGGATTCCTGGGCAGGCGTCAGGGCACACGCCTCGGCTGCGGGTTCACCCCAGTCCAGGCGCGGATGGCAGGCAACCGATCCCTGTTGCTCTCTCCCCGTCCTCTTTCTCTGAAAGCCAAGGAAAAATGTCCTCAAGAGGATAAAAAAACATAGAGGGAGATTAAATATTTCCTCAGCTTATAGCAAATGCTATAGAAATACTAGTACTTATTCTTAAATACATGACTTTAACCATTTTTTTCTTAAAATGTCTACAAAGATGAGAGATACTATACAATTTTCCTGTATTTCCTGGAATAACAAGTCTGATTATACATACCTTTAAAAAAAATAAAAACATTATTGTCTGAGAAGGAAAACATGCCCAATGAAGAAACTGTGATCTTCAGTAGAGGCGAGCTGCGTGCTGAGGGAGGAAGCACAGGCCGGCCCCCCAGGGGATGCCCGCGGGCTGGGGTGGGGGGAGCTTGAGGACCAGCTGGCGGGGCTGGTGGCGGGGGGGGGGGGGGGGGGGGGGGGGGGGCGAGGGGGGGGGGCGAGGGGGGGGCGAGGGGGGCGCACCACAGAGCAGGGCCATGTGCAGCAGCGATGCTCAGACACAGCGCAGCGCGCATTGCGTTAAAGACCACGTCTGTTGTGAAGTAGGGAGCGGCCTTTCCATTCTCGAAAGCAGAGTCTCTTTGGAAAGCGAGTATTGTTGTTCTTAAAGAATGTTTGATCTCCAGTTACGAGGGGCAGCATCGCCATTTTTAAATATTTACATACATTTACACATGCGCATGGGTCTTATTCTACGAAGGACCCACGAGGAAAGTCCTTGCCTTTTTCCTTAGCTCCCTTTCTGTTATGACTCCATTGCTGTAAGTTCCACAGAGGGGAGTGACTGTCCCCTCTGTGGAACTCTGTGCGTGTGTGTCCTTTCTGAATCTTTGGGCGTTTTTTTATTATGTGGCCTTATTAAATTTTTTCTCCCTTTGGATCACTGGCTCTTAATATTAAATATATATCTGCCCTAAGCTAAAAATAAAGGTCAGAAATTTAATGAAATAAGGCAAAACAACTATTACTGCAATCGCTGTCATTTTATTTATTCATTTATTTATTTATTTTTTATTTATTTTTTATTGATTTGAGAGAGAGAGAGAGAGAGATTGATCGCTTGCCTCCTATACACATTCATGCCCCAACCAGGGATTGAACTGGTGACCTAGGTATGTGCCCTGACCAGGGATCGAACCCACAACATTTTGGTGTTTGAGACACTACTCCAACCAACTGAGTCACCTGGCCAGGGCTTTTTTATTTTTCCACTTATGTTTTTCCCGTCTGACCAGATAGTTAAGAGTAAAGGTTCTTTTACAATCAATACAAATTCCCTCTGTCACTGGAAGGAACAGTAAGACTTTGGATTTAACTGTTTTACAAGAAAAAATACTGGAATATAGAAACCAAATCTCCTGGCTTTAAACTAATACCATGCCGGTGTGATAACAAATGTTCTGGGAGAGCAAACTAGCAACTGCTTATTTGGCTGAAACAGTGAAAACACTGCAAATTTCAGACTCCCCACCTGTGTCCTCTTCGTTAACATTTAGCTGCCTGTGTCCTACGTCCCTGGGCCCTGTGTGCCTGAGCCACTACGTCAGCTTGATGACTGCTCAGAATCAGACCCTGTGCCTGCCAGGCCTGCCAGAGCTACCTGCAGAAAGCGGCCAGCCCTCTCAGCCACTGGGAGCTCCCGCTGCCTCCCGGACCGAGGGAGGTGCCGTTTCCAAAGGTGCTCTGGGGAATGTGTCAGCCTGCCAGATATAGGGCTCAAACTGCCATTTCCCATGGGCGTGTCAGCTCCTGAAACCATCATCCATAACAAACATTTCTGAAGATGGTTTTCTCTCACTCAAATTCACTGAAAATAATAGCATATGAAAAACAATCAGAAGTAGAAACTAAATGACAAGTGGTTTCCACAGCATCTAGGGCAGATCTGTCACGGTAAGGTCTGGAGAATATTTTTCAAAATCTGATTTGGTTCCTACTGGGAAGATTAATCTTGGTATTCTCAAAGAGTGATACCTGGATTTGCATATCAGAGTAACTGAGTCTGCAAGACATATTCTATGTCAGAATCTGAGCAGTGGGGAAAACATGCTCCTCATCCCTCACCCTGCAACCATCAGGCACAAAAATGCAAAAGAACATTGGTGTGTGCGCATGTGGTGGGGAGGGAGAGGGTGCATATGGGGACCCTGGGGTCTCCAGATTTCTCCACAATGGCACCAGGTGCTTGTTCAGGTGCGGACCAGGCTCACCCAGAGCTCCCGGCACTGAGGGGCAAGAATCACTGTGTCATAGGGTCTTTCTCAGATGCACTGGGATTTGGAGCGAGATCCCATGTTCTCTGAGAAGTTGGTAAAAAATGAGTGAGCCAGAAAAGAAGAGTTCAGGAGAACTTGAAGCTTTTGGTCTGAGCAGCTGGAAGAAGGGAATATAATTTACTGAGTCAGAGAAACACAGGACAGAAGGAGGGCGGGGTGGAAAATACTGTCCAATTTTGGACGTAATAAGTTGGAGATTCCTATTAGACACCTAAGGTATTATATCATCTGATCAACAAATTTAGTTTGAGGCCATACTAGTATTCAAAATAAAAAAAAAATAAAGCATAAGGACATGTACATGTTGGCAAAAAGGACAAAGGAAGTATGATCATGATTTTACATTTTATATATATAAATATTACATATATATTCTTAATTATGTATTTTTAGATTCTGTATTTTCAATGCTTAGCTTGCCCCTCCTGGGTCAGCCAATTCCTAGCAATGGTAAATGACCAGACTCAAACGTTTAAGTGAAGCCCCCACCTCACCTGTGCGAGCACCTTTCATATGCAAATCAAGCAATCCGCAGCCCTGTCCCGCCTCCTCCTGCATTAGGCTCTCACTCCAGGCCAGTGTCCACCTGCCCTAATCACCAGGGCTAGGCTCTGCCACCAGGGACAGCCCGGAAGCCCAGAGCCTCAACCTGCTTACCCTTCCTGACTTGCTCCTTCCCACCAAAACCACAGTGAAGGGTCTTGCCCATATTTTTGTCTCCTGACAGAACCCGGTGCTGCCCTGGACCCCCACCCCAAAAATTATGTACCCACTTCTCTCGCAGTCTGTGAGGGACAATCTGTCTTTTCAACAGCAAACATCTGTTGGCCTTTCTATATCTTAATAATGGCAAAATCTGCATTTTATAACATGCCTGTGGAGAGGATAATAACTTCTGATACAGTGCCAACTGACAGACTATGAAGGCACCACCTCAGAACCTGATAAAGCAGACAAAATATGCTAAGAGAACTTCCCACTAAACGGTGGGATTTTCTAGCCCGCACAGAACACTCAGCAAATTTCATTCTCAAACAGTTCTCAAAAAACAGTCGCAGGCCTCAGTAAAATTCAATGAATCAACACAATAGAGGCTTTTTTCATTGACCACATACAACAAAATTAAAAATCAATACCAAAGAATGCCTCAAAAATGAAACTGCTATGTTTATGACTTTATAACATAAAATTGCCAGTTGCCAATTTTGTTAAGGGGGGTGACATAAAGGAAATTATACATGAAGTTGGCAATGAAGGTTCTATATACTTATATTTGTAAGATAGTTCTAAAGTAATATATATCTCTCTGAATGTAATAACCAGGAAACAAGAAATATGAAAATACATCAAATTAAAAACCTTAAGAAATGTGGCAATTCCTTTAGAAATAAGGGTAAAGGAGAACAACTAAGATCAAAACATACAAATTAGACAAAGAATTGGTGCGACCATCTTTAACACCTGATTCACTGAAGAGATGAGTAACATTGCCAAACCTCTAGCAACAGAACAAAAAAAAGGCATAAATAGCAGACAAACAAAATACATATGAGAGGAAGAGGGCAATGTTAGATTCAGGGGAGTTTAATAGAACAGAACAGTACTGATTAAATATATGCTCAGCCTTGACCAATCCAATATATTTCTGGAAATTATATAAAACACCAAAGTTGGTGCAAGAAGAAATAGATTTTGAAGGAACAAATATCTTTAAAAGTTGAGCAATAAGACTAATAAATAACATTTTTCATTGTCCCTGGGAGACACCTGTCCTAGACGACTTATACCAAAATTTCAAGGAACAGAGGAAGATAAATCTGCTCAATCCATTTTATTAGGTTGTGTAACCTTGATGTCAAAGCCATAATAAGTAGACCACAAGTAGTACTCATAAACTATAAATCCATTTCATTTATAACTGTTGTTTTTAAAACTTATGAAATAGTTGAGTTACCTATCACACTCATGTTTTCAACCAAAAATAGGTGTTGAATTGTATCTATATTTTATATGTATTGAAAATAGCACATATTTCCTTTTGTTAATTCACGTGACAAATTAGCTTCACAGATTGCCGTAGTGCTGGGATGTATATCTATCAGAAAATGTTTGCAAAGATTCAGAAGAAGACATGTGTATAAAAGTTCATTACTTTATTTTCTTGTATGTGGAATCGTTATGATTTAGAAGCCACACATGTCTAAGCTGTAATAATTGATAAGTAAGTGATGGTGGGTGCTTACAAGTGAAGAGTATACCATGGTGTGAAGTGTTGAGCAATAAAAGTAGAAAACAGAATGAAATGTGTAGCATAATTTAATAGATGTTACATTGGTGATTTTCTACAGACCTTTAAAGATACACTGCGTTAGGCACCTTTGAATTTCCCTTTGCTCAATTTCAGTGTTATGTTCTAATGGAAACTTGAGGTCCAACTCCAAAAGTAAGGTTGAGTGAAGGCTGGTTTTGTGTCAGTCGACACTCAGTAATTCAAACACTAATGTAGGCATGGCTGGGAAGGCATTTGCTGAGACGGCTGAGATCTACAATCAGTGACCGGGACTACTCTCCATAATGTGAGCGAGCCCCACCCAGACACCTGAAAGGCCTGAATGCATAACTGACATCTCCCTGGGAAAGAATTTCTGCCACCCACTGCGCACTCTGCTGTGGCCTCTGAGTCTCCAGCCTGCTTGTCCTGCCCAGGGTCTCAGGCGAGGCGAGCCCAGCCAGACCCCACAGTGACATAATCACACAGCCAGTTCCTTGAAGAGAAATCTGTTTCTTTCTGTGGTGGAACCCTGACTATACAACCTACAAACCTTGCTTGTCAGAGACAAAGTTAAAAACTATGAACAAAAGGAACAGCACTTTCCAGGAACCACATGGAATTTGGTCAAAAGTGGCACAATTCCCAAGAAAAGGAATAGGCTCGTTGGGCTGTTTATTACAGATCAACCATGTTTTGAATTTCTGACATGACTGTAGAAAGGTTGTTTAATGTACGAATTTGTATTCAGAGATTTCCCTCATTTTGTGAATATTCTCTCAATTCATATTTTGCGGTTTAGTCTGTTGGCACACATCTCACAGACGCAAGTGTACAGGTAGTAGGTGATCATTTTGTGTAAACAATTCATAAGCTCAGGTGGGAACAATAACTTGTCATTAACAACAAAACTCAATTCTTATCCCATCACGAACTTCCACAAGGAAGATTCAGTGGACTTTCAGTATCGATAACTTACTGGTTTGGGCACAGACATGCTGGAAACATTAGTTTATTTTTTCCCCCAAAACATTCCATCAGCTCTCAACAAAAGGACCCCTTCTCTGCTGCCCTGGGGAAGATTGAACCAACCTGCCAATGGTTTGCTCTTCCAACAGGTTGGTTCCTCTGTCTGAACCTTTCAGTCATAGTAGAGGGGGTCAGAAAGGGAAAAGCACCAGACAACTTGTAAAAAACCAGGTGAGTTATGTCAAACCGATTTGCACGTTCTGCAAAAGAGTTTCACTCCGCAGCTGTCTTCCTCTTCTCCCTCTCACTGCGTGTTTGGCTAATGTGTCTGAATGTGTCTGAATGTCTGGAGGAGGGGTGCTGGCTGAGATTCTCTAATGCAGCCTCCACCTGCCGTTGGTCCCTCTGGGTCATTTGCATCCCCTGTGATCCTGGCCAATGGTGCTGGAGGGCCTTTGTTTCTCTCAATGCTGACCTCCATTCTTTCATGGGACACAGCGGTGACACCGTTGGAGGTTCCCACTGCATCTCTTTCTGCTTCAGCCCCTGAACCTTTGATTATTCTCTTTGACAGAGACAAAGATGTGTTTGCCCTAAATATTACAAACTCTGAAACAAGATGTTCTGAGTGCACATTCGTTTCTGAACACCCAGGCTTTTCATCTCTTCCTTAAATGGGACTTGAAATTTGGGTGAAGGGAACACACACACTTAGACCACAACTACGACAGGGATGCAGATAAGATTGCTTGTCTTCCCCGGATCACATAAATCCTACAGAGGGGAGTGAAAGGCCCTTTCAGCTTCGTAGCCTCAGGCAAATAATTTAACTCTGAGAATCAATGGCGAAATAAAAATGATATCTATCTTGCGGAGCAATCTAATGACTATGGACATGGTGGGCGTTCAATAAATGGTCTTTGATACGGTGAAATTGCCCATGTATGCATACAAATTAGGCAATCACTGATAGAGGTGGAAAGATCAATGTGTGACTAATTGTATTCCACAGAGTCAGCAGCATATATTTGGAAGCATTTATTTTGCGGTTTTGCCTATTAATTTTCTTCATTGAGTTGAAAGACATAGGCACATACGGAGTAGAACTTCAAATGGTTTTTCATATTCTAACTGAGCCTGCTACCCAAATGGCAAGGAGATCCGGCCTGCACCCAAGTGTAGGGTTTGGAGGTGAGAGAAGGTGGAAGCAGAGCCAGAGCCAGATCCTGTCCCAGAGTGGCGCCGCCTTGCTCCTGCTGCCAGAGTGTGTCCGTGTTACCCGAGGCACAGAGAACACAGCCAGCACTGAGCCGGGCCTCACTCACTCTGTAGGGATGTTGACCCTTTCCACACCTGCCCAGAGCCCCTGGACTGCAGGTGTGATGAGGGGAGGGTTTGTTAATAGGATGCCACGCCCCTCCATTGCAAGCCTTCCCACTAGCCCTCACCTGGGAAAGAGAAAGGCGTGAACTGGAGATACAATGGGAATTTTAAATGAGTGAGATAAATTCAGTGATTAAAAAAATGACAAGGCGTTACAGAATCAGTACTAGATGTCAACAAGTTTCTTGGGATTCAGCCAGGGAAGGAAAATTGACACAATAATTTGAAAATAATGATTGAAACAAAAATAAAAAGTTTCATGTTTGTATCCCCATAGTAGTTGAGTCACTACCATAAGCCAATTGGTTATATAATCATTATTGCTATCCTAATAAATACCATGTAGTAATATGGTTAATGCTTAAATGCAGGATCCCAAAACATTAGCAAACCATGATTACATTCGTATAAAATGAATAGGCTTAAAATAGAATGTTAGATTAAAATATCCTAATATTCATAAAGAAGTCATGTTTGAATGCTAGGATTTATATGCTATTTTTTCTTTTATACATTATTCTCATATTCCACAAACTGGTTATATTGGTTTATACATTAAAATATAATTTCATAAATAACAAGGATAATTTAAAATTGTTTAATCCTATCTCTCACCTGGGTTTCACCTAATGGCTGTGAGATATTTATTCTCACCCTTTTACTTCAATTCCTTACCCTTGCTCTCTCTACTTCCCCACTCCTCATCTCTTATTCAGCCCTGGCCTGTACCTGTGAAAATATTCAGCACCTCCGGTAGCAATCTTACCCTCCTGAGATTTCTCACACACAGTCACAGGAGTGAGGACTGTGGAGGCCCCGACGCCCAGGCTTTCTCTCATACTCAGGAGTCCGCACGGCCTCCCCAGGCACCCGTCCTGTCTTCCACATCTGTGGTCTTTCTCATTTACGTTCTATCCACCAAAACACATCTAAGTAGCCGTGACAGTCTGTGAATTCATAAATCCTTCGTCAGTGATTACGGTGAGTCTTCTTGCTCATCTTCGTGATTTCTTACAGCATTTTTCCTACACATTCACTCTGCCATTTGATTCTTTCTCCATGATGAATGACGGTGTGTCATACGTTTTCAACTACAACGTAAAATGAACGAGGCAGGGTGGGTGTAGCCCATCATCAGTCCAATAGTGTATTCATTCAACAAACATTATTTTTTCACTTCTAGGAAATCATGTTTTGTGTGCCCACTGTAAGATGATAGGCTTTCAGGATACAAAGCTGTTTATCCAGTGGGAAGAAACTGGCATGTGAACAAATGGATAACACCTTAGTGTGAGTCCCCCCCCAAAAAACATATCTGGAGACAAGGGATTGTATTTGAGTAGCTTATACTGGATGAAAGTGGAGGACTGGGTAGCATGAGAGAGGGACAGGCTGAAGGTCAATTCCAGGCCCAATGGTGACTGCTGTCAATGTTGGGGCCAGTTCCGCGGGGACTCTCTGAGGAGCCCTCTGGAATCATCCTCAGAATTGTTCACTTTTGCCATTGGATCAGGGCGTACTTATATATCACTCCCCTCCCCATGGGTCCAGGGTTTCCCTCTCCTGCCTGGTTTGTCTACCTCAGAAGGGTGAGAGGATGCCTGCAGGAGTGGCAACAGATTTTCAGGGCAACAGTCAGACGTGTGGGACACAGCTGAGGTGTCATACTTCGGGTTTAGCCCAAAGTAAAGAGGTGGGCGAGAAAAGGTGAGCTGCGGCACAGAGAAAATTTTACATGCGCTGTAACAGTTTCAATGGTAAAGAAATGAGGATGATCAGTGTCCCCCAGGAGGAGGAACAGGGAAAGCTTGGCAGATGGGATGGTCATTGATTTGCACACAAGGCTGGCTTTACCCTAATGAATTACTATAGCACCGAATGAGATGCTCTGGCAGCGCCAATGAACGTGAAGGAGAGATCTTCCTGTTTCCCTTCCTCAGCATCTTACTTACAGGAATAATTTCATTCTGGCTCTTTGTAATGAGTTTTATGACCCTGGGCAAGTGAACAACTTGGCTGGGCTCCACTTCCTTCATTTACAAAATGAATTGATCACTGAGCTCCACTCAGGCTCCCACACTATGGTTCTCTGGATCTGTATCCTCATATACACCACAGACGGAGATCCATTCCAGAAGCGTGCATATCCGCATCACCGTGCACTGCTTTCCTGCTAGATTCTTTGCCAGAATGTTCCCAGTGCTGGAGGATCCCCCTAAGCTTCATTTGGTCTTTCAGTTACTGTATGCTGCTTATAATATGTAAATTGCTTTGAAATTTCCTAAATATTTATAGGAAGAAAAGTCTATAAGGAATGCAGCTGTGACAAAATAGTTTTCACTGATTACAGGAACATCTTAGAACATATGCTTTTGGAAATGGTGACTCATAACTGCACACTAAATGGTAAATTTACAGTGTTCCCACTGAAATTCTAAAAATCTCAAACTCCTTCCTGTTGCCTCCAGGCTACAGTAACCTGAGGACTGACTGCTTCTCCACTGCCCTCCGCCCTAGCGACTCTGGCCTGCTCTCCGCTCCTCCAGGAGGGAGACCTCCTCCTGGGCGTCTCCTCCCTCACCTCTCAGCACGTCACACCCTCACAGAAGCCTGTCCTGGCCACCAGTCTCCAACTATACCAGCCCCTCTGTCACTTTGCTTTATTTTTATTTTCTGAATTACTGTTATACTTTGTCTTTATATAGTGTATTTAGTTGTGCATTTATTTTCTGTTCCTCGTAAAAGGTAAGCTCCATTCTTCAGTGAATCCCCAGTTCCTAGGAGAATATCTGGACTATAAAAAATTCACAATAAGTATTTGTGGGCCAAATAAAGGATCACTGAACTTGAAACTAGAATTATTGTTTATGTTCTGTTTCTGACATGAAGTTATATAATCTGAGAATAATATCTGTCCTGTCTACCTCATAGGTTGTTGCTTATGGTTAGTTAGACTTTGGTCTAATTATCTGAGATTTTTCCTTCAAGAATATTCTAGAAGAATGCATTCATTCATTCAATGCCTCAGTCTCCTCACCTAGAACACAACGGAAACCATAGTGCCTACTTTAGATATTACTCAGAAAGTACCTGACATGCACTAACCAGGATATAGGTGTTAGCTACAACTTTTTTCCCATTTGTATCTACTTCCTTTCCTGTTAAGACTTCTGATGAACCCTGACCACGCTCCGAGGCAGCACTCAGGTGCCGGGTCTCATACAGCCTGTCCTTCTATCGCATTGCCTTTCCTACCTGGCCACAATCCCCATAACGCTACTGATTTCTTACATTCTGGTCACTTCACAGACACTTCAACACGGACTAAGGGACCTTCTAATAGCTCCTTAGTGCCTCTTTATGTTTGGGTAGTTTTTGTGTCCAAATAAATAGAATTCATTCTCACTGTGCCAATTTATTTAAAAGATTGTACTTGAAACTTTTGATTAAAACAGTCCTCTTTGTAAGGATCATTGGTCTTCATGAATAGAAGGGAAATACCACATCTATTTTTTTCAAATCAATTGTATTTTTATTTCAAGAGAAATAAAAAAGCTTCATTTTATTGTTCTATAATTTATTTACTATAATTAAAATATATTTTGAGAGAAAAAGTTATTGAATTCAATTGAAAAATCTGTGTATTCAATCACACATAGATATGTATCTGCTATTTTTCAGAAGACTTATAACTTTGAAAGTACAGTAAATTTAATACCTTCCAGAATAGTCCTAGAAATTTAAAATAGTTTACACCCAAAAGTGAAGTGCTGAGCTAACTTTTCCACACAAAATACAGTTTACAATCAATTCAAGGGTGTCCAACCTGCGGACCCATAGGCTGCATGCACCTTAGGTGGCTGTGAATGCGGCCCAACATGAAATCATAAACT
Source organism: Desmodus rotundus (assembly GCF_022682495.2). Classification (NCBI taxonomy): domain Eukaryota; kingdom Metazoa; phylum Chordata; class Mammalia; order Chiroptera; family Phyllostomidae; genus Desmodus; species Desmodus rotundus. Next base: position 17,221,121 of record NC_071396.1, on the reverse strand, counting down.
TACTTAAAACATTATGAGATTGTTTTGTGATTACGTATCACAATGTATTTAATGTGTGGCCCAAGACAACTCTTCTTCCAGTGTGACCCAGAGATGCCAAAAGGTTGGACATCCCTGAAGGTCGTCTATTTTCCAGTCATAGTCAAGAAAGTTATTTTCTCATTCACTTTTTGTGCTCCATTTTCTACTAACAGAAATAGAGATGAAACTCCAAAGACAGGCTTCCAGGTACAGTTGGAGTTGAACACACACAAACCCTTTGTTTATTTCTAGTCATTCATCTTCTCTGTTTCCTGAAAAATACCATCTGAATCTTTATTACTCGCCTACATCCCCAGGACACACCTGCAGGGACATTCATCAGCTGCCAAATGGGCCACAGATGGGAGCTTCTTCATTTCTCTGTGTCCCCAGTAAAGGTCTCTGCATTCACTTGTATTTACTTCCTCTCCTTCTGTGAAAGATCAAAGTCTCCTTTTCAAGGTCAATGCTCCCTTACGTGGTCTGGTGGAACCAAAAAAGTATTAGATAACCCCAATGCAGAGACACCCAGTGCAGCCCAGTTCTGTTACTCAGTGAGACCCAGTTCTGTTACTCAGTGAGACTCAGTGGGGCGGTGGCTATTAAATTTCTGAGTCTCTTTCTCCTCTATTGCAGAATGGAGGTGGTAAGTACTTCCTGGCAGCGCGATGATTATGCACATTAAACAACCAGCTGAGGTTGCCTCTGCTGCTTTTTCTCTTACACTCCAAACTCCACTCCCCGAGACTGCAATTGTCTCTGTCTCTTAGCTGCTCGCTGAGGGGTGAGTCCTTGTCCTCCATTTCTCTCTAATATCTTCCGTTTCATTTGCTTCCTTTCATCTTGTCTTTATCCAAATCACGCCCTCACCTCCTAGACCCTAAACTTTCTATTGCTCTGTCCTCTCACAGCCTCGTTGCTCAAAAACATCCTCTAGTCTCCATTTCCTCCATTTTCCCAGCAACCGTCCCACCACTGGAAGCAACTCTGATTCCAAGCCTGTCACTGAAGCTCTGTGGGCGAGGCCATCACTGGTGGCCACCCATTTCACCATCCTCTTTATGAACCAGCCTACATTCATAAATTCATAAATGTTTATGACACATTTTATTAAAACAGTCCCCTTTTCATTGGCTTTCATGAATAGAGGAGAAATATCATATCTACTTTTTTCAAATCAATTGTCTTTTTATTTCAAGAGAAATTTTAAAACAGCTTAATTTACTGCACTACAATTTATTTACTATAATCAAAATATACTTTGAAAGAAAAATATTGAACGTAATAAAAAATATCTATATGCTCACTCCCAAATAGGTATGTATCTGCTATTTTTGAAAGTCTTACTTTCTGGGGCTTCGATGACGTGATTACTGTTTTCTCCAGCTAACTTGGTGAGTCTCCTTTGTCTCTTTTACTGGCCCATCTACTTCTAGCTCCTGTCACTCATAACAAGGTCCTAATCCTTGGTCTCACATGCACTCTATCTGTTCTAACTGAGCAATACTGTAAGTTCTCACAATGTGAGTAAGATCCTCTCTGCAGCTGTCTCCCAAGCCAAACTCTGCAGCCAAGCACATCAACCGGTTCCCATGAATCTCAGCCTGAACACCCTGCACGGCCCTCATATGAGCACCAGGAATCACCATATCTCATACACCCTCCTGTCCGTCTGTCAGTAATGCTTTCTGTGTGCTGTTTCGTAGAATGAAGAGCCCTCACGTGTCCAAACAGGAGGCAAATCAAACATTCTACACTCCTTTCTGTCCCTCCTCAACCTTGTGCAAATGTCCAAGAAGGAAATTTTACCTCATCCACGTTCCATTTGTTCTTTGCACTTTCGTCCACTACTGAAATGTCAGGCCTCCGTGTTTTTCATTGTTCCCAGGAGGTCTCCTTGATCATTAACTTCTCCCCTTTATTGGTCTTGGTCCAAAATGCTACCAAAGTTGTTAACATTCTGAAATGCGAACTTTAAAACTATATTTTATTAACTGCAATAATTCTAAGTTCATCAGTGGCCTACTGTGCACTTAATTACATGCCCAGAGGAAGAGAGAGGGCATAAAAATGATTTGATGGAGTCTGTATATCCCCCATGTGAAGCTCCAAATTATAAACACTTCCAGGAATCCAAACAACCTTCTAATAATCCCTTGCACACACCAAAGAAAACTATAATTTCTTCAGAAAATTGCTTAAAGGCAGTGGTGAAAAGCAAATCTTCAAATCAGACTAGAAACAAAACAGAATTGCACACAAAGGAACAAAGACACGGATGGCAGCTTTCTTGATGGAAACGAGGTAAGGCTGAAGACAGCAGAGAAAACTCTCAAAAACACTGAAATAAAATAATTCCCACCAACCTGATACACTTAATTGAATAAAAATTAAAGTCGAAAAGCAAAGGCAAAGTACAGACTTGTTTTAGACCATAGCAAGTATTGACGAGGATTGGAGCAAATGGAGCTTCTGATGGGAACACCAGTGGTACAATTGCTTTGGGAAGTACCGTATTTTTCAGACTATAAGATGCACCTTTGTCCCCCAAATTTGGGAGGGAAATGGGGGTGCGTCTTATACTCCAAATGTAGCTTACCTGGCTCGCTGGGTTGGGAGGCGGCGGTGGAGTGGGGTCACAGGAGGCAGGAGCAGGGCCACACTTTTTGTTTCAATTTTTTTTTCCTATTTTCCTACTCTAAAGCCTCGGTGCGTCTTATGATCCAGTGAGTCATATAGTCCTAAAAATATGGGAGATTTGTTTCTTAACAGATAAGTAAACACTTGCAGTGTGACATAGCCACTCCTCTCCCAGGTATTTGCCCAAGAGAAATGAAAGCATAGGATGATACACTTACTTGTATGTGAATGGTCAAAACAGCTTTCCAGCAGCTTGAAACTGGAAGTAAGCTACACATCTATGCATAATTGAATCAATAAACAAGTCGTGGTTCACACGTGCAGTGAAATGTGACTCAGCAAGACAATTAACCATGGAGGTACTCAAAACAATGGATGAATCTTAACCTAATAATATCGAATAAAAGAAGCCAGGTCTTTTAAAAAGTACCATTTTATGATTCCACTTATACAATATTATAAGTGTTACAAATAAATCTACAGTGACCTAAGCAAATCTGTAGCGGGAAGGGTCGTGGGCATTGCGGGAGGGAACACCTACAAACGCCGCATGGGTGATGATGGATATGTTCATTATCTTTATTGAAGGGACGGTCTGTCAGTGTCTACCTAAGTCAAAATGTATCAATTTAATCTGTTATTTTAAAAAAATTCAATGTCAAGTTCTTCAGCATATGATGAAAGGTGCTACCTTTGTGCAGAGACTTAATTTCTAGCCACCAGGGGCATGCATTCTCCCCCCACAGTGAATTTATAATGTGAAAGAAGTGGAATTCCCACCAGTGTCACACATACTTGCATCACCCCCCACAAAGAGCCCTCCTGCCACATGACCGTGCTTAATATCTGGACCTTCCTCCAGAGCAGGCTTTATCCCTCAGCCGGAAAATACCTAAATATCCTTCAAGGTACAGTCCAAACGCCCTTCACACCACCGTACAAAACAACAGACAAGGAACAATATTGGGTATGTCTCACGCATTCTAACCATGTTGAGTGGCAAAATATCAAACACCAAATATCAATGTCAAACACCAGGATAACCACATTCATTTGGTTACCAATGAATAACCAAATCTCAAGGGTTCTTTACTCTGGACTTTATAAAAGCAAGAAAAATATTAGTTGAGAATGACTAATCCAATACTAGAGCAAATGGTAATGGAGAGTTACTAAAAATCACAGTAGACATACATACGCTAATAATAGTAGCTAATCGTACTGAGTGACTGTTATATCCTGAACACTACGGATACAGTACCTCATTTGAGGCAGAAACATTATGTTACTTACACATTTTTATTACCTGCGCTATAAAAATAGATAAACTGAGATTTAAAGAGTTAATTTAGCTTCCCGAAGGCCTCAAAGCTATGAATTAGAAAGCCGGAATTGGAGCCCGAAGAGTCCAAATTCAGACCCGTCCCTTATCCCCAGCATGTTGCAGCCCGTGTACATTGTATGACGGAGTGCAACTCACACACTCTGTCCTCGCACATTTACAAAACAACTTCACTGAGAAACCGGTGACACATTTATCCGCCTGCAGTTAAGTAAAATGTATCTGTCTTGTATTTTATGGATCCTGGTGATTTCCCATTTACAGTCTACATTATGTCCTAAGTTGTTTTCTTTTTCCTTTTGAATAAGTGAAAAAACTCTTACTATTTGGGTTGGTCAACTAATTTCACAGCATTTTCTATCTCTGCCTGCTCCAAATCCACATCCAAAAACACATCCTTTATCACTTGCACTCCCGGTGTTTCAGGCGCTGGGTCTCTGGCGGACAGGTAGATGGCTACGTGGGCCTGTGGGTGCTCCTCCTGCCTAGGCCTAGAGCCAGCAGCTTCCAAGATGACGTTTGTCTCTGTCTGCCTGCAATGCATCCGGCAGCTTCCAATACAGAGTTAACGAGGGTGGGAGGAATTGTGTGGCCAGCTCCGGAGTGACAGAAAAGGAGCATCTTCCAGACTAGCTTTCAGTAGGATAAGGCTCTTCCACTGAGCAGAAATAATGTATTCTTGGTGACTTACCGCATAGTGCTTTCAAATATTTGCCTCAGCACTTAACGGATTTTCCTATCAACACGTCCGTGGTTAAATGACACTTCCCCGGGCTCCGCACTGTCACCCTCGCACTTCCCTGGCGCCGCAGCTGCGCTGGAACTGACCTCTCTCTGCAGGCCTGCAGGCCCACGAGTGACTCCCAGGGGCTGGCCATGGCCCACAAAGCCCATGGCAACCTCGGGGTTCTCATCTCTTTACAATCCCAGTGGCATGTGACCAAGGGACCAGCCCTTCCTTCGCCTGTGAGGTCTCCATATCCAGCTGTCCTGGCTGGCTTGCGTAGTGCCTGCCCGTGTGTCCTTGGGGTGAGGCGGCCGCCCCGATGTAGGCCAGCAGCACACGTTGTGCCCCCCGCGGCCTGGCCTTTGGGGCATTGCTGTTCTCTTCACTTTCTCTTTTACTATCTCACGCACTTCAGTGGCTTTCAGAAGCATCTGTCTGCGGACCAGCCCGCATGGGGGCCAGCCCCCTATGTCACTGCTGATCAGGCCCCTGCACCGTGCAGCGGATAGACCCCACGTCCCTGGGGACGCCGCCTTTCCCTACGTTCCCCCTCGCTGCTCTCGGCTGCACCCCGTCTCCGCGGACCTCCAGCTTGTCACTGGCCCCTTCGCACAGCTCCTGTCTCTTCCTTTGGTGTGTGTTCGCACCCAGTGCCGCCCCCTTGCCCAGATCGCCTCCCCAGGACAGGTGCCCGGCCCCACGCTTGGTCTGCGGAGCCTCTTCGCAGCACAGCAGCCAGTCCTGTCGCCAGGACCCACTGGGCTCGCTCTCCCTCCAAGCGGACCGCGGGCCTGGTCGTCAGCATGTGTCACCCCACCCTCAGCCCTGGGGGTTGTCACCTCCCTTCCCTGCACACTCGGACCCTGGATGGCTTCTCTGCTGTCCAGAGTCCCAGGCAGAATGCTTGGGCTCTCTGTTCCCTTTGCCTAGTGCACTCTCCCCCAGAGGTGTACTGGGGTCAGAGGTCACTTCTCTCGGCCTTCACGAGATGCCCGTCCCCACCCTGTCTCCCAGCGTCCAGTGCCTGCTGTGCAGGGGTGGCAGGACTGTGGACCAGGAATGGTGTGGACGGATAGTGAATGCATGCATATCTCCTCATGAGCCTTAACCTCATTCCTGCTCTAGCTAAGTTAGCAAAGGTTTACTGAAATGAAAGGAAAGCTCAGGAGAACCAGAAAAAGGGCAGTGAGGACAAATGGAGAAGCCAGAAGGAAATACAGTTCATTCTCTTTTCTGGTCTCCACACTGATTTAGGAAAAGGGGGCGGGGGCGATGTTTGGACAGTTATGTGGGTCTGTGTTTTAGCACAAGCATTGATTTCTCCTCCTTTTCAAGTCCCCTGACACCTGCTTTCTATGTTTGTAAATACTGAGGGCCCACCTACTTGGGGATTTGTGTTGGCAATCCCAGCCTTGGCCCCAATCTTATTTTGCTGTTTGACCTACTGTACCCTGCTGGGAAGACACCTAGAGTCAAACCTGCTAAGTAAGTCAAAAGCCACATGCCAGTTATCTTCAGGAAACATATTTTAGTGCTCAGAGGCTGGAAATGAAAAACTGTTTGGATGTTAGGGACATAACTGTTGTCTATACACATGGTTTTCTTTTTACTTTTATATATAATTCTATTTTAGCCCACTTATGCCAGGAACATCTTTAAATACTTTCCCTCACTTCCCTCACTTCACTCATTCACATTTTAATAGGATAAAACAGGATGAGTTCATCTGCACCTGTTCTTTGTGGTTTGTGGAGTCACACTCTCCAAGCAAGGCAACTCAGTGTTGAGAGGCATGTTGTATGCAAACCTTTTCTGTGACTTGGGTGGACACCGTAATGTCTGTAAATAGCTATTCCCCAATTGGATACATTGTGAAAACATTATAAAAGTGCTAATGAATACTACTAGTCAATCAGCAGTAATTCCTGAGCACAACCCACCTCTTCAAGGAACTAATGACCCATCGGAATGACCAGATATGTACCTCTGGATGTAGTATTCAGATTCATAGAGCATTTGTATTAAAAACAGATGCTACTATAACCCCCACACAAGAGGACATTAAACAGAGGTTGCCTTTCAACCTTCCATGAGACAGCTTGTAGCTCCTTTCTGCCCAGAGAAAAATGATCAAGAAACAACTGAAAGGGAAAGAGCTAATTGAGTATCTTCTACTAACACAGGGATTGGAAGACAATTTATGCTCATCGAAGCAGGGAGGAGTGTGTAAACCACCAGCACTCACACCTATGCCCAAAGTCATTCACAGGCACTGCAGCTTAAAATGCAAACTCTATACAAGTTGAGCAGAGCTGAAGAAAGTGTGAAAGAAGCTGAGTTGAGTTCTCACTGTGGGGAAGAGGAAGACAGTTGGCAGTGCAAATACAACCGGGCTGCAGAGGACCCTGCTGCTGAGGCTGAGGAAGGAGACTTTCTCCAGAGATCGACCTGAGGAATTGTGCCTCCTGACAGCCCCTGGTCACGTCCCTGTGGCTTGGGTGATCACAGAGTTGGAGCACTCCACAGGGCATGGACCTCTGCCTGTATCCCCCTTCTGGCTCCATTTCCTCAATTAGGTTTGAGGAGAGCAGTTTGCTGACTGGATGCAGCTGCCTTGGAAAGAAGCTTCCAATACTAAACCCACATGGCTTCCTGTCCTCCAGTCATTCTGAACCCAGCATCCCGGGATTGAAGGATAGGCCCTGTTTGCTCTCAGATCATTTCCTGAGGGTCTCTTTCCTGCTCTGCATCCTAGGGAACAATTTTCCATTCTACCATGTCTTCTGGCTTTGGGGTGTTTTGGTCCATGGGAAGTAAGGCAGAAAGAAGGGAGGATCCCATGTGTTGAGTATTACTACCCATCAGCCTTTGGCATCTCATCAGTAGCTTCAGTTGACCCTGGAGAAACCTCCCTCTTTGTGACAACTCCCACCAGGGAGCCAGCTTCATGTCCTCTGCTCTTGCCTGTGTCCCTGGCTTCTGAACTCTGTGGACACTGCCTCTTCTTGGTCCCCCTGTCCGAGGCTGATACTGGCTCCACATGGCAGCCAAGCATAGGTTGCCTTACTGTCTGTCTGCCATATCAGGCCATTCTTCACCTGCATATCCAATTTCTTGTATTAAATTATTTTGTTCAGAAGGAGTAGGTGGCATTTTTGTTTTGCTCCTACACACCGATCCACAGGTTTTCAGTCAAGTCAGATCTTTCAAAATCCTTCTGGACCGGCATTACTAAGCTGTAGAAGAGAACAAAATTAAAGAGACCCTGCTCCACACTGCCAATGCAAAACCAGCCCTATCCTCAGGTTTCTACACTTTTTAAAAAATCTTCCTCTCAGCTTAAGAAAAATCTAAAATATTTACCTTCTTCTGCTTGTCCTCCTCTCTCCCTCTTTCCTGTGACACCCAAACATCATGAAGATTACTTAAAGTCACGCTTTCTAAATTGTCTCCTCTTGCTCCACTGTAATTGGTTCGTGTTCCCTCTTCCGACCAAAACGGAGATTTCTGTGATCTCCAGTCACTTCCCTATTCTCTACATTGTAAATCTTCTTCAGCTGGTGCAATATTCATCACCTATATGTAAATATACACAAATATCTACAGTGGTATAAATGCCATAAAAGAATATTTTCACGAGTCAGATAAGGTTGGATAACAATTAACTAGAGAAAATAAACAGAGAAGCACTCCTGAAATGCACTATTTCTAAAATGATTTAATGTTTTTTAATAAAGCATGTATTAACATCTTTTGGCAGTATGATCATAGAGAAGCCACTTTATATAAAATTTTGGATGATAACACTGTCTCAGAAAAACTTTACATTAATTTGTACTAAGATATATTAATTTTTTAGGACTCTTTAACCCACTGTCTGGTGTGGGCAGGAATAATACTGTGTCTGTTATTTTACAACATAAGATGAGCAAGTTAGAGAAAAAGGAGGAGCCAAGCCTGGAGCAAGCTAGGGCTGTCAGAAAGCACAGAGCTGGGCTAACTTAGTCCTTCTCTGAAGCTTGGAGAGCCCCAGGTACATGCAGAGAAGTAGCAAATACACCAACAAAATGAAATACTTCAAGAGGGGGCTTTAACACCCCACCCACATCAATGTTAGATCTTCCAGACAGAAAATCAACAAGGAAACAGTGACCTTAAATGACACATTAGGCTAGATAGTCATAATTAAAATTTTTAGAGTACTGTATTTCACTCCAAAGCAGCAGAATATACATTGTTTTCAACTGCACCTGGAACATTTTCCAGGATAGACCATATGTTAGCATACAAAACAAGTCTCAATAAATTTAAGAAGATTGAAATCATATCAAGAATCTTCTCCATCCACAGTTGTATAAAACTAGAACAATTACAAGAAAAAACCCTAAAAAACACACAAACACATGGGGGCTAAATAACATGTTGCTAAACAGTAAATTAATTAAGAATGAGATCAAGGAACAAACAAAAAGATACCTTGAGATAAATGAAGATAAAAATACAACAACCCAGAACCTATGGGACACACTGAAGGCATTCCAAAAAGGGAAATTCATAGTAATAAAGGCCTACCTTAACTAATTATTAGTTTCAAATAAACACTCTAGCCCTGACTAGTGTGGCTCAGTTGGTTGAAGCATCACCTCATAACTGAAGGGTTGAAGGTTAGATTACCATCAGGGCACAGGCCTAGGTTGCATCAATCCCTGGTCTGGTTCCAGTCACCTGTGACCCCTGGTCTGCGTGCCTATGGAAGCACCTATCGATGCTTCTCTCTCGCATTGATGTTTCTCTCTCTCCCTTCCTCTCTCCTTAAAAACAATGAAAATAATATGTCTTCTAGTGAATATTTTTAAAAAATCTAACCTTATACCTAAAGAAACTAGAAAGAGAACAACAAAGCCCAAAATGAGTAGAAGAAAAGAGATAATAAAGATGAGAATGGAGATAAACAAAACCGTTTGAGCAATTAATAAAAAAAAATCAATGAAACCAAGAGTTGGTTCTGTGAAAAGATAAACAACAGTGATAAAGATTTAGCCACACTCATCAAAGAAAATAAGAGGGAGGAGCCAAATAAATAAAATCAGATATGAAAGAGGGGAGGTGACCACTAATACTAAAAAAACACAAAAAAATTATAAGAAAACACAATGAACAATATATATCCATGAATTGGACAGTCTGGAAGAAATGAATAAATTTTTAGAAACATACAATCTTCCAAGATTGAATCAAGAAGAAACAGAAAATCTGAACAGAAAAATTACTACCAACAAATTAGAATTAGTAATCAGAAAACTCCCAAGAAACCAAAGTCCTGGATTGGGTGGCCTCACAGGTTAATTTTATCAAATATTCTAAAAAGAATTAATATCCATCTTTCTCAAGCTTTTCCAAAATATTTAAGAGAAGTCAAGGCCCAAGCTTATTTTAGGAAGTCACCATTAACCTAATTTCACAACCAAATAAAGACATTACAGAAAAATAATTATTAGTCAATAACCCTGATGAACATAGATGCCAAACTTCTCAACGAATACTGTTAAACCAATTTCATAAATACATTAAAAAGATCATAGACCATGATCAAGTGATATTTATTCCTGGATGAGAGGTTGGTTCAATATCCACAAATAAGTTAATGTAATATACATTATAGCAAAACGAAGGATAAAAATCATATGACTGCATCAACAAATGCATAAAAGTATTTGACAAAATCCAGCACCCATTTATGAAAACACTCTCAGAAAGTGGGAATAGAGGAAACACACCTAAACAATAACAACAAGCCATGTAAGACAAACCAACAGCTAACACCACACTCAAGGGCAAAGCTAAAAGCATGTTCTTATGATCAGAATCAATATCAGGTTGTCCTCTTTCACCACTTTTATTCAACATAGTATTGGAAGTCCTAGCCACAGCAATCGCACAAGAAAAAGAATTGAAGTGCATCCAAATTGGAAAGAAAAAAGTAAATCTGTCATTACTGTCAGATGATATAAAACTATATATAAAGAACCCTAAAGATTCCACCAAAAACCTACTAGAATAAGTGAATTCAGTGAACTAGCAGTATATAAAATAAATATTGAGAAATTAGTTGCATTTTTATACCAATAATTAACTATTAGAAAAAGAAACTAAGAAAATAATCCCATCTACAATTGCATCAGAAAATAAAATAAAATAGGAATAAACTTAACCAAGGAGGTAAAAAAAACCTATACTCAAAAAATTATAAGACATTAAAGAATGAAAATGAAGGAGATACAAATAAAGAAAAGCATACACCATATTCATGGGTTGGAAGAATTAACATCATTAAAATGTATATATTACACAAATTCATCCATAGATTCAATGCAATCCCTATCAAAATACAAATGGCATTTTTCACAGAACTAGAACAAATAATTCTAAAATTTATGTGGAATCACAAAAGACCCTGAATAGCCACTGCAATCTTGAGAGAAAAGAGCAAAGTTGGAGGTATCATGCTACCTGATATCAAACTATACTACAAAGCTATATTAATTAAAACAGCATGGTACTGGTATAAAGCAGACACAAAGATCAATGGAACAGAATAGAGAGCTCAGAAATAAACCCAAGCCTAAATGGACAATTAACATATGAAAAAGGAGGCAAGAACATACAATGGGTAACACAGGTTATTTAAAAAATGGTGTTGGGAAAGCTGGACAGATATATACAAAAATAAAAAATAAAATTAGACCACCTTCTTATACCATATACAAGCATAAACTCAAAATGGATTAAAGACTTAAATGTAAGACCCAAACCCATAAAACTTCTAGAAGAAAAGATAGGCAATAAACTCTCTGACATTGTTATTAGTAATGTTTGTTTTGTATATCCACTCAGAAAAAAGAGACAAAAAAAGAAAATCAAATGATGACAACCTAAAACAAAGGGAAACCATTAACAAAATGAAAAGACAGCCTATCGATAGGCAGAGGATATTTGTCAATGATACTTCCAAAAAAGGGTTAATATCCAAAATTTATAAAGAACTCATAAACCTGAACACAAAAAGCAATCCCCCAAATGATCTAATTAAAAAAAAATGATCGGAGAGCCTGAGAATAGACATTTCTCCAAAGAGGACATACAGATGGCCAATAGACGTATGAAAAGATACTCAACATTAATAATCATCACAGACATGTAAATTAAAACCACAATAAGATATTACCTCCTATCTGTAAGAATTGTTATTATCAGCTCCTTCTTTCTCTCTGCTGCGTAGAATTCCATTGTGTAAATATACCACAGTTTTTTGATCCACTCATTTGCTGATGGGCACTTAGGTTGCTTCCAGTACTTGGCTATTGTAAATTGTGCTGCTATGAACATTGGGGTGCATAGGTTCTTTTGGATTGGTGTTTCAGGGTTCTGAGGGTATAATCCCAGCAGCGGAATTGCTGGGTCAAAGGGCAGTTCCATTTTTAGTTTTCTGAGAAAATTCCATACTGTTTTCCACAGTGGCTGCACCAGTCTGCATTCCCACCAACAGTGCACTAGGGTTCCCTTTTCTCCACATCCTCTCCAACACTTGTTTGTTGATTTGTTTATGTTGGCCACTCTAACTGGTGTAAGATGGTACCCTTTGCAATGGCATGGATGGAACTGGAGAGCATTATGCTAAGTGAAATAAGCCAGGTGGTGAGGGACAAATACCATATGATCTCACCTTTAACTGGAACATAATCAACAACAGAAAAAAAGCAAACAAAATATAACCAGAGACATTGAAATTAAGAACATGGTAACAATAGCCAGAGGGGTGTGGGGAGGGGATAGTGGGGAGAGGGGTCTATAGGTGCTACTATAAAGGACACAAGGACAAAATCAAGGGTGAGGGTAGAGCTGGAGGAGGGAGGTGGGACTGGCTGGGGTGGGGTGGAGGGAAGGAGAGAAAATGCAGACAATTATAACTGAATAAAAATAAAGAAATTAATTAAAAAAAGAATGGTTATTATCAGTAAATCAACAAACAAGTGTTGAGAAGGATGTGAAGAAAAGGAAACCCTTGTTCACTGTTCACCACAATGCAGATTGGTGCAGCCACTATGGAAAACAGTAAGCAGAGGCTCCTTAAGAAACTACAAATAGCCCTGGCTGGTGTGGCTCAGTGGATTGAGGGCCAGTCTGTGAACCAAAGGGTTGCTAGTTCAATTCCCAGTCATGGCACATGCCCGGGTTGCCAGCCAGTTCCCCAGTAGAGGGCACATGAGAGGCAACCACACAGTGATGTTTCTCTCCTCTCTCTCTTCCTCTTTCTCTAAAAATAAATAAATAAAATATTTAAAAAAACAAAAAAATACACTATACAAAAAAAACTAAACTAAAAATAGAGCTACCTTATGTCCCAGAAATTCCACTTCTAGGAATATATCTGAAGAAACTTGAAACACTAATTTTAGAAGATACATGTACCCCTATGTTCATTGCAGCATTATGTACAATAGCCAAGATATGGAAGCAACACAAGCGCCCATCAATAGACAATTGGATAAAGAAGATGTGTTACATTTACACAATGGAATACTACTCAGCCATAAAAAAGAATAGTATCTTACTGTTTGCAACAATATGGATGTACCTAGAGTATATTATGCTAAGTGAAATAGATCAGAGAAAGACAAATATCGTAGGCTTTCTATGTGGAATCTAAGGAACAAAATAAATGAACAGCAAAACTGAAACAGAATCACATATACAGAGAACAAACTGATAGTCATCAGAGGGGAGGTGGGTTTGGGGGTTTGGTAAAAAAGGTGAAGGGTTTAAGAAATATACATTGTTAGCTGCAAAATAGTTGTTGGGATATCAAATACAACATAGTGAAAATAGTCAATAATATTGTAATTACTATGCATTGTTCTTGATGGGTACTAGAATTATTGTATTTGGGGATAATTTCATAAATTATATAAATGTCTATCCACTATGCTATAAATATTAAACTAATATAAAATAATATCACATGTCAACTATAACTGAAAAATCAAAGAAGAAAAAGAGAGAATTTTGTTCTGGGCCAGTGATAAAACAAGAAAATTTTTTCAATATATATTTTTAAAAGTTTTATATGTTAATGAAAGAAACTTCAAAATCTATATAAATTCCACCCTCAATTTCATCAAAATATAACAATACTAAGAGAAAACCTTTGACAAGCTGAAAATACACCCCTTTTCCTTATAGACAATTTTATTTCCTTTCACAAATGATAAGGCTATAACTAATCCAATTTACAAAGAAAGAAACTCAGTTTCAAAAAATAATTGAATCTGTGTTATTGCATCTACAGTACTAGTCTTTTTTTTTCTTGTAGGTATGAGTAGAAATAGGAAAACAAGGAAACAAAATTGAATATCAGCTAAGGCACCTATGAAAGGTTAGTTATAAACCTTAGTTATATATTGTCCAACTTCTAACTGCACAAAATACTTTTCAAAGTGTGGAAAGTTATTTAGAGTGGTGTCTTAGCAAAAATCAAATGCGATGCTGCTGCTACAAACTACAAATAACTCTCCTTAGAAACTTCTGGAAGCATTTCTCTACACAGCATCTGTTCTTGTTCCCAGCTTCACTCCTCAGTGCTGCAGCCGGCGTTCAAGTTTAACATCCTTTGGTCACATGATCACAAGCACAGAACCTGGGATGCCAGGGCTTCCCCCCTGGCTTGAGGAGAACAGCTCTGAGGATGCAGCACTCCCCTATTGACTTGTCCTCATTGTCCATCTTCAGTGCCCGCTAGGCAGAGAGCAGACGCCCAGAGACCCGCACAGCTGTTGGGAGAGCTCCGGGGTGAGGTCATGTACGGGTCTGAGCCAGCGTGTGTGAGACGCTGATGCCTGGCAGTGCAGAATTTATCCTTACTTCCCTCCTTCCTAAAAGGCCCCCATTTGTTCAGGATACAATATGCCCCGATTAAAAGCTACAATTTACGTCGATCCCTTTGCAGTTAGAGATAAGCGAACGCTGGCTAATGACATGTACATTGTGATACCGGTTGGGACTTTGGGGAATTTCTTTGAAAAGATTCAGCTGACATATGCCCTTTTCCCTTTCCTCCTCCTCCTGCTCTCCTGAAACTCAGGGCCATACTGGGAGTAAACCAGAGATGACAAGTATGGCATATGCACAGTGGCTGCATGAGAGGCAGAATCCCAAGCACAGCCCTGGGCAGCCTGTCCCTGGACTACTTGGTATGCTGAACAAGTTAAGAAAAACCCTCTCTGTATAGCAAAATTTCATTTGACTTGTTACAGTAGCCGAACACACTCCTAGCTGCTACAGTAAGTATAGTGTATCCTACTTAATTATATAATACCGAGTGCCCATTGTATTTGAGCCAGATAAGTACCACCTTTTTTCTAAATTATAAGAGGATGGAAATGCTACACTTTATCCTTATGTTATTCCTCATTTTTATAGATAAACTGATAAGCAGCACAATCATCAAGGATCATAGCCATTAGAAATAAAAAAAGGATAAACTTTTAAAATATATTTATATTAGGTGTTGTTTAGAGATTTAAATTTAACAGTTAATAAATCATATATACAGTAATTAAAATAAAATATGATATTTGAACTATTAAACACAAACACAATTTAAATACAAGAAAGCTCTATTAAATTTAAATAAAAGAATGTTACAACTTAAAAACTAGAAAGCTAGTAATTGAATAGACATCATTTGAATGTAAAATTTAAGGAGGGAAAAAGCAACTCTGCTGTTGTAGAGCAGTTTAGTTTTGTAAAATCTGGATGTTCTTATAGAATCCGTGAAACCAAAGTCTTGGCTCCATCCACTCTCATCATGCTAAATAGATTGATAATAGAGAGATACATGATAGACAGAGAGATGGATGATAGATAGATAATAGAAAGAAAAACAGGCAGATAGATGGTGGATGGATGGGTGGATAGAAGGACAAATAGAGCTAGTATAAACTAATATAAAATAGGGACAAATAGACAGAATAGGTCAGTCATTGTGGCCCAAACTCCTCAGGTGGCCCTCATGACTCAGTGAAGTGTTTTCAGCATCTCTCCCCAGCTCCGATCTTCCCACCTCCTTATCCTCAAACTCTATAATCAGATCGACACGAAGCTAGAACAACGTGGCCACAGATGCAAGGAGCATCACCACAGCCTCCCAGGAAGAGCAGAAAGGGATGGAAAGCGTGTTTCCACTTTGCATGCTGAGTGTAAGACGTCTGTGAAAGAAAATTAAACATGGGAAACCTAGTGCTTGGTAACGTGCAGTAATCAAGACGGCGTCATCTGTTGATTGTGTAAAACCTTGACTGTGGCTTCACTTTGATAAGCATGTATTTGTAGATGGCTTGGGATTGCTAATACTATAGGAGTTTGTTAATTTAGAGGCTATCGATTGACTCAGAATTACCTTCAATTCTTTATTTTCCTTGTAAAAATGCTAACATGGGCCTAGGCCCTAGATGTGGGGGCTTTTCTGATCTCATCTGTTTATACTTTTTGATAATTATGTTCATTATGCATTTTAGTAAGACAGTAGAAAACCAAATAAAACACAGGTTTATGTATAAGAAAAGTAATTAAATAGGTTGGAAGCTCAGAAAGACAAGTGGGCTGCTCTCTCCTTCTTCCCAGTCTGTGGAATTAGGCCTGGGATAAATAACTGTAAAATACAAGTAGAAGTATAAAATATTGACTAATTTTAATTTTCTTCATAAGTGTTTATAAGCTACCACTTGACATTAACAATTAGAAGCGGAAATTTAGCCAGCGCATTGTGAATATGGGGTATGCAAAACAAACCAAGAGACGTGCGTCTGGGCCTCCATTCAAACGGAAGGCGTGGCCGTGCGCCGCAGCAGGGGCTGAGGATGCGCAGGTTTTGAGTTACAAACAGGTTTAAGCTAGTGGGTCAGACCATTTCTTCGTCACTCTGAACTACGAATTCAGCAGAAACGTGCCTGTGCTGTGGAATAGGAAGGACTCAGAAAAGGAAGCGAGTTGGCCAGGATCACAGAGTAGAGCTCAGACTTCTACAAAATCGTTTCTAGTCCACGCTGTTGGTGGATGTTGAAGTCCTCCCTCGGATGACAAGGGCGTGTGATAGTATCACTGAGGTTGTTGACTGGAAACAAGCATGCGTAGACCCTTCAACCAAACCACACTGACTTTCAATTTTGCCCGCCATGAGTGAAGTAGGATAAAGCCCCATTTTAGTATTACTACTTGTTACAAACAAATTATAATGATTTCTATTGAATTGGAATACATTTACTTGGATCCTGGAAAATAAGATGCTAATTTACTAAATTTATATAGTTGCTAAGTAACAGATCAAATGCAACCCACCTCAGTTATTCTAAACAATGGATAAATGCCACCGGTTTTTAAGTTAGAAGATGTTCAATATCATCGTATGCTCAGTTCTTGGTGCTTGAGGTGCATTATGATTGGAAATATTAACTTTCAACTATGAAATTGTCTGCCTTCCCTCATTCTTCTTGCACGATATGGCATTTTCTCCTCATGTGAGAAAACTTATGTATGTCCACAGAAAAATATGAAAACTAATTAGCTCACACAAATGACTCCTTAACCCTGGAAACACTTTAAAATCAAATGATAAAAAATCATCTGATGATTTTGTTGATGATAAAACCTAACAACATTTTTGTCTGTAGCATTCACAATTGTAAGAAACTATTACTTTATTGGAAAAAAGTAATCATGTCTTCAAGTTGGACATTTTTACTTATTTCTGTTGTAATATGTATAATCTTAGGGTTCAAGAGACCCATACTACTAAATTTATAATTCTTCTTTTCACGTTAGAAATGGTCCAATACTGAAATCAAAACAATGTCTCTTTGATTACACAGTCTCTTTACCAAATTATATGGCTATTTAGGGAGAAATATTCATACTACTTCCTTGGAAAGTCACAAATCTCACAAAGATATGCCTCATTTAGGAAAAAAATCATTTTCAAAAACGCCCACTTAAATAAAAAAGTAACATGTACGTGTATTCTTGCCTGAGTCCAAGCAGCCTCTTAATTATGTGCAAATATGTAGCTCATGACAAATCAATAGCGGAAAACACCTTTAATGTGTCTTGGCCCTTGGACCTTAGTTACACAGGTGAACCATTAGTATGCTGACAGGAAAGAACAAATAACCAGAACAGTACAGTTGTCGGCTGCTTTGAACTGGTACATTTGGCTTTTACAGACTGCTTATCCCAGATAAGACTTCCTCAAGAATATGCCCCCTTTGTTTGCATTACATTTCTTATTTTTTAAAGAAAACTACTGAATTTTCCTCATATTTAAATCTCTGGCTTCATCCTTGGTTAGATTTTTATTTTCATGTAGAGTACATAGTATTTGTTGGAAAACATGCTAGGAACACGTCTTCATTTTTATATTAAAACTTAGAACTTAAAAGTTCAATTGTCTTAAGAAGCTGGTTTAACATCTAGCTTTGCACAGCTTGTTTCTCCACAGAGGAACCAGTAGCTTAGAATCCATCTTTACAAAACCGGAAGAGTCTGCATTTGCTGTCGCTGTCACCGCTTTGACTTTGCTTGCCCGGACATAAAGAGGAGGTTTCTCTTGAGGCAAAAATGGCCATAAATGGTAAATTATGCACTTTTAAAGCTGCCTTAACTCTTTCATGACACAAAGATACCATCTCAGAAATGACTGTTGAATTTAAAATGGGTACATCCCTGGCCGGGTAGCTCAGGTGGTTGGAGCATCGTCCCATCAACCAAAAGGTCATGGGTTTGAGTCTCTGTCAGGGCACATACCTAGGTTGCAGGTTCAATCCTGGTTGGGGCACCATACAGGAGGAAGCTTAACACTTTACATGAGTATCTAAAAGTATTTTAATCAAATTACTACATTTAAAAATTGAGAAAACATCACTTGCATATAGCACACAAAGTTCAAATACCTTTGGCATTATCTTAATCCATTAGTTTTTTGTACCAAGAAAGAAAAGTTTAAGTCAAAAAATAAATTTTGTCTAAAAAATATAATAGTGGTATAGACTTTAAGAGACAGGGACTGGATGATTACACTCATTCCCATAAGTGCTGTTTTATACAATGTACTCTATTACTGCCATATCCCAACTGCATATTCCATAATACAGTGTCAATCAGATTTCTGGTTGTTGAGTCACAGTTTTATTTTGTTATTTTAGGTACCCTATTTTTTCTATAAACTAATATTTTCCAAAAAGTCTCCATGACTTATTTTCATGTTTTGTTTTTCTCAAAAGCAGCAGCAGGTTCAAAGTTCACTTGGCAGAAGAATTGCAAGGAACTTGTGACTTTGCCCCCTTTGCTGTGTCT
This sequence comes from Desmodus rotundus, assembly GCF_022682495.2. Taxonomy (NCBI): domain Eukaryota; kingdom Metazoa; phylum Chordata; class Mammalia; order Chiroptera; family Phyllostomidae; genus Desmodus; species Desmodus rotundus. The sequence goes on along the minus strand of NC_071396.1, from coordinate 17,201,988 downwards.
TAATTTATAGCAAAGAAATCCCTGAGCAACTTCATTTTGAGAAAAGATAAAATAAAGAGTAAGTGACACATATTCACTGTAACCCAAGAATTAAGTCTCTTGAATTGGTGTGCTTGTTGGGGTAAGAAGCTCCCAGCTCTGAGGGAGATCGAGACCCATGTCCCTTCACATTCCCCTGTGGGAGCGGGATACTGGCTGCTGGCCTGGGCCATCTTCAGAGACAGCTCTGGTGCTGAGCATGTGGTACTGGGGTGGGCTGTGGCATGATGAAATTCCCAGCAATTACTCCCAGTGGAAATCTTTGGGAGGATGTTCCTCTTAGGGTCACCACTTTGGGGATCAATCCCTCCTCCTAGCTCTTTTGTAATCCTCCTTTCCTTCTTTGCATTTGTGGTTTGGATTGCTTCTGCTTCTTCCCCTGTCTGGTTTGATAAGGGAGGGACCTATTCCTGCCTGATGATGCATAGCGGACCTCACCTCAGACCAAGTGGGACCTGGGGGAGGGCCAGAGAGAGAAAGGACAGGAGGAAGCATAGATTTGTCTCTAGTCCAGCCAGTGGAAATTTCTCATACTCACATGTAGTCTGTTTCATTCCCATAAAGTAGGTTTCATAAAAATTGAAGGCCGAAGAGCAAGACAGTAATATTTGGTTAATTTTATCCTAGAGTTTCCCCTCTGCCCAAGTCACTCAAAAACATGGGAGAAATCAGCTAGCTGACTGGGACTAGGCACTCAGGATCCTGCATCTGTCTTTAGGGGCTCCACTTAGGAGGAAGATAAAGAGCAAAGACTCGGGTCATTTATACATGGGAGACCAGAGCAAAGGAAGAAAGGGCCTCTGAGGATTAGAGAGATGTGGAGACCTCAGGCTTAGTCTGGATGCTCCCAATGAAGGGACAGAAAATCCCTAATGACAAATCTACCCAGGACCTGGTACAGAGAGGGCTTCAGAAAGAACACAGAGGGCGGAGATGCCATCCAATTCCTTCTGAGGAGCACAGGCAGAGGCTGCTAACAGTCATTTTTATCAGGCAGAATAAATGACCCGAGTCCTAATGGAAGTGACCCAGATAGCACTGATGTGCAGTTCACCAGTGAGATGGCGCCGACTGGCCCACTCCCACTCATGCCATTCTTAGGCAGTACCACTCTCGGAGCTGGGCAAGTGGGGTTTGTTTTCTAGCCTCAGAAAGAACCCCTGCTCACTTAATGAAAACTATCATTTTTTAGTTGAAAAGATCCTACATTTTATATGAAAAATTATGCCTTTGTGCAATCATTAATTTATACCAGAGTGAAATATAAACCATCTTCTTCTGAGCATTTTAAAAATGATAAGAACCCATCATACTTCCTAAACAGGATTGATTATGTAGGCATACATCTGGAAGAGGGAAAAGAAATTATAGCACAAAACCATCACGGTATTTGCTTGACAGCTACAAGACAGCAGTGCGAAAAAGTGGGTTTATGGTTGTAATACAAGTAATATAACAATTAATAAATAATAATACAAGAATGAACTGTGTTTCATGTACTCACAACTGTAAACCCACTTTTGCCCACCCTAGTAGATGTGCCTTCTTTCCCTGTTGTTAATCCTTTCCTCTGGCCCGATTAATCTTTTTTTTTTATTTCTAATTTTTTAAAAAATTTTTATTGTTATTCAAGTACAGTTGTATGCCTTTTCTCCCTATCTCTCCACCCCACCCCAACTGAACCCACCTCCCTCCCCCACTCCACCCTTCCCCTTGGTTTTGTCCATGTGTCCTCCATAGTAGTTCCTGTAATCCCCTCTTCCCACTGCCCCCCCCCCCAGCTATTGTTAGATTGTTCTCAACTTCAGTGTCTCTGGTTATATTTTGTTTGCTTTTTTTCTTCTATTGATTATGTTCCAGTTATGGCCCAATTAATCTTTAATGCTAAACTTGCTTTGGGATTTGTTGGGTTAAGACTAGCAAAGCTCAAGTTACTTCAATGTCTCACTTTTGCTTATTAACCAGCATAGACATCTAATTTGTTTTCCTAAATCATTCTCCCTGTAGAAAACTCAGTCTTTGAAACAATTAATGAAGCAAAGAAACTGTAATGGAATAATATCTTAGAGTTAAACCAAAATTTTAGCCATAGAATGCAGTGGAGAATTTCTAGTATAATTCATGTTCAAAGATCCAACCCTGTTTTCTAAGGCCATTATTATTATCTTCATAAGTAAAAGATGCACTCTTGACACTAAAATTTATGCATTTGACCTTCTCCCATAAGAGATAATTTGTTTAATGCTTAGAATAAAGACAGGGAGGAATTAGTTTCACTTCAGATAACTGTCCCACATGGCACTGACCCTATAACTTGGCCACTGTAAGCCACAAGTCGGGGCTATTAACAATTAACTAGGGGAGCGGAGCAGAGAAGGTGATAACAATGGCCTGGTTTAATAATAGAGTTCACAGGTGAGCAGGGAAGTGTAAGTGGCTTGGGGCTTAGGCTATGTTCTAAACAAGCCCTAATATATACACGCACACAAAAATCAGTATTCAGAATCTTTATTCTAATATTTACATGAAACTTTATTATTCTCTGTCAGGATCAGTCATAAGGAAGTTTACTTTGCATGCTTGGATTTTATAAAATAATATCATCCAACTTCCTTATGTGAACTAAAGTAAGTCTTTGTGAAATGACTTCAGGAACACTGTCTTTTAATATTTGATCTTCAATATATTTGGTCTTCAGAAGATTTTATATTCCGACAATCAATTGTTTTTATTTAGCATTCCACAAGTACTCAATTAAACATTTTAAACCGTCCCCAGTAGCTGTTCTTCTAACCATTACAGTAAAATGGGAAAATCATAAATATTGCAAGGTTTGTTCAATGAGCAAATAGAATGGCCCAACCTGACACTTCCTTCTCTCTTTTTTTTTTATTGGTCTGACTTGCGCAATCATCCAGATTTTGATCAACATGATATTTTAAACCATAGAGTTGATTTTTCAGGGCAGAAAATATAAATGAGAAAAAAAACTATCTGCAGTTTGAGAAATAAAAACAGGACAGTCTTCCAGTGACATGCATGAGCAAATATGCAGGGACCCTAATTCCAGATGACTTACCTGCACTCAGAGCTCTGTGTTCTCGGCTCACTGAGGATTTGCAGGGTTCAAGAGAAGACAGGTAAACAAAGACATCTGCTGGTACCCCAAACACATCTTGAAACAGTGGCTTAAGCAGCTCTCCATGCTGCAAAGTTTTTTAAAGCATTAATATGCTTTGGGTTCTTCGTTTATCTCCAAGTAGTGGACAGAGTAAGCAGAATCCTCAAATTGACATCTAATTGAACTGTTTTTGATTGAATTACTATTATTATCTTCAGGAAGACTAGTGCCCCACAACACAGTTGGAGAACGCAGGGCTGCAGATCCATGTTTGGGAGTAATCAATATTCATGTGGTCTCCTGGAAATCGCACGAGACTGGCACAGACACAAGACAGACGAGAACAGAACGAAGCAGGAGAACACCACCATGGATCCCAGGACAGGCTGAGGGTTACACTGAGTTTACTGTGCCTGACAGACTCAGAGGAACTTCAAACTAGAAGGAAGAATGGAGACCATACGGTTCAGCTTCTTCACTTCCTAGGCAGGCAGTTAAGGACTAGAGAAACACATGAGTTATTTAAAGTCACACAGCTTATTTACTGGTAGCTCACTCAAAATCAAGAGAGAACACAAATTGGCCTAAGCTTGCCCTGAACAAAAGTAGCAACTTCTGGTCACAAGACATTAAAGTAGGTTAAAAAATAATTTAACATAGGAGATGAAGGAATTGACTAAGCCCCTCCCTCCCTTCATGCAACTTTTCACAGTGAGGAAGGAACGCACTGAATTGGCCAAGCGGACCAAACTCTTGCTGGAAGCAACCCCACAATGATGGAGCTCAGGACCGTGATGAGAGAAAAAGAGAAAATCCCTATGGTTTGTGGGTTTTTTGGAACCTTCTGTTGTTTCCCTTAAAATGTTAAATATAGAAGCAAATAGAATACTTTGTTTTTATTCCTCTCCACTGCCCAACAGTTCCAGTCACCTGACATAGGTGGGCTGTTTTCTCTCTTTCGCAAAGGACTCTGTGTGTTGATGGGAAACGGCTCGGAGTGATGTGATCCAACTCCAGCAGTATGTCACACACACTTTTATATTAAAAGTAGCAACTACAGAAATGGCGGGAAGCTTAGTCAATATGTCTGTAGCACAACCACCATCGTGGCCCTGTGGCCATCCCACCCCCTCCTCGGCGTGAGCAGTGTTTGTTCAGGAAACTAGCCCCTGCACCCGGCTGCTCCACAGCTGCACCTGTGATCTGGTCGCACGTCTGTCTAATTAAATGTAAATATTATTCCAAATTAGACGCTGATGGAACAAGATGCCATTTCCACCCTTGTCTACTTTATTTCCTAGAGCAGGTGCCATAATAGATATTAAGTATAAATGCCTATAACATGGGAATAACATCAGTATCTCCCTCACAGTCTTATTGAGCGGCTTAACGGAGAGAATACATGAGACCATTCTCTGTAAAGCATGATTTATACAATACGGACTTTTGTGATCACTAGTGTTAAGACCATTATTTTAAAAAAATTGCTCCAAGCCCTGTAATGGATATTAAAGAGTCTGAACCTTTATAAAGCATAGGGTCACAATTGTTAGCACATAATAATTCTTCAAAAATATTTGTTGAATCAAATATAAAATCAATATTGGACCACGGGAGCACAGTAGATGTGAGTAGAGAATAAAAGATGAGTCAGAGCCTCATGAAATTAATGTGGAAAGTGAGTGTTAAGGTAATATTTTAAAAAGTGAGAGACCCAGAGGATAATTTAATGGAGGAGATAACATGTGAAAAATAGCACAAGCCCCAAACGGCAGGTGTAATTATGGGCCATGAACTATGATCATATGTGAGCAAGGGCTCTGGCGGGAGCAGGAACAACGCGGTCGGGGTGGGTGGGCACCTGTCCGGTGAGGAGGCTGCAGGGCTGGAGGCGGTTCTGGGAGGGCGGGGCCTCTCTGCCCTTCCACACAGTCCCCGGAGGCCAGGGTGGCCCTGCCTTGAAGCTCGTCACTTCTTCTGCAGTCTAAGCTCGCCCTCCACGCCGCAACTAGACATCTAATTACTTAGCATCCACACTTGCACGTCCAAGAATGAACTCCTGCTTCCTGCACCCAAAAGCTCGGCTCCCTCCCGCGTCTCCCATCTCAGGACAGGCGCAGCTTCAGCCCCTCCTTTAAGTCACATGCTCAGAATCCTTTTTAACTCCTTCGTGTCGCTCATACCTCAAATTGAAACCATTGGCAAATTCTTTCGACTTTCCTATCAAAATAGGTCCTAAAACCACGAATTCACCATCTCGCCCTTTCTACACTACAGTTTGAGTCAAACCCACAAATTCCAACAGCCTGGCACCGGGCCGCCATGCTCCCTCTCCTGCACGTGGTGTGTGGGGACCGGCCAGGCATCTATTGCCCGCAGCTGGGCGGGTCAGCTTGGCCAGGCCCAACCCAGGCTGCAGCCGGGACTCTTCTTCCAGAACAGCCAGAGTTGACACTACTCTCCCACCCACAGCCCTACTGTCACACTCAGAATCAAGTGCAGACTTCATCCCATGGCCCCTAAAGCTTGGCATGACCTTGCCCTTGACCTCCCACTAACCTCAACTTGCCTGTAACCGCTCATGGCCCTGCTCTCCAGGCACGGGCAGCGGCAGCGCATGTGCACTTGGGCCCCTGCGCTTGCTCTTGTCTTGCACACCTTCCTGCAAGGAGTCAGGTGCTTCCTTCCAATCTCTGCTCTGTCAGCCCTTCAGATAAGTCTTCCCTGACACGCCATCTAAATATTACCTTACACATTTGTTCCTTCACCTGGTTTCCTTTTCTTCATCGCAAGCATCCCTAGAGGCCTCGTCATACCTAGAATCTGAGCATTTCCAGCAGCAGGTCCCCCCGCTATCAACTAAGAGCCATACCATTCCTGTTACTACTGTGTTCCCAGCACCAGGGTCTGGAACACAACCGGTGCTCAATAAATGTTTGCCTAGAACACTGTAAGTCCTTAGAACCCAACTTTTATTCAAGAAAATTTGTGTTTGATATTTTGGATTTTTACATGTTATCATCATTTGAAGAGGAAGAAGGCTGACTGAAGCCTGCAACTTTCCACACAGCCTCAGGGCACACATTCGACTCCTTCAGCAGAGCGCTGAGCCGCAGATGAGCATCACCTGCCCAGCACTCCTGTCTAGGAGGCTCCAGAGCAAAGCTTTCTTCACATTAACCCGAGGCCTGTCCAAACTGATGGGCCTGGCTACGGTCAATAGCTGCACGATCAGCCCCCACAGAACACTCGGTTTGGAAAAATGAGCAGAACCCATCATGTTCATCTCTCGAGATTTTAGAATTAGGAAACTGTGAGGTTGGAATAATTAGCTGAGCTGAATGACCTTAAGAGATGGAGTGGGAGGCTGCCATTCTAGGTAATTTGCAAAAGACAAAGAGTAGATAACAGGCAAATGTCCAGTGAGAGCCCAGTTCCTAGTGAGCATACGGAAAAGTCCTCCAAGGGACTCAGGTAAGAGGGCACCTCCCCAATTCCGCTCCAGCCTGCGTAGACCTTGAAAATAAACCCTCTCTTTCTTTGGGCATTTGGGGGTGCAGTTTTCTTTGAACTCAAGAGAACTATGACATAATCTTCCTAATTATAGACCAAGGCCTGCAGGAAGTACAATGTCACCCAGAGCTGCCTTTAGCTTCCAGTCAGAGCAAAGACAGCTTAAGTGGCAGAGTTCGATGATGGTCATTGAAGCTCAAGAAGCTTTGTGTTTATCCAGTCACACAGGCACATCCCTACCTGCTCCTTGTACCTGAAATTAGATGTTGTATTTACCTTGTAAAAATACAGGGTCCGGCAGAAATAAGCAGTAACACCTGCTTGAGTGTGGTTGGTAGGGTACCTCAATGTTTTGCCCAAGATGGAGAGCAATTTGAACATTTCACCTAAGATGTCATATGGTGTACTTGAGTGTGATATTGTTATGTTACAGAATTGCATGTTTATGATTTTGTAATAAAAAGGGGGCATTATTTGTGCCGGATCCTGTATAATGAAATCAGCTGCCAATAAGGGGTCCAGGAATGAATGTCTGAATTGCAATCTCTCAGGCTGCTTGCTGTCTTAAACCATACTTCCCGAGGTTAGCTTTCAATTAGCAAAGCAAAATATAGATTTGAAGCAATTATGTGGATAATTCAAGCAAAAACATTGCTTTGACTTGAATTACCTGAATAATTGCAAGTTAATAATATCTTCAATATTGACTTCCTAGCAAGTCAAGTATCCAGGTAATAGAGACAAAGTGTGGTGGGAGCTTAAGTTACCCAGATAATTTCACACTTGCTCTACTCCACCTTGTCAACCAGACCTGCAATGATGTAAAAAACTTCAGAAATGACGTGAATTGTTAGCTGAGGCCTGACATCTTAGCGGGAGTGAAAAAAGCCCAGGACTAATGTCACAGAGACTTTGTGAGGGACATCCGTTGTGTGGAGCAGCAGAGGTGACTCAGGGTGGGGGGCAGGCAGCTACACTGTAAGGCAGCTGGGGGAGGAAGGGGCTGGGATAAGGAAGGAGGGGTCCCAATGATGAGAAATTCTCCCAAATGGGAGCTCAAAGCCCAGAGTCACTATGCAGTCAGTTTCATTGATGAGTAAGTAGCAGAATAAAACATTTTAGGAATTTGAAGTCTAAAATGGTAACACTCTAGTGCATTGTACATGTTGGAATTTTAGTCAAGTTACATCCAACAAAGTGAAAGGACAAAGAGGTACTCTCCACTAATATTTTTTTTTGAGGCTTTTTTAAAAGTGTGGTTTCCTCCATTAACCTAATGCTACGTTCGGCATGGGGGGAGACATGCCCCTGTAAGCATGGGCCTGCTTGCTCAGTCAACACTGACTGCGTTTCCAGAACTGAGGGCATTCACGAAGTACTGACTCTGTATCTATATTGCTCTAAATCCATCTGCCAGTAAAATAATTTCTGCTGAAAAGCTGTCCAGTGAGAAATTGGACATTCACATTATGAAGGTTATTGCCAAATTATAGTTTAAGATGTATTGATTTATCACATCCATTCACAACTTTTATTACAGACCTACAATGTGAAAGGCAATGTGCTTTCATGCATATTAGCTCAGGCACCAGAGAGCAAGTCATATATCATCATTGAATCTCATTACAGGCTGCTTTACTTTCTGCTCCCAAAGCTGTAGCGTCTCTATTAAAATAAAGTAGAATTCAAAACGTGACAGCAATATAAAGGAAACCAGTATTGGGCTGTTAGTCCAGGCTTTGTTAAATAACCATATTTTCTCTTCTATACAATGAATATGTTGATATACAATAGAATGTTAAGGTTTTCCCTCCTACTAAAATGTCCGACTCCGTCTTATTATTACTAAATCCATAATATACTTTGTGTGTTATCAATGGTGGTAATTATTAGTTATAATGTTGCCTAAGTCTTTTTTCTTACATTTGATGAGTTAAATAATCTACCAGACCATATTGGCAAAAGATCTGCTTTTGTAAAAGAATGATTTTGTAAAAGAAAATCTGAAATATGTGGTTAAAAGAGCACTTTGTTTTGACTTGTAAGAATCATTTCTGGTTTAATTTTGAGGTACATTATGAATTACTATATACATGGAAATGTGCCAAATTACTTATATCTACATATAATGTAGACCCATTTCTTCCTCTTGAATTGTTCAGTCTAAATTACCAATGTTCCTTAACTATAATTTTAGAACATGTAGGTTCATATTTGAAGGCTCAGTTTTTGTGACTTGCTGTCCAGTCAATGCACTAGGTCATCTTCTGACACTATTTGGACACAAATCACCCCAGGTCATGTGGACTGTAGTGAAAGACAGGTGAAGGACCTTCGCACAGCAGATCAGGAGGTGCGGCACAGCTTCCAGAGGGTCCCAATCATCTATTTGCCATGAGAGGTGAGGGATCAGCCCCAGAAGCCGAACTGACCTATGTGAACAGCATGTGTCTGTCCAGATGTCTGCCTGGATCACTGTCCTGTTTTGTTCAAGGAAGACATAACCTTCAGGCTGACGGATCCCAGGAAAGAAGTCAAATGGTCTGTGGGAGCTACTTTGGGGTTCAGTTACCAATAGCATGAGAACAATTACATTCAATTAGATGCCACTGAATGGCGGTTTTTATTGGCTCTTTTACAAAGCCTGTGTGTGTGAGTATTTCCTCTTTGTCCATTTCTTATGCAGTCACACTCTGCAGCGGGTACTTTCATTGGCCCTTAGAATTTTTGCTGTACTATGTCAACATTTTCATTGTGAGGCCATGCTGAAGGGTTTATTAGAAAGGTGTCCCATATGCTTTTGGTTCAATTTGGCTCTGGCTAGATGCACATTTGTTCTTAGATTTCTTTTTAACTGCTACGCATATTGGAGGGGAAGTTGGATGACATTTTATTTATTTTAATTTGTCTTTTTTTTTCATGAAGAGAGGCAAAGGACGGATGTTTTTGAGAATAATCTTTTTTTAGTTACTGACTTCTACAAGCAAAAGTGTTTTCATATATTTGAACAATTCCTTTTGTAACACAGACTATTTTACTTTGAAATAAGATGCTCTGTGCACTTGACTGCTTGCCAGAGCGACTTTCCACTCTGTAGGTGCTCCAGTGCTGCACTCCTATCTACAAAAGTGAGTCCAAAAATGCTTTCATAACCTAATGGATTCTTGCAACTATTTGAATATTACCCTTCCTCTTCCTAAATTTTTCATTGAAAAAATAGCATATGGAAATCTGACAAAGGTAAACTAAAAGGTGGGTTTTATGTCTTAGATCTACAATGGATAGTACATGTTTTTATTTATGAGCAATCTTTCTTTTCCTTGTTTTTCACTGTTAAATGTTAGCTGAGTATTGGCTGTGTGCAAGGCTCTGGCCTGGTAACTAAAGTACACAAGGTACATAACACTGAGTCACAAACTTCAATGAACACACTGTCTATTGTTAAAAATAAACTATAGTCACAGACACTTTGCTTTCTAACCTAAAAGATAATGTACAATTCTAATACACATGAGGAAATGATAACTTCTTTTTTAAAAAACGTTTTATTTATTTCTAGAGAGAGGGGAAGAAAGGAAGACAGGGAGAGAAACATCAATGTGTGGTTGCCTCTCATGCACCCCCTACCAGGCACCTGGCCCATGACCCAGGCATGTGCCCTGACTGGGAATCAAACCGGTGACTCTTTGGTTCACAGGCCTTAGCTCAATCCACTGAGCTACACCAGGAAAAGATAACTTCTCAACTGAGGATCTGAAAAAGACTCCAGAGCTGTGGTAGTTGAGTTGGAGGGTGTTTAGGACATCCGCATGAGAGATTCAAGGCTGGGAACCCACAGAGCATGACCAAAGTGAGGGAAACACAGGATGCACTAACTCACCAGGAAGCCACCTATTTGATGAACCCCCAGAAAAAATGTTGTAACAGATGCTTCAAGAGTAAACCAAGATCCAATACCAGTAGGTTTTGCGTATCCATCTGAAGAGGTGGTGTGTATTTGGTAGGTGATGGGGAATCACTGCTGGCATTTAAGTAAAAAATAATAATAACAAAAAAATCTGCAAAAGATGAATCTGATGGTGAGAATAGGATGAATCAAAATATAAAAATAATGATGTTAATAATGTATTACTATTGTTATTATTGTCACACTTAGAGAAGGACATTGCCATTTCCTTCTTCTGCAGAAAAGAGCAAATCACAGGAGGAGAGCAATGCCGAGTGCACCTAGAGGAGGAGTAAACCGAGATAAGCAACTGCAGCCTGAAAGGAGAGGATATTGCATTGTGACATAGTGAAGAAGCTGTATGCTAGGTGTTCTTTATAGGTAGAAAACCCAATCAAAACTAACTTAAAGAAAAATAGATCATGTAACTGAAAATTTACCGTGTGATCAGACCCTAGTTCCTCATTCTTTCAGCTTTGTTCTGGTCTATATATCACTTTTATTCACAAGTATAGTGTGATTCTAGAACACCTGAGTGTAGTTCCAGGCTCATGTCCTCCCACCCAAAGCTGATGGAAAGGAACAGTTCTCTTTCCAACCTTTAGGACAGCACCAGACCCTGATTCACACAGGCCTCTCTGGGTCAGCATCCCTCTCGTAAACATGAACTAAAGCTAGTGGTTTTCCTTCTGATCAGCCCTGAGCCTCCTACTCATCTGAAACCCAGGGAGACACCCGCTCCACCCAAAAAGGCTGTGATAACAAATGGGAAGATGTGGTTCTCCAGAGGAAGGCTGGGCTATTTACTGAGAGAAAGGTAAATGGATACCAGGTTGATAAAATAAGAACTCGGGTCTACAGGGAACCACCCCCATGCAAATGAGGAGAGTGGGACAAAGAGGCCACTGGGGGCACGTGACAGACCTGAGGGGGCTGTCAGAGGGAGAGGGCGAATGGCAGAGGGGTAATAACTGTGCGTAGTGTTAGAAACACAGGTACCAAGGGGGATGCCTTGGATAGGTTTGAGAAAGGCTACATATCGATATTTCACATGTAATCTTTTAAAATTCAGATAATATGGGACTACATGACGTGAGTTACTCAGATCACAAACTCCCAGAAGTTGGAGGGTAAATTGCATCTCGGCATTCATCCAGGATTCAAGATGCCATTCGGTATTCAAGCGCTTACCACAGACCAGGCAACATTCATGGCCCTGGAGTTCGGTGGTGAACTTGAGAGTCCCAGGGAGGCAGAAAATATGAACATATTGCACGCATGGTGGTGGTGTGTGGGGTGTTTGGGAGAGCAAGAATAACAGTCCTGGTGGGGGGGTGGGAGTGGAAAGGGTGACAGCAGAGGAGCTGGCATGGGCAGGCGGCTTCCAGGCTTTGGTGGAAAGTTTGCGTGTTCCTCTATGTGTGACAGTAAGGCACAGAGGGTCTCTACAGTCCATTTTCTGCGTGGTGTGCAAGAGGCTGTAAGTCAGGAGAAAAGCCCACAGCAGCTGGATCCACGGTTAGAGGAAGGGGTGGGAAGTCATCAGATCAGAGTCATTCAGAAGAGAAAGCTGAAAGACCCAGGGAGTAAGTTCTGGGCTGCCAGGGACAGATGGAATAGAAAGGGCCGTTCCATGTCACAGCTAAGCAATGAGGAGTCAGCGATGGTCTTTCTCCAAGTCAGGAGACAGGGGGACATTCGGGGAAAGGGGGTGTGAGGGACAAATAATTCCATTTTGAAGCTGTTAAGTTTCAGATACAATTAGACACCTGAGGGCATCTAGAGTCTTCACGGGGGCTGGAGTCTGGAGTTCAGAGAGGTGGGAGGTGAGATGCCTGGAAGAGGTAATCTGGGGATGACAGAAACCTTTTCAAAGATTTGTTCTCATAAGTTGTCCTTTTCTCCACCCGAAATCTTCATTCAGGGAGCCAAGATCAGCTGACCCCAGGTCGAGGTTGTGCCCGCGCTCAAACACGACATTCTGGGGTCCTGGGTTTTCCAACCAGAGACCAACCCAGGAGAGCGCGACCCTGAGACCCGCTGGCCCTGCCTCCGGAGGCCGCGCGGGGGTTGCCCCCCCCCCCCCCGCCCCGCCCCGGTCCCGGCCCTGCCCCTGCTCCGCAGCTCAGTGCCACGGCCATTTGTGCTTGACTCCCGTTTGGACGCCTGGATGACGGGGTGCAGGGACTGAGACCGTTGTGATGCCAGTTGGAATAGAGAGCCGCGAAGTCTGTCAAGAACTTAGAGGCACCAACTCCCAGGTGCTACCCTCGGGTGGTGACTGGCTGATCCCGAGTCTCACAGCCAAGTGCAACCAGCAAGGCAGACGAGAACAGACAGTGCTCGGGGCCTCTTTGGACCGCCGTTCCCACCCGCCCCTCAGCCCTGAAATAGGCTCCGTGGGCGTGGCCATCCAGGAGAAGCTCTCTGGTGTTAATAGCAAAAAGAAGTCCTGAAAATTTAATCGCCAGAAGAAGAAAAAAAATCTAAGAATTCATGCTAATGTAATCAAAAAGATATGTCCCAGCCCAGGTGAGGAGGGACCCATACTTGACCAGAGCCTGGAGTCTGTTAGTCTGGGAGGAGGTCCAGCAGGACACCCTCCCAGGAGCAAACGCTAATGCACGCGATTCCAAGCAGCGGCTACTCCTGCGAGACCACCGAGCACCGAGACCACGGAGAGCCCAAGGAAGGGCTTCGGACAGCAAACGGGGAAGGGGCTGATACGCAGAGCCTGGAGGCCTCAGGAGCCTGCTGGAGCCGCGGGACCCCCGCAGGCGGAGGAGCTGGAGGAGCCTTCCCTGCGTGCCACGCCTGGGCACGGCGGCGGGGCTCCACAGGCTCTGGCTCTGCCACAGGAGTACCTCAGCGCGTCCACAGCTACCGCGCCTGGAGCCTTTCCCAGGAACCCAGCAAGCAGGAGCGCAGGGCGGGACCGCACCCACTGGCCTCCCTGAGGGAGCTGCTTCAGCCAGCAGGGTAGTGTCCCGGTGCCGAAAGTGCCGCCTGGGGCCCAGGCCCGGGAGCCTGCGTGGGTTCCGCAGTTTCCAAAGATACCAGCGTAGGGAGCCCAAACAAACAAAGGCTGCTTCTGCAGGGACCACCTTCCATACAACAAACCAGAGAGAAACTGGGGGGGAGGGGAGGCTGGGAGCGCAAGAGCTCTCCCAGATGGAGCACCACTGTGTCAAAGCCTCCAACCCCACTGAGTGGGCGGGGCTCGGTTCCGGTGCTCTGGCCTACCTGTCAGGGAGCAGCTGCGTGCTCCAGGACACATCCTGGAGCCTATTTCCGCCCTGAACAACGAGAGTAAAGAGGGTCAGCAGGACATTATGATGCCCACCCAGCCACCCCACTCAGAGCAGCTCTGCCCTGTAGGCAGGTGCCCAGAACACCTTAGGCGCCCACTTAGCTTGATGGACAAAAAAGGGATGATGTAATAAATCATAAATTTCTAACTGGGCAGGTCATGGTGGGGAGTCATATTCCAGGCATACAACTTCTTTACCAAAAGGCTTCTGTTTGCCTTAAGGCAGCTCTGTCCATTGTTTCTGTGCATCTAGGTTAACACACCTTCAAGATGCCCCCTTTCAGACCTGTCTTTCTAAAATGTGACTAGCCTCAAGAGAGCACATAACCTTGTTAACTATCCAGTAATTCAATCCCCACCTTGCTTTCCCAACCTCTGTGTAACCTTCTCTGTGTTCCCTCCTTAATCTCAAATGCATAAAAGAAACAGAAAACTGTTATTCTCCAACGCCCTTGAGATCTTTGAGTATGTGTCCTGAGATTGGCTCTAATAAACTCTTATAAAAATTCTCTACAGGTTTGGGTGCTTCTTAAGTCAATATTCACTCGGCTCAACCAGCAGAGTTCTGAAGCAGCCCACCTGGAACCACCTGTGGGCCTGAACCTGAAGCTTGGTACAATCAAGGGACCACTGTGCCCCACTGGCCTCCCACTTCACGTCCAGTGAACTTGGGTGAGTTTCCCTCAGAATTCCAGTTCTCCTTGCTTTGAGTAGCCAGCCATGACTTTATTTCAGCTGTTCATAGAAAATCCTCAAGGTGGATAAGGGTTGCGATAACCCAGGGAAGGAAAAAAATGGGTGGCTGCTTTTAATTTCAGTTTTTGTTTGGATTACTTGCCGAGAGTCTGCACAGCATCTTTGCTGGTCAAATGGGAGACTGAACTCTTGGCATCTCTGAATAGTCCGTGGGGCGACCACAGATGTTCAAGCCCCCTCAGGAGTGGTGGAGACGTCAGAAGTCGTCCATGTGGTAGTGCAGATGATCAGGGAGATACAGGCGAGAGCTGGGGTAGCAGGGCAGGGTGCCCTAAAGAGGGTTCACCCCAAGAGAGGGGCCTGCGGGGCACCCATGCCCTGGAAAGCGCTCCAAGGAGACAGTCACCTGAGGAGAACTCTCCTGGAGGCAGCCCGGGGGCGGGGCGGGGGGGTGGGAGGAGTCCACAGTGTCTGGCTCATTGGGAAATGTGCAAGGAAAGGCACGTTTTCCTTAGAAGTTTGTTCAGACTCTACAGACCTCAAAATTAACATGGGAAATTGTGCTTCAGAGGCTAGTGCCCATCAGCCGTCAGACCCCAATTACACTAAGAGGGCCAAGGTGAGGGTCCTTCTAAATTAGTCTTTGTGCGTGCTCAGTTAGAGAGTGCTGGCTGCAAAACCAGGCAGAATGAATGCAAGTTGTATCAAGGGGTGTCTCCAAGCTTTGAAAAGAGGATTTATATAAATTAATCAATCTATAATGTCCTTTAGATTTTGCCCCAATTCTTTGAGGTATTGAACATGGCTGTTTTTATTTTAAAATGGGGAAGGTTATTTGGAGCGTGCCTGGTCAAGGACAGCTGTAACTCATAAATGCCCCCTAAACAAAATTTGGACCCAGCTGTGCTCTGGGTCTGTCTCTGTATTTGTATCTTGTAAATGTGAGGTGATTTTTTACCTCTGGATGGTACTGTTAAAATCAATGAAAAGGCAGGTGCTTGTAAGGATGGGATATCCTCAAATTCTCTGAAATATAGAAACTAACTCAAATGCTTTTCAAGTTCATGTGTTCTAAGATTAATCCTTAGTACATAAGAGCTCAAGTTTGTTGGTTTAAGTAAAGCAGACGTGTCTTTATTTTGCTGGGGTTTTATAAAAATAGGTCCATGTTAATAATTGACTTTACTGTCAATAAAATATGTTTCTAGAGGTTATAAGAGGTTTTCATAAACTTACCAAGCTAAAGAATAATAATTTCATACTTCTTAGCTTTTATAAGAGACTGTGATTTTAGAGGTTAAAATCTCAATAAATGTAAGAATATTTTTGCCGTGTTCCAGAATAGAACACCTCAAAAGATCTGTTTTATTTTTATGTTAAATTCCATTGGGAACATTGTAAAATGAATGATTAAAAAAAAGGTCTAGGGTATATTGTGTGTGTAAACAATCGTAAGTAAAACAAACAGTGAAGCCTATGAGAAACCCAGATAGCTGTTTAGTTCCTGCTGGCTCTGTAGTGCTTTTAAGCTGAACTCAGATAAAGAGCTGTATGAGGAGACACTATTGAAAGAAGACATCTTACAGTATTGCCAAGGTGTGATAAAGTCACATCAAGAAAATGCCAAGTGGGTAACCACTTCCTTTCACAGTGAGCTCCCAGGAGACAAAGACTTTCCCAGAGTTCACTGACTGCCAGCTGGAGATTTAGTTTATTAGAAAAGACATCAAATAAAAGACACTCTCCAATCTTGTTTTGGAGGGACCTTATCAGGTGTCCAACCACAAATGGAAAATTACCCCTGTTTCTGACACTCAACTCCACCTGCACTGGGCACCAAAGACTCCTCAAGGACAAGAAGCTGCTGACACCAGAGGTAGACAGCTGTCCCAAGACATCAACAAAGCCTGTATACCTACAAATTGATGTTGAACTCAGTGTCCATTTTGTTTGACTTTACCTAACGATTTTAGTCATAACAATAGTTATACTTGTTCTTTGGGTTCTTCTATATAGTCCAGCTGTTTATGATAACTGAACATGTGTAAGATAACTGTTAATACTCTTTTCATGGCTTATACAAATTTATAGTAGATACCAAAGACAGAAAAGTGAGACAGAAGGCAAAATTTGGATCCTGATAGTTCACAGGATAGAGACAATCCTGAGAGTTTTCTCACGTTGAAGTCCGAAAGACTTGGCTGCCTTCCATTTTCTTGCCCTTCCCTTTTGGGAAAAATTCAGTCTGAACCCACATCCCATGGTTGTGGTATTACCCCATCCCCAATGGTCAACAAGATGATGTTGATACTGGGACTTCCTAGAAATAAGCCTCCGTAGGGCTGTGAGACCAAACTACTTGACCAAAAAAGGTTGGACATCAATGCATCCTTCTGGTTGATTAATGACCAAAAGAGGGAATTGTAGATGACCAACGGTGTTGTAATAAATCATAAAGCCCTATCTAAAGACAGGTCATGGTGGGCAGTCATGCCCCCAAATACAGCTTTTTAGTAAAAGGTTTGTCTTTGCTTTAAGCAAACCCTGTTTATTGTTTCTGTGCATCTCCGTCGAGACACCTTTGAAATGCCTCTTTTCAGACCCCTCCTTCTCAGAGTTAACCAGCTGCAAGAGAGCAAGTCTTAACTGTCCTGTAATCCAGTTCCCACCTTGTTTCTCCAGCCTCTGTGTCATCTTTCTTAAGTCCACTCCTATACTTCAAATGCATAAAAGAAATTACAAAACTGTTATTCTCTGGAGCATTTGCAGTCTTGCTCCCCAGCATATGTCATCAGTTGGGCCAAGTAAACTCATAAACATTCTCTGCAGATTCAGACATTTCTTACATCAACAGCTGGCCCAGCCTGCCCCCTCCATCCCCCAGGCACACACAGCCTGCTTCCACATAAGGTCCCTGTTTCAAGACTAGAAGAGAAAGACTTTTTGTTTATTCACATAAACAATCACAGAAAGTCAAACAAAGTGAAAAGACAGATGACTATCTCTCAAATGAAGGAACAATAAAAATCCTCAGGGGGAAAAATAACAGTCTAAGAAATGGAGATCATTAATTTGCCTGATAAAGAATTCAAAAGCAGTCATAAGGATACTTACCTAACTTGGGAGTAGAACAGAAGAAATGAGGGAGAACCTGAACAAAGAGTTAGAAAATATAATGAAGAACCAAGTATATCTGAAGAACACAATAACTAAAATGAAAAACACATCAGAAGGAATCAGAAGCAAATTAGCTAACCCAGAAGAATGGTTTATTGACCTATAAAATAGAGTAAGGGCAATCTAACAGTCAGAACAGCAGGAAAAAATTTAAAAAAAAATGATGATTTAAGGGACCCTAGGATAACATCAAGCAGTCAAGTATTCACATTTTAAGGCTCTCAGCAGGAGAAAATGGAGAGAAAAGAACAGAAAATTTATTTAGACAAATAATGACTAAAAACTTCTCTAACCTGTGAACGGAAAGAGAAATCCAAGTGTAGGAAGCACAGAGAGTTCCAAACAAAATGAACCCAAAGAGACCCATATCAAGACATATTGTAGTTAAAATGACAAAAATTGAAGCTAAAGAGACACTCTTGAAAGGAGCTAGAGGAAAACAATGAGTTACATGTAAAGGAATCTCCAGAAAGCTTTCAGCCGATTTCTCATCAGGAAGTTCACAGGCCACAAGGGAGTTGCAGGACATCTTGAAAGTGCTGAAGAAAACCTATCATTTACCCAGCAAGGTTAACATTCAGAACTGACGAGAGATAAAGAGCTTCCAGGACAAGTAAAAACTAAAGGACTTCATCACCATTAAACCAGCTTTACAAGAAATGTTAAAGGGTCTTCTTTAAGTAGAAAAGGAAATGCCCTAGCCAGATATGAGAAAATGTGAGAAAGGGAAAAACCTCACAGGTAAAGCCAAATATTCGATAAATACAGCAAGTCAGACATCTAAAAAGCCTCTAAAAGCAAAGGTTAAAAGAAAAAAGTATCAAACAAGTCAAACTACAGTAAATGCTTAGGAGATACACAACATAAAAAAGATGTAAAACACAACATCAATACCATAAAGCATGGAGGAGGCAATAAAAATACAGTGATAAAATGCATTCAAACATAAATGGCTCTTAGTTTAAAATAGACTGCAGTAGTATACATAAACCTCATGGTAACCACACACCAAAAACCTACAAAACATATACTAAGCATTAAGACAAAGGAACCCAAACAAAACAATAATGAAAAATAGCAATCACAGGGGCAAGATCCAAAGACGAAACAGGAGAGAACTATAGAAACAACCAAAAAACAATGAACAAATGTCAGTAAGTACCGTATTTTTCAGATTGTAAGATGCACCAGACCATAAGACGCACCTCGGTTTTAGAGGAGGAAAATAGGGGAAAAAAATTGAAGCAAAAAAATGTGGTCCTGCTCCTGTCTCCTGTGACTCCGCTCTACCACTGCCCTCCCACCCCCAGTGAGCCAGGTAAGCTACATTTGAACTATAAGATGCACCCCCATTTTCCTCCCAAATTTTTGGGGAAGTGCACCTTATAGTCTGAAAAATATGGTACATACTTATCAATAATTACTTTATTTTTTATTTCTTAATATCTTTATTGATTATGCTATTACAGTTGTCCCATTTCCCCCCCTTCACTCCACTCCATCCTGCCCACCCCTCCCTCCCACATTCCCCCCCTATAGTTCATGCCCATGGGTCATACGTATAAATTCTTTGGCTTCTATACTATTCTTACCCTCCCCCTGTCTATTTTCCACCTACCATTTATGCTTCTTATTCTCTGTACCTTTCCCCGCTTTCTCCCCCTCCCACTCCCCTATTGATAACCCTTCATGTGATCTCCATTTCTGTGGTTCTGTTCCTGTTCTAGTTGTTTGCTTAGTTTGTTTTTGTTTTTGTTTTAGGTGTTGTTGTTAATAACTGTGAGAGTTTGCTGTCATTTTTACTGTTCATATTTTTGATCTTCTTTTTCTTAGATAAATCCCTTTAACATTTCATATATTAAGGGCTTGGTGATAATGAAGTCCTTGAACTTGACCTTATCTGAGAAGCACTTTATCTGCCCTTCCATTCTTTGCTGGATACAGTAATCTTGGATGTAGGTCCTCGCCTTTCATGACTTCAAATACTTCTTTCCAGCCCCTTCTTGTCTGTAAGGTCTCTTTTGAGAAATCAGCTGATAGTCTTATGGGAACTCCTTTGTAGGTAACTGTGTACTTCTCTTTTGCTGCTTCTAAGATTCTCTCCTTCTGTTTCATCTTGGGTAATGTAATTATGAAGTGCCTTGGTGTGTTCCTCCTTGGGTCCAGCTTCTTTGGGACTCTCTGAGCTTCCTGGACTTCCTGGAAGTCTATTTCCTTGGCCAGATTGGGGAAGTTCTCCTTCATTATTTGTTCAAATAAGTTTTAAATTTTTTGTTCTTCCCATTCTCCTTCTGGCACCCCTATAATTTGGATGTTGGAACGTTTCAAGATGTCCTGGAGGTTCCTAAGCATCTCATTTTTCTGAATTCTTGTTTCTTCATTCTTTTCTGGTTGGATGTTTCTTTTTTCGTTCTGGTCCATACCGTTGATTTGAGTCCCAGTTTACTTCACATCACTATTGGTTCACTGTACATTTTCCTTTGTTTCTCTTAGCATAGCCTTCATTTTTTCATCTAATATGCGACCAAATTCAACCAATTCTGTGAGCATCCTAATTACCAGTGTTTTGAACTGTGCATCTGATAGGTTGGCTATCTGTTCGCTGCTTAGCTGTATTATTTCTGGAACTTTGATCTGTTCTTTCATTTGGGCCTTTTTTTTTTTTTTTTTTGTCTTGGCATGCTTGTTACGTAGGGAGCAGAGCCTTAAGTATTCACCTGGGTGAGGTAACACTGGTCACAGTGCTGTGACGCTGTATGGGGGGAGGGGCCGAGAGGGAGCAATGGCACTTGCTCCACTCTGTTGGATTATTGTCCCTCCCTCTGTACCCACAATCAAACTGGGCCCCTCTGATGCCGATTCCCGGGTGGGTGGGCTTGTGTACGTTCTAGGCCCCTGAGGGTCTCTCCAACGACCTCTCCTGTGAGGGTGTAAGTCTCTCCTGCTGCTGCCTCAACCCCCACGGGTGTTTTCAATCAGAGGTTTGAGGCTTTATTTCCCCGCGCTGGAGCCCTGGGTTGCGCAGTCTGTTTTTCGCTCCCCTGCCATTCCTCCTGGTTTATCTATGCATGAATGTGGTGCCGCAGGGTCTGCTAGCAGTAGCACTGCCTGCCCCATTCGTTCCACAATTGCCACCTTGCTGGGTCCACCAGTTGCCACCTTGCTGTGAGTCCTCTCCACCCCGGCTGCCCATCTCCTCCCCTCCTACCGGTCTGGATGAATGTTTCTTCTTTATCTCCTTGGTTGTTGCACTTCCGTGCAGTTCAATTTTCTATCAGTTCTGGTCGTTTCTTGTTTTTAAATTGTTGTTGTCCTTCTTTTGGTTGTGCGAGGAGGCACAGTGTGTCTACCTGTGCCTCCATCTTGGCTGCAAGCCAATAATTACTTTAAATGTAAATTGATTAAATGCTTCAATAAAAAACAAAACCATGGGGTGGCTGAATGTGTAAAGCTAGTAAGTCTGGGAGTGTCCACTTAGGCAAAACCAAAGCCCAGGTACAAAGAATGCTGACACCCATTTGATGTGACCTGCTGAGGAATGTCCCTCTCAGGTGAGCTGTGAATAACACTAAGCAGGCAGAGTCTATAATAGGAAGCCATATTGACCAATAAACTTACTCTAATGCCATAAAATATCATAATACAAAGACAAACAAACTTGTCCCATTATCAATTTATTATTCATCAATTAACTCATTAATCCATTAAATAGTTATTCAACCCCTATTATATATTAGTCATCCTTTAAAGAACCGGAAATAGACTCGTCAATACAAAAAACGAAAAATTCCTACATTTGTGGAGCCGCTTTTCTAGTGAGAGATGACAGGTATTAAACATAATAAATAGGTCGATTATATAAAGCAGGTGAGGAGGGTAGGATTGTGAGGTGAGGCGGGGTCAGGGAAGGAACAGCAACTTGAAACTGAGAAACAGGAACTCACGGAGCAGAGGACATTCGAGCAGATGACATTTGAAGACTCGTGGAGCAGGAGGTACAATGTAAACAACACATCGCTCTAACTAGGGTTTCATCATTGTCCTATTTTTATTTAGTAGGTAAATATTTTATATTTGTGTGTTGAGATAGTTTAAATTTATCGTGTTGTTCATAAAATGCCGTATAGAATGAAACCATTTTGAGTGCATATGAGAAAAGTTAGGACCGTCCTTTAGGTGCTGAGGACTGCTGTGACCACATGGCATGGGGTCCCAGAGTCTCGGGAGATGAGCACAACCGAGGTTGTTAATGAGCTCATTGTATTCTGTGGGGTGGGAGCCTCTTTGAAATCAGAGGGAGAGAACAAGCAGAGAGGCAGCATTACGCCTCTGGGACTGACATCCTATTCCTCTGAGACCTGGTCTGCTTCCCAGGAACCGCCCCAACTGCCCTATGGGCAAATGGTGCAGGCAGGTCCCTCAGCCACAGCTGAGTAGATAAGGATATTGATGTGACCCAAGCTGGGCTGATCAGAATTCCTCTCCAGGCACTTGAATTTGGGATGTCTCTGCATGTGGCTAAAAGTAAGGCTTTATAAACTCCATAGATGAGGGGCAGCCATGTGCTTTTCAAAGCAGACAGAGCCCACAAAATAGGCAGAATAAAATCAATGTGCAGAGAGAAGAAAAAGGTAACAATACTGTGTACCTCCAAAAAGAAAGAGCCTGAGGAAGTCTCAGCCCCTAGTAGCATTCATATTCTTGTTCCAGCCTCTTCCAGAGTGCAGCTGCATCTCCTACTCTGCATAGGTCTGGGACACCTCTGTTTAATTTTTAATAAATGCGTACACGGGCTCACATATCTTCCCCTTTTATTTTCTGAAGATATCTGTGGTTATTTTTTCAACTTGAAAAAGAAGAAAACTCATAAAACCAGAAATGAAACAGGACTCAAGTCAACCACTCACTCTCATATCTGAATAAACAACAGTGGCTTCTGGAAGCAGTAAATGAAGAAAGTACAAAAGTATCTAAAACCGGATATGTGATGACCTTAGGGTCTGAAACTACAGAGAAAAGGAGGCAGAATAAAGGCTATTTGCACATTCTGCTGACCACATTGCCCAAAGCAATCCATCGATCCGTGCAATTCCTATCAAACTATCAT
The DNA here is from genome assembly GCF_022682495.2 of Desmodus rotundus. Lineage (NCBI taxonomy): Eukaryota > Metazoa > Chordata > Mammalia > Chiroptera > Phyllostomidae > Desmodus > Desmodus rotundus. The sequence goes on along the minus strand of NC_071396.1, from coordinate 17,179,079 downwards.
GCCATTCTTCTCAGAACCAGAACAAATAACTCTAAAACGTATACAGAACCACAAAGACTACAAGTATTCAAAGCAATTTTGAGCAAGAAGAAAAACATTGGCGATATAGCATTCCCTGATATCAAACTATACTATAAGGCTAAAGTAATCAAAACAGTATGGTACTGGCACACACACAAAAAAACACATAGCTAAATGGAACATAATAGAGTCCAAAAATAAACCAACACATATATGCTTCACTAATCTATGACAAAGTAGGCAAGCAAACACAAATGGTTAAGATAATCTCTTCATTAAATGGTGTTGGGAAAAACTGAACAGATACATGCAAATAAAATGGACCACTCTCTTATACCATATACTAAAATAAACTCAAAATGGGTTAAACACTTAAATAGAAGGCCTGAAACCATAGAACTCCTAGAAGAAAACATGGGTTATGAATTTTTCGACATCAGTCTGAGTGATATCTTTTTGATATGTCCACTTGAGCAAGGAAAGCAAAAACAAAAATAAACAAATAGAATGACGTCAAACTAAAAAGCCACACAGTAAAAGAAACCATCAACAAAATAAAAAGACAACTCGCTGAATAGGAGAACATATTCGCAAATGACACATTGATAAGGGATTGGTATCCAAAATATACAAGAAACTCATACAACTCAAAACAAAACAAAACAACAACAACAAAACAATCTGATCAAAAAATGGACAGAAGACATAAAAAGACATTTTTCTGAAGAGGACATAGAGATAGCCAACAGACACATGAAAAGATGCTCTACATCACCATCACTAATCATCAGAGAAATACAAATCAAAACAACAATAAGATATCACCTCACCTGTAAGAATGGCTCTCATTGAGAAATCAACTAACAACAAGTTTTGGCGAGGATATGGAGAAAATGGAACCATAGTTCACACTTGTTGGGAATGCAGACCGGTGCAGCCACTGTGGAAAACAATGTGGAAGGTTCCTCAAAAGATTCGAAACAAAACTACCTTACGACCCAGCAATTCCACTTCTGGGTACTTATCCAAAGAAAATGAAATCACTAACTTGTAAAAACATATGCCCCCCCTATGTTTATTGCAGCATTATTTATAATAGCAGAGACATGAAGCAACCTGGGTGTCTATCAAAAAACACATAGATAAAGAAGATGTGGGAGATCACACATGTATTACTATTGTTTTTACATCCTGAAGCCTATATTATGTGTAAAAGCAGATTGTTTCACAAGATGTAGAAATCACAAGTTTTCTTTATACATAGATAGATAGATAGATAGATAGATAGATAGATAGATAGATAGAAGGATATCACAGCAATAATGGAGTAGCAATACCTGGAGAGTAATGGCCCCAGAGGTGGGCGGTGCTGGCCAGCTTTGTCCATTCATTTTTCATGAAACAGGCCCATGATTGTTGTTAAATTATACAGTACAATTTAGATGACTAATGAGACTCTGTCAGAGCAAATGGACCTTAAGTGAATTTCACATTAATGACCTTAGAAATTTAACTTTCTGGGGCAACCAATTTATAAGGCAACAGTCTGTTTATTAATTTTGATAAACACTTATTGAACATCTCTTCTGCGCCCAATGCTATATTAAACAGTGTTGACGGGGAAGATTAGCAAGACTGAATCTTTCCCTCAAGATTTTCTCAGTTTAAATGAGACATTAGGCCATAAATTATGTGACATATACCATGGGGAAAAATAAGCCTTGTAAAATAAGATGAGAAAACTAAAGATGAGAAGCTTCCTTCTCAATGCAGTTGGGATTTGAGCTGAGCACTGATTTATGAGCAGACACTAAAAAAATTGTTACTAGCATGTTTGCAGTCAAACGCATATACTGCAGAATAGTTCACGATACAGTGACCATTGCCAATGTGCAAAGTTCAGTGTGATTCAAATGTTTTGTAATAAAGTTATAATCCCCCTTTACAGACATAGGGAGGAATGAAATGCCTTAACTCCCAAACTCACATTGCACATGTGGCACAGAATGGAAAACTTAGCACAGTGAATAATAATATTTTTGTTAAGCACATTATGGCATTCAAAACACTTTATCATAACTTTCACCAAAAATGTTGTATGGGTAGTTAGCAAAGGAATGGCAAAACAGTCTCAAGACTCATTACTTACCATGAAGTATAGAGATTGAATCTGTTAATAGAAGATTGAATTGAAATATCAAGTTTGTCAGTAATAGTCTCTAAGACCACCAGAGTTAAGGTTCTTGTTATTAAAACGATAATAGCAACATTGTGGGGTTATTATGAAAATTGAAAGAGAAATGAGGGAGAAAGAGAGAAAAAGAGAGTTCTTACATGTATTTCTTTTTTCATGTCCTGGCCAAGTTAAAATTACTATTGTTTTTTACATCCTAAAGCCTACATTATGTTTAGCAGCAGATAGTTTCACAAGCTGTAGAAATCACAAGTTTTCTTTATTTACCCTCTTGGTAAGTGTTTTTGCCAAATATTTAAAATAAAATGTTTAATATTCAAGATGTCTGATTAGCATGTAGTTGACTGGACTGTCTTTACTTCTGAGGAAGGAGGTAAAACCTTCTCGAATCGCTGCTGCAGCACTTCATAAACACTGGCCCTTCCAGCACTCAAGGTCAAAAGGAGCTCACAGGAGCCTTCCACCTGCAGACAAGGGCAAACCGTGGAGTGGCTGCAGACCTGGAAAAGAGCCACATGGACAGGAATTAAGCTTTATTCTGAAGACTAGAGTTAAGACATAATAATAATTGAGGTTCCAACATTGACCAATTCCTAAACTAAGAAATAAACACACACACACACATACACACACCTCTCTTTCATTCTACTCTGAAATTTAGGAACAGACATATAATGCACATTCCTGACATCCAAAAACTGAAACCCACAGACTCCCAATCTGTTCTCTCTGTGGTCAGGACACAGACACTTCCGCAGAGAGCAAATAATTGTCACATTCTCTTGTGCACGGCAATGCCTACCTGCACCTACCTTACAGGTCGGGTGGGTCCCAGTGTGATGTCATCCAAAGCTGCAGAGACTGCTGCGAGGTCACAGTGGATATCGGAGCTATACCTACAATTCAGTCCTTACATCTTAAGCAGTCTTCGTAACTGTAAACATTCGAAAATAAAAATGACATAGTTAACATTTCTCCTGAATATATATGTCCATAAATTTTTTTAGCTGGGTAACCAAGTTAAACTTGAGCTAAAGCAGTTCACAGTAAAAATGATAGTAAAAGTGAAAAATTTAAGTCAAACTAGAGATATTAGAAATTTAATATTCTATTCCTATCCCAAATAATAACAATTTCTATATCTAAACCCCAGCTTCCTATAGTGAAAATACTGAAATTTATATAAACCTGTAAGTTTTAGGGTCAACTTTGAATTAATGCATTTGTATAAATAGAAGTGTAACTAATGATACAAGATAGTGATAACATGAAGGATACTTTTAATTTTTAGTGTTCCTACTAGGCGGTAGGTAATCTTAGATGTTTTTAAACCTTATGTCACTTAGTTCTCATGTCTACCTTTTAAAATAAGCCTTTCTATTGCAATAATCCAGATGAAAAGACAAGCTCAGGAGGGTTTGTACTTTTCCTCAGGCCATATAGTTAAAAATGATAGAGACTTCTGGCCAAGTTGGAGGTGTAGGTAGATACACTTTGCCTCCCGGTACAACAAAAGAAGAACAACAACAAATTTAGAAACAAAAAATAACGAGAACTGCCAGAAAATTGAAATGTATGGAAGCCCAACAACGTAGGAGTTAAAGAAGAAACATTCATCCAGCCTGGTAGGAAGGGCAGAGATGTGGAGAGGACTCCCGGGCAAGGTGGTGGCTAGAGGACCAGGGTGGGTGAAGTGGGTCGTTCCACATTCACATGCAGATAAACCAGGAGGAACAACTGGTGAGCGAGACAGACTGTGCAACCCAGGATTCTAGTGCAGGGAAATAATGCCTCAAAATCTCTGGCTGAAAAATCTATGGGGGTTGAAGTGGCAGGAGAAACCCCCAGCCTCACAGGAAAGCTTGTTGGAGAGACCCACGGGGTCATAGAATATACACAAACCAACCCACCCAGGAATCAGCACCAGAAGGGCCCAATTTGCTTATGGGTAAAGGAGGAAGTGACTGAAACCCACAAAAGAGCTGGGTTTCATTGTTCTCTCTCGGGCCCCTCCCCCACATACAAAACCACAGCACAGCCACATGAGTTGCCCTGTGCTGGACACCTAAGGCTCCACCCCTTGCTGTGTAACAGGCATTCTGAGACACAAAAATATGGCCCAAATGAAAGAACAGATCAAAGCTCCAGAAAAAATACAACTAAGCAATGAAGAGATAGCCAACCTATCAGATGCAGAGTTCAAAACACTGGTAATCAGGATGCTCACAGAAATGGTTGAGTATGGTCACAAAATAGAGGAAAAAGTGAAGGCGAGGAAAAGGTGAAGGCTATGAAAAATGAATTGAAGGAAAATGCACAGGGAACCAACAGTGGAGGGAAGGAAACCAGGACTCAAATCAATGGTTTGGAGAAGAAGGAAGAAGTGAACATTTAACCAGAAAAGAATGAAGAAACAAAAATTTAAAAATGAGGAGAGGCTTAGGAATCTCTGGGACAACTTTAAACATTCTAACATCCAAATCATAGGGGTACCAAAAGGAGAAGAGGAAAAGCAAGAAACTGAAAACTTATTGGAAAAAATAATGAAGGAGAACTTCCCAAATCTTGCAAAGAAAATAGACTTCCAGGAAGTCCAGGAAGCTCAGAGAGTCCCAAAGAACCTGGACCCAAGGAAGCATACACCAAGGCATATCATAATTATGTTACCTAAGTTTAAAGATAAGGAGAGAATCTTAAAAGCAGCACCAGAGAAGGAGACTGTTACCTACAAAGGAGTTCCCATAAGACTCTCAGCTGATATCTCAAAAGAAACCTTGCAGGCAAGAAGGGGCTGGAAAAAGCATTTGAAGTCATGAAAGGCAAGGACCTATATCCTAGATTACTCTATCCAGAAAAGCTATCATTTAGAACGGAAAGGCAAATAAAGTGCTTCCCAGATAAGGTCAAGTTAAAGGAGTTCATCATCACCAAGCCCTTATTATATGAAGTGTTAAAGGGACTTATCTAAGAAAAAAGGAAAAGGTCAAATATATGAACAGTAAAATGGCAACAAACTCGCAACCATCAATAACTGAACCTAAAAAAACAGAAATAAAAAGGAACTAAGCAAACAACTAGAACAAGAGCAGATTCACAGAAATAGAGATCACATGGAGGGTTATCAGTGGGGTGGGGGAGTAAGGAGAAAGGGGAAAAGTTACAGGGAATAAGAAGCATAAATTATAGGTACAAAATAGATAGGGGGAGGTTAAGAATAGTAACGGGAATGTAGAAGCCAAAGAACTTATGTATATGACCCATGGATATGAACTAAGCTGGGGGAATGATGGTGGGAGGGGGGTACATGGTGGAGGGGCATAAAGGGGAGAAAAAAATGGGACAACTGTAATTGCATAATCAATAAAATATATTTTAAAAAAAGGATAGAGCCGCAATCTGAGACCAGGTCTGTTGGACACAGTCCTGCGTTATTTTTATCTCTGACCATGTGACTTGTTTATGCTAAATGCTATCAGACATTAAAAGAATGAGAGAAATGGGTTGATTACTGAGCCTGTACTGAACCCTTATAAATAGATGAGAGATGAGTACAGAAGACATTCTAGGTAGGGCTAAGCTTGAGCCAAATTATGAAGTGTCCCACCATCTCCACCCTGGGAGTGGATTGGAGTTCTTAAGATGCCTTAGAGTTAGTGGTCAAAGATCAAGCAAAAGGCCCTCTGGAGTAAACACTGAAATAGATTACATTCAGGTTACAGACAGGTGGACATGTTTGATGGTAACAGGAGATAAGGGATGGGCTGACCTGCAGGAGATCATTATAAAAGAACTGCTTGGGAGATCTTAGCTAAGTCAACAACAGCAACAACGGGAAGGATAAGGTGTTGAATCCTCAGCTTTCCGTCCCTCCCTGCATTTGCGGTTCTGCTTTTGTTCTACTGGGTAAGGTATCTGTATGGCTCTGGGAAAGTCACTTCATCCAACTGGCCTTCAAAATGTCCTCCTAAACGATGAAGGACTTTGATGAAAAGTTTTCTAGGGGTCCACAAAACCTCTAAGACATCATTTTTAGATGAAAAATCTCTATGAATCTCAGGATCCTTCCAAATGTGCATATCGATGATGTTTTGCTCAGAGGGTGTTTAATAAATGCCTCTTGAGTAAATAGGCCCCTACATCCCACACAGGAAGTCGTTATAACCTAAATAATGTAGAACACTGAAAAAGTGTAAAGACTGCAAATAATGAATGTTCTTTAGAACACGGGAATTGTTTTCCCTTTTGATGAGCAAAATAAATTAAAAATGAGAAATGTAAATTTTAGGACATGCTAAATTTTGTATTCAATCAGGGCAAACGAACAACCAAAATAGCACTCATTTTAGGGTAAGTATTTTTTTCTTTTTGTAGATTCAGTGGTTTTTCTGGGCAAATCTGCTCATGTCAGCGGGGAATGCCACTCAAGAAAAGACATTGGTGATTGACAGCATAGAAAAAAATCTGATGCATTAGTCACCAAAGCAATGCAAGTCACAGTCTATAATAATAGTTTATGAATGCAGAAGTTACAAGTCAAAGTTTTCTTCCCAAAGTCTAAACCTATGTCTTTAGCTAATTAAAACTCAAAAAGAAAAAAAAAAACCCAAACAAACCATGAAATAAAATGGAGGAGAAATCACAATAATTCCATAACTTTTACCCCAGAGAACAAAACCGGAATATTTTTCTGCTCTGATAATGCTGTTAATGTTTCTAAGATTGTGTCAAGGGGAGGTGCCAGTGTTCTGTGAGAATGGTTCAAAGAGATTTTAAAGAAAAACTAAGACAGAAAATGGTTAGTAAAAAGAAAAAAAGAATTTGGGTTGTATAATAATCATAGTAAAGGTTTAGCAATCAAAGAGAGCAGTTGAAATGGAGATAAACAGAATCAGTGATAAAGTTCGTATTGTCTTTTTTGATGCTGTCACATATGTCTGGGTTCGCAACCACCAGGTGCGACTCAGCATGGCCTTGGTGATTACTCCGGACCGCTTAGATGGGCTGCATCAGTAGCTGTGGGACCCCTGGTGGAGGAGCCCTGGTTGAACACGGCCACGCAACCTCAAACCTGCTTCCATTGCCGTTTCAACCCAGGGCCGTTCTTATCACAGTGGTTTGGACCCCTCAAGCAGGAAAGCCGGCACATTCCTATGACCATCCCTGAGGGCAATAGTCTAAGGCCTTGAAGGTTCCCTGACTCCTGGGATTCACCTCCTATGTTAGACCAAATATATACCTGCGGGTACTTGTGACAACCCCAAGAGTAAGTTACACGGTGACAAGATTTTTATATCACTCTCAATGGTTTGAATGACCATGGGTTTCACTGAGGACCTGGCTTTTTCTCTTACAAACTTTCATAATCTCTCTTTGATTACATAAGAGAAGTGAATTAAACGGGCAGTCTCCCTCCTTGTAATTCATGTGAAGCCCATCTTCTTTCATTACTTTACCGACTGATTAATGGATCACTCTTTGTTACAGGGCAGAGTATCATATATAATTACAGATTGCACTTCTTTCCCATGCAAACAGCAAGAAGAAAGCAAGCAGCACATCTGTGTGTGTGTGTGCTTTAGTCTCTAGACACAGCTCCCCTTCTGTATGTTCTATGTTGTTACTGAAACCGTCAGCCTTTATGTGATCACACAAGGAAATACCATGTTTATTTTAATAAAGATGTAACTCTACTTCAGACTTTTCTGATACAGTGGATGGGCTACTCAGCTCACTATACTATTAGTATTTCTATTTTTGTCTCATGATCTGGATTCACTTTGGTAAATGATAAACTTTTAGAAACAATGGATTACAACCACTTTGAGTTAATATTCTCACTTCTTGAGGAAAAACAGAAGTGAGACTGGATTGCTGAATTGTGTGTGTAGATTCCTCTTCAAACCCAGATGTTCTGGATTGAAGTCTAGACTAGTTAGTATTAGGCTGCAGTGGGCAGCTTCGGCCACTGTCGGAACTTTGAGGCCTAAAACCCACCTTTCACCTTCACAGCAAGAGAACTCTGCAGTTGGCATTCTAAGTTAAGAATGAAATGAACATTAGAAAAATAAATAAGCTGGTTTTGTTTATTCTTGAGGGGGAAGAAGTGATCAGGAGTGTTTGAACATTGCGAATTTAACTTATAAAGAATTCCAAAATGTATGGTTGTAAGAACTTCTATAAATTTCTAGTGATTTGGGTTTTGGTTTTGTGCGTATCAAGTAATCAGTAGAATGGTTCTTTACAAATGTGAAAAATAATATAATTCAAACTAGTTCAAACTTGTTCACATTTTTAGTCGAATATTTGACATAGTGCATAGTTTAGGCTTCACTTCAGATGAAATATCAAGAACTCACATTGGTCGTCGTCAGGGCTCATGGTAGAATGCTTCTGAAGTCTCCATGGCTTTTCTAAGAGTTTGCATTCCTGTCTTAAACTGTCTCAAATCTGAGTAAAGAAAAAAAATCATACACTTGGCCGATGTAAGCTTCATTTCTGATGTCCAACTGTTACAACTGAAATGAAACAAAGAAAACAAGTCCATAAGGTAAAAATAGCCACAAAAAATTGATTCTGGAAAAATTAAATTATTCAGGCCAGGCCTTCCATGAAGGAAATAAGCAGCCCCATCAAGTAAGAAATTCAAGGGAAATTGGAATCACACGCTCAACAATAGTCACGCACGACAGAGGAAGATCGGGGTGTGTGACAGCTCCCAACCTTGCGGTCTGCACTGTTTAATCTTTTTCAGGTTTGCTTTAGCTGGAGGAAAAAAAGGGAACCAAACCCAGGCAAAGGTTGAAGTCCGAAGGATTCAGAAACATTTTCAGTCATGGAATCTTGATTTGGTGAAATAAAATATATTTTGAGCTAAAAAAGCTTTTATATTAATTTTGGCTGATGAAGAATAGCATCAAACTCATGCTCCTTGAGTGATTTCATGTGCAGAGAATTAAGTTCAGGGCATTCAAAGAAACTTTCCAAAATGCCTTTTCCAAATGTGCCACAATAACTCACAAAAAATTAATAAACTTACCATTCAATGACTTTTTTAAAATATATCGGATTTCCTATTCCTTATGCCCTACCAGCCAAAATATATTATGTTATCCTACAGGCAGGCATATGTTAGAGAAAATCTAAGTGAGTAATTTTTAAATTAATATCAGTACCAGTTTGTTGTATAATTTACTAGATACTGTGTTTTCTTATTGGAAGAATAATGCACAGGTCTTGTCAGTACTTAACGAACTAAGGGAAATAGTAAAGATCTCAGCGTGCCATGCTGCATTCAGTACTTTTAAAATGATCTGGGATATTTTCATATGGGACAGACAAAATTAGTCCTTCCATATTTTAACCCTAACCTAAAATCCGGAAGAAATGCTAACTGGGATAACCAACAAGAAGACATTGTGCTTTCAAAAGAGTATAGCATCACTCATATCTGAAAAAATATATAGGCAGGGCTATTTGCAAGAATATCATTTAATTTCGTCCTGTGATTTTACTAAAGTCACAGGTGTGGCTAAGCATTCTCAGTGGAATGAAACTTTCTTCTTGCTTAATTAAAATCCCACTGGGCCCTGCCTGGTGTAGCTCAGTGGGTTGAGCGCGAGCCTGTGAACCAAAGGGGTGCCGGTTTGATTCCCAGTCAGGGCACACACCTGGGTTGCAGGCCAGGTCTCCAGTTGGGGGCACGTAAGAGGCAACCACACATTGATATCTCCCCCCTCTCTTCTTCCCTTCCCCTCTCTCTAAAAATAAATAAATAAAATCTTTTTAAAAAATCCCACTGGTCAAGTGTTATATATGACCACACTAAATTCTTATTTAATATACAAAGCCCTGACTTTACCATTGTACAAAAAAAATCACAAAATTTTGCATAAGTAATTAAATGTGCTCTATAGTGACTCACTGTGATATATAAATAACCTTTGATTATGCACAGAGAATGTGTATATTTGCATTTAATAACAACAAATGATTTAAAGTAGATGTGGGAAATCAAAAAAAATGATTCATGTTTCTTGATACACTATAGAGTGTCAAAGATGATACATTAAAGATGTATCATTAAAACCTTTCTGGTTTCTTCCAAAGGAATATTAGGAAGGTCTGATGGTCATAAATAGCAGGCAGGCAATAGCAACCACCACTCTGACTCTAGCTGTGGTCACGAAGAAGAGTGCTTTCCCTGCTGCCCAAGGTCCACAGTCATTTGCACTTTCACATGTAAGGGCAGAAATGCCGAGCAGCTGAGATCCTCATGGTTTCTTTATTTCCACTTTGTGGCCCAGCCTCCCTAACACGAATACACCCAACTTCTTACTCCATTTGGAGAAAAACAAATTTAAAAAGAGAGGGAAGGGGAGAAAGTTCACTGAAAAAGTAAGAGAAAGACCAGGAAAAGGAGATAATAAATTAAGCTAAGGAAATTATGTTCAAGAGGAATGATGTTATCCAGCCTGGAAAACTCTGAATGGATCACTTGAAAATAGCAGCCAATCGTATTTGCTCACGAGTCTGTGGGCCATCACTTGGGGCCGGGCTGAGCTGCGAAGGGCAGTTGCTGCTCCCTCCTGAGTGTGGTTTGGTCCTCAGGAGAGCTGCCAGTCCCTGCCTCTCTGCTGTGCTATCTCATGCCTAGAGACTGGTCTGGGCCGTGTGTCCATCATTATTTCATGTTGTAAAGGCAGCAGGAGAGAGCATTCTCCCCTCAGAAAGTCCCTTCCAAATATCTATGGACTCTGTGACCATGCACTGAGGGGATGTGGGAAGGGGTCACACACACGCTGGAGGGGAGGGAAGCCTGAGTCGTTGGGTTCCGTTATTGTGACAACCTACCCCAGATGTCATAGACCACATTGTCATAGGATGAGACTGAGAAGGGGGTCACTGAATTTGGTATTTAGAGGCAAGCTTTAGCTGCAAGAGAGGGGCAAACGCAGACAGAAGTCAAGAAAAGGGGTTGGGCCGGCAAGGGGGGATGAATCCTCTTGAAGTAAGTTATTGGTGAGAGAAAGAGCAGAACGGGGCAAAGCCAGAAGAGGCAACACCATTAGAAATTTGTCAGCTTGTTTGAAATTTGTCAGTTGGTTTTTATTGTTTATTTTAGGCAGAGGTAACTTCAGCAATGTTGTTGTCCAAGGAATTTCAGTAGAGAGAAAAACAGAAAGATTCTGAGAGAAAAGGACACAGCTACTCCCTCGGCAAAGACTGATAGATAAAAAAGCGAAGGCAAGTGGCAGTCACCTTGAGCCCTGAACTGAGCAAGGTGTGAAGGACAGCAGCGTATCACCACACGTTAATGATTAGCACAGGACTCAGGTAGGAAGGTGCTTATTTGCACAGCGATATGACTGGCACTCCAGTAAACTTCCTTGGGAATCCCCCTTGCCTTCTCTCCTGCAGCCCCACCGCTCCCGGCTCTGGGAGAGCTCCCTGACTTGTCACCTGTCTTGACTGGATGGCTGAGAGCAATGACATGTAGAGCCCTGGCCCACCAACCAGGTTCCCTAAATGATTTTTGATTCACTGTCCTCCTGATTGAGAGGAAAGAGAACAAACATTTTTCATATCCCTAGAGTTTAATCCTTGGGAAGTTAAACAAAGGTTTCTGTGTCTCAGAGAAAAAAAGAAGCATTTATGTAGTTGAATAGTCTAAAAGGTCAAGTCCACAATATAAACAAATGCCTGGACTTTCCCAGTATTGCATCCATTTATCCCATCAAACGCTATTGACACTATTGTCAATAAACCACAGGGCAATCTCTGCACAGCGGACAGGGGGAAAGTAAGATATAGTTCTTGTCTTTGGATGATTAGAATGTTACAAATGGGACGGTGGCTGATCACTCTCCTGACACAGTATTTAAATAAACTATGTCTTACATTTCCTTTGCAGTTAGTCATTTAAATAGTTTAGGGGTGTGGGGGGTGGGAAACAAACTGCTAAATCCTAGCCAACAGATTTTGTAAAACCAGTAAAATAATATAGTCATTTACTTTGCTTTGAAATGGGAGTGGATAAGAATAAAAAGTCACTTTGTCACTATGACTTCAGGAAATCACTTCACTACCATTGTTGTTTGTTTCCAAAACTGCAGAAGCAAATGAAAGGACCTACTCTATTGTTGAGAAATGGAAAAATTCCATTAAAAATTTAAAAAGCAGGAAGTAGTGAGTTAGACGTGTCAATGCCCATCTTACCTGGGGTAGAGAAAGAAAAAATATTCTCACAAATGTTGAAGGCAATCTTAAGCCTGACCTTTGCTCTTAAGAAGTACCAAGTGGAAAATTAGATAGATATGCTTTTCAGATACTAGAATTATCTTTGGGTCATGTGATTTTTTAAAAAATGATGACTCCTGATCTCTTTACCTCCCATCCCAAAGGCTCTAGATTTTTTAAAGCACCTTGAGTAATTATAATGAAAGTGGTTTGTAGGGCAAAACTTGGGGATATACTGACTAAAAGTGAGAGACAGTGGCTTGAACCCATGCAGAAGCTTCTGCTCTGTTCTCCCTGAGCCCAGCTGCTCCTTCCTGGTCCTTCCTGGCTTCATGCAGAGTGTCTGCTTCCCCTCGGCCTACAGCCCAGCCTTCAGGTCCAAGTTTAAACACTTGGATAATTTATATGGGGACAATTGATCTTGTTTTGAAATGGTATTTCAGTCTGGACTTTCACCATTTTTCTCTTGAGCACTTTGCCATTTTGGAGAACAAGAGAAAAAGGGGAGAGATTGATGTCCCATGTCACCCTTAACCACTGAACATATGAAAGGCGGAGGGAGAGAGAAGACACAAAGTGGCCCCAACCAGCCTCCCCACATGGCATTCCTTGCAGGGCCACCCCAAGGTCAAGCCAAGGAGGGAGCTGAGTGGACCACGTGGTCAGCCAGACTCTTTCCCTGGGAGGCGGTGAGGAACAGCTGCTGAGCAAAGGAATGTCAGTGGGAGGAAGAGGCTTCAAGCATCTCAACCTCAATTCATCATTAAGGATGGAGTCAAGGATCAACCATCAAGTGTTCAGAACCCTCTGTCCCTGGCCTCCTTTAGTCCAGCCCATAACAACTCAGACTCCTCTCAGCACTGAGTGACCCTGAGTTTGGACTGAAGACACAAACATGATTAAGATGAAATTCCTGCTGTTGAGAGCCCTTGCCTCAGTACTTCGTGCAGAAATATAGCTATGATCGTGGAAGACACCGAATTACCTAGAAAGCAATGTGGGAGCATGGAGAATAAGAAACTGTGTGGCGATTTATTGAAAACCTCAGAGAGGAATTTAGCCTTTGACACGAGACTGGAAGGATAGGAGGTTGGTCCTGCAGTGAAGGAAAGGCCACTTGCAAGAAACAGCAAGAGAAGGTCAAGTTTCAGGGACCTGGTAGTGATGAGTAAGCTGTGCTGGAGACACACAGGTGCTTTCAGTGCCAGACAGAAGTGTGACGCCACCGAGAGGTTCATTAAACGAGTCAATATTTAATAACACTTAGGTGTTTGATAAGGAATAATATAAAGGATCGTAAACACTTTGTAAATACGTCAGATTGAAAGTTTATACTTTCTTTCTTCGTTTTAGATCTGGATCTTTAAACACACGTGGGAAAAATTCTCTTCATTCCCTAGAAGCTAGTGCGTTTAAACAGTGTGTGACCTGACGGAGGCCATGCACAAAACTCCCGCCCACAGGCCGAGTCAGAATCCTGGGGCAGCTACACTGTTTGGGTGGCTGGGACCCTTCATCCGAGGGCTTATTGGTGGGGTTGGGTTCAGCAGTCCCCGCCCAAAGAGCCCATCAAGAACAGTCCCCACGTCCCTGAGCTGCTCCATTGTCTTTGTGGTAGGAAACAGTTGGAGAGTACAAAACAGGAATGAATCTCACATTAATGCCTCTTCCCATGAATTTGGATAAATTGGCTCAGATCTAATGTAGATGTGAGTAAAAGAAGAATTTCCCCAACCTAAAAAGAAAAGGCTTATTCTAATAGATCATAAACTTGAAACTAATTGCCCTTTAGAGAAATTTAGATGAACTTTGTCTCTGACCTTTGGATTGTATGTTTCAAACAAATATCTAGATATGTTATATCTGTGTTTATCCGTATTTTGTGCACTGTTTTGCCCACATTTTTTAGGGAAAAGAAAGGATGCACGTTATTCATGGGTAATGCTAATTCTGTATCTATATTAATGTTTTTAATTCTTGTATTTATGCTTACATATTAAAAGTGTAACTAGAAAGCAATAACAATATCTGTATGCAAAATAATACCTTGGAATCTGATAATCGGTTTTGTTTCTAAATATAAATAAATAAATAACTAGATAGATGGACTTAAAAAATTAAAACAAAAGTTTTTTTCCTGAAAGTCTGGGTCAAAAATGTGGGTGTGCTGTATAGGGGGGGGCGCATTACACCAAAAAATATGGTACATGCCTAGAATGTTTATGTGTGGGTATGGGTGCGTGTGTTTGTGTGTACGTGTACAGGTTAGTACATGTACACACATTAACGTGTTCTTCCTGTTATGTCTACAGGCATCTCATCTGATTGCACTGTACTTTATTGCTCTTCACAGATAGTGCCGTGTTTACAAATTGAAGTTTGTAGGAACCCTGAGCCCAGCAAGTCTGTCAGTGCCCTTTTCCAACAGCATTTGCTCACTTTGTGTCTCTGTCCCATTCTGGTAGCTCACTGTATTTCAACTCATTCCTTATCATATTTGTTATGATCCGGGATCCAGGATCTCTGGTGTTACTACGGTCATTGCCTCGGGGCACCAAGACTGTGGCCACGTGAGACGGCACACTTAGGCCATAAATGTGTGTGTGTTCTGACTGCTCCATCAACTGCTGTTCCCCCACCCCCCACCCCCATGGCCTCCCTATTCTCTGAGACACACCGACAATGGCCTCCAAGATTTCAGGTTGATAGAAAAACTGGTGAAATCTAAATAAAATTTATAGTTTAGTTGACAGTACTATATAATGTTTAATTTATTGATTTTACTAACTCTATTATGGTTCTTAAGACTTTACTATTAGGGTATGTAAAAGGTATCCAGAAATACTTTACATTTACTTAGCAGCTTTTTTCTAAATCTAAAATTATTTAGAAATATAAAAACAAACTAATCTCATGCAGATAAAGACCACAGGGCTTCTGTGGAGGCCAAGGTGACCGTGCTCTGGGCAACCACACAGGACTCCTGAGAAAGCCAAAACCCACTGGAAGCCCGTCTCAGCAGAAACTCTTGTGTGAAGGAGAGTTCATGGGATCAGCCAAAAGGAGGATTTGGACCTAGAAAATAGATAAAATAGAACAATGTAAAAGACACCCTAAAGGAAGTAAGTTGCAAATGTTTAAAGAGGCTTGAAAATAAACAATAAAAATAATGAATACGAAAATGTAATTACTTTTGAAAAAGATGAGTAAATAAATTTATCATGGGAGTAGATTATTGCCCTAGACAGATCTCTGGATTTTATGAACTGATTAGCTGTTGCCATCTTAAAACAACTGTACATAAAAAAATATTTGGCAAACAAGGAAAAAATTAGAACAGCATATCTTAAAAGTATAAGCAAATTTGACAAAACCAGAAATCCTAAAATAGAATTTAAAAAGAATTAAAAAGGTCTGTCTGGAAAAAGTCCAGCCATTGTTAATATAACAAGAACAGTTTGCGTGACACTGAGACATGGATGTAACCTGGCAGCCAAGGAGAGTGGGCTGGAATGCTCTGCATGAACAATGATGACTTCACTGTACTGGTCAGTGGGGTGGTAGATGCCATTGAGTGAGCATGTGTATGTGTGGCTGTCACATTCAAAACGACTGAGCATATAGAGCAGTGAATCTGCATCAAATTTTGCATTAAGCTTGAACATTCCTCTGCAGAAACTATTCAAATGATTCAGAAGGCCACAGCTACGGGCAACTTGTGATTGGCAGCTTCATCAGGACAACATGCCCACTCATGCATCATGTCTCCTGAAGAGATTTTGGCAAAACATCAAATCACCCAGGTGACTCAGCCCCACTACAGCTCAGATTTGGTACTCTGTGACTTCTGGCTTTTCCCAAAACTAAAGTCACCTTAGACAGGGGAGACATTTCAGACTGTTGATGAGATTCAGGACAATATGACAGAGCAGTCGATGGCGACTGGGAGAACTGCGTGAGGTGCCAAGGTGCCTGCTTTGAAGGGGCCTGAGGCATCATTGTCCTATGTACACTGTTTCTTGTATCTTCTTCAATAAATGTCTCTTTTTTCATATTACATAACTGGATAATTTCTGGATACTTATATATTAGGTTGTTTCCTTTTCTGACAACTGGCAAATGATTTATTTCATGATCTTCTGTAGAATATTGCTAGAGATTGATCTCAAACTTAATCACTATATAGATACTATTTCTCTGACTCCTTGTCTGAAATTTCTGAGTTTACCAAACAGTATTATCAAAGGTACTTCTGTTCTCAGATACAAGTAGTAATTCTATGTTTCCATTTAAAGTCATGATCCTCTTGTAGATTTGGTGCCCTGCAACTTCTGGCTTTTCCCAAAACTAAAATCACCTTAGAAAGGGAAGAGATTTCAGACTGTCAGTGAGATTCAGGAAAATATGACATGGCTGCTGATGACAATTGGGAGAACTGTGTGAGGTGCAAAGGTGCCTACTTTCAATGGGACCCATGTGTTGTTTCCCTATATACAATGTTTCTTGTATCTTGTATCTTCTTCAATAAAGGTCTCTATTTTTCATAGTACATGGATGGATACTTTCTGGACAGACCTCATATGTACACTATATGAGCCAATCTTTTAAATATATCTGAAGGCGGCTGGTGGACCCAGTGAGGTGGTGGATTGTGGAGGGGGGAGGGCAAAACTGAAGCTGTCTGGCAAGGCAGCAGCTGGCAGACCCAGTAAGGCACCCCCTGGTGGAGCAGGTGGTCCTACATTCACGTGTAGATAAACTGGGAGGAACAAAACAGACCACACAACCCAGGGCTCCAGCTCTAGGAAATAGAGCCTCAAACCCCTGATTGAAAACACCTGTGGGGGTTGAGACGGCAGCAGGAAACTCCCAGCATCACAGGAGAGTTCACTGGAGAGACCCACAGGGTCCCAGAATGTACACAAACCCACCCACCTGGGAATCAGCACCAGAAGGGCCCAATTTGCTTGGGGATAGCAGGAAAAGTGAATGAAATCCAGCAGAGAGTGGAGCGAGCACCGTTGTTACCTCTCAGACCCCTCCCCCACATACAGCCTCACAACCCAGCGAAATAGGTTGCCCCGCCCTGGTGAACACCTAAGGCTCCGCCCCTTATTTTGTAACAGGTGCCTGAGACCAAAAAAAAAGAAAAAGGCCCAAATGAAAGAGCAGATCAAAAGTCCAGAAAAAATACAACTAAGTGACAAATAGATAGCCAACCTATCAGATGCACAGTTTAAAACACTGGTAATCAGGAAGCTCACAGAATTGGTTGAACTTGGTTGCAAATTATATGAAAAAATGAAGGTTATGCTAAGTGAAATAAAGGCTTCCCAATGGTGATGGGAAGGAAACTGGGACTCAAATCAATGGTGTGGACCAGAATGAAGAAACATTCAACCAGAAAAGAAGGAAGAAACAAGAATTCAAAAAAAATGAGGAGAGGCTTAGGAACCTCCAGGACATCTTGAAACATCCCAACATCAGAATTATAGGGGTACCAAAGAAGAAGAGGAAGAGCAAGAATTTGAAAACTTATTTGAACAAATAATGAAGGAAAACTCCCCCAATCTGACAAAGGAAATAGACTTTCAGGATGTCCAGGAAGCTCAGAGTGTCCGAAAGAAGTTGGACCCAAGGAGGAACACAGCAAGGCACATCATAATCACATTGCTCAAGATTAAAGATAAGGAGAGAATCTTAGAAGCAGCAAGAGAAAAGGACACAGTTACCTACAAAGGAGTCCCCATAAGACTGTCAGCTGATTTCTCAAAAGAGACCTTACAGGCAAGAAGGGGCTGGAAAGAAGTATTTGAAGTCATGAAAGGCAAGGACCTACATCCAAGATGACTCTATCCAGCAAAGCTTTCATTTAGAATGAAAGGGCAGATAAAGTGCTTCTGAGATAAGGTCAAGTTGAAGGAGTTCATCATCACCAAGCCCTTATTATATGAAATGTTAAAGGGATTTATCTAAGAAAAAGAAGATAAACAATATGAACAGTAAAATGACAGCAAACTCACAATTATTAACAACCACACCTAAAACAAAGACAAAAGCAAACTAAGCAAAGAACTAGAACAGGAACAGAACCACAGAAATGGAGATGACATGGAGGGTTATCAACAGGGGAGTGGGAGGGGGAGAGAGGGGAAAAAGGTACAGAGAATAAGTAGCATAAATGGTAGGTAGAAAATAGACAGGGGGAGGGTAAGAACAGTATAGGAAATGTAGAAGCCAAAGAACTTATATGTATGACCCATGGACATGAACTATAGGGGGGGTGGAATGTGGTTGGGAGGGGGTGTGCATGGCAGAGGGGAATAAAGGGGGGAAAACTGGACAACTGTAATAGCATAATCAATAAAATATATTTAAAAAATAAATAAAAATAAATTCTGTAGACCATAAAAATAAATAAACATCTGAAGAAATAATAATTACCATAGTTGTAATATAGCCTTATATTATGTTTTAATAAATACTGCTTTATGTAATGTTGTGGAAATTTCTCCTAAATAGCATGTGTGCATATGTGTGTTAGTAAATAGTGTTATTTTCTGTGAGCGTGGTAATGATAGACAACTTAATAGGTTGCATAGGGGTAATTTCTTATTCATGTGGTTAAAAATAGTCTCTACCTTATATAAGCCATTAATTCCTGTTGAATTAAAGATAAAATTATAGGATAAAATATTTATAATTGAAGTAGTAGCCAAGCATGCAAGGAAAATTAACAAATTTGACAACATAAAATTAGAGTATTTTGTTCAGCAAAAGAAAAAAAAGAAACATAACATGACGGTGGGCAGAGAACAAATTGGGACACACGGTGACCACTGAGGGAGCCAATGTCCCTGGGGCCTATGAAATCCTTTCCTAGGCATTGATTCATTTAGTCAACAAGTGCTTATTGAAAATTTACTTTGTGTCAAGTACAGGCAGACTCTGAAAATTCATCTGTGAAGAAGGTAGACATGGTCTTTGCCCTTATAGAAACCTAGGTTTTAATGAAATAAATTACTTTTACTCGAAAAATAATAAATCAACAAATGATTGCAATGATTGTGGGCTGGAAATTGAGGTGAAATACCCCGTGGAGAGCCCGAGGAGGGAAGCCCGGGGCCCCACTGCCTGGGGCAGTCTGTGAGGCTGCACTGCCTCAGTGACCACTCAGCTGGGGGCCGGAGGTGCTGTGAGCCAGCCACCTGGCAAACTGGAACAGCACAGGCAATGGCTCTGAGGCAACTGAGCAAACCTGTCTTTTCTAGTATCCTAAGAACTTGAAAAAATTCAAGTGGGAGGAGCAAGTTAGAGAAATAACAGCCCAACTTACCACTTGGGACATAGTCAAAGTATTTGGATTTTACTCCAGGTCCCTTGGAAATTATTTACATACTTTAGGCAGGGCAGTGATTTTATGCTTTATCTTCCTCCTTTCCCTGTGAGGCAATTGGATTGGTGGTGTGGAAGAACAGGAGCAGGGACAGGAGGTCGCAGAGGGTCACAGAAGTGTGGTGCAGGCAAAGTGGAGTCACTGGTGATGGAGATCAATGTCAAAGTCAAAGCATATGATGATGTGATAGATATGATGACTTAGGGACTTAGGTTTTGGATTTCAGTGTACATTAATGTTTAAAAATTAATTTTAAATTAGGCGCTTATATCCTTAGGTGATTCACAAAATAAGAAATATAAATTTTAATAGAACTGTGAATGGATTTCCTACCTTACTGCAATGTGACAATTAATAGCCCAAAGTAAACCATGCATATGAAGGACTTTGGCACCTAACGTTAGCATGGGTGCTGGGAAAGGAGGGTGAGCCTATGAACTGGAGGGCTACTTGCCTGAAGCTTTCTGGAAAGTCATTTGATACGTTAATTAATCCAGAAATATCAGATTTAAGAATTCAACTTAGATACAAAAAATATGAGTCCACTAGTGTATTTTACACAAAGATACTTATAGTAAACTATAGTTCTCACAATATTCATGTCAAAGTGAAAATGCAAACATTCTGAATGTTCATCAATGAGGAATGTTGGGAAAATGAGGTTATATTTGTATCTGGATTAAACTACATTTTGTGATAGTTATTAGAATGGTTCAAAAACGTGACATTTCTCTCTCTTCTGGGTATGTATACACTTCACACTTTCTTGTCCTTTTAAAGTCACTCATGGTCCAGAGTGTTGATTTGCCCAGTGAATGACAATTACTATGTTGAACCAAAGCCTGAGAATGCTTCGTGTTTTCTTCCCCTTTAAAACAGCTATCACTTGCTCTAGTAAATTGAGTAAAGATAACACAGAGCAGAGACCCAGGCAACTTCAACAAACATGTAGTTGAACCAAAAATAAGCCTTTATTGTTTAAAACACTGAAACGTGGGAATGGTTTGTGTATTACTGAAGCATAACCCAGCCTACTGTAATGGATAAAAAGTCTTTTTTATACTTAAATATATATCCGTGACATGGTACAGTGAAGAATGTAAGTTGCAGAATAACATGTATACTAGAATCACACTTTCAAAAATATATAAAAATACATGTTACATGAGACAGGAAAAGTATCACAAGATAGACATACAAATGTTAAGAACTGGTAACTTCTGGAAGGCAAGAAATTCTAAGTATTATTTTTTCTTATACACATAGTAAATTTATTTTTAACACAGGATGCAGTTATTTCTAAACTTAAAAATAATACAGAAAAGGTTAACCTGGTCAGAAAAAAGCATGCTATAAGTCCATACTGATTGAAAAGCTGGATGTGCGTGAGACAAACATGATCAATGAGAATGAGTAGCAGATGTGGAGAGACTCAAGTAGAACTGAGTAAAGAGGAATTTAAAATTTCAGGTCCATGCAGAAACAGCTCTTCAATGAATTGTGTTGAGATATTGGTTAAACATTTGAAAAAGATTAAGTAAAATCTATGCCTCCTTTTAAGAAAGTTAATCCCAGATTCATTACAATTATGACTGTAATAGTTAAATCATAGGGACAAATGGTGTATGGCTTGTAGATTAGGATGGGCTTCTGATTTTGACGCCAAGGCCAGGAAGTGTATAAGTAAATTGATAGATTTGACCACATGATCAATCAATCAACTAAATCAATCAAAATCAATCAGTTACAAAATAGGGAAATATTTGCAACACATGTAACAGCGCTCAGTCAAAAATGTATAAGCCTGCCGTGTAGCTGGTGTGACTCAGTTGGTTGGAGTGTGCTCCCGTAAACTGAAAGGTTTCAGGTTCAATTCCTGGTCAGGGCACATACCCTAGGTTGTAGGTTCAATTCCTGGTAAGGGCACTTGTGGGAGGCAACCAATAAATGTTTCTCTTTCACATCAATGTTTCTCTCTCTCTCTCTCTCTCTCTCTCTCTCTCTCTCTCTCTCTCTCTCTTACTCTGTCTCTAAAAAGAAAAATGCCCTGGGTTGAGGATGAAAAATAATAATAAAATGTATAAGCTTATGCAAAAATATAACAATTATATTCTAAGTAAAATTTAGCAAAGATTGTTTTTAAAGTTTTGTTTTTTGTTTTTTGTTTTTACTGCTGGACATTCAGGACCATAGGGCTGCCTATTTCTGGGAGACTGGACTCATAAAATGTGACTAATGAACAGCACAGAGTATTTTACAAAAGTGAGAAGTTATCAGCTTAGTACACATCCAGAAATATAGATTTGTTAGTTTAAATTATATTATTGTTTACACTATTACAGTTGTCCCAATTTTCCCCTGTTATCCCCCTCTATCCAGACGCCCCTACTCCCTCAGGAAATCCCCACCCTATTTTCCATGTCCACGGGTCATGCAAGTATGTTCTTCGGCTACTTTATTCTCTACGCTGTACTTTCCATCCCCATCACTGTTCTGTAACAATCAATTTGTACTTCTTAATCCCTTCACCTTTTTGCCCATCCTTTGAGCCCCCTCCCATCTGGCAACCATAAAAACATTCCCTGTATCTACAATGGTGTTTCTGTTTTGGTTGTTTATTTATTTTGTTTTTTAGATTCAATTATTGATAGATATGTATTTTTTGCTATTTTATTGTTCATATTTTTCTTCTTCTTAAAGAAGACCCTTTAACATTTCATATAATCCTGGCTTGGTGCTGATGAACTCTTTTAGCTCTTTCTTGTCTGGGAAGCTCTTTATCTGTCGTTCAAATCTAAATGATAATTTTTCTGGGTAGAGTTATCTTGGTTGTAGGCCCTTGCTTTTCATCACTTTAAATATTTCTTGCCAATCCCTTCTAGCCTGCAAAGTTTCTTTGGAGAAGTCAGCTGACAGTCTTATGGGAGCTCTCTAGTAGGTAACTGTCTCCTTTTCTCTTGCTGCTTTTACGATTCTCTTTGTCTTTAGAGAAGAGAACTAGAATTTTAAAATGTGTTTGAAAAAATAATGACAGAAAACTTCCCTAACTTGGTGGAAGAAATAGACATACAAGTCCAGGAAGCACAAAGAGACTCAAACAAGATGTACCCAGAGATGCCCAAGACACATCATAATTAAAATGCTAAAGGTTAAAAACAAAGAATGGGTTTATTTTTTAAAAGAACAGGGTGATAAGTGAGAAAATTATAAAATAAACTGAAATGTTTAACATAATAGCAAATGATGTAAACCAAATTCACATGTGAACAAAAGAACGGCACAGACAGAGAAACACAAACAAAAAATGTACAGTAAGTACTAGTATACATATCCGAGTGGGAGAAAGTTAAAAATGGAACGGGGAATGGAATACATAAATAAATATAAAATAAAGGAAAGAAACCAAACAGGATTGGACTTCGCGGAGATCAGTGATAATAATGAGCTATACCACTGATGAGTACAACTAACTCAACTCAATGCACCCTCAGTTCAAAACACATATCGCCAACAATTTAAAAACTAGGCTAAGGTGTGAGCTAGTAAATTAATAGCTAAGAATTACAAGTACAAATAGGTATTTGTAAGTATATGAAACAAAGTTCACTTTTACTACCAACTAAATAATTACAGATTAACTAAAAAGTACGTGCTTATTTATTGACTCGTCTATACAAATGTGATATCGAGTAGGAAGTGTCATTCATAACCATTGCTGATGGCACTGGGCAGTGGCGGAATGTTTCTGGACCACTCGGAGGGGCGCTGCACCCTACATGAACTGAGGAGAAACATCTAACACTTAGGGCTTTGATCCCACAGATGTTACATCTAAAAATGAAATATTATGTAGCATCTTACTGTTGATGAGAAGTTTTTCCTTTTCCTCTATATTCTTAAATCTTACTGCAATTAACATGCATAATTTTCTGCAAAACATGTAATAAGTAAATAATAAAATTAGGATAAAAGAAATTGGGAGAGATTCAAAAATTAAACTCCTCTAGAAGGAAAGCTATAATATTCATATTTTCTTCTAAGACAAAACTACACTTTTAATATATTATATTTTGCTTCTTTTCACAGATAATCTGAGAGGGTTTCCTTGGCTCATAACTTCATACCTTCCCTTCCCACAGCTAATACATGTTTGTGTTTGTTATTAAAACTCTGCATGGACATTTATGCTACAGGTAAGTGGTGGGGAAATCTTAGATTTTTCTGCAATAAAAGGTATTCTAAAAATAGATGTGCTAACACAGGCTAAAAAGTGTCTTTATCAGGAAATGGCATAAAAAGTTTGTCTTATTAAATTAATTCAGTATGACATTTTGATAAAATGTAAAATGAAACAATTGCACGTCTCTATTTCATGTGATTTCTTAATTTGCAGGTGAATAGTAAAATTTATGGCCAGCCTTTTTAAACTAGAAATTTACTTTTTTGAAGCAGTTTTAGGTTCCCCAAAAATTGAGCTGAAGTTGTAGAGCTTTCCCATTACCCTCCTGCCCCACACATGCGCAGCCTCCCTCACTATCAACATACCCTGCCTGGGGGCACTTCTGTTACAATTGAGGAACCTACAGTGACTCATCATTGTCACCCAAAGCCCATCGTTTCCATGACAGTGTATCCTTGCTGTTGCACATTCTGTGGGTCTGTACATGTATAATGACATGTCTCCACCCTCACAGTCTCATGCACAGAGTTTTGACAGCCCTTAACCCCCCTGTGCTGCACCTGTCCATCCCTCCCTCACCTGGACACCGTGCGACTGCTGATCCTGCCACTGTGTCCATAGCTCTGCCTTCTTCAGCATGTTATAGAGCTGGAATCACCCAGCACACAGTCTTTTCTGACTGGCTTATTTCACTTAGTAATACAGATGCTTTTTGATTCATGATGCAGTATATCCTGATGAACCCAATGTAAGCTGAAAATATCCTAAGTTGAAATGCATTGAATACATCTAACCTTAGCTTAGCCCACCTTAAATGGGCTCAGAACACTTATATTAGCCTAGGGCTGGGAAAAATTATCTACCACAAAGCCTACTTAACAAAGAAGTGTTGACTCTATAATGTCACTTATTGATGATAGTGTCCAGAAACACCAGCACACAGTACGTTGCAGAGCATCCCTGTTGACCCTGGAGAACATGTGGCTGATAGGAGCGGGGCGGCCCTGCTACCCAGCATCACGACAGAGTGTCTTCCACACACCACTACCTCAGAAAAGCTCAAATTACAAAATCTGAAGTATAGTTTCTGCTGAACGGGTACCACCTTGCCAGCATCACAAAGTCAAACAATCATGTCTAACCATTGAAAGTCAGAGACCATTCTTTTAGGTTCCTTGCTATCTTTGGATGACTTGATAGCTCATGTCTTTTCAGCCCTGAATAGTATCCCATTGTCTGGATGGACCACAGCTTATTCGCCGTCACCTACTGAAGGACATCTCGGTCACCATCAGTGTTTGGCAATGATGGGCAAAGCTGCTGTGAGTGTCCATGTGCAGGTTTCTGTGTGGACATTGTTGTTGAGCTCCTTTGGGTAAATACCAAGGAGTGCAATTATTTTTATAAATACGGTGTTAATTTTTTTCCTCTCAAGCTAAGCAGTAGTTCCAGGTATCCAATATTGAACATCTCACACTGTAATAACCTTCATTCCTTATGTTATGGAAAATAGTTTTATTCTGTTATGACAGCTGCTCATAAGTCTTTGCTAATGAAGTCATTTACAGAAAAATGTGCACTTCACCTTATCTGGCCACACTAACCTGTATTTTTCCTTCTTCCTATGCAATTCTCTTTCCTGGTGTCACACTTTACTTTTTAATGTTTCTGTTGTTTCCATTGACACTTCGTCATCCAGAAAGATGCAGATGATTAAAGTGAAGGCACAGAGTCCTGGACGTTGGTCGGGTCAGCTGGGCACAGGGCTGGACCAGGCTTCCCTTGCCATCAGAGCTTCCCCCCTCTTTAGGTACGGGGGATGAAGAATTCACTCTTCCATCTGTGGACCGATGAGAGTTTACGGTTTTACTAAGGATGAGGTCAGGCAAAGGCAATCTGCAACCCACACACAAAACGCAGCACTAAAATCTTCGGAATTAACTGCATGTGATTTAGCAGGGTCATTTAGAAAGATGATTCATCAGCAGTAGGTGGAAACTGGTTCACTAAACCCAAAGCTTAAAGGGAAGAAAGAGATGAAATAGTTTCTGGATTCCCTTTTAGGCTACTAGCCAGGTGATTCAGAGCCCTTAAGAGCCCTGACTCAGGCTTCATTTCTCACTGCTGATAGGTTGCTGGAGCTTCCTGCCAAACAATTTATATCTTTCCACACTTCGGTTATGTAAATCTCCAAAATAAGCTTCTAACAGAGGTCTAGGGACTATGCTACCTGTAAGCTTCTGTTCCAAACTACTGATGTGTTTCTTCATTCTTCTTTCTAATTCTTTTTGGGTCTGTTTGTGTATCAGTTTCTCCCCAACGTGATTGCACATTGTGGCAAAACTGTGGGACAGGCACTGCTTTCCTGGGGCCTGTGCATCCCGTGCAGACTGGGCATGCGTCTCCATCCGACGCTGACGGAACCCGGCAGCCCAAAGGATCTAACATCCCAGACTCTCCCTGGGCAGCCTTGACCTCTGCAGGGATCTTTACCGTTTTCTTGCCACACTCTGGCAAGCTGCCAGAGAGAACAGATCTGACAGTCTCCTCCTCTACCTTGTGGGAGAACTTCCCCTGCAAAAGGGTGGATCCCTGACCATGGGCAGTGCTCCTTACCTAAGGCACCAGACTCAATATGTATGCTTTAAAGAATCCCAAGATGGAGGCTGGGGAATGAGAACCATTGGCCTGGAGCAAATGTGTGGCATCACCTGGCTCAGCTGCTGAGCCAGGGTTAAAGCAAGGGGCCCTTTGTTCCCCTCAAACATTTCTACATGCCCCCTAAAGAGATGTTGTATCCAGGGCACATATCTTACAAGTGCTATAATTTGGCATTATGCCGTATTCTGAGAAGAATAGAATCAAATAATGAGCATCATTCATTCACTACAACTGTGATGTAAATTTTACTCCAGGTCAGCTCAGGATGAAGTGTCAGAATATGTGTTGAAGGCATCTTGCAAGCAGCTAAACCTCTTAAAGGAAATTGCATTTATTTCCCTAGCAGAGTGGTACAGTCTAGATACAACTGATTGTCCCCATAGTCCAGCATCCAGTGGTTTCTGAATATTTTTATTAGTTTATTACAAAGGCTTTTTTTTGTTCTTTTTGTTCCAAAAGTAACATGTTTATTACAGCAAACTTAGAAAATGCAAAGGAATAAACGTCAAAGTTCAGGCTACTCCTGTGAACATTTATTTACATGTCTGTCCCTCCCGGAGGAGCAGCTGAGCCACATGGTCCAGGCTGCAGCACTGGGTGCAGGAGAGCCGCTGATGACCAACACAGAGTCCTGTGAGCAAGACAGACTCAGTCAGTGGAACCATGAGGTCTAGAGAAGGGGTGCTGCTCTAGACTGGACAGCAAGGGAAGAGTTTTCTGAACAGCTGTTGTAGCATCTGAGCTGATACCTCAGTGATGAGCAGGAGCTCGTCCTGCCACACCGTGGGGCTCAGTTCCTGACAGCAGGGCTGGCAGTGCAGAGACAGAAGGTGGGGTTGCATGTGTCATGGGAGCAGAGTGGGAGGAGGAAGGTCAGTTTGACTGGAGACAAATAATAGCACAGGTGGAGAGGTGCTCAGGTGGTCAGAGCCAAGCCATGGGGACTGCGCTGTCCAGGGTGGGAGCCAATGGCCACTCATAGCCACTCAGCACTGTGCGCCCAGCTGCAGCTGAACCAAGGTGTGCGGGTGTGCTCCATGTTGTCCTTTACTGGACGGCTCCAACAGAGAGCCTCCCACATCACAGTCAGAAGTCGCAGTTTTAAGTGCAGTGAGAAGTATTTAGAAGATTCTAGGGAGGGGACGTGATTTACCGTTTAATGAGATTACATGGTTTCTGTGCAGAGAATGGACCAGAAGAGTCACCAGGAAAGGGGTAAGATTACTGATGGTCGGTTACACCAGCACATTATAAACAAAGATGGAGAGGAGAGGGCAGTTTCAGAATTTATTTTGAAAGTGGAGCCATGGGAACAGAGATGACTCCCAGCTTCTGAGTAACTGAGTAAGTGGATGATGGCAGGACCATTCGATGGGATGGCAAAGACCGGGCTAGTGATGGGCTTGGGAGCAGAAGAGACCATCTTTCTGTTGTAGCGTATTTTGAGATGTCTGTCGGCGTCCAAGCAGACTCTCGAAAAGAGAAATCAGGCAGAGAAGGAGTGGACGGAGGAGCAGGAGCCAGGAGGTTACAGGTTGGCAGGTGTACATAGTGGGTCCCAGAAGTCTAGTCAATCACTTGTTGCAACAAGCAGAGAGCAGTCCATTATAAAGCCCTAAAATTAGAAAGAAGGGAGAATTAGGAGCTCCATCAAGAAAATTTGTTGTGAAAATAAGACAAAGCAGCTAGTGGCTAGAGAAAGATAATGT
This sequence comes from Desmodus rotundus, assembly GCF_022682495.2. Classification (NCBI taxonomy): domain Eukaryota; kingdom Metazoa; phylum Chordata; class Mammalia; order Chiroptera; family Phyllostomidae; genus Desmodus; species Desmodus rotundus. The sequence goes on along the minus strand of NC_071396.1, from coordinate 17,150,682 downwards.
CTGTGGGTTTTTTAAAAAGACCTATTAGGGCTTACCCGTATGGTAAAAAGAGTTATTCAGTGAAGTAGGAGAAAATGACACAGCAGAAAGAGAGGGTAATTGTAGGCACACGGTTCTTGAGTAAACTGGTTGGAACAGGATCCAGACTGCAAGAACGCTTCTATCATTACATCTGAAGAAGAGACAGTAGGTGAGTACGGATGTCGGCGACTCTGTTCTCTGCCCCTGTTCTGTGTGTGTGTGTGTGTGTGTGTGCAAGCCTCACTCTACATCAAACATATTGATCTGTATCTACAGACACAATCTGAATGCCTCGATCCATGTGCCGTAGCTTCAGATGTCATCACAGAGCACTCTCCTGCCTTGTGTATAGGACCCGTCATTTCACTCTGGGAGCTATTATGACATGATATTTAAAAGTCTCCTAAATATCTGACTCGGTTAACTCTTTTGTTTAATTAATTATTCTGAATACTCAAAATTCCTGTCAATCTGAAGGTTCGTGGCCTCCACTTTGAAGAATTTTCCATGTTATTTGTCTGATTATTTCCTCTGCTCCAAAATTTATTTTCTCACATTCTGGAACTGCTATTATTTGTATGTCCCATGGATTGCTCTTAAATGTTCACCCTTATTTCATATTATCTATTTGGTTGTCTGTTTGTTCTATTTTCTGGTAGGTTTCCCTTGACTTTAACACCCCGGACTTTTGCTCTTGAGGAAAAAAAATATGTTTTCTATCAGTAGTGTTAATTTCCTAGAACTCTTACTTTGATCCCCATTCTTCACAGCATTTTTCCCTCCCTTTATGGATTCAATATTTTAGGTCTCTGAGTAATTAATTACAGTTTCTTTGAAGTTTTCTTTGCTTTCAACATTGCTTCTGCTCCTCTGAGCTTCTTACGTATTGTTTGCTGGTTTTTCCCTTTCATGTTGAATACTTTTCCAAAAGTTTTGAAATTCTTACCTATCATTTCATATTTAAACATTTATTTTATTTTTTAATTGCTTTATTGTTGTTTAATTACAGTTGTCTGCATTTCCTTATCACCACTCCCTCCTCACCCCAGCCAATCCCACCTCCCTCCCTTGCTTCCACTCCCCCCCTTGGTTTTGTCCATGTGTCCTTTATAGTAGTTCCTGAAAACTTTCCCCCCCCCCTCCCCTCTGGATATTGTTAGATTATTCTTAATTTCAATGTCTCTGGTTATATTTTGTTTGATTTTTTTCTTTTGTTGATTATGTTCCAGTTAAAGGTGAGATCATATGGTATTTGTCCCTCACCACCTGGCTTATTTCACTTAGCATAATGCTCTCTAGTTCCAGCCATGCTGTCACAAAGGGTAGGAGCTCCTTTCTCTCTGCTGCATAGAATTCCATTGTGTAAATGCACCAGTTTTTTGATCTACTCATGATGAGCACTTAGGTTGCTTCCAGCACTTGGCTATTATAAATTGTGCTGCTATGAACATTGGGGCGCATAGGTTCTTTTGCATTGGTGTTTCAGGGCTCTTAGGGTATAATCCCAGCAGTGGAATTGAAGGTTAAAAAGGCAGTTCCATTTTTAGTTTTCTGAGGAAGTTCCATACTGTTTTCTGCAGTGGCTGTACCAGTCTGCATTCCCACCAACAGTGCACTAGGGTTCCCTTTACTCTGCATCCTCTCCAATACGTGTTTGTTGATTTGTTTATGATGGCTATTCTGACAGGTGTGAAGTAGTATCTCACTGTGGTTTTAATTTGCATTTCTCTGATGCCTAGTGATGCTGAGCATCTTTTCATATGTCTCTAGGCCCTCTGTATGTCCTCCTTGGAGAAGTGTCTGTTCAGGTCTTTTGCCCATTTTTTAATTGGGTTTTTTGTCTTTCTGGAGTGGAGTTGTGTGAGTTCTTTAAGTTGTAACACCATAAAAGTCCTAGAGGGAAATATCAGCAAGAAAATCTCAGACATTCCACACAGCAATATCTTCACCGATATGTCCCCTAAAGCAAGGAACATAAAGGAAAGAATAAAAAAGTGGGACCTCATCAAATTAAAAAGCTTCTGCATGGCTAAAGAAAATAGCACTAAAATGAAAAGAGAACCAACTATACGGGAAATCATATTTGCCAATGATACCTCGGACAAGGGTGTGATCTCCAAAATATATGAACACTTATTTTCATCGGTGTGAGTGGCAGAACACACCAACGGCTAGAAATCATTGTGGAATGACCAGGGAGCTCTGGAGAACACTAAATGGCAAGATCCAATTTTCTCTCTGGGTGGTTCAGTCTATCTAGAGAAGGACCCCAGATTCCTGGTCTTATGTAGAAACCCAGCTGTGGGTTGTACCCTTTGTCCATCTTGCACCTTACCCTGCATTTCCAGTACCTGATTTCTTTAAGCCTCTTGAGTTCAGTTTCTCCAGACAGCTCGATATGAGTTTCTACAAAAGTTATAGTTGTCTGAAGATGTGAAGTGGAGCCCTGGCCAGTATGGCTCAGTTGCTTGGAGTATTGTCCTCTCACTGAAGGGTTGTGGGTTCAATCCCCAGTCTGGACATGTGTGGGAGGCAACTGGTCAATGCTTCTCTTTCACATCAATGTTTCTCTCTCCCTTCCTCTCTCTCTACAAGACAATGAAAAAAAAGAGAAATGTCTTTGGGTGAAGATTAAAATAAAAGATATGAAGTTAGGTGGAAGCTGAGGATCTAACTGGTTCTTGTACAGAGTTCCGAACTCCCCAGGTGCCCAGCCATCTCTAAGCTCACTCCTTCCTGTAATCATGGTGTGTCAGCTTCCCACATCTTCCTCATGTTCTAAAGAGCAAAGCAGCTTTCTTCTCGCCAATAACCCACACTTTATAGATGCATAAATTCCATCAATCTCTACTTTGATAAATAATTTGATTCCTCCTTTTCCTTTCCGTCTCATACATTCTAATTCAGAATTATAGATGCCTCTTAATTTAATAAGAGATGGAACCAGTGTTTCTATTTCCTGGCAGAGGCAGCGATGTTGCTAAGTTGCCATCTTCTACCAGAAAGTGTTTAGATTCAATTTCAGCTATGATGTTCTTTTTAACAATCAATATTCCTGAAAACGATTGTCTTTTAGGAACTCTAAATTAATAGCGGTGTTTACAGTGTTCCCTATCACCACATCCGTGCTGTGGATTACCTTCTATTCTAAATATTAATCAAAGTGCTTCCCCATCCCTATCCCTGTACCTAGGCCATGGATTACCTTTTATTGTATTCTATTACCTTTTATTCTTTTTATCCTAAATATTCATCAGAGTGGTATGAAAAGAGTAATATCATGTTCATAGTGCATACTTAAAACCCAGAAGTATTATAATCTTTTTTTTAAAAAGAAAGAAAGAAAGAAAAACGATCCAGAACCAGAGAGGAACACAAGTAATTCTATTTGCTAATGAAACAGAGATGACTCCATAAAGGACCTGATATTTTATCAATAGCTTGAAAGATGTGCCTTCCCTTTGAAAAGACATTGAAAGAGAGAATTATGTACATATTAAAAGAGAATGCAGCAAAATAAAGACAAACAGTTCAGGGAATAGTGATATATTTGGGAAGACAAAAAGAGACAATACATGACAAAGGATTTGGGGAGAAGTAAAGGAGAATAATGCTTTTAATGTAAGCTCAAAAAGCATTACTTATATTGATATCGACTTGATTTTCTCCCCAGAGTTTTCCATCTTCTCCATGAATCAAATACCTGGCTAACGGTCTAGTTTACAAGGAGCCCATTTCATGTTTGTTCGGCCACAAGTTAGTTAGTTTGGTTTTTACTAGGATGGCTCTAGTAACATTTTGTTGTCTTTAAATTCATTCAAGTTTTGTTAGACTGTATTGTAATAGCTGTCACATCAGTGAGCATTTTTTTAAAAAAATTATCAAAACTGGTGAATTTTTGTGTAGACATTTTAACATTGAAGATAGAAGAAAAGCAACACTTTCAGAATATTATGCATTATTGTTTCAAGAAAGGTAAAAACACACCAAAAATTTGTGCAGTGTGTGGAGAAGGTGTTGTGACTGATCAAACATGTCAAAAGTGGTCTGCGAAGTTTCGTGCTGGAGATTTCTTGCTGGATGATGCTCCACAGTTGGGTGGAGCAGTTGAAGTTGATAGAAATCAAATTAAGACATTAATTGAGAGAAATCAATGTTGTACCACATGGGAGATACTGCTGACATACTCAAAATATCCAAATCAATAGTTATTGGTGAAAATGAAAAATGTGTTTTTTATTTCACGGAAAAAATATATAAACTTTTTGGCCAACCTACCTGAAGAAAGTCCTAGAGGAGATTCAATTCCAATTTCACAAAAATTAGTGCTTAATATAGAACTCATAAAAATCTTTTGATTACTTTTCCACAGTTAAGAATTAGGTGGCAGTGGATGGTTGGGGTGCATCGTGCACACTCCCCTGAGCCCAGCTGATTTCAGCTCGTGGCTGGTGGACAGTTGCACGCACAGAATTTGGAGTGCCTCTGCTTTGCTATCAAGGTCTTCTCCTAATGCTGTAAGCTGCAATCTGGCTCAACCTGCAAAGGCCAGGAAGTTGTCCCTGGGAGCAATCCTCCCTTAGTGCAGGAGTCTTGATAAATGCCCAGCTGCAGGCCTCAGCAGAGACAAAGCTCAGCAGGTCTGACACAGTTCCTCACCAGGGTCCCTGGTGGGGCTGAGCTTCACCTGCCCACAGAGGGAACTGCATCATCCACACACACATCTGGCTCCTCTTCCCCTCTTGTCTCCTCTCCCCACCCTTTTCCTTCTGCTCCTCAATATTTCCTCTTAAATAATTTATCCACACTCAACTCTGTTTCTCGGGATGTGCTTTGGGGGAAATTACTAAAGTCAAACATGTATTTAACACATTATGTGCTCCTATTATTTACCTATTTCTATGAAGTCCACATAATTTTTAGGCATTCAGGCTTTTCTATCTCTTTTTCTTAAAGACAAAAGAATAATTTTAAATTATGGTTTTAACTTGGCATTGATTATTTATACTTAAAAGAAAGATTAGTCAGTGATGCATAAGGGGGGAACATTGAACGGAAGTCCAGGAAACCCACATTGCGGTCCCATTTTGCATTACCTCACGGTGAGACTCCATGAAAGTCATTTTATCTATCCAACACTTAGTTTTCTAAGTTATTGAAAGGAAGGCACTGATTTTATGGTTTCATGAAATGACAGAGGTAGGCCTGCTTTAGCAAAGCTGCTGATTGGGCATGTGGCAAGGTGTTGCTGGTCCAGGTGGGGCGCCTCATCTGCACCTGCGGCCTCCTGTCCCCAGGCCCCGAGCACCTTCTCACCAGCATCCAAGCCAGATCTGTCCTTTGCTAGGCTAGTTCCTAACACCTTTGCAGCCCATGACTTTAAATGTACATACTATTTAATTTATGTAAGTAGCAGGTTCTATCTGCTTCTAGACAATCTAATATGACAAAGGAAACCATGTTAATAGGAAGTTCACTCAGGAGCACGCCTTCCACGCTGACCCCAGGTTCTTCCTGGTTTCTTTCACAGCCTTCCAGGTAACTAACACACACAAATGTCAGTGACCTCCAAAAAGCTACCTTTGTATTATTGCCCAATAGTGACTCCAAAGGCAGCGTTTCTAGACAGAAGGGAGGGGGAGCCCGTTGGCTGGGGAAGCTGAGAGGCAGGGAAGGCTTTGCTGCACTTTGCAAATCATCCTGGTAACTGGTTGCCAGCTAAACTCTGCTGAAGACTGACTCAGGCAGAAGCATTGAATCAGAAAGTAAAATAGTTCCTTTGTTCTGATTCAAGATATGCTTAAAGGAAATTCCTGTTCACAGCAGGTGATTAAACAAGCTTTATTAGAGGCCATTACATGGAGGCACTAATGTTGCTTTGCTGCCATAAAATGGTTCATTTTCCCATTTTCTCATTCTTTAACTTTCAAATAATGTTAATTAGATTTATCAACAACTTGACAACTCTGAACTGACTGCCAAAGTCTTATAAGAACCCTTTTATCACCTGTTTTCTTAAAGGAGTAAAGCTCAAGCCTACCCACCAAATCCCCCCAAGATGGAACAGAATGGATTTCTGTCCTGGGAGAAGGGCCATCATGGAGCTCCAAGTATCTAAATCCAAGTGTGAATTTTTCCCTCATGTTAGAAATTCACATGAACATGCCTTCCACTCAGTAAGAAACCTCAACTTATATGAATTTCAATATGATGTATAAAATTATTTACTAATTCCTTTACCCCATCAAAATGTTTAAAGAAGAATAATGTAATTTGTATTTTATGTTTATTCTGATACTTTTTATTTATTTGCAAGGATAAAATGCAAGTGTCTCTTTTTCTCCTCATGACATTCGAAACCATTAATGTATCACATATTTACCCTAGGAGGTAAAATTCCCCATTCATTATGAAGCATATTCTTTTGGCATCTGAAGCCCTTACCATGTCTAAATATGAAATTCAAATGTCAACTCCATCACCCTTGTAACAGCAAGGTAAGGGTCAAAATTAGTTGCCTCCCAAATGAGGCTAGAAAGCAGGGGCTACCCTGGTCTTTGTACCTGGGGGTTTCAGGAGGCCTGTGTTTGGTGTGACAACCACACCTGCTGAACAAACCCAGGATTTCAGCTGCTGGGGTCTGAATGCCACAGTGTCCAGCACAGGTTCAAGGTGAGCACACAACATGCAACAGAAAACCTTCATTCCTCTCCCTGGGTCCTTCTTTTCTCATAAACTCACCCCTTTACATTCTTTTCCTTTCTCTCCCTTTACAACACCCCCACTGCCCACTTCTGAGCACATCGGTCATCTGTTTTGACCCCACGCTTCCCTGTAGGGCAGACACCATGGTTTGTAGCATCGGGGAAGGCACAGCTATTATCTCTCCTCCCCAGTAGCCACTCTCTTTGAATTTTGAGTTATAGAGATCATTACATTTTTGCCTAATCAGTTATTATTCTGCCTTACATAATTCAGTAAGGTTGATGGCAAAAATCTGCCAAGTGCTTTGGATATCACGGAATGGATACATCTATGTAAGTGTCTGGAACAATTCTATTAGATGAAGACACTTTAGGGTATGTTTTATTGGCCCATTAATAAATGAGTGCAGTGGTAAAGATATCTGGCTCCAAGCCCTGTTTCATGCAAACACGAAAGATGTGGGTTAATGGAGCAATTAAACATACTTTCACATCCCAGGGCTGTAATAATGTTGGGAAAAGGTAAGCGAACTACTAAAACAGTAAGGCAACTGTAAATGCAGAGAAAGAACTAGCAGCTTAACTTCTGACCAAGTGATAAGGAAATCTATGACAGAATTTCAAACAGTTGGGAATTTATAGGGCACCAGAATTGATATCTTTAAATATTTTCTTGTCAAAAGAGATACCTTGTTGTACCGAGGTGAAGGAAACATGAAGTGGAGACTTGGATGTTGGCACTGTGACGTCACAGGACGGAACAGTGGTAGAAAGCCTGCTGGGGATTGTTAGCTGCCACGTGACGATGCGGTGCTGGTGTGCTGAGACTGCTTTTCCAATGGAAAAGATGGGAGAAGTGAAATGAAGGGCGAGTCCTGAGAGCATTGTCTCTGCTCGGAGAGGGCGCCCGGGCCCCTGGGTGCTCTGTGCCCTTTTCAGCCGGCACACCCTCCATGGCTCCACCTGGCTGTCATCTGGGTTCTTTATCACTTCCTCTTATCCCTCCGCCAGCCCCTACATGTGATCGTGGACCCAGAGCCCTATCGCTGTTTTCATGGAGTCCACTCTGTGTAGGCATGGTCCATGATTGACTCTGTTTCCCACCCCCTCTCCACTCTGGAGAATGGGCCGGGGCTGAAAGTCCAAAGCTTCTCCTCATGGGTCATTCTTTCCGGTGACAGCCCCCATGCAGGAGCCCATCCTGAGTCACTTTATTAGAACAAAAGATGCTCCTGGTGCTCTTATCACTGAAGAAATTCCAAGGGTTTTAGGAGCCTTGTGCCAGGAACCAGGGGCACACACCACCATAAGGGTGGGGCAAAAGCTGGTTTACAGTTGTTCATATGGAAAATAATGCAATAATTAATAAATAATAATACAAGAATAAACTCTGTGTTTTATGTACTCACAACAGGAAACCTACTTTTGCCCCTCCTTGTGTACATATATTTTACACACAGACACACACACCTATGGAAACATCAAATTGGGCACTTTATGTATACTGTATTATATGTCAGTTCTACCTCAATAAATCTATTTAAATTCTTGTGTATTTGCTGTCCTATTTGTTTCTTAACCCATTAAATTTTGGTTTGTATTCCTTCCACTTTAGAGCAGTGATCCCCAACCTTTTTGGCACCAGGGTCCGGTTTCATGGAAGATTTGTTTCCACAGACCAGGGTGGGCGGATGATTTGGGGGTGATTCAAGAACATTACGTTCAAGCTCTGTAGCCCAGTTCCTAATAGGCCTGGAGGGTGGGGACCCCTGCTTTAGAGAAGCAGCTTCAAGAAGATCTTCACTGATAGTTGAATGTCTATACCTATCCATCTTGTACCTGCAAGCCTCTCTTTAGCACTGAACCATGGTGATAATCTCCACCTCAGATGCCTGTACTCCGCTGGCTCCGTGACTCTGACTCCTAGTTGTCGTGACATGTCTCGGAGATTTTCTTGTGTTTTTTCCATCTGTACTCCCCCTTTCTTCTTTGATTTCTGTATTGTGGTTGTTTCCCAGGATTCCACTGACCCATCACCCCACCCTAAACATGCTCCTTGAATATTCCCCTGGACTCTCTCCCTAGTGCATGTGCCTCCCACGTGCAGGTGGCTGACAGCCCTGCAGGAGACCCTCACTGACCTTCAGATGCTGCTTCCAGATGCTTGATGGACATCCCCACTGTCATTTGCCAAAGGAAAGTGAAGACAACCCATGAAATACTGGAACCACCTCCTTCACTGTTCTTTTCTTCAAGTGCACACACTCATCTTATCAGAATGTTTTTTATTTTGTATTTCTTCTAATAAATCCATGTTATGGATTTATTATGGATTCATAAATCCATAAGATCCATATGTGCTTCACTCTTAAGAGTGAGGAATGAATATATAGATATATATCTGGGGGTGGATAGATAGATATAAATAAATATGTATCGAAAATCTAAGCTGGTTATAGAATTTTGGAATGGGTATAGAAAAAAATACTGAGAAAAAAATTGGTTGAAATGTTGGTAAAAACTTAATACCTAAATGTCTTTAGAAACAACTACAAGCTATACCAAACTTAAAGTTGCCTAAACCAGCTCGAGCCAACATGGCGGCGTGCTGCGGGTGAGGCCTGGCAGCAGCAGGGCTGTGAGTCCTGGAGCATGTGCCCCTGCTGAGCTCGGAGCAGTCAGGGTGCGAGCGATTTCATGGGTCTGTGTACTTGGCGTCATCTTTGCCTTAAAGGGAGTTGCATTCTGGAATGCATGTAAAGCAGAGAGACTTTAGGCAGCCGTACAGGCTCACGAAGAGATGCTCTTGTTGGAAAGCATGACTGGTTCTCAAAATAACTGAAGGATTTTTTGCTTTCAATTATTTTGTATTTTCATTTATTAAGTTTGACTAATGTTACTGTTTTCATATTTCGTTATAAGGTTTTGGCTAAGTAAGTTTTAGGAGTATGTAAATATATAAAACTTATTTTCTACCTATAAGGTGCCTACAGTTTAGGAGAAATAAGCTTGCAAGTCTCACGTGCCCTTTCGGTGAGTTTACTCAGCCTCAGGTCAAGCTTGTTTAAGGTAGTACAGGTATATCGCAAGGAGTATAATCAGTTACACGGGTTAATCTCTTTTAGCAATAAGGTGATGTGAGCAGTGGTATAAATTGTAGTAGAATTTTAAAAGGACTTTAAAATTACCTGTGTCAGGGATTACCTTGTGACTAGAGGAGGTAATGCCTCACAGTGCGTGCCACCTGAAGCCTAAGAGCAAAGGGGGACATCGCAGCTGGGGGTTCCTGTTTTCATCTGGTCACCATTTTCCCTGTCTTTATTTACGACACTCCAATTACATTCTGACCAAAGGACCATGTCCATGCCGCCTTCACCAATGGAGCTGCCAATGCGACGGGAAGGGACGGTCGCTGAATGTGCCTTTCTGACCCTGAAGTGGACTCTCCTAGGTGAGACTCCCTTGTATGTCCCCTTCCCGCCACTTCCTCCTTCTTGCCTCCAGCACAGACACCAGTGAAGGAACCTCAGGGCCACTGCAGACCGTGCAGAGACCTTGCTGAAACTGCAGATTATCGCTGAGATAAATCAGTCTCTATCTTGTCTAAAGTTGAGGTCAATTTAAGGTTTTCTTTTATATGTATCAAACTTAATCTGAAAAGCTGCCAGGCAGGAGCAGCCCAGCGGGTAAAGTCGGGACCCTGGCCTACCCGGGGCAGCAAGCAGCCAGCTCTGCCATCACAGGCGGCACTGACAGGACAGCTTGCCGGCCTCCCCTGCGCACCATACTCTTCTGTGTCAGGGCTTCGGCATTGCCGAACACTTAATCGTCAAGACTAACTCTCCATTATTGACAGCTGTAACAGTCAAGCCAGTGTTTCCAGGGGAAAGACTAAAATTTGTAGCTAATTTTTAAAAAATATCAAAGACATTAAACGGCCCTTAAGGCAACCTGGACTAAGGGACCTGGATCTCAGAGGAGAGAAAACCACATTTGGGGGAGCTGATATGATTCACCATGTCTCCTTTAGAGCCATTTGTCTCCCTGAGTCAGGAGGCTGGTGTTGCTTTGAAACCTCGAGAGTGTCCTGAGTGCAATTTGGAACTGGCCCCTGTCTGTACACACGGGGCTGGGAGAGATGGAGGAAAGTGGAAGACCACTCCAGGTTGGCAGGTGGGAGGCGTAAGGAACGGAAACCTACACTCGAGGTGGGCCTTGGGCCCCCAAGATAAGCAGATCTCCATATCTGTGCACCAGAATCTTAAAGTGTACACAGAGGCCTTAGTGCGGCTCAGGCAGTAGTCCATTCAGATGGTCTCAGTGACACCTCACTCTCAAGACTGTATCTTGGAAACAGCTCCAGCTATGGGGACAGTAAGGGGACACACATTCCAGGGAGAGGGTGAGGCACCTCCAATTACCTGGATCCAGCTCTTGAGTAAACTTGCACTCAAGTCTTCTTGATGACCCCTAACAGCTGACTAGCTCAGCAGAATCCAGGGACCAGAAGGAGCAGAGCAGACTTTCAATAATCTCTGTTAATGGGAAGCCGAAACTGAGGGTCAGGACTGGCCAATAGGAAGATCCCTGGTGAGCACCCAAGCGTTCAGCTGGAGACCCTGGTGGGACTAAAGCATAGAAGCATCAGCAACCTGGAAATTGCATAACTATCTCCAAGAGATTTGAGTTTCAAATCACCTCAGGCCAGCCCCTGTCTGACAGTTTGAGAAAGTAAAGAACATGAAAATTGCTGATAGGATGCATCATATTCATGGGCTGAGAGATTCGATACTGTAAAGGAGCCAGTTTTCCCTAAAATTAATATATAGATTGAATGTAATCCCAATCAACAATCAAGTCGAGTTTTAGCTGAAAGTGACAGCTGGTTACACAATTTTTATGAAAATGTAAAGAGTTAATAGCCAAGAATCACCGATGCTTCTCTTTCTCTCACCCCTTCCCCCCTCTCTAAAAGCAATGAAAAAATGTCTTTGGGTGAGGATAAAAAAATATAGAAAAGAAAAAAGAACAGGCAAGAGTGCCTTGATGAAGAACAAAGTGAGTTACTGGAGGGACACTGACAAGGAAAGCAACAAGTCCGCTGCCACAGCAGAGCTCACAGTCCTGTGGGAACGCTAGACTCTGGGTGCGAGTTCTTCAGAAGAAAGGGCACAGAATGTCTGGGAAACCCAGCCTCGCCCAGGAGCCTCCCTGAGAAAATGACCTTTAGGCTGAGACCTTGAGGATGGACAGTAGTTACCTAGGTGAATAGGTAGGTGAGAACATTCTAGGGGAGGGAAGTTTGGTGTGAACCCCTAAAAAGAGAGTGGGCTTATGAAGTGGGGCAGGGGACAGTGGGGGCGCATTGGGGACTGACAGGATGTGGGTGAGCAGGGGCTATAACTTGGTAGGCTTCTGAGGACACATTAAGGAATTTGTACTTTATGCTAAAAGTCGGTATTTTCAGGGATTCTCCTTCCCCAGGGAATAAAAAAGATTTGCACTATCAAAAGACTTCACAATATTATTCTGTCTGCAGTGGGGAGGATCAAATATGGAAGGTGGGAGAGTAACTGGGAGGGTTCCCCAAAAAAGTTCAGGAGAGAAGAGCAGGTGTTCAGAGAGAAGTAGAAGAGGTGGAGAGGACTAGATCAGCAAGGGGGTGCTCAGACTGCCTCCCAGTTTGTGTCCCCAAAATTCATATGTGCAAGCTCTACACCCAACGTGATGGCGTCAGGAGGTCAGATGAGGTCAAGAGGGTAGAGCCCGCATAAATGGGACCAAGGCCCTTCTGAGAGTCAGGGAAGAGCTGCTGCTCCCTGCTCTCCTCCGGGTGGGGACACAAGGAGGGGCCCACAGGCTGTGGTGAGGAAGAGGGCTCTGCCAGGGGCTCGGCCTTGCGGGCACCTTGATCCCACACTCCTAGCCCCTGGGAGTGTGGGAAGTAACATCTGTTGTTTATAAGCCACTCAGACTATGGCACCTGCTCAGAGCAGCCCAAACCCACCCATACACACCTCTCTGGTACTAAGAATTGTGCTAGGAAGCATTTATCAAATGTTGGGAGAGAGGACTATTGAATTACAAGACTTGGAAGACTAGAGAGGAAAGAAGGAGGAAAGGAAGGAAGAAAGAAGAAAGGAGGAAAGAAAAGTAGGAGGAACAGGGAGGGAGAAGGGATGGGAGGGAGAGAGGGGAATTCAGGACCCCAGAATGTCTTTGAGGTATGTCAGCAAAAAGAAGGAGGTGGAGGAAAGAAAACTCCAAAATTCAAAAATCAAAGGAAAGGTATACACGTGGAGACTGCAACAGTAAAAGAAATTTTTCTTACTTTTCAAAGTACAGTCTTCACACTTTTCTCAACAGTTGAGAAAAGTGTGAAGACTGTACTTTGAAATGAAATGTGGTCATTTTAGCACAATTTTGTGGCCAATGGCTCTGGAAGCATCGGCTCATACACCAAATGAAATGTGAATGTCTTAATTTTAAGCATTAATAATTCAACAGACAGTCAAGAATAGTATTTTTAACTGGTTATTTTATATTTTTATAAGTATATTCAATTTGAAACTAAGCTTTTCTTGCTTTGGCAACTGCTGTAAGTATTTTGTGTTCCTGGCACATGCTTTGCAAGGTATGCAAACTCCAAACCTCATGATGAGAGGGAAATTCATGAGTTAAAATTGTATCATAAATAACCCAAAGTGAATAGGACACGTGAGAAAATTAAACGTGTATATTATAAACCACATGACAGCAGTCATTGGACTCATAATAAAGAGCATGCAGTTTGTTCGTTTTTGCTTTGCTTCAGAACAGTTGGAATAATGTCATCCGTGGGCAGCAATCATCACGTGTGATTTCAGGGGTGATGGGAAACTGGGTGTGAGTCCACCTTCTGCCATCTATTCACTTCTGTCACATTCAGAAAGACATGTCAGCCCGATTTAGCTTGTTTTCACCGCTATGAGTTTCATCCAAAGATTAAAGTAACAAAAATAAAAGTTTCAATGTATTGAAACGTTACATGTAAGTGTTGTACACAGTATCATCATATTATTTCTAGAAATGACATCTCAATTTCCAAGTTAAAGTTAATTTTCTTGCTTTCATTTGTCTGAGTGTACCTGTTCCCAACATTAATTTTACATTATTTTCAATGTATATAGAATTCTATTTTGATAGGTTTTTGTTTCTTTCAGTACCTTAAATAAGTCTTCCTGCTTCCATGTTTTTTCTGATGAAGTCAGTATTTATTCATATTGTTCTTTCAAAGGTGATATTTCTTCTTCTTTTCTTTTCTGTCTGGTTTTAACATTTTCTCTGTCTTTGGTTTTCCACAATTGGACTCTTGTGAACCTAGCTCCCTGAACTTCTTGAACTTCTGGGTTGAAATCTTTCATCAGTTACAAAAACTCTCATGTATTATTTCTTCAAATGTTGCTTCTGGTCTCTTCTCCTCCTGTATATTTTCTATTGACTCATATTTGAGGCCATCAGCCCTTTCTTCTGTTGTGACAAGTGGTTTTCAAATCCATGTAATTAGTTCTCGATTTAGCTGCTCAAAAGCTCATTTAATTATTTATGGAATCTAATAATCTGCTGAAATGCCCTTTTCACTCATTTTCCCCATTTCCAGGAGAGTTTATTTAATTTATTAATTATGGCTATTTAAAAGTCTTTGGCTACTAATTCCAAAATCTGGAACATTTCCTGGCCTCTGACTATTGACTGTATCATCTTTTTTTTGGTTACACTTTTTTTTTTTCTGCCTCTTTGCATGTCTGGTTAAGTTTTAACTGCATATTGCATTTGTAGAGGTTCTAGCTTATGTTTTCTTCCTCCAGTGGGTTTTGAGAGGTGCTCTAGTAGGTGTTAGATGGGTGATGGATCATCTTAATGCCCCAAAGGCCTAGTTTTTGTTTCATCGGGGCAAATCTATTTTGGTTTTATTCTTTCTCCTAGGGCCTTCTTTGCACCTCTAGAAAGCACCCTCAGGGGGTCTCCCCCAAATGTCCAAGGTGTTTTCCAAGGTCTTCCCACTCTGTTTGGGCCCATACTTCAGTATTTTCCCATAACTGTGTGATTTCGACCCGAATTTCCAACTCTAGCCATCATGCCATATCAGGTCTCCAGAATCGTGACCCTGGCCCATGCTGCCTAGGAATGAGCCACGGAACTCAGGGGGCTTCCACGCAGCTTTCTGGGGTTTTCTCTCTGTGTCCTCCTCTCTGCCACTGTGTCCCCTAGCTCCCTTCTAATTTTGTCCCCCTTACAGGGTGTGTCCTCTGCCTGGAGACTCTGTAGATCCCTGCTTTGTCTCATCCAGGTACTTCTGCTAGGAAAAAAAAGGTCAATAAGAAAAAAAAAATTCCATGGGAATGGACTCCTTATGGATGTGCCCTGTGTTGGTGGTTGTTTGTAACTAAAAGTGTTTCCCATAGTTTGTCCAGGTTCTGTACTTATCTTATGATTGAGAGGTAAGTGTGCCAGTAGCTATCTTGTCCATAACCAAGTCTCACTTAATAATCGAAAAATTGAATAAATCCCATGCTCATCCTTTAAAACCCCCCTAAAATACAGGATTCCAAAAAGAATTTCAGCTCTAGTTTACCTCCTTTGTTTCGGATAAACATCCTCAGTGAAGTATTCTTTGGGTTTTACCTTTTGCTCCTAATTGGCTGGACAATAGGGCACCGGGCTTAGAATCGAACATCTTACTTTGATCCAGCATGAATCAGTCCACTTACCAACACACTAGTGGCAATGTGGTCAGCACTGCCAGTTTTTAATTTCTTCATAATTAGCCCATGATTTACATCTGTCTTGCCCATACAGATAATGGGCAGATTAGCTGGAATCAGGAAATACCTTGCATATGAATTTAATGACTACTTCTCTTTAGAAATAAAATTGTCCTGGTAAAATACACGAAATATAATATTATGGTCTGTCCGAAAAAAGTCCAACGCTTGTTAATACAATGAGGACAGTTTGCATGCCATGGAGGTAACCTGGCAGGCAAGGAGAGGGGACTGGAATGCACATGCGTGAACAATGACGACTTCACTGTACTGGTCAGTGGGGAGGTAGATGCTGTTGAGTGAGCATGTGGACTATGTGGCCATCGCATTCAAAATGACTGAGCAAGTAAAGAAATCTGGATCAAATCTGGATCAAATTTCGCATTAAGCTTGAACATTCCTCCACAGGAACTATTCAAATGATTCAGAAGGCCACAGCTATGGGCAACTGGTGATGGGCAGCTTCATCACCACAATGTGCCTACTCATGCATCATGTCTCCTGAAGAGATTTTGGCAAAACATCAAATCACCCAGGTGACTCAGCCCCACTAAAGCTCAGATTTGGCGCTCTGTGACTTCTGGCTTTTCCCAAAACTAAAGTCACCTTAGACAGGGGAGAGATTTCAGACTGTTGATGAGATTCAGGACAATATGACAGAGCAGTCGATGGCGACTGGGAGAACTGCGTGAGGTGCCAAGGTGCCTGCTTTGAAGGGGCCTGAGGCATCATTGTCCTATGTACACTGTTTCTTGTATCTTCTTCAATAAATGTCTCTTTTTCATATTACATAACTGGATACTTTCTGGATACTTATATATTAGGTTGTTTCCTTTTCTGACAACTGGCAAATGATTTATTTCATGATCTTCTGTAGAATATTGCTAGAGATTGATCTCAAACTTAATCACTATATAGATACTATTTCTCTGGCTCCTTGTCTGAAATTTCTGAGTTTACCAAACAGTATTATCAAAGGTACTTCTGTTCTCATATACAAGTAGTAATTCTACATTTTCATTTAAAGTCATGATCCTCTTGTAGCTACGTAGTGGTCAATTTACTTAATGCTTTAATTTTCTGTCTTTCTCCTTTATTACATATGGATAAAATACTTGTTGGAATGTTTGTCTTGAAATTAAGAAAATGCATGAAGGCAGCTATTGCATTCCATCGGAACAGTTACCAAACAAGATTGCTGCTGTATTAATATCATTATTTTCATTCAGGGACTCTATAGGCCAGTCACCTGAGCATGGTTATTTAAGTAGCCACAGGTTTTCTCATTCATTTTTTCTCCCCAGTATGACCTTAATTCTCTCTAAGCAATTCTGTCTAGTCTCTTCTCTCCTAAAGATTGTTCTACCTAGAACACAGTATAGACTCAGAAACTATATATTTCTTTCTTCTCTTAATGTTACTTATCTTCTCAATGAAGAATTATTTTTTCCTCTTTATTTTCTATCTCCAGATAGAATGGACAGAACCCTGCTCTTTTAATATTGTCAAGATATTCATTTTATATTGTACCTTTTCTAATGTATTGATTGACTTTTTAGAGAGAAGGGGAAGGAGGAAAGAAGGGAGTAGGCGGGGGGGGGGGGGAGAGAGAGAGAGAGATTGAGATTGCTTTATTGTTCATCTTATTGATGTATTCATTGGTTGATTCTTGTATGTGCCCTGACCAGGCATAGAACCCACAGTCTTGGCATATTGGGATGTTGCTGGAACGGACTGAGCTACCCTGCCAGGGCTCTCTATTTAGTCTTTTAAAAACCTTCAGTTCCATCCATGCCATTGCAAAGGGTATAAATGCTGGAGAGCATTATGCTAAGTGAAATAAGCCAGGCGGTGAGGGACAAATACCATATGATCTCACCTTTAACTGGAACAAAATCAACAAAAGAAAAAAGCAAACAAAATATAACCAGAGACATTGAAATTAAGAACAATGTAACAATAGCCGGAGGGGAGTGGGGAGGGGATAGTGGGAAGAGGGGTGTATAGGAGCTACTATAAAGGACACAAGGACAAAATCAAGGGGGGGGGGAGGCGGGACTGGCTGGGGTGGGGTGGAGGGATGGGGAGAAAATGCAGACAATTGTAATTGAATAAAAATTAAAAAAGTTAAAAAAAACCTTCAGAGGCTGTGGGGCAGCCTCCTTGGCAACTCTGCAACTTTGACATCGTTCACTTTTTCCTTAAATAGTTAGCTGAAAGCAGTAAAGAAATTTATTTTTTCCCCTCCTTGTTTCCCTTTCCTCCCTTGCTCCTTCCTCTTAAGTTATATGTGAAATATAAAAGCCTGGCTAGCAAGATCCTTACTTTTATTTTCTGATCCAGAAACTGTGAGTGTGTGGTGTGCACGCGTGCACGCCTGTACTTTCCCTGAAAGCCTGTCTCACTTACTTCCGAGGTGTAAACTTCCAGAAGAGCAATCGCCAAGACTTGACTACATTGTTCTGCAGGAAGACTCGCCATATGTCAAGAAATAGAGAGCATCGGGCTGCTCTCTAGGGAAAGTTTTCCATCCGAGCTATACGTTTTAGCTGAGCTGGAGTACTTTCCTCTAAGTTGTGACCAAGAATGGACTCCCTTCCAACCCGTATAAGCAGTACAAGCAAATCAATTTAGAAGAAACCCACAACAAGACTCACTGACCAAGCAATCTATTCCTGAAGCACCAGGGGCACAAATGGGCACGCGGGTGGCCGGGCTGTGCTGTGGCATCTCCTGCCTTCAACAAGCCCACCAAGTCCGCTCAGCCGGTCCCCTAGCCCCCAGGCGCACCACAGCCGAGGACCGGCCGCGGAGCCGGGCGCCACGCCAGCCGGCACCTGGGCACCTGGGCATGCGCAGAGCGGACCTGGGTCCCCCGCCGGCGGCCGGAGCCTCAAAGCGCTCGAGGCTGGAGGACAAGGAGGGGGAGGAGGAGGAGGAGGAGGAGGAGGGGGATGAGAAGGGGGTGGGGGAGGAGGAGGAGCGCAGAGCCGGAGGAGGCGCGGCTAGCAGCCGCCGCCGCTGCCACCACCGCCACCACCAGGCAGAGGAAGAGTTCGCGAGAGGGAGAGACCCGTCTCCCACTCGGAGCGCCTTGGGTCTGCTTCTGGAAAAAGGCGATAAAGGAGGAGCGGCGAAGAAGAAGGATAAAGAAGTGAGGGGGAGACCGTAACAGAGGACGTGGACCGACAGTGCGGGAGCGGCGGGGAGCCGGAGGCTCGACTGGAGGGAGGCCCTGGGCGGCAGGTGCCGCGGGCGCATCGCCCTCGCGCCCGGAACGCACGTCGCGGAGCCGGAGCGCACACTGCGGCTTGTCGGTGCCGCCCAGGAGCCCCGCGCTCCTCCCTAGTTCTTAGCGCGGAGGCTCTGGGAGGACAGCTGATGGACCGGAGGGCGGCTCCGGGCGCGGGCGCGGGCGCGCGTCCCTAGGACGCTCGTTCCCCGAACGCCGGGTAGGAGGCGGCGAGGAACCGCGGGCTCGGCGCCCCGGCGCGTGTGAAGCCGGACGGCGGCGCGGGACGGCACCCACTGCGCAGAGGCTGGGGCAGGACTCTCCGCACCGGCCGCTCTGTCTCCTGCCCTAAGGCGCTGACGAAGAAGGAAAAAGTTTTCAGCTTGGGTAAGAAATGGCTTTGCTTTGGGGGTTGAAAGCGGGTTCTGGAGAGAGACGTGGGAGCCGGTCTGTCAATTTAGGGTGAGGGGCGGCTGGGGGCTTGAAGCTGGAGAGAGCGCCGTCTGGTGCGGAGCTGAGCCCTGGGACTGAGGGTAGGGGTCCCCGGGTGACACCGACTGCCAGGGAAGGCTCGGGAATGGTGGCCTGTCCGGGAGTCAGCGACGGCCCCTGCGCCCCGGCGCTGGGATGTCTTCTCCGTGCGGTCTCCGAGGCACGAAGTGTGAGGACGCGAGTAGCCGTGGGCTCGGTGTGTGCGGCGCGCGCGTGTGCCGTCCTGACGCTTTTGAGAAGCCAAAGCAGACACCCACCGACCTTGCAGTGGGCGGCGGTTCCGAGTGCCTTTCGGGCTGAAGACGCGAACCTAGCGTTTGCTGTGGCACCTGGTGAAGGTGCGTGATCCAGGTGCGCGTCGTCACTGCCGGGGGAGTCCACGCTGGCCGAGCGGCGGCGGGGGGACCGCACAGGGTCTGCTCTCTGTAACCCTGCACCGCACAGATGCCTCCCGGCTGCGTGGGTGTCTGCGTGTTTTCAGACGGTGGGGTAGGGGGCAGGTGAGCCATAGCGGGGCCCCTCGCCTGCCTTGCGCTGCTGAATAGCGATCCTTCTGGCTGCACGCAGCTGGGAAGGGACAGAGAGCCAGGGGACTAGGACTCACTTCCATACGGACGGATTTCAGGAATTCAAACGTTCACTTGTCTGCAAGTGCATTTGAACCTGTCCGCCGTCCGCATTTGCAATGCGAAAGGACGGCTCTCGTTAGGACACACGCGTGTTTATATAGGAACGATTTCGTTAGTGAGGGCACTGGGCATTGCACGGAATGCTGCGCACAGACCTTTCATTTCTCCCCGGTCCCCCGAGTGCCAACAAAGCACGCAGCCCAGTCCCCCATTTTGGGTCTTTCACGGTTACTATTTGAAAAAATAACCTTCCATGAAAGGTGTATTTGTTGAATACGTAGTCCCAAATAATTTTATATTGTGAGGCGTTGTATTGCATGGACATTCGTCACTCTTCCCTGTGTTTAAAACAATGCCCTGCGTTTACTTAAGAGACCCCGCGTGAGACTCTACACTTCTGAAAGGCTAGAGCCAAGCCTGGAACAAATGCGTGCGTACAGGCAGGATGTGCCGGGAGCGTATTAATTAAAAACGGAGGGCTTTCCGCTCCCAGACACGGCTTGGGTGCACCCTCTGGTTAGAGGAGCTGGTACTGCCCCGTGTCCGTAGACCGAGCCTGCCTCTCCTGAGTGCCTCCTCATGTCCCGGAATGTGGTTGAGACCGCACCCTCCCTTCCCTCAGTAACCTGTCTGTAGCCTCGTTTAAATCGTCTGTCTCGATTAGCTTCATATATAATTAGCTATTGTTGAGCTAGAGAGCACATTATTTTTGAAATGAACCCATATGGGAATATATAACCTTAGCTTAAATCATTGCTTTAAAATTAATTACACTGAAAGTCTGCTTTAGACGGTTTCTGTAAGCTGGGAGCGACCTAAGATTAACTTTAATATGAATATAGCAGCGTTGAAGTACTGTTTTAAAAACAAATATTTATTCAAATGGACTTGATGTTTGAAAAGAAAGTGAGATAAAAAGCATTTAAAAAAAATCTTTGACAATATATGTCTTTTGCATGAAAATTATTGTAAAAGAAAGTGTAATTTGGAAAAATGGCTAGCGTGCATGTGGAATTGGTCAAGATTTAGAGAAATATTGTGAGTGTTATAAGAGTGGTTCTTCATTAACCTACATTTAAACTTGTTTAGGAAACTTCCCTTTAAAGTTCAGAGAAATGTATGAATATACATTATTTTCTTCCTGTGAAAACAAGTAAAATATCATTCAAAAGTATTTTTTTTCCTGAAAAGCATTCGTCATACTTAAAAGTTCTTTACGGTACACGTCTCATTTTCTTTTCCTTAAGACAAGTGATTTATTTTCTTATAAAAATTGTTATTTTAAGGTACAATGTAAAAATATCAATCTCTCTCAATGATATTTTAGCTTTTAATTGCATGCAGCCTGTTACAAATGAGCCTGGAAAGTAGTTCAAGCACTAGGTATGTTGGGTTCACAGCAGCAAATTGAATGGACAGAAAATTAAAGATATGATTACAGTTAAGTTGCTTGTGTGTGGGAAAAGTATAAATTAATCATTTTTTAGATTTTTACTTAGAATGTCCTCTATCATTTCCTGAGCCAGCATGTTGCTGTTGCTGCATAAAGTTGTTAACATTGGCAGAACCAGCTGCTTCCTCCCGAGAGGCCTGGACGCTGTTGGCGACCCTGGGCAGAGACCGGTCTTGTTTGTGGTGAGGGCGGGGTCTCCTGAGAACAGCTGCGTGGGGGCGCTGCAGCTCGGGGATGGAGGAACGGTGAGTCTGGTGCGGATGGGACCTAGTCCCGATGCAGAGAGAGGCAACTAACTGCTCGTCACTTCCAGAATCTGATTCCATATCATAATATATTCTTGTTCGCATCTTGTGGTTGAAGTGTCAATGAGTAGCTGGACATGTTTTGTTTTGTGTAATACGTGTCTGAATTTAAAATATATTTTTTCCTACAGAAGAATATTAAAAGGGCATATATGGCTCCAATAAAAAAATAATCAAATGCCTCCACCAATGATCCTTTTAAAGAGTCAATCAGTGTAAGGAAATGTGCCTTATACTCAGTCCTTGAATGAGTGACGGCTGGGGAGTGGGCACTGCATGGATCTGTCACCCTCACTGGGGTCCAGTGGGACCCCTGTCTAGGTATTAGTCTTAACAGAATTCTGAAATAGAATTTCAACTTCAGCTGAAAGTATTCATTTTAGGGGGACATGAGAAGAGATTATCTAATTAATTTGAGAGGAAGCAAAGCCAGTCATATGGGAAATTAGTTTCTTGTCTCTGACAGACTCTATCTTCTCCATTGAGGTCATGACCCTTATTCACATCCATTCAGAGTAGCTCTTGGCATCCTGACTCAGCAGGTGCACCTCTGCCCCCACCTGCTGGTCCCCACAGAAACGCCTTGCGGGTGCAAATGGTGCCCCTTCCAGCTGTAACCCGGCCTCTGCAGGGTTCTGCTGGGCTTCTCCGTTCCCCCAAAGTTGCATATCCTGGGCAGTACTGACATGCCTGAGCATCAGCTTCAAACAAATGAAGACAGTTTTCAGTTTTCTTGCATTGAAGTGCAGTGGGCCTTATTTGAAACTGCCCCTGTCTGTCTTTCCCAGTGTCCAGAGGAGGCTGGAGTGGGTGCCCTGTGCACATTGCGGATGGTTTGGAGGTTTGAAAGCACAATGCCTGTGGAAGTGCTTTCTGAAGGGTTCCTGAAGCACTGTTGTGCGGTGAACGGTTTGGACTCATGTCCACCTTCTTGTTCCTTGACATGCTGAGAGCCCACATGCAGGCGTCCCTCTGGCTCAGGAGCTGGCTGCTGGGTGCTCCTTATGTCTAGATGTTTTGGTGGCTTGTCACGTCCCCAGAGTCTGGCAGACTGGCCATCAGCCCACAGAGTTGCTCTCCCACCTGTTGGAACTTCCTACCAACACCTTCCTGAGGGCCAAGTGCCCTGGCTGGCTAGGCTTTCTCAGCAGTCTCTGCTGCCACCACTTGCCACAGTGACACAGTCCCGGGGGCCACTGGCGATGGAGAGCTGGCAGAAGGAACATTGGAGCTACTGCCATCTCCTTCTCACCCATTGTGCCGGCTCATCCTAAGGCAGCTCAAACACGAGTACTTAGAGGAGAAACGATGGTGGAAGAAACAAGGAATACGAGTAGGTGGGCAGTAGCTGGCAGGTGCCTGTGGGCTCTGAGGTCTTGCCTTCCCAGCCCTGCTGTGCAGGAGATCACGGGCGGACTCTGATGCTTCCCCGAGCGGAGCACGCCGGGAGGGAGTCTGAGATGGTTTTCCTGTCCTTGCCCTGGTCAGCGCAGCAGTTCCCCTGCCCAGTAGCCCCAGTTCCTCCACCTCTTGTCACATTTGCCACTTCACAGCACTAGGCTTCTCTTGTGTTTTCAATTTGCATGTTTAGTACTGGACTAAGGTCTTGCCTGAGCTCTGACCTTGGCAGTTAACCTCATCCTTGCCAAGAACTCCTCTCCAGGAGCAAGTCTCCAGTTTTTCTCTTCTCAGTCGCAGGTGTGGTCCCCTGGCCTTGGCTCACAGCCACCCTCCTGACAGTGTATCTTCTCTGCGTGGAGACCTGGCTGCCAAGGTCCCCTAGACACATAAAATCTCCTTGTGTGTCAGTGTCCGCAGGATCAAATCTCAGCTCGCCACTCTCCTCCTGGCCTCTGTAATTTGAGTGGCTGAATATCAGCTGCAAAATTAATCCTTTGTTAGGTCATTTGTCCTAGCCTAGCCCTAGCTTATTTCCTGTCCCCAGCGCTCCCTTGAAATCCATCACAACAGCTGAGCCGGAACATATGCTACCTTCAGGCGCCCCTGCTGCAGGAAGTGGTGCTGGCATAGACATTCCGGATCAGGCAGGATCTCCTCCAGCTACTGCTGTTCAGATGATGTTCAGGGGAGGTTAAACCAAGTAAAATGTTACCTGCCTGTTTCAGAGAGGGTGGGGCTACCAGGTGTCTACTGTAACGCACCATGCATTTATAGCTGTCCTTCTACTGAAGCCTCTAATTTGCCGCTGGCAGCTACAGCCGTGGAGTTGGATTCACACAGTACCCTGACAGTAAGGTGTAGGAAAGGGGATCTGCGGACAGCCTTGGTCCATGGTTTCTGACATACCACTTGGTAGTGAATTGGAGACCTGGGCTGGCGAGCAGCCTCATTACTGCTTACCCCAAGCACCACTTCTTGTCCACAGCCATATGAAGTTTCATCCAGGCAGCTCTCACCCTCAGTGGATCCCAATCTAGTGGTTTTTTGCAAATTCCAAGGGGCCATAGAAATTTCCGGTATTACTGACTTCTATTCATCCATCCATCCGTTTCTATGTACATATCTATATCTATGTGCATTCATTTAAAACTATTATTGAACACAGGGGTTTTCTGTGATTTTCAATTTTTTTAGTTCAAAATACTCTAAAAGCACAACTCCTCTCATGGAGAGACCCCTGAAGTCATTTGCATTGGAAAGAAGACCCTGCTGTGTTCTTTGCCTGTGATCCCTCAGTGTGTGATAGCACACGCATGTGCATCATCTTGTGGGCAAGGGGACACGAAGCGACACTGGGATTGACCCCTGTTCCTTTATACGGGGTCCTCCATTCTTTCTTCATTAACCCCAAACCCTTTTCATCATACAAGAGCCAGACAACTGTTTCAGCTTTCCTTGAGTGTAGCTGTCACTCTACTCTCCCTGTAAATTATTTTAATCCCCTTAATTATAAGAAACTAAAAACTTATCTAAGCAACGACAAGCTACATGTTGTTCCTTCTCTGAATTCTGGTTGTGCTCTTTGTCTTTAATGTTGAATTTGGTAGTTAGGGCTATTCCAGACAGCATTTATGATTCTCCACAGACAAGTTAACTTCATGAGAGGACATGAGAAGGGCATTTCAATAAATATGTGCTTGAGTGTAGTGAGTCTGTCTACCTCTCTCTCCACTTTCCGCTTACACACATGGCACATCTCGGGTCACTTGCCCTGGGAGTGCTGTCTAATGTGCAGGCTGTGGACATCCTTTTTTGGATGAGAGTGAGTCCAGGGCTCTGCCTTTCAGGAGCGTATGATCGTGATGAGGTGAGAGCAACTCAAGGAATCTGAGAGTTGGAAGGTGCCGTTTGATGCTAAATGAATTCCTGGGGCTGAAAACACCCAAGCTCTGGAGATCACAGGCTGAAACACAGCAGCCACACTCCTGCGGAGCCTCCTGGGAGAGCCTGTCCTTGCCCCTGCATCTTCTTGTGGCTGCGTTCCTTGACTTGCGACTGCCTCCAGCCTCTGCCTCTGCCCTCACCCCATCTCCTCCTCCTGCCTGTGTGTCTCCTTTATGCGTCCTTCTTATAAGGACACACGTGATTGCATCTATGGCCCATCCAGAAAATCCAGGATAAGCTCCTCCTTTCCAGAGCCTTGACTATGTCCTTTCCCATATAAGGTAATAGTCACAGGTTTCAGGGATTCGGGTGTGCATGGCCCTTTGGGGAGGGGCCCCATTCAGCTGCTGCAGACTCTGCCAGTGAACAACGTCCTACTCTGCGATTGCCCGGCGGTATTCATCAGCCTGTGCAGGCTGTATGCTTTGCTAAATTAACACCCACAGGGGGTTCATTCCATTTCCAGGGAACAGTGAGAGGCAGCTCCTCCTTGTATTCGGCCAAAAATGTAATTCTTACTGTGCTTGTTTGCCTTCATAATCATTTTGAGATTTCTGATGAGAAAACTTCTGATCTTTCTTCCAGAAGAAACTCTTTAAAGTTCAACAATTTAAAGTTAATTCTATCTAGTCTTTAGTGCCCTTTCTAAATTTTCATGTTCATTCTATACCTTTTCATTTACACTCTGTGAGTAACACCTCCCCCGCCCCCAACTTCACACCCCCCGACTCCTACGTTGAGCTCTCTCTTGGCTTTCATCTTCACCAGGTTCACAGAGACCACTCTGCAAAAAAGCCACCTGTAACCTCTTCCTCAAAAAACAAGTGGTCCTGCCATCTCTTAGCAACACCTTCAACTTCCCTTAATTTTCAAAGCACCCAACTTCCCAGCTCCTGCCCACTGGTTTCTCCTCCTTCCAGCATCCGGCCCCATCTCCCGAGCAGTGGGAGGCTGAAGCTTCCTCGGTGGACTCCCATGTCTTTCTCGCCCCCTCTTCCTTCAGTAACTTTATTTTCTCCGTTTAATTTGTTTCATAATCCCCTTCAGTGTGGAGCACACCCTTTCATCAGCTCAGCTTCTGGAAGGAGTGTTTCCAGCACGGCCCCCATCTGCTCCTCGCTGTCCGGGGTTCCCCATCCCTGTGAATCACAGGACTGTCCCACAGCTTGCAATTCACAGGTGGTCTTGATTTATCCTCCTCTGTTGCCAACCACCTTCAGCCGGATACCAGACTGTAATGACTCAGCCAAGGGGAGCTCAGGCCTCTTGACTTCTTTTCTTTCCTGCTAACAGCACCTCAGTTCATTGCTTTTCTAACTTTCGTGTGTATTCACATCGCTCGGGAACCCCGTTAACATGCAGGGCTGGGGTGGGCCTGAGATATGTGTTTCTCACAGTGTGAGTCACAGCTTCACACCTTTTCTTAGCGTCTCTGAGCTGTGCAGGCGGTCTCCTGCTCTCTCCTAATCCATTCTCTACAGATGACTTTTATTGAAGACCGCCTCTGATCTCTTCTCCTAGCTTCAAAAAGCTTCTTCAACATCTCCTTCTGTTACCTACTGAATATGAGCTAAATGTCTTACATCAGCTTTCAGTTAGCACTTGACTTGTTCCAGGGCTTGGGCTTCGATTTTAAATTCAGGCGCCAGTCTCAAGGTCCTGTCCGGTTGCCCCGCAGAACTTGCCATTGCGTAAAGGCCATTTTCATGATGTTCACATGTTCTCACGCTCTTGGGATGCCTGTTCTTCCATGTCCCCGTGGGTCCAGAATTTAGCAGTTTGTCAAGGACTGCTTTAAACAACACTTCTCCCTGTGAATTCATCTTCAGTGATTTATCAGATACCTAATCTCATTCTTGTGTGTGTGTGTGTAAATATTTCAAATAGTGTTAAGTCCCTGAGGTAAGACGCCTTTGTTTCATTTGTCCGTGATTACCCCAAAGTATCTTGTACAGTCTTTCCCACAATGCTCAGCGCACACATGGATGTAGGAAAGGTGCAAATACAGTTTTTGCTGTTTTTCTCATTATAGAAGTAAATGGGTCACACAAAATTCAGACACTTCTGAAATACAGTATGTCAAAAACAAAAGCCCGTCATGACAAAGGCCCCGGTGGTGATGGTGGTTAACATTTAGAAGCATAAGCGTCTGATATTTTTCTGTAAACATCCTCACACTTACTTTATACAAAACTCAGATAAAAATACATTTTTGCAACCTGACTTTAAGTTAATCGATTTTCCTGTTTTAAAAACTGCAGTGTGTTCCAAAAGATTGACTGATTTCACTGCATAAAAATCAATCCATGTAAAGTGATCCAGCTGTATAGAAATGTGTTTGCTTTGAATTTCAGGTCAGTTGAGCATATCTTTCCTCAGCACTTCCTTTGCCCCGTGGACAGTGCTGGACACCCTGGATCTGAAGGAGGGACACACAGATAGGCCCCCAAGGGTGCAGCTCTTCTCCCACCTCCAGGCTCACATGGGCCACCGACTGGCGGAGACATACTGGGGCCTCCTCTTTGGTGCCAGATTATAATCATCATGTTTGGTGACATGTACACAGAAAGGTGAATTTTATATTGAAATTTAAGCTTCATATTCTTTATATCTGTAAGGACAGAAGACTCATTTTGAATTCTGAACATGGACATATTTATCTAACATGTGCATACTTTTTGTATGTATACATGTCGCGGGGCTTTATCTCTGAGCCCCGCGTCCACCATGGATGAAGAATAAGTCTACCAAGACATGATCTGCTTGGGGAGGAAAGATGGCCGATCTCTCAAAGGAGAAGGGCCCAGAGCCTTTTCCTCCATGGGCTTTTATTAGGTTCATTTGCACAGGAATACAGGTAAAGCTCATCAATCATTGTCAGCCAGTAAGGGTTAAACAATACATAACTTACAGAGAACTTTGAGGGCTTATTCTAAGTTACAGCCAACTACTTAGAGGGCCATAAAACTTTAGGCGCCAGACTCATCTCAGGTCTGGATCCTTATCTTTTAAGCTGAGGGTACAAATTAAGTAGTTTTCACAGGAATGTATGTGTTTTTCTTAGGCCTGATTCCCCAGGGAATCCGCCCCTCCCAGCACAGGACTGCACTGCCCTCTGTTATTGCTTCAGGCTTAAGTCAGGCAGGGGAAGTAAGGCAGCCAAGAGATTAGGGGACTTCCTGCAAACAGAATGAGGACTCAGGCTATTTCAAAGCCGAGGGGTGAGGGTCCATCACCCCCTTTTTCTGTAGTCCCCCAAGTCCTTCCCTGTGGGCTTTTCCTGGTGACCATGCCTGTTTTAGGTTGTTCCTCCCTTGACGACTCTTACCCGTCATTGGCTTACTGGTCAAGCTCAGTGCCAAGCAGGTGAAGTGGGCAGAGATGGCACCTCTGCCAGGGAGATAAGCTTTGTCTCCTTAATGGCTTATGGTCCCATTTCTGACTCAGCCTTAACCATGGGGGGTTACAGCTTCTGAAACCAGGCAGGGCAGTTCCCAACATATACATATACATATAAAAACTAATATATATATATATATATATATATATATATATATATATATTAGTTTTTTCATGAATGAATATAAGTTTGGAATGAGAAACATAAAACATCTTTAATGAAGATTTAACAAAATATTTTTGTATATATAACAAAACTACAATTTAGGGAGAAGAGCAATTTAGGGAGAAGGAATTTATATGAGCTATGTCTTAAAATGCCAATAAGTGAAGGCACGATATAAGTCATTTGTCAAAAAGAAAACTCCTGTACAAGTCAAAATCAATATTGCTCTGAGAATTTTGGACATATAAAGGATGAGTGTGTGCTACTGCTACCAGATTTGTCATTTTCTGAGGAAAATCAGCTTGTGGTAGAATTCCCAGGGACTGTTTCCGGGGCCATGGGAGTGCAGGTTTGGGGCATCCAGAGTTGTCAGCGAGACTGTTTATGTCTTATGAGAAAAAGCTTAGAAGTAAAATGCCAGACGACAAGGGGCTAAAACTTTGAGGCTGACTGTGACTTCTGCAGTCTGAGTTAGTGAGATTACAGAAAGACCATTTCTACATCTTCTGTCTTTTATTGGAGGAAACCGTGGTCCAGGATGTGAATGATCCAACCAAGGCCATGTGGTGAATGAGCTGGATCTTTGACACCATGTCTGGGTTTTTCTTCTTTCACATTAAATCTCCTCCCAGGAATCAAGTTGCTTCTTCTCTCCCTCTACTTTCTCTCTTGGGGATTTCAGCTGCACTTTGGGCTTCCCGTGAGTGCTAGATGTCCATTTCTGGTACTCAGACTATCTACTCAGCACCTCTAATGTACCATTTGGAACCCATCACCTCTCTCCTAAATTCACCATTCTTCCTATTAGCCTTGTATTACTCAGATTGAACCCTTTGACTGTGAACTTCCTGTAAACCACCACTGTTAGGTGAGGTCTCTAAATCCTAATGGGAAGAGCCTGTCTCACTCATTACCCCCTCCTGTTGCCACACTCCCTTCACACAGGGTCTTTCTGTCTCCCCTTCGCACAGCTCTGGTTACCTCTAGCTTGTCTTCCTGCTTCCCACCTCTGTGCTCTCCTCTAGTCTGTAAGGTGAAGTCATTTACAGTTTCATTCCACTCAAGTTCCAGTTCCCTCTTCCCCTTCTCCTGCTGCAGTGGCCACACGCCAGCTTGAGGAATCTCAGGCGTGCCTGTCTTCTGCCCCTGGGATTCTGCCGAGACCGTCCATGCTTCCTAACCAGGGCTTACCTCCCTTTGCCTGTTAGCATCCCACACCTATCAGGAAGGTCTGTCTTCTGAAGAAAATTCATCTTTTCAATCCTGTGCTCCTTTAGTGTGTTATTCTTGTGCCTGTTGTAATGTTGGTCATACGTGTTTACACTGCAATAAATTATGTAAATGACAGTTTTCCTTTGGATTTTGAGCTTCTTAGCAGGAGCCGCCACTTCTCTACAGAGAGGACTTGACATGTTGTAAATTTGAATGAGAACTTCGCTAACCCAAGTGATACTTTGGGTCCCTGTGAAGGCAGAGATTTTATGTTATGTTTTATTCACTGAAATATCCAAAGGCCTACCTAACACAGTGTTTGGTCCATAATTCAAGGGGTGTCCAGAAGGTATCCAGCCACGTGCTATGAAAAATAAAGACCTTTATTGAAGAAGATACAAGAAACATTGTCCATAGGACAATGATGCCTCAGTCCCCTTCAAAGCAGGCACCTGGGGACCTCACACAGTTTTCCCAATCGCCATCAGCTTCCCTGTCACATTGTCCTGAATCTCATCGATGGTCTGATCTCTTCCTTTTCAAAGATGATTTTAGTTTTGGGAGAAGTCAGAAGTCACAGGGCACCACATCTGGGCTGTAGAGGAGCTGAGTTACCTGGGTAATTTGATTTTTTGCCAAAAACTTCTGCAGGTGACATGATGTATGAGTGGGCACATTGTCATCATGAAGCTGCCAATCACCAGTTGTCCGAAGCCACAGCCTTCCGAATGATCTGAATAGTGTTAGCAGAAGAATGTTCAAGCCAAATGTAAAATTTGATGCAGATTCATTGCTCTACCTGCTCAGGCATTTTGAATGTGATGGCCACACAGCACACATGCTCACTCAGTAGAGTCTCTGCCCCCCTGACTAGTGCAGTGAAGTTGTCTTTGTTCACACGTGTGCATTCCAGTCCCCTCTCCTTGGCTGCCAGGTTCCATCAGTGCTGTATAAATGGTTCTCATTATATTAACAATGGCTGGACTTTTTCCAGACAGGCCTCATACACTCCAATTTGTTGAATATGTTTCTTCTTAACTTTTCCTTTTGAGGGGGAAATAAATCTGAGCTTCAGCAGCGTTCAGGGTATCTCGGTACTTTGTCTATTAGCATGCAGGACGCGTTCTTGATGTGTCCTGCACAGGACACGGTGGCATTATTTCAGGTCAGACGCTGACTCTTACTTGCCTGCAGGGTTTTCTGTAGACATCTGGTTGCATCCTGAGAGGTGTGGTCCTTCCCCACAACACCTTCGGTTTATCTCAGCTCTCAACGTCTGGCTCGAGCAGCCAGATGGAGTGGTTGGTGTTCATGAAGTAATTAGTCGTGAAGTAGTCGCTATTGGTCAATGATCGTCATCACTGGATGATGGTCATCAGCAGTTCTGACCACTCCCTGTAACCACTGGAAAGACGTTCATCACGAGGATTTACGGTGATGTTTCCAAACCGGGATATGTTTACTGATTGTTAGAGATAGAGAGGAAAAAAGGGGCAGGTGAGAGAGGAAAAGAAATATCTATGTGAGAGACAAACTTCAACTGGTTGCCTCCTATATGCACCCCTACTGATCAAACCTGAAACCTAGGTATGTGCCCTGACTGGGGATCGAACCCTCAGCCTTTTGGTGTACCGGACAATGCTCCAACCAATTGAGCCATTCAGCCAGGGTTCTGTCGATCTGCATTTTAAATAAATGCCTGAAATAATACTTCTGCTTCATTCATTTTAAGACCCCCTAATTGAAGATTAACAGAGAGGATGAGAGAGGTGTTGAGAGAGAAGGAGACTGAGAGAGAGACTGACTGAGAGGTTGTGAGAGAAACGTTTCTGTTTGTCTCGAATAGGTCAATAGCCTGGATTGGCAAGGGGTGCATTGTCTTGGGCTGTTCTCTCTGGTAAGATGCGTCATCCTCAATTTCCAATACGGTTAGGCTGTGATGCATTCTTTTCACTGGAGTTTAAACACAGCAAACAAGGACTATCAGGTGTAGAATTAAGATGAAACTGTCTCTATCAAATGTACCCCATGTACCAAAGTATGGAATTGTGTGTTATTAATACGGGTAACAACACTCACAAGGTGGTATAAAAAGTAAATTTTTATTTCAGATATAGCCCACCCAGAGCATTTGGAGAGGTCTTGAGTCATGAGCAGACCATGTGTGTGATGCCGTATGTAAGGGTCACCTGTCTGGGCAAACAGCACGTGTATTACTGATATGAACACCAGAAGGTCACGACAGCAAAGACAAACTAGTCTCGCTCTGTGCATGTGCACCCTAGTTAATTATTATGAATATTCTTAAAAATGGACATGGATTAATTTTCTCATTGGTTACAGGGCATCCTGTATAGAACTTGTAGAAATGAGAAAATTAAAAAATATATATACACAGTGCAACTAATAGTTTTCACAAGTTTAATGAAAAGTATTATATAAATTTTAAGGGAATTAAGCAAAATCATCAATCACTCAGTTCCTTCAAATTCTAGAAATTCCTGTGATCGGTGACCTCTCCAGGTCTGCTACTGGCCATTCACTCATTCATGACAGTGATTAAGTTCTTGAATTGTCTCGGGCACTGCTCAGGTGCTAGAGATCAAGGGATGAAGGAGCAGGGCAAGAGTCTGCCCCTACGGAACACCTATCTTTGTGAAAATCCACAGGACCTGGCCTAGTGTCCCTAAGGGGCTGACCTCCCTGTTGGTGTGAGATCAGAGGACACGGGGCTGTTGGGAGAGTGTGGCGTGACCTTCCTTAGGCTGTACTCCCTTCACCCCTACCTCTTAAGTTTGAGGCTTAGATTAAATTTTTCTCAAAAAAAAATAGTGACTGTTTCCTAGAAAAATTAGACTGCTGATACTGATTCTTGACACTAGATGGCAGACATCTGCATTTGTGCATCCAATGAGTGAGCCAAATTTCAAAAAACTTAAAATGAGGTTCAAAATGAGCCCTTGCTGTGAAAAAATGTTGCCACTTTCCCGTGAGTGAGCTCAGGGACTGGTTTTATGTCTGTGGCTTTCAGGCTTCACCCTGGCATTTAATCTGTTTCCTGCTCAAGCACAGGATGGTCCATTTTTGAAACCCTTTTTGGAAGTCACATACATTAGTAAAGTTATGGTATAACAGCGTTTCTCTAGTGGGCTTTAACCAGTGTTCTGTGTATACAAAAAGTTCAAGTAAGCTTTGGAAGTGCAGACACAGGTGGACACACTTGGAGCTGCTTTCCCAGACACGTGAGAAACAAGTGTTTCCTTTTCTTGCGGTGACAGAAGGAACAAAGACACTAACTCGAAAGCCTCCACCTGCCGGCATCACTTGATCCGCCGTGGATTACAGGAGTTCAAAGAAAAGGAAATATGAGCAGATGTTGCCCCGGGCAGGTGACACGTATAAACCAAGATCAGCATCACCGTTCCACCGGTGCCTGCCCACGTCCTACTAATAGAGAGCCTGCCCATCTACCCCTCTCCCAGCAAAGAAATAACGCACCACAGCGTGATGCTCAGCATAACTTCACAGGACTAAGGGTGCTGCGTTCAAGTCCACACCAGGCTCAGCTATAGCGTCGTGCCCACTGGCTCTTTAACTCTCTGAAAAGCCCATAACGACTATATATGCTGCCTTTGACTTCCTCAGGAACTTGGACAATATTGAATTATAAAACTTTGTGGCAAAGTCTTCACCCTCAATTCATGTTTATAACCTATGAATACGTTACCTTGTAAATAGGGTTATCTGAGCCCACTTGTTTTGGGGACTCAAACGGTAGAGACGTCAAATCTTTTGGTGGCAGCACAAGACCTGCTTAGTTCAAGGGATCTTACTTGAGAAAGACTTGAAAGGATCAGCAAGATTTAAATAGACCGAGATGCCGGGTAGACTATTTTGGCAGAACTTCCCTCACAAGTGAACACTCCTTGCTGTTTTTTGTCTGTACCACAAACACTGCCTCGGCGCCCTTGCATTTCCTTTTCTGTTCGGAACACTCTTCATCCAGAAATCCATACTCTTGCTTCTTTAGGTCTTTCCTTAAATGTCCCCCGATCGGACCAGCATTTTGTGATCACCTCGTCTGGGATAGCAGGCTCCCCGCTGCCAGCATTCACCATCTCCTTAATCTGCTCTGTCCTCATAGTATTTTTCACCCCTGGCATAATGTGTTATTCGTTGTCTGTTTCCCCTACGACAATATGAGCTGGCTGAGACTAAGCTTCATCTTTCTATGTAATGGCCCGATCTCCAGTTGCTGGAACGCCGCCTGGCCCAACGTAGGCCCCCAAGAACACTAACTGAAGAAATGAACACTCCGTGTCACTTTTATTTTTGTTGTTTCAGGAAGGAAGACTGACACATCCATCCCCTGTCGTCTTTTCACCCAGGCCTTTGCTTTTTGTACGTGTCCACGTTGGAATCACTGGTAGTGACTCACAGGATGATACCCGTGAAGAACAGCGAAATAAACTGGCATGGTCCGTCAGATCGACGAGCATGCCTGTGTTTCCAATACTGCTATTTTACCCTACTTTTCTTTTAGACGTAGATAAGGGTTACCAATTGTTACCTTCAATTTTTGAAAATCTATTTTTGTAAATGCTCACTTACTTAATTATGAACACACGCATTAAAGCGGAAGTCAACAAAATTTTCAGGCCATAAAATGGCGGAGGAACACAGAGTAGGGCTTTTTGGAATTTGGAATTCTGTGGCATACATTAGGAAATCAACAGTTGAGTACCTACTATGTGCGACTCTGCAGCATGTGATGGGCAAGAGCTGAGTACCTATTATGTGCCACTGTGCAGCAGGTGATAGGTAACCAGGAGTATACTGACCTGGGACGCTCTGGGTATCCTGCAAAGTCTTTAATTTCCTATGGCACTTGGCTAATGTAATTTCTGGCGGTTCAGTTATTCTGGGGCTCTTTAAATATTATATT
The DNA here is from genome assembly GCF_022682495.2 of Desmodus rotundus. Classification (NCBI taxonomy): domain Eukaryota; kingdom Metazoa; phylum Chordata; class Mammalia; order Chiroptera; family Phyllostomidae; genus Desmodus; species Desmodus rotundus. The sequence goes on along the minus strand of NC_071396.1, from coordinate 17,115,975 downwards.
CTATTAGGAGTTTTACAACAAAAGAGATTCTTTGAAATATGATAAACATACACTAAGATAATGTATTTTCTCTTTCATCCATCAAATAGTTATGAGCAGCCGCTAAGCCAGGGTGGTGCCGCACACTGGGGAGAGTGTGATGAGGGAAGGAAACAGCACCTCAGCCTCAGGGAGCTCGAGGCTTCAGTGGATCAACTAAGTGTTCTTGCTGTTAACATATTATAATGTAACACATACTGTGGAGGGGAGGGTGCTGACATAGAACACGGTGAGCACCCCTGAGACTGGAAGCATTGGCCTGATAGTGGGTGGGTAGAAGGTACTCACTGCCCTCACTCTTCCTGTAGAACCCGGGGGCCACATGCCCGAGTGTAGGAACTTTTTCGATGGCACAAGACCTGAGTGGGGACTGAGTTTTTCTCATCTCAGATCTCGAAACCGTATGTGTATGTGAAAATCTTTGTGGGTCTGGGCTCTGAGTCAAAGGGGAAAACAATGCTTGCACTGGTATGGCTTCAGATACATGTTGTAGAAAGGTAGGAAGCCATTTTCCTGGGATCACATGGAAGTTAGTGGGCAAATAGAATTTGGGGCCGCCATGAGCTTGGTTAATTCATTTCTGAAAGATAATGAGATGCTAGGGGTCACTATCAAGGATTTCACTGAATAGAGAATATCTTCTTAAAACAAAATCAGCAATCAAGATACTAGAACAACTTCTAACATTTAGAAAAACATTTTGGTATACAATATTCAATAGTTGACATTAACCTTAGAAATGCTTTCTCCAAGAAAAAAATGCCTTTATGCTCCCAGAAGTGTAAGAGCGTTCTCAATTTTCACCAGTTTACATTCCAAAGCTCCCTAACCATTACTTTTCCTTTTATGTTTTCCTTCAATCCAGTGTTTCTCAACTGGGCTTTCCCCATGAACTCCTCCTAAGGAGCCTTTTAGACTTTTTCTGTCCTAAACTCCTCTTGACCTCATGAAAATTTAACACCGTATGTTTACAGTATATCTGTTTATGCATTGTGGTTACTTAAGGAGTCAGAAACCATTGCAATACCTAAGACTTTTCTGCTCCCTAAAACCCATTCTTATTCCCACAACAAAATCCCCACTTTAACCCCCAGGGCAGTATGAAGGCAAAGCGAGCCCCTGGCTGGCCACTCATCACAGCACCTGTGCCCAGCTTCATTTCTCTCCCTGAAGTCCTGTGCCTTCCATGGGAGTCCTCAGGGTCTCCGCCTGCAGTTTCCCCCCTGCCCCTCTGCTCCAGTCCTCTGACCCCTCGAGAAGTAGTTCCATTAAAGTGTCTGCAGTATTGCCCCTTCATACTTGGTTTCGGGGGAGTAAAAAGATCAATATATGTTCTGATGCAAAATAAGAATGTCCAAGCATTCCTCCTGTTTCTTACTGCTTTTTCAGCTCCCCTATGTCAACATCCTTAAACTTACTTTGCCCTGACTGGGAAATCTGCCTGTTTCACCAGCAAGCTGGGGTGAAATAAAGGACTGCCTGCCTATGTCCACTCCGCTTTGTTCTGTAACACGATTTTCACAGTGGCTGCCTTCCAGCGTCACCAGCATTGTGATGTCTTAGTCATTTAGAGAGTCATACGGTGCCCGAGGACATGATAAAATAATAGCAGCCCTCCTGTTCCACCCTGCACCCTCTTACTCAGGAGAGGCAAACGCTTTCAACTGTTCAGGTCAGTTTTGTTCTTTTATTTACTTCCGTATTTCCAAATAGCATGCTTCACCACCTGTGTCTTGCCCTTTGGCTTTTAGGATTTACTTCCTACTATAAAAAAATGAGGTTTTAGCCCTGTTATAAATCTCTCCCCCATCTTTCCAAAAGAATCATATTAAAATTTTGGTTATATCAATATGCACATGTTTTGACTCTATACATTTTACTTACTACCTAACTATTTAGTGAGCTATGATATTTTATTTTGTATTTTTTTTGGAATTAATACTTGTCTCATGTTCTCCCTTCCTCTCTCTACTTCCTCTTTCTGTCTTTTCTTTTTCATTCTCTTTCTCCACGTCTCTCTCCCTCTTTCCTTGCTCCTCCTTCTGTCTGTCTGTCTGTCTTCTCCTCAAGAGCCTCCAGCTTTCACTGCAGTCAAGACAGGACCCTGCAGACCTGTGCCGTGGGCAGCTGTGCTCCTGCCACGGTGTCCCTTCTCTTCACAGGCTCTCGTTTTCCCACCTGGGTGTGGGCAGGGCCAGCACTGTGCTCACCTCTTCTGGTTCTCGGGGAGATTGGATGGGTGTGTGTGGAAGCACTTGATAGTCCTGGCCCAGAAGAAGCACCTCAAAATGTAATTTTAGCTATTTTTATTGCTGTGATATGTACTGCCCTTATTGTTATTTGTTTTTCTATTATTGTTTTACCTGTCTCCTAGGAAGGCGTCTGTGGGATAATATGAGTGGTGATGTTGTCATAAGTACTAGAACACTATTCACGGCCCATCACTCTGCAGGCTTCTTTCTGGGACAAACCAGAGCAGTTGCCCCAGGGAGAGAAGGGCGGCTCTTTTCAGTCCAAGGGAGGCTGCTGTTAGTCCCAGACCTTCCTGCATGCTGACAGGACAAGAAGCAGAACTGAATTTAAATTATGTGCTGATGGTTATTAGTTGTGCTCCACATTTTGTGAACTTTAGTCAACTATTTCAGCATCACTTCGAACAATGCTGGGAATGTGGAAGGAGGAGGGGCCATACTGAAGCAGAGAGCTCGCGTGTCCAGGTTGTTTATTCATGAATTATGTGCAAAGGCTCAAAATCAAGGGGCTGAGATGCTACTTTGCAGATGGTGTGGTTTTAGAGTATCAGGGTGCACACCCATATACACTTTTTGAAATAAAAAGTAGCTGTGGTTGGTGTGGCTCAGTGGATTTGGTGCTGGCCTGTGAACCAAAGGGTCGCCAGTTCGATACCCAGTCTAGACACATGCCTGGGTGTCCAGATCCCCAGTAGGGGGCGTGCAAGAGGCAACTGCACATTGATGTTTCTCTTCCTCTCTTTCTCTCTCCCTCCCCTCTAAAAATAAATAAAATCTTTAAAAAAACCTAAATTTTTGATTTTTTATCATGAATTCCATTGTAAATGTTTGCTCTGGTGTTTTGAAGTCATAGTGATAACATCAGAATAATGTAAACCCAAAGGAGACGTGTTTGTTGAAAAGAAGGCAGGTTTTTGAAAGAAAGAACCTGAATTCTGGACTTTTCCAGGCCCTCCTTGTCTGTGGAGCTTCCAGGGTAATTTTGTCAGCGGACCCCGTGTTGCCGTGGCAGTGGTGGTGTTTCTGCTGAGGGTGTCTCGGTGTGTTTGCGTGTGTGGTGGGCGCCGCACGCCTGCGGCATTTGTTTCTTCTACCCCTTCGCTTTCTTTATAGTCACAGTTAATTTTACTGAACACATGCTTTGATGACATTTAAATACTCGTCTTTGGCATAAATGAAAAGAACGCTACAATGAATCACTCAGTGGCCTTCCTACCTTTTTACAAAGCTGTTGATCCCTCCCTCACTTTGACTCCCATCAACCTAAGTAACTTCGAACACTCACTTTCGGTGCATGTACGCAAGGCAAGTGTTCGCAGCGGTGTGCTGCTCTTGGGAACAAGCCGTCTTCCACCTTTTCCAGGTTGCCTGCATCTGTGACAGTAAACAGACATCAGCTTCTGCCTTACGTTTGCTCCAAAGCAGGTGGTAAATCTGGCTCAGAATGAAATATTTTAGATCAGGTAACATGCATTTCAAAAAAATGAAGTAGCATAGGCGGCAGGACTAATTTGATGTTTTCTGAAGTCCGTCCAGCTGAGATTCACAAGGATTAATTCACGGTATAGACTAGCAATTGAATGTGTATTTTATCTTGTGGTCAGTTTCTTGGGAGCCCTGCCCATATGGACGCGTGGCTCATAGTGGAAGCACCACAAGGTAACAGGACACTTGGGACAGAAAGAGTCACTGAAAGCAATATAAATATTAATACCTACAGAAATTACTGTGCGCCCATTCTGTGTTACATAGCACCAAGTGTTTCCTTCGCAATATCTCCTTTAATCCTTATGCAGAACTACAAGGTAGCTACTACTTTTGCTATGTGTCAGTGTAATAAACCACAGTTAGGTTACATAACTGGTCCAAACCAGTTTTCAAACACATGAGTGTCTGACTTTGGTTCTGGTGAAGGTGTTCACAGTTTCTGGATGAAAAAGTGAATCTCGTATACTAATGCAAGAAAAAAAATTATCTGATCTTTTTATAGAAGGTACTTTTAAAAATATTCCTTTCTGTGTGTAATAATGACTCACATTAGATATTTAAGATTATAATAAAAATGTGAAAAGTAGGTAAATAAAAGGAAATTATTCACATGGTGGTACACTCATTATCTTAGATATATATAATAAATTATATGTTTTAAGTAAATATGAAATTGAAAAATTCAGTAAAATTATTCTCTTAATTTTTGCTTTTTTAATAACTTTTCATGCAAATATGTGTATCTCTTCAATGTAATTTGGTGTCAGAAAATGCTTTTGGCTATCTAAAGACATCTGTTCCAAATATTCCTGTTTTTAAGTTTTAGAAGTCGACAGGAGTCATTCCATCAGTTTTTTTAAAATATATTTATTGATTATGCTATTACAGTTGTCCCATTCCCCCCCCTTCACTCCACTCCATCCTGCCCACCCCCTCCCTCCCACATTCCCCCCTATATAGTTCATGTTCATGAGTCATACTTATAAGTTCTTTGGCTTCTACATTTCCTACACTATTCTTACCCCCCCTTGTCTATTTTCTACCTACCATTTATGCTTCTTATTCTCTATATCTTTCCCCCCTCCCTCCCCCTCCCACTCCCCTGTTGACAATCCTCCATGTCATCTCCATTTCTGTGGTTCTGTTTCTGTTCTAGTTGTTTGCTAGTTTGCTTTTGTTTTTGTTTTAGGTGTGGTTGTTAATAACTGTGAATTTGCTGTCATTCTTACTGTTTATATTTTTTATCTTCTTTTTCTTAGATAAGTCCCTTTAGCATTTCATATAATAAGGGCTTGGTGATGATGAACTCCTTTAACTTGACCTTATCTGGGAAGCACTTTATCTGCCCTTTCATTCTAAATGATAGTTTTGCTGGATAGAGTAATCTTGGATGTAGGCCCTTGCCTTTCATGACTTTGAATACTTCTTTCCTGCCCCTTCTTGCCTGTGAGGTCTCTTTTGAGAAATCAGCTGACAGTCTTATGGGAACTCCTTTGTAGGTAACTGTGTCCTTTTCTCTTCCTGCTTCTAAGATTCTCTCCTTCTGTTTCATCTTGGCTAATGGAATTATGATGTGCCTTGGTATGTCCCTCCTTGGGTTCAGCTTCTTTGGGACTCTCTGAGTTTCCTGGATTTCCTGGAAGTCTATTTCCTTTGCCAGATTAGGGGAGTTCTCCTTCATTATTTGTTCAAATAAGATTTCAATCTTTTGTTCTTCCTCTTCTCCTTCTGGCACCCCTATAATTCGGACGTTGGAACGTTTCAAGATGTCCTGGAGGTTCCTAAGCCTCTCCTCATTTTTCTGAATTCTTGTTTCTTCATTCTTTTCTGGTTGGATGTATCTTTCTTCCTTCTGGTCCACACCGTTGATTTGAGTCCCAGTTTCCTTCGCATCACTATTGGTTCCCTGTACATTTTCCTTTGTTTCTCTTAGCATAGCCTTCACTTTTTCATCTAATTTGTGACCAAATTCAAACAATTCTGTGAGCATCCTAATTACCAGTGTTTTGAACCGTGCATCTGATAGGTTGGCTACCTGTTCACTGCTTAGTTGAATTATTTCTGGAGCTTTGAACTGTTCTTTCATTTGGGCCATTATTATTATTTTTTTTTTTGTCTTGGTGCGCCTGTTACATAAAGGGGCAGAGCCTTAGGTGTTCACCAAGGTGGGGTAATGCTGGTCGCTTAGCTGTTATGCTGTATGGGGGGGAGGGGCTGAGCAATGGCAGCAATGGTGAGCAATGGCACTTGTTCCATTCTCTGCCCGATTCCAGTTGCTCCTTCTGCTACCCACAATCAAATTGGGCCCCTCTGGTGCTGATTCCCGAGTGGGTGGGCTTGTGCACGCTCTAGGCCCCAGTGGGTCTCTCCAACGACCTCTCCTATGAGGCTGGGAGTTTCTCCTGCTGCCACCTCATCCCCCATGGGTGTTTTCAATCAGAGGTTTGAGGCTTTATTTCCCAGCACTGGAGCTGGAGCCCTGGGTTGCACAGTCTGCTTCGCTCCCCTGCCCTTCCTCCCGGTTTATCTGTGTGCGAATATGGGGCCATGAGGTCTGGTAGTGGTCGGACTGCCTGCCCCGTTCGTCCCACACTCCGCCAGTGTCTGGGACGGCTGCGTAAACACCAGTCCTGTCCACTCTGGCTACCCCGACTGCCGGTCTCCACCCCTCCTACTGGTGTGGATGAATGTTTCTTTTTTATCTCCTTGGTTGTTGGACTTCCTTGCCATTTGATTTTCTTTCAGTTCTGGTTGTGCCAGGAGGCACAGTGTGTCTACCTACGCCTCCATCTTGGTTCTACCATTTGAAAAGTTTTGAGTTCAACAGGTTTTCTTCTTAGCTGCAGACTATTTGAGAAATAGTGCAAATCTAGACAAATGGATGTCATAAACAAAAACATAATCCAGGTCTTAGACTTTGTTATAACTATTTGATAGCATAAAACCAATTTTAACATATTTTTCCTTTTCAGTGGATGTGTTTATTTACTCTCCCCAAACATTTGCTTTTGAGATAAAACCTTAAAAAGAAAGAATGTGGATGCATGTTAATAAGGAATCAGCAGGCCTTAGTACCGGACTTCCTAGACCGCAGTGCCTGCTCTCGTCACTCAATGGTGCAGTGATGTTTGCTACAATGTACGTACTTGTCGGTGTTGAAGCAGCAGGCAAAGTGTATGTGCACAGGTGCCCCGGGAGAGGGTGGGGACTCAGGCCACCTGGCGGGGCCTGTCCTGAAGGTGGCATCGTGCTCACGCCGAGCCTGTCTTTGCAGCACCAGGACGTGGCCCCTGTGGGCAGGCAGCTGCCGGGTGAAGGAGCGAACATCTGTGTTGGTCGGTGATGTTCTACACGGGCTGTTTTGTTACTCAGACTATGACCTGTGTCTTAGGTGTACTAGTAATTTCGAATCCAATAGTCTTTGATATATGGGGCAGAAAGTTGTTTTTTATTGTTGTCTTTTTAGTTTATTGAAAACCTTGAAAGGGTTTTAATTATGAACAGTTCTTGACAAAGTTGGCTGTAAATGAAGGAGCTGGAACTTTCGCATCTTCTTGCTCCTGCCCTCTGTCTCGGAGAGATTGTGTTGACACCAGCACTGCAGTGGCACAAGAGGAAGCTGCCCCCGACGGTCAGCTGTCTGAGCAGTTGGTTTCCTCGTGGCTGCTTCGCAGGACTCTGGGGCAGTCAGTCTTGACGCCTTGTTTGTTAATGAGATGGGCTCCTTGGAGGGAAGGGGACAGCCCGGAGTGCTAAGCAGGAGCATCTATTTGAAATGGACCTTGAAGGGTCTGCAGGGTTTCGAAAGCAGCAGTGAGGTTTGCAGGCTGTGCCAGGCACTTGGGGGTGGGGTGAGTGCAGAGCCCAGTTTGTGTGAAATAGGGTGGAAGTAGGAGGGCATGGAGCCAAAGACAAGATGACCCACTGCCTTCTGATCTGAGGGCCTGGCGTTGCTTTTCTCTGTATGTGTTGGGGGTATCTCTGGCTTGTCATGTTTTGAAGGCAGAGACCCCTCTTCCTTTCTCTCTAACCCCAGTATTTGTCAGTTTGACTGGTTCTGACATTAGATACCCAGCAAATGGTCTACTTATGTGAAACAAATTTTATACCTTGAGCCCCTATGCAACCTTTTCTTAAGGACTAACTTTTTTGGAAGAGGCAGAATAGAAGTGTTATGCTTTTTGTATCTTTAACCCTATGGAGATATAACTTGGCTTGATGTTTGGATTTCTCTTTAAATTTATAACATTGGATTTAAGATTTGATGTTAGGAAATCACCAAAAAAAAAAAAAAAAAACCACGTAAAGCTATTTAGTTCAACTACCTGTTCAACTTCAGCCTTTCCACTGTAGTTCACATCGCCCCTCGTGGTCTTATTTCACAGCATTCCTTCTGGGGAAGCCTGGCCTTTAACCAGCACAGCTACAGGGGACCCCAGGGAGAGGAGTTGTGCCTCTGTCTTTCTCCCCCACCCCTTCCGGTCCTCGTTGGGCGACCAGTCCTGTCCCTGCCCCGTCTGAAAATCCAGCAGCACAGTGACTCCCTGGCCCCTGTCGTACGCACAGACTCAGTGATTAGACCACACACTCCGGCTCTTGGTCCAAGTCAAACATGGTTCCGGGGAAGACCTTCCCTTCCCTGGCTCAGCCTCCTGGACAAGGGGAGCCTGCAGTCACAAGGCTTTCTGGAGCCACGAGCATCCTGTCGTCTGTGTGCTGCCTGCTGTCTATCGCTGTCATCCTTGACTGGACCCACTTGTCCCGCTTTCTGAAGACAGGCGTCCCCTGAAGTTGGTGTCCCCTGCACCCTTGCTGTTCCAAGGCCTCACTCCTTAGGCCCCAGAAAACTCCAGCTGAAGGAAGATGCGGCCAGAGTTCTCGGGGCTTCTGGGGAGCTGGGAAGAAATGCAGATGCTCTGCTGTACCTGGGAGGCTCAGGTTCCACGGGTCTTGTTAAGTCTCATCAGGGACCTGAGTGACAGAGGGTGTGGAAGCCACTGAGCTGGACGCTTACTGAGTTTTGTGAACTTAATAGTGTCAGCATGCTCAACCATATTAAGGAATATTTAAATTTTCACTTAAAAATGAGTTTCATAATAAGAAATCTTATGAGCTGTTTCCTCTGTGTTTTAAGACTGATAGATAGGTATGGATTTTAATAAAAACCCTTGGGGACAGCTGAGCCAGTTCCCAGTTACTCTGTTTTAGAAAGTTACATGCTAATGGTTACAGGTCCAATATATCTCTTACCTTAACGTGTTTTTTTTTTTTTTTGAGAAAGAAGCAAAATGGAACTTTTATAAGTGTACCGTGACATTAAAACATTGAAACCAGGGCACTGTGATGCGCCCGACCCTTCTCATATTTGACATACAGGTCTGGTGGCCATTTGATAACTTTAATCTCTTATAAATTACTCTACTTTTAGAAAAAGAATTCATGATTTTAATGGGAAAACAGGCAGAAAAAACCCCTGTAGGGAGTACATAAAACCCTCTGAAATAGATGGTGTGCGAGGTAGAGTTAGGCTTTCTTTTAAAGAAAATGAATATCAATTTATTCCAGTTTATTGATTTGTTTAAGAGTGCACCAACTTTGTTTAATAATTCAATAATTAGTTACTGGGTATCTATAAGGCACACTGAACATTTAGTTCTCATGAAATGGGAAGATCATGCTGTTTGTTTAAGATGTGTGTTAGAAAGGGTTCTTCCTGATTTTACCATTTCTAATGTTGGGGCTGAGGCAGTGGTCACCTCCGCAGCACAGTGTCGCTGAGATGATTTCGCCCCCAGTGTCCGCTTCCTGTCCGGCGTCCTCGTAGGAAAGGCCACCCTGCTTCTTGTGCTTCACTGGAGGGACATCGACCTTCTCATGAGAATAACAGGATTGGGGGCATGCCTTTGCCTTTGCTGTTATAAGCTTTACTGTCCTTTTGTTAGTAAATATTTATCATTAATTACATTTAAATACTAAACTCCCCTTCAAGATGCCGAGCAAATAATGTTACTTTTTAAAATTGCATTTATGTTCTGCTTTTATCTTTCATGCGTGTGACTTGCTATTTATAAAAATAGTTTCCTCTCCCTCTGAAGAGATCCATCATGCTTGATTTCACCTCCCAGTACTAAGCGTTCTTAACCATGTGTTGAGAAACCCGATCGATGGTCAGCATGCACTACTCATCCTGTGGGGGCCGCACCTCTGACGTGCTCTCTCTCTGTCTCCATTCCTCTACGTTAGGCTGCTTACAGGCTCTGCAGTTCAGTGCTAAACCACACCATACTGCTACTAGATTTATTTTTGGCTAACAAATATGCTTATTTTTTTAACTTGTGAAGAAGGCAGGTTATAATTTATATTATACTGTGGAATGCGTGAAGTAATTGTGAGGCATGAAGATGTCAGTATGCTCTCAGATGATGCATCAGCTGTATTACATTGTAACACAAGTAATGTTGCAGGAAAATGATGGCCAGGTGATGCCTTGCCCAGAGGTAATAAATGAGGCAAGAAACAGCTTACCTATTATATGTCTTTTATATTTCACAAATTTATTTCCTGCCAAAATAATCAATGATTTCAGTAGCGCCACCATTAGGAAGCTTTGGTTTTGCGAGCTGGGCAGTTACATCTCCCTGCTGCAGACTTCAGCTGAGGTTTGGGGGGTTGCTCTGTTGGGCAGCACCTTCCTGCTCTGGACGCTGGAAACCCTGAGAAGCTGACTTACCCAGTGTGCACATTTAGGGAGGTTCTGGGAAGTCAATAAACTATCTTTTGCTTTGTCTTTTTCCCCCCTGTTTTACTTTGTTTCTTCAGAACAAGCATTGAAAAAATACCTGTTGTAGTTGTACTAGGTTGAGCTTCATCTTTTGATTTTTAAAAGGCAATCTCATTAGTTAAGAGGTAAAGTTTTCATAATGATAATAACTTGCTTATGAAACACTTTGACAAGAATAAAACCCATTTGATCCAGGAGAGCAGTGGTCATATAGAGCAAGTCACAGGGGAGATGAGTTTGCAGTTAGAAAAACATGAGCAAAGCGAAGATGGGCTTCAAAGGCCTGTGTTCTGGGCGCCTGTTGTGTTTGATCTTGGCCGAGTTTCCTACGTTTTGTTTGATCCTCGGTTTTCTGTGGAATGGGGTAGCAATGTCAAGCTCAAAGTCCTGTAGCTAGGACCAGATGAGGAAAGCACATTCGAGTCACCTGCAGGGTGCCTGCACCTGGGGCATTCTTGGGAAATTGACTGAAATTTCAAAGTAACTTTATTTCTTCCTCCTTTTTTCTTGGTCTCTTTAAGACATGCACTAAAAATGCGTACAGCAGGTGTGCAGTGCTGACCCTCACACTTCTGCATTTAAAAGAAAATCATGCAATTAAGAAGTTAGAATTCTCATGATGATAACGTGTCTGTGAAACACTTGGAGTGGAATAGAAATGACCTGCCAGTGTTCGCAAAGGCCACCTGAATCCCATGTACCCACAGTACCATTAACCGCGTAGCCTGCGCTCGCCCAGCACTGCTGAAGAGGATGGAGTGAGGAGATGAAGGAGAAAAGGAGATCAGAGCACAGCTTCTGGGAAGCCCAGGCTTTAAGAAGATTTAAATAACAATCATGCAATGTATACTGGAGTGGGGTTTTCTTATAAATCCCTGTTATGAAATTTAGAGTCAGAGAACATTAGGAGGTAGGATTAAATCAGTAACTTTGTAAACATCCTCAGTCAGAGTGACTAATACAGAGTAGTGTGTGTGTGTATTTGAATATGGTTGTGGTGATATCAACAAATACTAAACATATGTAAAGTCACATTTTTTCTAAGAAATTTGAAAACATCCAGGGAGCAAGCTTTAATTAAACCTGCAGGGCAAAGCCACTTCCTTCGTGAAGCTGTTGAAATGTCCAGAGACCTTTCAGCTGTTTGCACTGGGCGTCCACTGCTTTCGACCCTGCCAGCCTTAGCGCTCCTCACGCCTGACAGGTGACCACGGTGTGTCCTCCTGGGTGGACCAGGCATTCCCAGGGGAGCTTCTAAGATCTTCTGCAGCCGTGTAGTCTGTGTCCCTAATGCAGGACCTGGAACATAAAAATTTGTTAATGATTATCTGTGAAGTGAAATCATGGGTTTGGATTGGGCCCAGGCAGAGATACTAGGTTCGCATTTGTGGCAGGATGTGGGGAGCTGGGAGGCCACTTGAGGAGTGGGAACAATCTTTAAAGATGTAGAGTTGAAATGAACTTGCCATTTCTTTTCATTCAACAAACAGCCATTCAGCAGCTATTTTGTGCCAAATTCTTGAGTGAAAACAGATGCAGACTCGCCCTCTAGAACTTGCAGATGAGTAGGAGAGAACCGCATTAATAAAATGGTCACGAGAGTGAGTACACATGCGTGACCGTGATGTGGGCCACTGAGGACAAGTGAGCGTGGCATTGGGGGAGGGGAGCGAGGGGTGGGGAGTCCTCCCTCAGCGGCAGTAACATAGACAGACAGGACTTGATGGCCTGAGGGAGCCAGAGGGGACTCATGGGCCACAGTGAGGAGCTCTGACTTTCTTGGAAGAACAGTCCAAACCACTGAGACCCCTCCAACCGCAGTGAGCAGTGGATGGGTATGAGGATCAAGACTTCAGCCAGAAATCTTGAACGGCTGCATCTGGCTGCAGCTGGTGGGGCGGCATGCCGGTGCTGGGACAGACTGGGTCCTGGCTGAGGGTCCGGGAGGTGGTCTCAGTCCTCGGAAGCTTAGAAATTCAGTGTTGGTGATAGAGACAGAGTGGGTAGGTACCAGGACAAAGAAGAATTAATGAGATCTCTACAAGTGATCTACAGGGACTAAGATCAAGGTTGAAAAGGTAATATTGGGACCAGGTCCTAAAAGATGCAGCCTTAGGCCGGTAGGTCAGACACATGCTCTGTCACATGTCTGCCTTTTCCCGTGTTTTCCCTTTCATGCCTTCACTCAGCCCTTCCCTCACTGAATCATTCACCTGTTCATTCATTCACTCAAACATTTCCTGAGTGCCCACCCTCAGTCCAGCACAATACTGAGTGCCCTTGCTAATCTGTTTCCCTCTCCTCTGTCTCAATTTGTTCAGCTCAAAGCCGCCTCTTCCAGGAGCACTTTGAGAGTCTTCGCACGTCCCAGCAGCCTCTGTCACTGGTCCTTCCCCTGTGGAGGCGGCCTGGACCCCACCAGTGACTCCTCCCCTTCATCAGAGCTCACTGAACAGTGAGCTCCCTTTTCACATTTGGCTCCTCCACTAGTCAGACTCACCAGACAAAGGCACATGGTCAATGCTTATTCAGTGGAGTTGAAATAAGAAAGAAAAAACAAAGGTGCTAAATTTTTTCATGAAGCAAAATTAAACTCTCTAAATAATGATCAGATTCCAATGATGCTGTACACGTTATGTATTACTGTTTTTTCAGTAAATGACTCTTAATTAATGCATGCTATTTTTCACGTAAAATTTTGAAACAGTCCATTCCTTGTAATTTTGTTCCTTTGGAAATCTCTGGTTCAGGCACTCCACCTCCCCTCTGACATCGGTGACCTCAGCAGCATGCGGGAGCCAGCTGTCTCCTGCTCAGGGCCAGGTCTGCCTGTCCTGCCAGCTCCTGACTCAGTGATGTTGTTTGGTGGTTTGGCAAGGATGGCGAAGTTTTCACCACAGAAACTGGCAACTGCTATAAATCAGAGCTTTGGCTTTTCTCCCAAGAAAGCTGGGTTTTAATTATTTCCTATTATACTATTGCTTTAAATTTTCAGAATGATTAGCGGATGATATTAATTCTCAAAAACGTGTGTGTGTGTGTAATTGGTTGAAGTGATTTGGAGCTACTTGTAAGACCCATGGAAGAAAGTGAAAGTCTGTTATTCTCGTTGTCACTTTATACTTTGTTCTTCCACTCACTCATCCAACCAGTGTGCCCGCTGGTGCGTGCAGCAGGCACACTCTTCCTCAAGCTGATCCCAGCCTAGTTGGGAGAGACAGTAGAGGCTCCTGAACACTAGGTGAGGATGGACTCTGAACTGGAGTAGAAGCCATGCAGGGGAGAGTCAGGCGTGGATTTAAGAATTGTATAGAGGACAGACCCGAGATCACTTGCTAACAGGTAAGATATTGCCAGTTTTCTAGATAGTGCAGGTGGGGATGCTTGTCTATCTCTGTAATGAGAATACAGGCAGAGCGGTGGATTGAAAGGAGGTGTGGGTGTGGCAGGCAGAGGGAGTTGGGAGGAGATAGGTTTAATTTGGGGCATGCTGATTTGAAGTTATTTTATTGGATTGGCCAAATTGTTTGTTTGCTTCATAAGATGGCTCTAGTAGTGCTTAGTTGTCTTTAATGTCTTTGAAATAATTTTGCAAGATTGTATTGTGACCACTGTCGTATCAGCATGAATTTCAGGAAAACTTATCAAAATCAGTTAATTTTTGTGTAGCAATTTTAATATTGAAGATGGAAAAAATATACATTTCCTGCACATTACGCTTTATTATTTCAAGAAAGATAAAAACACTACTGAAATGCAAAAGAGATTTTTGCAGTGTGTGAAGAAGGTGCTGTGGCTGACTGACTGTGTCAAAAGTGGTTTTCGAATTTTCATGGTGGAGATTTCATCACTGGACGATGCTCTATGGTTGGGTAGACCAGGTGAAGTTCATAGAGATCAAATGAAGACATTAATTGAGAGCAATAAGTGTTACACCATGAGGGAGATCGCCAACAATCACAAAATATCCAAATCAACAAAGTGATTGGTGAAGAGAATATATATGTATTTTGTTTTATAGAAAAAACTAAACACGCTTTCTGGTCAACCCAATAGGACATGTAGCACGTCTCTGAGACACATTTTGATGTCAGTGTTTGAAGCCATCTATCTGTGGCAGTGATTAAGGCAGAGTGAGGGTGAGGCACAGTACTAGTCAGCACCCCAGCAGGAAACAGACATCACACTCCAATGGGGTAACTCATGAGAATGTGATGACACCACGGTTCCTAAAGGTTGTGGGCGGGGACAAGGAGCCACCCGAGTCCATGGAGCACTGGAACCAGCAGCAGCACAGAGCACTCCCTCTTGTGCTCGAGGGCCAGAGCAGCAGGGCCCTTACCAGGAGGTGGACAAACAACAGCTAGTCCTGCAGGCAGCTGTAGGAGAGGGCTGTCTGGTTGGACTTGCACCTCAGTGCAGGAGCTCAGCCACGGCCGGCACATGGCCTTGCAGGGAAAGGGCCCTAGGGAACCTATCATGACCTCCCCCCCTCCCCACCCTTGACCTTCGGGCTCCCATTGGCCAAATCCATAGTGAAGACAGAGGGCCAGGGAGCATCTAAGGACCCATAAGGTTACCTTCCCTGGGCACAGGAACAGGTAGAACAAGGCAGGTAGTAGGACTGGGGACTTGAGATGTTACATGGAAACAACCAAGGAGATGATCTGAAGCCACGGAGGACAGAGCCTCGAGAAGCAGGACATAGAAGAGACAGGTGGAAGAAGTAGCCTGAGGAATGCATCCTGAAGACCAGATGAAACCAGGAGTGAGCAGTTTTGCTGAGAGGTGAGGATGTTCTAAGAAAGAGGAAATAATCACCATTGTCACATGCAAGAGAAAAGTCTAATGACAAAGTCCAGAGAGTGCCCAGAATGGTCCACAGTCAGGGTCTTTGGTGACTATTTTTATTTTTCATTGCAATTTTCACAAACAATGTTATGAAGCTGGTGGTAGCCACAAGATTGGACTTGAACATGCAATGTCGTTGTTCTTACGTTGAACGTGAGGAGCTGGTAGAGTTTTCCACCTTAAGTAGTGGACACCTCCTCCCCCCGTGTCTCCGGGTCCATCCAAACTCCTGACTGTGCAAGCCTGGGCGCCAAGGGTGTGTGAGCAGAGGTGGGTCCTCACCAGCTTCAATCCGCATGACAGTACGGGAGTTCAGTGTTTGCCACTCCAAGCTAGTGATGGGGGCTTTGATGTAAGTGGTCACCAAGCAGCCTTGGTCTTGGGTACAGTTTGAGTAAATGCTGCAGAGTGTGAACATGACCTCGTCGTGAATGGCCAGCGAGTCTGGAATCATCACATATGGTGCTTCAATGGAAAAAGGTAAAGTCATCGTATTTAACAGGAAATGTCAGGAGACCAGCATTTTGAAGTATGAGCAAAATGCATCTAGGGAAGAGAACAGAACCTAGCAAATGTTCCATAAGTGTTCATTGAACAAAATAAAATAAAACTTGGAGAGATACAATAAATTAGCCATAAGAATACCTGATAGAGAAAATGTTTTCAACTTATACTGTTTGACATCTCACCAAAGGATTAACAAAACTGACATTTTTCCTATTTGTTTCTAGTTTTTTTTTATTAACAAAACAACTACAACAAAAAAATGTTAACATGACAACATAACCATATTTGTCCCTTTGATAAATTTCTTTCAAAACTATTATACTCTGTATCATTTTTTCTACATATATATATGTAATTATGCATAATGTTGCCTTGTTAGATATGTGTTTAGATATTCTACCTACTCCTTCATCATGATCAATTTTAGTGACTTAGAAATAGCTTATCCAGAAGATGCAGGGTGGTCTGCTTAGCTGTTGGCCTGGTATGGTGTTGATGTTTCTAATGTTGTTACTCCTGTCAAGTAACAGTAACATCATTACTCCTGCCTAAGTAACATTATTACTTAGTTATATAAGGAGGGACCCCACAAAAAATAAATGGAATTACCTTCTGAAGGACAAGCCCCTTGTAAGACAGGCTTTCCCCACTAGGCGTGTGTTCTAATAACCCATCTGTACCAGTGTGCCAGCTGGCCTTGTTGTGAGAGGCTGTGTTCAGCTTCAGTGCATTTTTTTTTTTTTAAGGCTCAACACGTTTGCCCATTTCAGGATGGGTGATTTACGAGCTCACCTGACTACACTTCACTGAGAGGTCAGCAGTTTCTGACCCAAAACTGGAAGATCCCCATGCCCCACCCTCCCTATTCACCAGATCTTACCCAGAGTGACTTTTTTTTGTTTCCCTGGGTGGAAAATGTCCTCAAAGGGAAACATTTTGCCAATGTGGAGGAGGTGAAACAAAAAACAGCAGAAACACTAAAAGGCATCAGAATCGATGAGCTCAAAAACTGTTTTGGGCAGTGGAAAAAAGTCTCGATGGTGTACTGCATCAAACAGAGAGCGCTTGGAAGGTGACTGAAGTTTAAGGAAGTGAGAGTAATTACACAATTTTTATAAATAAATTCTGGGGGTTTTGGGGTTCCCCCCCTTGTACATTCGATGAGGTCTTACCCAGAAGTTTTCCCCAAGTTTTGGGCTGTTTCCTTGGGAAATATTTTGGATTTCCTGAAGTCAAATTACTAGACCCAGGAGCAAAATCATTGCAATGGGTCTTGATGTAATTTAAGACTCACTGATATTACTGTTTCCTAAGCTGGCCTTTGAATAAATACAATTATAATTTCTTCAGCATTTTGCTTGTCTAACAACTCCCCGAGATGGGTAAATTTAATGGTTTTTTTAGGCCTGTGGAATGCAAAGGCTGGTAGCTCTGGGTTAGAGGGAAATCAACTTAACACATATTATCCCTGAATACAAAGGTTAAGATGACAAATCCTAAACTAAACTGAATTGAATCTGGCAAGTTTTAAGGTTTTAATGCACGATTCTTAAGTCATTATGTTTGATTCAATCTAGTTGTGATTTGCTGTGATACTTCAAACTAGACAATAAGGCTGGCTGGGACCCCCTGCCACGTGCAGGACAGCGCATGCTCAGCACCCGGGCAGAGATCCGGCACCGGAGTGTCCTCGTCTGTGCTGCGGCTCCTGCCTTTGCGTCCTGCGCAGAGTCGCTGTCCTTTGAGCTTTTACACTTCTGCCAGTGCCTTAAACTGTTTATACCTGGTGTTTTATGTGGTTAGTCTGATGCCTTTTCTTCTCTTTGCATTGAATTGTTTTCCCTTAGCATTTATTCTCTTTGCATTTAGTACTTCTGTGGGTATTTTCTGCTCCTCTTCACCATAATGAGTTTCTCTCCTCTAACATTTTAATGGTATAAGTTTTTCAAACCACCAACACATGGGTTCTGCCACCTTTATATTCCTGAAACATATTACACATTTGATTACAATTAAAAAATGCATGCTAAAATTATATAAGTCATTCGATTAAGTAAATTAACACCTAGGCATCCCTTTAAATATTTTTGTACTATATAAAACAGATGAAATCTGTGACTTTACACATTTTTGAAATTTTCATGTTTGATTCCACATTAAGTAAATAAATGTCCCAAGCGCATACTGTTTCATAGACTTTCACACCTGTACTAGTCTGCACCTGTACAAGACAGGCTCAGCACTTACAGGTTAATCAGTGCTGTTTCTGTGTGACCACTGACACTCTCCCATTCACTGGCCCAGGTGATCAGAAGAAAACCATATTCAGCTGCTTTCTGCAAATACTTTAATATAGAAAACTAGCTAAGCATTAAATTTGGCAGACAATTTTTTTGAAGTAAGACTTAATTTGTTAGAGCAGGTTTAGGTTAAGAGCAAAATGAAGGAGAAGATTCTCCTATGTACTCCCCCCGCCCCAGCACATTTGTTACAGCTGATGGGCCTGTGTGGACACTTCACTGTCACCCAGCATCCACAGTTTACGTCACAGTTCGCCCTTGGCGTGCATTGTTTACTGTGCATTCTGTGGGTCTGGACAGATTATAATGACCTGTATCCGTCATCACAGTATTGTACAGAATATTTGCTCTGCCTTAAAAATCCTCTGTGCTGGTGATTCATCCCTCCCTCCCCCTTACCCCTGGCAACCACTGATCCTTTTATTCTCTCCATGGTTTTACCTTCTTCAAAATGTCACACAGGTAGAATCATACAGTATGTAGCCTTTTCACCTGGGCTTCTTCCTCTTAGTAACATGTATTTAAGGTTCCTCCCACCCTTGCACTAGTTGATAGCTCATTTCTTTGTATCATTAAATACTGTTTCATTGTCTGGATGACCCCATTTATTGATCCATTCATCTACTAAGGACATCTCTGCTGCTTTTACATTTTGGACATTATCAATTAAACTACTATAAGCATCCAATGCAGGTTTTTGTGTGAATATAAATCCCCAGCTCCTTTGGGTAAGTAAGTACCAAAGAGCATGATTTCTGGATTGTAGGGGAAGTGGAACCTTGGTTCTGGAACTTAATTCATTCTGGAAAGCAGTTCGAGAAGCGATTTGTTTGAAAGCCAAATCCCCTTTGCTTGTTGTCAGAGAGATACATGGCTGATCATAGAGGTATCTGCATGAAAGAGTTGCCGGCTAAAGAATCGAGACCCAGAATTTTGTTAGACAACCAAGGTGTTTTTTTTCTGTCAACAACTTGGTCGAGAACTGAATTGTTCAAGAACCAAGATGTTCGAGAACCAAGGTTTGACTGTACTTGGTTTTGTGAGATCCCACCAACCTGTCTTTCAAAGCGGTAGCACCATTTGGCACTCCCACCAGCAATGAGTGAGAGTTCCTGTCGCTCCACGTCCTCACCAGCACTTGGCGTTGTCAGTGTGCTGGGGTTTGGCTGTTCTAATGGGCGTGTGGTGGTATCGCACTATAAATTTACTTTTCCTGGATAATATATGATGTGGAGTGTAGACTCAATTTAAAAAAAAAAGCTATTTCTGTACCCAGAATCAAAAGAGTTTTATTTTTTAACCCCACACACGTGTACACACACACTCAAACATACACATGTATTTCCTTAACTGTGAATGCAGTTGACCCTTGAACAGTGCAGGGATTAGGGGAGCTGACCCCCCATGCAGTCAGAACTTGTGTGTAACTTTTGACTCCCCCAAAATGTGACTCCTAATAACTTCCTGTTGGCTGGAAGCTTTACAGGTAACATAAATGATTAATACATTGTCTATGTAATGTGTATTATGTACTATGTTCTTACAGTAAAAGAAGCTAAAGAAAATGTTATGAACAAAATTATAAGAAAGAAAACATACGTGTCCAGCACTATACTGTGTTTATCAATACTGTAAGTTTACACCATCTGTTTAGAAGATGAATCATCCATCAGTACCTCCATCAAATTGCCTTATGTGATACAAAACACTGTAGATGTTATATGAATCACTAACATTAAACATCAAAAATGAAAAGATAATGTAAAAAAGAAATGCACATTTATGTACAAGTGTAACTAACTGTTCGTGATGCAGTGATAGTGAAGAAGCAAGAATATGATTGCTTTACAGTGGCCTAGCCTGTGCACTAATGAATGAACTATTGTGAAACTGTGTGGCACACAGTATTACAGCCAATCACAGTACAGTATTGGGGGGATTGTTACATTAAAAAATCACTGACCTGTGATAATAGGTTGATAAGCATTTTCTTCAATTATGAGAGAGACATGTACTGCGTGGTAATATGATTTTTTGAAAGTAAAGTCATAAAAGTAAAGCATTATAAACTTTATATTGAATATCATTACTGTATGCCTGTGGAAGGCTGGGCTGCCACTGTAACGCAAGTCCTGCATGTGATGTCCCACAGGATGACCCCTTAGGCCCTGGTGACGGTGACACAAACACGGCACACAGTTCTCACGTGCCCTTGTTCGATCATCACGTGAAGACAAGCACAGCACACGGCAGACGAGCTCACCCACTGAGCAGCCCGGCAGTTATGTGCCTCTCAGGGGGTGCCAATGCGGCAGTGCAAAGGTCTTCACCCACTTGTCTTCCAGTCTGTCCTCGGCTGGGGGAAGCTGTCCATAGCGTGGGGACACGGCTCTCTGGCAGGTGTTCATCAGTGCCAGGGGAGTGGCTTTCCTGCTTTCTCTGCAAGGAGGATGCGTCTTCAGTGCTGTGATCCTTGCAGACTATGATGATGTCCCCCCTGCTGGGTTCCCTTCCACGGCGCTGATTGTCCTTTCCATAGGATCGCATGTGCTGAGCCCTGAGGGTTCTCATGACCCCAGATCTAGAGGCTGAATCAGAGATGGCGTGTTTGGGGGAAAGTATCCCATCTCAATGCCCCTTGAACTCATGGGGTTCTGGGTGGCAGGGCATCATCTGATGCCAGATGACCTTTAATAGGCAGTCCATTACCAGCAAGGGCCTTCCTGCCTTCAGAGACCAAGCACCAGTGGAAACAGTCCTGAAACAGGATCTCATTGGCCAGGTCTTTGTGCAGCTGGTGTTTATCTGCCCTTCACGACTTGGGGTGAGCAGCTTTATGCATCAGGCCTGTCCTGATGTTAAACGCTGCTGCGATTGCACAGAACAGCAGTTAGCCCATCCCTTCCTGCCTTAAATCCTAGTGCTCACCCTCTCCCCCACTAAAAATAACCTTTCTGGCCTTTCGTTCCAGAATAGGCCCTTTCATGTGCATTACAAACCTGCTCAGGCAGTTTTCCTCTCTCCTCAGTGACTTCTTAATGGGAGCTGTCCGCTGCCTCTGGGCTTGGCAGAAGCTGCTTCTCCTGTTGTTTTGACAAAAGCCCAGGTGGGCTTTTCAAAGCCCAGACTCTTTGTAAAATTATCAAACCATCCTTTGCTGGCATTACATTTTCCAGCATTGGATCCTTCACCTTCCTTTTGCTTTACGTTGTCTCATAGTGACTTGGCTTCTTCTTGAATCTGTAGGTGTGCCTCTCCTGTAGCAACGCGGCACCCACATAAAAGCTGCATTTTCCATAGGAGACGGAAAGGTATTTTGCAAAAACTACAAGGTTTTCTTGCCTGCTGGTAACTTCACAAATTTTTTTCTTTTCTGTTCTTTTCTTTTCCTTTCTCTCTTCTTTACAATGGTGCTTATGCTGGATTCGTTAATTTACTTGAGATTACAGACAGCCACCACTGCGGACCTCACTTGTCGGTGCAAGTCAAGCATGGCGACTTTTTCTGTAACGTCAAGACTTTCCTCTGTTTCTTGGTAGCACTTCCAGCGTTGCTCGCGGCACTTTGTAGGGAGCCCTCGGGTCACTCAGGTTTACAGTGTAGCACTAAACAATGAAATATGTACAAGAACAGCAGGAGATCAGCTTTTTACTGCAACACAGTTTCCTAGAGACGAGCTGCCCACCTGAAGATGACGTGGGTCACACAGTGTTGTCAGTGGGTCCTCGAAGTGTGAGCTCATGGCAGCAGTGACTGGAGGTGGCCATGGGATTGTTCGAGCAGCACGCACTGCCCTCTCCTCCTCTGCACTCCACGAAGATGCACTTTCACCTTCACCTTCACCTTTGTTCACACATCTATTGCCTGGCAATGGTGCCGTGTGTCCTCTGTGTTTGTGGGCATACGTTTTGATACATTTTTAACTTTTTATAATAGATTTTTATATATTGTATATTATTCAATGATAAAATAGATTATTAGCTTCATGTATTTCATGCATTCATGGCATACCTAATTTTTTCTTAAGTTTTCTTAAGTTTTTTGGTATTTCTAGGCTACGTGGGTTGTTTTTTCAAATTGTCACAAAGCTCCAAAAGTTTTGCCAATTGTTTATTGAAAAGCTCTGCATGTAGTGGATTTATGCAGGCCAGATGCATGTGGTTCAAGGGTCAACTGTATATAAAAGGTTGACTGGAGTTTAGCTCCTGGCTCTTTTCTATTGGCAATTTTATTGTTTTGCATTGAGATGTTACCTGGTTCATTGATTTTTCTATAGTAGATAAATTTGTTGCAAAACAGGGGCTTTCAGAACATGAGGGGAGAATAAAGGCTAAGGAGATCCTAGCTACTTTTAATATTCAGTGAATAATAGAAACGCATTTTCAACATATTGCAAACATAACATCCATTACTTTTAGTTGACATCAGAGTTGTTTTTTTAAATCCTCACCTGAGGATATGTGTTACTGATTTTAGAAGGAGAAAGAGAAACATTGATGTGAGAGAGAAACATCTATTGGCTCCCTCCCACATGCACGCCTACTGGTGTGTGCCCCACATCCCAGGTATGTGTCCTGCCAGGGGATCAAGCCCACAGGCTTTTGGCGTATGGGATGATGCTCCAACCAACTGAGCCACCTGGCCAGGGCCAGTTGTTTTTAAACCACTCTGTGCCTCTAGTCCATACAACATTACACAGCTGAGTCAAATTTTTCACTGTGTATGATAGAGCACGACCTCCATAATTCTTACCTATTGAAAGCTCTAACAAAACTAACTCATTTATTCACTTGTTCCTGAAATACTTATAGGCACCTATTATGTTTATAAAATGCTATGGGGTGCAAAAGCACCCCAGAGCAAATTAATTTACATGATTAATCTATGCAGCCTGGTTTATTTCCCCCCAAATGAATTTATCTGGTTCCTGAGGACCACATAACAGGTTTTGCTCTGTCAGTCCTGCACGGAATATCAAACCTGCTTCACTGATTTTCATATTCGGAAAAGGACTTTTAAAGCTATAAAATAGCAATTGCAGTTCCTGGGGCTATGATGAGGCCCGTCAGATGATGAAATTCACAAGGCTCAATGGCTCTCTGTGGCTCAATAGCCTGGTTAGTAACAAGGAAGTAAATATTATCTTTAAAAGTTACTGTGTGTGGACTTAGGTCTGAGCAAAAAGAGACCCAGATTCAAACTCAGGCACTGCTCTTTGCAGAGAAGGACTTCCTGTCTGTTGGGGTGAGGGCTTCCGTGGTTCTGTACTGCACAGCCGGGGTCGCTTGCTCGGCCCCCAGGGGACAGTGCTTTGCTGAATTCCTTCAGAGCTTCTTAGGTGCTGGAGACACAGAACAGTGTGTGTACCTTGCGAAGAAGTTGTGCTGATAAGGGTGCTGTTTTCCCACTGTAGGGATTTGGAAATGCTGAACTTCTGGAACATGCTCCTGAATTACTTTCAATTCCCTTTTTCTGTACCCAGATGCTCTCTCCCAAGAGTCTGGGATCTCCTGCGGAGGGTAGATCTGCTAGAGAGGTAGAAATAGGAGCTGTGGCCAGCGTAAAATCTCTGCGACCCCCACCTGCGGAGCATGGGGAGCATAGTGCCTGCTTTTCTGTAACCATCTCTCTCTCCGCAAATGCTGGGGGTGTGAGAGGAGTGGACGGGGATGACCTTCCCCAAAGTTGGTTGATGGTGACCGTTGGGGGATGGAGGGGCGAGGTGGGGAAGGGGTGAGAAACAAGTGAGAGGGTCAAATTCAGACTCCTCCTGGAAGGGGTCTGTGTGGTGGTCACCTCCTCAGTCACTCCCCAGTCAGTTGGTCCCCTCCAGGGAAAGCCCTGGGAACATACTATTATTGGTCAATACCGTTTTAGGGCATCAAATCAGCCTGTCTGTGCCCCTGTGATTCCACCTGATGGATTCGGAAGTTCATTCACACTCTGCATTTACAGTGAAATATATTACTCCTCTTCTTTAGTCACCTGGGCTTCATTCGTGTTCAGCCTTACTGATTCGGGCTGCTGTGCTCTGCTGTTTGCAGTGAGGGGTGGATGGGGATACAGCTCTGTATGAACATGGTGAGCAGAGTTGCTTTGGCCAAAGTGAATTAATTTGGGTTTACGCTGACCCCAAGACATGTCACTGTCAAGTGTTAGGCTAGAATGTGTACCTTGTTTACTTTGAAAAGTTGGCTTTGATGTTCAATCTGGGAAAATATGCAGCAGGATAACGGAATGTATGAAAACCAACTGTGGTATCGTTTTACAATCTAACCTGAAGACACATGGGGTTTCTTTGGTATTTCAGAATTGAAAGAGAAACTGTCAAATTCAGTTAAGTGCATTTTCTACCAGAAGGTGACAGTTCTGTTAAATGATGTACAAATAGTACATTCTCAGCTGCTTTCATAGTCTCCTTTATTCTAGAATATTGAAGCTTTCCAGGATGTCATTCTTTGTCCTTTATTGATTTAATTATTACTTATTGAGCTCTCTGCTCTTCTTTATCCCCCCACACCACTCTGCGAGACCTTATCCTCAGCCTTGAGGTTATCAATTCTGACTGTTTGCCCAGCCCTGAGCTCTGTCTTGATCTCTTCTGGTGTTTGCACCCCTACTGCCCAACTCCATCTGACACCCAAACCTGCAGCTCAAACTCAGGGCCCAAACTGGCCACTCTCCAGACATCGGAGCCTGTACTTCCACCTTGATTCGTGGTCTCGGTGAAGGCAACTCAGGCCCTTAGGTGCCAGACTCTGAAAACTCAAATCAGCCTCAGTTCCTGCTTCTGCCAACTCTGTCTTCTTCAGGCCACTCATTCAGGGTTGCTAGTCTGCCTTCTCAGCATCTTTGCCCTGTCTTTCCTGTAAAGGCACCTTGGTGGACTTCAGGCTCTTCTCGTTTCTTGCTTAAACCAATGCAGTTACTCCGTAGGGTTCAGTCCTCCAGGAGTCTTTCTCACCTCTCTCCACCCCTCAACACTTGCTTTTCAAGACACAAGGTAATCAGGTTGCTTCTTTGTTTCAAAGCCTTCTGTGATCCTTCATCTGTCATCCTTGAGCCTGATGGCTTTTGTACCCTCGTTTCTCAAGGAGCTTCTCTCTGCAGAGCCAGGCAGGCATGTGGGTCTCATGCTCCGCATCTTCTCCTGTCCTGTTTCCTGTACCTGAAGGGCCCTCCTTGTCTGTTTGTCCAGCTCCTGTTTCATAACTTACATAAACATCATCTTCTCTTGGATGTTTTCTAAGACACTTCATCTGCATAGTCATAGACTTGCTCTGCTGCCCTTCTTTATCCCAAGAGAGTTTTGGGCCCACCTTCTGCATTTACTATATGATGCGTGTTTCTGTGATAATCTTGTCTGCTTCTGCAGAGGTGCAGTGACAACCTTGGTAGTAGGAACTGTGACTTATTCATCATGCTTTTCCCAGGAAGGGGTACTTCAGTTCAATGCAACAAATATTTATTGAGCAACTACGATGCGCTAGGCACTAAATGCTTATACTACAGTGAACAAAACAGACAAAAATCCCTGCACATATAAACTTATATCCTAGCACATAATATTTGCTTGATATTGAGGAAAAAAAGGGGAGATGATAGATAAATAATCAATAGGGGATAGAGAAGAAGATAGGAAGGAGGGAAGGAAGGATACATTGAGAATAAATTATGATATTGGCATTGCTTTGAAAGGAAATAGTGATGAGCATCTTGGTTGGGAGTTTGGGACTTCAAAATATTAGTGGGTAGAAAGGAAAGCAGATAAAGAAGTGGCCATACTTTAATATATGTGCTGTGTTTTTCTTGGTTTACAGATAACATCTCTTGGTAGTGGATTCCATCGTGTTTGTTCAGTACCCAGATTTAATTTTGAACTCAGGTGAACCTTTGATTTTCCTGGAAAGTGTCTAATACCTTTCTTATGCTTTTCAACATTTTCATAGTATATTTTGTGCTTTTAGGGCTTTATACAAGGCATTTTTAAGAGGATCACATTTCTCTTTTGAGAATCAAAGGTATGTGGTAGTTTTGCAAATAACTCTGAAATATACTGTAAATAGTGATAATATGAGACAGACTTTTAAACTTGAATCTGTGGTCCTGGCTGGGTGGCTTAGTTGGTTGGAGCATTATCCCATACACCAAAAGGTTGTGGGTTTGATTCCCAGTCAGGGCGTGTACCTAGGTTGCAGCTTCACTCACTGGTCTGGGTGTGGACAGGAGGCAGCTGATCAATGTTTCTCTCTCACATTGATGTTTCTCTTTCTTTCTCTTTCTAAAGTCAATAAACATGTCATTGGGTAAGGATTAAAAAACATGAATCTGTGCATGCGTGTGTATGTGCTCATGGGCACAGAGAAGAAGAGGGACAGGAGTCTTGGCTACTTACTTTAATATTTAAAAGTCAGTAAGGTTGGTTTGGGAGAATTTTCTAGCAGATTGTAAACACATTAATATCAAAAGCACCACTTTGGGCCAGTCACTGCATTCCTGAGTTGGCAAGTCCGAGGGACACCTGGAAGTCCTGGGGAGCATTTGGTCCTAAGCATCTGGGGCAGGGGCTGTGGGAAGGGGCTGCTGCTCTTACCAGGCCCTTGTGACATGAATGGCCAAGGTGCCCTGCCCCTCAGCACTTTACTGTGGGCAGCCTGGGGGTGGGTGCAGCCCAGAGAGAGTGCAGCTTTATCTGTGCCTTTGCACTTACTGCTGTACCTGTTCACTCACCAACCCATCGGCCCCTTATTTTAATTAAAATGCGACGTGTATGAATTGCTCTCAGACTCCTTAGTTGTGTTCAGATGCCTTTTCTGTACTGTGTTGTTTATAACCCTCTACCTTCAAATGCTTCACATTGAAAAATCTCAAAGTAGCCCTGCTTGGTGTGGCTCAATGGATTGAGTGCTGGCCTGTGAGCCGAAGGGTTGCTGGTTCAATTCCCAGTCAGGGCACATGCCTGGGTTGAAGCCAACTCCCCAGTAGGGGGTTCGTGAGAGGTGACCACACATTGATGTTTCTCTCCCTTCCTCCCTCCCTTCCCCTCTGATAAAAATAAATAAATACAGTTAAAAATACATGGAAAAACCTCAAAGTAACAGCTACTTTTTCTAGGGGAAACCTATTAGTTTAGTAGCAATGCAAGGTTTCACCTTTGTGCCTTGTTCTTTCCTCAGACCCTTTCCATATGAAGTCCTGACATGGGTACTTCTCTTATTCAGTCACACCTGGGAGTGATTTTTTGTCTGACCTTATCTTTAAGGATGTCCCACTGAGGTGACCAGCTGTGTTGTGTCCATCCCCAGACCATCACATGACGGGCTCTCTAGGCACAATTTGTCTCAACATGGCCTTCCATAGATCACATCTAGTGGGTAATGAACATTTTCCTTTCTGTTCCAATTAAATAACTCTTGATGCCTTGGCCATGCCTTTCCCTGAGCTTTGAGATAACACCACAGCCTCTGCTCGGGGATACTGTCATTCCCCTGATGCTCTCGGAAAGCCTTTGTAGGACCTCTGAACCCCATAGAAGGGGCAGAAGATGAAAACTGGCAGCATTAAAGTAAGAGTGCACTGGCTTACCCAACAGCTCGGGGAATCCGGCTGAAATCTAAAGTTAGATCATCGGTAGGATTGTTAGCTCCTGCTAAAAGAACGAATCATTTGGTCTGTTTAAGATGAGAGCTAGAAGCATCTTTGCCTAGTGAGCAACTGTGATGATCGCTGGAGTGACTGGAATAGGGACGGGAGGCACCACGTGGTGAAGGTCACATAGGACAGAAGGTCTGGCCTTGCAGCTCAGTGCTGACGTCTTCCTCACTGTATTTCTCCTTCAGCCATAAGCACGTTCCTTTTTAACATATTTCCAAATATGTTCAAGTTCATACCTAAACTGTCTTTCATGATATTATATTTAAATACACTTATATTTATTTCCACCCTGTTCTCGTTTTCTTAATAGTCAAGAAAGATTTATTCTCTGAAACTAGCTAAAGTCTTAAAACATAAAACTTGCATAAGTAATCGGTAAATAGTTCTAATAGTTGACACACATAAAGGCACACACATATTTAACTAAAGCTAGCTGTGTATAATTCCAGAGGCATATTCAACTCAAAGTGGAGCTGCGCTTTATAAACCATTTAATCACTGACACGATTCTGCCTTGATTTGGTCATGTGGGTCCCGGCACTGTTTCTAAACTTCATTCTGATGCACCGAGCTTGTCACACCGTCCCCTTCTTGCAGACGACGTGCACGGTGTGCACTCGCAGCAAACTCGAGCTTCAGTATGAACTTGACAGGACAGTCGTGCGCTCAGTATGTGAGATTCAGTACTTGAAATACTGAACAGGGGCTCAATATTTGAGATTCAAGAAGCCATCCTGAGCCACGTAAGCATTAAAAGACTTGTGTTAGAAGAGATAATGTTTACTTTTATGAAGTTAAGAATCTCTTCTAAAGAACTCCAGGACTTTTGACTTGATGTGTGATGCAAGGAAAAATAGTTACTTTTCAGTATACGTGTTCAGTAGTGATAAGCTTTTGAACCTTATTCCAGCACTGTGCTATCACCTAAGGAAAGTCTTGCCCAAATGTGCACCAGTCATCAGACAGAAAACCGAATTAAGATAACAGTGGTTCTGGAAACAAAGCATGTTTCCCATGGCGTCCAAGTACAGCCTGATTAGAGGGAACACAGCGCCCCTGTCTCTAACTGGTTGTGTAAGTCGAGCCTAGCTGAATATCCAATTTCTTAAGTAGCTGCAACATCTTCCCCTGGCATATTTAGTAAGAAAATATACCAATTTAGATAAGTTCGTGGCAGACACTGAAAGAGGACATTGGGTCGACTCAGGTCCAGGCTAGGCCATTAGATGGTGGTTAGTAAAAGTGGTTTTGAGACTGTCCTCCTGTGCTGGGTTTGAGCTCCTGGGCTAACCCTGTGGTCACCTCAAGAGAGTGGCTGTCTTCCTCCTGTGTGTGGCTCCACTGACATTAATGGTCACAACGGTAGCATTCATACTTCTTATACTCAGCCACTCATGGGAAAAGGGAGGAGTACTGAGGAAGGGGAAGTAACATTAGCATTTGTGGAACTTCTGAGGAAAGTAGCTGATGGGGCTGGAGTCAGAGCTTTGGACTGTGAGTGAGGATGATGGATACCTGTGGTTTGGAAGAAAATGAAAGGGAGAAATTGAAATAGGGTGCAAACAATGGTAAAAGATAGCTGGTCGGACAAATTCTAGGTCTTTTGGTTTTTCTTAAAATAATGGAGGAGGCTCTCAACCAACACACTATGAAAAGTTGACTTAAAATAGCTGTACACGTTATCAGAACTCCTTTACACTTAGACCTGGTTGGTTTAGTGGTCTGTTGTGGTCATTTCAGTTCCATGCTGCCTGAACGCTATAGACCAGGTATGTGTTGGAGACGGAGTGGGGCTGTCGGCGCAGAGAAGCTACAGTGAGGAGCGAAGCAAAAGGCAGTCCCTGTGCCTCATCGGGGCATGCCACCAGCCTGTTGGGTTTTAGGGAGAATGGGCAAGAAGTTAACGTCAGAGAGTTGAAAAGACCTCAGACAGGGCCCAGAGCCTGGCTGGTTAGACATGAGTGAGAAGCATAGTAGTGGTTCTTGAAAAGGAGTCAGAAAGAAAAGTAGGAAGGGGATGGGAGACTGGAAAACCCAGTGAGGCCACTGAACAGTCCTGGACGATGTTCATGTCTCATGTAGGAGAAGTGCCAGCTGTAGGGGAAAGGCTCGGTCTGCACGTAGTTGTTCCAACTCGGACGTTAGAGGAATATAGTCATATTTACCATTAAAGACATTTTTAGTTTTGCCTGAAAGCATTCCTATCTCACAGTCAATATTAAAATTTGTCGAATGTGTTATATTTTGTCAGAGAACAGGTCTTGACGCTCTGTTATTCTGCCAATTAACAAATGTACCTTTTATAATGGCACTAACATGGCACAACCTCAAAATTGCACCCAATTAAACAATTCTTAATCTTTTCCTAGAAACCTGTAATATCAGCTCAGTTTCATGGTTAAACTCCATGAGCCTCTTGGGCTTGCCTGAGTGACAGAATTCGCATCTACTCTTGTCTGTACAACAGACATCACCCTGGGTGGTGTTCCTTCTCTTTAAACCGTCCATGTGGCTCAGTGCCCTTACTGCTGACAGCTAAGTTCATAACCAGAGACTGAGGACAGCAATGGGAACACAAGCAGAAATGAATTCTCCTGATAGTTATTAGTAATTAGTGGAAGGGTTTATAAAGTTGCCCAAAGTAATTGATTATTATTTTAAGCATGTATCATCATTTGCTGATGGATAGATCTGAAATGGAAACAAAATTTTTTAAAAAAACACATAAAATTGTAAAATTTACTAGAGCTGTTGGTTCCTGGCTGAGTGAAGCAAAAGTAAGACAAAAGAAGAACACGAACAAAAGGACAATCATTACCTAAATCAGAGCTAGCTGTGATGATTTTCCGAGCCATTCTAAGTAGGTCTTAGACACTGGCGCTTTCATCAATGTCCACTGGTGTCTTTAAAACCTCTTGTCCTGTAAAATTTCAGAGGGGTGGGTTGACATTTCCATTGCCTTGTTTTTCATGTGGAGCCCCCAGTGTTTCTCTACTACAGACAGAGGGTGCAGGAGTTAGCAGATGCAGAGTTGGGCACGTCCGTCCACAACAGACTGGCCTCGTTCCAATGTCAGCAGAGGAGTAGACCTGAGTGGGCCGTCCACTCCAACTGCTAGCACATTTTGGAAAGGTCCACACAGTGTTAGTTGTCTGTGACCTGTGACAAAGTAACGCAATGCAGGTTCTTTCAGAAGTCTTTGGGAGAGACCAGGGAAGCCTTGCCCAGGTTGTTCAAGCTTTGGCTTATTTGTCATCCTTATAAGTAACAGTTTAAAAGAAAACAAAATTCTTCTTCAAATCTTGCCATGACCAGTTTGTTTGTAAAGCTGTTCATGTAAACGCCTCATCAGCTGAACTGCTGCCTCTTGTTACCATGCACATGAAGAATTTTAAAGTCCTTGATGGCAGATAAACATATAAGAGAAATTAAGCTAAAACTCTAGATGTATCCCTTATGCTTTCAGCATATGGTGTTTGAGTTTCAGTGTAAACTTAGAAAAGATTTTTTCTTTCAAACTTAAAGTCCCAGTGTTGTAATTTTACGTTTTCTCAAGTGCTTCCTTTCAGATAGCCAGGTTGAGCATCAGGTTGTCCCAGATTGTTACTTAGCATTAAAGACAGATTAAATACATGTTAGTTCTCCAGGAAGGCATAGATGGAGACAGCTTTCTAAAATGTTTGTGTTCTGGAGATTAAGGAGTTTTTTAGGCTGAGAGACAGGGACTGAAGTCACATGTGCTGGGCCAGGAGCGCTGCCTCTCTTCCCTGTGCTGGCCTGTGGTGACTGCGCCTAGACGGGAAGGTGGGGCTTCTGGGGGCTCGGATGGCCCACTCGCACTGGTTATGGGCTCTGACTAGAGAAGGACTACAAATGTAGGCCAGCGGATGGAACTTATGCCGCAGGTTTTGGCTGGGGGCTGGAAGGAGCCTGGAAGTTACAGAGACCTGAACTTTCTCCCGTGGCCAGCAGGCCTGGGAAGAGAAAACAAAATCCTCCTCCTCCTCTCCTGGCAGCTGCTGGCCAGTTGTTTGCATGCTCCGGTCCCTGGGCTGCATCTCAATCAAGTGTGCGTGTATAAATCCCGTACTTACAAACAAGGAGAAAATAGCAACTTTAACAGGCCCGCCTATCTTTAACGTTTTTATTTGACTGTACGAAGTGTTGCTGCTTGATGGTTTTATGTGGTTAATTTATTGGGAGATAACAGAGCTTATTTTATTCCATTTAATAGTGAATTACGAAAGTCTGAGGTAATTGTTCTCTCTTATAAAAATATTTGAAGCGAATTGACAATATCCTTTTCCTCCCATATGTGACTTGCAAGTTTCGACATTCGCAGAGGCTGGAAGTCATTTATGGAACACTCATGTATTTGAGAAATAATCTGATGGTCGTGTAATTTGTCATGACTCATATACTTTCCTAATATGGTATCAAAGTGAATACTTCTTACGAGGACTTCTGCAGCTTACTAAGGAAAGCTGCTTTTTATAGCATTATGAATATAAAATTGATATTAGTTTTTCTAAATATGTAATTATGAGAATGTCAGATCTGGAGAATATCACGAATAAACTACGTTTATGTAAGCACAGATGAAGTTGGAAGTACGAGGGTCACACCAGAGTGTGTGTGCAGAGATGCTGCCTGCGAGGAGGAGGCTGCCCAGCGGGCTAAGCGGCTGTGACCTCAAAAGCTGCATATGGTAAATCAGACTATTTTGCCAGAAAGTACTTATTTAGTGAGGAATCTGAGGAAATGCTTAGGAAGTGAAAATGTGCAGAGCCCTGGCTGGGTGGTTCAGATGGTTTAAACGTTGTCCTGTACCAAAGAAGGTTGTGGGTTCGATTCCTGGTCAGGGCATATATGGGAGGCAACCAATTGATGTTTCTCACATCAGTGTTTCTCTCCCTCTCTCTCCCCTGCCCCTTTCCTCTCTCTAATCAATAAACATATCCTCAGGTGAGAATAAAAAAATATATAACATGTCTTAGATGAAGACAAATACAAACCAAAGGGGCTGGAGAATAATGCGTGTTTCCAGAGGCCTAGAGACTGATGTCACCTAAGAGAGTGGGGTGGAAAGCAAGGACGGAGTGGGTCTCTAAGGTGGAGCGAGAGGATTTGGTGATTTGCTCATAGGGGCAGATGGAAAGAGAAGGGGAGCGAGAACAGTGCTGAGGTCTCCGCATTACTGACGGGGAAAGAGAAGCCTTGGAAGGTTGGAAGAGATAGATGATGGCTTTGTTTTGTGCAGCTGACCAGAGGATTTGGCAGTGAGGGGATGCTTGGCACTGGGGGTGATTCTATTAGAATGTCGAAGAAGAAAAACTTGGTGAGCTGGAACTGTGCATGCACATAGGAAATGATTTTTTTTTCCCATACACCTACCTAGCTCGGCAGAGGAGGACTGCCTGGGTGATGCCAGCTGGTCTAGTGACAGTGGTGCTGATGGTCAGAGCTAACAGCTGCTGAGCTCCCCAGGCCAGGCACTGGCCTGAGGGCTTTCCCATCTACCCTGCATTGCACTCTTATGGTGGAGACTATACAATAATTTTCTTTCTACTGATGAAGGAAAGAGATACAGGCAGGTTAATGGGGAATGACTACTTGTATGACAGACATGTTTCAAGACAAAGGCATCTGAGCTTTGTGGTGAGAAAAATGGACCCCCTGTGGGGGTCGGGTGGAGGGAGGGCACTTTGCATACAGCTTTATTTGCCTGCTGCAACTGGACACTGAAGCCATCATCTCAGACATGGGCATAGGCAGAAGCTGACAGTTGTTCTCTAATGCTTCTTAATTAGAAAGCAGGCTCTTTCAGGTGGATTTCTGACTCTTGTAAGTGTGATTAAGAATAGAAACGTTAATGCATTGACAAGGTAATATTTATAAAAGTGATTAGAACAGTACTTACTAAGAAGTCAAGTAGCATTAGCCATCATTATTATTACCATCATCCATTCATCCATTCACTATACATCCTATAAATATGGATTACTATGTACTAGGCACCCAGGGATTCAGAGATGACAGACAGACAGCCTTCCATTGGAGAACAGCTCAGTGGGGAGGAAGGCCAAGGAGCCACTACAAAAGATATTGATCCATTGAAAAGAAATAAACAAAAAAGTTGAGGTAATTGTAAAACATTTTAAATTGTGTACACTTTCTAATCCTTGAAGACAGAAGAAGTAAGAAAGACAAATAGAATTGAATGCATTAGTGTTTATAACTTTTAGTACAGAACAAGAAATCAAATTTGGAGCTGCTTAAGCTATGAATATAATTTGTACCAAAATAAAGAAAGGGAAATTGTCTTTAGTATATAATAATATCACTTAAACTGCCAAGAAATTAGTAACCATTTCAGAAATTAATGATAAATGTTATGTGACCAACCATTTAGCAATGAATAATCAACATTCCTAAATAAGAAGAAAAACCCGACTTAAATAGTAATCAGAGAAATATAAATTATAACCATGAGCTAACTTTTCCATTGTAGATCAGACATAAATTTTAAAGATATTTTCAGGGATTGACAGTGTGCAGTGATATGGGTTAGTTTATGCATTACCAACAGCCATATAAATGATGTAGCTGAAAAAACAATTTAGCAGTGTACATTTGTATAGCCCCTTCTACTGAAATACTGTTAAGTATGGCGAGAGCAATGTGTATTTTCATTTCAGCATTCT
Source organism: Desmodus rotundus (assembly GCF_022682495.2). Lineage (NCBI taxonomy): Eukaryota > Metazoa > Chordata > Mammalia > Chiroptera > Phyllostomidae > Desmodus > Desmodus rotundus. The sequence goes on along the minus strand of NC_071396.1, from coordinate 17,081,399 downwards.
TTAAAGTAGGAGAAAACTGGAATAATGAAATATTCATCTAGAAGTGGGGGAGTGATTAAAAATACCTTTTAGGAGGATGTTAGTAATGCTGTTTAACACCATAGAGGTTTCCCACATAATAACATTAAACAAGTAAAGCATATAATAAAAACCCAAAAATTATGTATGTAAAGATATACGTATATCTTTACATACATAAATTTTGGTATGCAATCAATTTCATCACCAGCTTGAAATTGATTAACATTTAATTTTTTCACTAAATAATTTCACTTGGATTTTTCAGAATAACTTGTAAGTCAGATAGAACTAGTTGCATATTTTTTCTTTTCAGAGATAAAGAAAGAAGGATTATGGTCTGACCAGTCAGCTCAGTTGGTTGGAGTTGCATCCCAATACACCAAGGTTACAGGTTCAATCTCCAGTGAGGGCACATGTAAGGGTCAGCCAATGAATGGAACACAAATAAGTGGAACAACAAATCAATGTGCCTGTCTGTCTGTCTCTCTCCCTCTGTCTCTCTAAAGAATAAATTAGTTTTTTTTAAAAGAGGGATTCATGACTTCCCAGAAATATTAAAAATATTATCTTAGAAACTATCTTAAATATCCTTATACAAAAAATGTAGAAAGAGAAGATTAAGTAAAAGTAGATTTCCTGAGTTAGTTTCTATATATTATTTTCTTAAATATTCCAAGAATTTGGAGACAGAGAGAGGGAAGAGCAGAAAGAAAGTTTGGGGAAAAAAAAAAAAACTTGCGTCCATTTTCTTCTCCCAAAATAAATGAGTGCCACTAAAATAAAATATTTTACAAATGCTTAATTCTCCAGTGCAGCGGTCCTCAACCTTTTTTGCACCAGGGACTGGTTTCATGGAAGTTGATTTTTCCATTGGAGGGGCAGGGAGGTCGGGGGCTATACAGGAGACAGAGCTCAGGCCAAGAGGTAATGCAGGCGAAGCTTAGCTCACTGGCCTGCCACTCACCTCCTGCTGTGTTGCCCTGGTTCCTAATAGGCCTGGGACTGGTGCCAGTCAAGTTCCCGCCCCGGGGGCTGGGGACTGCTGTGGGTGCCTTTGGTTCAGAGAGGAAAGGAGCCTCACAGTCAGAAAGAGGCCATTGAAAATGCATCACTGGAGCTGACATTGTGAGCTAGAATGTTTTTGGTGGAATCTGTGCTCCTGTTTTGCTGCGTCGGTGGTGTTTAATGCTTGATCCATCCCAGCCACACCACTAGCACTAAATCCAGAGCCAGCACTTTGTCCTTGAGAAACACACCCTTCGGGCCAGACAGACCCCGGTAGATGCCTGGCCCCACTGTGCCAGTTCGCCGCTCCATGCTCTTGATCACTTTCTAGGTCAGAGCCTCCGGGATTTTAGTCTGTCGTTAACTTTAATCTTAAAATATGGTACAAAAAGTAATGTGTGTGGTAAATTATTAATATGTTAGGTTGGAGCCTAGCATATATCTCACTTAAAAAATATCTCAAATTTAGTGGATTATTTTGCCAAGTTACTGAGAAATGACATGTAACATTTGTTATAAACTTTGGGTAAAGATAATTGATTTTTTGGAAAATGAACACTTTATCAAATTTATAAAACATATCTTGAGCCCAGTTTTACCTCATACAGGAAAAGATTACCTAAGTTGTTTTAAAATTAAAATAAATGTCTCTTTAAAAATATCCAAATGATACATCAATAGATTACTTTATCATGACTGAAAGATGCCGATGGCAAGACAATGTTACAAGAAGACAGAAGATTGGTGATAACTTTTAAATAAAACACCCAAAATACTATTACAGGCAGATAGTTAATTTTTGTCTATCTGGTTACAGTTCAGCTAAACCACGAGAAAGGATGCTAGAGGGTAGACTGGACATAAAAAAATTAGACCAAAATTCTCCATGGATTGATATGAGGAATTGAGGGCCTTTCTGGTTTTAAATTGCTCTGCTCTGTGAGTCTTTACTATCGCAAAGTACAAGGTTGAGGAATATCAGATTCTTTTCAAATAGAGGATGAACCCTGAGCCATCTTCTTGATTTTTTACACAATGGCTCTGTTTGTTATAACCGTTTGTTACCATAAAAGTGTAAACTGAAAGGTGGCAATGACGGGTGAGTGTAATAAATTACGTTGCATAAACTTGTCTTATGCACAGTGCATGGAAAGCTCTGTTTACGTTACAGTAAGCTGCTTTCTGCTGCATTTACAATTCTGCTAGGCGAGTAAATTAAGAGGGCTTATGACAGCTCAGTTTAGTTTATCTGGTAAACCCCCAATACATTATTAGTATAATTTCAGCATATTTAATTATATTTAGGTAATGAATGATATGATAGCAACGAAGTTACTTTTTTAGCTGATCCTTTAGAAAAAAAGAATAAAATAAAATTAGTGGACACAAACCTGAACAATGGACTCAGACTTGCAAAAGGAAGTGAATAGAAAGGTCATTAGATGAGCTTGAAGAGACATTTAAGATTGAAGGATGTGTAATGTATAAAAATATTTTGTCATGCTTCTTCCCACAAGTTGGTCTAGGTTTCCACTCTGGTTTGGACCCAAGGTAAAATTGGAGGAGTTGGCGGGATTTGGAATTGGCAGGTGGTTCCAAAATCTCTTTTGAATTAAATAGAATAGGTGCCACCAAGACAAGGAATTCAGCAACTCACAGTATTTGCTTCACCATACTTAATTTTCTTAGCTCTATTACTTTAGATAAATTGTCCCTTTCTGTTTTATTTTTGGTTTTTGGTGGGGTAGAGCACCTGCCTTGAGCCATGAGTTCGGTAGGTGACCACTTAAGGAAAGTACATTATTTGGGGCTTAGTTAAGGCTCTCAAATTCTGTTACCCGAGACTTGTGTGGGGAATATGGGTGCCAGTTAATAATATAAGGACCTTTGCAAGTGCCATTTTGTGCCTCCTCAGCCACTGTACTCCATCTTCCTCCAACCAAACAGACCCCACTGCCCACAGCGCCTCAGGGTTTGGCCCTTGCACAGCGCTCCCCTTTTGTCCAGAATGCCCCCTCCTCCTCTAGGGGCGCTCTGGCGCCCTTCCACGTCCCCCTCAACTGTGCTGCAAACTGTAGATCTTCTCCCAGGCACTTTAAGTTCTTGCTTCTTTTGTTTTAAACATATTTACTGCTTCTAAAATTAACATAAGTACATTGCATAATAATACAGAAGTAAAAAGTTGAAAATAAATATCAACCATAACTCCATGAACAGAGATAAATGTCATTGGTATTTTAGTAAATTTTTATCCAATTTAATTCTATGCAACCTACTCTCCCCTCTGAGAAACAAGCAGGAAACAGCAACAAAAGCAAATTAGGAATTGATTTTTATATGGTTCTATATTCTCTTTTTCACTTACTGTTAGGTCATGTGCATTTCTTACATATTGTACATATTCTTAGAAACATTATTTTAATATCCTCTTTATAGTCCATTACAGAGGTAGGGCATAATTAATGCAATAGTTCTCTCATGTTTGCCATTGAGACTGTTTAGAATATTTTGCTTTTATAAGTAAAGCATTGTGTGCACATATGATATTTCTGCAGGACAAATTCCTATAGAAAGAATTTCTGGGTATGAACATCTTTAATTCTTTTGAAATATATGCCCTGTGGGTTCCTAGGTGTACTGCCTCATGGGGCAGCTGGGCTAGCTGCTGGGAATTGGGGCCTGTGGTGCCTGGGCTCTTCCTCACACTGCCTAACAGTTTATGGCTCTTCTCTCACCCCTTGGACTGCAGGCCTCTCGGAGGCTCGTGCTGCTCCTTACTCATTGTGAATCCCAGAGGTTAGGACGGAGCCTGCGGTGGAAAATAAATGCTGAGTTAAAATTTATAGAATGAATTGCACTTTTCCAGTTTCTGTTTCTTATCTATTTGTCATATTTTCCTATAAGTTGATTCTTGTTAATAGTATTAAAAATATGAAAGTCTGTCTTTTCTACTACTGAATTGAACAACCCTGTGATTTCAATATGTTGAAATATGTTGATTCAATATGTTGATTTTAGGACTTGTTTTGTTTTAGCCTTGACAGGCGATTTCCTCTCCCACACACTGTTAGCTGTGTGGGGAATAAACATGGTCATGGAAAGTGAGTTTGCATCAATTCCACTTTAAATTATTGAGTAGGAAAAAATAATGAAGCTAGATGTAAAAACAGTTTTTGAAAATGGGTGGAGACTTTCTGGACGATGCTGCTAGTGCAGTTGTGCCAGGAAACTCAGTCTTGTAAATACCACATTGGTTTTATATTCCATGGGTATCATGTGGAATTTTAAGTGATAATTTATCTTTAGTGAGGTGGCTCTCCTTAAATCTTTTCATCGTTCTTCTCAAGCCAGCATTGAGGTATCACTTATGGAACAGGACAGTTGTGGGTTTGATCCTAAAAATCGTGTTACAGTGAGGGCCTCGTAGAGTGCAGCCCGGGAAGTGCCCCACGAGCCCCAGGAGCATGCCCCAGGAGGCTGAGTGGAAGTAAAACAAAACAGCCTGTCCTGTAAGTTATGTCAGACAGTACCAAGATTATTTCCCAGAATGAGTATTTAGGCAGGAAGAAACCTGGTAGGTCAGGTGTGTGGTGAGCTGGCCTCTCACGGTACAGAAAGCACAGCCTTGGGAGCCCAACACTGGGCAGAGGGCCTGGCCCGGTCACGGCAGCTTCCTCCAGCCCGTGAGCCTTTGTTTCCTCACTGGTGCACCAGCGCTCAGCATAGCGCCCACTGCGCAGGCGTCTGCAGAGTCAGTGAGTCCCCACATGTGCCATGGCTTAAACAGGGCCTGGAGCATCTAGTTTCAAATTTTCTACTGAAGCAGAATTGCAAACTTCAGTAAGACCATGTTTAATAAAATTTTCTTGGTAATTAATAGGAAAACATCCAGTCAAGAGATGGAAAAAATATATATTTTACAGTGCAGTATTTTTTAATGTAAAATATATGAATGAAGTGGTTCAAAATAAACATCATACACAAAATATTTGATCCTGTCTTCCTAAATTCTAATGCCTTTTTAAGTTGAGTATTATATTTGTCAACTGAAGGTCATTGGCATCAGTTTAACACCAACAGGAATCCCAGTTTGGGGGTATGGTGAACAAGGAAACTTTATTCAGCACAAATAGCTCAATTGTAACATAGCACAGTCATTAGGAGGCCCTGAGGCCAGGCCCCTCTCTGGCTAGACAGCTCTGCTCTGCTCCATGCCAGAATGCCCCGGCCTGTGCTCGTTTGCTTGGCTCTGCTCCAGTGAAACATCTTCTGTGTATCAACTCAGAGACACAGTCTTCAGTCTTCTGTGTAAAGGGAAAGTGCCCTCTCTGAGCCAGAGGGGAGCTGACATATACAGACAAAAGTCTCCAACCCTGGCCCCTGACTGACCCATTTTCATGCAAATGAGGACTCCAAATCATCACAGTTTCATTGGTCCAAAAAGCACTGTTTTGATTGGTCAAAATGGAGCCTCTCTGATGGGTCAGTAAAGATGCTGATGGGGATACAGCTGCACAGCTCCAATTGGATGGGGAAGGTCAGTTCTATTGGTTGAGATAGGACTCCAGGAACTTCTCTCTAAGGGCTGGCTCAGGTGGCAAGAACAGTGAAGGCAGGCAGTTCAGTGCAGAGGTAGGTGCAGCCTCTGTTCTCCCTATGGTACGGTTTGTGTGAGAGGCCTCTATGCGGAAATGGCTGCTATGCTGTTTTTTAAATCTGAGCTCAGTTAACCACTGGCAGCCCTTCTTAGCAGGTATCTTATCTTTCAGGGTACAAATATCTTAGAATATCTATTTTATTAGACTTCAGAAATAAAATTGTAAGTTGATTAAAAGCAATATATTTTGAAATAAAATATGAAATTTAAATACATTTTTATGTAATTCAGTTGCACAACATTTTTGCTTAAATATACTTTACATACAATATTGTTTTTCTTTAAAAGATGGTTTACCCATTTTTCATAACTATGTAATACAAATTGATACCCACATGTTATAGTTCAAATACCCTACATCCTTCCCTAGTTTAGGCTATATGGAGGAAAGAAAAATTCATATGTAAAAATAATTGTGAATACCTATGTTTGAATTATTTTGAATCTGGGTTTGAATCCCATAGATTTAGTAGAAGTCCCTAGTCATTTTACAGAAAGAAGGTAATTGTAATTTTTTTCCTTTTAAAAGCTTGTATAATTTGTCATTAAACAATTAGCAGTACTCTCCTCATCCCCCAACCGTGAATGTGTGTAGCACAAAGTGACGATGACTGGGGGTAGGTGTCGCTCTAGTGACGGGAGGCCTCAGGAGTTCTAGAAATTGCTTTGTGAAGCCCAGACTTTAAAGGTGGCCTCCCATTTTTAAATTCTCTGCCTGAAGAATCGCTGAGCTACTAAGCATATTGCCGTGGTTCCAGTTTCCACTGCAGCAAAGCTGGTTCACGGGAGGCAGTCCACCCTGGCAGCGGAGGGCTGTCAGACTCCACCACCGGGTGTCAGCAGTGGTGGGTGGCTGTCTCCCGTTCTGACCCAAGGAGAGTAAAACTGGTGGGGAAACTCTAGACTAATTTCTGACATTTGCATTTAAAAAGAAAGTCATTCTTATTCCAGAAAGCAGTTGAAGTTAAGAAGATGAAAGATGCTTTATTTGGGGTTTTAATTAAACTCTGTGGGGGCTGGGGCAGGGAGGCGATAAGAGAGATGGAGGATGGGGAGTCAGCTCAGGAGCCCTTCCAACTTCAGGCTCACTGTGCCCTCAGGAAGATAGTTTGAGTTCACATTATTCCAGTTCACTTCTGGGAAATGAGACAGAGAAGCGCTTTAACTAGGAATCTTTCTTTCTACCTCACAGTGTTTCTCAATGTGAAATTAGAGCTAATCCGGAGTGGTAAATCAAAACGATTTCTTGCTCCCCCAAGTGTTGTTGCAGCAAAAGCTGAGCCAAAATGCCTACTTTAAGAGATAGCTTATCTCTTTAACGTGCTTTCATCTACATATATGCCAGTATCTGCAATGACATCCGTGTTCTGATTTTGAATGGCAACCTGCTTTGTAGTTTTGCACCAAGTTGCTGAGTAAACGTGTTCTATGTCATGTTAGAAACAAGGATTTGCCTGCTGCCCTGACTGGTGTGGCTCAGTGGGCTGGGCAAACCCACTGCAAACTGGAGGGTCATGGATTTGATTCCCAGTCCGGGCACGTGCCTGGGTTGCAGGTCAGGCCCCCACCTAGGAGCATGCAGGAGGCAACCCATCGATGTTTCTCTCCTCTCTCTCCCTCCCCTCCCTTATCTCTAAAAGTAAATAAATAAAATGTTTTTAAAAAAGATGTTGCCTACTGGTATTTCCACACAGTAAGCATAGATGTATTCCAAAATGAATGAGAAAGTTCAGCCATTAAAAGCAGAAGTTGACACATAGATATAAATTATGCCTTGCACTAGACAGTGGTTATGCATTCTTGTAGACAATCTTAGCACTGCAGAAATTTAAAACAGAAGTGTATTTCTCATGAGCAAGCACGACTGTATCAGTTTGGAAGCAGAAACCGAAGTGGATTTAGGTGTTCAGAGGGGTCCTGCAAACCGCAGTGCGGGTCAGAGAGACCACTCAGAGAGCCAAAGACAGTAGCACAGTGTTGGCCGGGCCGACAGGGGATCTCTGAGCCCAGAAGGGCTGGATTCTTGTCCTTGCTCGACCACTGGCTCAGAGTAGCTGGAGGGCACCCTGTGGGGCTGGGCCAGGGGGAGGGCCTGTGGCCTGCTGAACACCGCACAGTGGATCGGAAAGAACGGTGACCTTCCCAAATCAGGTTCTATGGAAGGCGGCTCTGCTCTGAGCCGAGTGCTGCGGCCACCTTACTGCCCAGCCTCTAAAAAGCAAAACCTCAACTTTTACATGTGAGCGGCATTGGAAGTTTATCTGCTTCTAATTTGCTTTGTGTCTTTTTGTAGATGTGTATTTCTGTGTGGTGGTCTGGGGTGGGCCCCCCATGCCTGCAGGCCAGCCTTGGACTAACTGGCTTGCTGCTGGTAATCCTCAGAAGCCCTCAGCTTTTTTGGTCTGACCTTTGTGTTACCCTTTCCCAGTTCCGGCCAGGAAGGTCACCAGCATGTAGAGTCAGCCACTCACCTGGCGTTCTCTGTAACATCACAGGCAGATGACAAGTTTTTAAGCCTCTACTATCTCCACTGTAAACCGTGAAGAGTAATGCAAAGGGTCAGAAGGGAGGCTCTAATGAGAGAACTTGAATAAAGCTCACGACATGAAGCCTGCCGTACGTTAAGTGCCTTAACAATATTAGCAGTTTTCATTGTGACCGTGACTTTTTACATTTTATCCTCTCCAGAAATACCGGCGTTACTATATAGATTGTTTCCTTTTGAGCTGACAAGCTTTGTTTCAGAAGCTCCAGTTGCATCCTTCTATGTAACAAAGTATAGATAAATGGTGCTGGAAAACTATCAGGTACTAAATTAGGGTCTTGTCTCAGCGCTATAGATATTAAAGGGGACATTTTGCCTATTCACGAGCAAAACCAAAGGACCGTAATGTGTACTGAGTTTTTTTTTTTTTTTTAATTTCTGAGGAACAAAAATAAACATCAAGGGCTATGAGGCTTGTGGATGAAAAGAAGCGCAGAGCCTGTCTTGTCCGGAGGCCCAGATGCCTGCCACAGGGAAGGCTCCAGTACTGACCGGGACATGATACAACCTTTGTTACTTTTTCTGCTTTTGGAAAATGAGTACCATTAAATTATTAACTGCTTGAGAATGCTCTTGATAGGTTTGAGAAAGAGAGTTTGAGGAGGAGACTATACATTCAAGCACAGTGGGGTTGAGTACAGCTTATCATGCGGACTGAGACCCAGTGCTTTGTGAAGTGGTTTTGTCACTTGCCCCATCTGTGACAGAGGCTGTCCTGCACCCGAGAGTGTACATTTGTGGACACCAGTTAGACTGTTGTTGTGCAACCCTAGGTTTTGTCCAGACAATTACATACTGCAGTGATAATTGCATATTAATAGTCAAAAAGAAATGTTGTTCTCAACAAGCTTGCATTATAGTTGGGAGAAAAAACCAGAAATATCATAGAAGATACTATATAAACAGAGGGTAGAATATATAGTATTTTGTGTGGTGTTAAATCTATGGAGAAAAATAAAACTTAGAAGGCCTTGTTTTTAAGGGGACATGAGTTATCACAAAAAGTGACAATTTCTCCAGGAATATTCAAGCCACTGGATTCAAAGGCCCATGTTTTTAAGAGACTGGCTGGGTTTGGGGAAGGCAGAACTAAATGCATGCGAAGCTACATTGCTTCTAACTAATAGAACAAGCTCAGATTCAAAAAACATGTTACTTCTTCCAAAATGGAAGTCCCAACTATCTTAGTACTAAAACAATAAAATAGGTCATACTAAATTCTTTTGCAAGGCCTCACCAAACATAGTAAGAAATACTTGGTACTGTGCTGGAAATATGAACCACAGACTGAGAATTTGAAAGAGGAGTGTGTTGCAGCCTGTCAAGGCCGGGCAGGTCCACTCTAGCTTTGGGCAGACGGAAGAAAACGCAGCCATGGGAATGCTTGACATGCCTTTGTTCCCGGGCGGAGTGTGGGGGGCGGGGGGGCGCGGCGAGCCATGCACACTGCAAGCTGCCTGTCTGACTAGTGAGAAGCCCCTACTTATTTCAGTACTAGAGCAGAACAAAACCAGAAAACTTCTACAATATTACATAACATAATATAATTCTGCACATGCGAGCCCATTTCATGTTATGGGAATATTTTATTGGACCCAGTCTCAAAGCTATGAGAACACTAGTTGTCAGCCCCCCCCCAAGGCTATGGGAACACTGTTTCCCTTAGTTACCCAGACACAGGAGGGTGCTTCTTTGCACCCTAAGGGCAAACAGAGCAGTTATAGGCGCCAGTAAGGGCAAGTCACGACGCTAAGGCAATATAAAAGCCAGTTTCTGGTCAGCCCATAAGACAGTGGCTGGCAGAGGGGGCCTTACTGAGCATGAATACCAGACATTTTGTGCCTCAACTGGGGGCCCAACATCCAGTTACGAAAATAGTGGATAACTCATCATGGGCCATAGGGAAATCACAAAGGTGCCTCGAAGAAGTATTTCGTGGTCTGCTGGCCCTGGATATATCACCTTTAAGACGGGGGGCCATGTCCCAATCACCCAGGGTACTATTTGTAAGTTTCTTTCCACCCTTGGCCATCTAACATATGTGGGGTCTTTTATTTCCCAAGGCCATGTCCAGATGACTGTTAGCCCTCGCTCTAGGCCCTCCAGAGTGGGCAAGAGAATATTCCCCTGTTTTCCCATGCCTGGCTTCAGCAGGGCATCCTTAGTCTGTACCTGCAGCTGAATGGAGCTGCAGTCCGGTGGAGCAGTGCTTCCCCTGGAGCAAGGCCCTGCTCCGACTCTTCTTATTTAGAATCCGGAGGACGGTCCACAAGTGTTTGTCCAATCCCTCAGTGCAGGGGTGGCAGCTGCAGCTCGCAGGCCCTGCTTTAAGAGGCTATTGTACCGTTCAGTCATTCCAGCAGCTTGGGGATAATAGGCCACATGCAATTTCCAGTCAATCTGCAGGTCCTGAGCCCACTATTGTACCAAGGCCCCAGTAAAATGCATTCCCTGATCACTTTCAATGATCAGGGGTCACCCATAAGCAGCACACATAACTGCTCCAGTTCAGCAATCATTGCTTTCTGATCTGGGTGCCATGTGGGATAAATAGCTAAAAGTCCTGTGGCCATGTCCACATCTGTAATAGTATACTTACATCCCTCTGAACTATGTAGGGGCCTGATTACATCCACCCGCCACCAGATCAGCAGTACCCGTGCCTCCACTACCTGTCCAGAAGCTTCCACAGGCCTTTGGGGATGCTCTCGCAAACAGAGAACACAGGTCTCACAGGCTTCCTGTGACTCTGCCAATGTAACATTTAACCTCCAAGTTTTGATAGTGGACCACAGGGTCTTTTGCCCAGCATGCAAGAGGCGATGGTGTAGCCACTGGGCTACCTCCCTTCCTGAGGGGCTGGCAGGTCCCATTTCTAGTCACCACACTTTAGCTAGAGTATCAGCCTCATCATTCCCAGGGGAAGCAAGAGGTGCATGTCCAGTAACATGATTTACAGTGCTTTGTTTCTGGTGGCCTAACCCCCATAAGTCTTGCCAAAAAGCCTGTCCCCACAGTGGTCTATGCATAACCATCCATTTATGTGTATGCCATGTAGGGCTCCATAATATTAGCCCCCAGTATATCACCCAACTATTTGTGCAAATAGTCAGGGGTGGCACCTCATTGGGAACCACGAGCCACGTGGCTTGGAGTTCTGCCCACTGGCTGCTCTGCCCCACACCAGTGTCAAACCAGGTCATCTCTGTCTCTGGTTGAATTGCTACAGTGGTCCACACAGCAGGCTGGCCCCTGCTGGCCCCATCAATGTACCATGCATCTGAGGGAGTAGGTGCCTGCCCTTCATGGAAGGGGCTAGCTTCCATCTCTTCTACAGGGACAGGAGCAGTAGATTTCTCATCTATATAAATAACTAGACCTACCACTTCCTGTAGCTCAGCCTGCAGAGGGCTAGTGGACAGAGTACTCTTTTGTTGCAGATAATCCCCCCACTTAGCCAACAGGGGCATCTGAGTCGTCCCACTACGAGGCCTGGCCATCCAGCCCCAGACCCACCCTGCAGTGGGATACCTGGTCGCAACTGTCATGGGGGCATTACTATTATGGCCTCCATGGTCAACAGGACAGCATACACTGCAGCCAACTGCTTTTCATTCAAGAAGTACTGGACCTGTGCTCCCTTCCAGAGTTGGGACCAGAGACCCAAGGGTTGACGTAGCCCTTCCGCTCGCTGCCACAAACCCCACCCAAAGCCTTCCTGTGTCACACGCACATCTGGCTTACAGGGTCTAGCAGATCCAAAGCACACAAGGCCTGGGCACACTTAACGATGCGCTCTGCTCCTTGGAATGCTTGTTCTGCGGTTGTGGTCCACTTCCAGTTCGCTCCCCTTTTCACCAGGAATACTAGGGATGAACGACCTGGACTAGGTGGGGCACAGATGCTCTCCAGTGCCCCAGCAGGCCCAACTGTCTGGGGCTGTTGCACAGAAGTAGGGGTCAGATATGCCTGAATCTTATCTATCACACATCAGAGATGACTTTCGTCTTACCCCACCAGACAACCCCCAAGACTTGACAGACAGTCCAGGTCCCCACAGCTTGGTCTCACTGGCTGCCCAGCCACAGGACTTCAGTTGTGACAGCGCTTGCGGCACTGCCTTCTCTAACTCTGCAAGAGAATCACTGGTTAGCAAAATGTCATCAGTGTAATGGATCAGGCGTACCTCTGGAGACTGTGGCCACTTACGCAGGTGCTCTGCCACAAGCCCGTGACAAATAGTTGGGCTGTGCAAGCACCCTTGAGGGAGCACTGTAAAGGTCCACAGCCAGCCTTCCCGGGTGGAGGCAAACTGGTCCTGACTCTCTGGAGCAAGGTCAGTGGAGAGAAAGGCATTTGCTAGATCAGCTACAAAGTGGTAAGCTCCCAGCTCATTAATTAACTGGTTCATCAAGTCCATCACAGAAGGGACCCCTGCACGTAGTGGAGGACCTTATTGAGCTCTCAGTAATCTCCTGTCATTCTCCATGTGCCATCTGGCTTTATTCCTGGCCACACAGGAGATTTAAAAGGACTGTGGGCAGCAGGGAGCGTTGGTCAGCTCGCAGCTGCTTCCAGAGCCCTAACAGGGTCACCTTTGGCTTCCTGTCAATCTTAGTGCCATCGACTCCAGTCCCTAAAAGATCTGACCACATCTGTGTTCTGGTCACCCGCATGGGGGCACCGTTCGACTGAAGAACAGAGTGACTCTGAGAGACTATGTGCATGGCGGGGAGACCGCGCTTCTCCCAGACTAGCCACCATTGTTGTCACGTCATTTATGCAACTGCCCACATAGCCCCCGAGAATCACCGCCAGCAAGCCAAAGGAGGGGGTGGAGCATGCTGGAGCACAAGATCCCTCATTCCAGCCATAACACATTCATCATCAGGGCCCTGTGTATTGGGATTGAACACAGCCTGGCCCATGCCCAACTCCCACAAAATTTGCACTGAGTCTGTAAAGGATCGCCAGTTGCTCACCCTCTCTGGCATGTCACCTGCATCCACCCTGACAGTACGGATAGCCGCCATCACCCCCTCCATCAGAGGATGCGAGGCCTGCCCCGAACCCCGAACCGTGACTCTGGCTACGCTGCAGCTCAGCAGGGAGGGTGTGTTGTCATGGACTCCAACTTTTCCATCCCAGCATGGAAGTATCTGATGCTCTCTGCCCCTGGGTCCCACAGGCACAAGAGCCATGCGGCTAAGGGCTCCCCAGGTCGCTGGCGAGGTTGATTTGCGAGATCGACCAGTTCTGCTTGTGTATGAGTGGGGTGTTCTACCGTCTGCACAGGGCCCACAGCGCACCATCGGCTGTTGGGACTCCGTCTTTTGTATCACTGCGGGATGAGCCTTCCAGAACGCGTGTCCGCATCCACGTTGTCTTCTTCCAACTCCCACTCAGTGCTGCCACGGGAGACAGGGGTCTGGGCCGCTATTCTGCCGCTCACAGATCTTCTTCCAGAGCACCAATCCTGGCTCCCAGTGCCTCTTCTCATCCTTGGAGCTCGTGTAGTTTCCGTGTTGCAGAGCTCAGTCTCCGTCTCAGCTTGCAAAGCTGAAAAGAACACTCAGACCGTGGCCCCTGCCACCGAACGGGCACTGGGCTGCTCCAGGGTCTCCCCAACCTCCTGTATGGCTTTCTTCATGGCGCCAGGTGTGCTTCTGACATCGGGCCACTCCCTTGAAGGGGCCCATGAGGTGTTACCACGGCGCCCCCCGATCAGCCCACCTATGAGACTTCCCACGGAAGATCCCCTGGGCTCCTCCATTTCCATACCATGGGAATCCTGATGCAGACTAGCCAATTGTGTTGCAGCCTGTCAAGGCTGGGAAGGTCCACTCCAGCCCTGGGGAGACGGAAGAGAATGCACAGAGCCATGGGGATGGTTGACATGTCTTTATTCACAGGTAGGCGAGCCTTCCACGCTGCAAGCTGCGTGTCTCTCTAGTAAGAAGCCCCTACTGTCTTCAGTACTGTAGGTGAACAAAGCCAGCAAAATGCCAGAAAATTATATAACATAACACAATTCTGTGCATGTGAGCTCACTTCATGTTATGGGAACAGTTTATGGGACCCAGTCTCAAGGCTATGAGAACACTACTTATCAGGCCTCCCCAAGACCATGGGAACACTGCTTCCCTTAGCTACCCAGACACCTGGGTGAGGAAGCCAGACTGCCTCCATTACCCAACAAGGAGCTTGCAGTTAAGGGGTGATCTGCGTGCAGGGAGGGGGAGAGGGCACAGGACAAGTGGCGTCAGGGTGTGCGTCTTCCAGCTGCTTGGCACTGGGATGCTGGGTCACTGGTGCCTGTTTTGCAGAAATGGCACATTGCATTTAACGAAGCCATCTGGAGAGTCTTCAAAAGAATTGTTTCCACCAGAGGTAGGCATCTTTCCTCACCATTAACTGATCTTCTCCTCTAGGTGCGGGGTTTCAGGGTTTCTTGTAACCCAGAAGGGGAGCTGTGGGTGTGGAGTTTTGTAATGCAGGTGTGACTAGAGGGGAGTTGACGGTATTTCCAAAGAAGTAGTATGAAGTTTATCATCTGGAGCCTGGAGTCTTTCATGTCCCCAAATCTAAAAGAAATATCAAGTGCTTGTTAAAATAACTGTTCCATCGCCAGGCATTTCAGACCCACCTGTATTCATGGGCATAGAAGGGGAGCCTTGCTGACCTCTCACCTCCGGTCTGGACACAGGGGCCGCCGTGCTGGCATGGGCAGCGTCCCAGTGGGAGGGAGACTTCCGTCCAGGGTCAGATTTCCTCCACTGCACTTGGCCTGTGACACAGACAAAACGTTAGATTTGGACAGAGGTCTTCTTGGCAGTGGGAGAAGGCCAAAAGGGTGAGAGTCCTGAGCGGGCAAAAGTTTACCAGAAGAGGATGTTTGGGGCTAAGAGAACAGAAAACATTGATTTTCTTCTCTCTGTTTCCTTTAGGACATTTAAAAACATTTTCTTACATGAGTTGAATATTTTCTACTTCCCAATCATTCTAAAGAATAGTTATAATTTAAACTGAGAACAAAATCACAAACTTATCAAGAAAAAAGTCTTTTTATTCTACTTTTACTTATTCAGATCTCAGTGACATATGGCTGAAAATACATTGTTTTTAAAGGTGTCTGGAAGAATCCATTCTTCCTAAACTTCTTTATACCCTATATCAGGGCATCTTCCCATGAGTATAGGGTTTTTTTTACATTTTATTCACATTGCAGATTTTCTCATTCTTATGCTCCTTATTCTATGCTCCTTATTTAAGCACTAGCATTTTAGAGGAATATTATAAGAATAATAGTGAATTCCACTGAGTGCTACACATCTTCAATTAAGAGTGATGATTTTTTTCAAACAGAAAAAATACATTAATAAATTTATTTGGTTTTAGTTTTTAGGTAACCTTTTTGAATAGACTGCTCTGAGGTCCATTTTTTCCTAACAGTGGAGAGATTTGCCTACCAACTGCATGAACTGAATCCCAGTGGTAAGGGAGTCCGACTCCCAAATACCCTAAAGATTTTTGAAATTAGTTAGCTGCCACCTGAGAGATGTCTATGTTCACACTGCTCACCTTTATTTAATAAATAATTAGCTAGCACTTACTCTGTGTGAAGCACTACTAATTAAATTACTTCTGGGAATAGCCCCGTGAGAAAGATACTACAGTCATCCCCCCTTATCCACTGGGGACATGTTCCAAGACTCCCAGTGGAGGTCTGAAACCACAGATGGTACCTAATCCTATATTCAGTATGTTTTTCTTCCTATACATGTATAGCTATGGTAAAGTTTAATTTATATATTCAGCACAGTAAGAGGTCACCAGCAATAATTAATAATAAAGTATAACAATTATGACAAAGGACTGTATTACAAGTTATGTGACTGTGGTCTCTCCGATAACTGAGAGGGTGACTAAGTGGCCAGGCAGGGACATACACAGTGTGGGACACTGTAAAAGGGACGACTTACATCCTGGGAGGACAGAGCAGGATGGCACAGGATTTCATCACACTGCTCAGTATGGTGTGCAGTTTAAAACGTATCAATTGTTTATTTCTGGAATTTTCCATTTAATAGTTTCAGACTGTGGTTGACTGCAGGTAACTGAACTCTGAGATAAGGAGGGGGAGCTGCTGTTTTATCTCCATTTCACAGGCAGATAAATTAGGCTCAGAGTGGTTATAGACCTTATCCAAAGTCATGGGATTAGTCAGGGGCAGAGCTGGGATTTGAACCCATGCTGCACCCTAGCTGCAGGGTGGTTCTGAACTAGAAAGTGCACCTGGAAAGGGCTGGATGTCTCTCCACAAGCTCCTAAGGAAACGTAAGGAGTGAGTATGGGGGATGAAGGGACAGGCCCACCATGCTGTTTCTCCTTCCCGGCTCTCCTGTGGGCATGAGCTTCCGGCACTCAATGCTTCAGTCCTGACCGAAAGCTGATGATGCCAGGGGACACCCCGGGGTGTGAAGAAGAGCGCTCTGCTCTTGGTCAGCCTGGGCTCATCGCCTGGGGCCAAAGCCAGTGAACCGCTTGACAAGGGATGGATCTGTCTTCCCAACCCCATGCCAGAGTGATTTGTAGCCCATGAAACTAGTGTTGATTTCACCCAAGGCTGCCTCTTCTGTTGTCCGTTTTCCTTCTTATTATTGTTTTGACCATTCTCCTCTGTCTTTACGTTATTGATCCTTGCGGCTGAGGGTAACAACCTTCTTTAACCTAAATTCCTTTACGTTAGATTTTTTTTTTAATTTTAAAATTTAAAAAAAAGATTTAGAGTGTTTTTCAAAAATACTTCAAATATAATACAAAATTAAATGAAGTAGATAAGGGAAATAATGATGGAAAAAGATTAGCAAAAGCGGTAGTAAGTCAATGTCAATTCATGTGTGCTTAAATTAAAAGTTTTTGGAAACAAATAGGATTGTGATCTTCCGGTGCTCAGCACGACATGGAAAATAGTGAAGTAGAGTGAGTGCCGTCTGGGTTTAAGAGACTTGTAGGAGAAGTGTGGCGAGTCCCGTGCCACAGACAGTCGCCTCTCCCGTTCCTCACATGGGCATCGTGGGAAGTAGGAGTGTCATCTGATGGTAAAGACGGGAATGAGCTCGCTGGCTGTTTCTTACTGAGGCCTTTCCTGAGGTCTGCGGCCTCATGTCCAGGAAAACTCCAACCAAACAGTTCTGCCCAGGGCCCACGTGCTGTGGTTTGTGCGGGCAGCCTGTAGGTTTGACTCAAGGATAAAATGTAGGATATTTAGAGAAGAAAATTCAAGATTATATCCTCTGACAGGTGTTTTAAGTCTAGATATGTTGTATCCATGGAGGACATACTAGGTGGGTTATAGGTTCTGGTCAAATTTATTTCTAAAATTAAATGGTTACTTTTCTTTATTGTGTAATGAAAGCATTATGATTTAGAAATTGTGAATGACTTCCTCTGAGATATAAAGAGACGCATTTTTGTTAAATATACACCGATGATGTGACATTTGAATCTCAAGCCAACTCGGAGAAATCATTTAAAGATGACAGAATTTACAAAAGTTGGATTTATTTGTCTACCTATCTATCTATCTTTAACAAATTCTAGGTGTGTGGGAGGATTGCTTCCTTTATACTAGAACAATTTCTTTGCATCTGCTTTTCTGTTCCGTGTACGTTTAATGCAGATTCTGTACAAACAAACCCGAGAAGGATAGGATACTTGTCTCTGCATACATAAAAAAAAGATAATGCCCTTGACAGAACGAGCTCCTCAGGTGGTATTTCTGCTTGGTTTGCAATGTGCTTTTAGGCAGTACATGCAAACATACAGCCTTGCCCCTGAAGGTCACTAATACCGTTTTCTGCCCTTCCCTCCCCTGCTCCCCGCTGCCGGGACCTACAGAACCCCACACCCTCCTGTCTCCCCAGGGCCTCCTTCGGCAGTCACAGCAGCCTCCATCTCTTCACCAGCTTGATCCTACCAGCTTCCTCCTCTGAAGTCTCTGTTCTTTCTCATCTTCAAAAGTGAAGAAAGTGACGGGAAAAAGCAACCCCCTGTTGAGCCCATTCTTCAGCCCCTCCTCCCTCACAGAATCCCACTTTTCACAGAGTAGTGGAAATACTAATTTTTAATATCATGCTTAATTTAGTTCTAAGTTCAATTTCTGTTTCCTTCCTGAATTTAGTAAATGATTACAATGTTTTGGTCTTTTCTCTTAAGCATAAAATGTGATAAGTACTGAATTCACTTAAAATGGAAAATGTGGAGATTTAGGGACATTTACTAAATTTGAGAACTAAGAACATATTCATTTTATTTTCCTATAAGCTACTACATCTGAGCATAAATGTACCATCTGATTACATCACTGGGTAAAAAATAATAATTCATATTGGGTTGTACTGAGGTAGTCATATTAAGAAGAACCAATGTTTGTTACCCTAAGTCAATTTGTTACAAAAGTCATAGTTTTGAAAGTCCATGGTCATCAAAAGAAGAAATGTGATTTTTATATTAACGTTCCTATGCTAGATCATAAATACTTTTGTCTTGTTGTTATGATGTGCATTCCAGGGATATAAAAAGCAGGCAGCATTTCAGATTGAACATTCACGCGTTTACAAATGCTCGCTTGCAGGGTAGATGTGAAAATGACTTGACCATAAGTACACTTTCCTGGCAGATTAGGGTAACAACATACATAACTAGTAGTGAACTCAGAAATGCTCTAGTAGAGATAAGTTTAAAATGTGTGAATTAAAGTCTTAGATTAACTTCATGTACATACAGTTTGTTTGGAGGTAAAGATAATTTTGTGAGGTTTTGAATTTATATCTCAAGTTTTGTTGTCAACTATTTTGCATCTTTTTTTGATACGTACATTATACTAGTATAGAGGTTTAAAAATCCATAGTGTGAAATAAACTTACTCTGTTTATTCAAACATTTTATGGAATCAGTTTTGGACATTTGATGTTAACATTTCTTCTATTTTATTTTGACAAAATTAATTTTCTGATCACCATTCAGCAGATGTATGACAAGAGGAAGAGTGAAAATTTGTCATTATTCCTAGAAAGAGCAGTTTTACCTTACGTAGCTAAAATGCATGACTACATTTGTGTATTATTCCAGACTATGGATAATGAAGGCCTTAATTGGACAGCATGGATTACAAAGTGGAGACTGTTACTCCCCCCTCATGCTGGTGGTGGTGACGGCAGGGCACAGTGCCAGCCCCCCCCAGAGTCTGGGGTGCAGTACATGGTATTGGTACACCCATAATGAATAATTAATTAAACAGCCATGAATCATATTAGTGTCGCAATTGTATGAGGCTTTGTTTTCAAACCGAGGTCAGAATTTTTTCATATGTAATCAATTTTTATAAATTCTTTTGGTGAGCTCTTTCAGGATGTGGCCTGAAAGCCTCACGAAAATAGTGCCATCTGATTCTCCTGGTTCCCCCTTGTTTGTGCCTCTGCTGTGTGACTAGAAAATGTGTTTCTCTGCTGTTGTCACCAGTATTAGCACCTGACTGGCCTTCTGGAATTGAGCCTTCCCACGTCCAGGCTCTCCCTGCCATGTTCATCTTCTTAGAGACGTGACTTTCGCAATGCCTCTTCTCAGCAGAGGAAAGTTCAGCTACCACCTACCTGCCCGTAAGTTAGATTCTCCAGTCGGTGTATCTTCCTTTCCCACTTCCCATGCCGCCCATTCTGTCTCTTTCTGTCTCTTCTTCCTGTGGCCCTGACTTCCCATCCCTGTGAACTCAGGCTAGCCCGTTTCCCGGCGGGCACCTCTCCCCTTGTCGCCAACACTTTTCTGTTTTCATTCGCAAAGCCATACAATACTTTGCCATAAAAGAAGCATACTTTCAGTTTTGTGTTTGTTCCTGGGTATGATGGATGAAAGTGGCCCAATAATTATTAAGTGCGATGGCTGTGTCCCCTGTCCTGAGCACCGGCAGGCTCTGCACCGCTGCTGGCCCACACGGATGGCGGTAAGGCCACTGCCAGATTCCAGTCCGGCCTCTCTTCCCCAGGGCCCCAGCCTCTGCATAAAGTGTCTCACTGCCCCGAGGTGGCCCTGCTTCCTTTTGCTACAGAAGGGACTGGAATGGGTTTCGGACTCACACATATGTTCTTATCTGAGACTTTCCAAACAGTGCTCTCCAAAGCACAGTGTAAAGGACAGTGTATTTGGGTGTAGGAAATAAGTATTACAGTTGGCATTGGTGTGTACATTTGTTGCAAATTTTTATTTGTTTTATATTTTTATTTTTAAATTACAGTTTAAATTATATAGTGTACTAGTCTCAGGCACACAGCACAGTGACTCAACACGCGTGACTGCAGTGGCAGTGATCCCGGTAGTGCCTGTGGGGGCCAGCTGTCACTGCACACACATGTTATCAATGACTTCCTGAGCCATACTTCACGGCCTCATGATTTACTGCATAACCGGAAGTCTGTACTTACCAATCCCATCCCTTTTCTGGGAACCATCATTTTTTTCTCTGGATCTATGAGTTTGTTTCATTTTTTATTGGTGTTTTGTTTTTCAGTCTCCACATATAAGTGAAGTCATTCAGTATTTGTCTTTCTCTGTCTGACTTATTTCACCTAGCTTAGTACCCTCTGTATCTGCCTGTGCTGTTGCTTTCGTGTGTGTGTGGCTGTGCTGAGCAATTAGTCCCTGAGGCCCAGCCACCCTGTTCAGCACTGGTTCCTGTCTCTGGTGGATAAACCTCAGGGTCGTGCCCGGGGGGCCTTTCGTCTGTTCCTGTATAGTCCTTCCTATAGCTCAGGCCACCTGCTGGTGGTCTCCGCTGCCCCAGGACCAAGGAATGACACAGAGCACACACCAATATGTTGTGCCTCTAAACACAGTTTAGTTCACACAGTTACACACACAGGATTAATAGTGAATATAGTATCATCTGTATCAGTCCTGCAAGGGGATAACGAACCCAAAGTCCAAGAGTCCAAGTCTGGCGGTGGTCCCTCAGATCCAGGAGGCAGAGAATGGTCAGCCAGCAGCTTCCAAGGCAGAGTCTCAAGGTCAGCTGGTCCGGCAATGGCTGGTCACAGGGCATTCTCAACGGGGACTCCTCCAGCAGAGAAGGTGTCTGGGTCGAAGTGTTGCTGAAATCCTGAACTGTTGCTTGGCCAACATCCCTCCTGATCTGTTCTCTTTGGGAGTGTTCTTTCCACCTTTTAACTGCGCATGCTTTAGACTTGTTCACATTGCTCGACTGCCCACGTCTCAGAGTTGTTTACTGCGTGTGCTCTGTACCTGGCTGCACAGACGCTCTCTACAGTGTCTGAGGGTTACCCCACCGTGTGTACGCGTGGGCGCACGTGCCTCTTCTGTATCCATTCATCCTTCGATGGGAACTTAGGTTGCATCTGTGTCTTGGCTACTGTAAGCAATGCTGCAGTGAACATAGAGATGCAGATAGCTTTTCAAATTACTGTTTTGGTTTTCTTTGAATAAATACCCAGAAGTGGAATTGCTTGGTTATATAGAAAGTCTATTTTTAATTTTTCTGAGGAATTTTGATTCTGTTTATCATAGTAGCTTCACCAGTTTACCATTCCACCAATGATGTGTGAGGTTTTTCTTTCCTCCATATCCTCACCAACACTTGCTATTGTTTTTCTTTTTGATGCTAGCCATTCTGACAGGTGTGAGGTGGTATTTTATTGTGGTTTTGATGTGCATTACAATGAAAATTAGTAATGTTGGCATGTTTTCATGTATCTATTGGCTGGAATGTCTTTAGAGAAATTTCAGTTTAGGTCCTCTGTGTATTTTTAACTGGATTATTTGTTTTTAGGTTCAGGTCTTACATTTAAGCTTTTAATTTATTTTGAGTTTATTCTTGTATATGGTGTAAAACAGTAGTCCAGTTTTTTTTTCTTCTTCTTTCTTTTTTTTTTTTTTTTGCATAAATCTGTCCTGTTTTCCCAACACTATTTAATAAAGGACAGTATTTATCCCATTTTAAGTTCTTGTCTCCTTTGTCATAGGTTAGTTGACCAAAAAGTAATGGGCTTACTTATGGGCTCTTTATTCTGTTCCATCCATCTATGTGTTTGTGCCAGTGCCATGCTGTTTTGAATATTATAGCTTTGTGGTATAGTTTGAAAACAGGGATTGTGGTACCCTCACCTTTGTTCCTCTTTCTCATGATTGTTTTAGCTCTTCAAGGTCTTTTGTGTTTACAATTAAATTTTAAAATTATTTGTCCCAGTTCTGTGAAAATGCCATCAGTATTTTGATAGGGATTGCACTGAATATATAGATTGTTTTTGGTAGTGTCAACATTTTATCAGTGTTAATTACTCCCATCTGTGAATACAGTATACCCTTTCATTTATTTGTATCTCCTTTTATTTCTTTCATCAATGTTATAGCTTTTATAATACAGATCTTTCACCTCCTTAGTTAAATTTATTTCCATATATTTTATTCTTTTGATGCAATTTAAAATGGGATTGTTTTCTTAAATATTCTCTTATAATTTATTAGTAGTGTATAGAAATGTAAAGGATTTTGTATATTGTTTTTGTATCCTGCAACTTTACTGAATTCATTTATTTCTTTGTATTTTTGGGTGGATTGTTGAGGGTTTCTATACATAGTCTCATATCATCTGCAAATAGTAACAGTTTTACTTCTTCCTTTCCATTTTGGATATCTTTTATATCTTTTTCTTGTCTGATGGCAGGAGCTAGAACTTTTAATACTATGTTGAATGAAAGTGGTGAGAGTGGACATCCTTGTCTTGTTCATGATTAGAAAGAAAATTCTTTTAGCTTTTCTTCATTTAGTATGGTGTTGAGGTATGTTCCCTCTTTATCCATTTGTTGAGACTTTTTATTATAAATGGATGTTTAATTTTGTCAGATGATTTTTCTACATCTGTTGAGATGATCATATAATTTTTCATTTAATTTGTTTATGTAGTATATCACATTGATTAAGTTGTGCATATTAAACCATCCTTGCATTATTGGCATAAACCTCACTTGATTATGGCATATGCTGTTTTTAGTATATTGCTGAATTTGGTTTACTAATACTTTGTTGGTGATTTTTTTATATCTATGGTTATCAGGATTTTGACTTGTATCTTTTCTGTAGTATCTTTGTCTGGTTTTGGTACTGGGTAATGATGGCCACATAGAATGAATTTGAAAGCTTTTTCTTCTCTTCAGTTTTTTTAGAATAGATTGAGAAAGATATGTATTGATTATTCTTTGAATATTTGGTGGAATTCATCTGTGAAGCCATCTAGTCTTGAACTTTTATTTATTGGGAGGTTTTTGATTACTGATTCAATTTTGTTACCAGTAATGAGTCTATTCAGATATTAAGTTTCTTTCTGATTAAGTCTTGGAAGATTGTATGTTTTCAGAAATTTGTCCATTTTTGAAGGTTGTCCAGTTCATCGGCATGTAATTAATTGTTCATTGTATTTCTTTATAATTCTTTGTATTTCTGTTGTGTGGGTTTGTCATGTCTCCTCTTGCTTTTCTGATTTTATTTATCAGGGCTCCTTCTCTCTTTCTCTGATGAGTCTAGCTAAATGTTTATCAATTTTCAAAGAACTAGCTGTTAGTTTCATTGGTATTTTCTATTGTTTTCAGTCTCTTATTTCATCCATTTCTGCACTGATTTATTACTTACATGCACTTTGGGCTTTGTTATTCTTTTTCTAGTTCCTATAGGTCACAGGGGGCAAACACAAGGCCCATGGGACAAATCTGGCCCTCCACCTTGTTTTATCTGGCCCGGCACCTTGCTGCTTCCTGGCAGCAGTGCTGAGCTCCTTGCCCCTAGTTCAGGAGTAGTTAACACTTATACAGTCCTCAAATTACATTTGGCCCTTTGAAGGCAACTTGGAGGCTGATATGGCCCCTGGTGAAAATGAGCTCGACACCCCTGCTTTAGGCTTAAAGTAAGACTGTGTATTTGAGATTTTTCCTGTTTTTTGAGGTAGATTTGTATCACTAAGAACTTCCTTCTATGACCTGCTTTTCCTGTGCCCCACAGATTTTGGGTTGTTGTTTCCACTTACATCTGTCTCCAGAAATGTTTCCATTTCCTCCTTGACTTCTTTTTTAACCTGTTAATTGTATGGTAGCATGTTGTTTAGCCTCCACCTTTTTTTTTTCTAGTTTTATTTTTATAATTGATTTGTAGGTTTATACTTTTTTGATTGAAGTAGATGCCTGAAATTATTTCAGTCTTAAATTTACTGAGACTTGCTTTGTGGCCTAACAAGCTGCCTGTTCTGGAAAATGTTCCGTGTGTACTTGAAAAGAATGTGTGTTCTGGGGTGGACTGTTCTGTGAAAATTTATTAATTTATCTGGTGTAATGTGCCCTTTCTGTCACTTTTCCGTACTGATTTTCTGTATTGGATGATGCTGTCCATTGATGTAAACAGGGAGGTGAAGTTCCTTACTATTATAGTGGTACTGTTAAACCCAGTGGTACTGTCAAACTCCCCCTTTATGTCTGCTAACATTTTCTTTATGTGCTTAGTTAGGTGCTCCCACATTGAGTGCATAGATGTTTACAAGCATCACATACCCTCAGTGGATCGATCCCTTTGTTGTTATGTGATGTCTTTTGTCCATTGTTACGGTCTTTGTTTTAATGTCTATTTGATATACATATTGCTACATCTGCTTTCTTTTCATTTCTATTTGAATGACATCTTTTTCTATGCCTTCATTTTAATTCTGAGTTTGCCTCTTAATCTGAAGTGTGTCACGTATAAACATCATACGCACTGATCTTGTCTTTTACTATCCATTCAGCTACTCTATGCCTTTTCATTGGAGCAAGTAGTCAATTTAAAGTAATTATGGAACACACAGTACAATGTACAGATGTTGTATTATAGAAATGTACACTTGAGCCCTGGCTGGTGTGGCTCAGTGGATTGAGTGCAAGCCTGTAAACCAAAGGGTCGCCAGTCTGATTCCCAGTCAGGACACATGCCTGGGTTGCAGGCCAGGTCAGGTTCCCACTAGGGGCATGTGAGAGGCAACCATACATTGTTTCTGTCCCTTTCTTTCTCCCACCTTTCCCCTCTGTCTAAAATAAATAAATAAAATCTTTTTTAATAAAAGAATTGTACACTTGAAACATATGTAATTTCATTAAACAATATCACCTCATAAATTCAGTAATTTTTTAAAGACAAAATAAAGTGATTATTGATAGTTATGCAGTTATTGTCATTTTATTGATTGTTTTCTAGTGTTTTTGTAATTCTCTATTTTTTTCTTATTTTGATCTCTTCTCTGGCACATTTATGACTTTCTTTAGTGGTTCATTTGGGTTCCTTTCTCTTTATTTTTTGTGCATCTATTATAGGTTTGTGGTTACCATGGGATTCTTTTGTAGCCAGTTATATTTAAAGCAGTCTGTTTTGAGTTGGTCACTTATGATCAAATGCATTCTGAAAGCACTATGTATTTTACTCACCTCCTCATGTTTAGTTTTGACATTATTTTTATACTGGTTGTGTGTGTATTCCTTATTATTGTAGTTACACATTATCTTGCTACTTTCGTCTTTTATCTTTCATAGTAGTTTTATAATTTGTGGGTCCACTAATTAAAAAAAAAAGTTTGCCTTTATCAGTGACATTTTTCCCCCTATACTTTCTTATTTTTAGTTTTTGGAACTTCTCTTCCACTTAAAGAAGGTCCTTTAACATTTCTTACAGTGCTGGTTTAGTGTTTACAAACTGCTTTAGTTTTTGCTTGTCCTGGAAACTGTATCTTTTCTTCATTACTGAATGGTAACTTTACTGAATAGGGTATTTTTGGTTGTAGTGTCATCACTGTGAATATGTCGTGCCATTCTCTTCTAGCTGCAAAGTTTCTGGTAAAAAAAAAAAAGCTTATAATCTTATAGGTTTTCCCTTATATTTAACTAGAAGTTTTTTTTTTTTCTTGCTGCTTTTAAGAGTCTCCCTTTATCTGACTTCTGGCCAATATGGAAGTGTAGGTAGACAATGCACTGTGCCTCCTCACACACCCAAAAAAAGGGTAACAACAAATTTAAAAACAAAAAACAACCAGAACTGACATAAAATCTAACTGTATGGAAGTCTGACAACCAAGGAGTTAAAGAAGAAACATTCTTCCAGACTGGTAGGAGGGGTGGAGACAGGCAGCTGGGGTGGTGAGGACTCATGGTAAGGTGGCCGGTGGATGACTGGGCAAGGCAGCAGCTGTTGGAGTGGATGGCCCCAC
This sequence comes from Desmodus rotundus, assembly GCF_022682495.2. Classification (NCBI taxonomy): domain Eukaryota; kingdom Metazoa; phylum Chordata; class Mammalia; order Chiroptera; family Phyllostomidae; genus Desmodus; species Desmodus rotundus. The sequence goes on along the minus strand of NC_071396.1, from coordinate 17,054,888 downwards.
ATTTGTGTGGGGATAAACTGGGAGGAACAACTGGGGATTGAGACAGACTGCGCAACCCAGGGTTCCAACATGGGGAAATAAAGCCTCAAACCTCTGACTGAAAAAACCTGTGGGTTTGAGGCAGCGGGAGAAACTCCCAGCCTCACAGGAGAGTTCATTGGAGAGACCCACAGGGTCCTAGAATGTACACAAACCCACCCATACTGGAATCAGTGCCAGAAGGGCCCACTTTGCTTGTAGGTAGTGGGGGAAGTGACTGAAAGCTGGCAGAGAGCTAAACAAGCAGCATTGTTCCCTCTCGGACCCTTCCTCCCCAGACAGCAGCACAACACAGCAACTGGATTGCCCCACCCTAGTGACTCCCTAAGGCTAGGCCCCTTATAATGTAACTTGTGCGCCAAGACAAAAAAAAAATTGGACCAAATGAAAGACCAGATCAAAGTTCCAGGAAAAATACAACTAAGTGATGAAGAGATAGCCAACCTACCAGATGCATAGTTCAAAACACGGGTAATCAGGATGCTCACAGAATTGGTTGAGTATGGTCACAAAATAGAGGAAGAAGTGAAGGCTACGAAAAGTGAAATAAAGGAAAATGTATAGGGAACCAACAGGGATGGGAAGCAACATCCGAATCATAGGGGTGCCAGAAGGAGAAGAGGAAGAGCAAGAAATGGAACACTTATTGGAAAAAATAATGAAGGAGAACTTCCCCAATCTGGCAAAGGACATAGACTTCCAGGAAGTCCAAGAAGCTCAGAGAATCCCAAAAATGTTGGACCCAAGGAAGCACACACCAAAGCACATCACAATTACATTACCCAAGATTAAAGATAAGGAGAGAATCTTAAAAGCAGCAAGAGAAAAGCAGACAATTGCCTACATAGGAGTTCCCATAAGACTCTCAGCTGATTTCTCAAAAGAAACCTTGCAGGCAAGAAGGGGCTGGAAAGAAGTATTCCAGGTCATGAAAGACAAGAACCTACATCCAAGATGACTCTATCCAGCAAAGCTTTCATTTAGAATGGAAGGGCAGATAAAGTGCTTCCCAGATAAGGTCAAGTTAAAGGAGTTCATCATCATCAAGCCCTTATTATATGAAGTGTTAAAGGGACTTGTCTAAGAAAAAGAAGATAAAATATATGAACAGTAAAGTGACAACAAACTCACAACTATCAACAACCAAACCTAAAAACAAAAACAGAAAGAAAAGAAACTAAGCAAACAACTACAACAGGAACAGAATCACAGAAATGGAGATCACATGGAGAGTTATCAACAAGGGAGTGGGAGGGGGAGAGAGGGAGAAAAGGTACAGGGAATAAGTACCATAAATGATAGGTAGAAAATAGACAGATGGAGATTAAGAATAGTTTGGGAAATGGAGAAGCCAAAGAACTTATATGTATGACCCATGGATATGAACTAAAGTGGGGGTAATGAGGGTGGGAGGGCAGAGGGGAATAATGGGGGGAAATGGGACAAATATAATAGTATAATCAATAAAATATACTTAAAATTGAAAAAATTCTCTCTTTAACTTTTGGCATTTTAAGTATCTTAGTATTGATCACTTTGCATTCATCTTGTTTGGGACTCTGTGATTTCTGAACCTGGATGTCCATTTACTTAATTCGCCACGTTAAGGAGTTTTTCAGCCATTGTTTCTTTAAATAGGTTTTCTGTACCTTTCTCTCTTCTCCTTCTGGGACTCTATGATGCAATGTTGGCACGCTTGATGTTGTCCCCAAGGTCCCTTAAACTAGCCTCACTTAAATATATTTCTTCTTTTCTTCAAATGGATGATTTCCACTACCTTGTTTTCAAGGTCACTGATTCAGTATTCTGCATCATCCAAACTGCTGTTGATTCCCTCTAGTGTATTTTTCAACTTAGTTATTATATTCTTCGGTCCTGATTGGTTGGTTCTCTTTTTATGCTTTCTGCCTCTTTGGTGAAGTTCTCACTGAGTTAATATATTCTCCTAAATGTTGCACAATTATACATTTTAATTGGGTTTATCATCTATATTTTAGTATATGTAATACACAGTTGTAATTTATGTATAAAATATGCATCTATTTAAGTTATATACATAGATATTACAGTGAAAAAATGCATTGTTACCACATTTAATGTCCAGAAATCTATAAAAATAAAATTCGCTCTGGCTGAGTGGCTCAGTTGGTTGGAGCATTGTCCCATGCACCAACAGGTTGTGGGTTCAATTCCTGGTCAGAGCACATAACCTAGATTGTGAGTATGTTTTCCCGTTGAGGTGTATGCGGGAGGCGACTGACTAATGTTGCTCTCTAACCTCAGTGTTTCTCTATCTTTCTGTCTCTCTCTTTCTAAAATTAATAAACATATCATCAGTTGAGGCTTAATAAGCAAGTAAGTCAAACAAGCCTGGGACCTACATTGAATACAGGCATACTTGTGTGTCCTAAAATAAGAGCAACAATGAACTTTGTATTCAGTGTTGCAAGGCCCTCAAACATGGAGAATGCAAAAATAAAAGAGAGGTGAGCCAAAGCCTATCTTAAAGAATTCCACATCTATACCTCTAGTTAAATTCATTCTCACAAAATGAAATTCAGTCAGTGCCTTTAGGCGCAACAACATTTTCTCTACAGATGTGTTATAAAAGTCAAAATGTGAAGTGGAAAATCGATACTTTGTAAATTTTCTCTACACAGTAAGCAAATGAATGTTGAACACCCACCGTGACAGGTGGGAGTGGCCCTGTGCTTGGTGACAGCCCCGCAGAGGTATGCAGGTGAGGCCACGCCTCTCGCTCTCAGCGTGTCACTGAACACTCTGCCCTGGGCTCTCTGGAGGTGAGCGAGCTCACAAAGAACTTTCCAGGCTTAAGTCACGGCATGAGGAAGACCAAAACTCCCGACGTGACCTCAGGCATTTGGGGACAGATGGTTTGTTCCTTTTGTCTGTAGCAGAGGGTGTGTGTACTGACAGGATGAGGAGCGTGTCCCTCCGTGGAAAGTGGCTGTGCCACAGTGAGACACGTGGCCGAGTGAATGTGAATCAGCTTCCCGAGCCGGCAGTCCTGCTTTCGTTTGCCGCAGTGGCGTTGCGCTGCTCTGCTCCTGCACAGGAAACTCGGGGCTGTGCACCATTACGGTCAATTTTTCCACTTTTGTGTCTCCATGGCCACATGGATGAGCAGGTAACTTAAGTCCACATAATGCGCAGTTGTGCCCTGTGATTCCTAACCTTCACGCCTGAGGGCTGAAATCTATTTCTGAGAAGATTATTAACTTTTAACGTTTTATTGTCTTGCACTGTTATTTTAAATTTAAATTACACTTCTACTGAAATTACTTGGGTTAATACAAATCCTGTGACATAGACAGGGGGGCGATAGTATTTGCACAAAACAAATGAGGAAAGGGGGCCCAGGGTTTTCGGCCACACATCTGAGTAGGGGCAGGGTTGGGAACAAAGGACAGGCATGGACTTCTGGGCCTGCACTTCTCCCAGTCACTCTTAGGGTGATCTGAATCCTGCACGTACAGTAATACAGTTTTAAAAGTAATAAATAAAGAAGTGTTTTGTCGTTGCTCTCTTAAAATAGGTGACTAAATATACTGACTTTTAAATCTGGTTATGTTGTACTATTTCTTCAATGTCTTACACTTTGAAACAAGAAAGTCACTTTTAGAACCCTTCCCTAGGGACTTCAAAAACAGATTGCACACCTTGAAAATGAGTACTTTTTTTCTTTTACTTAAAAAAACATTCTCTGTGATGAGAATATAACCAGAGACATTGAAATTAAGAACAAACAGACAGTAACCAGAGAGGAGGTGGAAGGGGGGAATGGGGGAGAATGGGGAAGGGTTTTTAGGAACATCTATAAAGGACACACGGACAAAACCAAAGAGGGGTAGGGTCGAGGGTGGACATGGGGATGTGTGGGGTGGGTGGGGTGGAGGAGGGAAAATGGAGACAACTGTACTTGAACAACAATAAAAAATGTTCTCTGTGATGAACCGTTTCTGATGATGAGTGCAAGAGTACAGGCTGTTGAGTTTAAATGCCGTTAGATGGTAAGAGACCCCAGACATTAAGAAAAACGATGTTTGGGGTAGACTATTGCCGTGGCACTGAATATGTTCTGTAAGGTTTGCTTACTGGTTTAATTTTACTGTATACAGCTATAACACTAACATTGAAGAGCACAGAGCACTTTTGGTGAGCGAGCTGGTATCTTGGGTTACAGCTAGTCATAATTAATGTCATGTTCTTCGCCTGCTTAGGGGGTTGAATCCCTTTAATTTTCTGCATCTCCCAGAATGTCATCCTTAAAATAGAACTTGTCATTTTCTCCACCAATTTTCCCTGCCCCTCCCAACTTTATTCCAAGAAGGGAAGATGACAGAATGTGATCATTTGTCTGCTCAGAGTCTGAGGGTGTTGAAGCTCTGAGTGGCAAGGCAGATGGAGTCGCTTCCCCAGTTCTCGCCCACCACCTCCGCAGAGAGGGGGTGCTCACATGGGTCAGTCACTGAGAGATACTGACTTCAGCCTCACGCTGCTGCTAGGAAAAGTGGCCGTGCTTCCTGGTTCATTGATAAGGAAAATAAAGTTTGTTAATTTATAAAATTATTGCTAAGTTATCTTTGAAGCTTCTGACCTTTATAAATAGAGTATATTTCTATCATTACATAAAGAGTAAGTATATATTTTCTATAAGTGTGTAGTAATTTTAATATATACTTTTCTATATTTGGAAAATTAAATTTATCCATCTTAATATCTGGCATGATGTTTTGACCAAAAGTGAGGGTTGCCAATCTTATGTGAATGAAATTTGCTGTTTTAGGAGGACTTTTTGTTAGCTCCCAGAGACAGCAATAAGATCTTTAATTCTTTGCTTCACGTGGTACACTCAAGTATTTGGAACAATACCTTTTTACTGTTTAGCATTTTACATTGAAATCAAAAGCAATAGAGGTCAGGCATCATTACTTTAACTTCAAATTCAAATTTAGTGTCAGAATATGCTTTAAATAATTAATCTAATTACTATACATTTTCATGTACAAAAATCATTGAGAACATCTAGCATCACCCTGTTGCTGTGAGAACTCTTTCCCTGGGGTCTTCAGACACAGATTGCAAACTCTGAAACTCGCATGTCTACTGTGGGGCCCCTTAAACCCACCGTCTTAGCCCGACCAGGTAAGATATGACCAGAAGGCCAAAGAAAGCAGGAGAACTATACACAGTTTCAATAAATTCATTAACATGATGTTATTAGTAAATAATACCAAGTTACTAATAGGTTCCAACAGAAGGAAAAACTGTATCGGAGTTATAAAGCCAGAATTAATCAGGGAGGACCAGAGGCAGTTAGTTTATATGAAAGGCAAGTGTAATGAGAAATATGAATGAGGAGTCAGAAGTCCCAAATTCTAGCCTATAATTCATACCCATCAAACAGGAAAATCTGGATAATTTATTCAACCTCGGGCTCAGGGTCTGCTGCCCTCAGACAAGCCAGTCTCACAGGACTGTGAGGAGGGTCACACAGCACAACGCATGTTGAAGTGCTGTGCACCTTCCTGTCTCCACTTACAGGAGAGCCTCTGGCTTCTCTGCCCGCTGCTCCCATTCCTCGTGCGTGCAGCTGAATAGATCCATTTCCTTTCCCTGTTTCTCTCTGCCTGCTCCACTGTAAACTCGTCACCACCTCGATCTCTATCTGAATCCTCTTTGTGTCCACGGCCACAGCAACATTGACAGTTGTTAATAAGTGTGTGACTAAAGGAATAAGCATCACTTTCGCGGTCGTTACTGCCACATGAAAATCTTCAGCCTGAACACTCACTGAATTTGCTATATACTCTGGACACAAGCCTTGAGCACCCTCTCAGATTCCTGTGCTGGCTTCCTTCTCTTCAAAGGCACCTCCTGTTTCTGGGGCTGTGCCCATCCCAGCCCTTGTCAAGTTCCCTGAACAGGCTGGATCTGAGGGGAAGCCCCAGAGCCATGTGACACACCCACAGAACCCCATCTGCGCCATTCATCCTGGAGTGCATGGAGTAGGGGACCCCAAAAAGGTAGGCCCAGGTCCTGATTCCTGGCACCCGCAATGGTGACCTTGGACATAGGGTCTTTGAAGATATAGTTGTAGTTAAGAATACTGAGATGCGATCCTATCCCTAAATTCAATGACTGGTGTCCTTAGAAAGGAAAGAAGGGAACTGCGACCTGCAGACATGGATGAGAAGGTGCTATGAGCAGGGAGGCAGCCAGTGGCAGCGCGGCTGCGGGGGCTGGTGGCCTCCAGCTGGGGGCAGGGGCGGGGTGCAGACGCCTGGGGCAGCTCCTCCTTCAGAACCTCCAGAAGGAGCTGGTCTCTCAACTCCTTGATTTCTGACGTTTGCCCCTCAGAGCTGTGAGAACAACTGTCCATTGTTTGAAGCCACACTGTCTGTGGCAGTTTGTTGTGGAAGCCCTAGCAAACTATCAGCGATAGACACCTGTCCCTTCTGTTAGAGGAAGTGCCCCTTTGGGGGCTTGGCGCTCGGTCCAGAGGGGCCATCAGGGCCAGGAGGGTAACTCAGGAAGCAGATGCCCAAAGCCCCTCCAGAGCCCGGCCCTCTGCTTTCTTCTTGGGGTCTAGGCTCCTCCCGGCGTGGTGTCTGGGCTCCCGCTTTCAGCGACGCCTCAGCACCTGGCTGTCCCGCTTGCCCAGCGGCCACCCTAGTTTCCTCCCATTTCCCGTGGAGGCGGCACTAGAATGACGTCACGAGGTGTCAGATTGTGTTTTCACTCTGCCTGGTCTCCTCGCCTTCGGTGCCCCGGACTTGCACCTTGCACATGTGCACACACACGAGGCATCCCTGCTTAGTGAAAGGCTTAGCTACGAGAGCATGCGTATTAGGTTGAAGTATTAGAGGAAGGCTTTAATTGTCACTGAATTCATTTTCACTTCCTGAGAAATTCCTGGTGAAAAAAAATAATTTTTAGCAGGAGCAACCATAAGAAGCTGAAATGCCAACCTAGATTTAAATGTATCAGTTACATAAATAATAAGATTCTCTATAGTTAGATATGAAGGCTATAGGTTTTCCTGATTTGTTACATAGTTCTAAGAAATGGGCATAAATTTACTGTACTGATTCCATGAGACAACACAATGACTCATTAATTGTACTTTGAAGAATTTTAAAATTGCAAAGTAACTGTGCATTTATGACACTAAATTTTAGTTAAACATGTTACTGTCACTGGAGTCTTTCTTTTTTTCTTTCTTTCCCAACCAAAGAGTGCTGTCAGGAGCCAGAAGGGAAAGAGGTGAACTACCACTTGTCTGAGTAGCTGGAATAGTCAAAGAAAAAAGCCAAAGATGAAAGTTGAGCCTTTAACCTCCTACTGAGATGGTGCGGGAAATGGTCTGAAGCTGCAGGCGGTGCCTGGCCTGCCTGTGCTGTTTCCCCGCAGGAGGTGCGCGTGGAGGGTCAGAGGTCAGCCCCTGTGTTGCCTGTGGAGGAGCCTGAGCAAAAGGCTCTAGCTGGATGTTTATGGACATGGGGTTGGGGCAGGGAGTGGGGAGCCAGATCTCTGAAGAACAATGAAAGAATTAGGAAAATGGAATGATTTAATTGCTAAGTAAAATTTAGTTGACAAAATTGTGTGTAGTCTGGTTAAGAAATAATTAGGGTAGAACACACCATCCATGTTGTATCTGTGAAGGATATGTACAAGGAAGAATGTGACATGAAGAAACTAAGAGCTATGTTAGTAGAAAAATGTTAAATAGTGACAGTTATATCAGTATCGACAGTCGTAGACTAAGTATGTATTGTGACATGACCATCACAACACATCCCTCACCTAACGGGTTAATGTTTTCTCCCTCCCCCCCTTTTTTGTGGCGAGAGCATTTAACTCCCTTAACAAATTTCAGGACTGTATGGAATCGAAAATAGTCTTACTCATGGATGCAGAGGATAGTGGTTACGAGGTGCTGGGGAAGGGGGAAATGGAGATGTTGGTCAAGGATGCGAAGTTTTAGTTATGCAGAATAAACTTATTTTTAATTTCATTCGATTTATGGGGTGATGTTGGTTAATGAATGATACAGGTTTCAAGTGTGCAAATCCAGGACACATCACCTGTGTTGTGTGTTCACCACCCGCAGTCAGGTCTCCCTACGTCACCACGTATTTGACCACGTTACCCGTCAGCCCCTCCTTCTTTCTCTCTGGTAACCACCATCCTCATAGTCTGTGTCTATGAGGTTTTGTTTGCTGCTTTCAGTTTGTATCCCATATACGAGTGAACTACTACATTGTTTTACTTTCTCTGGCTTATTTTACTTAGCATGATATTCTCAATATGTGCCCATGTTGTCACAAATGACAGTATTTCATCTTTTCCTAGGGATGAGGAGTATTCCATGGTAGAGACGCACCACGTCTTCCTTATCCACTCATCTGTCTAAGGGACACTTCAGTTGTCTCTGTATGTTGGCCAGCTGTGAACACAGGGGTACTTACGGGTGTATCGTGTTTTTAATCCTCACCTGAGGAAATGTTTTTTGACTTGAGAGAGAGAGAGAAAGAGAGACAGACAGCCAGGGGATCGAACCTGCAACCTAGGTACATTCCCTGACTGGGAATCAAGCCTACAAACTCTTGGTGTAGGGGATAACACTCCGACCAACTGAGCCACCCTGCCAGGGCAAGGATACATATATCTTTACAAATAAATGTTTTCAGATTTTTTTTCAGGTAGTTACCCAGTAGAGGTGTTGCTAGGTCACATGGTAACTCATATTACTTCTTAGAGGAACTGCCATATGTTTTCTATAGAGGCGGTACCAGTTTGCATTCCCACCAGAGCCGTGAATGAGGGCTCCTTTTTGCCACAACCTCTCCAATACTTGTTATTACCTGTCTTGTTGACAACACCCATTCTAACTGCTGTGAGGTGGTATCTCATTATGCTTTACTTTAAAAATGTGTGTTCATTGAATTTTCAAATAATGTGCTCAACATATTTTTCTTCAACCTCCAGATACCATTTCAGGAAAAGTACCTCTAAATTTAAGTCAATAAGTCTCATTCTTAAGCTAAAAAAATATAATAAATGCATTCCAAGCAATCAAATAGTCTGGAAACACAGGGGACATAGGATAATTCCTAAGAGAGTAGAGGATATAAAAGACTACTCAGACAAGCTGAGTGATCATGTTTGGGGAAGAGAATGGAAAATGGAAGTTGGATGTGCGGACTGTCCAGGGAAGGCAGCCTGGGCTTTGGAAACAGGGATTGAGTAGGGGTGAGGGATGCAGTAGGATTCAAACTCATGGAAGCCCATCTGATTCTAGTTGATTTAAGTTCTAGTTTAAACAAGGAAAATCATAAGTTAGGTTAGTGCTCCCTTGGTTAAAACCCTGCCTTAACTACTTACTACATGTACAAACTGATACATAGAGAAAACTAAGATATGGGCCAGGGAATTTCCACATATGAGGGGGGACCCAAAAAACAGAATTATCTGCTGGAAGGCAGGCCCTATAGTACCAGCTTCCCCACTACAGGAGTGTCCTAGGAACCCATCTGTATCAGTGTACCAGCTGGCCTTGTTGTGAGAGGCTGAGTTCAGCTTCATGGATTTTTTTGAAGACTTTCAATATGTTTTCCCATTTCACGATGGGTAACTTACAAGCACACTTGCCCACATTGTGCTCAGTGTTCAGCAATTTCTGACCAAAAAGGGAATGAACCTCATGCCCCACCCTCCTTATTCACCTGATCTTGCCTTGAGCAACTTTTTTGTTTCCCCGGGTAAGAAAAGTCCTCAAAGGGAAGTGCTTTGCCCGTGTGGAAGAGGTGAAACAAAAAGAAGCACTGAAAGGCATCAACATTGACAAGTTCAAAAACTTGAGCAGTGGGAAAAACGTCTAGATAAGTGTATTCATCAAATGGAGAATGCTTTGAAGGTGACCGAAGTCTAAACGTGTAAGAATAAGTACACTTTTTTTATAAATAAACTCTGTTTTGGGGGTTCCCCTTGTACAGTTAGGATTAGACAATCATTAAACTCTTGGGTAAACACTCTAATGCTGAGAAGAATCAGATGTGTTACAAAATCCTGGTTTTTAAACCCACCCAAAACCCACCACGGAAGCAAAGAGACTTCGATGAACTGAACATCCCAGGGATGAAAGGCCTCCAGCTGTCAGTGAGGGATGGGGACGAAGAAAGCAGCTACACTTTACTCAATTCTGAACATCTGCATGAGAGCTCTCGTGGTGGCTTAGGCCCCCAGGAGCTCCGGCCCCAGCATGAGTGTGCCCACACGCCACTCTGCCCTGGTTACAGGGGCCAGGGTAGGTCTGAAGCGTAGCGTGCTGGGAAGCTTAGGGAAGGCTGAGAAAGTGAAGGGAAGAGCTATGGGCCTTTGTTGGGTGCCCACAGTGGAGGAGCGGGGAGCTGAGAGCGCCCTCTAGGGAGCACACCAGCTACTGCTAAGGGCCGATGGTGCCTGCTGAGGCCTGGAGGGAGCAGGGTCCTGTGAGGCGTGGGCGTTTGCTGCATGTGCTGCAGAGGCTGTGAAGCGGCACAGGACAGAGGGAGGCCCCGTGTGCAGTAAACCAAGAGCGGCAGGGAAAGCAAAAGTCCGGGTGAAACAGAGCTGGCGGTCAGGTTAGTAAGGCTGAGAAAGGCCTTGCACGGTGTGAACCCAGCTGGCTGGTCACTAAGCAAAATGAAACATCAAGAGTGCTGCTGGTGGAAGTTCTCAAGGCGCATTGCGAAGGACGTCCTGTGTTCTCCTTAGTGGAGAACTGATTCAGAGACGTGAACGGCCACACACAGCTCAGATTCACAAAGACACTCCTCTCCACCCCAGTGGCCCAACACACGAAGGGTGCACCCTTTCTGGAAGAATATGTCACGTGTTTCAGTCCTAATTACTCTTTGTGTATAATATGCAGCATAAAGTGAACAATAACAATGTTAAAGAAGCAAGGAAAGGTAATGACGGTAAAAAGAACACTGAGTAGATACAAACCTAGAAGTGGTGCAGATGCATATTATTAGGTAAAGAATTAAAATTATGCATAACCAATATGCCAAAAGAACTATAAGAAAGGTAGTGTAAATCAACACCAGGAATCTCAGAAGAGCAAGAGAGATTATTTAGAAGAGACAACAGCAGTGGAAATGCCGAACTTGAAAACGGTAAGATAATGCAGAATCCATCCCATGGCCTCAGCAGCGGAACAGGTGCAGAGCAAGGGTCCCTTCATGCTGGTGGTGCCGCCGGCCGGGCCAGCTGATGCAGAACCTGCAGGGCAGCAAGCACCAGGAGAGCGGCGGACGGCTTGTCAGATACAGTGGAGGCCAGAAATGCAGGGGCCATTTTCAAAGGGCTGAAGAAACATCTATCAACCTAGAATTCTACATGCAGAAAAATGCCCTTCAAAAGCAAGCCTTTGAGGCAGAGAGAAGCTTCAATAACTCGTTGGCAGCCCACTTCCTGATGTGTGATGACTCCAGAAGAAAGCTCAGATTTACAGAAGAGATGAAGGACACACGGAGGGTGAGTCTGTGGATAAAAAGAAAGGGCTGTTTTTGGTTTTTATACACACTTATGTACTTATATTTATTCATTGCTAAAACACTAACTGTTCAAAGTTTATAGATGACGATGCACTGTGAATTTATAGCACATGAGCACCATCTGAATACAATCTTATAAAACATCTGCAAAAACAAGAGGTGCAATTTTTTGAGTGCCTCCTCTGTGCCAGATGTACTTGGCACATTAAACCTGGTTTCCAGCTCTTTGTGTCTAGCTAGGAAACGGAGGCTCCGAGGAGCGAAGTAACTTGCCTCACACCCTGCAGCCAACTGAGTTACACAGCACGAAGTCCAGCCCTTGCTCTTATAAATGCCAGGATGCATGAACAGCGCTCAGAAAATGCCTCCATTCTGTCAGCAGGAAAGCACTCATTGGGATACCATGCAGTCGTGTAGCAGGGTGCAGAGTTCTAGGTGTGCTGAGCCAGCGTCAGGTGGGAAAAGTCGGGTGGGGTGCAGCGAGACTGTGAGTCTGCAGAGGTGTGTAGAGACAGATGCGGATCCAGGTGCAGATTTGGGTGCTTTTCTGCACAAGCACATGCACGCGCACACGGAGAGAGACCAGCTCTTCCTGATGCATAAGGACTGCGGAGAGGTTTTGAACTGAAGGAGTATTTTAAAACTGGAGGGTCAGGATTAAAAGAGAGACCGCTTTTTTACAGCACCGACTTGGTGTTACAAGAAATTTTCATTACATGCTAGGATTTCCCATCTCAATTTTGAAAAGCCAAGGTTTTAAATGAGTAAGACCTTTGCTCATTTATTTGTGTGAGATTGATGGAGGACTCACAACATAAGCTTATTAGGAGCAGAGGCCAGTTCTAATTCCTTTTCTTTTTACTCAGCATAATGCCCTGGTACATAGGCATTAATATTTGTGTGACTTTCATAGGAGACAAACACATAAATAAATAGCACTGCTTAGAAGAATATATAATGTAGAAGATAACATTTAAACAGATTCTTACTGGGTGAGTAGTGTTTTGGGGGGCAATCTATGAGCTACATCACTACAGGCCAGAGTGATACACACATAGATGGGGGCAGAAAAGTACAGATACGTGTTGGTGAAGTGGAGTCTTTGGGGGGAGACAGTGACATGGGGAAGGTAGGTTGGTGCGGGGCTGTGGAGTAAGGGGAATCATTGATGGGCTCTGAACTGGGTGTACCTCAGACATCGCAGCTTTGGGGAGACTCATCTGGCAAGGGGTTGTTTCTTTGAAGCAAGTGTTGTAGGCGGTCCTCTTTGCTGTTGTAAGGACCTCTTCTCAGCTTCTCCTTCCCTCTCCCAGCCGCCCTCCTGTGTTCTCGCCCAGGTCCTGTCCCTGCCATTCCCCTCTGCGCCTCCCTGGCGGTGGCAGTAGCAGCCCGTGCCATTCTGTGCTTTTCTGAGCTCTCTGCCTACTCACGGAACACACGCTCTCACACAAGTGTTGGATGTTCATGGTTCTCTTTTCTTCAGGTCTTTTCCAGCCTCCGTCCACATGGCCGTGTAACCGGAATGGGAGACATTGCATCCCTTTCAGGGACAAAAACCCCATAGGACTTGAAGCCAGACAGGCCGTCTTGGTGTTTTGACTCCACAGAGTAACAAGGCTGAGCTTGGGAAAGCACATACCCATATGAGCTACAGTTTCTTCTCTCTGCAAACCCCAGACAGAATACTCCTCTTGCCCACACTCTGACCCCAGCCTGGCTCCCTGGCTCCGCCCTTGTGGTCTCCATGACTTGTCACTTCCTCTGGGAAGCCTCCTCCAACACTCCGTGCCCGCGCCGCTGCTACAGGAGCCTGAACCACACAGTTCTGCTGGTGTATAGTGGCACAGTTGCCTGTTTGTCTGTGTTTTCCACTGAGCTGCCAAGTTACTGAAGTCATGTATTGTATCTGCCATGTATATTCATCTTTTTTGGCCAGTGTCTAGAATATTAGCAGAAATTTACTAGACTCAGTAAACTTTTGTCCAGTGAATGAATGAATGACATCATAAAAAGATATAAGGAGATATTTCATCATTGTTTCCATATACCTAAATTCCTCATTCATTTTGTGATATCTTCAATATTTTTGTGTTCCCGTGATTCTAGAGCATTGCTTCCACACCCTCCCCCAGAGTACCCTCCAATCTGCCTGTGCTGATTCTCACCTTCTTTACACAGGATTAAGGGGTTAAGGATTTACTGGGATGAGGCTCGGGAATAGGAATGCTGGCCCAGGAGAAAAGTGCTCCTCTACAGAGCTCTTAGGAAGCTCTCATTGTCACGAGCTGCCCTTGTCATCCTGAGCTGCTCTTCACAGCTTCTACGACATTAACCAACCCTCCCAGCTTGGGTTCTCTCACCCCACCCTCAGAGAGGCTGGCCCCTGTGGGACTGCCCTCTGAGAAGGAGCCCGGGGCCGCATGTGCTCACTGGGCCAAACGGTGCCCCGGGAGTGCCCTGGTTCTGCAGAACTTCTTTGAGGTGAAATCCTTTCCCACAAGATGCTTTGTCATTTGCTTGACATCTTTCTTCTTTCTTTAATGAGGGAGGGATGGAAAGATAATTTAATCTGAAATGCTACCACCTCCATAGCAAGAGATTAATTGGATGCTGTCTGGAAAAGTATTTGAGCACCTCAGAGCCTGTGAAGACAGCGGGTGGAATGGACAAAGTAGGGCAAGGCAGCCCCTGGCACAGCTCCTTTATCAGGCTGAGGGAAAATGCAGCCCTTGCTTTTGTCTACCCTTAAATTGCCTTAAAAAAAGATAATTTGGTATCACAGTAAATGTGGATTTGACTCAACCAGGATGCTGTCTGATTCCACTTTGTTGAATAACATGATGTTACTGACAAAATAACTGTGTAGTCTCTTCAGCTTTGAAACATCCCTCCAAGATCTCCAAACAATCTTTATTTATAATGTTTCCAAGATACAGTTTCAACCTGTAGACCACAGTGATTAGAAATGAAGAAAATCAGACCTGATAGCAGCGGATAGGCGAAGCAGGGTGTGGGGCTGGGTGTCTACACGGACCGCGGCAGGGAGTGCATGGGCCTCACACGTGTGGGCTTCCTGCAAACCTCACACCCTCGGGTCCTGTGCTCTGAGGAAGCAAAGTTAAACCTGACAGCGCTTTCTGTAAATTCACCTCATGGGAGAAAATGTCAGTAAACTCCAGTCTGTATGGTTGTATAAACCTGCACACTCACCTGTCCAGTTCTGCTGGGAGGGGAAGCTAGTGCCTACCTCCATCATGGCAGGTTTGGAGTGAAGTTGATTTTTGCCAAGGGTTTCCCCGTTATTGGGCCCTCAGTATTTTCTTGATGTTCCGAAATAGAGCTTTATCCATTTCTAACTATTGTCCATGTGTGGGCAATGGTGCTGACTGTTTATCTGTCTTATTGCTCTGTGGGAAATCTGTAGACCAGTTTCACCAGCTTGCAATGCCTGGGGCCCAGCTGTTGCCCCTTTCCTTGCTGTGTTCTGCAGCTGGGCCAGGAGTTCACTAGGATCTCAGTACGGCTAGTTTACGTTGTCCGACCATGTGCTGCCTCACATTTATTTGCTTGAAACATGCAGCAATCTTGGTCTGTCTTTCTCCTTCTTTTTTCATAAGAGATGTGGGAATAAAAAATTGTATCCCTACTAAGGAAAAATAGAAGTTCCAGCTCAATGATAAATTGCAAATGACACTTGGCCTCCATGTTGGGGGCCGTGAGGGAATGGCGAGGTGGGGCAGGGCGCACTGGGGACCCTTCCCACCTGAGGGGTCCCTTCCAGCTCCTACTGTCACTGACATGCATGGACAGGTCTCACTGTGGTCCAACCACCTGGTTATGTCAAGAGAAAGCAGATATTAGCTTTTCATTAAAGCCTTCTACTTTTAAACATTGTTCTTCAAAGCCAGTGTGTCCCCTTTAAGGTTTCCTTACTTGGGTTCCCAGCCTGCCACTCACTCCAGTACCTGCTGCTACAGGCAGACTCTGTCCCTGGGCACCCGCCCTGCCTGGAGCCGGCCGCCTGGCGCTGCACTGGCTGCGGCTGTCGGGGCTGTGGAATGCACTCCCCCACCTGCTACCGAGTTTCAGTTCATGACCCTCAGACTCCTTATAACGCCCTTTTCAGGTTCCTCCTCACTGCCGGGCCCAGTCTCTATGTTTTTCCTTCATAATGCGCTCAAAACTTCCTTTTCCGTCCCACCTCCACTAAGCACCTACCTGGGGTTACCATCACTGACTTAGTCCTGAGCAAACACAGTGACCTTGCTGCTTTTCCTGTTCAAGGAGGGACACTCCATCACTGTCTGTGCTGGGCGCTGTGTGGTGCCGGATGAGCTGCAGCCCCTGACCGCCCCGCCCAGCTGCCATGCAGCTGTCTCCTAGCGAAAGCTTCTGTGCAGACACCCAGCTCATCTTTCTCCGTTTCTTTCTGGGTCGTGGCCCACATTCCAGCATGGTCTATAAATCCATCCTGCCACCAACTGGCTCTGAACTGTGTGGGCCTGGAGGTCAGGACTTTCCTCGGAGGAGCTATGGTCTGCCCTGTCCTTCGGCTCTGTCTGTCCAGACACCTGCGGTGGACATGGCAGGCTTGGGTCCCGGCGCCCAGCTTGCTTCCCCCGGAGGCTGTCCATCCGCTTACCACCGTGGTCCCCGCACCACGCACACAACCGGTGGAAAATGCTGGGTTGCTTTCTGTCTGTGGGAACTTGATAATGGAAATGATTTAGACGAGGGTGGCAAACGTTTCCTCTGAAGGACGAGGGAGTCAGTACTCCAGGCTTCGCGGGCCTGCGGGCTCTGCTGAAACCACTCGCCTGGGTGGCTATAGAGCGAACTCAGCTAGACAATACAGGCCGTGAAGAAGAATTGCAGTCAAGCTCCATGCATAGCCGATGGCTGACCAGGCTGTAGTTTACTGGGTGTCCTCCCCACCTCCGTGCTCGCGGCCTGAGGGCTCGGCGGTGCTTCCTCAGCATTCCTGGTGGAAACGAGGTTTGCTGTGGCCTTCAGGCCCTCCTGTCTGTCATTGTCTATGTGGTGGAGGTGGCAGAGTCCTGAGTGACAGGTCCGCTGTCGCCTCCTTTCCACCTCCCGTGTTCTAAACTGACTGAAGGGAAACGTGAAGAAGCACTTGCTCCGTGTCACTGGTACTTGTGTTTCTGACACGCGTCACAAGTCCCAGCCTCCACACAGAACTTAGTGAGAAGAGCCAGAAAAGCCAACAGAGGGAAGACCAAAGGTTTGTTATATGATGCTGCTCTTTCTTCCTTTCAAATATGAGAGTCAACGAGGGAAGCTGAAACCATCCATATATTGAATTTTGTGGCGTCAGTAAACTCCAAGTAAATGTAAGGGGAAAAGGCTGTTGTTTAAAACGTTAAAATATTAAAGAAAGACAAGGCTATTTTCTTTGATTTTTGTGCATGACAGTTTTGGTGAACA
This sequence comes from Desmodus rotundus, assembly GCF_022682495.2. Lineage (NCBI taxonomy): Eukaryota > Metazoa > Chordata > Mammalia > Chiroptera > Phyllostomidae > Desmodus > Desmodus rotundus. The sequence continues at coordinate 17,037,840 of NC_071396.1, read as the reverse complement.
ACATTCAAAATCCCAGTCAAAATCTTGTTAGCCTTTCAAATTAACTATGATATAATTGTTTTCAGATAATACTATCTATAGTAAGCCTGAAACTCTCAGTGCAAACAAATGTTAAAAAGAAGACAATTTGGTAAAGGGTCTATTTTTAAAAAATATTGTGCAGAACACAGTGTAAATTATCATATGCAAAACAAATAAACACTTAGATTTTGGAAAAAGAACCCGAGGTGTAACATCAACAAAAAGGATAGCGTATCTAGGAAGAAACTGAGTCAAAAATGCGTGGGGCCAGCACGACAAACCTCAGACCTCCGCTGTTGGCAGGAAAGAGTGACTGGGTACCCGGCAACACACGGCATGTTGTCAGGAAGACAGTATTGCGGAAATGTCTGTTTTCCATAAATTAATTTATAACTATTGTAACTGTGCAACTATTGCATTCCTAATCAAAACGACAAAAGGCTGTCTTATGAATGCTTACAAGAGTAACAGAAAAATAAACCTAGTATCAATTTTACTAATCACATCAAATTTGTAAGTCTTAACGTGTAAAGAAAAAATATTTATTAAAAACTTAAAACTATCAACAAAACAAAAAGATAACTTGCCAGCTGGGAGAAATTATTCACCAATGATATATACTATAAAGGGTTAATATCCAAAATTTATAAAGAACTCGCTTGTACAACATAACACCAAGAAAACAATACATTTAAAAAATGGGCAGAGGACTAGAATGTTTCCAAAGAGGACATACAGATTTCCCGTGGACATATCAGAAGATATTCAATGTCACTAATCATCAGAGAGATGCAAATTAAAACTACAGTGAGATACCACCTCACACATGTCAGAATGACTATCAATAAATCAACGAACAACAAATCAATAAATTGGTGAGGATGTGGAAAGAAGGGAACCCTCGTGCACTGTTGGTGGGAATGCAGATTGGTACAGCCACTGTGGAGAACAGTATGGAGTTTCCTTAAAAAAATTTTAAATGGAACTGCCTTATGAGCCAGCAGTTCCACTTTGGGGAATTTACCGGAAGAAATCCATAGCACTAATTTGAAAAGATACACACATCCCTATGTTTATTGCTATGTTATTTACGATGGCCAAGATGTGGAAGCAGCCCAAGTGTCCATCAGTAGGTGAGTGGATCAGGAAGATGTGGTACATCTACACAATGGAATACTACTCAGCTGTAAAAAAGAATGAAATACTACCATTTGCAACAACATCGGTCCAAATCCATTTAGACCAACACTGATCCTAGAGGGTATTATGCTAAGTGAAGTAAGTCGGAGGAAGACAAATACCAGATGATTTCACTTATACGTGGAATCTGAAGAACAAAATAGACGAACAGACAAAACAGAAGCAAACTCATAGATACAGAGAACAGACTGATGGTTGCCAGATGGGAGGGGGTTGGGGAGATGGGGTGAAAAGGTGAAGGTATTAAGTACAAATTGGTAGTTACAGAATAGTCACAGGGTATAAAGTTCAGCATGGGGAATATAGTCAATGATATTGTAACGACTGTGTATGGTGCCTGGTGGCTACTGAAGTGTCATAAGTTATGTAAATGTCTAACCACTAGGCAGTATACCTAAAAGTCACATAACGTAACATTGTATGTCAACTGTAATTGAAAAATTTTTAAAGTAAAAAGACAGTACAAATAAAATTAAGTCCCTGATTGCTCTCTCTCAAAAAAAAAAAAAAAAGAGGTAAAGGCATATTTTACAAATTTAAAAGTTAAAAAATCTATATAGTTAATATACAAAATCAAATGACAGAAACATGCTTGTATACTAATTGCAAAAAAGGAGAAACATCCTTAAAACGCAAAGAAATAAATACAGACCACACAATAGAAAATTAAGCAAAAACCAATTCACAATTAAAGATGAATAGTCAGTAACCATATGGGAAAAAAGAACCTCGTTCGTAATTAAAGAAATTCACCTTAAAATGAGGTACTTTTTCATCTTCTAATTGGCAAGACTAAAAAGAGTGGTAATTCTGAGAATGTAAGGGTACTCTTATGGTGAAGGGCACTCTTATGTCCTCCTGGAGAGAGTACGGGTTGTCCAGACCCATCTGTAGGCAGTTTGCTGACTTCAAAAATGTGAAATGTACACACCCTTTGACTCCTGAAAGAGCCAAATCCCCTTCCTGGGAAGACTTCCTACTTAGGAATTTGTAAAGGCACGAAAGATACTGAGCTTATAGTGATCACACCTGAACATGCTTTAACAGGAGACCTCTTGAATTACAATAAATGTCTATTTTGGATTACTAAGAGTTGTTAAAACAGTTAGATAGTTTAGCAGATGTTGCTATAAGACACTCTTCAAAACATATTTGGAAGAAAAGATGATGTTGACTATATATGTTACAATTTCTCCTGTATAAGTTATTTTGCACTTGAGATGCATAAAATTTTCAGAATTGGTAAGATGCTAGTGTCTGTAGTTTCTTCTAGTTAATAGGCTAGGAGATCATATGCAAATTGATATTAGATATGACACCTGAATTTATACCTATCTGTTTCCAATTTATTCATAGTCAACTTATTTTGTAATACAGATTTGGTTGCAAGACACAATTATCAAGATTCATGTAGATACTTGCAGCTAGAGAAAGGCGGGATACAATTTTTTAGTCCTTTTTCAGTAAGAAAATTACTTTGGTAGGTTAGAAACAACCCACATTTTTATACTGTGTATTGCTCATACCCCATTAATAAGTGTTATGTAAACCTTTACGTATTTTCAGGACCACCTACCTTGTAGCTGCATATGGCAGGAATCCGTTTCATTTGCTAAAGGAAAATGTGTCTTCCCCGTTCCTGATTTCCTGGAAGGTGTCCACAGCTCTGCCTCACAGCTCCCTCCTCTCTGTCCGTGTGCTCGGGGCCAGGCTGGTAAAGCCCTGCCCTGGCAGTGCTGAGGGAAGGGACCTCACTGGCCTGTTCTGCAGCCAGCTTATGTCAGACTTGGGGACAAAGGCCTCCACACTCTGATTCTTTAGCCTACTTCCCATTTGTCCACAGCTCGTCTGAGAAGACAGATGATATGTATTGAGTCTTCTCAAAACCCCAATATTACGCTATTTAGGAATGAAAATAGTCCCGAGAATGCAACACTGTGACCCATTCAGTTTTAGGTAAAGAGACTTGTATAGTCTAAGACAGTAATTGAACTGAAACCAGAACACAGATTTCATACTTTTCCAGTAATTAAAAGATTTTGCAGGGAAAAACTATATTAAAAACAAAAGCCTCTTAGGAATTGGTTAATTTAATGTAATTAAATATTAGAAATATATACTTGATGAAGTTTTACATTGCTGATTCATTAATGCCTTTCATTGCAATTCATGGAACTTGACCATGAATCGCTGAACTAGACACAATAGGCCAGGCTGCACTTGGCAGGTCCTATCCATCCTGTACTGAAAATATCTCAGCTAAATTAATCTCTGTGGGAAGTTGCTCTTATCACATATTTATAAGATGGAAGTTTATTTATAGTTGAAGTTTCTTGAAAATTTGTTAAAAAATAGCTGAAAAATTATTTGGATGGACTGCCAAACACAGAGTAGGGATTGCAAAAACAGAGAAGCTACTAAAAGTGAGAGTTTTCTACTTAGTTAATAGGTCTCCTACCAAGCAGAAAATTAAAAATCCCTGACTCGCATTGTGGTTTAACTTGTATAAAAGGGCAAAGAAGTTCAAACTCTGGGTATTATTTATACGCAGGTGAAGTCACCTAGTCCAGGTACTGCTGTTTAATCATGTCTGATGGGTTTTAAAATACAAACTATAAACTAATGATAAAAACAATGTTTCAGCTTTGCTGACTTCACACTTTCTTCAGCTCATAGACAGTTAACTTGATGTTGAACATATGCGTGGATATTTACACAAATGGCCCCTAAAAAAGCTACCAAAAATATTTGTATAGCCCAAATATTACCCATCCCCTCTCCCTAGGGAAAACTTTTTTTCCAAGTAGATAAAAATACTGTCTTTGTTCTGGTTCCCTGTCTTCTTTTCAAATCATCTCTGTGTTTAAAGGCTCAGCACTTTCTGGTGGTACTTTTTCCAAGTCTGTCTGAGCTGGGACAGCCACTTCCTCATGTTACAGCTCCTAGTCTAATGGGAAGCAGAATCTGACTTCTCTACTTGAGATTTTTCAAAATCTGTATACTAGGTACAAGACGCAAGTATTTATGTTGCTTCACGTATTATTATTGAGTTTGTGTACCAACAAGAAAGAGGGTTACATCGATGACCTAGAATTAAACTCACTGGGATCGTGGAAGTATTTAGGCTTTCTCCACATTAAACTTGTAACTGTTAGGCAGAAAAAAAAGCCAAGTCCAGCAGATGAACCCAGGAAGCAGGTAGGCAGTGGTCTTGCAGCCCGTCTCCCCCTCTACGTAGCCTGCTTTTCAGCCCGCAGTGCCCCCCACCACTCCCAGCCATGTGCAAACCCCTCTGTGTCTTCTGTGACCCAGCGTCAGTGCAGCCTCTCCTAGACTTTGATTCACCTATCCTTACCTCTTCTGAGAGGGGTTGTGGTCTGTGGCCACAGTGGAATGGGAGATGGGCTGTTGGTTAAAAGCAGGAGGGTCAGAGCTGAGAGTCATCCCACTACCCTGGACAGGGTCTGCTGTCCACCGGCCGTGAGCCCCAGACCAGTACACTCAGCTCAGACCCCCGTGTCCAGGATGCAGGTGTCAGCAGCAGCTGCTGTGGGAGGATGTTGGGGAACGAGCAGTTCCCAGCAAACACTAAGCACTCAGGAGCTGTTACTATTCGTTCTTGCTGTTGCTGATGTTCATCCCCACACATGCCATCTGCATTTCCCTTCTTCTACCTTTGGTAGAATAGGGTTTGTTTGTTATCTATCTCTCCCTGCATTTGGCAACCTATGAAGTAACTGGGGGCATAGAGCAAAGGGTGGCATGTGCATCGACTGTTGTTGGGATCCTGTGCTGTGTCCCCGGGACTGCTCCCTGATGTCCCAGTCTGTGCTGTGTTGGACCCTGTGGACACTCGCCATCTTCCACACACTCCCAGCCTTGGGGGGTCTCTATCTCACTTGTTCTTGGGCACTCAGAAGCAGAAATCACTGCGGGGAAGACCGGGTGAGGACAGCGAGCACGTCATCTACGGGGGGCTCTCGGGGGCTGGCCGTGCACAGCACAGAGGTTACTGTTTCCCTTGACAAGTTCGAGTCCAAGGCTTGGATAGAGAGTCTGAACTGGTTACCTGCATTCAACTTCCAATCCTACACTTGTGTCGTCTTATGGGTTTATTTTAACTTTCTAAGCCTCCGTTTCTTTGTTTATAAAACATGTAGAATACATACCTTGCATACTATTTTAGAAGCTGAAGAAGATAATATCTGAATAATGGATTTTATATAGAGATATATAAGCACATATATCAGATATGGGCATAATAAAAATGATACAGCAGATACGGGTCACAGCTCTTGTCTCTTTATGTCCAGATTACAGCGCAAATTAACGTTAAGTGTGTCCTCGTATTTGATATTCAGAATTCTTCAATATGGGCAACCTGAATGTAACTTTGCACAGCTTTTATGTGTGTACAATAATTATACAGTCTGAAGTTTTAATTTAATTTTTAACCTTAAGTTGGGCAGTTAGGGCCTTGTTTGAATGAATCACTGATGTTCCCGCTGAAGAGAAGCTGCTATGAACTCACTGTCTCTGTCTCACCACTGCTTTTGGAAATTCCACTTTTCCCAGCAGGCCTCTTACCTGCGTGAGTCTGTATGTAGACACCAAGCTGGACCCTGGCTCGCTGAGGCTTTTGGTGAGGGGTATTTTGAGTTGGGTGAGCGCTCGAATAACCAGGCAGGCCCAGAAAGCAGCCGTGCGTGGAAGTTGCCAAATACGGTCTATTGAAAATAGCAAATAGGTGAGGGACAAATACCATATGATCTCACCTTTAACTGGAACATAATCAACAAAAGAAAAAAGCAAACAAAATATAACCAGAGACATTGAAATTAAGAACATTGTAACAATAGCCACAGGGGAGTGGGGAGGGGATAGTAGGGAGAGGGGTCTATAGGAGCTACTATAAAGGACACAAGGACAAAATCAAGGGGGAGGGTAGAGGTGGGGGAGGGAGGTGGGACTGGCTGGGGTGGGGTGGAGGGAAGGGGAGAAAATGCAGACAATTGTAACTGAATAAAAATAAATTAATTAATTAAAAAAGAAAATGAAATAAAACTAAAAAGAAAAAGAAAATAGCAAATAGAATCATGTGTCTGGACAGTAAATTTAGAGAGAGATGGTGTCCCAAGGCCTGTGAAGCTGGTATGTTTGGGGAGCGTTGTTGGTGATGGTGAGGAGGATGAAACGGTCATTTCTTTTACACTTGCGGGTGGAGCTCAATGCTCTGATTTTGCAATTTTCATTTTGTTCAGTGTTGGGGACTGTCACCATGCGCGGCAAGGATGTGGTCTGAGCGTCTTTCTTGGTTTCCTCCCTCTGTCTCTCTTCTCTGCTCACTGGTTAGCTCTTGGCCAGCACTTGCCTGGGATGGGTCTTCCGCTCCTTACTCTGGAGCTAAATCTTTAAGAAGGAGTGGAAGGTCGAGGGACTGGCAGGTCCTCCTTTGTGCTTGCCTTCCTTTTCCTGGGGCAGCAGGGGAGAGGCAGGCGGAATGATGACGGCAGCCGGTGGGGAAGGAGGAACCTGCAGAGGGTGAGGAGGAGAGGCCAGCCACAGAGAGAAGGGTACATTTCAAAGAGTGGACTTGCACAGGCGTCCCGGGAAGAGCGAAGGCCGAGGCGCCAGAGCAGGCAGGCCCCCAAGCCCCCGGCGGCTCAATGTCCAGGACGTGCAGCAGGTGTGGGCAGCAGCTGCTCTGGTAGCATGTGTCCTGGTTGCTGGTGCCCTGCTGCGGTTGCCTGTCAAGGCTGCCAACTCGAAGATCAAGACCCGAGGGCTGGGAGATGCTGTCAGGTACAGACACCAGGGTTGTTGATTTGGGGAATCTCAGGTTTGTCATATTCAACCTGTTATTGTCCAAAAACGAGGTAAATTCAATCTGTAAAGATGTCAGTGACAGAGACTTCGACATACCTAGCATATTAAATATTTTAGTCACATGCAGTCTTGGCTTTTGTGGTCATTATATTTATTATTTAAGATAACCTAGTAATTCCAAAAACAGATTGCAAAAATAGTTTATTCCATGAAAATAAATTCGATTTAAACAAAATTAAATTTCTGCCTCATGAATCTTACATCTCTTGTTTTTGTGTGTGTAATTTAAGTTTTCTAAAGGGCAGGTGAACTCAGAGGCACACAGCTTTGCTTTATAAATGAGCAAAACAGGGAACACAAACCATAAGTGTATACTGTCCGAGAGCTTGTAAGAAAGCTGTGTGTCTCACTACCAGACCAGTAAATTTTTCATTGGTGCTGCAATGGGGCGTCACCCTAATGTCAAGAGCTGAAATGTAGGCATCTGGCAAAACCTGATACATTTCTGTGTGCGAACTCATTTCTAGGAGTCACATGTAAACTGTATCTTTTCCCTCTTGTTCTGCTGAGAGCAGATTAGATAATAAAACTTTAATAGATCAGTTCCAGCTTCCAGGCGTTTCCAAGCTACTGTGTACTTGGCCCCATGACAAGCTCTGGTCTCTGCCCCTCCCTCGCACGATGTGCCCCCTCCAGTTTATTTAGCACACCACTCGCTCACAGGGTGGCCCCCCTCTCTAGGGGATGTGAAGACATCCAGGAACTTATTTTTGTAACATCTCCAGACAGAGAAGTGGCTCTGCCCTCCATCCCCTGTGCCGCTCCTGGACTCGGCCACAGAGCTGCCACCGTCCAGAGGCAGAGTTTGGGACCCCTTCCTCCCTCGAACCTGGGGAGGCCTTTGTCACTACTGTAACCAGTGGATAAAGTGGAAGTAACTTTCTATAACAAGTGACAAAAATGGCATGACTGCCACCTGGTTCTCTTGAAATGCTCACACCAGGAACGTGGCCACCATGCTGTGGAGAAGCCCCAGGCAGCCCCTTAGCCCCTGCTAAGTTCCCAGCGGGCATCGGGCATCCAGTTGGCACCCCGAGTGAGCCACCGAGAGTGAACCTTCCTGCCGGCCGGCGATAGTGGAGATGCTGCAGTCTGGGTCCCAGAGCAGAGCCCCACCCTCCCCACTGAGCCCTGCCCGCACAGAGTACGGATTGTTAGTGTTTAAACTCCGGTGTTAAAGTGGACTTCACTAACAGCTCAATAGTTTTAGCTTTATTAACTAATATTGTTGATTACCTACATATTAACAACCATGCACAGTCTCTATATGTATATATAATGTATATAATACATTTATAATGTAACATTATTAACATAGTTAATACTTATGCTATATTATCATTGATAATATCAATACATTATAGCTCAATAATAACTAAAGACTTCACTGTTTACCAGCTCTGCAATTTGGGAAACTTCTTGACCTCCCTTGACCTTGGTTTCTTCAACTTTAAGATTGGGGATCATACAATGTACCAACCTCTTCATGCTGTGAGAAACAGTGGGACTAACACATGGAAAGTTATAGACACAGAGTAACTGTGTGTCCTGGTGAGGATGTGAGTAAAGCCGATGGGGGTCCGACCTATGGAGACCGGCGTGGCATGGGCTAAAGGCTGCTGCGTTGTGCTTCCAGGGACGTGCCGCTGGGCCTGTGTACACGCTGAGAGCAAACCTCGCTGAACGCAGGGGATCAGGCTCATTTACGTTTGTATGTCAGCATGGCTGTACCTGTTGGACTATGAAGAACAGGCATCAGAGTGAGAAAGACAAATTCTGGTTTGGACTTCTGGGGTTTAGGGTGTCAGGGGTTATCCCTATGATTGACATAGACATCCCTGAAAACATGAGCTTTGTGGAAACGCAGACGTTTGAGTGAAACTGAAGGCACAAGTGGAGAAAATCTCCATGGTGTAGGGTAAGAACACAAGGCAGAACGCAGTGACGGTGTCAGGCCCAAGCTAGGACCCTGAGTCTGCAAACACTAGTTCTTACCGGGGTGGGCTCACAGAGAAGGTGGCACTGGGCAAGCTTCCCCTTTAAATCTTGGAAGAGTCTTTGGGAATGACTATTAATTACATTCAAATTTATTTTCCAGAGATGTGAATTAGCTCAGCTCAGAGATATGAATTATTCAGAGAAAAGTCAGAGGTGAAGCCACACAGTTTACAAGTAGTTAGAGTTGAACATGAAAAGCCCGATTATGAAGTTGTGCAGTCCTGTACAATGGAGTGGGACTCCAACTGTGTGCCTCAGTGTTCTCTGGAATTTGGGTGAGTTACCATGAATGTCAGAAGTTCTCACTAGAGCCTAAAGACCGTGACTAAGCACCCGGCACTGGCGTGAATGAATGCCTCGTAGTTGCCCTTGGCTTATCTGTGTTTGTTTTCCACTGCGGCATCAGCTCTGCTTTGGCAGTGCTTTAATTTTTGTCTTCATTGTTTGCACTTTAATGCTTGTGATGTTCTTTCCTCTTTGGTGGTATAGGGGAAAGTGACGGCACACTTTGGTCCCCGTCCTGTCCCTCAGCTCCCCCAAGTCTGGCTGACGCCTTCATGACTCTGCTTCAGGTGAACCACCAAAGACCTCTACTTACAACTGCAGGGGACACACGGTTCTGGACAGGATCGGAGCTTACAGAGGACGAGGGAGTCTCCCGGGCCAGTGCTCATAGACAGAGTATGAAAGCAAAAGTGTCATGGCCTCGTTTGAACAAGGCCACAACAGTTATGTTAATTACCTTCTACAGTTACCTGCCTTCTGGGCCCAACATCATTCAAAAGTATTTACTGAACATATTAATATGTTCCAGCAGTTTTAAAACAGAGGGACATACCCTTGACAAGGCTGACAAGGTCCTCATTGTCTTGGAGTTAACATTTTGGTCTCTGAAATTTGATGCCTACACAGGTGACGGGGCAGCTGTTTGAAATTCAGGTTCCCAGGCCTCCCTCCAGCTGTCCTGAATCACAACCTCCAGGTGAGGCCAATAAACAAAGCAGGGATTCTGACATAGGAAATATAGATAAGATCAAGGCATTTTAAGGTTAGATTTATAATTTGCTCTTATAATTGTGTTACTCTGTAACTGAAAGTACAGCAGGTCCACAAATAATGTCATTTTGTTATAATGATAATGAGAAAAAATCGGACTCCCGGCTGGGGCTGCGGTCTGCGTGGCATTTGCACCTCTCCTCGTGTCTGTCTGGGGTTTCTCTGGGGCCTCCTGTTTCCTCCCGCACTCAGACAAGTGCAGTTGGGTGAATTGGCTAATGAGACGAAATTGTCCCCATCTGAGGGGGGCTGTGTGAGTGACCCTGGGATGAAAGGGCGTCCTGTCCTGGGTGGGTCCCACCTTGGGCCGGAATCTTCGGGGAGAGGGCCCTGCTTATGACCCTGAACTGGAATAAATGGGGTAGAGGAGGATGGTCCTACTTGTTCTTTTTTTTTATGTGTCTTAAATGTGTGTAGAACTCACATTTATTTCAATGTTTAATGTTAAAAGTGTTTTGGGTCTTAATTTAGAACTTTTTTTAAAAATTATTTTTATTGTTGTTCAATTACAGTTTTCCCCATTTCTCCCCCTTTAATCTCCCCTCCCACCCCACCACCTTCCACTTTCAACCCTTCCCCCCGTTGTCTTTGTCCATGAGCCCTTTATACATGTTCCTTGACTTGATCCCTCCCCTTCTTTCCCCCGTTACCCCCCACTTCCCTCCTCTGGTCACTGTCAGTTTGTTTTTTATTTCCATGTTTCTGGTTCTATTTTGCATGATTCTTTGTTTTGTTAATTAGGTTCCACTTATAGGTGAGATCATATGGTATTTGTCTTTCACCATCTGGCTTATTTCACTTGCCATAATGCTCTCCATTTCCATCCATGCTGTTGTGAAGGGTAGGAGTTCCTTCTTTCTTTCTGCTGAGTAGTATTCCATAGTGTAAATGTACCACAGTTTTTTGATCCATTAATTTGCTGATGGGCACTTAGGCTGTTCCCAGAACCTGGCTATTGTGAATAATGCTGCTATGAACATTGGGGTGCATAGGTTCTTTTGGATTGGTGTTTCAGAGCTCTTAGGGTATAATCCCAGCAGTGGAAATGCTGGGTCAAAAGGCAGTTCCATTTTTAGTTTTCTGAGGAAATTCCATAATCTTTTCTAAAGTGGCTATACCAGCCTGCATTCCCACCAACAGTGCACTAGGGTTCCCTTTCCTCCACAACCTTGCCAGCACTTATGGTTTGTTGATTTGTTTATGATGCCATTCTGACAGGTGTGAAGTGATATATCATTGTGGTTTTAATTTGCATTACTCTGATGGCTAGTGATGCTGAGCATCCTTTCATATGTCTCTGGACCCTTTGTATGTCTTCCTTGGAGAAGTGTCTGCTCAGGTCCTTTGCCCATTTCTTAATTGGATTTTTTGTCTCCCTGGTATGGGGTCATGTGAGTTCTTTATATATTTTGGAGATCAAACCCTTGTCCAAGGTGTCATTGGCAAATATATTTTCCCATATGGTTGGTTTACTTTCATTTTGATTATGTTTTCTTTAGCTGTATACAAGCTTTTTAATTTGATGTAGTCCCATTTGTTTATTCTTTCCTTTATGCTCCTTGTTCTAGGGGATGTACCAGTGAGAAATATTACTGTGTGGGATATCTGAGATTTTCCTGCCTATGTTCTCCTCTAGGAATTTTATGGTGTCACAGCTTAAAGTCTTTTATCCATCTTGAGATTATTTTTGTATATGTTGTAAATTGGTGGTCAAGTTTTGTTTTTTTTGCATATATCTGTCCAGATCTCCCAACACTACTTTTTGAAGAGGCTATTCCTACTCCATTTTATGCTTTTGCCCCTTTGTTGAATGTTAATTGACCATAGAGACATGGGTTTATTTCTGGGCTCACTATTCTGTTCCATTGGTCTATGTGTCTGTTCTTATGCCAGTACCAGACTGTTTTGATTACAGTAGCCTCATAATACAGTTTAATATCAGGTATTGTGATCCCTCCTACTTTGTTCTTTCTCAAAATTACTGAGGCTATGCAGGGTCATTTATGGTTCCATATATGTTTTTGAAATGTTTGTTTTATGTATGTGAAATATGTCATTGGCATTTTAATAGGAATTGCATTGAATCTATGCATTGCTTTGGGAAGTATGGATATTTTGATTACATTAATTCTTCCAATCCATGAACATACTATATACTTCCATTTATTTGTGTCTTCCTTAATTTCTTTCTTCAGTATTGTATAATTTTCTGAGTACATGTTTTTACTTCCTTGGTTAGGTTTATTCCTAGGTACTTCATTTTTCTTGTTGCTATATCAAATGAGATTTTTTTCATGATTTCTGTTTCTGATATTTCATTGTTGGTGTACAAAAATGCCTTTGATTTCTGAATATTGACTTTCTATCCTGCTGCTTTGCCAAATACAATTATTAGGTCAAGTAGTTTTTTGGCAGAGTCTATAGGGTTTTCTATGTACACTGTCATGTCATCTGCAAACAGTGACAGTTTTACTTCTTCCTTTCCAATTTAGATGCCTTTTATTTCTTTTTCTTGTCTAATCACTGTGGCTAGAATTTCCAATATTTCATTGAGTAGAATTGGTGAAATTGGACATCCTTATCTTGTTCCTGATCTTAGTGGGAACACTTTTACTTTTTGCCTGTTGAATATGTTGTTGGCTTTAGGTTTCTCATACATGGCCTTTATTATGTTGAGGAATGCTCCCTCTACTCCCACTTTGCTGAGTGTTTCTATCATAAATGGGTGCTGTATCTTATCAAATGCTTTTTCTCCATATATTGATGTGATCATGTGATTTGTCTTTCCTTTTGCTTATGTGATTATTACATTTATTGATTTGCAAATATTGTATCATCTTTGCATCCTTGGAATGAAACCCACTTGGTCATGGTGTATGATCTTTTTAAAGTATTGCTGGATGCAGTTTGCCAGTATTTTGTTGAGTACTTTAGTGTCTGTGTTCATCAGCGATATTGGCCTGTAGTTTTCTTACTGTTGTATCTTTATCTGGTTTTGGGGGATGAGGCTGACCTCATAAAAAGGGTTTAAGCATCTTACCTCTTCTTGGACTTTTTGGAATAGTTTGAAAAGGATAGGGGTTAGCTCTTCCTTAAATGTTTTGTAAAATTATCCTGTGAAACCATCCAGTCCAGGGCTTTTTTGTGCCAGGAGTTTTTTGATTACTGCTTCAATTTCAATAGCTGTTATTGGTCTGTTCAGGCTTTCTTCTCCTTCTTGATTCAATTTTGGAAGATATTATGTTTCTAGAAATTTATCCATTTTAGCCAGGTTTTCAAATTTCTTGGCATATAGTTGTTCATAGTAATTCTTTTACAGTCCTTCATATTTCTGTGGTGCCAGTTGAAATTTCTCCTCTTTCATTTCTGATTTCATTCATTTGGATCTGTTCTCTTTTTTTCTTGATGAGTCTGGTTAAAGGCTTGCCAATTTTTTAAATCTTTTCAAAGAACCAGCTCCTGGATTTATTGATCCTTTGAATTGTTCTTTTAGTCTCTATGTCATTTAATTGTGCTCTGATCTTGATTATTTCCTTTATTCTACTTACTCTGACCTTTGTCTGTTGTTGTTCCTCCAGTTCTTGTAGGTGTAGGGTTAAGTTGTTTATTTGAAATGTTTCTATCTTTTTAAGGTAGGCCTATATTGCTATGAACTTCCCTCTCAGATCTGCCATTGCTGTGTCCCATACGTTTTGCTTTGTTGTGTATTCATTTTCATTTGTTTCCAGAAAGTTTTTGATTTCTTCCTTGATCTCATTATTAACCTATTTATTTTTTAATAGCATGCTATTCAATCTCCATGAGTTTGAGTGTTTTTATATTTTTTTCCTTGAGGTTGGTTTCTAGTTTCAAGTCCTTCTGATCCAAGAAAAAGCTTGATATGATTTCAATTTTCTTGAACTTGTTGAGGCTTGCTTTGTGTCCAATCATGTGGTCTATATTTGAAATTGTTCCATGTACATTTTGCTTCTTTGGGATGAAAGGATATATATATCCTTATCTGATTTTATATATATACAATATATATAAAATCAGATTTTATATATATATAAAATCAGATAAGTCCATTTGATTTAGTGTGCATTCAGATCCACAATATCCTTGTTGATATTTTGTTTGCAAGATCTGTCCTTTTTTGACAGTGGGGTGTTAAAATCCCCTACTATGATTGTGATTCTGGAGTCTTTCTTTAAGTCCTCCAGGATTTTCCTTGTATATTTGGGTACTCTTATGTTGGGTGCATATGTGTTTACAATATTTATGTCTTCTTAATGGATTCTTCCCTTGAATATTATGAAGTGTCCTTCTATGACTCTTTTTATGGCCTTTGTTTTGAAGTCTATTTTGTCTGATATAAATATTGCTACCCCAGGGGTTTTTTTCCTATCCTTTTGCTTGGAATACTTTTTTCCAACCCTTCACTTCCAGTTTCTGTAGGTCTTTCATTCTGAGATAGGTCTCTTATAGGCATCGTATGTGTGGGTCATGTTTTCTTATCCATTCAGCTACCCTGTATCTTGTTATTGGAGCATTCAGTCCATATACATTTAAGGTTATTATTGTTGGCACTTATTCATTGCCATTTTACCCACTTTGTACCTGTGTTCCTCTATCTCTCAGTCTTTTTCTTAATCTTCTTAAAGCCATCCCTTAGCATCTCTTGAAGTGCTGGTTTGGAGGAGGTATAATCTTTGAGCCTTCTTCTGCCTGGGAAACTCCTTATTTGTCCTTCCATTTTAATTGAGAGCCTTGCTGGATAGAGTTATCTTGGTTGCAGGCCTTTGCTTTTCATTACTTGGAATATTACTTGCCATTCTCTTCTGGCTTGTTGTGTTTCTGTTGAGAAGCCAGCTGCTAGCCTTATTGGGGCTCCCTTGTATGTTGCTTCCTATTTCTCCCTTGCTGCCTTTAAGATTCTCTTTATCTCAGAATTTTGCCATTTTAATTATGATGTGTCTTGGAGTGTGCCTCTTTGGGTTTCTCTTGATTGGGACTTTCTGTGCTTCCTGCATTTATGTGACTTTTTCTCTCATCAAACTAGGGGAGTTTTCCATCATTACTTCTTCAATCAGGTTTTCTATCCCTTGGTCTTCTTCTTCTCCTTCTGGTATCCCTATTATACAAATATTATTACATTTCATGTTGTCCTGCAATTCTCTTTACTCCCCCTTCATTCTTTTTGAGTCTTTTTTTTTTCCTTTTCTTGCTATTTCTGGGAGTTTTTTCCTATCTTGTCATCCAGCTCACTGATTTAATCCTCTGCTTCATCTAGCCTGGTTTTGATTCCTTGTACTGTATTCTTCAATTCAGAAATTGTATTCTTCATTTCCTCCTGGCCTTTTTTAATAGTTGCTATGTCCTTTTTCATGCTGATGTATTTCACAGTAAGTTCTTTGCAGCTTCTCTGTAGATTTTGGTAATTCTCACTGAGGTCATTGAGCTTCCTTGGAACCATTGTTTTGAACTCAGTATCTGATAGTTTACTTGCCTCTATTTCATTTAGCAGTCTTACTAACGACTCCTTCTTTCCCTTTGTTGGGGTTTGTTTCTTTATCTTCCCATTTTTGAGGAGACTTTCTTTTTGCTTCTCCTTAAATTGATCTGTTTTGACTTCCTCTCTTTGTGGTGTGAACTTCTTTGGTAGGAGACCTGTGAGATTCAGTGGTCCAGTCTCCTTGATCTCCTGAACTTGTTGCTCTTGGGATGCCCTTCAGGATGTTTATGTTGGCTCTCTGGATGCAATTGGGTTTTGATTGTTGTTGAGTCATTCTTTGGTGGGTCCTTCCCTCTCGCTGGTTGACTGAGGGTCACTCTGCCCAACACATCTTGTGTGCTGTTGTGCAGGTGCGCTTTTTCTTTCTTGATCCACCTCTGCTGCTGTCACATGGTGACCGAGTCTGACCTTAGGTAGCCCTTTCAAGACTTCCAGGGTTCTACCGTGTGTGACTGACTCCTGCAGTTGTTAATCTATTAACTCTGCTCTTAGCAGTCAGGCTTAAGCACTATAGGGAGGGTCAAAATCCCTCCTGGGGTCAGGGCTATTGTTTTCCTTCAGGCTGCTGTTCCTGGTGGGAGGAGTGGTCTTCATGAGCACAATGGCTGCTGCCACATGGGGGATGACTGAGTGCTGGGATCCTGGTGGCTAGTCTCTCAGTTCTCTCCTGAAAGCCTCCTTCCCCAGTCTCTCCTCATGTGACTCTATTCCACTCTGCCCCGCCCCTTTGCCAGAGCCCAGGGTCTATGGCTGAAAATGGGATTATGCATTGGCCCTTTAAACAGCTCTTTGCCTCTCTGTCTCTAGCTGCCTGTCTCTGGCAGAGAGAAACCCTGCCACTTTTCACCGCTGGGTGTTATCTGTGTACATTTTGTGCTCTGGTGCTCTAGCCTGGGGATCCCAAGTTAGGGTTTAGACCCCACTTCTGAGGGGGATCCAACCGGCCATTTAAATATCCCTGCAGCACTTCAGCTGCTGCCTGTGGCCATCCAGCCAGACCTCTCACATCTCCACCACACTCCCTACCATTCAGGTTGTGCTGAAGCTGATTCTTCTGTCTGTCTGAGGTTATAGGGCTTCTCTCTTGCTATTGTTCAGTTGTTTGGTCCAGGTGATTTCTCCACAATTTGGTTGTAATTCCAGATTGGTTCTGGGAGGAAGTTAGTGTGACTTCCACTCACTCATCCGCCATCTTGGATCCTCTATTTAGAAGTTTGGTGATGTTTTGTAACCAGAAATTTTCCGTAGGAAGTTAATTTTTGTTTATAGCAATTAGCCTTTGGTAAATATTTTATTGCATGTTGTTTTGCTTAAAGTTGGTTTCAAGAACATATCAAGGATGTTAAGTGAGAACTTACTATAAGTGTTTATTTTCTTTTGGTAAGATTGTTTTAAATTATTCAAAAATGAACATGTCCAATCTGATTTTGATGGTTACTTTTCCCCTTAAAAAATAAATTTCCAAAAAGATTGCATATGTCTTTTACATTTTTGTTTTTACATTGCTAAATGATTTCAACTATGGGGAATTTAAAAAAAATAAGTCAGGCTCAATTAATTTGGGAATTCAACCAGATTATGATTGGAGAATTGTTGCCTGTTATATAACACATTAAAGCTTTATTTTGATTAAGTTTAATTCCATGAAGAACAGACTAATAGTTTCAGATTTACTTCTTGATTGGAATAAAATATGTTTCCTGGGAGATTCAGAGAATGAGAACAAACGTTAACATCTTACCATTGCCAAAAAAAAAAAAAAAAGAAAGAAAGAAAATCCTACTATTGCCAAATCAAGAACTCAAGGCAGCAAAATAATCTTTTGAGGTGATTCAAATTGAAATGAGTGAGCACTTTGGATTTTTATTGCACAACATTTTGCAATCACTTATTTAAAGAAGAATATCACAGGACTGTTAATCGGCTGTGACATGTGCCTGCATCGGAGGGTTAGGGCTGAAAAAGCAGAGATGGAAGGAGTTGCTGGCTCAGAGGACTGTTTCTCCTGGGATGTTGGCATGGCAACTGGGTGGACAGAGCCAGTGTGACAGGTGAAGGGTTGACTTTGCAGGTGAGCTGGAGGATGAGTTAAAAGAGAAATAGCAATCCAGATAAAAGGCACTACAGAGGGGCGTGGTTTTGTGGAAACCGACGTTCAATCCTAGGTAGCCTTGGGTGTCCAAGTGGGGTGGCCAAGCCCAGGACTCCAAGCTGCAGGTGGAACTGAGGACTCAGTGACATGGGAGCCCTCTGAGCTCTCATGACGGCTCAAGAATTTCAGTTCAGTCCTTACCGGAATGAGTGCCTAGTCAATTTAGGTCTCGCTAGAGTGGCTAAAAGCAAAGGTGTCAGAAGTAGCAGGGGCTGAGCTTCAGGGCTGTTTCTCTGATGCTGCACCCCATAGTCTGTTTTGTTTAACAAGGAATGTGGAGCTGTGTTTTTTAGGAACACTTGGTTTGTTTACTTCTTTTGGAGGCCTACAGTTGCTTTCTATTTTTCTCTTTCTCTTTCTCTTTCTCTTTCTCTTTCTCTTTCTCTTTCTCTTTCTCTCTCTCTCTCTCTCTCTCTCTCTCTCTCTCTCTCTCTCTCTCCCTCCCTCTCTCTCCCCTCCCTTCCCCTACTCCCCCTCTCCTTCCCCCTTACTTCCCCCTCCCCCTCTCTCTAACATCCATTTGCTTTCTGGTGCCCAGGTTTCTCGAAGGTGTGACCGGCCCTCTAGGGGACCTAGCTGTATGTGAATGTTTCAGTTCCATACCTTGTATGTGGCCAAGGCTTTATCTCCTCCCCTGAGAAAACCATCAGACTCAAAACCCCGGGATGGGCAGAGAGGCCAGTGGCCCAGGGCACCTGTGGGTTCTGCACCAGCCCAATACCCAAACTGTCAGCTTCCCTTCCCTTTGGCCTCAGTGACGTCTCTCTCATAGTTGGGGGGTAAGCCGTGCCTTTGAGAGATGCCCCCACCTCCAGCATTGATGGGTGTTTTTTATTGAAAGGGATTTTACATTTTAAGTCATATATCTGATATCAAATATCTAATTTTGGAAGAAAGACCAATTGATTTTCCAATGATATATTTTAAATGTTTTATGGGCATTGTAAACACATAAGAGAAGATCGCACAGAGGGCATGCCGTTAGCCTCAACCTGACTCCTTTTTGGGGGGATCTTGATAAAATCACTTTAAATCTGTCTATTTTAATTTTATTTTTGCTTTTAAAAATAATTGATTTGGTTATATATCCAATGATGCTGTGTTTTTCATATTTTATACAAACTTATAAACTCATAGTTGGAAAAAAGAATATTTTGTATAAATTAAATATATAAAATTCCAAAGTATTCAATTATCATTTTATGTCATTTTTCTATTATTTAAGATACTAATTAAAACATCCAATTTGTCATTTAACAAATAGTCTTAGCAGAGGGCAGACTCTGTTCCAGGTCCTGAGGACCCAGTTAACAAAGCTCCTGACAGTATGCACTTACTTTCCTCTGGAGCAAACACATTGTATACATGTTTCATCTAGACTTTGTTTTATGGATGAAAATAAGGATACTATTGGAAATTGTGCTTGAAAGTACAGTGTGCTTATAAGGGACCTGTTTTTTAAAGTGGAATTTATTTTTTAGGGGAGTTTTAGGTCTGCTGCAAAATTGAGGGTTAAGTACAGAGAGACCCCATATGCCTCATCCCCCACACACACTCTGCCCCTTCCCCGACTGATCTGGTTGTTACAATTCATAAACCTACACTGACACATTGTTATCACCCAAAGCCCTTAGTTTACATTAGGGTTTACTTTTGGAGCTGTACTTTCTACAGATTTTGATAAATGTAAATTTATCCACCATCAGAGTGTCACAGAGAGCAGTTTCACTGTCCCAAGCCCATGGCAGCCACTGTCCCTGTAGTTCTACTCTTTCAAGAATGTCCCTTAGTAGAAATAATGATACGGATTTCTTTGTGGATTCCATCCTTCACTTCAAATTTATATTTTAGGTTCCTCTATGCATTTTCCTAACTTACTAGTTCACTTCTTTTTAGCACTGAACAATATCCCATTATCTGAATGGACCAAAGTTTATGTACACATTCACCTACTGAAGGACGTCTTGGTTGCTCCCAACTTTTGGCAATTATGAGTAAAGCTGATAGGCACACCTGGGTGTGAATTTTTTTTGTGTGGCTGTAGTTTTCAACTAATTTGGGTAAATACTAAGGAGCATGATTGCCGGATCACAAGAGTATGTTAGTTTTGTAAGAAACCACCAATCTGTCTTCTAAAGTGGCTGTACTATTTGCATTCTCACAAATAATGAATGAGAGTTCCCATTTCTCTACATCCTCACCAGCATTTGGATTTTTAGATTTTTAGATTTTTCTTATTTTTAGATTTTTCTTATTTAGATTTCACTTATTTGTGCAGGAGTTAAATTATTCTTTCAGGTTTTCTACATAGACAACCATGTCATCTACAAACAAAGACAGGCTTATTTCTTCATTACCAATCTGAATACTTTTTATTTTCTTTTCACTTCTTATTGAATTGCCTAAGCTTTCCTGTGGAATGTTGAAAAGGAGTGGTCAGAGCGGACATTTTTGAATCATTCCTGATCTTCCTGGAAAAGCTTCTAGTTTCTCATGAGGTGCCTGTTTTAAGCTAACCGGTTTTGAGCATTTTCTATGTGCAGATTTTAAATGCTTTATGTGCATCACTTAATTTACTCCTCCCATTCTGTCTGCTGAACTTGATCATGAAGAAAATTGCAGGTGGAAGGATTTCATTATTTGGTGTTGGACCATGGCGAAAATATATTTTTCAAATTTTCAGTACTCAATTCATCATAAAATCCTCTCCTAACCCCTCAAAACACCAAAAAATTATTACTAAAATTATCTCAGCAGCCATTGAGAACTTACAAATATTTCCCTATGTCAACATCATCTATGTTTGCAGAAAAAACAGAAATGTGAACTGATCTGTAAATGAAAATATAATGAGTTGTCTCTATTAATATGTGTATTCACCAATCATATCTTTAATGCTTAAAATGTTCCCAGTGTTCAATTATTTATATATATTTTATAAATATAAATAATATATAATTATATATATATAAAATAAGCATTTCAAAGAATTTTGGATTTGAGTTTATTTCCATAATAAGTAATATTTTGTCCAAAAATTCAGGGAGACTCCGTGAAGCTTTTAAGTCTTATATTGGCTTTACAAATAAGCATTTAGTAACAATATATGTACGTGTGTGTACAGAAAACATCCAGCCATTGTTAATATAATGAGGATGATTTCTGCAACATGAATGTCACCTGGCAGCCAAGGAGAGGGGACTGTAACGCACATGTGTGAACAATGACAACTTCACTGACTAGTCAGTGGGGGCAGTAGATGCCACTGAGTGAGCATGTGTATTGTGTGACCATGGCATTCAAAATGACTGAGCGAGTAGAGCAACAAATCTGCATCAAATTTTGCATTAAGCTGGGACATTCCTCTGTAGAAACTATTCAGATGATTCAGGAGGCTTACGGGACGATGCAATGAGTGCAGTACTCAATCCACTGAGCCACACCAGCTGGGGCACCTTTGTAACTTTTAATGGGACATCTAAAATAATTTGTAATTGTTAAAGTGTTTTTTTTTCTTTTTTTAATTCTGTGATTAAGGATGGCTGGGGGAAGACTATCTTTGCTTAAAGAATTTCACAATATTTATACTTCAGGAAGAGCTGTGTCTGTTGCAAACCAGTTTTTCTGCCATAAACAAAGGGAGAATTATTTTTCTGGACTTTATTTATTTTTCTAAAGGCATGCTGCATGGTTTCAGAAGCATTGCGGACAAACAGCTATTGTGAGAAATGAGGAGTGACAATGTCTTTAACTCCTCCTATGTTTGTGGGCAGGCGGGAATCTGCATGTCGAATGAACAAAACACAGGGGAGTAGGCTGCAGCCGGTGGTCATTTCACCAAGAGAGTGCAAAATGATGGTGGCTTACTTACTTCACGATAAAAGTATAATGCCATTAATAACTAGTCAGATATCTAAAATATATTTATTCTGTAGTGTATGACTTTTATGTTTACTAAGATAATCAATCATTAAAAGCCCCTGAAATGTTTTTGGACCATGAACTATGATTAATTTCTGTGCCCTTTGGCCTGGTTGTTGAATGGGACAAGGACATCTCATTCCTGGTTTTTACTTTTAATATTAATATTCCTTTTAATAACTATTATTTGCCCCTCTTTTTTGTCTAGATTTCCAGAAAACTCAGAATTTTTTTTCTTCTTTCTAATTTCTTGTGTATTTGCAACCACCTCTCACAGGCCAGTTCTAGTGTAATACTACCTTGTCTTTTTTTGAGGGAATTTACCATATGAAAGAAGGACGTTCCTAGCAAGGGGAGCATGTAAGCAATTATGCAAACACACTAAATAAAGGGAAATAGCTCAGAGAAACATGCTAAGAGATTTATTTGCTAATAGTTTTTGAAACCTTGCAAGTACTGCTTAAAAGCTCTGATCTTCAACTTCCTTGTCTGTAAAGTGGGCATCGTGATATTTATCTTGCAAGTCTCCTGCGACAACCAGGGTCGATGCTGCCTGTGAAGATGCCTTGTAAACCTTCCTGCTACCTACCTGGGTTTTTGCGTCTTATTCTCATATCGAAGACTCCGGTATTCCCATAGCAAAGGGAATGGTTAAACCCAGACTGTTTTCCACCCCTGTGAGATAATAGAAGTTTCCGCACTGCTGACGCTTCAGCTCCTCCTTCTGAAATGGAGAAAACCAGCACACAGACCTCCCAGGACCTCTCAGAGCACCAGTGGAGAAATACACATGACTTGGCACACAGGAAGTGCTTGAGAAACACTAGCTGCCGTTAACACTGCTCGCATTGTCTCAGTAAAACCTTGGTTCTTTTATTCCGATTATTTCTCTCGAGTCATTGATGTGAGAGCTGAGGTAACAAGAAGCAAAATATAGAAATGAGCAAAAGAAGTTTTACAGTTGTTGACACAGAAAACAATACAATTAATAAATAATAATACAAGAATAAACTATGTTTCACGTACTCACAGCTGCAAACCTACTTTAGCCTTATCCTGTATTTGCCCAGGTTCACTCAACTGATAAATGACTGAGCAAGAAGTTAACATTTTCCTAGTCCCCAAGTCTCCACGTTTCCATTTGTTTTACATGTGCTGCCATTTCATTTGGACCATAAAGGGATGAACAACATGAGTTTGCAATCAGCGTGGTACCCCTTGTGGAGTTAGTTGCCCCAGCATGTAGGGGAGTATGATATATGCGGTTCCGTTAGCAGCTGCTGTAATGAAGACCCGGCAGAGTGTCTCTCAGACCCTCTGGGAGAGTCATGGAGATAAGACAGTGTTACCATCCGCATTATTTTTTACTTTTCTCCAAGGACCACTTTTATCCTTAGGAATGAGCCTTTTTTTTTAATTGCATATTTTCCATTGCCATTTATCCCCCTAATGCCCTCTTCCACCTCCCCCCTCCCCTTCTTCCACAGTCACCAACCACACTGTTATCCGTGTCCATGAGTCCTTTTCCTTTTTTTGCTTGACCCTTCCACCCCCTACCCACTCCCCACTCCGAGCTCTCATCCTGCTCTCTGTCTATGAGTTTGTCTCCATTTTGCTTGTTAGTTCAGATGAGGCTTTTTGAAGGACACATGTTAGGAAGCACTATTTTGATAGTTTTGTCCTGTATAGTTTGCTATAAAATTAACTGTGGTGAACTGGGAATACATAATCAGTGCATATAAAGTACGATAAAGACAATCTCCAAACATTTTAATTTAATTGCTTTTTAAAGAGCCCAAGGGAAAACTAAATAGTCAAATAACTTTTCCAGGCTATCTATAATAAGCAGAAGTAATCAGTTCATTAAATATATACTAGAAAATAGTAATTACAAATGAAGCCTTTCACCCATTTATAAAGAGAATCAAATGAATGTGGGATTGAATATGAGTTCAGTCCTCATCACTTAACCCCACTACCTGCTCCGTCACCCAGAGCTTCTTAATTTTACAGTTTGACTGGGCACATAAAATGCTGTAAAATCTCTGAAGATAAGGTGCACAACAGACACCTTGTTACAAAACCAAAGGGTTTCTTTAGCCCAATGAAATGCAAACAGGGGTTTTCAGCAAATTGAGTAAAGAGTTTATTAGTTAAGGAAATGGCACTAAACCCAGAGTCACAGGTGAGCCATTTCTCCAAGATCTGGTTCTCCGTGGCTGCTATGGGATGGGTTATATAGGCCACTAATGGTCAGGGTTGTGGTCTCTATTGATGGGTCAGTGCTAGGGTAGGGGTAGTGGACCGTTGTCCCTGGTCCTGCTATCAGCCATGGCGACGCTCTACCTGGTTTCCCAAGGGTGTGGTCGGCAGGGTCGTCCTGCTTTTCTGGGTCTGGAGCTGAAACAACTGAGCCCTAGATGTCATCTCTAGTTTGCCCAAAACTCTGTCTTTGTGGTCAGTGGACCCAAGGCTTTGTTTCTAAGATTATCTGATGCTGATCAGAACCTCATTGTCCTGAAGGCTTAATAATTAAGGGATTGAACTGGCAAGGCAGAGGGAGTTTGGGGAGTCAGGCTGTTGGATGAAGCCAGCTGGAATCAAAAGGAAAAGGAGGAGAAAAGGCCACATTGAAGAAATAGTTTCTGCACAGGTACAGCATCCCATGTGGTGCTCTTGGTGGGAGATGGAGGAAGCAAATACGACCAAATGTGGGCAACTGTCAACTTGGGTTGAGTCCCTTTCACATTTCTATATGCTTGAGGGCTTCCCAAATCAGAAGTTATAGGGGGGAGAAATCAGAGACTATTTCCAGAAAGTTAACTATGTTAGAAATGAACTTTTCTTTAATTTTTTGTTAAGATTTTATTCATTTATTTTTAGAGAGAAGGGAAGGGAGGGTGAAAGAGAGGAAGAGAAACATCAATGTGTGGTTGCCTCTTGCGTGCCCTCTACCAGGGACCTGACCCACAACCCAGGCATGTGCCCCACCTGGGAGTCGAATGGGTGGCCCTTTGGTTCACAGGCCTATGCTCAATCCACTGAGCCACACCAGCCGGGGCAGAAATTGACTTTTCAATACATTGACGCCAGTAGCATGACTTAGGGTCATCATAGGGAAAGGTGCACATGGGGACTTCTGAGGAGAAAGTTACACGGAGTTGTTCCAGGTGGATCTCCGTGTCTGGGAGACAGGGGCCAGTGTCTGGGCTGCCGGCACAGTGCACTCTCCTGACCAGGGCTATCAGCCCCTCTACTTCTCCTCCTGAATCAAGCCCAGTCTGTATTTGATTCGAGGCTTCTGACCACAAAATAGTGAACAAATAACATAGTTTAATGAGCTCAGAGAGAGAGGAAATGGTGGGGGGGAGAGAGAGGGGGAGAGAGAGAGAGAGACAGAGACAGAGAGAGGTGTGGGAGACAAATATCAGTCAGTTCCAGACCTGGGATTGAACCCGCAACCCAGGTATGCACCCTGACCAGGAATCGAACCTGCAACGTTTTGGTGCTTGGGATGACATTCCAGCCAACTGAGCCACCCAGCCAGGGCATGAACATATATTTTTATGTGAGTTTAATTTAGGCATAAATTGAACATAGTTCCTTCAATGTAAATATAACATTTTAGATGTGGTACACACTTATCTAGGTAAATATAATTTATAAATAAACATTATAAAATTATAAATTTTATAGTAATAATTTAAACTCAAATTCCAACATTACATTTTATAGTTCACATCCATTATGAGAATGATTTATATGACATCTTCTCTATGTTTTAAGTCATACCAAAATTAACTAGCAAAGTTTTCACAATCCATTAATATTAGAAATATGGCTTTCTGTGTTTGACACTTGAAATGTTAGTGATTCATACATTAAACAATTCATTAGTTGGTTAAAATAGGCCTAAATATTCTTATCATCAAAATAAGACCTACTTTGAAATAAGACTAAACAGGTGCTAGCAAAGAGACTTTAGCAAGGAGAATATTCAGGGTCCGTCAAATTTATTTTGACTTCTCAAATATTTCCCTATAACAGAATCATCCTGCTAAGTTTTTTTGCCACATGAACTTCCATTGTCTCTTTCAAGTGGTTACAAATGAGCTCCTTGGTTCTTATTTTTTCACTTTCTCTAAGGGTCAGAATACATTGTCTCACATGTCAAGTACTAGATGCTTAAATCTAAATGTGCTCAGTTATTGCTGAGAAAAATGTTTACTTTCCATATGTATTAATATTCTTGCATCTAAGAAATGCCTACCAAATTTTAAGTTGAAATCAGGAACACTGGGAGCTTGAAATGATTTATGGTAATCAAGTTCTCCAGTTCTTAACCGTAAAGCAGGTGTGTAATAATGTTAGTCGCATCAATGACTAAAGTCGCATCCTAGCCAGGCTCTCCTGGGCCTGGCAGCAGTGAGCTGCCCCGCGCGGGTCTAACACTGACCCTGCTTTAAGGGAGCTTGGCCACATTCGCCAAGGCATTTGTTGACTTTCAAAAGGCAACTTCAACCCAAAGCATTTTGCATATACATGGCAACTGTTAGTAAAAACTTATGAAGGGTTTCAAAGAATTCTGGTAAAAACACTGTCTCTTTGGAGTTACATAATTATAAAGCATAGAAAAGACAGAGATTTGATCCTAAGTGAACCTGAAGGAATCGGGGTTGGCAGGGAGAGTGCAAAAACAGACATAAGCAGGAAATCCTTTAAAATGTATGTTATCATTCATATTTGTATTAAACCAGTTGGATCAGGTGGACCCCCACATTGTCGCAGCAGCCTTCAGAGCCCATTACCTCTCCCTGAATCACAAACCTAGACCATCTGCGAGCCCAGGCCAAGCTCCTCCTCTGTAGCTGTCAACGCACAGACTGGTTTGAAGCTCCCCATTGGCCGACAGCCGGTCATTGCTGAGCTCAGTGTTGTCCTGTGCCCGCTGCCCAGATGAGACACAGACAAGCAATTTTCCTGGCCTTGGGCCTTTGGAGTTTCAGATGCAGGGAAGCCAGGGGGCCACAGGAGGTTTGTGAAGGCACCGGCTTGTATCTCCGAGAGATACAAGCAGGTAGTGGGCCTTCCTCAGCCTCCTGGAAGGCAGCTTCCTTCTAGAATTATTCACTAAAATTTTGTGCTCCATATAATTCTCTGAAATTCTCCGGCACTGACATAGTCAATGGTTTCCCATAAATAGAATGGATATAGCCTATGCCCTTTTGTTATTCACTAAATGTTTGAAGTAATTTCCTATATTGAAATAATAGACCATATGAATTCTGCTAAATTGTGAAAGGGTTTCTTCACTGCATTAATTTTACAGGAAGGTAGTGAGATTTTATTGCACAGCCAGACCCATACGTTCACTGTATATTTTATGGCCAGGATATATTGTTTTGGGCATAATGTTACCAGCATTGGGGTTTTTGGGTCCCCAAAGGTAAAAAGAGAGAGGAAACGCCAGAGAAATTTCCGGACAGACTTTATGAAGCTTATGCTTGAGCACAAGGGAGGCAGCACAGAGGAAAGGAGGGTCCCCTGTACTGGACCCCCGAGGTCTGATCTGCTCGGGTGCTTTTAAGAGCTGGGGACAGAGTGGCAGAGTGGGCTTTTTGAGAAGGCAGGCTTGTGGGGGGGATCCGGGAGTGGAATTTTCTGTGTTAGGGCGGGGTCAGTTCCTCACTCTGCGGGCTGGGGGTGATGATGGGGGGCCTGCGCAGTGGGGGCAGGGTGGCAGACCGGCCCTCACCGCCACTTTAGAGAAGCTGTAGGGCACTCAGGCCTTGATCAATAACGTGGCACCGAAAAACCTCTCTCTGAAGATAGAACATGTTCTCTCTCCTTCAACCTGGCTAGACTGTTGGTGTAGCCTCGCCCCTAAAATGCAAGGTGTTGGCTTCCAGGCACGTCAGTGAAGGCTTTTTAGCGCCCACCTTCACTCAGATTGGGGTGATGGTGGAGGCAGCGCCGGACCACGGGGGCCCTGAGGAACCCCGTGAGCAAGGGCTGCGTGGGGCAGGGCCTTGGGCCTCCGCGGGCCAGCAGCACCCGCGGCCACACAGGCCCAGCCCACGACAATTGCAGAGCTCCAATGGGAAACAAGCCTGAGTTTTAAATCTTCCTACTCCGCCTCAGGATTGTATCATACAGCATGAAGACATAATTGTATTTGTTGCCTCTTCTCATAAATTAAGGAACTCTGGTTTTATTTTTGTGCCCCGCACTTAGCAGGTGTCCGAGGATGTCTGTGCATGGCCTGGCTGGCATCCGAGCACGCTCCCTTGCTCCCTCTGCGGTGGGGTCTCCGCTCTGGGCCTCCTGCGTGCTGGAAGGTCCCATCCAGCCCAGTGTTGGTTACCTCGGAGACTGTCGTTTGGAATGCCTCACTGTCTCTGGAAGCTCAGCATCTCCGAGCGAGATCAGCTGACTCCACTCAGAAACTGTGTGCAGTCCGTGTGACCCAGTTCATTTTCGTGTTGTGTACATTGTGAGCCCTTGCGTGAGATCTGGCGGGTAAATGACTGGGTGTGAATGCAGAGCCTAGAGACACACACAGGCATGTCTATTTGTCCTGGAAAGCGTCGCCTCCACCTCCGCACATGCCCCGCTGACTGCCACCCTTCATGCTGCTCTGCCGTCACCCCCTTAGAAAGGCCTTTCCAGCCGTCCTCCTGGAGTCAGCTCACCCCTGTTGCTCTCTCGCATGACCCTGTTTCTTTCACACCAGCCGTATCTCCGAGCAGTTGCCCTCGACATATTTGTTTATTGGGCATTGTCTGTCTTCCCCACCAGCTCCACACGGCAGGACTGTGTGCATTTTATTCAGACCCCAAGCTCCTAGCAGAGGGCTGGACACACCATAGATAATCATTAAGTATTCGGTAGACTAATGAAACGAGAGTCTGCCTCTTATTCCAGCTGATTGCTTCATTGATCGGTCATCTCACAGCACTCTGCAGTCAGCCCAGCATGCTCACTGTGCATCCGCCGTTCCTTCTCAGGAAGCGAGCTGCAGTGTGGCCAGAGTCCTTGAGCCTTAGACTCTTGGAGCTCGAAGCGGGCTTAGGATCTCTTCAGTCCTGCTCTACCATTTAATGATTGAAGAGGGAGGCCTTGAAGACCAGGGGCATGCCCAGGGTGCCACAGCATCGGTGACAGGGGCTCACAGGGCCACCGCTCTAGAGGCTCGTGCTGCAATGGCAAGGGGACTTCTCAGCAGTGATGTTTTGCAAATTAAACTATCATTAAAAATTACAGATAAGCTGATGAATGCAAATTACCAGAATAATAGATGTGGTTTAAGGTAAAAATAAAATCTGAATACTCTGTCCCTTATATGTGAAAATGTTATGCTTTTTATAATTTCACATTTGATGGCTTTCGGTGATTATCCTATTGTAATTCTGAATTTCTGATTTTAGTCTATTCTCTTGATTAAAATATAACCAGGGCCATAAAAGGCACCGCGGAGGCGTCCAGTAACAGTCAGCCAGACACCGTTGTGTTCATATAAGTGTTTCAGGCGGGCTGCACGCAGAGCTGCAGTGACAGGGGATAAACTGAAATTAATGGGAAAAAGAGTGTGATGGTGTCAAACGAAACATTCTCACTCGGTTCTGTGAATTAGTGCAGAGGTTCCGATCAGGAAAGGCGTGGTCAGATCAGGAAAATAAATACATACAAGAAGAAATTAGTAAGTAAAATATTCATGATGGGAACTGCTACTGAACTCAGGGGTTTTGTCACTCGGCAGGCTCTGTTCTAGAAGGAGACAGGGCTGTCACAAGGGAGTTTTGTTTACCTACAGCAGGTAAGGGACACAGGATTAGCACCCAAAGCTCTGTCTCCCTGAAGGGAGGCTCAGCCGCGGCTTATTTCCCGGGATGGGCAAAAGTGAGGTGTATAGTTGTGAGTATGCAAACCCGGAGTCTATTCTTGCATTATAATTTATTTATTTATTGCATTATTTATTATGATTAACCTACTTTTTCCTACCCCATACACTGTGTGGTCAATTACGTGATGAATTTTCTTTGCAGTTGGCCTTGCTTATCCCCTTTGGGTTCCTGTCAAACTAGGTTTACAAAATACTGTGCTGCATTCAAAATTTAGCAAGAACAGCATTTAGTAAGAATGGCTCAGACATTAGACCCTTGTCCTGGCTAGCAGCTCCTCCCTGAGATTTTTCACTCTATTCTTGAGGGAGTGGGGACAAGGGTCATACTTCTGTGACTGCCTCCTGCTGACTGTGGATGGAGTGCGACCATGAATGAGAGGAGTGAAGCCCTCTGGCTGCCTGACTTGTGAAGGCCTTGGGGTGCCCTAGGTCCTGGGGTTCTTGAGAACAGCAGCTTGAGGTCAGACGGGGCCCACAGGAGAACTGTGGATCTCACTCCTTGTTCTCACTGGGTGGTAGAGCTGGCTTCACACAGGAGTGATGTGTCTAGGAAGCTTCATCTCATAGTCTGAGAGAAGATGTTAATGACACCAGATGAGTACCTGTCCAAGTTGGGATTCTGATTTCCAGGTCTTGAAATATACCTAGCTCCCTGGGTCATATGGCTGTAGCTCAGTATCTATTGGTGTGGGTAAAATCAGGTTAACTTAAGTTTTTAGTTACCTTTTCTAATGGGGATAATGTATTTAACACCTGTTTTATAAATAGGTCCAGGCATCCTAAAATTTAAGAGGAGCCAAAAAAGGACCTACTGCACATTTGTTCAAAAGGACTTAATTAAACATCCCTTAGGCACTGCCCCGATCCACGTCAGGGCAATTGGCAGCAGTGTAAGCCGGGCCACGTGGGTTTCCTGGCACAGTCTGGCCAGGGTGTTTTTGAGCATTTGATTACATCATTCCATTTTCCCTGAGGACTGGGGTCTCCATGAAGAAAGGGAGACCCATCTGATTTGACAGTCAGTGATCCTCCCTGTGTTATAGTCATTACAACATTGAAAGCCGTCTTATTGTCATTTTGAAAGGTCCCGGGGAACACTTCAGCAGGGCCTTTATAAATTCATTGATCTTTTCAGTTTGGTATGGGAACACTTCAACCCATGCAGTAGAGGTATCTGCTAGCACTGGTGAGTACTGGAATCTTCCAGGAGCGGGGGGTGGGGAGGTGGGGGGGCGGCGCTGCTGTAAACTCCACCTGCCAGTCTCTCCAAGCGACATTCCCTGGGCTGGACTGAAGCCTAGGGTATGCCCTGCCCTCTGTGCAATGCACAAGCTCCCAGGACACTTTGAAGGACACTTCTCACACCCGGAACCACTGTTACCAAACTCCCCATGCATACAGCACTTCCTTCCCTAGTTTGGGACCCTGGGCTCCTTCAGGAACAAGGATCTTTTTGTGTTGATTTCTCAAGCACCTGTAAGGCCCCCTCCTGGCCAAGTTTTAGAAGTCCCAGGGGAAAACTTCCCGCTCTGACAGTGTTGAACAAGGACTTCACTGCATGCCCTGGCCTCCAGCTGTGCTGGTTCGGAAAGCGACCCCCATCCATAAACCAGATTTCTTCTGAGCCAGCGAAAGGCTCACTTTTAAGGTCATTCCTATTCAAATACAATTGTTCAATTATGTCATTCTTCCTCCTCTTAGTCAATTATTTCTGTTGGTCTCAAGGCCCATGGCTGTGGGGTTTGGGGCTCATATAGTAAGAGGCTATCCCATTGGTAACTTTCCTGCTTCTGAAATGAACATGCAAGTGGCAGCCGGTGCTCTCAGGCAGGAGGGCACCCTCGGGTGCTGTGTCAAGTTCTTAGTGAAACAAGCAGCCGCCTCTCTAAGAGGTCCCACCGCTTGAGTTCAGACCCCTGAAGCAATCCCTCTGGTCTCCTGCACATGCAAGTCAAAGGCTTTTCAGGGCAGGAGATTCCTGTAGTTTTGTCACTAGTGTTTCAAAACTGGTCTGGCTCACTTGATCCCACTCCAAGTGGGTAGTTTCTTCTCCTTTAATGTATCACATAGGGCAGAGGTATCCAACCTTTTTGGCACCAGGGACTGGTTTCATGGAGAACAATTTTTCCACAGATGGGGGCTGGGGGGACAGGGGGCATAGCTCAGGCGGTAATGCAAGCGAAGCTTTGCTGGCTCGGGGCTGCCCACCTCCTGCTGTGTGGCCCCTGTCCTAACAGTCCATGGACCAACAACTGTCCATGGCCCAGGGCTGGGGACCCCTGATATAAGGGCTTGGCTCTAAGACCAAAATCCAGGGTCCAGAGCCTGCAGAGTCCTGTCACTCCCAGAAAACCTCTCAACTGTCTCAGGTTCGAGGCGGGGCTAGACAGGTTGTTACTGCCCTCTGCTCTGTGGGTGGCCTCTCTGTCCTCCCGGAAACAAGAAAGCCCAGGTATTTAACTTCTGGTGTGGATATCTGGGCCTTTTTTCTTGGATACTTTGTATCCCTTTTCTGCTGGATGGTTTAAGGTCAGAAAAATATTTCTGCCTGGAGTTTCTTTTTCAGGGATGACAAGTAATGGCATCTGCATATTGTAGAACAGCCCCATGTTCAAGTTGGACGTCCCTCAAGTAAAAATGCAGAAAATGCAACGGCCTCCCCAAAGCTTGCCCCCTGCCCCCATCCCAGACCGGTGGGGTGGTGAGGGGTAGGCTGCCTGGGTTAACAGCCTGCTCACCTGCTACAGGGCAGACCCAGTCTGCTGAGAGGAAAGCTCTCAGTGGTGTGGCCTCCCCTCTGCCATCTCCATCCCGGCCCCCACTCAGCAACGCAGTGTTCTGTTCCTAAACCTCCACTGCTGCCTGTGCTGTGACAAAACATGGGGCTGCCCCACCCTGGGCTTCCCCAGCAGGGCAGGTGCCCTGTCAGCCCGTCCTACTGCCTGTGCCCAGACTGAGTGCGGGACAGTCCCCAGGGACAGACACAGCTTAGAAGCACCTTGTCCTGCCTGAGGATGCAGAGAGCAAGCTCCCTCACCTCCACCCATCCTACCCTTAGCCAGCCACCCCCCAGCTTTGTAGGGAAAGCGGGGCTAATCAGCTGCTGCTCAGAACAGAAGCTGGGGTCTGAGGGGTCTTCTGGACACATCTGGACTCTGACACCAGGGAGTGTGTGGCTGTGCACCTGCCCACAGTCAGTAGCCTCGAAACCACCCTGCAGAGGAGAGGACAGGGGCCTGTAATGACTTCTTAATGCCACTCTAAAATCTTACTGAAGCAATTAATTTCCCTGCATGGTTTCCATCTTCCTCCCACACCACATCGCCAGGAAGCCCAGCCTTTTGTCTTCTTATTCAAAATGCACAACGTGGTTGAGTCTGCCTGCTTCATTTTGCAAGTCCAGTGAAGCTGACTCAAACTACATTTTAAAATCATAGCATACCCTTCTCCTCTTCTGACATCAGCCCAATCAGGTAACTGCAGTTTTATTTAGTTCTCAGTACTCCTAGGGTACATACCTTTGGTAAAATTTCTGAAATCACACCTGCTCATAGAACATCTCCTTCTACCAGTGAGGCTCTTTGAAGAGATGTGGCATGTAATTTTTTTCTTATCCCTCAGAGGAAGAGAAGCATTCAAAGTCTTCATCAAATGGCTTGTAGATAAAACCGGTAACTCTTCCTACATAACCCCAAGCATATATCTTTATCCCATTGGCCCCCCCAAGTCCCACAGCCAAACCTTTGCTGCTCAGGTCTGCTCGTCTTCTAGGTAAGGGACCCTCTCTTTGGCCCCAGCTCACCTCCAGTGGAGACCATGAGCTCACTTGCTTTTGCTCCTCAGTGCGGTACTGTGGCCCATAGGAGGGGCACCTTGCTCTTGTTCAGGGAAATGCAAGGCTGGGGCGCCCTTCCCGCTCCCCATCATGACTTCCACGCTGGTGCAGTGGCTCCAGAGGGCTCCCTCCTTGGATGACAGCAGGGCGAGGACTGCGGGGAAGAAGCTCATATGTGGTTAGTGAAGGCTGCCACCTGAGGAACTATGAAACTGCACTTAGAAAATGGTGACTCCCAAATGCACAAGAGACTACTTAGTCTGGAGCAAGGCTGCCTTGGACAGGACAGGCAGCTACCTTCCATTGCCCCATTTGTTGTATTTCTTAACTTATATAAGCATATAATTTCTTTAAATCAAATAAAGAGAGCTCTTTTTATCCAACTGTGAAGAATGTGTCCCAAGAAGGTACATTTAGGGGTCAAATTTGAGTTTTCCATAGCCAGCACGTTTACATATGACAAGGCAAACGCACAAAGAACACCAGACGACCAGACCAGACATGGTCTCCCGAGGAATTGGATTACCCCACAGGAGTTCCCTGAGCTCCTACAGTTAGACTGGGGTCGGGCCCTGAGTCCTGCCTCCCAGAGACAGTTCCTGCCCTGCCAGCTAGAAAGCAAGTACGGACCAGATCTGAAAAGTACCTTACTGATAACCCTATGCCCACAACAGAAATGGAAACACTGGTGACCTGATGGCCTCCCTTCTGAAGCACTAAATGGAACAGGTTCAGGCGGTCACTCCACTTCAATGCCAAGGTGGGCCAGGGATCTGCATGGGAGGTCAGAACCAAGCGGGAGTCTCCCAAAGGACAGACAGATCCTGCCTCCCATGGAGACACCAGCAAGGAGCCTGGAACCAGCTGCCTCTGCTGACTGCCTCATCAAGCATCCATACCAGGCCGAGAGGCTCTCCTTTTAGGAGAGTTCCAAACATGAGACACCAAACTCAAGGAGTTTACCTCTTGGGGTGCTCTATTCAAGAATGAGATGTGATTGTCACAAGAGAGTTTTATTTACTTGCAGCAGGTAAAGGAGGCAGGGGATTAGCATCCAACGTTCTGTCTCCTCCCAGAAGGGAGCTTAACCCTTGCTGACATAAACTGCTTGATGAATTACAAGTTGATTTCTTTGCAGTTGCTGTTGGCTACATTTGTTGGGTTGGGTTCATGTCAAGCTTATCCTGTTATAGCTGGTCTGGAAAATACTGTGCAACCTTTTTTAAAATTGATTTTAGAGAAAGAGAGAGTAAGGTGGGGAGAGAGAAGGAGACAGAGGGAGAAACATCAGTCAGTGTCCTCCTGTGCCTGCATTCTACTGGGGACTGAACCCGCATGCTAGGTAGGTGCTCCGACAAGGAATCAAACCAGAGACCTTTTGGTGCATGGGACAAAGCTCTAACCAACTGAGCCACCTGGCCAAGGCTGTGTTACATTTTGACATTTAGTAAGAATAGCATTTAGTAAGAACTGCCAGACCGTGAGACCCTTGCCCTATCTGACAAACCACACAGAGTATGACAGATGATTTTTCGTTAGGAAGTAGGACTTACAGGGTGGAGCTGATAACCCTCCTTGGAAAATTTAAACAACATTTATCAGCTTTTAAGTATTTTACCTGCACCCTGCCCCCTGTTTTAACCATTGTGAACACTCAACAGCTCCACATAGAAATAATTCCAGATTTCTACTGATTTAGAGAATATGTACATCAGTTCCTTATATTATTATTTGCCCCTTTCCTTCAAAAACAGGCCTTTTGTGATTCTCAAAATAAGAGCAGATTTCACTGACAACATATATTTTCTTCTCAAGAAGACAGTTCTTTCATTGCTCTTTCCAGCAATCTGGCCTTTTAGTACGTAATTCTGTATGTTTAACACTTCTGTCACCCCCACCAGATTGACCTGTGTGTATATGGAGTGTTTTTCCCCAAAACATGGGCAGAGTATTCAGTTATTTGTTGCCGAGTGCCTCTTTGGGGTTGGCTAACTACTTACCCAGATAAATTTGATAAATGTTTTCATAGGGTTTTTCTGTTAAATGTAATCAATGAATTCCACAGACTGAATTTATAACCTGAGCATGAAAATCAGGTTTCCTTTCCATCTTTAAAATGTAATCAGGATGAACCATGTTTTACCTCAACAAGGAAACTAAGTAAAATTACATGATTAAAAAAACATTAAAAGTTTGTAAAGAGACTGATGAAACCTAAGTGGCCTCTTCAAGCCGTAGCCTCTCCGCTGCCACCCCCGGACGCCTGGCTGTGGTCAGAAGGCCGGGCCAAGAAAGGGTGCTTCCAGTCACTACTCTTTCATTTTCCCCAAATCGGTCATTTCTCAGAAAAATATTCAGTCATGCCCTATTGTAATACTTGTATAAGTTAAGAATTTCTAAATATATTAAGTTCTTAAAGTGAAAAACAGAGCAAGTTCAAGCATTCCAATCTGTTAACGTACACATCTTTACAAAGTGCTAACTAGAGTATGTTATTGTGTGTTTTGCTTTATTTTAAAATCCATTTCCATGTATTAAAATAGTGCACTAAATTTGGACTTTCCTAGCTACATGATGCCTTATTGCTGTTTCCTGACTGGATGACCAGTTATTGTCTTGTTAAATATTTTTGGTTTTCTCTCTCTGTCTTTTAAGTTGTAATCATATAACATGAACATTTATGTACAGCGTAGGCTACTTATTTGGGGATTAACAGAAGTTCAACTGACATTGAATAATATAATTATAGCATGTTCCCAGGGTGTTCTTCAGAGAAAATGAATGAACTGGTTGTTTGTGTGACGTAGTGCTTCACCTGCCCCCACCCACTGTCTCATGAGAGCATACGAGGCCTGTCCAGAAGGTATGCAGCTGTGTAAAATGAAAAAACAGAGGTGTTTATTAAAGAAGATACAAGATACAAGTAAATTGTACATAGGATTACCCCTCAGTCCCCTTCAGAGTGGGCACCTTGGCACCTCACACAGGTCTCCCAATGGCCATCAGCTACCCTGTTGTGTTTTCCTGAATCTCATCAACTGTCTGAAACCTCTTCTCTTTCAAAGGTGATTTCAGTTTTGGGAAAAGTCAGAAGTCTCAGGGTGCCACATCTGGGCTGTAGTGGGGCTGAGTCACCTGGGTGATTTGCTGTTACGCCAGAAAATCTGTACAAGACATGATGTGTGAATAGACACATTGTCATGATGAAGCTGCCAATCACCAGTTGCCCATAGCTGCGGCCTTCTGAGTCATCCGAATGGTTTCCAAAGAGGAATGTTTAAGCTTAATGCAAAATTTGATGTAGATTCATTGCTCTACTTGCTCAGTCATTTTGAATGTGACAGCCACACAGTACACATGCTCACTCAATGGCATGTACCGGCCCACCGACCAGTACAGTGAAGTCATCATTGTTCACACATGAGCATTTCAGTCCCCTCTCCCTCTCCCTTGACTGCCATGTTACATCGATGTCACACAACCTGTTATTACATTAACAATGGCTGGACATTTTCTGGACAGGCCTTTCATATATATATAAAATTTTAAAACCAGAAAGTAGATGAAATTTGTGACTCTGCAATCACTGTCAGGCGACATGTTTTCCCACAGGACACCTTTCTGTTTTTACCATATTGTTATTTGGAATAATGGCGAGTGGGCAGAAGATGAGCTACTGTCCGCAGCACA
The DNA here is from genome assembly GCF_022682495.2 of Desmodus rotundus. Classification (NCBI taxonomy): domain Eukaryota; kingdom Metazoa; phylum Chordata; class Mammalia; order Chiroptera; family Phyllostomidae; genus Desmodus; species Desmodus rotundus. The sequence goes on along the minus strand of NC_071396.1, from coordinate 17,000,684 downwards.
TTGCCTACCCTGGCACTCTCTGTATCTTGGCTGCACGTGCCAGTCCACTCAGGGGCTTTTAGAAACCTGCACGCGCAGGACACCCAATCCCAAGGAAATCAGTCCCTAGGAGTAGCACTCAGGTGTTGGTATGGTTTCGGTCTTCTCAGATGATTCTGCTGGGAGCCAGGTTTGGAGGCCCTGAGCTAAGTTGGTGGTGGAGTTTCAGCTGGGTCAGGTGGGGCTGGGAGGAGAGAAGTCTTCTTTGCTTCATCACATCAGTGCACCAGAATTGGGCTGCATGGTCTGCCTGACTGAGGTTTCTTGTGCTGAGCAAACCCTGCCCTGACCCGCCATGTCTGCTCCTTCTGCCTACACCCGTGCCTGTCCAGTCCCTCTGCATTAGAATGGCCTACAGGACAGGTCTCCTTATCCTGTAGTCGCTCTGATTAGTGCGTTGTCTCTGATGTGCCTCCTTTCCTGCTCATTTCTTCCTTCCTGAGTTAATTTTCCTTCCTGAACTTCTCATCACTGGCTGGGGTGATACACCCAGTGCATAACTAATATTTTACATGAAATAAGAGTCACAGCGCAATCCATCAGTGTTTTCACCAGTTAGTAGGGTTCGCCTTGCCCACCGGCTAGACCTCTGTGATGCATGTGGACGCCACCTGGGCACCAGTATTGTTAGCGGCAGGTTGTCTCCCCACATCTTGACCAGTTAGATATTTTCTTGTCACAGCAAACACGTTCCTGCTCGGACTCCTTTGCTGCAATTATGTGTGAGTGAATGTAGCCCATGTGGATGATGCAATTGATAGACCAGCTCCTGAGAAGGGAAAAAGAGCCCATTTTCATTTATTAGATTTTTTCCTGTTTTACTTTTATTTTCTACCAGCTGCACACTAAGACTGGCTCATTCATAATGATAGTACCATATTAATAATCATGAGAATAACTAACTTTCATTGGATTCTTTTTATGTCTATCTACCATTAGGTCTTTTTTTTTTCCTAGAGACATTTTAAATTTATTTATTTATTTTTATTCAGTTACAATTGTCTGCATTTTCTCCCCATCCCTCCACCCCACCCCAGCCAGTCCTACCTCACTCCCCCATCCCTACCCTCCCCCTTGATTTTGTCCTTGTGTCCTTTATAGTAGCTCCTATAGACCCCTCTCCCCACTCCCCTCTGGCTATTGTTACAATGTTCTTAATTTCATTGTCTCTGGTTATATTTTGTTTGCTTTTTTCTTTTGTTGATTATGTTCCAGTTAAAGGTGAGATCATATGGTATTTGTCCCTCACCGCCTGGCTCATTTCACTTAGCATAATGCTCTCCAGTTCCATCCATGCTGTTGCAAAGGGTAGGAGCTCCTTCTTTCTCTCTGCTGCGTAGAATTCCATTGTGTAAATGTACCATAGTTTTTTGATCCACTCATTTGCTGATGGGCACTTAGGTTGCTTCCAGTATTTGGCTATTGTAAATTGTGCTGCTATGAACACTGGGGTGCATAGGTTCTTTTGGATTGGCGTTTCAGGGTTCTTCGACATTAGGTCTTCTATAAGAGCTGTATCTCATTACTAATAACCTACAAAATAGTTGCTACACTTATTTCAATATTTTGCATGAAGAAACATTTGGTTAAACTTTCTTGGCCAATGTAACATATAATAAGTGATAGAACTAAGAGGATTCCCACCCGGAATTGAATTTCCACAGCCTCAACTGGTAACCATAGTGTTGTAAAAACTGAACTTCTTAAAACCTGCACCAGGCCCTCAGACAGCCACTCCACACACTGCCTGTCTCCCCCCTGCCCCTCTCTTAGCCTTTGTTGCAGGCACTGCTGGCCTCCTGGCCGTGGCCCAGCTGTGATGACCGAGTGTCCTCCCACAAGCTGGGCCTCAGCTGTGGGGTGCTCCATCTGACCTTCAAGATGAGCTCCCACGCACCACTTTCCAACCTAAGTTCAGATGTGAGCCAAACTTATGTGAAGCTTCAAAGGAGCCCAGGTTGGTGAATGGCTCTTTTCTCTGTGTTCTCACAGCCTCTGGTAAACATCGGATTGCAACTTTCATCTCTTACCAGCTAATGAATTTTGATGCCTTAACCTCTGTAAGCCTCAGTTTTCTCATCTCCCAGAATAAAGATAATTAAAGATCCTACCTGAGAGGCTTATGAGAGCTAAAGGAGCAAATGAATGCACAATAGCTAACTGCACCTACATAGTAAGCATTTCAAAGTATTAGCTGTTTGTTGTTATTGCCATCTCATTGTAATACAGTTTCTTTAAAAACCTATTATACTGTGTGGTTACTCACTACAAGAACAGGCCTGCATTTTGTATTTCTGTATTCTGCAGAGTGCTCAGTGGAGAGTGGAAACTTGTGCGCTCTTGCTGGCTACTTAACTCCTTCATCTCTAAAGTGAAGACCCTCACAGGGCTGATATAAGGGTTAAGAGAAAATGTAAAACTGATCACATCATCAGTCAGCAACTATCAGTATTTAATAAGTTTGAGTAAGTGGATGGAGTACGTTCAGGGGAGAGTAAGACTCTCTTGTGTTCCCAGCTTCTTTTGTTCATTCTGAGATGATGGCAACTCCTGGCTGTCCGAGTCAGCTGTCGCTGAGGTAGACTTCGCTGGCAAAGAACAAGCCCTGAGCTGCTGTCCTGCTCGCACTCAGTGGGACTGGTTCCTGCTGTCACACAGGGAGGGAGCCAAGCTGGCCAGTCTCGCTGCACGCGTCTTCTGAGAGCAGCTCAGACACCTTGCACGGACCCTTCTCACCGTGCACTGGACCTTTGGCCTGCCATCTGCCTGAGGGTGCAGGTGACAGAGTAAACAAGGTGCCCTCCTGTGGGTTCCAGTGGACCAGCTGAGTCAATGCCCAAACACAACCTCACAGTGCGCCTGGCACCCATGCCACAAACAGAACCGGGACGAGGCCTGGGTCAGCAGAGGTTAGAATAAAATAAAATAAAAGATCACGTGTTCCGTGTGAGGGAGAGACAACCACAATAAAACCTTTTCTCTGGAACAACACACAAAAAGCCAGTAAGGATATCTCTCTTCTTAAGCAGGCGTAAGAGAGCCGTCTGCTCTCACTAGGCCTGCCTCCTCACTCCCCATTCACTTCTCAACCCACTGATGTCTTGTCTTAATACTTGAAGAAATGTTTGGGAATAGTTGCTTTGGGGAAGGAAAATGAGGTTTAAGAGTAATGACTGAAGAAATACTCGCCGGTCCTGCTTTGGGACGAGCCATCATCGAGTGCAGCCATGTCTTTGGTTTGGCGGCTCCCAGCTGCCCTAATGTGGTTGTCCAAGAAGTGACTGTGCAAAGTCCAAATTCTAAATGTCTTTCATTTTGGAACTAAGTGGGCATATTTTGAGATGTCTTATAGTTATGTGTTACTTAATTATGTAGCTTCCTACCTCTACCATTGAGCATTCATCCTTAGAGCCATCCAATAGTCATTTCTGCAGATTTGGAGTCAGCCACAGGTGCTAGCATCAACCTTTTTCTTCGGTTAGAATCTATTTCCTTGATGCTACTCACAAGTCCCCCCACCCACATGTCTCTTGAAACTATTGATAGTAAACATCTCCAAGAATATATCAATTAATTTCATTACTGAACTAGCTGCTAATTTCTCAACTCCTCAGATTCAATCTTCTATTCCACCAAATTAACTGAAACTAGTGTGATGTATTTTTTTTAAAGATCTTATGTATTTATTTTTAGACAGAGGGGAAGTGAAGGAGAAAGAGAGGGAGAGAAACATCAGTGTGTGGCTGCCTCTCTACCGGGGACCTGGCCTGCAACCCTGGCATGTGCCCTGACTGGGAATTGAACCAGAGACTCTCTGGTTTGCAGGCTGGCACTCAATCCACTGAGCCACACCAGCCAGGGCATTTTTATTTATATTGCTTCATGATGTATTTTTATTTATATTGCTTCAGCCACTAAAACTTATGTCAACATTTAACAAGTGAATGGCTCTAAGCAGTGTGCCTATAAAAACTAACAAATGAAATCTTAATTAGGAAAGTGGAACTTTCAGAGTGTGACCCATATAAAGAAAACATTTTATAGAAACTTTCAGTGTGAGGGCCCAGGTGTAGAACTTAGCATATGAGATTTCAATGGAGCTATGATAAATATGTTAAAAATTAAAAAAAAAAGTTGTCTATGCTTAAAGAATTAAAGGAAAGTATGTGAAATACCTTTCACCAAGAAGAGAGTATCGACAAAATGATGGTAATTATATAAAAGAACTAAATGCAAATTTACTAGAAGGACTCCAAGCAGACCGGAGATGGCAGAAGAAAACCAGCAAACCTGCAGATTTATGAAAAGGAGCCATCTCCGGAAAGAAGGGGGATGAGGAACAAGGAGCTGAGCCTCGGGGACCGTGGGGCAGATCAGCACTGCAACATGTGGGAGTTCCAGGACAAGAAAGCACAAAAAATATCTTCAGAGTAATGGCCAGTATTCTCCACATTTTATGAGATGTTAATCTACATGTTAATCTAAGAACCTCAACAAACTCCAAGTCAGATAAACACAGAGATCCAGACCTAGGAACATTCGGGTCCAAGTGTCGAAAGACAAAAAGAGAAAATCTTGAAACCAGAATAACAAAAAGACATTTATTAGAGACAAGGAGAGACACTCAGATGCTAATGGGGTCAATTCATCAGAAGACAAAACGATTGCAAATCCGTAGACAATAAAGCCCTGCAATATGACAAAACTGAAATGAGAAATAAACAGTTCAGTAAGAATCATTGGAGACTCCGCTCTTAGTAGCTGAAAGGAAGAGACAAAAATCGGCAGGGAGGTAGATTTGAACAACACACTCAACCAACTTGAAAGCAAAAAAAATCAGTAGAACATTCTATCCCAAAACAAACACATTGTTCTCAAGTGCAGGTGAAACATCCTTCAGGATGAGTCATAAAGTAGGCCCGTGACACGTGAGTCAGTAAACTAGACAGTTTCAAGTCACATAAACTGTGTTCTCTGACCCGAACATATTACATATTATGGCCAATTCAATACAAAAAGAAATTTGGGAAATCTCCAAATATTAAATGTTGGACAAAAAAACCTCTAGCCCATGGTAAAAGAAATTTCACAAGGGAAAATGGAGGAAATTCACTAGGAAAATTTAAAAATATTTCAACCTGAATGAGAAGAAAACACAACATTTCCAAATGTGTAGGCAGCAGCTCCCTTGGTCCTGACCTTGGCTTGGGTTTTCAGTTCCCTAACGTACAGGTAAGGTGTGTGAGGAGCAGCCTGAGCCCCTCCTCCTGTCTCATTGGCTTGTGTAGGGATCTGGCTGGAAAGGGTGGTTAGCAGTACTCTCTTCTTAGTTAGCGCCATGGAGAACAGAGCTCCAAGATTCACACAGAGGAGCTGTGACTGACGAAGGGGCAACTTTGCAAGGAGTGCGTCTGACCAGCCGGTCTGGCGGCCAGGTGACCCTGGCCATCAGGCCGCTCTGTGCGTATGGGTTTCAGCAGATCCCGGCCACAAGGCTGATCATCTTACTGGCTGTCTGCACTGCATGAATGCGCAGCTTGGGAACAACCTGCGTAGACCCACGATGGTGGAGTTCCTGTCCAAACACTGTGTGTCCCAGACTTCAGGACTACTGCTTGTCCTATGTTTCTTAATTCCGTACTCAGGAATTAACCTCGAAGCCTACTTTCTCTGATGTAAAATTGGAAAGGCCCTTCTTCTATCCGTGTTTAGAATGACACTTTCCTTGTCGAGAGGTGCAGGGCAGGTGAGAGAGGCCTGGGCCCAGAGAAGCTGTGTGAAGAGATGCAAAGACTTTGGGAATGCGTTTGCTGTAACTAACCCTGCTGCTGATTTAACCAGCAGGGTGCCATCTGCACTCCCCATTCCCCCTCCCCCAGAGCACAGAGTCCAGCGCTCTGAGCTAGCTGAGGCTGGGGAGAGAGGTGTGCTGGCTGCGTGGGTCTTCGACCCTGCTCTAATGCCAAAGCAAGGGTCCTCATTTCCAAAGACCAAGGAGATTTGTTAAATTTGTAAATATTCTTACTCCAAAACATACCTGAGGCATTGCTGTATCCAAGATCTTTTTGAGAACTGTAATATGCACTTGTGGTAATTCCATGATTTCTGAGTCATAAATCATTTCCTTTCAAGACAAAAGTAAGAAAGTACCCACAGAGATTCATGAAGACAGCCATCTCATTATCCAGGCCGGAGTGTGAAAACAGAAAACCTGACACTTGTACTGCCTGGATTCTTTTGGCTTCTCCAGCTGGAGGTTTTGGGCACTGGAAGCAGCTGAGTAGTCAGGGGATTCGACCCAAATGCGCATCTGCCTCTGCTGACGTGTTCTGGTGGGAAGGGGCAGCATTCCAGTAGTGGGTTCTTGTTGGGTCTTAAGGTCATACTTAAGCTTGTTTTTCTTTGGTTGCCTTTTTTTCCTTTTCTTAGGCTTCAAAGATGACTTTTAATTTGCTTTCCTTGAGCTCCATCTCTAGTTTCCCCAACATTTCTCAAATGGCCCAGGTATTCATAGGTTGCTAATTTTGTGGCAGTTTGGTAGAGAAATACCCCATTAACCATTCCTTCAGTTTTGCTTTTCTTTTTTTATCCATGAATGAACTGGTATGTTGTCATTAATAATGATTTCTCTTAACATTAAGTAAGGTTCAGAAATTGATTCTTTTTGATCCCTATGTACTCATTCTACTGCTTTTATTTAAGACTGTTTTGTACAGTGGTTCTCCAATTTGGAATTAAGTTCTTAAGGGTAACTTAACTCAGCTCCCAATTTCATCTGTGCAGACCACGTTGTAATTCCTCCTGCGCTCAGGGTCTGCATTCACACAGACTTCTGCCCCCAGGAATCTTTCTTTTACTGTGAAAGAATCAGATAGAGTAGGGTTTGACTCCTGCCTCTTTTCACTGGCTCTTTGGCTTTGAAATTTGGCCCATACGAACTGCAGCTTCTGTACAATACTGGTAATAATGACAGTTTGGGGAAACTGAGAAAAGAAAATGGTGTGCTTGAAAAGCAGTGATAAGAATGTGAGCACCTGAGTGGTCGCAGGAGCAACACTGATGGTGACTAAAACAGACCAGGGGGAGGGGCGAACTGAAGGAAGATGCGGAGGAGGAGGAGCCTGCAGGGCTGCAATAATGAGAGTGTGCAATAGGGTGTGAGGAACGTGCCTCCCTTTAATTTACATAGTTCTCATCTCCAGTGCAATTGCAAAGCGTGATGAGAGTCTCTGCAAGTGCTTTCCTTTTTTTCTTTCCCCTTTTCAGGAAGATGCCAATAGATACTGCTCCCCACTTTCTCTCTGGCAGCCCTTTGTCGTAGTTGATGGCGTTAGGTAACCTCTGCAGCGCCCCTCTGGCAGACAGCTTGGCCCTTCGCGTGCCCTCCCGACAGCTCTGATTTATGAGAGCCCTGTTTCCACGGCCTACTCGCTGATGGATGTTTCAGCCCAATTAGATACTGTCGGAGTCAGAGTCAACATTCAAATAGAGTTAGAAGCTGCTGTCTCTGTAAATTACACATTAAAAATACACTAACTTTTGTCTAGCTAATGTCCTTACTTAAAATTAATAGAAAAGAATAGCTGGAACACCAGGAGAGCAAATGTAGATTAAATATGCAAGTTCATCTTCAGTACAGCTAGTCTTTAAAGTTTAATAGGCAGTTGACATCAGGAAGTTTCAGTGGCTGCTTATGTAAACACATGAAACATATGTATAAACCTGCCGCTACAATGGGAAACCCGCTTAAAGGCGCACCTCCTACACTGGCTACTCCTGAGCCCTTTCCACCAGGCCTGCCATTCTTTTTTGTTAATTATTTCCTCTCTTACCACTGTGCTTATCACACTGAAATCGTTACCTTCAAATTATGCAGAACCTAGCTCAAATGTGTATTTTCACCCTTTGTCCTGGGCCCCACGGTGGGTGAGCTCAGACCAAGGCTCCATCCGCAGTGGCCTCAGGGGCAGGACCCCCGGGCAGGAAGCGCCACCCACAGGGGGCCGAGTGCTGTTTTCCTGGAGATTAGGCAGCAGAGCTGCACAATCAAGTTCACTTTTTTGTACTTTCTTGATAAGAGATGCTGCTTTTGATTAAACAGAATTCTTTCAACTTTTGTGCCTTTGTTCAGTTATAATGCGAAAGGAGTTAGAGAAGCTCAGTTGCGTCGTGATTGACAGGCGTGCCTTCCGAGCCAGTGAAGCTGGAGCGGCTGTGAGCAGGTCTTCCCGCAGGGTCGGTGCCCAGCGCCGCGGCAGCACAGCCCAGTCCGGGTCCGGTCTGTGGCTTTGATCAAACAATCTTACCCATTTTGGGGTGATAACTTCTGTCTCTATTCTTTTCGAGGTTCTGCTAAAATAGCACTCTCTTACTCTCTGGCTCTCTCCTATCTATAGGAATATGTATTTACGTGAAACATTATATATAAAACCTTTCAGTGCAGGAAATTACATCATCATGTGTTGATTGCTTATGCTATTTGGGAAATTTTGAGGTAAACTATGTTTTTTAAGTCGAGTAGAGGGTTTAAATGACTCCATTTCAAAGAAAACATGGCTTCAATAGTTTTTGCCTCTATATGTTTCCATTCCCACTAGAAAAATAAATAAATAGACAAACAACAAACAGCTTTTACTGACTTAACAGTAATTTATTGTCTTGCTCAGAAAAAAAAAAGATTTCAAGTGTGGAAAAGGTCTGTTATGTCATTTGTTATCACCACTTTTAGAAACTTATACCCATTATCTGTCTTTTAAACATAAATTTTAACTCAGGCAAATTTGCACTTTCCCAAATAACTTGATAAATTTCAAATAAGTTACCTATAATCACACAGTCTTATTATTTTTATTACATTGCCTTCTAATATTTATTAATCTACATAAAATTCTAATGAACCTATACATAATATTTTGTATTCTGCATTTATATACAATATTTCCTTATGTTAACTTAACTTCCATGTGTCTTATAGCAATTAAACTTAAAGTAAGTTTAACAAAGTAACATTCCATAACATTGAACTGCTTTCCTTTTGTTGGGTTATAGTATTAATAATAGCAGTAATAACAACTAGCATTTATTAACTGTTTATGCAATAAGTGTTCTTTTAACAAAGTAGAGACCAAGCTTAGTTTGTTATGTGGAAATGCCTAGGCTTTAGGGTTTGATATACTTAGGTTTCTACTACCTGTCTGTCATTAGTCGAGAAAAAAAATCCAATTGTTTCCTTGCCTTCAATTTCTTCCTCTTAAAAAAAAAAAAGAAAATAATAGCTGAGAGATTGTACCTACCAGAGGCTGACACGTAGTAGATGTCCAAGAAATGGGGATGTTTATTATTGGGAACTACCCCTAGAAGTGATTTACCCACATCTATAAAATAAAGAGATTTATAGTATCTTGTACATATTTTCAGGTGGACTTTTAGGATAATTAAGCCATAAGTGCCACCAACAATATGCTGCATTCCTGTTTGTTCATATACTGAGTTCTCACCAAATTTATCTTTTCATCATTCCTTTTCTTCTTTATTCATTCTTTCAACAAATGATAGACCTTATTGTGTTCCTGGCATTTCTGAAGTCACTCCTGGCAACCGGCACGGAGGAGGTTGGCTACTCAGCAAGAGTCACAGCCGCAACTGCCACCCCCACTGCCAGGCCAGTGAACAGGCAGAAGAGTGTGTGTGTGTGTGTGTGTTCACGGGACTGTCTGCCCCATGAGAGCATATCTGCTCATCCTGATATCATAGCCTATCAATCAAAGGTATGGCCTCCTGGGAAAAACATGTGTAGACAGTTAATGATACAGTATTCATTATAATGGATTTGTGCATAAAATGTTGCAGCAGGATATTTTTGCCTAAGGGATAAGGAATGGTTACAGAATTAAAAGTTTTTTTCAAGTGAATACCAACTTACCTGTTAAATGAAGAAGGAACCAAAAGTAACACATGGAATCCATTCAGATTAAACAGAAGATGCAAGGTCAAGTGTGACAGCAGGGAGACCTGCCTGCCTGGGACCCACTGTGCTGTCGGTGTAACAGTCCTTCTAGAGGAACTGGAAGCAGGACAGGAGGGGGCAGAAGGAAAGGGGCAGAGCTGAAAGAAGATAGGGAGCTGGTACGTATTGTGTGCCTCCCATATCATGGGCAGTGAGCTGGACATTTTAGGCATATTTTGTCTATACAAGTCTCAGAATAACCCTATGTTAGAGGTGACAGGAATGATGATTGGAATGTGAAGAGCAAGAATGTGGTGGAGCTGGTGTTCAGACCCAAGTCATGATCGATCCTCTTGACTTAGGTGCAATTAATAGTTAAATGCAAAATATGTGTCTTCTCATTTATCTGGACTTAATGAACTTCTCTGAAGACAAATTTTGGGATTTGCTGTGTTGTGTCAAACTTTGCTGAGAGCACAAAGTAGATGTTGTACAAAACAAATTTTACTTTCAAATGCCAGTGTCTTCTCCCATAACCCGGCTGTGGTCTCTGTGGGAGGCCTAGCTGAGTTGTGTTTATGGCCTGTGAGCTTTATTTTGTTTTGTGTCATCACCGTTTATCCATCCTCCGTGTGGCCGTGGTTGGCCATTAAACGAGGTGGCCCGCATGCTTCTGTGTGCTCCGATAAGCCTCCTGCTTGGACCTTCAGCAGGAGGGCTGGTTCCCTCAGTTGTCTGTCATTCCAGAGATGGCACATATAGGGAGAGATCACAGCCCCGCAGATGTCCTCCATGAAGACACCATCCTGTCACGTTGGGAAAGGACACTTGTCCCGGAGGTGGCTTTCTCTACCCACCCTCTCTGGCCCGGGCTGTGTGCCAGGTGGAGTCCAACCTCCAGTGTGGCTGAGCCCAGCCAGCTGTCCAGTGTCCCTCTTGGGAAAAGCCCATCCTATCAACGCAGCAGTTGGGTTGCCCTTGTGTTATCAAACAAACACCAAGATTCAGCTGCCTGTCACCACAAAAAGCCAAACTCGTGATGCAAAAGCAAAGAGGCTTGTTCATGCGCCGCGCAACCTGGGAGAATAGTGGCCTCCTGTCTAAAAGACCATCTCTATCCTCCCTCTCAAGTCTGCAGGTCTTATAGGGATAGGAACAGGAGGGATTTTTCCTATCCAATTATCTCTGGCTTTTGGTGCCTCCGGGTCCTACCCAGTCATCCTTCTAGCTTTCCCTTGAGCTGGGGCCCCATCCATTCACATCTGTAGCTTTCAGCACACTCAGTGTAAGAACCTCTCCCTGCCGTCATCCTGGCCTCTGAGGGAGACTCCCCGATGCTCTGGCTGACTGTTTTGTGGTAACACTGGGGCTGTCCGTCCTCTGCAGGGGAGAGGATCCCACCCCCTGCTTCCAATCTGCCCCCAAAGCACCTCCTTTCCCTCATATCCCCTCCAAATTGAGAACAAACCAGACCAGAAATCAGCCCACTATTTCTATAAAGGGTTGGATAACAGACACTTTAAACTTTGTGAGTCACACCATTTGCCACAGCCTCTCAGCTCTGACTTTGCAGCAGGAGGCGGCCAGGACAACATGGAAACGCATGGTTGCGGCTGTACACCAATGAAACTGTGTTTATCGTGTCTGAAATTTGAGTTGCAAATAATTTTCATGATTCTTTTGATTTCTTTCAATGATTTGAAATGTAAAAGCATTCTTAGCTCACAAACTGCACAGGAACAGGTGGCAGGGGTCAGGCGCTCGCCCTGCCATTGGCAGATGCCCCGCTGCTTCTTTGGGGAATTAGGGTCCGATTGTTGGGGTCCCCTGTCTGCCTGTCTCCCTACAGCATCTTCGTCCAGGAGTGGCTTCTCCTGGTTTTTTCTGGTCATGATCTGCCACCAAGGGTCTGAGGCATGTCTATTTTCTCCCGTGTGTGTGCAGGCCTTCGCGCGGGACCGCCCACAGGGAAGTGGTCAGTTCTGTTAGAAAGCTCACACCAGATCTCGGAGTGTGGGAGGATTTATTCCTGGTTCTCTAGACAGTTGCTCTGTTATTTAACCTTTGCTGTCCCTCAGGAACCTCTCCAATTGAACTATAAACGAAACCGACTACTCACTGGTTTGTAATTCTTGAGTGAACATGCCTGAACCTCAGGACTTTTTTACCTTCTCCTCGTGAGATTGTGTGGGAAACAGGAAGATAACTTTGGAAAGTAAGTGATAGGATGGGCGAAACAAAGTGTGGTGAGACTAACATATACAGCAGTTCCTCCTTTTGTAATTGCTCTTTGTTCATTAACTTACTCAGCAAGTCTTTAAGATTTGCATGTGCCAGGTACTGTGTTCCAACATGAGATCCCACTTTATACTTTGTGCAAAGCCGAGTAGAACACCGTTCTGCCTTCCAGGAGATACACCACTCTGATGTCTGTTGTCAAGGTGTGCGGAGCCCCAAGTGCACAGGGGTGTGAAGGGGGCCTCCAGTGTCTGGAAGGAGTGAGGGCCTCCGATGCCCCGCCGTTTTGTTTCGGAGGCCACATGAAATTTCCTACATGGGCTTGTGATCACATTCAGCACGCAGGCCCGGAACAATGTTCCATATCGGAGGATGTTGAATTTGCTGTTTTGCTCACTGTGTTTCTTTTTCTAAATGACGATCTTCCAGTAATGTTATTCAGTTTACTGTCAAATTTATGACGTCTTCATCAGCCCTCCGGACTTGCTGCATGGCGCATCCCGCATCCCCACTGCTCAGCGGCTCACTGCGTGGAGAAGGAAGGGGCATCAGGAAGGCCCCTCCACTGGATTGCTTGTCGGACAGCCTTTTCTCCCAATGCCACGAGTTGGGAGGATGCTCTTGTGCAAATGGTCTGAAGTGGTATTTTTTGACTGACGCTGTCATGTCTGTGTGTCTGTGCAGGTCCAGGAAGTGATGGTGAAGCTTCCTCTTGCGAGAGCTCCCTGGACTGCGGACCCGCAGGGCTGTGCCCGTTCTCCCCAGGATGCTCGCCGCTGAGGTGCTTCCCTAGTAGGTGCTTTTTACTCAACTTCATATACATGGTTATAGCGAGGTTTTAAGAGTGCATTTATAATGAAAAATGTGCAAAATACATGTGTTTGTGTTGCGGCTATGAAATGTGGCCATATTTAGTCTGAACAAAATAAAAGAACAGGTGAGGATGTATCTATTATTTTTATATACACATACACACTCACACACACATGGAGGGGCAGCAGTATGTTTACAGTGTGAGTATGTGAAACACAGACCTTATAGTATTATTTATTTATTATTTTTTTCCACACGAACAGCTGTAACCCTACTTTTGCCCACCCTGCACGTGTCTATACAGGCAAAATTTACAAGTACAGAGTTTTACCATCCTTTCAACTGAATAAAAAAGTCACTGGAAAGTTTCTCTCAGCTTTTTAATTCACACAAATCTGGCAATGTAAGCCTAAAATTTTTACTTCGCTTAACATTTTGAACCAGTTAAATTATCATAGTTTTACCCAGCATGGCATCTGATATGCTTCCAGTTATAAAAACAGCATATGGTAATTGACACATGACGTTTATGGGATCATTAAAAAGAAATTATCCTCAGTGTCAGAGACCTTAATTTTCATCTTGGCTCCAGCATTTCACATGTGGCTGCCCCCTTAGATTTCTAGGCCTTAGCTTCCCATCTGAAAGTGAGTGGAAGAGTCTCCAGTTTGCCTCGTTCATTGGCTTACTTCACAGATCAAATGAGATGGCTTTGGGAAACTATTAGTTAACTCTAAACCCCACGAGAATGGATGGAATTCTCTGCAACTGACTAATACTACACGTAGAGAGCTGGTACAAAGTTTTGACCATAATTTTATTTTTAAATTCATTAATGCAATATTTTGCATATGATTCACCTAAGAGATAAATGATAAAATGATACTTAGCTTTAATTAATGATTCATTAATTCCTTGTATTTAAGACACTTACGTTTTCACGAACTATGAATAAACACACATTTATTATGCATACCAATCCCCACCAACCATAAGAATTCAGTTTCCGTTTCTGAGCTTCAGGATATTTTTCCTCTCATTAGATCTTATTTTTAGATCTTTACAGTTGGAAGAGAAAAGATGCACTAAATACTTTTTATGTAGAGTTTAATTTTAGGATACTAAGGAAACAATATAGAAATTTGATCAGATATTAATTTAGTTAATTTCTTTGTTAACTGAAATCTCTTAACACCTCATATGACCATTCCACTTAGCTAATGGAATACAGCTACATATTTAAAATAAAAGACTAAAAGTGAAATCTTAACAAATATATTTAGTCATATTGAGAAAGACTTTTCCACTAAAATTAAACAATTTGTTATGTAACTAGGCCAATGCAATAAAACTTGCTTTCAAGTTCTTTTCCAGACAGAGATATGATTCTCAGTGATTTATTACATGAATATTGTTTGCATGTAAGTGAAACCAAAACCTTAGTAACAGGTAACTTGTATTCACTTGCTGATCTGTAACATAATCCTGAAGTATGGGGGTGAGGTCGTATAGAACAACACTGGCCGGGGCTTCAAACCAGTGCATCGTTCTCCAGCTTTGCCCTGTCGGAAAAGTTATTTAACATCTCTGTGCCTCAGTGGGCTCATGTGTAAAATGGGTCTAACAGTAAGGCTCGCGTGGATATATGAGTTAACACGGTCGGGTGCTTGGGCGCACTGTGTGATGCTCAGTGAGTAGCCAGGGTCAGTCATTGTTATCCACTGAATGAGCTGGGATTACTGTGACTACGGCAGATTTTGGAATTAGAAAGCCCTACGTCTAAAACCCTTTATCAATTCATGGTGGAAACTTTTGAAGTCTCAGTTTCTGAGAAATAAAATAGAAAAAATTAAAATATATCCCATACTGCCTTTGTGAAGGTGGCTCAGCACAGCATCTGTCGAAGCAATGGTGGCCATCACTTCACTGGGAGTTGTGAAGATATAATCCCACATTATTATCGGATGTCGTTTTACAGTAACATAAATGAGAGATTCTCTGATTATGAAAACGTCCTTGCCATACATTATATTTAGGGTACTTTTATAACTGTGCTCAATTTTGAGCTGTTTTGTTAGATCCAGCATTTTAAAAAGACAAACAAATGATTTAAATCAAATTATAAAGTGCAAACATAACTGAAATGTGGCACCCTAAGTTAAGAAATAAAAATAACATACAATCTATTGGCTTTTTTTGGACTATCAAAGAATATTATTGGGTCAGTGTTTAACTTGTTCTAAAGTTAGACCTGTTACTATCTTTAAAGTGACTTTTTTTTTTTCTGGAGAGAGCGAAAATGGGAGTGTGGAATGTGTCATGAAGTGATGGAGAGGAAGGACTGGACCTCGCTTTCAGAATCGTGTAGTCTGAATCAGATTCCGTACTCCTTCTTGTGATGAATAAATGTAGGTGTTGTCCTTTGGGCTTGTATTTCCTGGATTCAGTGGTTGTAACAGGCAGTGTTTTTCAAATGAGTCATAATTTGTTCCCAAGGTGGGAAATACTGATAACTTGCGGCCATAATCTGAGCCAGGAGCAACTGTGTGTCCCTGAGGCAGAGTGCCAGATCTCCTTCCCTGCAGTTACTTATAAACCCTCTGAAACAACCACAGTGTCTCAGGGATGCAGGTCAGCCCCAGGCAGTGTTTCACATGCAAATTTAATCGGCCTGGTTTCTACCTCAGATTATAATAGTATTGAACACAGCTTTGCACACTCCCTTTGATTCTTCTTGTTGCTTATTTCTGCAATAGCTCAGCCTTGGTAGAGTTTCCTGACATGGGCAGACATAGTAATGGAGGGGGCTTCTGAGGGGAAAGGTTTGCAGGTGCTTTCCTAGCTAGGAGCCCACACACCATGCACAGGGTGGACGGGCGGTGGGGAGGGCCTGGAGAGGGGGAGATGACCTGGTGCTTACTTTGCCCTGCAGCTGGGGCTTTGCTACCTTCTGTGTCAGCAGTCCTTCCCTGTGGTCAGCATTCACATTTCAAAGTCTCACATCAGGATTTAGGATGTAATGAGAAGAAGGAGTGGAGTCGTGGTGTTGGGATGCCTGCCGTGCTACACAGATGGGTTCACGTGTCTCCCTGCGGATTTTCATGTCGAAATTTATTTGTGATATTTACCTTAAAAATTATTTGTGGATTTAGAAGTCAGCTTCTAAAGGAGCCTGATTTGGTCAGATGCCAGTCTAATGCCTCAGAGAACAGTAGCTCTGAAACGTAAGGGGAGTACATGCCTCACTGCAGTTTGGAGGAGACATGGGGTGTTTGGAACTGACATCCACCATTATTTGGGGACAGAGATAGATAAAGTCTTCATATGGGACCTCGAGAATGGGCAGGCTCGGTGAGGCCATGACTGTCAGTGTCTGTGGAAGGATGATGCCAGGCAGAGGTAGGTCAGGCGGCCATGCCAGGTGCTGTATGTGGCCTTCCCTCCTTTTCAGGCTGTGGCTCTCTCCCTGCGGAGTGAGTGGCCTCCTCCTGCCCCCAGGCCCTCTCCATCCGTCTCTGATTTGTCCTTCCAAACTCATCATCTTACAGGCTCTGCCACCTGTGAAGACTTCCTTCATCCTGCTTTTAAAATGCCCTGTTTCTTTCTCCCTTCTGTACTGTGTACATGCCTCTGTGATAGACTAGTCCACGTCTTTTACGATAATTGGCTTACATTTCTGTCTTCGTTAGCTGGGGCCCGTGGAGCATCCTAGACTGAGTAGCTTGTAAACAACAGAAATGTGGTCCTCACAATTCCGGAGGCTGGGAAGCCCCGGAGCAGCAGATCTGCTGCATGGGGAGGGTTTGCTTCTCGGAAGGCCTTCTTCTCACTGTGTCCTTGCCTAGTAGGAAGGCCAAGCGTCTCAGTGGGGTTTCTTTATAAGGACACTAATCCCATTCCTGTGGGCTCTCCCCTCATGACCTAATCACCCCCCTGGAGGCCCTAATTCCAAATATCATCACACGGGCATTAGGATTTAACATAAATGTGGGGCGGGGGGGGCACGGACTCTCTGTAGCAGCATCCGTCTTGGAGTCACACTCCAGGCCTCACAAGGGCAGTCTTGTCTTGTTCAGCCTTGTATGTCCCATATCTAGCTCTCTGTGGAGCTTCTGATTAAGCTGAAGATTGAAATAACATCATTTGTCCTCACATTGAAAAAGAAATCATTGCATTTACCATGCCCAGCAGATTTCTATTAAATGTGTTTTATATGAATATTAGCATAAAACTGTTAATATAAATCTGTAAAAAGTACAACCAGAAAAATTAAAAGTGGCAACTTTTAACATACCATGTGTTTATAACATTTTAATGTTTTTAGCAAAATATAAGAGTTTTGAAAATGTATAACTGGCTCTACTCACTTCCTTATTAGTTTATCAGTGAGCATATTATTTTTAGAACAATGTCAAAAGTGATGAGAATTATCTGACCTCATATTAACTGAGATTGGAATGATTTCTTCCATGTAAATTAGTAAGAAAAAATAAAGAAAATAGTTCTTTAGATTTCATTTTATTATAATAATTATTATATATGTATGTTTTGAATTAATTTTGTTGAACACTTGAGACCTGAATTCATCATAAACTGTTTAAAAATTATATGTACATGCACATATATGTATATACAGGGTATCCAAGCCTTTCAGCTTTCACAGATGGTTGCAAATAGATCAGTAGAAAGCATTAAGTTAAGAAAGGCATCTTTTTAAGGAGGAAATGGGTTGAAGGGGCAGATTAATTTCAATGATGAGCTACTTTGGAATGACATGTTCAAGTAAAAAGTGATAATGTTTGGATGAATCATGTATCAAGAATATTAACCCAGTTGTGTAAGCAGAAACAGAAGGGAGTGATGGAGCATAAACACAGTATTGAAGCTTTGATATGCTTAGGTAGGTAGAGCGGTACAGCAAGAATGAGATATTCTTAAAAGGAGTGGACATTTAAAAAATTATTCCCGAGGGCAACGCTTGGTAAAATTCCAGGTTGTTTCCTGATGACTTTTTAAGTCTCTGTTTTATGTTTCTAAAGATTAGAGTATCTTGATTATTTTCTGAATTTCTGTTGAGCTCAGCAACTTAGAGTTGAATGTTGAACTGTAACCATGGGAATGGTGGCTCACCCCCAATAGGTCTGCGGGCCCCGCTGCAGGGCAGGCCTTACTGGCTGCTTCCCTCAGAGGAGGCGGTGGATCACGTGCAGTGGGCAGTGCCGATGGACACTCGAGTTTACACAGCCTGGTGTGTGACAGCCTCGTTACTAGGACAGACGTGTAAATGTACTGGCGCAAACTATTCCCTATGTGGAGTTAGAAAACTAGCTTTATTGTTGAAATAAATTCATTTTGAAAATACAATGTGCTTCAGGGTTTAAGCCATGCTTATTTAATATCCTGGAAAAGTACACAGTTTATAACATTGTATTTAAAACATCTTGTTTTATTTTTCTGCAGCAACAGATAGGAATAAATCTGAGAATCTCTATCTATTGAAGAGGTGTCTTCAGTAGCAGACACAGGCAGATGTCCTTCAGGAGAACGCATTAGTCATATTAAAGATGGGACATTAAGTTCATACTTAAAGTCAAATGATATCTTCACTCACTGTGTTTTTTACGTCTTCTTTTGCACTGTCGGGCTGCGTAAATACCGTGGAAGGAACACATGTGATCGTGGTTGATGCCACAAGATGAAGATTCTCATTAACTCTGGCTTTTCAGCTGCTCTGGACAGATGTTACCAGTGTTTTCTGTCCCTAAGGCGTGCACTCAACTGATCTACTTACCCAAGCAAGGAAAACAGAAACTTGATAACGAATAAGTGTAGGAAGGAAAGATAAGTTTTAAAGAAACAGTGGTTTTAACCCCTGCTTTTTAATAAAGAAGATAATTATAGTATTATGAAGTCATTGAAAACTTGACAGAATTAAATCATCTAAAAAGAAAACCGTGGTTTAAATTACATAAGTCCAATATGTGCAGCTGGGAGACTCAGTATTCTATTTATTCTCTCGGTGCATTTTCACAGGCCTCGCTGTGTGTGGCAGCCCCAGGGCGCTGCGCATGCAGCTGGTGTTCCGGGTGGCCACTGGGGAGCGACTGTAAGTGTCCGCCCACTGTGCTGTATACCTGGGGCGAACTTAATACTGAATGTCTACGGCGATTGAAACAAATAAAAATTTAGAAGAGCATTTCATAAAAATTCAATATTTTTTGGAAGGCAACTATGGCATAATAATAGAAATTATAAATTTAAAATAAAGTTCAACCTCAACTCAAAGTTGGAATTGAAACCATCAGCTATGTATTACATTGTATTTTATAAAAATTCTTTAGGAGAAAGACAAAAAATTAAAAAAAAATTAACTCCATTTACTTAGGTTGCAGTGTTAAAATGTAGCCTATTCTTCTTAGGAGAGATGAAACCCATGAAACTATGCATTCCTTTAAAAATGTTTTCTTTTCATTAACCCAATTTCATGTTAGAAAATTGCCCAATTCTGAGGTTATCTGAACACATGATTTGATGACTTTCCTACATCAAGATCACTCAACTTTCATGCCATCGATGTAAAAATCAGTGCTCCAAGCACAGGAGATTTTACAGTCGTTCTTGATGATTCCTTTTTAATTGAATCCTTTAAACAAATCTAGATTAAAACATGTAGTCAAAGGATGATGTCCAGTGATCTTCTGACCGTGGGTCAGAGACTGCAGCGGGGAGGAGCGTGGATCAACTTCAGGGTGAACTGTGCCTGTCCCTGGCACTTCATGTAGGGGCAAAATAGAGACATTTCTGCCACAGTAAAAACTGATGACGAACTAAGTAATTATCAGTCGTCCCCCTGCTTAGTAACAACAACTTGCAAAGTGTGGCACTATAAAATACAGTAATTAAAGATGCATTTCGGTGCCCGATCCTCCTAATAAAAGCCTGCTAAAAATTCATTAAACAGATTACAGTACCGTCAGACTCTTCCTCAAGGAGGAGGCACATAAAATAAGTTGCAGGATAAAAATAGTAAGTCTAAGGCAAGGGATAAACATTATTATAAGGAGTTTCAGGTTGTTAGTTTATTTCAGGTTTGTTATTAACTCTCGCTGAGAAATTAACCCAAAGCAGGTGCCGGGGAGGAAACAAACATTAGTGGGACTGAATGACATTCCTGTTTATTAACTGAGAGATCAACTACAAGCTTAGAATAAATTAATAAAGTTTTTTTTCTTAATTTCAAAAAGAGTAACTAGATCATGAATTTTAATCTCATTCTTTTATTCATGCTTGGGGCTAGGAGATGCTGAGGGCTGTGCAGAGTAAGGAAAAAGTACTTAATTCATAGTCCTCTTCCATTATTCAGACTCCTTCGTTTGCTGTGGGGAAAGGAAGCTCCGCTAAGACCTCTGTACACCCAGACGTCTTTATTCAGTGGCTTCTGGATAAAGTCTGTTTTTGAGGTTCTCTGTCAGTGCTGTTCATACTTCAAGGTGACCTATGACTTAGTTAAAAAGTCAGTTTAGTAGATTGCCACCGGCCTTTTAAAATGAACTACAATAAAACTACTTTTTATAAAGCTGTTATTTCATTTACATGTGAGCTAGGTTACATGGGAAAACATGGTTCTTTCTGTGGGAGGTTATAGTCCAAAAGTTAGAAAAACACTATTATTAATCCGATCCCTTATTCTTCCATGCTCTTATCTTCATTTGTCCTTTGTAATTTAGACATTTTCCCAAATCTTCATTTCCTTTTTCTGTCAGTTTGGACAGCTTTGGTTCTCAGCTTCTCCGCCTGGAGAGCCAACACTCAGTATTGTGATCTCGGAAGAAAGCCCTCACTCGGTGTTGTTTGAAGTGATGCATTAATGGAATTCTGAAAGCAACACAAGTTTGTGAGTCCAAATGTCAATTTATTCAGTGCTTCCTTAAACCCTATCATGACTAATGGCAGTGGCCAACGTATAGCTGGTCATTAGAATTTCTGAGTCATTTTCTAAGTTCCCTTTACTCTTTAATCAAAACTAGTGACCAATCCAGACTGGTCAATCCTATTGACCAATCCTATTGCCTAGTAGCCTGTAAAACACCCCTTGGCCCTTGCCACA
Organism: Desmodus rotundus; assembly: GCF_022682495.2. Taxonomy (NCBI): domain Eukaryota; kingdom Metazoa; phylum Chordata; class Mammalia; order Chiroptera; family Phyllostomidae; genus Desmodus; species Desmodus rotundus. Next base: position 16,979,541 of record NC_071396.1, on the reverse strand, counting down.
AGTGCTCTTTGGCCCTTAGGGTTATGCCTGACCTTGGCTGTGAACGATTTACTGGGCTGTCTCCAGTGTGACTCTCTTCAGCTATGCCATTGTCCTTGTTACTGGGGTTTTCTCCAACACACAAATCTGAACACTTTACTCCTAGTGTAAGTATCTCTCATAGCCATACTCCTTTTGCCTTGAGATTACAATCCAGACACCCTTGAAGGAGAAGAAAAGGCCCCCAATATATGATTTCGGGATGTTTACCAGTGTTTGCTCGCACCCTGTAACATTTCAAGTCAGCCACCATTCTCACCTCTGAAGCATGCTGATGTCTTCTGTGTTGCTGGGCCAGTGCCCTAGCCCATGCTCTCTCTTTGCCTACAATGCCTTCACCTTCTATTATGCCTGAAAAACGGCTACACATCCTTAAAAGTATCAGTCACAGTTTTTGCCTCGTGTAGTATTCCAAGTCAGCCATTCCTTACTGTTTATGGAACTGTGCATCCATCCTCCTACCGCTGATTGGACTTTGAGCTTCTGTCTCTTGCATATACACGGCCAGTTTTCCTTTGTAACCCAGATGAAACCTATCACTGTGCTTGGCACGTGGAGGAGGCTCAATAAGTATGGGCCGAGCGAATTGTTGCCCCAGAAACATCTAAGATATTAACCAGTCCTCCTCCACTGAGTAGCTCTTCCTTATCCCTTCCTCCCCGCAGTACCACAGGGGAAGGTTCTTCCTGGACTCAAGTGTACCACAGCAGCCTTTGCCATCACTTTGACTTCCTTTCGCTAAGTCTGTGAGTTTTATAACCTGTGAGAGGTTTTATAACCACTAGTCAGTCTGTAGAAAGCCATTGATAACCTGTGGTGCTCTGGGCTCGGGTATTTCCTAAAGGAACGTTCTAATACAGGCTTGATGCTTATTTAAACACTTGCATTTAAAATCAAACCTTGAGTTTCAGCTTAACCTGGACCTTAACCTTGACTTTGAACACCATTATAGAACACACTTTTTTCTGATTGCTTCCTTATTTTAATGGCTACATATGTAAAATAACATGTTATTGTTATTGTATGATATTCCTTATTGTATTGTTACATATGTTATATGTAAAATAAAACATTTTACAATATTTAATTGGATGCCAGCAATGTCTAAACTGATGCAGTTTAACTACTGCATCAGATTTTATCACCAAATTATAAGAAGCTGATGCTTTGAAATATAACATTTCCTGTGTAAGATTCTAGGGGAAATTAGGAATAATGTCAAGAGGGAGCACAGCGATTGATTTAACTTGGTAAATAAGACATTACTTCTAGTTGCAAGAAGCTAATCAACATTTATTGTGCCTGAATTAATTACATTGTTACCTTTCACTGGATGGTCAGGAAACGTGTATTCGAGAAGGGGAATCTTGCGTCTATTCCATTAGTGTAGGATGCCAGAACACCCTTCCGATGACTGGGATGTGCCTTCTCCACACTGCCCCCTGTTGTCAGTGCAGCCCAGTTCTTGCACAGCGGGCCGTGTCCAGTGTGGCATCCATCCACCCAGCCAGTGAGGGGCAACACAACACTCCTGGGCCCTAGGCCATTCGGTTTGGAGTTAACTGCAGTGGGTGTCACGTTGCCTTTTTTCCAAGTAAATTTAAGAGTGATGGACGGACTATATACCACTTATGCATAATAGAAGGTACAACTGGTGAAGTACAGCATCTGTATGCAAAGTTCTGTGGGACTAAAATTTATGTATACAAAGAACAGGAAAAAATATACTGAGGAATTTTTCGTTTTGCAAAAAACATTAAACAGTACCACTGTATAAGCACGTTAGTTAGAAAATATATCAATACTTCCATTTCTGTGAATAAATTTATAATAATCCTGGGAAATTAAATATTGTTAAACCATTTTTGTTGTAACTCATAAGCTAGCTGTTTCATTGTAACCCATAAGCCATTTTTAATGTTATTTATTTTTATGATAATTTTTCAATATTTTTATAATTTTGAAAATACAAAGAAGACACAAAAAGTAATACGAATACCTCTAATCTTAACACTAAAAACTCCAGGGTACCTCTTGAAATGTTTTTACATTCTTGACTTTTAAAATTTACGTATATTAATACAAGTATGTTTCATTTGTCATACCTTTTTCCTCTTAATAGTATAGCAATAAATTCCCATTTCCTCCTTCATGCTAAATATTATTTTTAAAGATAACTTAAGGGATAAATAACATTATGTTGTATGGAAGTACCATAATTTACCACATATTAGTGGCGTTGTTTGTTTTCATTCCTTTTGTACCGAACCTTGGTTCTAACATCCTTACATGGAAATTTCTGATTGCATCTGGGTCTTCAGCTGTAGCCCCCATCCCTTCTCTGAAGATCGGATCCTTACAACCTGGATGGCGTCTTTACCTGAATGCCCAGTGGGTGGTTCCCAATTAACATGCTCCTTCTCCACCCCTCTGCCCATTGCAGGTGGCACTTCTTTCCCAGGAGACTGAGGCGAAAGCCTGGTGCTACTTTTCTCCTTTTCTCATTCCCCACTTATGATTCGTCAGTTAGTTTTATTGACTCAGTCTTCCAAATCCGAGTTTGCCCTCTTCCTTGTTGCTCCTCTGGCCCCAGTCATCTGCCCAGTCCTGCCTGGACTGCTGTGGGTCCACAGTTCTCCCCGCTCTTCTCATGCCACACCTGTGCACATCATGTGGCTGCAGACCTCAGGGGTTTTCAGAAAACCTGAGTAAATCCCAGGCTCCTTCCCTCTGGCCACAGCCTGCCCCTGTTCACCCCTTTCTTCCCCCTCCTCCTCTTCACCCTTTTTCTACCACTCTGGCTGCCTCTGTCCTCTCTGGCTGATATGCCCCCTCTCATACTCCATCTATCTCTTCCATTTTGGCCAGGATTCAGTGGAAATGACCTCTCTCTGAGGGGCTTCTGCCTGTTGAGCATGTGGGAGGCCAGTAGTCACTATCAGACATACCTGCACATGTGTTCCCTTCCCACATGTACTGTTTCCGAAATCCTCAGGAACTTACCATGTATCAACACACCACAGTGTAAGTTGCATGGATGCAGAGAACACACTCAGCCTGTGTACACTCAGCTCCATCCTTAGAACCAACACTAGTGCTGGCTGTGTGGTGGACACTCAATACTTACCAAGTTAAGGAATAAATCCATGGGGATTGACTATTATATATTGCGTAAGTAGAACTTGTCAGTCAAAACCTTATTTTCTAAATTTTTGTCTGTTAGCCTATATAGCATCCATACCCCAAAATACCTACTTTCCCTCCCAGCAACCTGGCGTGGCTCGGACGCATCCTCCTCCCCAGCCCTCCCTCCCTCCCTGCGTCCTCCCCCCCCTCGGACGCAGCCGGCACAGAGTTGTTTAGCCAGTTAGTTCAGTGCACAGCATGTGACCGACTGTTCTCATCTTCATATTAGTGTTTGTTAATGGCACCAACACATTTTGGAGTTGGGACATCTTTCCAATTAGGAGTCACATGTATCTGGTGACTTGGGGACATAAAGGGTAAAGGGAGAGTGGACATTCACTGGGACTGTCGGGGACCATCCTCATTGCTCTTCATTGTCATGTTTACATTTGAGTCATTTATCCTTGTGATAACCCAACAAGTAGGTTTTTTGTTTTTGTTGTTTTTTTTTTCCCCCCTGGATGAACATACAGCCTCTGAAACATTATAGTTCATGGAGCTAGTAAGTTACAAAATTGAAATCTATACCCAGGTCTGGCTGTTGCCACAGCCCAATACTGTTTGTGCGATGTCATACCAACCAAGGGTTCGTGCCTATCATCCAGACTTCTGAGACACAATGCTGAAGTTTCTCTGTAGATTCTGGGTATTAGTATTCTACTCAGAGCATTTGTAAAAGAAACAAGTGTCATTCCTTTAGAAGATTTCAACAGACTCGAGTATTTATTTAACTGTGTAAAGGAAAATTTCACAGGTAGTGAAATGGAAGATTCATCACTTACATGGGCAAAGAGACAGTAAGTTGCTGTGGGAAGTTTTAACAGGGCTTTAATTGTGCCGTTAATATAATTGCACCATCTTAATTTGCACAGATGAACTTCCATTATCTTCTGGAAATGCTTGCAGCCTCTGAGACTTGCCCATCTTCTCCAGAAGGGCAGTGTTTTCCTTATTCCGAGGATGGTGTTGAGCAGAAAAGGATAAATAACCCTGAGGAGATCTATCTAGGACCAAACTCTCTGTCTTAGTTTATAGAATCAAAATGATGAATATTTATTGGTTTCTGAGAATAAGGAGATCATCACAGACACGCTTACCTCAAATCAAGCAGAGGAGGTCAGCTTAGAGTACGCATAATATTGTTAAAATTTCTCAGATAGGTACCTTAACAGTCATCTGAATGCCATTAAAATAACTAATTTGGAAAAATAAGAAAATAGACATGACATGAGAATGGCTTAAGCTGAAAAACAGAGAGATGTGAATTGCTTTTATGCTACTTTTCTAGTACCCTAGCTCTATGAGTGACATTTTCATTATTGCTATTTTTAATATCCCAAACACTTAACAATATAATTCAGTAATGAAGAATCCCAAGTAGGCCCATAGAACTTTGTTTTTCTATCCTGTATCAGCAATCTCTGTCAAGGCAAGAAGGGGAGGCAAAGTTTCAATGGAACAGTTGGGCATTTTTATTTTTCAATAAAAGGGGAGTGGGTAAAAAGAACTGGGAGTATTTATGGAACGGCATATTTGACAAAAGGCTATTTGTAGGAAACTAATTTCGAGTGGAAACAAACAGTTATGAAAAATGAGGAAACCCTGACGGTGGGAAAAAAGTGTGGCAAGCTCACATGGAATAGGAGTGCGAGGGTAATTTGCTATTCTAGGAAATCCAGCAGCTGGTTTATCTAAAGCTTCCTCTTTTCCATGAGCTCTGGAACCAGGACAGGAAATGGTGCAAAAGCATGCTGACTTCCCTGCCACAGGCTTCTATAAAAATTCAATGGCAAAAAGTGATTTTTCAAAGCTCAATTCTTAACCACTTTGGGGACATTTTAATGAAATGATGCATACATTTCTAACTGTAGTTACTTAGACATTATCCTAGGAGAAAAATTTGGAATAGAGTAAGGAAAAGAGGAAACACTTTTCTGCTTAGGTCATTCATAAAAAGTATACTGTGTTGGACTCAGCCCTCAGAACAAGATTTACAGAACAATGAAGATTTTATCTGAACATTGAGGAAATCATCCAGAGACCTAATGTACAGTAGAATATAGATAATGTTTTATAAAACTGCTCTTAATTGTTCCAAATAAGGAAAGAATCGGACTGGTGTAAATGTAGTTGGAATCCCAAAGGAGACAAGATCCAGAATAGACGAGGGAAACGTGAAAAAACAAACCATAGAAATCCATCAGAGGAAACCTGGAACACATTTTAATCGCCTTATAGGTAGGACTATCTTTTTAAAAATCATTCTAAAAAATTTAAATATAATTTCTTCATAAAGTCCCACCGAAAAAAGAAAAAAGATTCCTTACCAGGGCTCAGAGTGGGGAGGTGGGGAGATACTGGTTGAAAGGTATCAATTTTCAGTTAATAGGATGAACATGTTTTAATGCACAGCATTAGGCAGCAGTGCTGTGTTGTGCACTTGGAATTTACTAAGAGAGTAGGTTGTAAGTGTTCTCAGCGCATAAAAAAATGGAAAAAAAGGAAAGGATTTCCATTTTCCTTAGTGACACAGAGAACTTAATTCTTTATTCCATTCAAAATATTACTTAAGTATTTAAAACTGTTTTCTATTCTCACGGGGGCCAATAGAACCATATACAGGGGTGGGCAAAAGTAGGTTTGCAGCAGTAACACAAATAAATAGCATAATACTTAATTATAATACAAGAATAAACTCTGTGTTTTGTGTACTCACAACTGTTTACCTACGGTTGCTCCCCCTATATGTTGGATGTATATTTATAAGAACCATATTTATTAAGATACATGCTTCTAAGTAACAAAATACATTTTCACTGGAATTTTTGCCTTATCTTGCTCCACGGTCATTCCAGAGACAGTTAGGCCAGAAATATGTTTAAACACTTTTTAAAAGATAAGCCTCTGTCCGTGTAAGATCCCCCTGGGTTCCAAATTAGATATGGGTTGGGGCACAAAAATCAAATGCTGTGCACTGGTTTCCTATTGCAGCTGGAAAAACAACCACACACATCGTGGCTTAAACAACAGAAACTCATTCTCTCACAGTTCTGTAGGACAGAATCTCAAAGGAAGACATTGTCGGGGCTGCAGTCCCTGGAGCTCCCGGGAAAAACTGTTCGACTCTCCAGCTTCTGTGGCCACTGCCTGCTGTGGGGCGCGGCTGCCGTGTCCTCCTGCCTCGCTGTCTGTCTTCCCATCGCCTGCTCTTTGGCGAGGGTCAGCGTCCTTTGCCTTCCTCTCACATGTGTAAGACATCAGGGCCCACCCAGGGAGTCTAGGGTTGTCTCCCCATGGTAGGATCTTTAACTTAACTGCAATGACCCTTTTTCCAAAGAACGTAACATCTACAGACTCCAGGGGTTAGGATATCTCTGGGGGACACTAATTATCCTCTGGAACAGGTAGTTTGCTCAAGCAGCTTTAAATCTCATGCAGGTTAAGGAACAGTTTGGAATGTAGGTGTTAACTAGAGCTTACAGTTAAGTAAAACTATCAAAGCTACCAGAGCCGTGATAGTGCTAGGTAGCAGCTATTTTGGGTGAGAAAGTAGCTTCGTACCCAAAACCCTTTATGCTCCAAATACTTCAGGTGCTCTCAGGTCCTCAGGTCCTCAGGTCATGCTGTACAGCCCTATCGTTCTGTGCTAATTAAATATCGTAGGAATCAAGTTTTAAAAGTTTTAGTAAAATTGATTTAACTTACTAGAAATTTATTTTACAAGGTTTCTTGAAACATTTTGCCTAAATTGTCTTTGGGACATATAACTAGAAGTAGGTTGCACTACTTGCTCTCGGGTATTTTTAACGTTTCACAGTTAGATGAGTAACCACGTGTTCTGGTGATAAGTTTCCTCCAGTTCAGGTAATTCATTATCATGGTAAAGACATTAAGGAGATAAAATAACAGCTCTGCCCTGGCTTTGCTCTGTAGTATGTCCAGCTGAGAGAACAGCGCATGGGGAAAGACCGCGGGACAATCTGGCAGCCCCTGTACAGGGCGGGCCACGCTGCAGACCCTGAGAATCCTGAGGCCGTGGCATTGCATCTGCCGCTCTGCCAGTCAGTTTAAGGGGATGACTCAGGTCCAGCAGTCTGTCACAGTAATGACAGGTGGGGAAGGCATGTCAGTGCCTAAGTGGCCCCAGTGCACCTGCCAATGGAGAGGGGGCTGGAGTGATGACAGCACCTCATATCTTCTGTGTGACGTGCTCATCTTCGCTCAGATGCCCAACTGCTTCCTTTGGTTCAAGGTCTCCTGTGTATGACTTTTACCTTTGAAGGATTCTTTGGACCCAGGTTAGTTTTTGCTTTCTGTCCTTATTTCTGTCTGGTAGGATGGGACACTGATTCCCTTTTGGGAAGTGAAGGTTTCTCCTCGGAATGTGAGTTTGAAGGGAGCTTAGGAAGTTCCTTGCTCTCCCTTGACCCCACTCTCATAGAGAGAAGTTAGTGATTCAGCACTGAGTTGGGGGTTCTCCATCACCCCCAGGTCCCACAGCCATGGGGAAGGGAGGCCCAATGGCAGAGAAGTGGCCCCAAGAAGAAAGGTCGTCACAAATTGCAGCCTTTTCCTGGTAACAGATGAGATTCCTTTCACTAATGACAAATACATGTAATACATCTGGGTATGAGTGTATTTAAAATGATTGATTAAAAATTCTCTGTAGAGATGTACCAAATTCATAGAGAATTCAACTGAGATCTTTATCTCAGAATGACTGGAAGAACTCATTCTAAGAAAAGCATCCCCTTCCCTCCCAGCCCATGGACGATGGCGAGAAGGGCAAACTAGGAACCCATACTCCCCACCTGCATCCCTCCCCTCTCTCCTGGGCCTCCCCTCCTCCTCCCCTGTTTCCCAGGACCCACAGAAGGACACATTCTCCTGGATACTGTACTTCCTGTATACCAGCTTAATAAATGTCCTCGAGGGAGAACAGGGGCACGGTCTCTACTCGCTGGGAGGTCTGGGGTCCAAGTCCCCAGATGAGTTCCTGATGAAGTGAACGAGAGCAACTGAGAGGCAGCAGATCTCCCCTCAGTGCGCCTGGCTCTCAGCGTCTGCTGCTCCAGGCGGTTGGGTCGGGTCTTTCCATTCTGCGCCCTCGGCAGAAAGGAAGGCTGCACTGGGACGTAACTGAAGGGGAAGAAGTAGAGTGCATTGGCTCGGTGTTTGCGTTCACAGTGTCTCTGATACCGGTGTACGTATGCACTGTGTGTGTGCATAGGTAGGTGCATGTGACAGTCCTGTCACCTGGTTGCCCTGTGGCAGTGAGAGTGTTGTTTCATTCTGTGAGCTGCAGCTTGATCTCTCTAAGATGTGGGTACAAAAGTATAGCCTCACGGGAACGTTTTCCTAAGTCATAAACAGTGTTTATTAGGTGAAAGGACACATAAAGGCAGGGAGAAATTTCAAGATGCAGACATCTCCTACAGGCTTTTGGGACCTGAGTGACCCGTCCCACACATCACCCACTTAGCTCACCATACAATAGTTCAGGTGGCTGCTAAGAACACTCTTGAAAGGGTCTTTGTCATTAGTTTAGACTAAGAAAAATACGGTAATAATGCAAATCGTTAGGAAATACACTTATGCTATATTGGCAATAGCTTAGTAGTTTCATTCATTCTGTCAAACCTGTGCTGCGGGAAAGTGATTTTATCTTTTGGGGTTTAAAAAGTCAACTCTTCTTCCTGGGATGAGTTCTGAATCTAATAAATAATAAAAGCAATACTTGAGAGAGGGCAGAACATATCAGCACCACCACTGCATCATTAATGAATTGAAGCAGGAAAATGTTGGTTCGTGTCAGTGCTGAAGTGGGTTCCCCAGTACTGAACCTCAGAGCCAGGTACAGCCACCCCATCAGGTGTCCCCACAGGGGTGCAGCCGTCCCTGGGGATGGCAAGAATAGGGTGCAGAGAGGAGCAGACACATGTGGGGTGGGGCTCAATATAAACCTTCTGGAAATTCAGTGCAAAGGAGAGTGCAGGGAACAATCTTAACAATGAAACAATGCAAAAGCATTTCTCAGAACTAAACGACGAGTCTGCAGATTGAAGAGACATGGTGTTGAATGCATGAGGTCCACATGGGGCACGTGACTGTGCCGGTCCAGAGCCCCGGGGAGCCCTGGGCATCTTATGCCCAAACCCCTGTGGACACCAGCCTGCTTGGTGACAGCCGGGTGAGAGCAAAGTTACCACCAGCTGTCCCTTGCTCCCGTAGTAGCACCCCCATGGCACCTACCTCTCTGTGCAGTGGATACCGCTTTGAGCTTCTTTGCTGATCAGTGATTTCCTCTCTCTTGCCCTGTCAGGACAGCCCCTGCCCCATCAGCCAGGTCTCTGAATGGAAGTGGTCAAAGCTCCAGTTCCTTTGCTCTCAAAAGGAATCCCTGTAGCCATTAGTAAATGCACACAGATACGTGGGCATCAGGCATGCCCATTTCTCTTCCCACTGGGATTCAGCCTTTGGGTGCTGACCGAGGCATTGGCGCAGGACTGGCTGCTGCGACCCCTCTGTTCAGGTCCCGGCTCAGCCGGTGTGTTGTTCTGTCAGTGACCGGCTAACCCCCCAATTGCCAAGCTGAGGCAGTCACATCGAATGTCTGAGTTACCTTCGTGGGCCTCCTGGAGGACAGCGGCAGTGCTCCCTGTCTGACCTGGGGTTTGACCTAACCGTGTGGTGGTGCCCTTCTCCGCCTGAAGCTCCTGTGAGTTGCTTACTACGCAGGCCTCATAGACGGGGTGCTGGGGGATTGTTCCCCCACCAGGGTGATGGCGAGCCAGGATCTGCACGATGGCTGCCGACGAATCCCTGGGTCACTTCGATGAGATGGAGAAGAGATGCCAATGTATGCATTTCCCACAAATTCGGTCTTCTTTCTGAAGCACTTAGGTGCATAAGAATGCTCATTTTCTGTCTGAAACTGAGAAACTTAACTTACCTCTAGGCTGCATGTCAGTAAATTATTGTTAAAAAAGGTAATACTGGTGAAGGTCATGCTGAATGAGATTCTCCTAATTCGGCATAGACTTGCATCAGGATAATGCATGTTTCCAGCCAGTGTCCATCATAACTAGTGATCATAGCCATGAGCAAGTTCATAAACTTGTATTTGTCTCCACTGCTTTTTTAAGGCATTTTATTTAAATGATAGCTTTTGGCATTAGGCTCTTAATATAGCATGACTTTGTTCTCGGGGATTACTGGAATTTACATGTTGTTTACGCAGAAAGACGTCCCCAGGGGGTCAGCGAAGTCAATAGTAGCAGTGAATGCCAGTTTTCTTAATGGGTGATCTGAGACATGTGTTACATACACCTATGTTGTTTAGAATTTCCTTCGAAGTGATCATTTTTATCTCAGAGAACAAATAAAATCAAGTCTTTATGAATTCCCTGTAACATTTCACAGTAAAGAGAGAAACATGAGCTGGTGTACTTTACACGTAGCCCTTCCATGTCTGGGATGACTTCAGTCCCTCTGTGAACGCGTGCTCTTTCTTCTCCAGAAGAGCCTTACCTTCTGCCACTTCCCTTGCCCTAAGCCCGGCTTTTTTCCGTCCCGAACTCTGCTGATGAGCTACCCAGGCAGCCTCACTGAGTGCCCTCCTGGGATGGGACCACGGACATAGCGATGCAGGTCAGTAGCATAGCAACATGGGGCCAAGGAGAGACTGCAGAGAGTCACTCTGATGGGACACTGGCCCTGGTCCCCTGGCCATCCTGGGACATTCTCTTCCCGCAGTCATCTCCTTCCCGTTACTGATTCTACCGCCTAGGAAAGAGTTTTCGGGATAAGAACATCACACTCAACGCGCACGGCCTATATTAACCACTAATTAGACCCCGCACACATAATCTCATTAACAATGGAGTACCAGTCCCGCAGACCGCCCTTGTGCCCCCTCTGGCTGTTCTGCTGGAGCTACTCCTGCTGGCGCAGCCTCCAGCCCGCTCTCAGGCCCCAGTCCTCTTCTCTTCTCTCTGCAACTGCCCTGAAATTCTCGTCTACGAATTTCAGTTTTGCTGGGACCCTGTCTCTAAGTTGAAACCCCCATTTTGTATGGATGCTACTGTTTTCCTTCTTTAAATTTCTCATACAGCTCTCTCCCTGTAACTGCATCATCTGGAGCCTGTTTCCACACTGGGTGCCCATCACAACCCAGAAAGGCCCCTAGTCGGTAGGTCTGCGTAGGAGTTTGGCTCTGATCTCTGGTCTCCAGGTCTAGTGCTCCTGGTACGAGGATGACCCCGATATCAGCACGTGAAAAGGGAATTCATGCTAACTTACCCTGGCACTTCATCAAGAGTTAGTCTTTTGTTCGTACACAAATATTTCTGGAAAGGGGAAGAGCTGCTTGATCTTCCCACTCCTCGCCCCGTTTCCGTTTGCTCTCAGCAGAGCAGCCAAAGCGACTCTTGTGGAAAAGCCAGCACTCAGGACCTTTCTCTCTCCCAGGGCCCTGCCTTGTGCCCCTTCCACTCAGCCTTAGCCAGCGTTGCAGCACCATGGAGGCGCAAGGTTTGGGCCACTGCTCCAGAGCTCCGCCTCCAGCCGACCCTCCCGCCACTGCAGGGCCGGCAGCGCTCAGCGCCCCACCTCTTCCTGGCTGTGACCAGCCCACTCCCTGCACAAGGAGGGAGGGAGCCGCCCTCCCTCCTCCTCCATGCACCTAGCCGTCTTATTCTTCGTTTTATTTTTTGCCATGCTTTTTACTTTCGGGGATGTGATACAATTTACTTTTTATCGGCTTTGTTGTGTATTGTCTTACTCGCTCTGCCATAATTTGTGTTTAGGGCCATGATTTTCATCTCTGTTTGTATTATCACTTAAAACAACAATGCTTGGCATATATTAAATTTTGGTGTCCAAAAACTATCTATTGGATAGAAGTATTAATCTTACTCAATTGACCCTTAGACCAGAAGGCCCCATTCCAGAGTTTCCTGATACTGACTCTGTCCTGGCAGAAGCTGTACCTTCGTTCTGATAGAGGAGAAACGGCAGTATGGTGAAATGCTAAGCCTCATGTATCCTGGAGTAAGGATCATTTGAAAGAGACTCAAGTTTTTGTTTTTGTGTTTGCTTTTCCAATTAGGGTATCATTTTTGTAGTTCCATTTCTCCTTTTATTAAAATAGATTTTAAACAACTATTCCCCATAGGAGGAGCACTCGTCCCTTTAAGAAGGTGGTATTCCCTGAGTGAAGCCGAGCAGGTGGGCTGTGTTTCCTCTTCCTGGCGAGTGCCCTAAGGGCTGCGGGCACGTTTTCTTCCCCTCTGGCTGGCCAAAGTCATCCGTCTATTGTGAATGAAGAGAGAGAAGCCTGATGTCCTGGTGAAGCCCAGGGGCAACCAGAGTGATTCATATTATTGCTAACATCTTACACAAATCTCAGAGGAGGAACCAGAGTATTTTTTGACTTACTGTGTTTCTGAATTTGTTGCATTTTTACCACATCTCACGTTCCTGAGAAATTAGAATACCTTTGAGCATGATCCCTAACTTCACCTCACGCCCCCGACACTGAGTTAAAGTGATTCCTGGTTCAGGCCACCTCCACCAGACATAGGTGTGGGATCCCAGTCCTGGATGCTTTGTGGTGTCTTATAGAGAGATCACGTCTTCCCCCGGGCTGAGTCAGTTATTTGGAGATTTTGCTGGAATGAGGTTCCTTTCCAGAGCCAGAGCCGTGCATGAGGGGCCCGGGAAAACATCTGGCACAATGGCATACTTGGCCACAACTTGGGGACAGAGCAGGACAGCCTGTAGGGACAGCCTGGGTCTGGAGCATGTGTCTGTACCCCCACGGGCCATGTATGTACTTAGCTATTTGAATATACACACATTTTTAAGTTATTTTTATTGTGGAAAAAAGCACATAGTATTAATTTACCACCTTAACCATGCCTATGCGTACAGCTCCATTGTGCGAAATATAGTCACAAGGTTGTGCACCAAACCTCTGTTCCCCTGAGTCACCAACTCTCCATCCCCTCCTGTCAACCACCATGCTACTGTCTGTGAATTTGACTTCCCTGGGCACCTCATCTAAGTGGAATTCTAGGTGTTTGTCTTCTTTGTGACTGGCTGATTTCACTCAGCTTGATGTCCTTAAAGTCCATGCATGTTGCAGCACGAGCCAGGGTTTCCTTCCTCTTTGAGCTTATATCCCGATATGTGAAACGTACCGCGCTGCGTGCATCCGTTCATCCGGTGCGGCTACGCCTCTCCCCCAGTCTGCACCCCTCCTCCCAGGGATCTAGTTAATGGTGTTCGTCAATGAAATCATAGTGTTTACAGGAGGTCCTTGAGATTATTCAGAAGGCAGAATGAGACAGCACTGGAGTGACTCCTGTTCCAAAGTGAGGAGGAGAGAAGTAACTGGCGAGCAGCTGGGTTTGTGACGAGGGAATAAAAATATTCGCCATTTCTGCCCAGTTGCCGGGACGGCAGGTGTTTCACTGTGGCCACGACCCTAACAGCCCGTTCACGTCGCACTGGAAACACACGCCCTGCACCCAGCCCGCTCCAGCACAGCCCTGCTCGGGGAGAATTCAACAGAGCTTTCAGCTTTCTCCATATGAAAGCATTTCCAAGGAAAATGCATTGCCATAGACAGTCCAGAATTTTTGAGACCATCTGAGGTCTTTAAGTTGAGAGTGGAACATGAGGAAGTTCGTGTGTCTGTGACTGATTGCTCCTCTGAAATCTGCGAAGGACAAGAATCAGAGGCTTCCGATGGGTCCCCGGTGTGGTGTTATTCTGGGATTTGCTAGCCGTCTTCTTTTCCCTCTCCCTCCCTCTTTTCTTCCCTTTTCTTTTCTCTTTCTTTTGGCTGTTTGTTCACTGATAAGGTTTTTCTATAACCCATGCACTTTTAATTTTATTTTAAAGTGAGAAATGCTTCTTTATTTGTTCAAATATATTTTGAAAAACATAGTGGAAAACGATTTGTCCAGAGAAGATTCACTCCGAATGGAGTTTTCACACCTGAGAGAGGGTGGGGTAACCTGTGAGGCCAGCTGGGAGAGACTGACCATGACCTTCTGGTGAACCGGACACATGGCACGTGTTTCACCACTTCCGCACATCCTGCCCTCGCCCGAGCATCCTGCCCTCCCCCGCCTTGCAGCTGCAGAATGATTGGTTATATCAATTCTTAAAGGCATTAACAACATGTACCTGGGCTTCAGAATAATATTTGCTTCTGAGTACAAGCTGCTTAATAATTTTGCATTGGTTCCTATTCCAATGTAAAATTCTGCATAAAATGTCATATTTGAATATAACATCCTAAGGTTTTTTTTTTTCTCCCCAAATCCTGCTTCCTGGCAGATTTACGTATTGGCTGCCATTTCAGGTGTTCCCAAGTGTTGCATGATCTTGAGGGAGGCCAGGCCTGTTTGCAGGATGTCCCCTGCCTGTCTTTGCCGCTCCCCCAAGTGCCCATCAGGGCATTCTGACCCCTCGGGAGAGTCATCACACTTCTAGCAACCCCCCTCATGAAGCATGGCAGATGTGTTAACGTGAAGCCATTACTATCTGAGAAGCTTATCATGTTGTTCTTGCCCGGAATTGTGTGCATTGTGTCACAGTCAGAGCTCTGAGCCTGAGGAATAGGACTCTAATGGCTAGAATTCCAGTGTCATTGCGGACCAAGGAAATGAGGCGGGTGCGGTGAGGCAGGCACAAGCTCCTGCGGGGGCAGAGCACACAGATGGTGTGTGGTTCATGCGGTTCACAGCTGTGTGAGCAATTACGGTAAAGGCATCCAGGAACCTGTGTCTTGTGACTTTGCAGTTTCTTGTACGAGGAAGGCTTGTATTTGTTTTTATGTTTTATATATTACATTTTATATTTTTGTGTTTATCAGAAATGTTTGTTGAGTTTTCCAAAGATGGTTAAGCTCTTCATTAATTACGATTTTTCAGCGCCCCCCAAGGCTTGATGACCCACAAAACTCCCTGAGTGAGCAGGACACCACCCAGTCCCCCGACACAGAATCTCCAGGTCCCCCGTGCCCTAAGTGCGTCTTTGGCTCCCAAGTGATGGCTGCACAGCCAGGTCAACACCTGCTGGTGGGCCACTGAGAACCGCTGATCTGTAGTCGCCCTGGTTCGGAAACTTGGAGCAGTGCCAGGGTTTGCCGTTCACCTTCTATCAGGGAACTCGATCCTACTGGCTTTACATTTTACATGTTTTATTGATCCAATATTACCACTATTAGCATGAATGCCTCACTATTTCTCTCAAAGAAATGAGATTCTATTCTGGCATGATTTAAGCATTTGTGAAATATCTATTGAATGAGTGGCAAAGTGAATGAATTAAAGGTAGCGTGACAGACCTTGTTAAATGCCTTTCTGACCTCAGGTTTTATTATATTCCTCATTTTCCCGCATTGCCAGTCTACCAGCCCTACAAAAGAAAATAATAGTTTTCTTAAGCCCAGACTAGAATTTAGGATTCCTGGTTTCTCTACGTGGTGTCTGTTGCTGTACCGATTCATAATAACTCACTGCTGGAGTAACAAACAGATTTGTTTCAATGTTTGCGAATGACAGTGACATGGCTTTAAAGAAACTGGAACAACATATGTCATTTTCCAGAATTACAGGAACTCTTGTTGTCTGTACTTACGTTTTGAAGATCATAACCACGTGCTGTCCTTGTGGATGCTCTTAGTACCTATGAAGGTATTTCATCTGAGGCCAGGATATTGGAATTCACATGAGCAGACTCTGTGTAATCTCTGCATCTACATAACTAGAGTTTAGATTTCACCTTAGCAACGTTCTCATTTGCTGAGAAGCTCATTCTTCTTGACAGAGAAGACAAAATATATAGCTGGCCCTTGAACAACATGGGTTTGGACGATGAGGGTCCACTTATACACAGATTTGTTTTCAGTAAATACAATAAATGTATTTTCCCTCCCTTATGGTTTTCTGATAACATTTTCTTTTCTAGTTCACTTTATTGTAAGAACACAGTACACAATACATATAGCATACAAAACGTGTGTTGATCCGCTCTTTATGTTACTGGTAAGGCCCCAGTCAACAGCAGGCTACTAGTGGTTAGGATTTGGAGGAGTCAAAGGTAATATGAAGTTCTGGGCTGTGCAGAAGGCCAGTGCCTCTAATCCCATGTTGCTCAAGCATCAGCTGTATTGAAAGTTGGGGTTTTTACTTTCTCTTTCACTTTTTCATCCAACAACATAACTCCATTGCCCGAAAGCAGTAATGTGACTTTCATACACCTGAAATAACGTTGTCATTAATAATTGTGCACTTCAGCTTATCTTAAATATTATTTTTAAAATGTTGTTACAGTTCTTAGTAATCGTTAACACTTAGTACTCACTGAATGGCAGGCATTGCTGTAAGCGGTTTAAGTATGAACACCGATTAACCACAAAAACACTATAATTATCGCTATTGCAGGAGGAAGAAACCAGGGCACAAGGCACTAAGAGATTTTCCTAGGGTTCTACAGCTCAGACACCTGAGTGCAGATTTGAACTCAGGCTGTCTGGCTCCTGTATTCTTAAGCCCTGCACCGGGATGGCTTCCACTGAGCTATCCTCAGTGGCACACCATCAGTTGGCAGGTTAGTGCTGTGAATGGAGGGCAGAGGACCTGAGGCTTCCACACTGAGTCTGTTAGTTACCTACCCCATCCTCTGCCACTCAGAGAATTTATGAGTGTGCAGATGACATTACTCCGCCCCTATTTTCCCAAGTCCCTTGGAATCTGCCTGTGCTATACAGGAGACACACCCTCCCCATGAATTGGAAAGAAATTGACCAAGGAATTGAGCTGAGCAGCAGTATCAGTTTTCATCTTTCCTTCTCCTTGAAGCAAACTGTCAGTATGCTATTATCTAACAAGGAAGGAAAGTAAAGTCCCTGCATGCTGTTCACAGTTTTCAAGGATTTATATAATCCTCTGTTTTGGCAAAGAGTGTAGCAACTGTTTATGCCTCGTTTGAAAGTCACAGTATTCTCACAAACAAAAGAAAGAACTGTTAGGCGATTGTGAGCATGAGCATTTCTCACAACTGGTAGCACATGGAGTGCTTCTGCTCTGACTTCCAGAGTAGTGTGAGGATGTCCACCCGCACTCGCTGCCCTTCCTTACCAATTCATGCATCGTGTATGTATATGTACACACATGTGTGTACATACTCGTTATATGTGAGGTATTCAGAAACCTCACAGGATTTAACATGCAGCCGTTTTCCCTGAGAGGGCCCCTCCAGCTGGTTGTCTGGCCCGTGCCTGTCTCTCCACTGTCGGGAGTGCTGGCCTCTCACCCAAGGCCCTCTGACTGCTGAGCGGTACCTCTGGGTCACACTCGGAGCACTGGGCAGGGACCAGGGACATGCCCTTCACACACACACCTTAGGCTTCTCCAGAGCTGCCTTTGGTCACCTTTTTTGAACCTTCCCCAGGCAGCCCTGGCATTTGTTGTCATGGAGGCTGCTGGCTGGGGCACAGGGAGCCGCCGCCGGCCCTGTGCTCTCCCAGGCCTGGCTTGTTACTTGACAGGATATCAGTAAGTTACATGAAGGAGGGCAAGGGACGTGGTGAGGACTTCTAATAATAAAAAGTTACTTTATTGAAATTTGGAAAATCCTTATGAAGTAGATTTTGTCATCCTTCTCTGTGGGATAAAAAATCAAAGATTAGAAGAAAGAACTTGTTTATGGTCACACAACTGTGAAGTATAAACCAGAATCCAAGTTCAGGCCCCACACCAGCACTCATTCCACTGAGATGTGTGTGTGCGCGTGTGCACACGTGTGTGTATGTGTGTAAATGCTCACAGAGTTTCCCCTGGGCAAACATTGATTGACAGCCTTCACTACTGAACTCCTGAGCCAGTCACCTTCTGGGCACTGATGAGACTCTGGCCAGTCACCTGTGTGTTGAGTGATTAATTGGGTGGCCAGCATAATGCCACTATCTTAATTAATTTATCTCATTTAATGCTCACAACAATCCTAAAAGGTAGGTGGTGTCCCATTTTCTAGAAGATGAAACTGAGTCTTAGAAGATTAAGTTATCATTTAACAAGTAAGTGGAAAAGCCAAAGCTTGAACCTGGGCTGCCCATCACCAAAGCCTACGTGTTAAACCACCATTATTTTAAAAAGCATTAAGAAAATTTTTCATACTTTCAAGAATACACAGAGCAGAGAAAAATTAGTTCTACAAATAATTTGTGGTATCTTTCTTTTTCATCTCTGCCAAAATGTGAAAATAATATAAAACAATACGTATAAATACCCAATATTTGTAGAATTTTTAATGTAATCATTTTGCAAATACATATCACTTAAATAACTAAAACTTTGGATGTTTTGGTTCTGGCAGCACCTTCCCTGCCCCCACTCAGGGAGACTGCTCACTGCACTCCACCCTTCACCACACGTTAGTTGACAGTTCAATATCTGTTTTCCTTGGGAAAATGGAATTCTATAATGGACTGCTTTTTGACCCAGCAATTCCACTGCTGGGATTATACCCTAAGAACCCTGAAACACCAATTCAAAAGAACATATGCACCCCAATGTTCATAGCAGCACAATTTACAATAGCTAAGTGCCAGAAGCAACCTAAGTGCCTATCAGTAAATGGGTGGATCAAAAAAACTGTGGTACATTTACACAATGGAATTTATGCAGCAGAGAGAAAGAAGGAGCTTATACCCTTTGCGACAGCATGGATGGATCTGGAGAGCATTATGCTGAGTGAAATAAGCCAAGTGATGAAAGACAAATACCCTATGATCTCACCTATAAGTGGAACCTAATCAACAAAAACAAACAAGTGAGCAAAATATAGCCAGACTTTGAAATAAAGAACAAACAGACAGTAACCAGAGGGCTGGGGGAGGAGGACAACAGGGGAAAACAGGAGAAGGGTTGTCAGGGAACGTGTATAAAGGACACATGGACAAAGCCAAAGTGGGGTAGTATCGAGGGTGGGAAGTGGGGGTGGCTGGGGCAGGGGGGAGAAGTGGAGAGAAAATGGAGACAACTGTACTTGAACAACAATAAAAAAAAAGAATTTATTTGTTCAATATTTAGCAAATGCCTCTGCTAGGCCTGGAACTGGGCTATATATAAGAGATAGAAGGCATTCGAGCAATTCAATTGGGAGGATACCACACAGACACAAAGAACTATGGTAATGCGGGTCAATTTGGTATGGGGATACCAGGTCTTATAATCTACTTGTACTGATTAGCTACTTAGCTAAGAATTCCTTTGAATTCTTAGTAATTCACTTCCTTTGCACTTCTACTTAGTAATTTGACTAACTTTGACTTGCCGTTTCTCCCTTTCTCTTCCCCACACCCACGTTGCTGAGCACAGTGTAAGTGTCTGTAGCTCCTGTCATTTGGCCTCATGACAGCATAAAGTCATCAGCGTAATCACCATAAGAGGACTTTGTTTTATTTTTTATCACCCAGCACATTTTTATTGTCAGAGTGGTTAGTAATCATTCATTTTTATTTACTCTAGCGGAGGGAGTTTTGCAAATATCCTGTGACTATTTAGAAAAAACGCTTTAAATTATGGGTTCTGTCCCAGCCTGTTGGCCAGTGAATGCAGCACAGGCCCAGACCTTGCAACCCCACTGGCTTAAGCCCTTAGGAGTAGACGGGTCTGCCTCTCCTGTGCCCGCAGGGGTTCCCGGCCACACAGCCCCCACCTTCCCCAATCTGGCTCAGCGCCAGAGTGTCCAAGCGAGGCTGTATTTTTCACAGGTTGATCGGAATAAATATTCTGAGCATCTGAGATAGAAAATAAAGATACAGATACTTAGTGCCTATTTCAAACTCTTGGACTCCTAAGATTTTTGAAATACACATTATTTTATACTTTCATTAAACTGAATTCGAATATTTAGTAGAGTATTCAAGAAAAGAGGAGAGATGGGGTAGAAGCAAACATGAAATGGGCCAGAATATGTGACATGAACGATGGAGGCTTTGGAAGCTGATTAGAGTGGTTGCAGCCTGGTGTTGAGGACTCAGGCAGGGCAGTTTAGGGTTCAAGGACATCTTGTTCACTCCCAGACCCAGCCTCCGCTGCTGCCGAGTGTGGTGACGTCTTTTCTCCCCAGTATGAGGGGCCTCTGTTGGCTGTGTGACTGTCACGTTGCCCAGTGGCACAGAAACTGTGATCCTTGGTTCTCTCAGAGCTTATTCGGACCTCAGGTCGCATTTACTGAGATGTCAGTGTGCTAATGCTGGGGTCCAGTTACATTTGGGAACTTTTGCACTAGGTTCTGGTTGGAGTGGTTTAAATAAGCCCATGACCTGCAGCCATAAGAGGCCATGGTGTTTCATGACAGCAACAAAATAAAACTTGAAAAGTTACCTAAATGATCACTTGGAGATGTAGTGAATGTATGTAAATCTGTACATACTTTCAGACATTCACATGCAAATGTTGTCTGGGGTTTTGATGGTAAAAGGATAATGATTGAGAAATTCCATTTGAATAAGGGGTGGTTATTCCTCTCTTTTGATTATGTATCCTCAAATGAGCTATCTGGGAGAAAAAAAATAGGTATTCAGCAATTTTATGAGAACTCACCAGCTGGTCAGGAGGAAAGTGTTGCAGTTTGGTGAGAGTGGAGAGATATTTGAAGCTGAGGTCACTAGGCAAAGATTCTGAGCAGTTATAACTGACTGGATTAAAGGAAGTGCCTAAGATTATTATAGGAAGAGAGAACGTATGGAGCAGGACCCTCTGTAAGCTTTAGTAGTTCAGAGATGTGAAGGAGAAACACCTCGCCGTTGGTCGTTTTGTCAGAAGTCTCACCCTCAGCTGGCCTCTCCCTGAACAGCCGTGCTGCAGAGTAAACAGGCCGAAGGGACAGGTGTAGTCAGTGTCCATGGGTCACAACGGGCAGTGGCTTGGAGTGCCCCACAGGCATGTCACAGCTGTCTGTTTCTGGCTGAGTGTGAGGAAAGCCAGTGCAGAGTTACAGTTCAGTAAGCCCTTGTACTTTAAAGAAGAGACAGAATATGAATTCCAAACGGCCACGTCAGACTTCCTAGGTTTGCACACTGATGTAACTGTTGTATATCAATTTTGTATTTGTGCAAGGAGAAACAAAAAGAGCTGGCTGTTAATGTACACTTGTTAACTTCCCAGGCAGTTTGCTTCCATATTTAAAAAAAAGCTTTTCCTTTTCAGTGTTGGTTCCATTATTCCCATTTTAGAGATGAGAACATTGTGCCCTGTCCAGTCATCTTGTTTGGGGAACTCGTGAGGCAAATATTGACCTGATAGGTCGGCAGCCCACAGGATTCCTGTCCACTTTGCTCAGCCGTGGGAGCAGGCAGCCCAGGGACCCTGGTGTCGGAGAATTACCGTGTTAAAAAGAAGCTCAGGTTCTTCATAAAACAGTATCTGAGGCCAAGTCGAGTCAGAACTGATGGAAAGTTATGTAGGTGTTTTCTGTTGCTATCTTCTGGTGGATTTTAGCTCTGGAATTACACCAAATCCTGTTAATATACAACTGTGGGCCTGGTGGCCATGAAGGGCTTTCCGTGAAAACCGGCGAGCTGCACTTGGACTGTAGCCTGTTTTCTGCAGCGTGGACATTTCTCAAAGCAAATGTCAGAGCTCTGCATACCCATGAATCAAAACACAGACAGAAATAAAATTTTAGATCCTCTTCGAACCAAACCTAAAGTCCAGAATTTAATCCTGTTCTCATTCTTCAATGTCTGAAGGAGATTATCCTCAAATGTGCCGCTGATTTCTTTGTGAAGTGTTCAGGTGTTCTTCGAGAACCATTTCAGTCCTTCGGACTATCCGTTTGGGATGTTCTGAAGCAGACAGCACCACGCTCCCTTCTCCCTTCTGAGTGACACAGGCTCCCTGACAGCTTTGTCAGAGCCGTGATTTTCTGTACTTTACGTGACACTCACTGAGTGGCATCCAGCTCCAGCTGGGACCTCAAGGCGTGCGGCCAGCTTATTCCCCCTCCTTCTTTCTAGATTCTGTCCAGTACACAGGAAGACAAAAGGGAAGAAGAACGCCACAGCTATCTTTAGGAGGGACATTGGCCCCAAATGTAGCGAGCAGACGCTGAGGTCCTGTCCCTTCCTGCAGACCTGCGATGCTCACCCCAGGGAGTCAGAGACATGCTGCCAATTCGCATTTGAGGGCTGAGCCAAGCCTCCCTCATGGGCATGACAGTGCCTCACAGCGGCCAGTCTCTTTCCAGCTTGTTGAAGCACTTTTTCTTTGGTGGGAAATGTGGTAGAAAGTCTTTCCCTCCCCTAACCCCCACCCCCACCAACACGCACCACAGAGGGCTTCTCTTCTCATGGACAACCACGTTCATTCACAGGCCGAGTGTGCACTTGGGAGGCAGAGGGTTGCCATGCAGCTCAAAGGGAGTTGAGGACACTGGATCTCCTCTAGACACTTAAGAGCCTTTGTTTTATTTTTCTGTTTATCTGCCTGTCTCTCTGCCCTTCACTCCCTCCTTTCTCCATTCTTTAACCCCTAAAGAGCATAAGTCATTTTTCCGGGGCTCAATTCAGGAATTATAGGCACAGTTACGGTGGCATGTTTCAGCAGAGAGAAACTTTGTCATAAGTTCCTTATCCATATGTAAAGAAACTTTCTCATAAGAAACTTTCTTACTAAGCAGCCAAAGAAGCTTCACATTTACTTAGAGCAGAGGTGTCAAACTCATTTTCACCGGGGGCCACATCAGCCTCACGGTTGCCTTCAAAGGGCTGAATGTAATTTTAGGACTATGTAAATGTAACTACTCCGTAACAGTTAAGCAAGAGCTCGGTGCTGCCACCGGGTAGAAACAGGGCGCGGGCTGGATAAAACAAGGTGGAGAGCTGGATTCGGCCCGCGGGCCTTGTGTTTGCCACCTGTGACTTAGAGCTTCCAGATCTGATTTAACCAACATCGTGTTCTCAGCACATGCTCATTACACATTTTAGACCAGTGTACAGGCTTACACATTCTGATTTTTTCTTTTTTTGATTGAAGTACAAAGGTTTCTGGAATTTTGTTTCTGAGCATCCTCTTAGACCCATAGATGAGTTACACTCTCTTAATTCAAATCATGGAGCATTATTTTAAATTCTGTGCGAATGCTACATAAAAACTCTTGAACACATTATGCCATTGTCTAATTTTAAACGAGCTTGGCTGTAGCGTGTGTGCAGATGGGTCCACGTATCATCTGACAGCCCCAGAGAGTACATGAGCCTGGGCACGGTGTTTGTGACGCTGGACTTGAGCGTACCTGGACTTGAGCGCCTCCAGGTGACATCGGTCTATTGGAGATGAAGTCATTCTCTGGGAGTGCCTTCTGCTGCACGGAAGCACTTCCATTATTGTTAATACAGAGCTTGCCTCTGGGATTCCTGCGCCCCCAGTGTGTAGCTGTGCGCACAGGTGGGGTGGGGGGCTCAGCGAGTACTCAGTGGACGAACTCCTGTGTGTTTATTCCCGGTGTAGTCTGAGCCCGGCCACCACTGGGAGCGTCAACTGCCCTTTTCGTTTCATCTTTCCAGATGACCCAGCTCTGACCGAGAACGTAGCCGTCGCACTCTGGCAAACGAAAGGTCATTTCGAAAATCAAAAGAAAAGTGAAAGAGAGAGCATTAAGACACTTTGAAAAACATACATTTTTAGCTGCCTTGTGTCCCACTGTTCTCTGTGACAAAGGAACTAGAATGCCAGCTGGACTGGGTGCCCAGACTGGGGAAAATACTGCTCATAGCAGCACTTAGCAAAACTCTGCACGGGCTTCAGGGATGAAGGTAGGGGGTGAACGAATCCACGTGTGCGTGGCGTTTCACAAACGCCCAGGCCACTTTGTAGAAACGGAAGTGAGGTCACAAAGTCATCTTAGACCTGCAGGTGGTCCAGGAAGGCACAAACCTTCCCTTAGTGAGCTACAGAAGCACCGTTTAAGTGAGAACTAAAAATGTATCAACTTACGAAGTCAACAGTCTGATTACAAAGCAGAGCCCAAATCAGTATCTGATAAATCACTGATCTAAGTGAAAACAGCCCCCTGCATGTGTAGACGACTGTCTACCAAAGATGGAAAAAAGTCAAATATTAATGCATGAAAAGTATATAAAACTATCTATTTGTGAATCCACCTCTGAAGTACTATGTAAACCCCCATTAAATCCAGACTTTAGAAATAAGGCCATTTATTCACAAATGTCATAAAATGCCTTGGTGGTAAATATAACATAATAGCATCACTTTTTTATATGAAAACCAACATTTGAAGTATCACAAATTTTCAACATCTTCTATTATAATAATTTAGATTGATCTCTGAGGCATGTTATAATGTGTGTATGTAAATGGTCTAGTACCTAAAATAGTGCATGTGCACGAGACTCAAGGTCACCTTCATAAGAGATCTGGTCTGTCTGACTGTCCTCTCCCAGGAGGCGGACACAGCCTTGCCCCTGTGGAGCTCTGCCCCCGCCTGGAAGGTGGTGGATATGTAGGGTCTGCTGTTGAAACAGCTGAACCCCTTTCCCTCCTGCTTGGCCTTTAATTCATTCAATCAAGCATTAAAAATCTGTTAAGTGTTCGTTATACGTATATCTGGGCGATATAAGGGCCAATAAGATATGATTCCTATCCCCAAGAAATTTACAGTCTAGCATAGAAAAAAGCACAAAAAAGCAAAAAAGGGGAAAACTTTTCACCAACATGATGACGTACAAGTAAAACAAGATGCATTCGGGAAACGAAGATAGGGTGGCCGAGGCTGCTTGGGTTGGGGATAAAAGTTTAATTAAAGGACTATGTTTTAACCATTTTTAATAAGATGAAACTTTATAATTTTAGAAAGTCTTGATATTTAAAAATCTACAGACCAGAATTTTTCTCTGAATCTGCTCTAGGTCCTCTGACCACCCCCACCCCCCTTCGGAAAGTCTTAGCAAATTCCTCAGGTGCATTTTTAACTTGAAGTTCCTTAGTTTTTCCAGGGAAGATAGAAAATGCTGATTGGTACTCCTTATTTAGCAATCTGAATTTTTGGCAGGCCGGATTGCTGGATCAAAACCAAAAAGATTAAATATAACAGGAATAAACATTAAATCTTATATTTAAATTAAAAGTGTTATACAGATTTTAAGAGAGAGAGAGACAGAAGCGCTTACAAGAAAAAGTAAAAGTCTGAGGATTTTAGTATGAACTTAAATATAAGCCCGTTATAGGACGTGGCTGCTAAAAGCCAAAGCCAGCTTCTTGCTCAGAGTTGGCATTTATGGAAACAGCCTGTGCATCACAGTAAGTATTACTTATGCCCCTCATGCTGGGCCCCAGTCAGAGCCCCGCTGAAAAGTCGTCGGCTGGTTTGGAGGGTCACGTTCACAGGTAGGGCAGACCTGAAACGTCCCGCGAAGGAGACACCCACACGTGTCCCGGGCTGGCCTGGCCAGTCTCGAGCTTCAGTTTCAATCAGTGGCTGAGCTTTTCTCATCCCGGTTTGTACCAGTTCTCAACTGTTCGATCAAATGGAGCACTTCTGGATTCTATAAAGTGGGACTGACCTCCCTTCCCTGTGAAGAACGCGGCTCCCTGTCACGCACATTCCCAGTGCTCGCTCTCGCATCCACCAGATGGAAAACTGGGTTTTGTGGCTCCTTCCACTCTGCCCTGCTTCTTTTTGGCCGTGGAGACAGGGCTGCGCACTTCACCGCTTTGCCTTCAGCTTCAGTCATCCTGCTCTTCTGTATCTGGCATTGAGACCACAGCTAAGGGGAAAGAACGTGGCCACGTCGTCTTAACACGCTAAAACAAGGACTTAAATCTAGCTTCGGAAGTGTTATTCCTTTTCATCGTGAGGTCAAGACTATGGCAAAATTTGCCACACATGCCTTCTCTATTGGAAAGAAATGAGAAGACTACTCTGAACTATTAATATTCTGCGCTGCAATTTTCATAACCTCCTAAGTAAATCTATGGACACCAGATAAAATTTCAGAATAATCGAGTCACTAACAAGCATGTCATTGGACCCTTGTCTGAGAATTCACTAAAGTAACATAATTGGAAGTTTACCTAAGTTGAACTGCTACAGAGTTATCCTGAAAAATGACATCATTTTGTCTGTTTTTAAGAGGAGGAGGGGTGCCATTCCCACCTCCCTGAGGGAACTTGGTAAGTACAACGGGAGATGCTTGTCCAGGCCCAGGCCCAGGCCCAGGCCGGGGAGGTCAGAGTTCAGAGGACTTGATCCCAATGCCTTATTGTTGTGGGTCATGAGGAAGCCTGGCTTGTGGCTCCAGACCTCTGAGTGAGATGGGTCCAGGCTTTCATTCCCTCTCTTGTGGGCAGTGTGCTTTCTGTAAGTGGAGCTGGTTCACTGGAGTTAAGTCTTCTCTCCACATCATCATTAAAAATAGATGGGGTCCCTGCTACATGATATCGATGCATTCCTCAGTGTCCCAGACATTGTAGTGGCTCAGCTGTATTTAAAAACGAATTTTACTTGCCGGAAAGAGGCTGTGGCTTCTTTTTCCCCCTCAAAATTATGGCTAGTCTAGAAATAGACTTAGAAGTGTTTCAGCATGAACTGATCTGTCATGATTGACCTTAAAACTGAAATTTTATTCCTCATCTGTACTACCTCTGCCATTGTTTTTACCAGAAATTGTGAAGTTTAAATTTTTTTGTCTTTATTTTAAATGCCTGAAGGCCCTAATTTCTCTTTTAGTTTCTAAAATCTGTCTGGGTGTCAGGCCACAGCAACAATTGGATGTACTGGATTTATTTCTTACTTTAGACCATGCTTTAAAACAAAATCCCAAATATTTTATTTCATTTGGCTGAGATCAATTCTGTAATCTGTTTAGTAGGTTGGTATAATTCAATATTGAGTTTATGTCATCTAGGAAAAATTATATTAACTTATATTAAAAACTATAGTAACTGTATTAATTTCAGCAGCTGCCCTATCTTCCCTCTTCATTTCTGAAAATAAAGGGCCAAGCTTTTGTTTTGTCTACATTTATTTTTACTGATTTCTCTAAAAGTATGTATTATGGACCCACTCATAAACGGAAGATACAGTTTTAATTTTGATGCCTATTTGTAACTTCATCCTAGAGAATACAGACAGTTCTTTAAGAAGCTTAGCTTTTCACCAGAAGCACAACTTGGGGTAGCTCAAGTTGAGAGATGAGTGTTACCAGGAGGAGTTCTGGGCTATCAGTAGTCCAAGAAGGTAGCGTTTCTCAGAGAGAGGCTTCAGCGTCAGGCCCTCCATGAACTGCTGGGTATGAACTTCATTCATACCACAGTTGATGAGAAGCTTGTTCAAAGGCATTTCTTACCACCTAGCACCCTTACTTAAAAGCAATTGCCATTCAGTTGTAAATAAATCTTCAGAATTATAATTAAACTGATTTATAGTTGAAATGATGTTCAGCTTCATTGATATGCAAGTTCATCATTTACTGGTCTATATAACCACTTCGATGGTAGTCTTAGGTATTTTCCACACTGTTAACATCTTTTTACCCCTTGTAAGCTGTATTAATTATCAGGCTTGGAATATATCAGACAGTTTTGTAAAATGGGCATGTAGATAACCTTTTTTCTCCCTTTTGATGTCTAAATTACTTTGCTAGGCATAAGTTATTTCTGTATTTTGTGCTATGACACAATGTAACATTATTGGTTTTAACATTTGGAAATCAAAAGTGAAGTACTTTTCAAATGATTCATTTGCTTTACAAGCAAGGAAATAGAACTGCATTTCTAAAACCAGGCAGATTTCATCAGCATAGTTTTATTGCTTGGGAGTTTGTTGGCTTTCGTTTCAGGAGACCAAGAGTGGTAAAAACAAAGCTTTCCCAAATGGGAGTATTTTCTGTAAGTGGTATGCACGGCAAGATGCGTTAGCAAAGAATTCGTGTTGCAAGATGTTTGTGTTTGGGAAGAGCACCGTTTACATCTACAGAGTAGTCCCTTTACCGTGAGCACAGCAGTGGTTCCAGTCTCAACCCTGTGACTTCATTGTTACGGAGTCAACTTGTTGTTGGGGGTGAGAGTCACGTATGTTCATAGTCAGCTTGAGACTGTCTTTAATGTTTCAAACTTTTGAGGTGTTTGAGGAAGTGCCGTTTCGGATACATCAGTGGCCACTTCTTGGCGCGATCTAAGTCTCACTGTGTCATTCCCGATAGCCAGAATTCTAGTGGTGCACAGAAAACCACGGAGTACACGATTAAAAGGATGTCTTAAGGAAAAGATGCATTGTTTTGGTAAGTGAAAGGAAAAAATGTCTTCAGAAGTGTTTCCCAGTAAGGTATTGACATAAGCAGCTCGGTCGCTACTGTCTCAACCCTGCTGGGGTCGTGGTGAAAAAGATCACAGCACAGGTCACACATGTCCAAGAGGTACATTCTTTACGAGTATGTGCTAAAATGTGAAAAAATGTAAAAACCCTGCAAATTTGCATTTATTGTGCTTATATAATACATGATTTTTAACTTATTTTCTGTTACAATCTAGAAATTATTAAATAGAGAAATATAAAAACATGAAGAATAAAAATTTTTCAAGTAATGGAAACATGGATATTGGTAAAAAAAAATACTACCAAACAATGTCTTTAACATTCATCAATCAGAATCTTCACTAGTTGGCTTTGCAAGGTGTTTGTAACGGTCGTCACAAACAATACCGCTGAGCTCAAGGCATATGCTCTTTCACAACATTTGCAAAATATATTCGTAAGCAGCTCATTTTGGATGCATAGCGCCTAACACCCCTTCTTCCTTGTCTGCTTGTCCAGGGAGCCGTTATCTAAGTTGTCGTTAGAATTTCCTTCAATTTGTGTTGGAATTGATGAAGCTTGTGCACATCTGTGGAGATTTCTGAACACCTTTTTATTTGTTCTGACACAAACTGCACTATGGGATTTCTAATAATTAGGCTGCACCTTACTTTCTCATTGCTGTTCAGCATAGGAATAGTCTGAGCATTTATCCCTGCAATATTCACAACTGTGTGGAGTATAACCACAGTCATCTGCTGGTGTGCCTGGCCACAGTGTACGTGTGTGCTTCCATTTGGTCCACAGTGTCAATTCCTGACTTCTTTTGGTTGCAACATTTTATTATGTGAACCTAAATTGAAGGTGTCATCAAAATGCGTATGAAATGCAAGTGTACAATCTACACCAAAAGCAAATAAGTTGGCCTTTCCAGGCCTGTTTTGAGAAGACACACGATCGGGGGTAGATGGGGTTTATTGTTACAAACAGTCCCCACACATGCAAGTCACTCGTTTTAGAGTCTGAGACAAGACCTACCCCAGTGAACCAGTTACCTGCTGCGGCGTTTCGTCCTGATGAGCCAATGGGTTCTGCATGTCTCCGGTTACATCGCTGGCTTATTGCTGATCGAGTGAGGACCTCCAGGCTGCTTACCAGTATGGGTTTCAAGATTTCCTGTATAAAATGCTTTAGAATTGATCATAGCAAAAATTTTTATACCATATTTACTGGGCCTGGGTGGAATGTATTGTCTAAACCCACATTTTCCTCTAAATCCAGGTAACATTTTATCTATTGTTACATTGTCCCATAGAGTAACATAATTTATAATTTTCTACAAATGCTGAGAAAATGTCTCTCATAGCTGCTAATTTGTCCACTTTCAGGCATTCTAAACAGGTAAGTTTATCATCAAAACTAGTACAATTTTGAATAAATCTAAATCTCTGTAAAGAGATTATAAATCTAAGAGGTCAATCCCCCTACCCTCTGTAGCTCGCAAATCCTGCAAATTTAGCCGATTGCTGCAGTGTAAACCAGCTAGATATAAGAGGCCTAAATATCTTTTCAATTCAGTTTTGTCTATTCATTTAGCATCTCTTTCTCTTGAGAATCTGCTCAAGATAGAATTGGTGTATTTATTTGTATAAAATGAAATTAGATCTGAAATAGCATTTGTGATAAAGCAGTTCCAAGTTACAAGTTCTGTCTTGGCATTTTTTCTGCATTTGCCCAAACTAATGTAAGTCGACACAAAATAATTCTGTGGCTATTTTCTAATTTGTCTTCTTATTGGATTTTCCCTCCATTTAGATTCTGTATCCTTTCCAAAAAATTACTCTTCGTTCATGTCTAATTCATCTTTACTTTCTTCACTAGAAATATCTTGCTCGGTATCTGACTCTTCTGGACGAACTTCCACATAGTCTTTATTTTCTGAATCACTTTCATTTTCACATTTGATCCTCTCATTCTCATCTCCGTGTTAGAGTAGCATTCACTGAAGTTCTTCAACATCTCTTGGACTATTGAATTGATATGTTTTTCTAGACATTTTCAATGGTAAATGAAGAACAAACACACTAATGACTTTGAAGTTTGTAAAAACAAACAAACAACTACCCCAACACTGACTTCGGAGTTCACAGTATCAGATATAATTTACTGTTGAATATCACACACCCCAGCAAAACACGTGTTCTAACCAAACTTACAGCTTAAATGTTACGGCTTAACATTAGCCACATACATATGTGCAGTTAGGCACGACCTTGAACCTCTGCACCCGATATATGTAACAATATTTAAGAAAAGAGTTTGTTTGTACCTCTCAGATCAGTTGCCACCTGTGCATGGTTAATCATTGATATTTTTATAAAACATAAATTTATTTGAATTTATTTAAATATTTGAAAACCATGTATTTTCAAGATGTTTTTATATCAGAATATTTTCTAAACTTCTTTTTCAGATACCCAATTCTCCAAGACTCTGAGCGTCATTAAATAATCATTGACAGTACATTTATTATGTATTCGTCTGGGTGGGAGAGATTAGAATGTTCTGTAGATAAACAACTCTTAACCTACTTTAACTATTTCACTATAAAATGGGAAGATTAGCTGCAGGGTGGTTGAAAATTGGATTGCGTACTGGGAGAAATGTGCCTTGACATGAACATGGATGCCGCAATCCAGGCCTTTGATTGTTTTATACTTCCCTTCCTTAATTTCAGAGTTGGTTTGTAGCCCCCCGCGAGTGTTTGCTGCTAGACCCATGACCTTGAACGCTTTCTTACTCTATGTCACACGTTGTGTTGACAAGATAGACCCCTGCCTGAAACATACTGAGAGTCACCATTCATTCATGTGCTAGACCAGCTCTTCGTTTTAATTAGAGCAAAAAAGAAATCCATCTTCAAGTGTACTTCACCTGGATGGATTTATAAAATTCAGACTTTAAAAAAAGTGACATTGAATGTTTCTTCTATCTCTCTATTTTCACTCAAGGATGTGGAGCCTCTCAGAAACAGGTTATGCAGGGATAACTCCTCCAAGACTGCCTTCGTTTTCATCCTTAAATCTAGTAATTTTCCATCTCTGACTCTTCCCATGGAAATCATTTTCAGCTCCTGGGACATTTCAGCTGCTGACACTTTAGGAACCTCCAACTCTGTGTAGGTGTTTTGAAGTAAATTTGAAACATGGAGGTGGAAGAAAAGCCATATGTCCCTAACAGTTGATTTTATTTCTCTAAGTGAAAGGATCGCTGCCAGCGCAGAGGAGAGACCTCCAGCCCCTGGGACGTCAGGACGTCCCAGAAGGAGAGCTGGGTGCAGCCTCTGCAGTTTCAAAACTGCGAGCATTGCCACAAACCACCCTTCTACTGTGGGGAGGGGACGGAAAGTTAAAAAATTGCTGCTTAACTATGCTATTTCTCTTTGCTGGATGAAAATTTATTATAAAAGTTCAGTGTTTCACCTGATAAATTTTAATTAATAAGTTAATGGATTAATTTGAAATCACACTTTGAGGAGAATGCTTCTTGCAGTGGAGTCCACTGCGGTGTGCCTGTGCTGTACGTTACCCTCCGCTGAGGGGTTTAAAGTAGGTGAATGTTTCACGGGTACATTATACTTTATGTACGTGTAATTGCTGCACAAGTGACTGAAAATTTTAACAAGATTCATGGCTCAGAAAGTAAAGGAATCTTCAGTTTTCTGTTTGTGTCTATGGGAGAGGATGGGGAGATCTGAGAATAAGAACGTTTTTACAGAGAAAATAACTATCGTTTTCCAAATAGCTCAAAGCTTAAACAAAACTCACAATAAAATGTAGAATACTATAAACACATCTAAGTAAATAAAATTGAATCAAACTGAAAAATTTTATGGATAAAGATTTAATTACAATTTATGTTTTTAGAAAATATTTCTATTTTTTCAATTTATGTTTTTAGAAAATATTTCTTTTTTGACATCATCCTACTATTTTATTGCTTATCTTTTATTTTATCAAAATGCATATTTGGACACTTCCTGTGAGTGGAGTACTGAGGATAAAGAAGGTGTACAGTGTGTTCTCTACCCTTTAGTGATGCTGTTTTGATTTTATTGTGATCATTGATCGCACCTTTATTTTTATTCCAGTGGCTTTGTTAAGGGGGAAATTTATTCTGTAATGGTAAATAATAGCAAATGGGCAGTAGCTGACCGGTGGCAACTGCCCAGACATCTTGTCCAAGGTATAAAGGGAAGACACAGTAAGAACATGTCTCCAAAACCTGCGATCTAGTGAAGTTTTGTTCTTTTTTAAAATTTATTGATTTTAGAGAGAAAGAGGGAGAAGGAGGGAGGCAGGGAGAGACAGAAAGAGAGAGAAACCTTGATTTGTTGTTCCATTTATTCATGCATAGAAAGGCTGATTCCGGTGTCTGCCCTGACCAGGGGTCAAACCAACAACCTTGGTGAATCGGGACAACATTCTAACAGATGGAGCTACCCAGCCAGGGTGGGTTTTGTTCTTGTTTCAATGAAATAACTGCAGTTAGCTTTCTCCCCGTGAACAGTCTGCAATGGTACTTTTGCTTCGTTTACTCCACCTCATATTAAGATCAGGCCAGTGATTCCAACAGTAACTTGTTCATTCGCCCAGCGTTCCCTTGACCCCGCTCAAGGGTACAGCCCCATTTCAGCATTTTTTACCTATTTTGGTTTTTGTACTTTTCTCAATCATGAGCATTCCCTGTCTCCTGGAAAGCCTGAACTGGTTGAGGGAGTCGTGCTGCTGCGTGTCTGTGAGGGCAGTAAGGAGAGAGAAACGGTGATTTGCCAGAGCCCTCCCTCCCCCTAAAATGCAGCTCTGAAAATTGAGGTCTCTGGAAATAAGGGTCCCTGTGTCACTCAGTGGCAGCACCTGGGGGCATGGCAAGACTCTGGAGGCAGCTCCAATGAGAGGCTGAGCTTCGACACCAGTTCTTAATGGTGAAAGTCCACAGAGCTGGGGCTCTGAAGGCAGATCCACGTGGATCACTGACAGACACCTGCTGGGGTGGTGGCGGCTCTGCCCACCGTGAGGGGACATCGGGCCCCTGGAAAGGCCTCCATGTAGAAGCTGTTGTTGTTACATTATTGTTCTTGTTTGGATTTCCCTGCCAGCCCAGCAGAACATAGGCTTCAAGCTGGGGCCTTATGGGCTCAGAGACAATAGGAGCGGGTTGTTTCTTGGCTCCTGTGCATCTGAGTGTCCCCGGTCCCAAAGTGCCCATCATGCTGATGTTCCTGTGAAATTGGAGTATGGAAAGGCTGCTGGTCTGGGGCTCGGGAGACTGATTCGAGGCCTGGGGTTTCCCTTCGTCTTTGTGTGACAGAGACACAAGCGCCTTTGTAACTGTATTATGCTGAAGGTGACGTCAGACTGAGTATGTTTGCCCAGGTCCCCACAGTTAGAGGTGGGGATGCTTGATGAAAGGTTTCTGATAAAGATAAGACACAAATGTGGTTCAAAAAATGAAGTCAAACTAACTATTGGGGTTTCAATATTTTACACTTTGATTTGGCTCTTAAACTTTGAGTTTACACAAACTGCTCTGCACTAACTTTTCTCCTAGCCTTTCTGCTCTCCTCTTTCTTACAAAATTTCAGAATGTGAGTTACAAAGTCAGAATAGGTGAGATGGTGGACCAGTCCTGTCCTCCCTCCCCCAACCCCGGCCCACCCTGCCATCCCAGTGCACACAGAACCCCCCAGCAGGGCCCCGCACCCTGACCAGCTCCTCACTCCTCCTTATCTGGTCCCTCACCTGTTCTCAGCTGCTCCTCCTCCTGAGACATCACTTTCGGATGTCTGCGTCTCTCTCCTTTTCCTCCTTCCCACAGCCTGCACTCAGCTTTATTTCACAAAGAGGTCCTGCCCTTGTGGAAGCAGACATCTCAGTCTCAAAGGTTCTGAGGGCTTTGCTTCCCTCGCATCTCACTGGCCCATTTGAGCTCTACCAGTGGCCCTGAGGGTTCTCCCCTCTGTGCTCAATGCAACTGCCCTTTCTCAGGGTGGGGAGGACCATTTTATCCGAGTCCACGGCACACCCCTGGGTCCTCCTCTCATGTCTCTCACAGGGATGCTCAGCACGACTTTCTTCTGTCATATTTCTGGCTACATCTCGTCCTTTGTGGGTCTCTTCTGCAGGCTGCGGGTGACTTTTGTTCCTTTCTTGGTTTCTTAAACATTAATAATGTTCCACAGGGTTCTTCCCTGTCCCTCTGCTTTTCTTTTCTAGTACCATATCGCAGGGTTTTATGTCCGTGCCCTCAGTGTTAAGGTCTCCCACTTATTGTCACACACAAAGTTTACACCCCACCCATTTCTCCCACGTGATCCTGCAAGACCCCCGATTACAGGAGCTCCTGCTCGCTTCCTCAGATGTGATATGCATGAATAAGAATGGATTTTTCCCTAATTCTACATTTTAGTGTATATTCTGATTAAAAGTAGTGCCATCCACCACTAAAACCGGAATCCTCAAAGTCACCTGTGACTGTTCCCCTTTCCCCTTCCTGTCCATTCTCACTGCCACCCCTTTTGTTCAGGTCAGACCCATATCTATACAACAGAAACTGTGTCAATAGCCATTTTGCTGGTACCTTCCTTGTCTGTCAGCCACCCCGTCCCAGTCTATTCTCTGCCCGCCAAGCTAGCCTGTGCCCTGGGCAGCTGACCTCTGTGAGGGCTCCCTGCTGCCCTCAGGGTCATGGGAGGCCTGGAGAAGGGTGGCCGGAGGAGAGAGGCTGGGTCCCCAGGACTGCGGCTCTGCTTGACTTCCTCAGGGACACAGCTTCTGCAGGGAGGCCCTGTCCCATCCCTAGTCCTCCCCAGGCTGCACTGTCCTGGCTTCCTCCTGCCCTGTTGGCTCTGGGCTGGGAACCACTTTTCAAGGCCACTGCTCCCAGAGGCCTCATTTTATTGTGTGGTGCCCACCTCAGCATGGAACCCCTTCCCCAAAGGGCCTTAAGTTAAACCCCTTGAATGTGCAGTCTGTCTCCTGCCGCCATTCTCTCTGCGGAGTGAACGAGGTCAGGGCAGGCCTTTAAGGAAGTGGGGGAGCTCAGATGTTCACGTGCGCAGTTTCATTCTGCCTGAGAGCCTGGAGGAGGGATTGCAGAAGGTCTGGGCTCAAGACCAAGGCAGGTCCAGGCAGGAAACACCGCACAATCAGGGTGTTGACTTAAGGCCTCTCAGGCTTCTGCCCCACCACTTGCCCTTCGGGGTGGAGCTGGTCACGGTCCCACTCTGGGGACACTGAGCCCACAGCTGCACTGGGCCTGGCGCCTGTGCCAGTGCCACCTCTGGGAGCCGAAAGGGTCCTTTCAGATCATGCTGCTGAGGTTAACATCCCAGAGAAGGGAGGGGAATGAGGAAGTGACCATTTTTTCCCCAATGGATGACTCTTCTCCTCAGAAGACCTTAAATTGGATTGTAAATGGGCACACTTTATTTTTCACAAAAACAAGACAGGTGAAATGATGGGCTATTCATGGAAGCTCCAGAAGGGGGTGATTTTGCATGTAGGCAACAACCTCCTGAATGCACAAAGGGTGGTTTCCCCATGCCTTCCTCTCTTTCTTCTCTTTCTCTCCCGTTCCTTCATTCCACCCTTCTTCCTCTCTGTTCTCCATGTTTCGTGTTACATCACTCTCTGGACATTAAGCATTTGCCCACATAATATGAAGTATATTTGAGATTTTTGAGCCCATTGATTTAAATTAAGTGGGATGGAGAAGGGGCATGACAGTAATTCTAAAGCCCAGCGATTGGAGTCTGGACTCCTCTTTTTCATTTGAAATATTACCTTTAAGAATCTAACTGAGAGGATTAAGTAATTTCCTAAGTGGGCCTGCCCATTTCTGGAAAGGCATTCATTATCTTCAGGGAGTGAATCTCATGCTGGATCATTGAGCCCGTTCCCCACCCCCCACTCATAAATCTGGTGTTTTCCTTAGTGACTTTGCTGAGGTCTGGGTTGTTTGGAGACTGGAGGGATATTTTAGAGAGGTATGGGATATGAATGATGGGGATACCACCAATGGCAATGTTGGGCTGTTTCCTGAGCCACAAAACAAGCAAATACTTTCTGTGACCTATTGATACCCTTTGCCAGAAGTGGTTTTTAAACTGTATTTTCTTAAAGGAATGCCAATATCCATGAAAACCTGGCAGAACTTATTAAATAATATAGTGGGAAGGAGTTTAGAGCCAGATAAAAGGTAAACGTCTTGGCTTATCAGTTTTATAGTCTCAAAACCAACTAGAGAAAAAAAATAACGGTAGGCTTAGAGATACCAACCGTATGGCAGTGAATACATTACATGAATCTCTGAACCTCAGACTTACCTCTCAAATGAGGGGAAAGAGTCTTCCATGTGGGTTTACTGTGAAGATGAAACAAAATATCTAAGAGAGAAAAGCAGGGGCGCTCCACGAAGGATGGCCCCTGCTGGTTCCGTGGTGGTGCTCAGCCGGTTCTTCAGACAATGCGTGCTTTTTACGTAAATCCGCTCTGTGCTTTTGTTCCGAGTTGTGCAGTAACTTTTCCCCATGTTAGACGTCAGTTCGAAGCTTCTGTCCTGACCTTTCTTCTCACAAAACCTTTCCTGTGTAAAGCATCCTAATGCCAATAGTCGGTCCTGTTATTTTATAGTCGTGTTTTGAGTGTGAGGAATCACTTCTGACTTTAATATTATGATTTTTATAATAAAATTAATTCTAGTGACAAAGCTGGACAATTTTAGGTACTGGTAGAGATCAAGCATCCATGGATGATCACAAACTTTGCTACGAACTGAAGGAAATGACTGCCTGGGATTGTGACATGCTGAACTCACAAGGGATATTCATAGAAATGCACTAAGGCAGGAGAAAATAGATTACCTTTCTGCCCTGAAAAGCCCATTCCAAACTCTCAGAAAATGAATAAAGGTACCATTGTTAGGTCTTTATGCAATAAAAAGTAGCGTTTCAAACAGCAGTCCAATAGTGCGTGATTCATATGGTATTTTTTAATGAGTGCTCAGGGTGCAAAGTTGCAAAGCGGGAAGTGAGTCTGTATGGGACTGGAAGCACTTAGAAGCATCTGTGGAAAAATTATTTTTAGACTCTGCAGTAATAGGGCACGAAACTTTCACCATTTTTAAGGGTGCATTTCAGTTGTGGGAAGTGCGCTCACATTGTTGGGCACCCACCTGCGGAACTTCTTCATCTTCCGAAACTGAGGCTCGGGACCCATGCATCACCAACTCCTCCTCCCCCCAGCCCCGGGCACGCAGCCCTCTCTTCTGTGTCTATGATGTTGATGCTTCCAGATACCTCGAATAAGTGGAATTATACGGTGCTTGCCTTTTTGTGATGGGTTTATTTCACATAACAAAATGTCCTCGAGGCTCATCCCTGCAGTCCCTCCCGGAGGCAGAGGCACCCGCCACATGGGTTTGTCCACCCGTCTGTGAACGAGCTGTGGTGGCTTCCAGAACTCGTGGCTGCTGTGGACGTGGGTGTGCAAATGTCTTTCTGAGATCCTGCTTTCAATTATTTTGGATCTATACCCACAAGTGAAACTGCTGGGCCACGTGATCCTATTTTTATTCTCCGAGGAGCCTTTGCACTGCTCTGCACAGCGGCCTCATAGCTTCGCAGCCCCGTCGCCAGCGCTTGTCATTTTCTGGGTTTTGACAGTAGTCATCCTGATAGGTATGAGGTGATATCTCACTGAGGTTTTGATTTGCATTTTCCTAATGATTAGTGATGTGGAGCACCTTTTCATATGCTTGTTGGCCATCTGTATGTCCTCTTAGGAGAAATGTGTATTCAGGCTTTTCACCTACGTTTTAACCAAGTTGTGTGAGTTTTGTTGTTGTTGAATGTGGTAGCTGCTTATGTGTTCTGG
The DNA here is from genome assembly GCF_022682495.2 of Desmodus rotundus. Classification (NCBI taxonomy): domain Eukaryota; kingdom Metazoa; phylum Chordata; class Mammalia; order Chiroptera; family Phyllostomidae; genus Desmodus; species Desmodus rotundus. The sequence continues at coordinate 16,941,043 of NC_071396.1, read as the reverse complement.
GTATTAATCCCTTGCAGATACATGATTTATAGGTATAATCCCATTCAATGGGCTGTCTTTGCACTCTATTAATTATGCTCTTTGGTATACAGAAGTTTTAAATGTAAATATAGTGCAATCAGTCTATTTTTAGAATTACTTTTAAAATTTTATTTTTATGTATAGTGAAAAATATAGTCATTTTATAGTATTTTAGTTCGTTATTATTTTTGTTGTTATAGTAAAGAAGAAGCATAAAATATATTTAATAGTCCGTTAGCACAATAGGATAACATTTTTAAGAACACAATGCTTTTTTTTTTTCGTCTCTAGTTTTTCATAAGGAATTCCTACAAGTAAAAACAGGAACTTACTTTAACTTTTTGGAATAGATAGGTAAAGCAAGGCTAAATAATAAAACAATATTTCAGAAATATCTGAGTTTTTCTAACTACTACCCTTGGCAAGGCCACTGTATCTGTATCCTGTGGGCATCTCATCACCTTGGACGGAGTAGGCCCCGGCTAATTACCAATTGGTTGTCACTTGTTCTGATGTAGAGCCAGTTGCTCAGGCTTTCTTTGTCTTTGGAAGGAAGTGTGCTCTCAACTAAGAATGTATAGTAAGGATGGCAGGCTGTGGGTTTGACCTTTTTATAGCCAAAGGTTTTTATTTATTTTTTAAATTACTTTATTGTTGTTCAGTTACAGTTGTCTGCATTTTCTCCCCCACCCCAGCCAAACCCACCTTTCTCCCTTGCTTCTACCTTCCCCCTTGGTTTTGTCCATGTATCCTTTATAAGTAGTTCCTGAAAACCCCTCTCCCCACTGTGGCTATTGTTAGACTTTTCTTAATTTCAATGTCTCTGGTTATATTTATTTGCTTTTTTCTTTTGTTTATTATCTTCCAGTTAAAGGTGAGATCATATGATATTTGTCCCTCGCTACCTGGCTTATTTCACTTATAATGCTCTCCAGTTCCATCCATGCTGTTGTGAAGGGTAGGAGCTCCTTCTTTCTCTCTGGCTGCATAGTATTCCATTGTGTAATTGTACCATAGTTTTGGGGTTTTTTTTGCCAGTTATCTGCATTTTTTCCCCATCCCTCCACCCCACCCCAGACAAACCCACCTCCCTCCCCTGTCTCCAGCTTCCCCCTTGATTATGTTCATGTGTTCTTTATAGTAGCTCCGGTAAACCCCTCTCCCCACTGTCCCCTCCCCACTGCCTCTGGCAATTGTTAGATTGTTCTTAACTACAATGTCTCTGGTTATATTTTGTTTGCTTTTTTCTTTTGTTGATTATGTTCCAGTTAAAGGTGATAGTTTTTTGATCCATTCATTTACTGATGCACATTTAGGTTGCTTCCAGTACTTGGCTATTGTAAATTGTGCTGCTATGAACATTGGGGTGCATAGGTTCTTTTGGATTGGTGTTTCAGGGTTCTTAGGGTATAATCCCAACAATGGAATTGCTGGGTTTATAGGAGTTCCATTTTTACTTTTCTGAGGAAATCTCATACTGTTTTCCACAGTGGCCGCACCAGTCCCACCGACAGTGCACTAGGGTTCCTTTTTCTCTGCATCCTCTCCAACACTTGTTTGTTGATTTGTTTATGATGGCCACTCTGGCTGGTGTGAGGTGGTATCTCATTGTGGTTTTAACTTGCATCTCTTTGATAGCTAGTGATGCTGAGCATCTTTACATATGTATCTGGGCCCTCTCTATGTCCTCCTTGGAGAAGTGTCTGTTCAGGTCTTGTGCCCATGTTTTAATTGGGTTTTTTGTCTTCCTAGAATGGAGTCGTTTGAGTTCTTTATATATTTTGGAGATCAAACCCTTGTCCAAGGTATCATTGGCAGATATGTTTTCCCATATAGTTGGTTCTCTTTTCATTTTAATGATGTTTACTTTAGCCATGCAGAAGCTTTTTAATTTGATGAGGTCCCATTTGTTTATTCTTTCCTTTATGTCCCTTGCTTTAGGGGACATATCAGTAAAAATGTTGCTGAGTGGAATGTTTGAGATTTTCCTACCCATGTTTTCCTCCAGGACTTTTATGGTGTCACAACTTATATTTAAGTCTTTTATCCACCTCAAATTTATTTTTGTGTATGGTATATGTTGGTAATCGAGTTTCATTTTTTGCATGTAGCTGTCCAGATCTCCCAACATCATTTGTTGAAGAGGCTGTTTTTACTTTATTTTATGCTTCTTCCCCCTTTGTCAAATATTAATTGGCCATAGAGACTTGGGTTTATTTCTGGGCTCTCTGTTCTGTTCCGTTGGTCTATGTGTCTGTTTTTATGCCAGTATCAGGCTGTTTGATTACAGTGTCCTTGTAATACAGTTTGATATCAGGTATTGTGATCCCTCCTGCTTTGTTCTTCTTTCTTAAAATTGCTGCAGTTAATTGGGGTCATTTACAGTTCCATATAAATTTTTGAAATGTTTGTTCTATATCTGTGAAATATGTCATGGGTACTTTAACACGGATTGCATTGAATCTATAAATCACTTTGGGTAGTATGGCCATTTTGATGATGTTAATTCTTCCAGTCCATGAGCGTGGTACATGCTTCCATTTGTTTGTGTCTTCCTTAATTTCTTTCTTCAGTGTTGTGTAGTTTTCTGAGTACAGGTCCTCTACCTCCTTGGTTAGGTTTATTCCTAGGTACTTTATTTTTCTTGTTGCTATAGCAAATTTTTTTTCTTATGATTTCTGTTTCTGATATTTCATCGTTGGTGTACAAAAATGCCTTTTATTTCTGAGTATTGACTTTGTAACCTGCTGTTTTGCCAAATTCATTTATTAGGTCGAGTAGTTTTTTGGTGGAGTCTATAGGAATTTCTATTTACACTATCATGTCATCTGCAAACAGTGACAGTTTTACTTCCTCCTTTCCAATTTGGATGCCTTTTATTTCTTTTTCTTGTGCGATTGCTGTGGCTAGGACTTCCAATACTATGTTGAAGAGGAGTGGTGAGAGAGGGCATCCTTGTCTTGTTCCTGATCTTAGTGGGAAAGCTCTAAGTTTTTGTCCATTGAGTATGTTGTTGGCTGTAGGTTTCTCGTATATGGCCTTTATTATATTGAGGAATGCTCCCTCTACTCCCACTTTGCTGAGTGTTTTTATCATAAATGGGCGCTGTACCTTATCAAATGTTGTTTCAGCATCTATTAATATAATCATGTGATTTGTGTCTTTTGTTTTATTTATGTGGTATATTATGTTTATTGATTTGTGAATATTGTACCATCCTTGCATCCCTGGGATGAATCCCACTTGATCATGGTGTATGGTCTTTTTAATGTATTGCTGGATGCAGTTTGCCAATATTTTGTTGAGGATTTTAGCATTTATGTTCATCAGCGATATTGGCCTGAAGTTTTCTTTCTTCGTTATGTCTTTATCTGGTTTTGGGATTAGGATGATGTTGGCTTCATAAAATGAGTTTGGGAGTCTTCCATCTTCTTGAGGTTTTTGAAATAATCTCTGGAGGATGGGGGTTAGCTCTCCCTTAAATGCTCTGTAAAATTCTCCTGTGAAACCATCTGGTCCAGGGCTTTTTTGTGTTGGCAACTTTTTGATTACTGTTTCATTTTCCTCAGGTGCTATTGGTCTATTCAGCCTTTTTGCTTCTTCTTCATTGAGTTTTGGAAAATTATATTTTTCTAGAAATTTGTCCATTTCACCTAGGTCTTCAAATTTCTTGGCATATAGTTCTTCATACTAATTTCTTACAATCCTTTGTATTTCAGTGGTATCAGTTGTAATCTATCCTCTTTCATTTCTGATTGTGTTTATTTGGGTCCTCTTTCTTTTTTTCTTGATGAGCCTACTTAAAGGCTTGTCGATTTTGCTTATCTTTTCAAAGAACCAGCTCCTAGATTTATTGATCCTTAGAATTGTGCTTTTAGTCTCTATGTCATTCTGATCTTGGTTATTTCCTTCCTTCTACTTGCTCTGGGCTGTCTTTGTTGTTGTTCCTTGAGTACTTGTAGGCATAGAGTTAGGTTGTTTATTTGAAATGTTTCTATTTTTTATAGGTAGACCTGTATCGCTATGACCTTCCCTCTCAGGACTGCCTTCTCTGTGTCCAAAAGTTTTGGATTGTTGTGAGTTCATTTTCATTTGTTTCCAAAAACTTTTTGATTTCTTCCCTAATGTCATTCTTGACCCATTCATTGTTTAATAGCATGGTTAGCCAAGGGTTTTGCTTAATCTTTCTGGATCTAGAAACTAGCCCTTTGCTTACCAGGAAAATCTAGTCATGCCTTATATGAATAGTAGCCTGATATGAGCAATGTACAAGGGTCTCACAGGGAGCCTCAACATAAGCTGGGTTGTGAGTGCCTGTGTCTTTCCTTTAACTTTGTACGCACACACCACACAGCTACATACAGGCACACACATATGGACACTTGATAGGTAGGATAAATTGCTTAATAAAAATGAATGATTTTACATTAACTTCTGTTTGGAGTAGAGATTATAACTATAAATAATTTTCTATAGCTTAGTCACTTGCCACTGGAGATAGCAGTTTATGGCCTAAATTACAGTTGATTTTTTTTGTTGGTATTATAAAATTTCAGCCATGCAGTAAAAGAAGGACTTTGACAAGGACCACAAGATAGTTATATGTTAGTAAAAATAAGAGGATTCATAACATGTAAATTTAAATATTGAAATACATTCAAAAATTTTCTCTCCTTGGGTAAATTCTCATTCTTTGAATTAAACAACTCTTTATTATCAAGTTTTAGATTTAGATCATAGATTAAACATTTCATGCCTCTGCTTGTGGGTTCTGTGAGTGAAAGATGGTAATTATTTATACCTTAAGAAGTAGAATTTATTAAGTTAGAAGTAATAAAACTTTAAATGGATTAGAAACTCTTAGTCCATCTGGGAAACAGAGTCTATGTTTATTTTTAATCAATAAAAGCATTCTGAAAAAATTAGTTGTTTGACCACAACCCTAAAACACTGCCGTGCTGCCTGTGTTCCCGTCGGCCCCACTGACCCCGTGTGCACACAGAGGGACGTTAGCAAATGTCAGTGTTCATCGGTTCCCTCACTCACCTCTGGGGAAAGTGTGGTGACTCTCAGCAGGACAAAGGTTTTAAATACAAAAACATTAGCCATAATGTTTAGAAATATAAAATCATTATACATAATGTTTATTCAAAGAAGATTTTTAACTTTTTAAATTAATTTGATGTGCTATACATAGCAATTCAATCTAAATTCACTTTTTTTGCAGACCCTGTATTTTCTTTATTTTTATTATCTGTATTGGGGTGACCTTGATTAATAACATTAAATAATTTTCAGGTGTACAATTCTTTAATACAGCATCTGTGTGATGTGTTGTGTGTTCACCATCCAAACTCAAGTTTCTCTCCACACTGTACATTTGAGACTCTTTACCCTCTTCTTCCTCTCCCCAAGCTCCTTTCCCTCTGGTAACCAGCATACTGTTGTCTGTGTCTATGAGTTTTATATCCCACATGTGCGTGACATCACAGGGTTCTTGTCCATTACTGACTTATTTCACTTAGCATGATATTCCCAAGATCCATCCATGTTGTCTTAGGGCATTCACTTCTTAGGGCTGACTGTATTCCAGTATACACATATGGTCCACAGCTTCTCTGTCTAATCACATACCAAAGGATGCTGAGGTTATTTCTAGGTCTTGGCTACCGTGAATAATGCTGCAGTGAACATAGGGGCCCCTATATGTTTACAAATAAATGTTTTCAAATTTTTCAGACACAACACTGAAAAATACTATAAATTGAAATGTACAGTTGATTTATTATTTCCAACTTTATTGAAGCATAATCAATAATTGCACCTGTTTAAAGTGTGCAGTTTGAAGTTTCCATGTAATGTATTGTACACATGTGTGAAACTATCAACAATGGCAAAATATGTAATGAATACGTTTGTTCATCCTGTAATGTGTTGCAATGTTGTAATTTGTTATAATCCCTCCCTTCCTACTCCCACCCTTGCCCATTGCCAGGCAACCAATCATATGTTTTTCATCAGTTTAGATTAGTTTGCATTTTCTAGAACTTTATATAAATGGAATCATATAATAGGTACTCTTTAATCTAGCTCCTTTCACTCAGCATAGTACTTATTTTAAGGTTTATTCATACTTTTGTGAGTATCAATAGTTTGTTCCCTTTTGATGCTTGTTAGTATTCCATTATGCCAATATAGTATTTGCTTTAATGTTTACCTCTTAATACACATTGGCTTGTTTCCAACATTGAGCTGTTAAAATAAATTGGCATGAATTTTTGTGTACATGTCTTTGCATGGAAAATGCTTTCACTTCACTTAGATACACACCCAAGAAAGAGCAGCATGTCTGGGTCATAGGGCAGGTGTATTTGTAACTTTTAAAAAAAAATTTGTTATTCAATTACAGTTGTATGCCTTTTCTCCCCATCCCTCCACCCCGCCCCAGCCGAACCCCCCTTCCTCCCCCACCTCCTCCCTTCCCCTTGATTTTGTCCCTGTGTCCTTTATAGTCATTCCTGTAATCCCCTCTCCCCACTGTCCCCTCCCAACTCCCCCCTGGCTATTGTTAGATTATTCTTAACTTCAATGCAACTTTTTAAGAAACTGCCAAACTGTTTTTCAAAGTGGTTATAGATTTTTACATTCTGCAGAAAAGAGTTCAGTTGCTGTACATTTGTCAACTAAATTTTTGTTTTCTTAATGATCTAAATGGAATGGTCCAAAATGCGGACCACTGCCAGTGTTACTATTCATGCTTTGAGAACTTGGAGTCGTTATGTGTGCCTCTTATTTTTTAACGTGTATGTTTTATACATAATAGATTATAATTTCTTTTTAAATGGCATATTACTGTACCATTTCTCGTGGCATCATTATCAAGTTCTCTCTAATGTTATTTCCAATCTGGGATATATTTATAAAACCTTACACCTTTACACGGATGTAACAACAGCTAGAAGTCAATAGCACTTTTACTTGTGAGAGACCGTTCCAAGCCCGATTCTGAGCTCTTTACATACATCAAACCATTTGTCCTCACCACAACATGAGTGTACTGTTGTTGTCCATTTTACAAAGGAGAAAACTGAGTCACAGGAAACAGAGACACTGCCCAGAGTCATGAGTGAATAAAAGGCAGAAAGCTCTAGACATAAGTAATTTTTCTGTCTTCAAATTTATAAATCCTACCTTGATGTTTTCTCCACCTTTCCCCTTTTTATAAATAAAATAAATAAACTTGAATGCTATCTTTATTTTCCTTTCTAAGCAATGAAATTGTCAACATGTATATAATAGGAAGAAAGAAAACAAAGTTAATTGAGCTTACTAGAAAAACCTACAAATTTTGAACTGATGGTTTTCCTTTTTCACCCAGCCCTCCTCAAGCCCTCTCCCCTTTGGCAACCATCAGTCTGCTTCTGTTTTGTTCATTCATTTGCTCTTCTTCTTCTTCTCCTTCTTTTTCTTCTTCTTTCTCCTCCTCCTCCTTCTTCTCCTTCAATTCCACATATATGTAAAATCACATTTCTCTGATTTATTTCACTTAGGTCCATCCATGTTGTTATAATGGTAATGGTTCATTCATTTTTCTGGCTGAGTGATATCCCCTTATATATATGTACCACATCTTCTTTATCCAGTCATCTAGTGATGGGCACTTGGCTGCTTCCATATCTTGGCTATTGTACCTAATGCTGCAATGAACATAGAAGTGCACACCTATTTTTAATATTTTTTTCTTCAGATAAATACCTTTAAGTGAAATTACTGGAACTTATGAAAATGCTATTTTAAATTTTTTAAGGATTTCCATCATGCTTTCCATAGTCACTACACCAACCTGCATTCCCACCAACAATGCATGGGGGTTCCCTTTTCTTCACATCCTTGCTAACACTTGTATGTTGATTTATTGGTGATAGTCATTCTAACAGGTGCAACGTGACATCTTTTTGTAGTTTTAATTTGCACTTCCATAGTAATTAGCAGCATTGAGCATCTTTTCGTATGGTTATTGACCATGGTATGTCCTCTTTGGAGAAGAGTTTATTCAGGTCCTCTGCCCACTTTTTAATTGGGTTGTTTGTTTCTTTGGTGTGGAGTTATGTGAGTTCTTTATAAATTTTGGATACTAATCTCTTATTGGACGAATCATTGATGAATACCTTCTTCCATTCAGTAGGCTGTGTTTTTATTGTGTTGATGGTTTCCTTTGCTGTGCAAAACTTCTTAGTTCTATGTGGTTGCATTTGATTGTTTTTGCTATTATTTCCCTTGCTCAAGGCAACAAATCCAAAAGATATTGCTAAGAGCAATGTCAGAGAGTTTACTGCCTCTGTTTTCTTCCAGGAACATTTAAGTCTTAACTCCAATTTGGTTTCTTCTTATAAACTGTGTTCTTACCTTTATATTCACTAAGTATGATGCACTTATGCTAATTTTTTAAACATGACTTTAAAGAGTTCGAAGTTTGTCCAGAAAAAGTCCAGCCACTGTTAATATAATGAGAACACTTTTCCCAACATCGATGTAACCAGGAACCAAGGAGAGTGGACTGGAATGCACATGTGTGAAAAATGACAACTTCACTGTACTAGTCAGTAGGAGTGGTGGGTGCCATTGAGTGAGCATGTGACCTGTGTGGCCATCGCATTCAAAATGACTGAGCAAGTAGAGCATCAGATTTTGTGTTAAGCTTGAACATTCCTCCATGGAAACTATCTGGATGATTCAGAAGGCTGCAGCTATGGGCAATTGGTGATTGGCAGCTTCATCTCTACAACATACCTGCTCATGCATCACATCACCTGAAGAGTTTTTTGGCAACGTATCAAATCACGCAGGTGACTCAGCCCCGCCTATAGCCCAAATTTGGCACCTTGTGACTTCTGACTTTTCCCAAAACTAAAACCATCTTTGAAAGGAAGAGATATCACACCATTGATAAGATTCAGGAGAATATGACTGGGCCACTGATGGCAACTGGGAGAACTGTGTGAGGTGTCAAGGTGCCTCCTTTGAAGGAGACTGAGGTGTCATTGTCCTACATACAATGTTTCTTGTATCTTCTTCAATGAATGGCTCTATTTTTCATATTATGTGTCTGGATACCTTCTGTACAAACCTCATATGTATCGTGTAAACAGACAATCAGTTAAATGCTGACTAAATCTAGAGTTTGTGACGTTTTTTGAATGTAAGAAAATATTTGAAGTTTGGTCATTTTGTTAGTACCAGCTAGGAATGAGCCACTGGTGGGGAAATAAAGCAGGGCCCGTGCCATTACAATCTAACAAAAAAATTTTAAACAGGAGGCTAGAAACGAAAGGGAGATGTGTCTGTCCCATTGACCCAACGGTCCTCAGCCCGGTTCAATAACATTGCCAGGCATTCCACATACTACACACAAAACTATAATAGCACCGGAGGACAGCCCTTGAAAGTCTGTGTGTACCGTCTTCACCAGCTGGGAAAGAAAGCCTTTGCAACTGTCCCAAGGTCTGGAAGGGAGAGGAGGAGGAGGAACCTAGAAACTGACTAAAGCGTACAACCCCTGAAACCCAATAGTCGGGGCACGCAGATTAGCTGAGTGCCCAGTTATAGCCAGTGCTCAAGCGTATAGAACTAATTTACAAACAAACTTACTAACAACTTTCTCTCCTCCGTATGTGGGGCATTCAGACTAGCCGGGTGCCTGCTTGCAGCTTTGTGCTTACATGTGCTTCATAGATAAACTTGCCATCTCACTTCCACCACACACGTTGTCTCTCATTGGAAGGCATCTGTTGTGAGCAAGACAACAACTGAGAAGAGTCATGGAGGCCCTGACTCGAGTCTCCCCAGTAACGATTTCTCTCTGTAGACGAGTTTGTATAGTATGTATGGCAAACATAGACAAATCTACCTAAAACCAATTGTCAATTTGTATATGTAAGTTTAGATATTGATGTCGATGAAAAATGAGATGACATTTTTATAGATTTTAAGAATTCTTAAGTATAATATATACTATTCTAATTTATGTAAATTAATTTACATACATAGACAATCGGTCCCCAACCTTTCTGGCACCAGGGACAGGTTTCATGGAAGACAAATTTTCCATGAACCTGCGTGGGGGAGGGATGGTTGCAGGATGATTCAAGCATATTACATTCAAGTTCGCCTCCTGCTGTGCAGCCCAGTTCCTAACGAGCTCGGACAGGTACCGGTCCGAGGCTCGGAGGTCAGGGGCCCATGACACAAACTCATTCATGACATAACATCCACTGGATCATAGAGCAAGGATTGCTTTTGTTGCTTTATAACTCTGTTCTTTTGGTTATCGGCTCTTCATGAACCTAAAAATAAATTTTTCTTTCTACTTAAAGTATTCAAAGATGGAGATATCACTTTTATCATAAATCTTAATATTTTATCAATCAAAGGAACAATCCCAATTTCCGCTGTTCTGACGTTCTTCGAAGAGAGACTCTTGGAAGACATGTACCAGATGTGTGACCTTTAATGAGTACCCGAGACCTAATTCCACACGTCCTTCAGCAGCCTTTGCTTAGTTCGGGTTCGGTGGTTTTGTCAGTGGGCGCGTAGCTGCAGCGTGCGTTTTGTGTCCTGTGTTGCCGCTGCTGTACGGCCAGGATACCGACACTTTCTGAGTACTGCAAAATCTTCTCCACGCTTTAAAACTCTTCCTTCAGTCGGAAAATATCTCCTTCTCCATTCTGTAAATTGCATGCCTCTTCTTCAAACAGATAAGAAACAAGCAATCAAACCCACCGATAAACAGAAACGGGCCTAATCTTCACTGCCTGCCCGCCTCACTCCGCTTACGCACCGAGAAATGTCAGCCTGGACCACAGATCACTTGGCTTTCTCAGGAGCAGTTTGAGTTCCGGTTTTTCTCTTTTCCATCATGTCTTTTCCATTCCCTAGAGGAGTCACCTAACGGAATGCGGGCATTGCTTCACCAGAGGACTAAGGGCTGATTCCCAGGCAGCAGTTAGAACAGCGTGGTGGTCCAGCCCCAGTTCTAGCCTGACAGTCCAGGGTCAAACTCTGTCACCTGCTGCCTGTGTCACCCTGAGGAAGCAGCTTAGCCCTTCCAGACCTGGGTCTGTCCTCCTCAGGTGCAGGGATGATAAGAGGAGTGCCCACCATGAGAATGACATGAGGTAGTTCATGAAAACCACATGGAACTTGTTTAAGTGCTACAGGTGCCAACTCTTTTTTCCTTTTCAGAGATAAACACAAGCTTAGGAGAATGGTACCTAAAAATGTATATTGCAGAACAGGCTGACGGGACTTGGGGTCCTCTCACCACATTCTGTGTGGTTCTCCCAACGCTCCCGGGATGACCTAAGCTGGCCCCGGGGACGGGTGTGCTATCTCACGAGGCCCCAGGTCTGGACAAGGCCAGGTTTGGACTGCACTTACTCTGCACAAGCAAACGCGTAGCTCTTTCTCCACGTTCCGGGTTAAGTGTGAGGAGCCACCAGTGACCGGAGTAAGACAAGCAATTTCAGAACAACAAATTGCTGTGGTTTCCAAGAATAGAATGAAGACCATGTTCATCTTTATGCATATTTAAATATAGGGTTGGTAGTTTTAGAAAAACGAGGATCACGTATGTTATATGTGTTAGAGACCTTCCAATCTCAAGTACCACACAATATACTGTGATCTGTGGTCACCCCCCCCAAAAAATGCAGAAGCCTGAGGAATGCAGGCCTCCGAACAGGTGATGTTAGTGGGAACAGAGTGGCCCCAGGTAGAGAACAATGTCTGTCATGTGTGTGTGTCCGTCCCTCTCCCTCTGGCCATCTCGCTCAGCATGAGTATGTTTCTCAGGCTCGTTGTTCTGTCGTGCACACAGGCACTCGGGCACCTGGACCCACACTAGTGCCTCTAATCATTCATCAGCAACCTCAAGTCGTGATGCAGCAATCGAGAAACCAGTGTCACATTTACGAGAAAAGGAGAAGAACAGGAAGCTTAGATAGCCCTGTGACTGGCCTGTGCTTTCCTAATGACCAAGGTTTGTGTCTCAGTCTAATTAATTATGCTTATCAAAAATTAACCTATCAGGAGTCTGACTTCTGAATAAAGGCCAAGGTAGGAATGTGGCATGGCTACTTATCTGAAAAATATTTGCAGTCCTGCTGATATCCTACAACTGAACCAATGAAAGTGTCAATTGAAGATTACATGGATGAACAACCAAAGGATACATACACTATGAAATTTTAAGTAAAAACTCTGAGTTTAAAGACTCCTCGCACTATATATGTGAAATAGTGGTTGTCAGACCACCCTGGGAAGATAGTGAAATAATTTTTATAATTTTAATGCTTATTCACAAGAATAGGCTTATACTGAGCTTCAGAAGAAATGGACCCTGACTTAAGTTGCTACATGGTCTTTCTCTCAGACTCCCAGTGACTTGTGCTGCCTCCTGGGTGGCCCTGCCCAGCGGTGCCTCGCCCCACGCAACTGTCTGCTCAGTGTAGGGGGTGCTTCCTGTGATGGAAGGGAAACAGTGTGACTCAGTGCGTGAAAAAGTGGATGTGATTTCATAGATTACAGAAGTGTTTGCATTTGTAGTATTTTTGGATTCCTAAATGAATGTCTAATTGCCAAAAATTTACATAATCTCTTTCAAAGTATCAAATCTGTGTTTCAAAGATATGTGGGGTTACTGGAATTTTAAAAAACAAACTGGAATACAAAGGTATTATAGTCAAATAAAAGTACCCTTCTATTAGTAGGGTACTAATTAGTACCCTCCCCCACTCAGGTATTTTTCAATACTTGAAAAGTATTGGCTTCTTTCTAGTCTCCATGAGATGGAAAACAATTGCTATGTTTTTTCAAGAATTATTAATTATTTTGTGGACTATTTCTTAGTGAATAGTTCTCATTTTTTAAATAACATTCCCACTATTAGAATCAAACTGTTTTCCTCTTCTCCCACTTTGCCCATAGTTTTGGGGAAGTGACCTCAATAAAATGGTTGTCACCAGAAGGAAGCCATTTTTGTAAAATGCAAATAGACCTTTGGGAGGGAAGGTACAGGTCCCTCCCTGCTGTCGTCCATTAGTCCCCAGGAGTGTGCAGGTGGGAGTGGGCCCCTCCATCCAGCAGGCGACACCTCTGCAGCCCCAGCTCTGGGACCCAAGGAGGGGCCTGCACAGCCCTGAGTGAGACCCACCAGGGCTGTTGCCAAGGCTCCCACAGCTCAGCCCTGAGCACAGGACTGTCACTTGTCACGTGGGTGCTCACGTTGAAGAGGTCAATTCATGGCAAATGTTCCTTCCCCAGAACGCTGGGCAGCCCGTGTCCTTTCTCACAGCTCAGTTCTGTAATGCGATGTCGGACTCTCCTCCCAGCTTTGGGAAATGACACCAAATCATAGCCACCCTCTCCTCTCTCCTTAGCCTTCCTCCATTAAACACCTAGCCTCTTCATTAGCATGCTTTTTCCTCTATGTATCTGCTTTTAAAAAGTTATGACGTGTGTTACGTAAACCCAAGGATGCTCATTAGGAACCATTTTGAAAATAAGTGAGAGCACACAAAAATAAAAATAAAAAATAATTACTCAACTTTCAAGTTATTCCCACTATTAACATTTTAATGTGCAAGTCAAACTACACAAAATTGCTGGTAATTGACTGTTTTTGACCTGCTCAATCAGGGTAAACGTACATTTTCTGTGTCTTTCTAAAGATTTTATATTTTGTGTGGATTTTGCACTTATAAGATTGTAGACCAGTTGTCCAGACTTTATATCGAAGTGTAATGTAACATAGAGGGCATTGTGCCATGTAGCTGCTCTCTGGAGGTGCACGTTTTCACTGAGTTTCTTTCTTCTTTGCGGGTGGGAAGGAGATAGCTCTTAGTTTTCTCTTTTGTTGTTGTTTTGATGTTTCATTGTTTTTGCTATTACAGTTGTCCCACATTTCCCCCCTTCCCCCCGCCTCCACGCAGCCTGACCTCCACTTCCATAATCAGTCCCAAATGATTGTCCGTGTCCCCGGGTCCTTCACCTAGTTCTTCCACTAATCCCTTCATGTTCTTTTAATCAGTCCCCCCTCCCCCACCCCTCTTACAGCTGTCAGTCTGTTCCATGGTTCTATGCTTCTGGTTCTGTTTTGCTCACGAGCTTATTTTGTTCATTAGACTCCTCTTATAAGTAAGACCATGTGGTATTTGTCTTTCACCAACTGACTTATTTCACTTAGCGTACTAGTCTGCAGGTCCATCCGTGCTGTCACAAAAGGCAGGCGTTCCTTCCTTTTTCTGCGAAGTGGTGTTCCATTGTGAACAGGCACCACAGGGTTTTGATCCACTCACCTAAAGGGCTCCTTTCTGTGTCAGTGCTCAGGGGCCAGGGGCCTGGCTCCAGGCAGGTGGCTGCTCAGCTGCGAGTTAACCATTTACCAACCAAAGCTACTGACTGCTTCAGCAAAAGTAGGCGAACTAACTAGGACATTTGAGCATTTCCTGAAAAATACTTAACAAGGAAATCTCCAGGGAAACTAATTAAATATGTTGTTTACATCACCGACATTATTATATTTCCTGCGAATGGCTGCAAGATAGGAACTGCCACATCACATCAAAATTGACCTTTCCACGTATTTGAGGTGGAAACTTTAGCTCAGCATAGTTTCAGGAGCTCATTAGATTTTCAAGAATGTGTCTGAGGATATTGTGGTTGCATTTCAAATGTGGTACTTGAAAATGTGTATTTCTAAATGCCGTTATTGAATGTTTTTTCTCTCCCAAATCAATCGGTTTTTGTTGTTGTGAGGCATAGCCTACATGATTCCATTTTCAGAAAAATACGTTTATTTTTTTCATGAGATTACAGAGTCTATGAATTTGGGGAAATACTTGTGTAGGCCCAAGGGCAAGCCAGGCTAGACTCTGAAGCAGATGTGATTTTCTGACCGAGGTGGAGTCCCGTGCTGTTGGTGCAACACAGCGTTAGTGCTGGGTCCTCTCAGAACACCTCACTGGGCCAGACGGGGCTGGGACATGGGTGGCAGCATCGGTCTGCCATCAGGAAGTTCACAGCGCACCTACCGGTTCTCATTTCTGATGATCCTGTTGTTGAGACAGTGGGGACAGAGCACTGAACCCGGTGCTTTTCGAATGTGTGTGAGCACTAAGCCTCTTCTTCTGAGTATTGTGGAGCTCCTGAAACATCGGGCACAGTCTAGAAAATGCTGTGAACAGCTATAAAGAACCTTCTGATTGCTTGATTTTACCCACTCTAAATAAGCAGTCATTCTGGTAACTTGCCAGAATCCAGACCAAAGCTCTCTACAACAATGCTAGTCAGAGTTAATTTTTACAAAAATGAGACAGTATTGTGTCAAAAAATTGACGCCACAATGTGGCATTAAAATACTTATGTTTTAATAAGCATAGTGACATGCAGCACCTGGGAATAATGGAGACTTCTAGTATTAGTTTCCATTGCTCTATTCTGTCTCTCTCACACACACAACCTGGATGGAGGAGTCTCCACGGCAACGATTATCACTTCACGACAGTGATCCCGTTTACCTCCTGTCTCATAGGAGCATTTATAAATCTTGTCAGTCTCTGCCTGCAGTTGTTAGATTTCTTTTGTTGTTATTGTTAATAGTTTGTCATTTGTTGTTTTTCAGTTGATTTTAGAGAAAGAGGAAAGGAGAGAGGGAGAGAAAGAGAGACATCAATTTGTTACCCACTTATTGATGCATTCATTGGTTGATTCTCGTAAGTGCCCTGACTGGGGATCGAACCTGTAACCTTGGCATATTGGACACCTTTCAAACCACCTGAGCCATCTTGGCTTTGTTGATTTGTTTAATCAACTGCCTCCTCAGTATTATGTCTTGGCTGCAGTGCTTTCTGAGAAGAGCCTGCTGATCAGAGTTTTCCAGGCATGACTTCATTTGCTCTGGTCCGAGCTGCCTGTCTACCAGGACAGCAACATAGACACATGGTCCTTACCTACAGTACTGTGAAAGAGGTAGACTCATGAATATATAAGTAGGGGTAGCTTTAATTATAGGTGCTTAGCAGCCACAGAAGTGGGCAGCCGAGGCGAGAGGGGTAGGAACAGAAGCAGCTCGAAGAGCAGCAGGGCACTGGACATGGAGGAGCCAAATTGACCTGGAGAGGATCTCAAGCTTCATGTTGTCGGGGATTTATTTTTTCATCAACATGTAGTATGAGGTCTGTCCATAAGGTATCCAGCCATGTAATGTGAAAAATAGGGACATTCATAGAAGAAGTTACAAGATATAAGAAACATTGTATGTAGGACAATGACGCCTCAGTCCCCTTCAAAGTAGGCACCTTGGGACCTCACACAGTTCTCCCAGTCACCATCAGCTACCCCATCATATTTTCCTGAATCTCATCTCATTGATGGTCTGAAATTTCTTCCCTTTCAAAGGCAATTTTAGTTTTGGGAAAAGCCAGAAGTCGCAGGGTGCCAAAGCTGGGCTGTAGCAGGGCTGAGTCACCTGGGTGATTTGATGTTTTGCCAAAAAACTCTGCATGAGATGTGATGCATGAGCAGTTGTATTGTTGTGAAGCTACCAATCACCAGTTGCCCATAGCTGCAGCCTTCTGGATCATCCGAATGGTTTCCATGAAGGAATGTTCAAGCTTAAGGCAAAATTGAATGCAGATTCATTGCTGTACTTGCTCAGTCATTTTGAATGTGATGGCCACACAGGACACATGCTCACTGCATGTCATCTACCACCCCCACTGACTAGTACAGTGAAGTCGTCATTGTTCACACATGCACATTCCAGTCCACTCTCCTTGGCTGCCAGGTTACATTGGTGTTGCACAAACTGTTCACATTATATTAACAATGGCTGACTTTTTCCGTACAAAATTCATATATGGCCACTGAAAACAAACAAAACTGCAGAAAACTGGGGTGTTAGAAAAAAAATCACACACCATCCCATCATTTGACAGAGATCCACATTGTGATTTAGATGGAGTATTTCCTTTCTCTTTTCCATAAGAAGTAGTTATTTTATATTCCTCTGAGGAAAGTTGACAATTTTAACTTTAGGCACCAAATGAAGTGACTGCCCCAAATCCAGACTCAGCTATTGCTAAAGACCCAACCAGCAAATTTCCTATAAATACTGAAAAAGGAAAAAAAAAAAGGAAAACATTATTCTCCAAACAAGCAAATCCTAGGCAGGAGCAAAATCTACCTTCATTATTGTGATTATTTAAGAACAGGCCCTGGCTGGTGTGGCTCAGTGGTTGAGGGCAGGCCTGCGAACCAGAGTTGCCAGATCAGTTCCCAGTCAAGGCACATACCTGTGTTGCAGGCCCAGGTCCCCAGTAGGGGGCGCACGAGAGGCAACCACACATTGATGCTTCTCTTCCTCTCTTTCTCCCTCCCTTCCCCTCTCTCTAAAAATAAATGAAATCTTTTTTTTTTTTTTAAGAACAGAACTGCCTAGGGTGTTTTAACTTAAGCCTGTATTGCTACTGATTTTTCCTCATCCATCCAACTCCCAGCATAGCTGGTAACCCTGACTGCCCCCCTGCAGGGACTGATGGTAGACTGCAAATCACCAGTGGTCCCCTACGGTGTAGCTCTGATTCCTTGTGGAAGCACCTGAAATAATTTCCTTTATAAGAATCTGAACTTCAGGTTTATAAACAGCACCTATTTTTCCCCTTTAAAATTAGCTCCTTGAACCCGTGGGAACACTGTTGTTAGATCAGGTGCTGTAACGCCAACTGGGCCAAAATGAAGAAACCCTCCCTCCCGGGTTTATGTTCCCACGTGACTTAACTTCAGAGAAAGAGACCGAGGGTGAAGGATGAATCGTGAGCCACCTGAGTGGGGCCTGCTGCAAGGCGACCTGAAGAAAAGTGATGAACGTTTCCAGGTGTCTGAACAGAGCCATCTCTGGCTGGAGAGCGGCATTTTAAAGGCATAATGTTGTTTATAAAATTCAGGAACTAGAGACTGGACCTTTTCCCTTGTTATAGTTTTTTTTTTTTTTCTTTGACCTTTTAAAGAACACAGGAAATCATTTGGTGAGCTAGACATTTTTAAAATTACAGTCTTATGGGAAAAATAATAGCAGTGACTTTTAAATCAGTATGTTTCCCGTGTAGAGGAGCATACTGAACGAACATTTACTCGTTTTCACTTAATGCAACATGAGCCTTTAAAAATCTTTCCTTTGAATACTAGTTGCTGTTGTTTTCCTAAAATATTTTCCAGTGATTTTCTCCCTCTCATGTCATAGCATTGGAACAGCGGCCAAGGCTGGGCCAGTCTGCTTGGTGCAAGCCCATCTCCGAGGCCCTGCAGACCGCAGAGAGGTGCTGCTGAGAGCGCTGTTTCTTGCCAGTAACCAGACAGATTTACAATCAATCAGCAGAGAGACAGAGGTAATATCCAAACATGGTGAGGACAGTGGGAAAAGAGATTGCAACAAGTAACTGGCATTATCTGCTAAAGTACAATATAAACTGCGAAGACCCTCTGACCCATAAGGTGTCATTTTAGGCATATGTAACTACAAAAATGAACTTACCTATCCATGTGCACAAGGATTAATGTTGTTAAGTTGTTTCTAATAGAAAAAAGGAAACATTCCTAATCTGGCAAACGTTAAAAGTGTTAAATAAATGACGGCAGGTCCATGCTAAGGGGTGCTTACTAACTCCTGAAGAGCAAGCAGTAGGTCCGTAGGCTAATGGAGAGCACATGCTGCCTGGTTCGGCGAGAGGTGCAGACGTATTGTGCGGGGAGCGAAAGGAGAGCTGTGAGGTGGAGGGTGCATGTGAATGAGACAAACCATGGAACCACAGGCAGCGCACTGAACATTCATGGGGACTGAATTTGGGAGTGAGAATGGGGAGGGCAAAGATCATTCAGTTGTTTCCCTTTAAATAATTTGGTTGGTTAAATAATATTTATTACTTTATAACTGAAAAATAAGAAAGGAAAGCATTTTATTATGTGTCACATGTGAATGGTCATTTTCAAATTCTTTGCCTAAATTCTTAGTGTGGCTGGAATGTGGGCTGACAAAGGCGATGGCTCGAGCACAGAAAGTTAATAGCAGAACCAGGACGATCAGAGGCCTGCTGCCCACAGCCATGTCTTCCCACTCTGCCTGCACGGGCTCCTTAGAATTACAAGTGAGTTAGCCCCCTAGGCTTATCACTAACGCATGTCTCAACTCATACCTAGCTGTATATCCAGCGGGAATATAGAGGTGGGAAGTAATTGTTTTCCATGCGAAAGGGAAAGTCTGGCTCCTCTTCCTTCCACCTCATTTCAGCCAGTAACACAGGTGAACTCTTCTGAACTACCTGCCTCACAAGTTTTAGAAATATATGGTGAATCACATGCCATGGATGACCCTTGCACCCTTGGACTCGGCAGAGGACTCCATATGCCCATGGCTGTGAATTGCCTTTAAATTAGCTGCGCTATGGAAGGACATAGGGTATCGAGATTTTGTCTGTCTGTTTTTGTCCTGATTCTGAAAGCTGTTGGCAAACGGGGCTCTATTCTCATATGTATTCTACTTAAAGTTCACATTTCATTGGATATTCACCACTTGTAACCAAAACACAAAATTCAAAAGTGGTAGAACTTGGGATAAGTTATACTTTAATTGTTTTCAGGTTCAACATTGTATGATTTTAAAACAGACAAAAAGGCCAAAACTACAGGTAAAGATAGAGATAACCTCCGATGGGTTTTTGCTCATGTAGAACTGAATATCAAATTGGGAGTGTATTAGTCTGCTTGGGCTGCTGTAACAAAATTGCACAGGCTGGGTGGCTTAAACAACAGAAGTTTCTTCTCTCACAGTTCATGAGGCTGGTGGTCCAAGGTCAAGGTGCTAGAGTATTGGTGTCTGGGGAGGCCACTTTCCCCAGTTTGGAGACAGTGGTCCTCACTGTGCCCTCACATGGCCTTTTCATTGTGCATGAAGAGAGAGCTCAGGAGGGAAAGCAAGTGAGCAAGAGAGAGCTTCTTCAAGGACACTGGCCCTATTGGATTAGGGCACCACACCCCTACGATATCATGTAATCCTAATTTACCTCCTTAAATATTCCATGTCCAAATACAGTCACCTTGAGGGTGAGGGCTTCCATGTGCAAATTGGAGGGGATACAGTTCTGTCCATACAGGGAGAGAAATATAGACTACTATAGGATACTAAAGTTTTGTATATTTGATTTTATGCTAAATTTCTCTTTTCTAAGTTTTCATTACATCTTCTAGTAAAAGCAATATATTGAACTGAGATTTCAAATGCCTATTTCAGATGATGGGCATCATCTATAGAATTTGATTTTATAAGGTCATTTATTATAAATTATTAAAATGTCCTTATACTTAACATGGTATGTAAAACATATACATATATCCTTTTTAAAAAGTGATATGTAATACTGTATTTATTTATTTTTTTACTTTGCTTTAAAATAGCTGATGCTGAAGGGATGGGTTACACCTCAGATGCAAAACACCCTCCATTCCATTATTTCACCGGCGCTGTAGAAACACCAGTGAGCTGATGTCAAGTACTTTTTATTTCTCCTGATTTATTGAAAAACATAGAAGTACACTAAAATCACATCTAATTTCAGGAAGAGCCAACCAGCAAGCGCTGTTATTATTGGTGGAGTTTCTCCCAGTCACTGATCTGTGTGCGTGGAGGGAAAGGGGCAGTCACGAGCCCAAACCCCCCTTCCCACTCTGCTTTCTGTGTCTAGTTGAATGCAGCCTCCAACTTCTATCTCGGCAGTGTGAGGTCAGTTTTCTGAAGCTGGACTGACAGCCAGTCCTTGTCCGTGGCTGGGCAACGGTCTCCTCCCCGTCCCTGGGTCACTGCTGCCTGCCAAAGTCACAGTGCGGAGCAGCGCCTCCCCTTTCACTGGTCTGCTGACACCGCCTCCCACTACTGGAACCCCTGGTGGGACGGGCTGTAAAAGCTTTCACAGGCCTCAGGGTTGGGGGTTGTGAGAATCCAAAACTGTCCCCTGAAGGCTCATGCCTGCCGTCTGTCAGTAAAGAGGAGGTTTGTCCCCTGCAGTTGGTGGCTTCTGGAATTGTGTCACCTCGGAGAGGTCTAGCAGGCCCTTGGGAACCAGTGTCTTCGGTTCATCCTGGATGGCTCTCCTGGTTCCTATGTGAGGTAGTCATCCCCGCCCTTCATCCCCGCCCTGAGGGCTCTGTATCCCTGTCACTCATCCACTCTCCAGAATACTAAGCTTGGCCATGTTCCCCCAAATGGGCTGTGGCCTGTGAGCTCTGCAGACCGTGGTGTCTACCTCCATCCCGATGACAAGGTCGGAGATGCCCAGAAGGCTTCTGATGCTGTGCGCCCATCAACCCACCAGCCTGGCTCAGGGCCACCTCCTTAAATACTCCAGTCAAGGACGGTGGCAAGGCTCCTTGACAACCAATGCCCAGAGTGAGTGACTTTCTTCAGCCCCAGAATGCTGGTCCCACGACTGTGCCTTCCTCCCACACTGCTGTGCTCGCAGGGAGCCCGGTGCACCTGCCCATCTCTGCACTCTCCAGGACTGCGGGGAAGTGTGCTGCTCTGACCAAGGCCCACGGGGTGCCAGGCAGCTCACGCAACTCCTCAGAAACGGTGCAGAGGTGGCTGGACCTGCTGCACTTTGATGTATTAATTTGTGTGCATTTTGTAATGTGGATGAGCAGGTGGACAGAAGAGGACAGTGGTAAATGGGAGAAGATGGAGAAGCATCCGTTTGCCTCGATAACCTGTAGAGCTGTGGTTCCCCTGCAGAGACAGCAGGCCCCAGTTTCTTCATGTGTGTAATGCAGATGACAGTGGAAATGGCGTGACGAGTACATGGTTGGGTGTGTGGGAAGGGCTGGGAACAGTGCCCGGCCTGTGCTGGGGAGTTAGTAACTTCGGTTGTTGCTTTTGTTGTCACTGTTATGTGGGATTTGTAATAAAAATCACCCTAGCATACATACCCACTTTACCAACGTACTGACTGGGTACCTTTGAAACAGTGATTAGATCCTGGGCCTTGTGTACAAACTGGAAATTACGACAAGGAATGCATAATTTCCTCCACAAGCACGGACCCCTGTTTTAATTGGTCCTGCCTTCCCCTCACTAGGTGGGATGGCTAAAAGTGAGGAGACAGGCTCTGGTGCACTGGGCAGAGCCTGGGAGGACATCTGGTTGGGCACAGATACTTAGTTAAGCCAGTTTTGAATAAGAACTTAATGCAAATCAGACTGAGCATAATATATACACTTTTAGAACTATATATCCTATTTATATCCTACTCCCATAAAACAGACTGTCAAGCCCTGGCCAGAGTGGCTCTGTTGTTGGAGTGTCTTCCTATAAACCTAAAGGTCACCAGTTCAATTCTTGGTCAGAGCACATACCTAGGTTGCAGGTTTGATCCCCAGTCAGCACACTTATGCAAGGCAACCAATCAATGCTGTTCTCACACATCAATGTTTCTCTCCCCCGCTCTCCCTCCCTTCCCCTCTCTCTAAAATCAATAACCGTGTCCTTGGGGAGGGGAAAAACAGGCTGTCAGTCTCAACTTTGCCAAAGCACATATTTATTTTGGTCTTCTGATAGGGAAGTTAAAAAAAATAAAGATAAATTGTAAAATCAAAAAGGGGAATGTTCTAGATCCTCCCTGAGGTGCCAGGATCGAATTTCAGCCTTACCCAAGATGTAAACTGGTTAGTGAGCTTATTTACTTCAAGTCCATGGGCACGTATATGCTCTCCAAGTCAGGTGGCCTCAGGTTCGTTCACAGTCCGCTTCGACTGTAAGTCATCTGCTCACACGCTCTGCTTCCTGTTTGTGGTAAGAGTGATGTGCGCGCTCGGAGTACTCAGAAAGTAGGCAAATGCGATTTTTAGGAAAAGTTTTAAGGAAATGGGACTGTCTAGGTCAGCATAGAAAACGTCCAAAACGGCTCGCTCACGGAGGCGGTCCACAGCGTCCCCTCCGGAACGGCAGACGATCTGACCGCAGGAGCTGCTACCTTGGAGACACGTAACAGCAGAGCCTTCGATTCTCAGGCCTGAGGCTCCTCCTCTGGCCTCAGGACATCTTCACTTGTCTCCTCCGGCTTTGGCGTTCTCTTTATTGCGTAATTCGGACACCAGTCTCTGGAATCGCCAGTTGCATTGCGATGATGTAACCTTTCGACCACGTTCCTTGGGCTTTGGAGGAGCCTGTTGTGTACGTGCGGAGAGTTGAAGCTCACCCCTAAGTGGATGCCGTGTGCCACAAATTCGCAATAGAGAGAACGTGGGCTAGGATGAAAGCCAGTTCCCGCGCCGGGTTTCAGAGTGAAAGCTTCCCTGAGTCAGACACTGGGGAGACATGGGAACCCTGCAGGGTGTCCAGTCTCAGTTATTGTTCTAGGTTTCCTTGAGTGGATATGATATTTTTATTGGCAGACACTTTAATGGCTTGATAGTGTTTATTTCTATTTTATCATTAATGCAACCTAACTTTATATTATTGAGAGATTTACTTATTTATACTGATCTGAATCTCAGTATGTACTCATGATGGGACTCGTAATTCTAAGTCAAGCAAATGCATTCTGGGTAATTGTTAACTTTTATAATAAACTCCATATAACAAATTCTCATTGAACTACTACTATGTGCAAGACACTCAGTAGGTGATTGTGAGGGACTGATGTGTGCCTCAGTGGAATTCACTGAGCACTCACCTTGTGAATTCCTAGGTTCTAGAAAGAATCGGGATGAACGATGAATGCTAGGCTCACGCGCATGCCCCACACGGCAGAGAACAGCTGTGTGCTGGAGGGAGAGGAGGGGCAGGAGTGATTCTGTCCTCCCCTGGAGATGCTCCACGACCGCCAGGCCCCTGCCTGCAGCAGGAGTGGAATGCACACACACTGAGCTTTCTCCAGTGGTGCAGATGGTTCTTCCTGTGGGAATGTCCGTTTCTGAACGAGGCAAGGCTGTTAGTGGGAAGAATCAGACTACTTGGATTCAGGTGGAGACTGTTCACCTTACACTCTCAGCCTCAGTTTCCCCATGCTGCAGCCACTTCTTTCCTAGGACATGCTCCTCAGACTGGGGTGCTGGGGAGAGGAGTGGGCTGACCACCCTTGCCTGGGCCAGGTGCTGAAAGTCGGAGAGGGCCCTGATCGAGCGGCCCCGCACTGCCAGCTGCAGCAGCAGGAGAGAGGGAGGCTGAGGCCGCAGAGTGGCTGATGTGCTGTAGGACAATGCTTCTTGTTGGTGGAGGACCAAGAACTTTTCTTCCTTTCTATGTTCCCCAATCCTTTGAAGACTGATACTTTAACAAAAGTCAACACGAAACACAAATGTCTGTTATTTAATTATTAAGTAAACATTTATCCAGGCACTTAGCTTGTCACAGACCTTTGTCTCAGATGCTGCACTTAGCTCCTCTCATCCTTGCTGAGGAGGTCCCTCCACATGCACCCCTGGAGCACTGTCTTGTCACCCCACAGCCCCTTGTCTCCTGGTCACCTGGCTTCACCTTCGCCGCCCTGGCGACTGCGAGGTTCTCCTTTAAACATGCGACACTTCCTCCTCAGGCTGTGTCCCAAGGCTCTCCCGCAGCACTGCCTCCAGCCTCTGTGCTCGGGGACGTCCTGCACAAGGACTCACATCCCTCCTCCCCTTGGGCACTTGCTGCGTCCTTTCCTTTTTTTACGTCGACCTTCGGAAGGAGGTGCTATCCTCCGAGACGCTTTCTGGCCTAAATGCCAGGCGCCCTGCACTTTAAAAACGTGAATGTCAGTGTCTGCAAGGGGCCGCGGGTTGCCTTTCAGGCTCGGTTCTATTTCTGAATGAGGATTGGACTAGTCACTAGAAAATGGTGTCTGGGAGACTGTCGCACACTGGGACAGCTAAAGCTAAGGCGTCGTTCCCAGGACTTCTCTTTGAACTCACTTGCTAAACACGGAAACACCATCTCTGACATGTAACATTAAGGGATGGGCAATGTCTTTTCTCCTCTCCTTGGTCCATGTTCCTTCGTTGGGATGGGAGTTTCGGTGGGTATGAGGAGTGAAACTATCAAAGAGCCTCTCATAGGAGGTCGACAAGTGAGCTTCTTTGGCCTTAACTCTCTGACCACCTGCGTGCTCACTGGTTCCGTAAGGTGGTCGGGTACCGTGGCCCAGGAGGTCACTTTCAATAGAACATTTTGTGATGTTCCTACATTTCCTCAAATCATCTTGTGAAACTCATGGGCTTGCCCTCTTCCAGGGTCCTGGCTCTGCATTAACCCCATTTTCTTATTTTCTTCTAGTGCCTGTGTTCTGATTAGAGGCCCAATGAATGACATTCAGAACTTCTGCTGAGATACTATAAGGTAAGATCATTTTTGAGTTGAATGCTTAGCTTTAAAACAGGGGTTTATGGCTTGATTTGAGAGAACAGATTAAGGAGGAATAGGACTTCTTAAGTTGGTATTTTTCAATACTATTTGTAATTGTTGCTGTGTGAATCTTAATATAAACATACAGTCGTGCTCAATTATTTGTCTTAATAAAGATTTTTTTTTTTGCTTATTTGCTCATCAGATTCAAAATTACAAAGAAGCCATGTTTGTGGAAATACAAAAATGGTTGATGTTATTTCAAATACTAAGTTTTATCTTAACTGTAGCGATATGGGAGTTTTTGAAATACAATCACCTGTGGCCGGCTGATGTTTTGGTTAATGGTTGACAGACCATGCGTACGATGGCCTCATAGATTATAATGGAGCTGAATTTTCTGTCAGAAATGGAAGGGCATGTGAACCGGGAAGTCTTTTTTTCCCTCTGATAGGAGCAGTGTCTGTGGGGCTTGGCAACAAGAGTCCGTCTCGGTCCCAGCCCCTCAGTCCTGAGTCACAGGTGATACCCCAGTCGGTCACCATGGGCCTGGGTCACACGGAGGAGCCCGTCCCCCAGCACTGACACGCAGAGGGTGACAGCCCTCCCAGACCTGCTGGTGGTCCTCTGGGACCAGCGCTGTGCATCTTCGTTGAGGACCCCAGACCCTATGCAGGGTCCACAGGAGCGACCTCAACAAAGATAAGGTGCTGCTGCCGCTTGAGTAAGAGCTCTCTGTGGTGGTGTGGAGCCACCTGTCCCTCGACTTTGTACAGCACAGATTAGCTTTATTTCTCCCCTCACCTCAATGCCAGGGAGAGTGGTTTGTGCCAGATAGGCTCAACAGAACCAAACACAAATTCCCAAAGTCAGTATATCAAGCCCTCAGTTCCACACCCTCTTTTTCTATGAATAACACAAAGTTCCTTAATCTGACCTGTGCTCCAACAAGCAGTAGCCAAAACACACGGGTGCGACCTTCACCTACGACCCTTTATCTCTTCATCTGGATGTCCTTCCCTACTGACCCTCAGGCCACCTTGACTTCCCTCCCTGCAGAGCACGGTCACCTGACCTGTGTCTCACCCAGCCAGTGTCTCCCTGGTCCTGGCAATCCCATCGCCCTGCACATGGAGCAGCGCTGGCAGCTCCAGCGCTCTGTCTGCCACAGCAGAGGCAGCAGGGGCAGGGCTCTAGGACCATGTGTCCAGCATCGGTGATTGTGGACTGTCATGCCCTAGGCCTTCATGTCACTCACCACTCACTCACTGACTCACTCAGGGCAACTTCCAGGCCTATAGGCCCCATTCATGGTAAGTGCCCTAGAATACAGGTGAACCACTTTTACTGTACCTTGTATTCCCCCTTCTTATAACCCTTTTCTATGTTTAGAGATGTTTACACACACAAATACTTATCATAGTGTCACAGTTGCCTATGGTAGTCCATGCAGTAACAGCTGCACAGGCTGGAGTCCCAGGAGGGGAAGCCATGTGCAGTCCAGGTGTGCAGTTGGCTGCACTGCCCTGTGCGTGTAAGTGCCTCTGTGATGGTCGTGCAACGACAGAACCGCCCAGTGTGCGTCGCTCAGAACCTATCCCGTTGTTAATAATGCATGACTGTACTGCCAGATGGTTGAATTTGAGCATATATGGGACCTCATAGCTTGTCTAACTCATAGAAACTTAAACATTTTTCCTTGATTTAAGCTGCCTTGGTCAGAATGCTGTAGAAAATCTGATTGTGGATATAAAAAAGAGCAACACTGTGACAAAGCTCCATCTGTTTTAAATGGCCTCCTGGATAGTCCTTTCTCTATTCAGCAGACAGGGCTGACAGACCACCCAGTATCTGTCCTCCCCTCTTCCTTCCTGCAACAATCCTGATGTGCTGAAGGGTGGTCCAGTGCCTGCTTTAAAACCCGCTGCCCCCTGCCTCCTCCCTTAGGGCCACGTGGCCCAGCTGCGGTGAGTGAGCTTCAACCGGCGGCCCTGGGAGAGCAGAGCTTCCAGAGGACACTAGTTTTGGAAAACCATCCTTTGTTATTACCTCATCTTTCTACCTGACAAGCTCTTTTAAAGTTTGTAGCTGTGAGGTTTTAATTTAGGCATGTGACCAAGTGATGACACAGGGGCAATGCAATTGAAAGAAGAATTTGTTAGTCACGATTTCTGAGACAGGGGCACAGTGTGCCACCCAGGGCCACCCAGGGGAAGCACCAGGTGTGGGCATAGGCAGAGGACAGGAATGGAGAGAAAGCCTAGGTCAGGGTCTTCACTGGGAGTTTCCGCAGGAAGCGCAAGGCAGGCTAGGCAAGCAGCCTAGGACTGCCCATCATTAGAATCGTGTCTGTGGGCTCTGGGCCCCAAGGGGGACTCCGGTTGCCTGGCGCCTGCCCTGGGTAGTTAGGGCAGGGAAGTGTTAGCTTGCTGTGTGTGAGTTAGATGAGAAAGCGGTTATGACTATAGACTCGGGCTCATGTGTGGAAGATGTCACTAAGCCAGGGCCTTTGCTGTCTCTTAAGAATTGGCTAGCCCTGGGAGGGCCAGTCTCCCTGGCCAGCAGTCTTTGAAAATGTCAGAGCATCATAAAACACAGACAGTGAAATGCATGATTAATACAAAGCACAGCCCCCAGCTTGTAATCACAAAGACAGAAGCCCCAGTCAGGGAGCTGGAGCAGAAAGGTGACAGGAGCTCGTGTCCTCGATGGCATTCTCATGTTCAGGGAGCCTCCGGTCAGATTTGCTGCAATGTCAGTCTGATAACCCCTTCCCTGTGGGCCTCGTGAGGCTCAGAGCCAACGCATGCATAGCTGACTCGCTGGCACTCGTGGCGTGTCATGCCGACCCACGCCCTGTGCCCGACGAAACCTGCACACACTGCCACCAGGAGAAGCGCCACCCGGATGGCGAGCCTGATGCTTTGAGATGCTAAGAACTTTGTCCCATGAGCTAAGTGCCAGAGGTGAGCTTTGAACGCGGTCTGCTCCCTCAGTGCCCGCTGCTGCTGAGGACGGTTGACAGGAGCTGGTGGCACCGTCAGTTCACTAAGCCCTCAGTATTCTTCAGTGACACCGTTGCCATTACCAGCCACTTACAAAGCTGAGCGAACGCTAGTCCGTGTTGTCAAAAAGGAAGAGAAATCCTTGCTTTGGGGAAATCAGGACAAATTGGAATTGCCTATGAAAGCAGGTGAAAGACATATAAATTTCAAGTTTCTTCTTTTGCTTTTTGTTCTTTGGAAACAAAAGTTCAGAACTAATGGTTAAAGAATGGCCTCCAAAACTCAGCTTTAACCTGCAGTCTTAATATTAAACATTCTCCTTCTAACAATCTCCATTACTTAACTCACACTTACTATGTTCAGAAAAATTCAGGTGAAAGATAAATTATTAATAAAATTCCCCTCCAGAGAAAGTCATGCAAGATATTGACTAGGTACTAAGCTGAGTCGGAGAGGAGGTGCTGAGAAATGGGATTCTGTGGCCTGGAAAATTCTGGGGGCGGAATTTAGGTGACAGCCAGCTCTCTGAGCACTTTAAGGAGCTTTTCACCTCTCTGGACCTTTGTTCTTCGTTTGTAAATTGAGGCTGGAGATTTCTTCTTCTTTTTTTTTTTTCTTAATCCTCACCACAGGACATGCTCACTGATTTTAGTGAAGGGAAGGGAGGGAGAGAAACATTGATTGGTTGCCTCTCAGATGTTCTCCAGCCTCAACCACACCCTCAGCCCAGGCATGTGCTTTGACCAGGAATCAAGCCCGTGACCTTCTGGTTTACGGGGTGATGCTCCAACCCACTGAGCTACACCACTTAGGGTGAAGGTGTAGATCCTAATTTAACAACTAACCCACTGGGCCTCCTCTGCTAATGCAGGGAAATGCTCTGTCTCTTAAAGCAAACGTCCTCTTTTTGGCCCTTGAACCCACATATTACTGTTATGCCCCCTTCCTTCCTGTCAAATATACCCTGAATCTCTTCACCTCTTTCTGTCTCTTCTGTCCTGACCCTACTCCACGTCCATCATTCTGTCTTGCTTGGACAACTGCATGGGCTTCCTGGTGGTCCTGGCTTCCATTCCTGCCACACCAAGCCCATCTGGGGACACACATCAGACCATGTCACTGTCCCATCTGAGACCTGCTCAAACCATGCCTCCTTCCTTGGCAGTGGGAGTGGAGCCCAGGCACGTGACCGCGACTGACAGGGCCTACCACATGGCTTCTGCCTGAACTCTCTCTCACACTTCCTCCCTGGGGTCCCTGTCTTTCTCTCTGTTCCATGACTGTTCTCTTGTGTCTGTCCCCTGGCCTGGCATCACTGCCCCCGGCCCTTCCTTCCCAGCTCAGTGGCCACAGCCTTTGGTAGCACACTTTCAAAATGAGCGCTAGCCCAGGCACCCAAATTTAATTCCTTTTAAAAACAAGCATTTTTAAAGGTATTTTAAAATACTCTGTATGGAAAAAATATCTTATGTATACATGATCTATACTTATCTATACATGAGTGGGCAAAAGTATGTTCACAGTTGTGAGTATAGAAAACAGTTTATCCTTGTAGTATTATTTATTAATCATTGCATCATTTTTCCATATGAACAACTTTTGCCTACTGCTTATGGCTTAAAGGATTTAGGCAAGACGTGAAGAATTTGGCCACATTTGTTTCCAGTTTGCTTCTCTCGCGCTACAGTGTGATGTAAGTTCCCAAGGGCAGGCCCTTGTGTTGTCCTCACCGTGGGCTCCATGGGGCGGGTGAGCACAGCTGTCCCCTGCAGGTTGGTGGCAGGTGTTCCCTGAATGAGAGAATGCAGGGGAAGAAAATGGCAAATATCCCCACAAAAATTAAGCCATACGTATAGGTATCCCCAACATGTCTATTGCTTAGACTGAATGAAGGGAAAGAAATATAGCAAAAGAGGTAAACATAAATTTTGGGAAGAGGGGCAGACCGCAGTGCCCACAGCAACAGTAGCGAGTCCTGGGGCCCAGCCGCTGGGAGTTTTCACTGGTGGCGTTTCTGAGCTGTGGCACCAGGTAGAAGCTCCAGGTCTCAGGCCTTCCATCAAAGTTTTAGCTAAGTAAGTCTGCCCCATGATGATCAGAAATGTGGGTTGAGTGAAGGTCCAAAAGAAAGAAATAATAAATAGTACATTATTGAACTGTGAAATTATTAAAGAGCAAAATTTTGACTTTAAAAAAATGGGCTCAATTCCTTTAATGCCAGTATTTAGTCTGTGCGAGTAACAGATACTGCAAATGCAGTAAGTGTGGAAACGCAGGTGAGGAGCGCACAGTCAGCTCCCCTTCTCCAGGCAGGCACCCCGGTGACTGTCCTGAGCGCGAGGTGCGGGCGGACCAAAGTGGAACAGGGAAGCCAGAAAAACATCAGGTAGCCTTGAGTTTAGGTTACCGCGACTCGGAGCTTTTTGCTTCCTGCCAATTGAAATTTGACAGCTGTTTATAAAATATTTACATTCTTATCTCGGTGACATTGACAGCACTTTTGGGTCTTTGGAAGATGATAATTATATGTTAGGAAAATGTTAAAGAAAAAGTTTGAAGCTGATCTCTTGAGGGAAAAATCTGTTTTTACAATTGTATGGAGGAAGGAACTCTGTGAAAGGGTGCACTTCAAATAAAAGGCAGCGGGAACAGGCGTTTGTGCCCAGAGCTCTGCCGTAGAGGGCAGGCTGCCCTCCGCGGGGCTGCAGGCTCGGCCGTCTGGCTGGCCCATGCTGCCCACGTCTCTACGTCATCGTGCAAGGCAGTGTTTGAAGGGTGCGTGGGTAAATTAGAATTTGGGGGCATCCATATGGCATTTTGGGAAATCTGTATGGCATTTTGTGAAAAAAAATCAAAACATTTTCTTAGAATTAAAAGAAGAAATTAAAAGTATTGGGGAGAATACTAAGTACTGAATTTGTATAAAATTACAAAATACACTATTTTCAAATATCTGAATGAGAAGTGTGAATTCACATACGGTATTTTTCTTGAAGATCAGGTTTCTGATAGAACATAGTGACCTGCAAGTCTTGATCAGTGTGTCCCTGACAGTCACCGTCCCTGCGATGTTCACAAGGACAAGTAGGTGATAGCAATCTTAAAGCCTTTTGTACACTCACTCAGAAGTGTCCCTCAGTTCAAACTATATTTAAAGAATCCAACAGCTATTACTTTCATTGACAAATGTAATGTCGAAATTTCTTAGGATAAGGCAAATGATTTTGGAATCCGACCTAACTTCTTAGTATCAGTCATTTTAAACATTCATCGCTGTCAGCCTGCTTGCAGCTCAGACCTCACTGAAAGGGCACCTCAGCTTCCCACAGGCCAAGGTGGGCTGGACTGCACCTGTGGGACCAGGAGCAGAAGTATAATTGGAGGCCCTGGGCTACCCCCACCCCTCGCTCTTCCTGCTCCTCTGGTGGTCTCACGCTCAGAGTGTGCTGTGGACCCTCCACCTGACAGGTCAACACACCTCCCCCTCTCAGTGTCACAGCTGTCCTTTGGCCACCTATTGGGGTCCAGAGTGCACCAGAGGAAGCTGTCTAATCCCCCAAAAGGAAGTGGGCTTGGGCCTTCAAGCAATGGATTCTGGGTACCTGAAGATGTGAAACCTGGTCTAGGAGGACCCCAACTCGTCATGGGATCTTACTTGGACAGGGTCATGGCCAGAGGAAAGTCAGAGGGGCCCTGACAGAGTGCTACTCCAACAGGAGCGTGTGCCGTGCCTGTTAAGGGAGAAGCTGAGTCAGCGGGCTGGGGCACAGCTCTGACACTCCCGGGAGGCTCAGCCTCACCCTGACCGCTGTGAGGAGCAAGGCTGGCATGCACAGGGGCCCATTTGCCTGAGTCTCAGGGCAGCACCAGACAGAAGGATCTGCTTTAGGAGGAGATAGACACGTGGGCCTGCTACAGAGCGCTGTCCTCAGCCCCAGAATGCTCCAGCCTGGGTCCTTTACACACTTTATTCTCCCCAATTCTACACCATGGCTCGTGGCCATCTGGGTCTCTGGTCCTCCGTCAGCTCACAGCCCTTTATCCACAACCCGTGTCCGAGCACTGACCCTGACTGACATGCAGGCGGCAGAGCCCACCTTAGCTGTGCTCAGAGCACCGTGGAGGAATGGCAGGTGCCAGATGTCCCCATCATGCCTGCGGTCTGTGGGACCTGGAGCTCAGCACTAGACAGGGCTCAGCCTTGCCTGCCTTTGAGGATTAGCCCCCATCTGGGGCCCCTCCTGCCACACAGGGTCTTAGGGCGTTGGTGTGTATCCTGTGCACCAGGGCTGTGCAGCCTGGTGGGAGGGGAGCCCTACAATTAGCTTCAAAAAAGGCCCACGAGGTAGGAGTCATACATCTAGTAGTTCTCTAGCAAGACAGTAACACAGTATATGGGACTAGATTAAAAGACTATAGTTTTCAGAAGTTACCCAACTGAAAGGAGTATATTAAAAATATGCATACATTTTCAGAGGAATATTTGAAGTAAGAGAAAAAGAAAATGCACATAAGGAACAAAATAAAACAGAGAACCATAGACAGTATATTTAAATAAAAAGAGCATTTGGGAGGCAAATATTCATATCATGGTATATACAAAAGAAATAAAGTGCAAAAATAAGTTGATTGCAGTATCAAAATAGAAATCATATCAGACTATGGGCATCAAAAATAAGAGAACTTTTATGGGCTGACTATAAAAACTTGTAACAAAAGAGCAACCATAGAAAACGACAGCAATCAGGTGAACTGACAGAGGTGACTAACTTCATAAAAATGCACATTTGGAGTTAGTAGGTTACACTTTTTAACTAAATGAGGGATTTAGACACAGTTCCATCATGTGGAGAAATTAAATCACATTCCATGAGAAATGAGAAAGCTCTTAGGCTTACAATGAAAACACTGTAGAAAAAAAAAAAAAAAAAAAAAAAAAGAAAACACTGTAGAAATTAATGTGAAAATGAGAGAGACCGTCAGCACAAACAGCACGCATCATGCAGGAAAATGTACCAAATATATTCAAAACCCGTACAAGAGTGCTCTGAAAAAAATCCTCATAATGTGATAAAAGGCAAAGCTTGTGGAAGTGCAATATTTATATTCCAGCATATCATAGGAAAAAATGAAAATTTAATTTAGAGTTTCTTATTTTTCTGACACTGCAAACTATCTAATTTTCCTTTCAGCATAAAACTTAATTGCTGCCGTATGTTCCTGAGACAGAGAGCTCAGTGCTCTGGGCTGCAGCCGCGATGCACGGCCGCTCCCCGAAGAGCTTGCCATCAGTTTTGATGACAAGCCACGCAGATACTGTTTTAATGTTATAAGTGTTGCATACGAGACCTCACCCGAGTAATGGAACCAAGCGCTTTACTTACCAAAGGGATTGAAGCCCTGTGGTCATCACAGGCTCTGCCTCGAGTGTTTATATCCTTGAGGCTTTCCATGCTGATAAGCATACAGAAGCTTTGGAGCATGTTTGGTGTATTCATGACAGTACAAGGAAGAAGAAAAGGGAAAACCTTTTTTGTAAAGGTGTTATTTATTTATTTTTAGAGAGCAGGGAAGGGAGGGAGAAAGAGAGGGCGAGAAACATCAATGTGTGGTTGACTCTTGTGTGCCCCCTACTGGGGACCTGGCCTGCCGCCCAGGCACGTGCCCTAGACTGGTAATTGAACCCGCGACCCTTTGGTTCACAGGCCCACACTCAATCCACTGAGCCACACCAGCCAGGACTAAAAGGGAAAGCTTTTGTATGGCCCCAGGTCATAGAGGTTCCCCTCTGTAAGAAAGGTAGGATGTATGTGGGCTCAAAGAAACCAGAGACCATGGCAAGGGGTCATGGTTCAGGTGGAGGCGGGGACCAGTGTCAGAACCCCGGGGAGTGGGTTGTGGCAGTTGGCTCCAGGAATCCCTGAGACAATAAGACTGGAGTGAGAGGGACTTTTCAAGGAACTTGCATTTTGTCTTAAAATTAACAGAATACCACTGACAGGGTAGGCATAGGAAAATTCATTAAGCAACACCCTGTGAAAATAGACTGAAGTGGGAAAACACATAGATAACTTTTATCAGGAAGAAGGGGATTGGAGACCAAAGGGACTAGGCCGAGGTAGGGGCCAGGCCAGTGGCCGCAGGCTCCTTCCTACCTCAGCAGCTGTGTGTCCCCTCCCATGTCTTCACACGTTTCAGTTATTTTGATGGTTTGCCTTTCGTTTGTAAATGTAAAATGGTTTCAAATCATGAAAGAGCACTCAACACCTGGGCCTAGGTTTTGTTGTGATTTCCGATGTCTCCCCTCGCTTCCTCCCTGTCTGCGGCCCTGTGCTTACTGCTCCGCACAGGTGGTGTGGCCTCCGATCCCACCACATCACTAGAACTGCACTTGCCAAAAGGAGCAAAGACCTCTTGCCTGATAAACTCCAACAAGTTCTCACCCTTAACTTTTTTTAAAGTTGATTTTAGAAGAAAGGAGGAAGACACAGAGAGACAAACATTAATTTGTTGTTTCACTTATTTATGCATTCATTGGTTGCTTCTTGACCATGAACTTTTTTGATGTCTCTGCAAAGTTTTGTTATCACTGACATTTTAAAAATTCTCTTTCCTTGGATTCCAAGGAACCTCCCTTTCCTTGAACCTCTTCATACCCCTCATCTTCGGAACATTCCTCCCCTCCTCCCCCCTCCCAATCCTGTCTCTTCCTTCCTTTCTTTCTCTTCTTCTGTCTACTGCTTATGAGAAAATCCCCTTCCCTGTTCCCCAAAGTTTGGTTCAGATTCTTTTCTTCTTCATTCAGCCAACTTCCAGGCTTAACTATTGTTACAGAACAGGCCCATGGTGGGGGGTACAAGATACTGTTACTGAATGGACCCACCCTCCCAAAGTCCCTCTGTACTAGGTTTGCCTTGCCTGCTGCCCTTAGAAATTGGAATTTTGGCTCTCAGCACCAGAGTTTGAAAGGAACTATTCATTCAGAAGTTATATAGGTTTATGGTGATGATGGAATTTTGCTGTTAAATATTCAAAGTCCCTTAAAACATGCCCCCCCCACACACACACCATTCTTCCTTCCTCCCTTTGCCCAGTCAGGCCAGTCAGGGGTACCATTTCTCAGGAAAAAATATAGAAGTCTGTGGCTCAGCTAGCTCCCGGTTCTTCCCAGTAATCCGTGTTCAGCAGGCGGGCCTCCCACGGTTCCCAGCACCATCAGCTGTGTTACCACCAGGATCTCCAGTTCTTGACCCAAACCTTCTCACGGCCCATCAGCGAGTGTCCTTTCACCCCTTTCCTTCCTGCAATGTCTCTCCTTCATTCTTCTAAACTAAGAGAGAGAGAGCTCTGCATCACTGCTACATCTTGCTTTCCTTCTTCCTAAACCCCATTGGTTAAGGGAGCCCCAAAACTGCCTGGTTAGCCCCCCAAACCACATGCTTCCCCTCTACCTCCGCATGGATGCTGCACCTGGGTTTAAATCCCAGTGCGATTCTTCCTCTGCATCCCTATTGCGACTCCTCCCACAATTAGCTACACCTGCCAGCATTCCCCTAGTTTTCCAGCTTGTCTGGGCTGCCATAGTTAGTCTGGGCAGGCGTGGCCGCGTAGCCGCATGGCCCCATGTGTGAAGCAAACCATTTCTAAGTTTTCACACAGGAGGTCTAACCAGGGGGAGCTGCCTCCCAGTTAGTTCATGGTGGGGGGGGGGGTTGAAGTCACTCCCATCTCCCTGGCTCAAAGTAGATCCACAGTTACTTAACGTATCTATGAAGCTAGCCAGCAGTTATAGATATGCACAGTAACCATTTTTGCATATCTGGTAGGAAGCCAGCCAAATGTTGATATGCAAAATAACTCAATTACCCTGCTCCATGTGTCCCATCCCCCAGTTCACACTTGTGGGGATAAGGACACCCTATATTTTAAAATTCCTGGACACCCCAAGTTCTGGACCCCTCTTTTGAGGGGGGCCCTGGCTGCACCCCATTACACTATGACCTTCACATCTCTGCCTGCAGTTGCCATATCCCTGACCCACATCTGCATATCTAAAAGCAACTCCACATGGTTTCCGCCTGTACCCTCAGGTTGGAAGGGCAGAGCTGAACTCTTCCTTCCCCCCTTCCACTCCCCCCAATTGTCCGTACTTCTGCCCTGCCCTATATGCAGTAGCCAGCTACACCCAAGAAACTTGACAAATCCCTTTATCCCTTTATCTTGCTGAAATGAAACTCTAATCATAATTCGAATTGAGCCACTTCCTAGTGTGTGACTTTCAGCAATTCTTAACTTCTACTGCTCTAAATTTTCTTATCTACAAAATAGAGAGGAAAATAAAAACAGCAGCACCTGCCTCATGGGAGCCTTCTAAAGATAATAAATGGCACATTGTAAGCCTTCGATGCATATTAACCATTTCATTGTTTGAAATAATCAGACTCTCCATTGACTTAAGAAGAAAAAAAGAACTAGTTTTCTTCTTACCATGCGATTTGGTTTCTGTCCAATTCTCAAACTGCATTCCTCACATTTCCTAACGTCCATGCTGTCCTGAAATGAAATGCTCCAAGGGGCCGGGCTGTGTGCAAGCCTTGCAGGCTCAGGGGCACCTCTTCCTGCTGTGAGATCCTGACTGAGCTGCAAGGATGTCCTGCCACTTCCCCCAAATCTAAAGGAGCTTCCTCCACGTGCTCCTTGAGAGCCATCATCTCTGGGGCTGTGTGTCTTCACCTGCAGCGGTGGAGAGGAGGGGTCTCCCTGGGCATGGACGGCAGCAGAGTGGCCAGGTGTTCAGGTGGAAATGCCCTGAGAGCAGGCAGCCAGCACTCTTTCCTCCTGCACATGAATCTGAGAGGGTGGAAAGCACAGATTTCTGAAGAGGAGTGAGCGGAGGGATGAGCGGGCAGCAAGGAAGCGCTCAGACCACGGTGAGAGGGAGAAGATGGAAGCCGGTTGGTAGACTGTTGACAAGGAAGAGGTTCCACGGCACAGAGCTGACCTGTTGTGAGTATATATCTGCATGAAATAATCTGGAAGAGTTGAAAGAAGAGAAGTTTTCAGTCTCAAGAATGAGGAAAGGGCAAGACTGACACAGAAATTTGTGATATTCAGGAATTTGTGATATAACATAAACATATACAAACAATCAATGAGTTGTAGGATTTTTGTTACCAGGTGTGTGGGGTGTGTGTGGTGGCATATATAATAGTATATCATATATTTTTATATAGTTTGATTATCCAAGTAGTACAATGTGTATTATAGAAATACTGGCAGTTGGAAAAATGTAAGTCTGACATGCAGAGGGATTGAAAATGGAATTGGACATGAAGAGTGGAGGTGGGCGGCAGAGACACCTTCACAGGCGAGCTTGACCTTGGAAGGGAGGAGAGACGTGCATGGTGGTGGATCTGGTTCACATCGCAGAGCTGGGGCCTGGGAGCAAGTGGGAGATTTTTTTAAGCTAGGAGATGTTAAAGGCTGTTTGTACATTTCAAGATGAGAGGCTAAATAACTAAAACGCTGAATTACATCACTTACAATGATGAGTGACATCGAGGAGGGTACAGCCATCCTTCTGTGACAGGAGGAGATGGAGACACAGCCAAGTCATCTGCTGTCAGAGACAGAGGCCTCTGCATGTAACTTCTAGAAAATCTCTTTTTATAGAAGGACATAGGCATACCAGGGATTCTTCAGCATTGTGCTCTTTACCTTACGCTGCAGCAGAATACAAGATGCATGCACTTAAAAGATCAAGATGAAGTAGGCAAGGGGGCCATGGTTTCAGGAGCATCAGAGGATGGGGTGAGCAGGGCATCTGGGAGAGAAGGCACCTGTGGTTGGCCTGGGCATGGATAGAATCTGGAGAGGGACCTGCAGTCTTCTTGGAGGAGGCAGCATGAGAAGGAACAGAGCCCGGCCAGCTTGACACATGTAAAGGAGGCTCAGAGGATCCCCTCTGGAAGCTCCAGACTGGGGAAGAGGAACAGCTTGTAAAAGTCAGTGGGGATCAGATTTGGAAGGACCTCAACTGTTCGATTCCTGACTTCTTGATGGGGGGTCATGTATCGGTTTAAGTTAGGAACTGACATGATTGGGGATATGTTTCAGAACATTTACCCGGCGTCTGTGTGTGTTGGTTTAAATCAGGAATAAGTAAGGAGACTAAATCAAAGGAGATATTTTAGTGGCCCAGGAAAAATAATAAGGCCTGGATCTTGATGTTAACACTGGGGATGGAAAGGAAAGGACAGCTGGGAACAGACACCTTTCTAACAGGTTTTGGTTGACTCTCTCATATCAGCAACAAGCCTCATTATTAGAGGAAAATAAATATCATTCACTTCATACTGAGCATTGCTCTTGCCAAGTTCCTTCTGTTAATATATTTTTAAACTCAGTTTGAGTAGAATTAATATACTGGTTACTTGTTCTATTTTCATGTCCCTGTGCAGAGGAAGAGATAAAGGAAGAATTCTATTCATGTGTCATACTCTGAAACTTATGGTAGTTTGCTAATTATAAGTTTTATTGTCTTGATCACAAAAGGTATTCAAGAGCTGAACCAAGTATAGTAAGGTCTCCCAAACTCCAGTGATTACACAGCTGCAAAATTTTTAGCCAAAATGTCAACCTGTCTCAGTATTTTTGCAGGCCAGCAGACCAAGCAAAAGTCAAACTTTCTTGTTTCTTACAAAAATTTACAAGCTCTACAATGGAGCTGAAGACTGCATCAGAATCTCCAGCTTCTTCTTTGGCCTCCTGGACTATTGGCTGAAGTGGGTTTTTCCATCTGTTGAATGGATAGATATATTCATCTATCTTTGCCCTTCTAGGGAAGGCTCCTTGGTTTCAAGACATTTTCATAGAGTCCAAAATTAAACATACTTCAGTGTCCTCGTGGTGTGGTATACTTTTTACCCATATGATTAGCTGCCTTCTTCCTTGTCACCCCCAAAGCTTGATGTCCCCTGAATTCTCCAAAGTTAGTTCATTAACCTGCATATTCAGGCATGACATTAGTGTAATCCTTTGAAACAGTCCAAGAGGACATTCCTAATTGGACAGTCTTTGTAAAGACTTCCCAAGTAATGTGAAATGAAACAATTCACTGAATGCCATCCCTTTCATCGTAAAATCAAATATTAAGAAAATGCAAATAAAGAGAACCAACAAAAATGTCGATGTTGGGATTAGAAGTGACTTTTAAAATGTTTTTGTTTTTTTCTTCTTTTCAAACTCTCCATAATAAACTAATATTACTTATATGAGATTTAAAAGAACCTGTTAGTAGAAACATTTTTGTATTAAAATTACTTTTTTCTAAGTAAGTATATATTTTTTTCTAAAAGGCACATTTCTTGAAATATTTTGATAATTGTACACATTGAGTTATTTTCTTCTATAGCAATAGTTCTAAAATTTTAGGATTTTAAAATAGATTAGTAGAGGCTCATGAGGATCCAAGATGGCAGAGGAGTAAGGCTACACTAATCTCCTCCCAGGACTAAACTGGAATTCCAACTAAATTGTAGAGAAATCATCCTGAATAACCAAGTGTATAAGAAGAGAAGCCTTATGACCAAAGACAGAAAGAAGAAGCCACTTCACCACAACACGGCTGGTAGGGAGTGCAGAGGAAGCACAGGAGAGCTGGCTGGGCACCCATAGGTGGCAGCTGAAGATCTGGAGGGATATTTCAGTGGCATGGGGGGTTCCCCCTGAAAAGTGTGGGGCCTGAACCCCAAGTTGGGCTCCCCAGCCTATAGCACCAGACCTGGGAAAGGAACTCAGATAATATCCAGCAGTGTAGAGAAGCAGGGTTTCTGTCCACCAAGGAGAGATGGCTGGAGATGCACAGAGCCTCTTAAAGGGACAACACACAAAATTCCATTTGCAGCCACTTACCCCAGGCTCCAGCAGATGGGGTACAGTGTGGACTAGAGACTCATGAGGAGAGTCTGGGGGTGGTGACTCTGAGGAGAGAACTAAAGGAACAGCCACCAGGATCCCTGTGCTGAGTCATTCCCCACACTGCAAGAACCATCTTTCTCGGGCAGAGCACTCCCTTCCAATTTGAGGCATCAATTTGAGGTGAAGCAATAGCCCCACCTGCAGGAATTACTCTGCTTCACCCTATGGAGCTTAAGCTGGGCTGCTGAGGAGCACAGCTAGAGGTTATCTCAGTGATTAAGTTTAACAACTAAGGCAGATCTCTGGGAGTTCTGAGACTTTAGCTGACCCTACCCCCTGACCCTGCCCCAGGGCCTGGTGCTGGTAAAAGATGGTCTTGGTGCAGAGCTTGGTTCTTTCTTCACATAAACAGGCCCAGCAGAGGGAACCACCAGCTATGGATCATTGAGAGCTCCAAACAGTTTGCCCACAGCCAGTCACAGGCAGCATCTGACATAGGTCTGCACCAGAGTCTTTGCAGTTCTACCTAAAACATAGAAACAGACACAGAGGCAGGTAAAATGGGACAACAAAGAAACAGGCCCCAAATCAAAGAACAAGAGAATCCTCCAGGCGAAGAACTAGATGAAATGGAAGTAAGCAATTTATCAGATAGAGTTTAGAGTAATGATTATAAGGATACTCAACAGCATGGATAAAGACAAAAAAAGAAAAAAACATAAAAAGGACCAGTCAGAAATAAAGAATGTGATATCTGAAAGAAATAACACACCGGAGGGAATAAACAGTAGATTGGACAAAGCAGAGGATCAAATCAGTGATTTGGAAGACAAGGTAGAAAAAAAACAACCCCCCCCCCAAAAAAAAACACCCAAGCTAGGCAGCCAAGAAAATAATTAAAAATAATAAGGAGAGCTTAAGAAAACTTTGGGACAACATGAAGGAAATAACATCCACATTGTGAGGTTACCAGAAGGAGAAGAGAGTGAGCAAGGAATCAAGAACCTATTTGAAGAAATTATGACCAAAAACTTGCCTAGTCTGGTGCAAGAAAGAGACACATAAGTTCAGGAATCACAGAGAGTCCCAAACAAGATGGACCTGGAGAGGCCCACACCAAGACACATCATAATTAAAAAGGCAAAGCTTAAAGACATGGAGAGAATTCTGAAAGCCACAAAGCAAAGCTGGTAGTTCCCTACACGTGAGCTCCAATTAGACTGTCATCTGATTTCTCAACAGAAATGTTTCAGACCAGAAGGGGTTGGTATGAAATATTCAAGGTAATGAAAAGCAAGGACCTACAACCAAGGCTACTTTACCCAGCAAGGCTGTCATTTCAAACTGAAGGAGAAATAAAGAGCTTCCCAGACAACAAAAAGCTAAAGGAGTTTGTTAATACCAGACCAGTACTGTGACAAATGTTGAAGGGCATGTTTTAAGAAGAAAAAGAAAAACTGAGGAAAATAGATTAAAAATAAAATGGCAATAAATGTGTAGGATAATCACCTTAAATGTAAATAGCTTAAATGCTACAACCAAAAGACATGGAGTAGCTGAATGGATAAGAAAACAAGACTCATGTATATGATGTCTCCAAGAGACCTACCTTAGATTGGAAGATACATACAAACCAGAAGTAAAGGGATGGAGAAAGATATTTCATGCAAATGGAAAGGAAAAGAAAAGCTGGGGTAGCAGTACATATATCTCACAAAATAGACCTTAAAACAAAGAGTATAGTAGGAGACAAGAGGGACACTACAGAATGATAAAGGGAACAATCCAGCAAGAGGATATAATCCTAGTAAATATTTATGTACCCAACACAGGAGCACCTAAATATGTATAGCAAATTTTGATGGACATAAAGAGAGAGATCAACAGAAATGCATTCATAGTTTGATATCTTAACACCCCATTGACTTCAATGGATAGATTTTTTAGACAGAAAACCAAGAAGGAGACAGCGGCCTTAAATGACACACTAGATCAAATGAATTTAATTGATATCTTCAGAGCATTTCACCCCAAAACAGCAGAATATACATACTTTTCAAGTGCACATGGAATGTTTGCTAGGACAGACCACAT
The DNA here is from genome assembly GCF_022682495.2 of Desmodus rotundus. NCBI lineage: Eukaryota > Metazoa > Chordata > Mammalia > Chiroptera > Phyllostomidae > Desmodus > Desmodus rotundus. Next base: position 16,898,581 of record NC_071396.1, on the reverse strand, counting down.
GTTAGCACACAAAACAAGTCTCAATAAATTTAAGAAGATTGAAATCATATCAAGCATCTTCTCTGACCACAATGCTATGAAAATAGAAACCAGTCACAAAAAGAACAGTGAAAGATTCACAAAGACATGGGAAATAAATAACATGCTATTAAACAATGAATGAGTCCCTGGCTGGTGTGGCTCAGTGGATTGAGTGCTGGCCTGCAAACCAAAGGGTTGCTGGTTCAATTTCTAGTCTAGGGCACATGCCTGGGTTGCAGGCCAGGTCCCCAGTGGGGGACGTGTGAGAGGTAACCACACATTGATGTTTCTCTGCCTCTTTTTCTCCCTCCCTTCCCCTCTCTCTAAAAATAAATTTAAAAAATCTTTTAAAAAATGAACAATGAATGAATAAACAACAAGATCATGGAAGAAATCAAAAGAGTCTGTGAAACAAATGAAAATGAGGATACAACAATCCAAAATCTGTGGGACACTGGGAAAGCAATCCTAAGAGGGAAATTCATAACATTACAGGCCTATCTAAAAAAAAATGCTCCAATAAACAATCTAAATTTATTTACACTTAAAGGAACTTGAAAATAACAACAAACAAAGCATAAAGTGAGTAGAAGTAAGGAAATAATAAAGATCAGGAAAGTAAAATAGAGTCTAAAAAAATGATACAAAAGATCAATGAATCCAAGAGCTGGTTCTTTGAGAAGATAAAAAGACTGACAACCTTTAACCAGACTTGTCAAGAAAAAAAGAGAGAGGGCCCAAATAAATAAAACCAGAAATAAAGAAGAAAAATAAGAAGTGACACCAAAGCAATACAAAGGACTGTAAGAAATTACTATGAACAACTACATGCCAACAAATTGGACAACCTGGACAAAATGGTTAAATTCCTAGAAACATACAGTCTTCCAAACCAAAATCAGGAAGAATCAGAGAATCTGAGTAGACAGATTACACCTAGTGAAATTGGAGCAGTAATTAAAAAAAGAAGAAAAAATCTCCCAACATACAAAAGCCCTGGTCAGATGGCTTCACAGGTGAATTTTACCAAACATTCCAGAAAGAACTAGCACCTCTCCTTTTCAAACTATTTCAAAAACTTCAAGAGGAGAGAGAGCTCCCAAGCTCATTTTACAAGGACAGCATTATGCTGATTCCAAAACTGGATAAAGACACTACAGAAAAAAAGAAAATTATAGGCCAATATCCCTGAAGAATGAAGATGCTAAAATCCTCATCAAAATATTAGCAAATTGAATATAGCAATACATCAAAAAGACCATACACCATGATCAAGTGTAATTTATTCTGAAAATGCAAGGTTGGTACAGCATTCACAAATAAATGTGATTCACCCCACAAACAAAATGAAGGATTAAAACCACATGATCTTATCAATAGATGCAGAAAAATCATTTGATAAAATCCAGCACCCATTTATGATAAAAACTCAAAGCAAAGTGGGAGTCATAGCCACAGCAATCAGACAAGAAGAGATAAAAAGCACCCAAATTGGAAAACAAGAACTAAAACTATCTTTATATACAGATATCATGATTTTGTACATAGAGAACCCCAAACATTCCACCAAGAAATTATTAGAACTGATCAATGAATTCAGCAAAATGGCAGGATATAAAATTAATATCCAGAATTCAGTTGCATTTTATATGCCATAATAAACTAACAAAAAGGGAAACTAAGAAAACAATCCCATTCACAATTGCTTCAAAAAGAATAAAATACCTAGGAATAAATCTAACCAAGGATGTAAAAGACCTGTGCTTGGAAATCTATAAGACACTGAAGAAATTGAAGGAGATGCAAATAAATGGAAGCACATAGTGTGTTCATGGAGAGAAAGAATTAACATCATTAAAATGCCTGTGAGACCCAAAGCAATCTATAGATTCAGTGTAATTCCTATTCATATTCCACTGTCGTATTTCAAGAACTAGAACAAGTATTTCAAAAATTTCTGTGGAACTACTAAAGGTCCTGCATAGCACCACAATCCTGAGAAAGAAGAACAAAGTTAGAAGAATCACACTACCTAATATCAAAATATACTCTGAGGCCATAGTACTCAAACCAGCATGGCACTGGTGTACAAATAGCCACATAGATCAATGGAACAGAATAGAAAGCCCAGAAATAAATTCATACATTTGTAGTCCACTAAAGTTTGACAGAGGAAGCAAGCACATACAATCAGCTAAAGACAGTATATTCAATAAATGGTATTGGGAAAATTGCACAGATACATACAGAAAAATGAAACTAGACCACCTTCTTATACCATACACAAAAATAAATTCAAAATGGATTAAATACTTAAATATTAGACCTGAAACCATAAAAATCCTAGAAGAAAACATAAGCAGCAAAATCTTGGGCATTGCTTGTAGCAATATTTTATCTGATATAGCTCTCCAGGTAAGGGAAACAAAAGACAAAATAAACAAATGGGAACACATCAAATTAAACGTTTTTCACAGCAAAGGAAACCATCAACAAAATAAAAAGACAGCCCACAGATTGGGAGAACATATCCACCAATACACCTGATACGGGGTTAATATCCAAAATTTAGAAGAACTTACAAAACTCAACATGAAAAAAATGCAATCCAATGAAAAAATGGGCAAGGACCTGAATAGACCCTTCTTTAAAGGGGACATACAGAGGGCCAACAGACATATGAAAAGATGCTTGGCATCACTAATCAGCAGAGAAATGCAAATTAAAACCACAATGAGATATCACCTCACACCTGTCCAGAATGGCCACCATCAATAAATCAGCAAACAAGTCCTGGCAAGGATGTGGAGACAAGGGAACCCTTTTTCACTGTTGCTGGGAATGCAGATTAGTGCAACCACTGTGGAAAGCAGTATGGAGATAACTCAAACAATTAAAAATGGATCTGCCTTTCAACTCAGCAACCCTACTTCTGGGAATATATCTGAAGAAACCCAAAACACTAATTCAAAAGAACATAAGCACCCCGGCGTCCACTGCAGTGTTATTTACAATCACCAAGATATGGAAGCAACCCGAGTGTCCATCAGTAGATGAGTAGACAAAACAACTATGGAGCATTTACGCAATGTAATACTTTTATTACTTTTATTACTTGGCCATAATAAAAGAAGGAAAGTTTGCCCTTTGCAACAGCATGGATGGACCTGGAGAGCATTATGCTAAGTGAAATAAGCCAGTTAGAGAAAGACAAATGCTGTATGATTTCACTCATTTGTGGAATCTAATGACCAAACTGAACTAACAAGCGAAATAGGGACAAACTCACAGATAGAGAGCAGGCTGGCAGCTATTGATGGGTGGATGTTAGCGGGTGAGAGGATTGAGCAAAAAGGAAAAAGGACTCATGGACATGGACAGCAGCGTGGTGATTGCAGGAGGGAGAGAGATATAAGGGGATTAAATGGTAATGGAAAAATACAAATAAAAATAAAATAGATTAGGAGACTGGTAGAGAATTATGAATTTTTGGTTTTGAAAATGAGAATCATTTTTAAAATGCAACTAATCTTTGCTGTCAACATTTTTAAGAAAAGGAAGGAATACTCTAAGCCCAAACTAACACAAAGGACGTGGTCTAAGAATAAAAAAGGGACTATCGAAGGAAAGGCCGACAGATATATTTGTGTAAACATTTTCTGTGGTATATTTATATACACATATGTGTATTCCATTTCAAATCCACTAAAATTCTACATAATGACATTATAGTGGATGAGTAATTTTGGAGACAGCTATCTGACCTCACTGTGAAACATGAAAAGAAGCTGAAATACCTGTGTTCGTTCTCTCTGTATGGCTGTCATTCTGATTTATCCAGCTTCACACAAGGGTATTGAGGAAAATGAAACAATATTCTTTAGTAAGATTGCACTCAATTTGGGATGTTCCAGGTAAGCTGAGAGGTCACAAGATACTACCCACCACCCTGCCAGAATTTTTTCCCTGCGGAGTCTGGAATCGAGGAGCCAGGGGACTGGCTAGCGTGGCGGGGCTCGGCCATGGTGGGCCTGATGATTTAACATGGACGAGTCATTAGTCTATTCCATCAACTATGCATTGAGACCGGTACCAGAGCAGGCATTTGAGAATCCTGTTTCTCTCTGAGTTGCCTCTTTATACTATGACATTTTTTTCCCTTGGGTCAGAAATATATTTTGGTTTCTGAATCTCATGATAAAACCAATTTAAATCCATTTTGATTCCACAACGTGAAGTGGACAGGCAAGACATTAGACTCAGAAATTATTTACATTGGTAAGTGGCCTTTTAAAATAAAGCAAAATCACATGAAATGTCATCTATCTTCACTGCCCTTGGTTGTTTTGTGGGATTTTTTTGTCCCTGATTTCACTAATATATCCATATCCTTCCTTCTCTATTCCTTGGAGAGAAATTATAAGATTTATCTTTTTACTGTGACAGCTCTGTTATTACATAATTCCTGAAAAAAACTGAGAACAATGGAATATACTTTACTGGGATATTTTAAGTGGTCTGGGTCTGGGCCGCTTTTTTCATTTTAATTTAGTAATAATTTTGAATATGCTGTATTTATGGCTCTCAAATAAGGAAAAGTTCCTAGATTAGGCATTAAATATCTAATAGAGGAAGACCACCTCCTGAGGTTTACGCACAGTTCTTCTTAGCCCCACGTGTACGTGATTCATTTCGTAAGCTCCCAGTGAGAGAGATGCTGGCACCAGGTAAACGTTACAGACGGAGACCGAGGCATGGGAAAGGAATGTGCCCAGGACTCGTGATCAGTAGGTGACAGAAAGGCCCCGAGAGGTTCTGTCACTGTCATGGGAGCTGCCTGTTGTTCTGCAGGATTAAGGAATTCTAATTTGCTGCCTCTTTTACTTTTGGCTTCTTTGCTGTTCTTACTACTTATTTTGTTATTGCCATTTTGTTACTAAGTATCTCACATATGTAAACAGTTCCTTCCCAGTGCAAGTCTGAACTCCTAAGGCAGGGGCCACGGTGTCTGTGACTTTGTGTCCAGCAAGCACCTAACACATTTTAAGCGACAGTTTTTAAATGACAGATATGGCCTATTTATAGGTTCTGAAATCAATGTACTACTTACCTAATTTACAACCCAATTACTTTAATGAAATAGGTGCAGTAATATCAAACTGAGGTACAGCCATACAGTGAAATGTTGTTCAGCAGTAGAAAGAATGAGCTCACAAGACTTGGAGGAACCACAGACGAGCAGTGCTGGGTGAGAGGAGCCAGTCTAGAACAGCTACCCGCTGCAGGGGCCCAGCGCTGGGCCTTCTGGAAACACAGCAGAAAGGTCTGTGGTTGCCAGGCACCCCCGGGGAGGGAAGGACTGAGTGATGCACAAGTGGAGAGTTTTGATGCACAGGGGGTTTTGGGGACAGTGTCCTCCTGCTGCAGAGCTGCCACGCATTTGTGAAAACCTGTAGGATGTGTGGTAGGCTCCCCCGCCCGTTAGCCACAAGTTCACATTCCATAGTTTCAGCTACCCGTGGCCAGCCGTGGTTGGGAAGTACTAAATGAAACAACATCAATAAACACTCCATAAGTATTAAGTTGCGCACTGTTCTGAGGAACACGACAAAGTCTCATGCCATCCTGCTTCACCTGGCCACAGACGTGAACTGTCCCTTTGTCCACTGGCGCTGTACTGTCTACCCTCCCTGCGTTTGGTCACCTGGTAGCCCCCTGGGTTGTCAGAGAGACCACATTTACACAACTTATTACTGTATATTTTTATAACTGCTGTGTATTATTATTGGGTCTTGTTGTTAATGTCTTACTGGGCCCAGTCTATAAGTTAAGCTTTATCATAGGCGTGCATGTATGTCTCGGAGGAAACAGCACATTCAGGGTTCAGTGTCTCGGGTCCCAGGCACCCACGGGGGGTCTTGGAACATGTCCCGGCGGTTAAGGGGGGACGACGGCACAACACAAAGAGTGAACTTCCATGTATGTGGGGGACTTTAGTTAATAAAGATGTATTGGTATTTGTTCAATAATTTAACAATGTCCCACACTAATACAAGATGTTAATAAGGCAAATGGGGGAGGGCAGAGGTGAGGACAGAGATATATGGGAATCTCTATAGTTTCTGTTTAGTTTTTCTACAAACCTAAAACTACCACCCTAAGGAATATTAATTCTGAATTTTAAAAAACCCAGAAAGTATATAAGCCCCCCATGCACTGTGAGACTAAACATTGTTTCAGAAAAGATTTGTTGCAGCTTTAGATAGGTATGTGTTCCCCTGGGTGCCATGGGTTCAATATAAATATAAAGATACCTGAAGTCAGACAAGTGTGAGAGCCACTGATTTGAGGTCACAGATGCAAGGCGCCCAGCCTCCAGCCAGCTGAAGGGCAGCATTGGAAGCCTAGCAGGACCCCTGGGCCGGCTCCACTGCCGGCATCAGAGGGCCCGAGGCAGGAAGGGAGTGACGGGCCTGGTTCGGAAAGGGCTGCACCTGTAGCTATGGAAAGCACTCTGGAAGCCTTTAACGGTGTGTGTACCATAACTAAGCTAGAAGGCACAGAAGACTGAGTCAGTCTCTCAGGACATTCGCCGGCGTTTCCAACTGGATGTGGTGGCTACATAGTCAAGTTTTGATAAAATATTGGGAGTGTCTTGATTTTTCTTCTTTGTGAAGCAGAACTCTGTCATAGCCTCAAAAACAGTATCAGGCCCAACCTTTAGGAAGCACTCGTGTAACCTATGAGCATAGAAACTGTGTTTATTTGGTTTCCACTCTGATTGCCAGGCCTGCTCAGCAAAGGCACTCAACAAGTACACGGCCCGTTTTTCACCCAAGTTCATAGTTTTCTGCAGTTGTCATTAATAAAGCATTAAAGTATTGATTTGCTTTGATTTTGTTGGTATTGTTCGGTTGTTTCTTTCTTCCTTTTCTTTCTGCTTTATGGCTTGTGTTTGCTTGCTTGCTTTTCTGTACATCTCAGATGAATTCCTGTGTTTGGGAAGCAGAAGGTCCTAACCCAGGACCAGTGCAGCCCTGGGGCTGAGCAGGTGCCACTGCCTGGCCGCTCTGCTCCCTGCCTTCCCCTCTCCTCTTGGTTCTTCCTTTCTTCCTCCCTCTTCCAATACTCATCACTTTTATCTCAGAGCTTGAAATTCTATTGTGGTGTACTTAGGAGAATATCAAGAGTTAGCACACTGAATTTTGTCAACAGTTTTCTAAACTCCTGGATCCCACACCTCACTTCCCTTTCCCTGCTGCGCAGCCCAGGAGCGGGGAGCTGGCTGCTTCCCTGTGCAGGTGTGCCTACAGAGGTCTCAGGGCGGGTGTCAGTGGGCGGAATCAGAGAAGAAGGAAGATGCACAGCAGGAAATTAATTCCTGGTTTTTGCCTAAGTATCTTTAGTCCTATTTATATTTTTAAGGAGGAATGAATAAAATTAAAGCTGTGCATATTAGATTTCCAAATGAAACAACAAAGTGTCTTACATCTGGCACAGGAATTGAGCAAAGTCAATTTGCTTTGAAAGTTTGCACATGTGCCGATCAAGATGTGTTTAGTTTTTAGTTTTTTAGGTATATGCAGGCGTTACCAGTAGAAGGCTCATTCAGTATTCCTTTTGAGACTTTCTGTAAGCACAAAAATTCCTTGGTTCTACTTCAGGACTTTTGAATTAGCATCTCTAGAGACAGGAACCCAGAAGTCTCCCTTTCAAGAACTCTCTGGGGAATGTTGACGCTTTCACCAGTTCAGGGGACCAGTGGGTAACATCTCAGGTAGTAAGTGAAAACCATTTGAATAGCAAAACAATTTTCTCAAATATTTATGGCACTTGAAAACGTAACTTACTGTTTCTTCATCATGAAACCAAGTTTCACCAACATGATAGTCAAATTTACCCTCCAGTCTCCCTTCCAGACCCATAAAAAAATTGAAAGCTTCCAAAATTCTAATGTAGTCTTTATTTTTGAAATATTTTCATGACATCAGAAAGCAACAAACGACCGACTATTCACTTATCTAAGAACCTCCTTTGCCTATAAACATTTGCGGAGTTCCTTTTTTCTGAGCGTGATGCTGTCTTCACAGGATGGTCCTGTCCGACCCTGCTCCGCTAGCGTGTGTATGTCGCCTGGAAAGGAGAGTAGCTTCGGTTCCGTGTTTGACTGATCACCGACTCATCAGCATCAAAGCCTTTTTAAGTTCCTGCTGTGTGTGGCCCTGCTCTTTGTGCTCTGTGATGAAAGTTGCAGACATACTGGCCTTGCTTCCTTAGAACTAATGGGCCTTCTATATATATCCAAAATACTTTCCAAATATTTTCATCTCTTATTTTTATTTGGCAGAGGGATCTCTGGGCTTACGAAGTTTATCCTATCCGCTGACACCCTTATCTTCAGAATCCCCCCTTCTTGCCTCACTGGTTCTGGGCGCCTTTTCCTCCCCAGCTCCCACACAGACTGCCCGGGAGCCCCCACACCAGGCATCTTGGCCAGTCTGCGCGCTGACAGCCCCTCTGATACCCTAGCCTCTCACCCCTTCAGTTTTGTCGGGGCTTTCCCTCCTGGAGCTTTTCTCTTCCCATGCTCCAGTCTCTGGAGACATTACTGGTGAAACAGCCACGTAGACAAGTGCCTCCGTGACCGTGGTTGTCCCAGCCACTCAGCTCAAGTCCTCTTGGCCACTTTTTAATTCTTAGTGTCCTCTTTACGGCGGCTTTGTCAGAGCCCCTCACCTGTGCCCTAATTCTGCATGTTGTCCTTCTGGCTGCAGCCCTCTCAGAACACGGTCACTGCTTTCTGAGTGTGGTGGCATTTGCGCCTGTGCCCTTCTCCCCTCACCCCGTCGGCCTTGGAGAAGAGCCGTCCCTTCAACTGAGACGTTCACTTTTCTACCTGGACTCCCTGTTTCTCCTCACAGGAAACAACGTATTTTGTAACTATGTATGGTAACATGTTAACTGAACTATTGCAGTTACCATCACTTCAAAGTAGTTACAAATATAAAATCATTGTGTTGTATACCTGCAACTAATATAATGCTGTTTTATGTCAATTATATCTCAAAATTGATCAACATTTTTCTTAAAAAAATATTTCTTGACCTTACCTCTTAGTACCCTTCACTCACTCGCCAAGTATGAGGCCTCGGCGTGGGCGGCACTGTCCTGCAGGAGCCAATCCCCGCTCACTGCCATTAGCTGTTTGCCTTCCACTCCTCACTGACCTTGAAACATTGGTCTTAATGGTTACCAATGAACCCTGCTGTCTCTTAACCGAAGTTATATTTTCCAGTTTTTCTACTTGAAAAGGTCTTAGACTTTGAGGCATTGTTACCTATTTCTCGGCAATGCCATTGATAATGATTCAGAATCCATGCATTCTCCCATTCTCTCGGGTCAGTTTCTGGGTTTGGGCGGAACCCCTCTTCCTCCCCCTGCCTCCTGACACAGTCGCTCCCTGACACAGCCGGCCTCTCCCCTGAGAACACTCTTCTATTCCCTGCCACATCTCTCAAATTGCTCTGCTACCTGTTATGCAGGTGGGTCATTTTGTGTTTAAACTACCTCCCCAAAGCTTAGCTTCTGTGTTGCTAATTGTGTATTTTGCTGAACGAGCTGTGCTCACAACAGCCTCGACTTCTCTGGGACCCAGGTGTGTTTACCAGCGCTCCCACTTGCCACACTCATACACCCACGACACCACTTCCTTTCCCTTTTTATCTCAGACAGTGATATTCTCCTGACTCCTGGCCTGATAAAAATATGGGAATGGTCGCCTTTTTCATATTCAGTCAGCTGAGAGGTTGCTTTTGGCTAGACCAGCCCTCATAGCTCTCATTATGACTGCGAGATGCACCCAAGCAAAAACCAGAGCTCAGGGCCTGTCACTCACAGGTCCCAGGGTGCACAGCCTCCCAGGAAAGTTTAGAGAAGGTAGCGGGAGTGTAGACCTGCGGCTCTGCCTTTACAGAGACCTGAGGGCAGCTTCCCAGAGTTTTGCAGGTTTACTCTGCATTGGTGAATGTAAACCTAAGAGCAGGAATCAGGACACAGACAGGGGAAAGGAGGGCCCCTCACGCAGCCAGGTTCTAGGTCACCCTGGTCTTTCTCAAAGGGGAACTTCATGGCAGGGCAGCCTGTTTCTTACCCAGCGTCTCATTAGTAGAGTGTGTGCATCTGGCACTGTGTAATTCCAGACGGATGTCTCTGAGTGGAGCCTGGCAGTCAGAAGCTGCATGTCAGGCACTTCGCTGCAGAAGCCTAGTGGAGGTTTTCTTTCTGATGTTTGCTGGCCCTGCAGGTTCCCCTGTCCTCCTGATAGCCCTGTCCTGCCCCCCATGATCACTCTGTTCCAACACTCACAGTTACAGGTTGACCATCACTCACTTTTGATAGGTCTTGATATGAATTCACTTTGATATGAATCTAAACCACAAAAAGTTAGAGCTTCCTGAAAATGGAGCTCCCAGGGGAGAAGTCGTTTCTTAGAGAAGGGCCCCTCATTCTCTCCTTTCACACCTTCTGTGAGTTAAAATCAACCCCACTGTGTAGGGTCCACAGGAACTGATCTTCCTGTCATCTCTTCTCTCCTCCCGTATCTGATGAGAGCGGAACACAGCCTTCCCGGGTTGCTGGGCTTGCGTCTCTGTGCCAAACCCTGTTGTCTTTCCCACACAACGGAAAGAAATGTGCAGTGAGTGCTTTGTGTGGAATTGCTTTGCAATTCAGCAATGTGAGTAGGCTCTAAGCACTTCACTGTATTGGGGGTTTACTTAGAAATGTAATTTGTTCATCACTGAAGGTCAATGTGCTTTTAAATTTTGACTCGGCCTTTGCTTCCTCAGTCCCTTGCACTTTGTTTACGTGAGCACCGTGCCTATGTCATGTGTCTTCTTCTGAAACATTTCGGCGACTCTGCATCGCTCTGGGGATAAAGCACAGGCTCCGGAAGCCCAGGTTCATGGCCGCCCCGTCGGCTCCACCTGGTTCCCTGGCGCTCCCCGCATGGTGTGCTGCCAGTGTAGCACCTTTACTTTGATTTTGGCCTGGGTCTGTACTGCCCCATCCCTGAAGCACTTCCCTCCTCTGTTATTTTATGACTTGTACTCGTATTTAAGATCTGGCTTATTTCCCACAGAGCGTTTCCTTCTTTCTCAGTTTATCCTTCCTGAACCAACGCCGTTCCCACAGCCCAGCACAGTGCCAGTCACATGGAGTGCCACGTGAGGCAGAGTAGACAGACACATAGGTGTGTGAGCATGCCCGCATCTCCTGTGTATATGTAAACATGCATAGCACCTATACCATTTACTTTCGGCATGCTTGTCTTTTTGACCAAAAGATAACATAAAGTTCCCAAAGGCAAGGGTGATGATGTCCACTTGTCTGTATGCCCCCCCAAACTCCAGCATCATGCTCTGTACCCGAGATATCTAGAGTGACTACATCTGGGGCATCTTGGAAAAGAGACAGGAGACATACGTGTCTATTCCAGGAATTTGTTGACACTTGTTCGATAGTCAAACTCTTTCTCTTTGCACTACTATAAGCTCTGACTTCGCAGGTGAGATGTTTTATAAGAGCCTGCAGGTAGGTGAAGGGTTGCGATCGAAAGACAGAGACACTCGACGGCAGCAGGGGTTTGTGGGTCCAGCTCACACTCCCAAACATCCCGATGCTCGTGTCTCTGGTTCAACAGTTAGAACAATTTCCTGCTCATCCATCACATGTTGGTTTCTGAAGAACAGAATTCTAATTTACCCCATCCGAGTGGGATTTCAGAAGCTTATGTTCCTTTTTGGGAATCAGTACAGTTTTTGCCCACTTTGCTCATTAGGAAAACAGTTTGGGGTCTTATTCACAGAAAGAATGGGCAGCTCTAGAGATAGTAGGATTGGGGGGAAATGTCTTATTCATTTTATGCAACAGCAAGAAACCGAAGGGACATCGCCTGCTCTGAGGGTGGCCCAGCCCACACCGTGGAACACCACCTTTGCTCCTGAATCCGTTTCTCACTGATGGAGCCACCTGAGCCTCGTCCCCCCTGCATGTCTCAGGGCCTGCCAACACAGAGCCCGGCCTGCTGAGGTCAGTCAGGAAGCCCTCGGCACTTCCGGATCCAAACCCCTCATGTGACCAGCAGCCTGGAGCCAACATCCCTCAAGTTAGCAAAAATTTGATGCCTTATAAAAGGGAAAGGTAGGAGGAAGATGATTAAGTCCAATTTCCTTTCCTTTTTGAATTTTTTACAGTCTTTCTCTGGGTTCATCGTGGTGAACTTGTTTCTTGTTCTGTTTGTTTCAATCGATGTGTTAAGCAGACTTGTTACTCAGCCTCACTTGACAGAATGTTACTGTTTCTCTACAGTTCGTTGGGTCCTTAGTCCCTACAGGGGCCTCTCTCCTGCAGCCCAGGCTCCCTGAAATCCATAGAACTAGACTCAAATTTAACTCGTTTTCCCTCACATTCTTCAGGTCGTGCTGTGCACGTGTCACAGAAGGTGCTTGTAGTATGAGAGCTGCTGCTGACTCAGATACAAGGAGCAAAGTAAAGGTTGGCTGAGGAAGTGCGGGCCAGGCCAGAATGCTGGCTGCGCGGCTGAGCGGGAGCGTGCGGGGGCGGGGCTGAAACGGACATCTGATGCCAACTAGTGTGCTAACGATCACGTTTCGTTAAAGAAATGCAATCCACCGGATGTCCACATGTTTCGAATCAAAAATTGCGGAGATGTGCAAAACTAGAACAAGCTGCTCCCTCATGCACGCCTGGATGCAGCAGCCAGCAGCCCACAGCCAACCTGTTTCATCTCTGTGGGCGCCCTTCCCCGACAAACACGGGATTGTTTTGAAACAAATGCAAGATGTGCACATTTCCTAATGTACCTAAGTTAAATACTGAAAATGAATTATTTCAATAAAGTATTAGATTTTTAAGTGATCAGCTTTGATAGTATAAAAGAATAGGGAGCCAGGTAAAGTTTTATTGTAATCAGTGGTATTGAGGTATGATGTGTATACAATAATGAGTACCCATTTTAAGAGTATATTTGGATGAGGTTAAATAAATTTACTGTCTTTCTAAGTTTAGTCAGCACATCTCCATCACCAACCAAATTCCCCTACACCTCTTCCCAGTCAGCAGACATATACCACCCCCACCCCCACCCCAGCTCCTGCTAGACACTGCTTGGCTTTCTGGCCTGTACATTATGCTTCTTTCTTATAGAATTTAATAACGATGGAATCCTACAATATGTATTTTTGTGTCTGGCCTCTTTTGCTCAGCACACTATTTTTGAGGTTTATACATGGTATTGTGAACATCAGTAGTTCATCCCTTTTTATTGCATTTTCACTCCACTGTATGATAATATCAAGACTTGCTTCTCCATTCCATTTGCCAGACACTTTTGTCCAGTTTGGGGAGATTACGAATGAGGCTGCTATGAACATTTGGGTGCAAGTTTCTGTATAGACATATATTTTTGTCTCTTGGGTAAAGAACTAATAATATAAATGCACAGTTGTACATTAAGCATATTTAACTCTATTAGAAATGCAAAACTGTTTCCCAGAGTGGTTGCCCATTTTATCTTCTCACGAGCAGTACGGTAAGTGTTCACTTAATGGCAGTAGGTTCTGCGGCTTTAAGTGCATTGATATAATAGCGAAACCAGTTGCACCATCAGATAATTGATATAAAGTAAAGTTTCTAAGGCATCGAGTCAATGTTATAACGAGATGACATTGAACAAAACAGCTTCAGTTCAAGGCCTGCTTCAGTCCTTGCCAGCGCTAGTACAGTTGCTTCACCCGTCCGAGTGTGATGGCGTCTGACTGTGGCTTTAATCTGCCCTGTGTTGTTGAGTGCCTGTGCCACAGGTGTGCTGGGTTTCTGCAACTCTGGTTGCCACTCCCTCAGCTCTGCCTGGGCTGCCCCGCCCCCACTCCCCGCCCCGCCCCCACACGCCACGGCAGCCCCGTCCACACACAGCCAGGACCGGGCTTCCCTTCGTCTTCATCGTCAGCCTGCAGTCCACTTCCTGGACACAGTCCTTCCAATTATTTTGTACAGTGTTCTGGGTTTGTTTCGATTTTTTGGAGGGGGATGCCAGGGATGTAGGTTATACTTTTCCTTTGTTACGCTGTAATGGCTGTAAGTGGCTGTAAGCGTAAGGTGAGTTTTGTGAAAGAATTGTCTACATTTTGAAATTTATCAAGGACCAAACCCAGAAAACTCAAGTCATGTTGTATGAAGAAAAAAAAAAAGAACTCTTTCAGTTATTATTCCTAGGCTCCCTCTCTGGTAGGAAGAGAACATGACATCGAGAAAGAAAAGGAAACCCATGCCCTGGAGTCTCAGGAGGCTGCAGACCAGGGGCGACAGTGGAGGACAGGGCCGCCCAGCAGTCTAAGGTGTGCCTCCCAGCTGTCTCTCTCCGAGGTCTGGCCCCGGGAACGGGGGTGTGTGGTGGAAGCGAGATGTGGGAGACCCGCAGCTGTTCCATACACAGCCCCCGTAAACGCCCCAGTGGATTTAATAGTTCAGCCTGGTCCGTGAGAAGGAAAACCTGGGGCGTAGGTTCTGGTGTGTCATAGCAGGGCCTGAGGCAGCTGGACAACTTGTCACTGGGGCTGGAGTGCTGTCCTGTGGGTGAAGACGGTTTCTACCGGAGGGCTGCAGCATTCAGGGTCGAATGTGCATCACAGCCAGACCTGAGAAAGGAAGCAGGATGAGGCTGAGCTAAACAGAGGTGTCTGCCCAGCCTTATCAGGTCAAGGAAAAGCTAGCAGCGGACTAGACTAGCAACGTCAGCAGGACTGAGGACACTCGTGTGGCTAAGGGGACAGGCTGAGTCATGTTCAGATGTCTAGAGATGTAAACTCTGCCTCCTGTTTCTGAGTTTATTAAAGCCATCTTGCTCGCTCTCTCTCTCTTTCTCCCTGTGAAAAAAGAGTGGGAGAAGAAAGCTTCATGGAGAGGCTAACTCATCAAAAGAGATTGACAGTACCCAAATTACATTTGATTTTGCATTTTCTTTTAGACACAAATGCATGAACACTATGCAGAGGGAGGGGCAAGGGATGTGGTTTGTGAGTTTCTAATGATTTGAGAGATTTATACATTGAGGAAGTTCTTTGCTTTCCAAGAACCATGGACCCAGGAGATGAGTGGTAGATTTTCTGCTCTTCATCTCCGTTTTAGAAGATAGGAGGTGTTCTGGAGCAGCAAATGTTTGGAAGTTACATCCTAAATCTAGGGATCAGACCAGGACGAGAGAGGGTGCCAAGGACGCCTCCTGACACAGATGGCGAACACTTGCTAGCTCGCCCTTCTGCTTACATGAGACAGAAGTAAGGAGCCAAAAATGAGCCTTTGTTTCTTCAAACACACATTCTTCCTGCACAGCCAAAGACAAAATATGTTCCCAGAGATGGAGGAGGCCCTGTGGGGATGTGGGCGATGCCTTAAAGCAGAAAAGAAGAAGTGGGAGGATCTGCTCCTCGGCCAGTTTCTCCAGCTTCCCCCTGGAGTGTGTGTGTGTGTGTGTGTGTGGGGGCAGGGGTGCGAGGAGGCGAGAGCTAGGGGCAGAGTGGAAGGCATTGTTGATCACGGACCCATAAAATCACGTTCAGGAGCAGTCATATTGGCAAATCTTCCTTGTATGGCCCTCCTATCTTATGCTCCCATGGACTGATACTATGAGCAATCCATTGTCATCATTCTGTTAAAATATACAGGGTTGGCAAAAGTAGGCTTACAGTTTTGAGTGGCATCCTTTTGAGTTAATAAAGCTGTTGTAATGATTATAACCTGCATCTCTCTTCCCATCCAAAGAACTGTTAGCCTACTTTTGCCAACCTCTGTGTTTTATCCTGGCATCATACTAAATATACCTTCCTCTCCCTCCTCCGGGATCAAATCGTTAATGAGGTAACAAAATAACACATTCGGGGAACCATTTAACCATGTCAACACATACTCCTAATACACCATATTTGTGGGTCTCTGTTCTTATTCAATGGATCATTTAAATGAGCACAATTTGGAATTATATTATGAGAACATGGTTAAGATTTTTAAAATATATTCATGCCTACTCTAACTTAGCACCCCTATTTTCTTGCTTTTCTGGTCACTCATCTAGTATTTATTCATGTATATATTTTGTACCTACTTATATTCAGAACATGAAATTTTATATACTGCCGCCTTTATCAGTCTCCATATTGGGCTTATTTTTACTGTAATGTCTACTTAATACTATATCATGTGCTTAATATAGCAACACTTTTGCAGATGCCATTCTGGGGGAGACAGAAACAGTTTCTATTATTCACTCTCATGAATAATGCTACAACAAACATTTTCCTAAGTATACCATTTTCTAATTTTGAGTGTCTACATTGAGATACTTTGTAAGTAGGACTATTAGGTCCAAATATGAATACATTTAAGGACTTTTAATACAGGTGTGGGTCAAACCGGTGCTTCAGTGAGCTGAACCACACCGACAACACCGCCAGGAATACGAATTTATCAGTGGTTTCCCAAATAGTCTCATTTGCATGTTACTATTTATAATTGTAGTTAATTCCATCCACATCATTTTTTTAAAATTAGGATTCCTTAAAGATTGGCCTTTGAGATTTTTACAATTCACACACCGCTCACTCACTGAGAATTAGTGCAGCTTAGTTAGGGAAACACTCAAGTAGAGACGAGCACAGGAGGCTCACACCGCTACTCCGGCCACTTCTCACTGTGTGTGCAGGGAGTTAGCCTCTCCAGAAAGTCAATCCCTTCATCTGGCAATGGGGGTGGGGACCCCTGCTTCACCAGGCTGGTGGAACGACAATCAGGTGAGCTCATCAGTGCCGGGTGTGCTGGAGCTCACAGGAGTTCTCACCCCTCCTTCCCTCTGTCTGTCCGCATCATCCATCCACCCACAGACCTCCCCAACTTCTTGTCAGGGTCACCCATGCACGTCCTTCGGTACAAAGCTCCACAAACCCTGTGTTTCCAGCCCTCGGGCTGATGGTCAGAGTGTCTAGGGAGCCGATCTGCGGCTCAGCAGCACCAGCGGAATCAGGCGCGAACCGCTGAGGCCACGTCTGCAGGACGCCGCACATTACCAAAGTGTTCATACAAATGAGAAGTACACTCAAAACGAGCTGCTTGGCATGGATTCCTCGTTTGGGACATGTCTATAGCCCACTTTCTCTTTTCAATGTCTTACCCAACTTTTCCTCTGTACGATTTCTCAGAGATATTTCAATCTGTTTATCTGCTTCTTTGTTGTGGCTTCAAGTAACACGTCAGCAGAATCTTGTATCCGTTGCATCCTACCCAGGAACAAGCTTACCTTATGGTAATAGGCATAGTTTGTCAAGCAATTGCAATGGCTGGAACTTGCATATCTGGATGACACTGTCCCTTGGATTTGTCTGCCTCACATCCTGTGTCTGTTTCCTGGGTGTCACTGTGCCTCTGCTGCCTGGGCCTATCTCTGCATGGACGGCCTTTGTAGAAGGAGCTGCCTTTATGAGGCCCCTTCTTCAAAGTCAGAACGACCTCTCATATGTCATAAGGTATGCAGCTTCTGAGTTGGAAAAGCATTAAAGATAAAAATTTTCATCTTCTTTTGTCAGGGTGGGGCAATTTGGGCGCTGCTGAAAGATTTTTCATTTTCTCACTTTTCTGGTGAGAACTTGGACTAGGAAATACTCAGGTGGCCTCACTTGAGGGGCTGGGCCAGTGTGTGGGGGCTGCCTATGGCTTCCCCACCACAGCAACTTGCAGGGCTGTAAAGCACACACCTGTGAAGGCTGGAGGCCTGAGAGAGGCTGTTATGCAGTAGGTCTGTCTGCAGAGAGACTAGAGGCTCGCCCCTGAATTTGTCATCTTCCTGGACAGGGCACAGTAAACAGCCCTGTCTCCAGTGTGGCTTTATGAGAAGTCTATCATTGAAAGTGTCAGAACTCACAAGGTGACTTCTGGCCAAGATGGAGGCATAGGTAGATCCACTGTGCCTCCTCAAACAACCAAAGGAAGGACAACAACAAATTTTAAAAAAACAAAAACAGAACTGCCAGAAAATCGAACTGTATAGAAGTCCAACAACCAAGGAGTTAAAGAAGAAACATTCATCCAGACTGGTGGGAGGGGCAGAGATGGGCAGCCAAATGGAGAGGACTTGCAGCCAGGCGGTGGCTGGAGGAATGGGTGAGGCAGCAGCTGGCGAAGTGGGTGGTCCCACATTTGCATGCGGATAAACCAGGAGGAAAAACTGGGGAGTTAGATGGACTGAGCAACCCAAGGTTCAGTGTGGGTAAATAAAGCTTCAAAACCTCTGGCTGTTCAAACCTGTGGAGGTTGCAGCAGTGAGAGAAACTTCAAGCCTCTCAGGAGAGCTTTTCCCCTGTGAGGGACCCACAGGGTCCCAGAATGTACACAAATCCACCCACCTGGGAATCAGCACCAGAGGGACCTAATTTGCATGTGGGTAGCAGAGGAAGTGACTGAAAGCTGGCGGAGAGCCCAGCAAGCAGCACTGTTCCCTTTCA
Source organism: Desmodus rotundus (assembly GCF_022682495.2). Classification (NCBI taxonomy): domain Eukaryota; kingdom Metazoa; phylum Chordata; class Mammalia; order Chiroptera; family Phyllostomidae; genus Desmodus; species Desmodus rotundus. The sequence goes on along the minus strand of NC_071396.1, from coordinate 16,879,991 downwards.
GACCCCTCCCACATAGATAGCACCACAACGCAGCAATGTGGCTTGCCTAGGCAAATACCTAAGGCTCTGCCCCCTGCTACGTAACAGGTGTACCCAGGCAACAAAATGGCCCAAATGAAAGAACATATCAAAGCTCCAGAAAAAAATACAACTAAGTGATGCAGAGATAGCCGCCTATCAGATGCAGTGTTCAAAACACTGGTAAACACTCACAGAAATGGTTGAGTATGGTCACAAAATAAAGGAAGAAATGAAGGCTACACAAAGTGAAATAAAGGAAAATACAAAGGGAACCAATAGTGAAGGGAAGGAAACCAGGACTCAAATCAATGATTTGGAACAAAAGGAAGAAATAAATGCCCAAGCAGAACAGAATGAAGAAACAAGAATTCAAAAAATGAGGAGGGTCTGAGGAATCTCTGGGACAACTTTAAACATTCCAACATCCAAATCATAGGGTGCCAGAGGAGAAGAGGAAGGGCAAGAAATTGAAAACTTATTGGAAAACATAACGAAGGAGAACTTCCCCAATCTGGCAAAGGAAATAGACTTTCAGGAAGTTCAGGAAGCTAAGAGAGTCCCAAAAAAGTTGGACCCAAGGAAACACACACCAACACACATCCCAGTTACATTACCCAAGATTAAACATAAGGAGAGAATCTTAGAAGCAGCAAGAGAAAAGGACACAGTTACCTACAAAGGAGTTCCCATAAGACTAGCAGCTGATTTCTCAAAAGAAACCTTACAGGCAAGAAGGGCTAGAAAGAAGCATTCAAAGTCATGAATGGCAAGGACCTACACCCAAGATTACTGTATCCAGCAAAGCTATCATTTAGAATGGAAGGGCAGATAAAGTACTTCTCAGATAAGGTCAAGTTAAAGGAGTTCATCATCACCAAGCCCTTATTATGTGAAATGTTAAAGGGACTTATCTAAGAAAAAGAAAATCAAAAACTATGAACACTAAAATGACAACAAACTCACAGCTATCAATAACTGAACCTAAAAAAACCAAAAACTAAGCAAACAATGAGAACAGGAACAGATTCACAGAAATGGAGATCACATGGAGGGTTATTAATGGGGAGAGGGTTGGGGGGGAAATGGGGGAAAAGGTACAGGGAATAAGAATTTGTAAATGGTAGGTACAAAATAGTGCAGGAGGTTAAGAATAGTATAAAACATGTAGAAGCCAAAGAACTTATATATATGACCCATGGACATGAACTAAGGGGGAGTAATGATGGAGGGAGGTGGGTGCAGGGTAAAGGGAATGAAGGGGGGATAAATGAGACAAACATAATAGCATAATCAACAAAATATATTTTTAAAAAAAGAACTCACAGTGTGGGAGAAATGTGGCCTCAGTCTCAGGCTTGTTGTCTACCCCATGTCTGCCTTCCTGATGCTGGGCATGGAGGGTGATGGAAACAGCCCACTTTTTCCCAGAGACCACTCTGCAGCCCTCGTCATGAAGCGACAGTGACTGCAGTGGTGACCCCACAATCATCACCCTGTGGCCGAGGGGCCTGACTCCCCCTTTGCCTCCAGGCTGCACCGATCGCTCTGTGGTTGGGGGCAAGGCCCCCAGCCACAGGTGCACTCTCCTACCTGGCAGATAGATCGTGGAGCCAGAATGAGATAGTATTGTAAGGGTTTTGGAAGAATGTTCAAATTCCATGCAGTGATTGGGGCAGGCGCTTCTGTGTGGACTGTTGGACTGATACACAATCATTTAAATCTGCACAAGGATGCTCTGATTGGGATTGTGTATGTTCCATGCCCCTCACATTGTCACAGGCCCCTTATGGAAGCTGCCAGAACATGCCTTTCTCCCTGAAGTGCTGCCCGCATATCCTTCCCCACCCCCATGCCACCACCTCCCTTTGTCTGCCTGACACCCTGGACTCAGCTTTCGGACTCAGCTATCTCTGTGCCCTTTCTGGCCCATGGACGGGCAATCGCTAGTCCTTGGCACCTTGCATGGGAATGCTCTGCATCCAGCTTGGCCTCCCTACTCAGTGGTCTGAAGTTGTTTCAGGGCACGACCTAGTCCTGTTCACTTTCTCATCCCTGGTTCAGGTTATTTGCTCAGTGAATATTGATCATAATGATGAGTGAATGTCAAATACTTGTTGCCAAGAAATAACAAATTGAAGTAGTAAGGTGAGTGGACTCTTGCATATTTGCTGTAAAACTTGTGAAGGAAACTCAACACCTACCTTTATATAAATAATATAAATACATGTGCATTACGTAGCACATTAAAGGGAGCATCTTATCAAGTACTGCCGAAGTTATTACCAAAAGTTTCCAACTGAGGATCCATGACCACGTGACAGACCAGGTGCTGTAGCCTCTGTGTAAGAGGCAGGTTGCAGACTCATTGTTTCGGCAGCAACTGCTGGGACCACGCGTTCAGCGGGATGCGGTCCGGGGTGCAGAAAAAAGGGTTTCTGGATGCAGTGCATTTGGAAAATGCTGGGAGAAATCTCTGTGCATGAAATCCATCACAGTTAAAACGCCATGTCACAATTTAGTGTCTAGGTGTCCTGCTCTCTCTTCTGTCTTGTTTGACTAATTTACTTACTTATGATTTTCAGCCTCTGCGGTGACATGGCGCCTGGCTTCTTTTTTCAAGGGAAGCTCAACCCGCAGCACAGTCCTTGACACGCTGCACTGGTCCGTGCTCTTCCTGGTGCAGGTATGCAGACCCACCCTCCCTTTTGGGTCGTGCCCGGGGATCCATGGCCATTCCTGTTGTTCTTGTTGATTTCTGAGAATGGAATTTGTTCTGGGGAGTAAAACTCATGTGTCAGGGGTGACCTTGATGACCTTGTCTTGCCTACTTAGAAGTATGTGTTTACAGTATGACATTCAAGGTCCCCGAAGACCCCTTCATCTTCTTTGTTATGTGATGAATGCAAATGAAGAATGCATTGTTCGAGAGAGAAGGGAAAGGGTGTGCTCACGTGGTTCTTAAAATCATGAGACTTACCTACAACTCCGTGGGAATCAAGGATATGATGTATATGTTAGTGTTATAACTGTTTATAAGTGTAATATCTGCAGCTCAAACTTCTAACAGAAAGATGTAAACTTCTTATTTTATCCATCCTTTGTCTAGGCTTAGACAAAACTAGTGCTGGATTATAAACTAAGTGACTGCCCATGCGAATTAATGATCCCTTGATCTCTAAGGTTTTCTGAAAGTTACTCCTTTGGGATATTGTGACATAAATATGACATTACAGAAAAATACAGTATTTGACAGTGTTTTGATTAACAAAGTCTCCCGAAGGGAGTATTCTGAAATGAGGTTCTCCTACGATATAAGCCTGTATCTCAGGAGGTTTAATTCCAGTCAGACTCCTGGGATGGGCGGTGCGTGAGTAAGGATTGTCACAAAGGGGCAATGTGTTAGAAGATCCACTGCTGTGCTGTACTTGACTTTTTAAATATTATCGTGAATGTGGTTGGCTCATTGAAGTGCTGGTACAATTTAGAAAGGTTTCTCATCTGTATAAATCTTATTTTCAAAAGAAAATTGTAACTGCTTCTCTGCCCACCCCACCCCCACCAAAAAAAAGTCTGCTGAAAACCACGTTAGGGAAGTAGCACAGACTTGAGAATTAGATGTGAGACCTAGCTTTGCTGTTTAACCTACTACCTTGGGGATTATTTCTGTGCTTTAAAAAGAAGAGTATTATTACTTAATTCAGAAGAAAGAATGGGAGTGGGGAGGGAGGAGGGGAGAAGTGATCAGTTCACAATTGCAATGGACCAAATGCACCAGGTCACCTTTACTCTTAAGGAAGCTTCAAGTAATAATGGCTTGTTTCCACGAGTCTCCAAAGAATTTCCTCCTACTTTCTGTGAGAGTCTGAAATCCATAATTAGAGTTTAACCTCCCTGATTTAAGGCAGATGTTGCAACTGGTCACCTACATATTCTATTTCATTTGAGTATTTTGCAGCTTTTGGCCCACACAGAACTGATATGCATATATTAAAAAAAAAATTGCCAAATCAAAAAATCCAGAGTTCACATAAAAATCTGGCTCCCCAGGCTCCTCTTTCTCTGTAAGTTGTGCTACAGTTAAACTAGCTCATTGGGCCAGAAACCTTGTTGCAGAAGAGACACCTCCCTGTCCTTACCTTCTCTGCACCTGACCCTGCAGACATTCCAGAGCTGAGCTCCAACCCAGTGTGTTCAGCCCTCCCTGTGACAGGCACTGCTGCTCCGGCTACCTCCACAGATTGACATCCACACTCTGAGGGTGGAGCTGGCGCTTCAGAAGTTTTAAAAGGCTCTTCAGGGGCTCTGATGTGCAGCGAGGTCTAGAGTCACTGCTTGAACACCTTCCTTTGCCTCTGTCTGATGTCACCTCCCTCATCTGCAACTGCCCAACATTATCTTCTCCTTTCCATTCTTGTCCCTACTCAATCTATTCTCCAACAGCCAGAATAATTGTCTTTAGGTAGAAAAGCATATGATCAATTCCTGCTTAAACCTCTTCGATAACAAAGGGACAATAACTGATAATGATCCTTTATCCATTGGTTGGATAAAGCCCCTGAGTCCAAGCTTTGTTGGAGGAACAAATCATCGAGGCATGAGCTTCATGGTGAAATGGGGGAGAAGGCATAAAGGATGCGACTGGGGATGCGGGGGCCGTTGGCTCCATTCCCTCCTCAGTACCTCCCACTCCTCTGCTGCCCTAGGCGGTGACCCTGGTGTACCACCGACCTGCCCAACAACGCCTGCTGCCAGTCGGGGCGCTGATCTCTTGCACTAGCAGCAGTTTATAACTGGTCAGTGACAGTACTGTAGGATTAACTTTATGGCACAGCCAGCAGTTTATTAACTGTCAGTCTTTTATAGTCTCATGATTCACTCGGCACTGTAAGTTGATATGGCAGTTTTGAGGCAGAATGACAGAATTAGGGGCGTCTGTCAGGGTGGGGTTATGGCTGCCGTGCTGTCTCCTGCTGCTCAGACACACAGGCCTTCCTTTCACCACTGAGAAGTGGCAGCCCAGTGACTCACCTGAGCTGCCACGGAGACTGTTTCGTCCCAGTGACCACAGAGAGACTCCACGGACTTGCTTTAACCATTCAGAGTTCTCGTTTAGACTAATCTCCGGTAACTGCACGTGGAATGGAAAATGATAAGGCATCAGCAGAATGTTTTCATTGAAAAGGACACCCTTGGAGGTTTAGTGATGTTATTTTAACCAGTTTTAAAAGAAATCAGTAAATGCAAGGTTCATGGAAGCTGAGTGGAAACATGGGTCCATGTCGGCACCCCTTGTGCCTGGCAGAGTCAACTTGTATTTCCTACTGGTGACAACGTTTGTCTTCAGTGTAAAAGCATCAGTGTTTCACCAATTACATTACAATAAGTACAAAATGTGCATGGGACATTTGGGTGATGCAGACCAATAATGATGCTATAAAAACGTAGTTACCTAGGAATTGAATTCACGCCTGAGGTAGAGCTACCTACTTTACCATAAATTAGTTTCATTAATGAAGATAAAGTGTGTTCAAGGACCTGATTTACCCAAGTAATAAACCTGTGCGAGCTATCCTTTCATTTATGAAAACAGTTGGTATTTTAAGCTTCCTCCAAAATATTTATTTGGGGGGAAAGTGGAGAACACAATACACAAAGAGGCACAAGCACACACACCCTGGACATCCCTGGAGACACAGCACAGGGCGGGGCGGTTACAGAGAGGCCTGGGGCTCCGTTCTGCACCCAGGTGGACTGGCCTTGCACAGTCTTCACCGTGGTGGGGAGAGCCGTAACCAGCCCAGTTTCGGCCTGTCTTTGAAGGATTCAGGCAGCAAACCTTTTATCTTTTAGAGTTCTACATCAGAATAGGAAAAGCTATTCAAATACTATGCCACCATTTTTTTTTCCTTAAATTTCTTATCTCTTTGAGGGCCCTGGTTCTGTACAGGGGAAGATTAAAATCTGTTTGAAATCTACCATATTGCCGCCACACAAAACAGCCACTGAGGGGAAATGGATAGTGTCTGAAATGAGCCTCGGGTTAAGCATACCTCACTTTGCATTTTTCACTAGTGTTTTCATTTTCTGTGAACTACCTTTAATTAGAGAACTACCTTTAGTTGTATTCACTGACCTGTAATTGGTTAGGATTCATTTAAAACCTCTAATGTGTAGGGGGAACGTGCCCTGTGGATATTACAAGGCAGACACTTTGCCACTTTGTGATACAGAGTTGGTTGTGCGGGTTTGTACTATTTTATATTAATACATGAAACGGCCCCAAATGTGTGTGTTTGTCGTAGATACTTACTATTATCCCGAACCTTTCTGATTCTTGATACTGCTCTGGCACGTCGTATTGACTTTTGAGAATGTCTATTTTGGAACAAAACATATATATTCTTTAGGATCCTCCATGCTTGGGCCATATTCTTAGACTTTAATAAATATCTGTGCAATGAGTGAATGAATAACTGAAATGCATTTCAATTTTAGACACAAGCGAATGAAATTATACCAGAGCTAGAGCTGACTTCACCAATGAACTAGATCCATAAACTAGTGAGCAATGCACGAAAATGCATCAGATCAGAGACTGTGTCTGGTATGCTCTGTTAGAGCAGAGAGAGGGCCATCGCTTGTGAGGAATTTGGACAAAGTCAAAAGACCAGAAAGCTAATGCTTTGTTTGGTAGCAAATCCTGGTTCTGCTGAGGCAAGGCTGCTTGCTTCCCTGTCCTCCTTCACCGGTGTTTTCATCTTTGAAGTTTTATTTCTGTTATGGGACAGAGGCGTTCGAGTATAAAGACTCCTGATCAAGGTGCCCTTTCCTCCCCATCACCAGAGTCACGGGGCCAGACTTCCAGAGGGTCGGCACTGCAGTGGGCTGTACATCCTGGTCTGCCGCACCGAGCAGCTTCCGGGGGGCCCAGTGCAGTGACACGTCACCCAGACAAGCCCCCAGGCCTCCGTCCACTTATCCCTTAGATCTCTGACTTTTCTTGGGAAAGCTCAAACACAATAAAAGTGATCTGCTTCCTGTTGTTTCACTCTTACATTTTACAAAAATGTGATGGTCCAAACTCATCTGTTGGTCTTAACACTGACATCGAGTTATTTTCTCAACAGTTGTAAAATTTCACTTTGAATTTAAATTCCATTCTTAGTAGAACTATAAATTGTCCTCAGGGAACTATGAAGTTAATGTATTTCAGATTTCTAAATCATATTTGCATATGGGGAAGTTTAAAAAATAAACCGGTTTTCTTTATCAGAATATTAGTAATATGATCATTGATAACTTTGATGACAAATGTTCTGACGTCAACAACTTCCCTATTGTTAGTTTGGTCATATCAGCGTTCAAACATGTTTTTCTTTATATTATTAGCTGTCTTCTCTTCAACATTTTTATCTTCTACCCTTGTTTTTATTCATGTATCGGTATTCTGCTTTAAAAAAAAAAAGATGTTAGATGGGTTATAACAAGAATAAAATGTAATTATAAATAAAATAGAAAATTAGAGTAGGACAAATATAAATTAAACTGGAGAATCAAGAGACAAGTATTAGTCCCAGTGAGGGAGACCCCAGGACCTGCGACTGCTACTCTCGATCCTCAGGCTCGACTCTATTTTTCTTGGCAGCTCAAGCAAAATTTAGGTAACGATCTTGTTATTGAAAAATAAATCCTGAAGAGAATCAGTGCTTTGTCTAACATTAAAGTATTCATCCTGTAAGAAGAGAAATCACACACCTGGTGGGACTGGAGGAGAAGGAGTGCTTCCGAGACTGTGGGGCCCAGAGCGAGGCCCCCGCAGCAGCGCAGCGGCGAAGCGGTGTGGCGGGTGGGCCAGCGGGTGGGGCAGTGGGCTCAGACCACGGCTCACAGCCTCCAGGGTGCAGTGCCTGTGTCCTGACTACATGTGTGTTGCCAGCCTATTTTACTTACTTTTGTAACCATGTTTCAACCAATGGTTTAAAGAAACCAATTGAAGCAAGGATTTTATGTGTGGAAATCCATTGACCTTTTAACCTCAGTGGGCCCAGAGGCCTTGATTTTGTCTTCTGTTCAATACCATTGTCAGAATTGAATTCCCACTGTTTTATGGAATCAAGTTAAAACTGTACTTATAAAATTATCTAGGTTCCCATAAAAGCGAGGATAGTTTTAGTGTTTCAAATTCTGTAGTTTATCTTATTTGGCATAAAATTGTGTGCTTGCCTAACACAGTATTCATTACATTGACTGCTTTTGGATATATATATTTTTTATTTTGTTGCTCTTTAAGCTTTAGAAAAATGAACAAGTCTGTATATTTTCTTTGAGAACACTGAACAAAGAGAAGTAAACTTCCACTTACTTTACTAAATAAGTTCTTGTATTAATGGAAAAACTTTATATCATTGTCCTACTGTTGAAAAATAACTCATTTTAAATCTTCTATTAAGTCCACGGCCTATGGCAATATGCAAATTGTCACAGTGGATCGTCATACAGGCGTGGCACACAATTCGATCATTTCAGAAAGGAAGAAAATGGGAATCGCATATTTTGCAAGTGGCATTCTATAAGACAGAGTTAGAAATACCTATGCATGAATTCTGGCCTTAAAAGATTGAAAAAACTATTTTCAATATTGAAAACCAGTTGAAATAGACCTATAAGAAAAGATGAACTGTCAGTTAACAGCCCTGCCCTATGTTAACAAACAACGTATTTCCAAATACCACATTAAAACAAAGTATGTACTAAAACAGGGCAGCAAATAGAGCCAAGTAGAGTAGCCCAGATCTCATACTTAATCCTTCTCTCGCTAGGTTCCTAGGCCTTTGAGCATACTGTTAGCTTCTGGTTGCACTACATCTCCGTTCTATCAAAGTCACAGAAATTTGAGAGCCTGTCTCAGAACTGTAAACAAAACGTCACCCTGTCAGTGCTGGCAGCTGTCCTTTGGGGACAAGTTTTCCACTGATAAAGACCATTTTAATTTTACACTAAGCCGAGTATTTGACCTGACCGCAGTTCACACAATTTAATCTGCTTCACCATTTCTCCTTTACAAAGCTCGGCGGGGGTCCAGTCCCTGTGTGAGTCCCCTGGCTCCTATTGTTACCTCAGATTAACTGATTTAAGTGTCAGTGTAGCCCTGGGAAATAGGGGACCTACAAGAAAACAAGAATATAGAAAACCGTCCTGAGTAATCCCCACCTACTTCCTAGGAGGGAGGGACCCTGATCACTGGATCTTTCCCGTTAGTGCAAACCCTTAGGCTCTAAAGGCGGCCTCTCCCCGGGGCAATTGGGCCCACAGGGGGCATGAGGCGAGGTCTGGAGCCCTGCTTGGTTGTCACATCTGATAGGGGAGTATGTGGCACCTGGTGGCCAGAGGCCCAAAGTTTGCAGGATGCCACCCCCACAGGAGTTACCCTGACCAAATGTCCTGGTGCAGAGGTGGAGAGACTGCCCTAAATCAGTGCCTTGAAGAGAATAGTCAGTAATCAGCAGAAGGATACAAATGTGAATGAAAAAGTGGAGGGTGTGTGACTACCCTGAGGCAGGGGCTCTGGGGAGAGAGACTGGAGGCATCCAGAGAGAGGATGGCCTCGCCCAAGAGGCCCTGGTGAGATGTCTGTGGAAGTGTGCTAATGCAAGATTCGTTGTCCGCCCTCAGAAATACCATGCTTTGCCCTGGCTAATGTGGCTCAGTGTATTGAGCTCCGGCCTGCAAAGCAAGGTGTCGGTGGTTCAATTCCCAGTGAGGGCACATGCCTGGTTTGCAGGCCAGGTCCCCAGTATAGGGGCCTATGACAAGCAACCACACATTGATGTTTCTCTCCCTTTCTTTCTCCCTCCCTTCCCTTCTAAAAAAAAAAAAAAAAAAGAGAGAGAGAGAGAGAGAGAAATACCACGCTCTTCCGTACAATCAGATGTAGGGGGTCGTCTGGCTCCGTTTCAGCCTCTAGCTGTGCCTTGGGTTAGACTCAGTTTCCTAAAACTGGGCTGTTGCCACTTGTCCCCCCACCCCCTCGGGACCCCAGCCAGGCCCTGGGGGCTCTACCATTTGAGGAAACGTATTTAACTTCTCTGAGCTTCAGTTCTCTCATTTGTATGAATGAAAATGACATTTCCCGGGATTGTTGCGAGGCATAAATGAGTATCTATGGCAAAGCAAGTTCTTAACCAAGATGTTAACCCCTCAGCCTCCTTTAAGGGGCGTTCTAAATTTGCTTCCTGAAGGGAGAGGTCCCGTAACCTGTGGTGCTCCGTCGTCTTCAACCCAAAGTAGTGCAAACACGTCAATCGTAAACGTCCCCGCTCTGCCTCTCCCATATTCTCAGAAGTTCATCTGTCTTTGATCCCCGCCCCCCCCACACTGCTGGGCAGAGGCCACCTCCTCAGGGAGTCAGGCCTCCTGTGTCATCGCTCCTCAACCATCTCTCTGCCACCAAGTGTCCTGGGATTTTTTGTTCCCCAATAGTACTTTACCATACTGGTTTTCAAAAAAGGTCCAATGATGATTCTTTAACTTTGTTCAAACTACATTATCAAATTATCAATAAAGTAATACTAGCATTAATACTTAATGTTCTAGATGCCGTGTATTTGAACGCTAAGTTTATTCAAGTCCCCTAAGCACATTGTACACATTTATTGGTACATATCCCTCTTCTTTCAAGAATAATAATATCGCATGTTGATGTATCTATGGTTTAAAACTGCTTCCGGACAGGAAGTTGTATAGGGTAGTGGATATGGGCATACGCTTTGCATTGGGCAGCTCAGGGTCCAAGTCTTGGATTAAAACTTACCTGCTGTGTGTCCCTGTTTCCTGACTTACTTAGCTTTGCCTTCCCGTTCTGCACCTGAGGGTAGTTGGACCCCTTCCTGGACGGACAGACTGTGTACATGGTGTGAGGAGGTGTGTAGAGGACTTGCTCCGTGCCTGGGAATAGTAAGCGTTCAGAGGATGGTGATTTTAGTTTAGACCTTGCAGAGGCCCTATTGGTTCAATTTTATGTCAGAGGGAGGTAGGGAGAGAAAAAGTGATGTCCACAGGGATTGTGAAGTGTCTTACCTCAAATCACACAGCTTTGAAGGGCTGGAGTGACCCCCCACCCCCTAAGCCCCCAGGCCAGTACTGCCTCTAGCCCCTGCACTCCTAGGGGCCAGACTGAGTTTTACATCCTCTACTATGTTCTGAAACTTGTTAAGCACTCCAGAAACAGCGGATGGTAAGACAACTTCAAGAATTCCCGTGAAGAATAGAAGTTGTGGATGAGCACACCCAGAGTCCCTGAGCCCATGGTGACCCCGGGGTGTACGGCTCACAGCCAAGGGCACAAGTCCTGTGTCCCAGTGCTGACGAGAGCCCGTGCACACGCACTGCATGCTTGCATTGGTTAAATGGAGCAGCGTTAGTAATGGAGAGGTGTTTAAATGAAACACTGTTAAGTTTTAAAAAGTGTTTTATTATCATTGGTGTTATTTGACACTAATATTTCGGAAAGAACGTATGTCTTTGAATAGGTTTATATCTTAAAGTCTTTAACTGTATTCTCTTCTATATTAAGTATAAAATGCTACAGTTACATCAATTCTTCCCTTAATTTCTAATTTTCTTTTTGTTTTTAAGTATATTTTATTGATTATGCTATTACAGTTATCCCTTTTTTTTTTCTCCCTTTTATCCCTCTCCGCCCTGCATGCCCCCTCCCTCCAAATCCCACCTCCTTAGTTCATGTCCATGGGTCCTACGTATAAGTTTTTTGGCTTCTCCATTTTCTATGCTATTCTTAAACTCCCTCTGTCTATTTTGTACCTACCAATTATGCTTATTCTCTGCACCTTTCCCCCCATTCTCCCACCTCCTTCTCCCCACTGATAACCCTCCATGTGATCTCCATTTCTGTGATTCTGTTCCTGTTCTCATTGTTTGCTTAGTTTGTTTGTTTTTTTTAGGTTCAGTTATTGATAGCTGTGTTTGTTGTCATTTTACTGTTCATAGTTTTGATCTTCTTCTTTTTCTTAGATAAGTCACTGTAACATTTCATATAATAAGGACTCGGTGATGATGAACTTCTGTAACTTGACCTTATCTGGGAAGCACTTTATCTGCCCTTCCATTCTAAATGATAGCTTTGCTGGATACAGTAATCTTGGATGTAGGTCCTTGCCTTTCATGACTTTGAATGCTTCTTTCCAGCCCCTTCTTGCCTGTAAGGTTTCTTTTGAAAAATCAGCTGATAGTCTCATGGAACTCTTTTGGAGGTAACTGTGTCCTTTTCTCTTGCTGCTTTTAAGATTCTCTCCTTCTCTTTAATTTTGTATAATATAGTTATAATGTGTCTTGGTTTGTACTTCCTTGGGTCCAGCTTCTTTGGAACTCTCTGAGCTTCCTGGATTTGCAAGTGTATTTCCTTCACCAGATTGGGGAAGATTTCCTTCATTATGTTTTCCAATAAGTTTTCAACTTCTTGTTCTTCCTCTTCTCCTTCTGGCACCCCTATGATTCAGATGTTGAAACTTTTAAAGTTGTCCTGGAGGTTCCTAAGCCTCTCCTCATGTTTTTAATTCTTGTTTCTTCATTCTATTCTGATTGAATGTTTATTTCTTCCTTCTGCTCCAAGTCATTGATTTGAGTCCTGGTTTCCTTCCCTTTACTATTGGTTCCCTGTGTATTTTCCTTTATTTCACTTTGTATAGCCTTCATTTCATTATTTTGCAACCAAATTCAACCAATTATGTGAGCATCCTGATTACCAGTGATAGGTTGGCTATCTCTTAATCACTTAGTTGTATTTTTTCTGGTGCTCTGATCTGTTCTTCATTTGGGCCATCTGTTTGCCTCAGTGCACCTGTTACGTAGTAAGGGGTGGAGCCTTAGATATTCACCAGGGCGGGGCAACCCATTTCACTGCATTGTGGTGCTCTATGTGGGGTAGGGGTCTACGAGGGAACAATGCTGCTTGCTTGGCTCTCACCCCACTTTCTGTCACTTCCTTCACTTCCCACAAGCAAAGTGGGCCTTTTCAGGTGCTGATTCTCAGGTGGGTGGGTTTGTGTATGTTCTAGGGCCCTGTAGGTCCCTCCAATGAACTCTGCTATGAGGCTTGGAGTTTCTCCTATGGCCACAAACCCCACAGGTTTTTATAGCCAGAGGTTTTGAGGCTTTAATTCCCCAATGCTGGAACCCTGGGTTGTGTGGTCTGTCTTGCTACCCAGTTGTTCCTCCCGGCTTATCTGCACACAAGTGTGGGACCACCCAATATACCAGCTACCTCCTTGTCACACTTCTCCTCTCCAGCTTCCTGTTTCTGCCCCTCCTACTGGTCTGGATGAATGTATCTTATTTAACTCCTTGGTTGTCAGACTTCCATATAGTTTAATTTTCTGGCAGTTCTGGTTATTTTTTGTTTTTAAATTGGTTGTTGTCCTTCTTTTGGTTGTGCGAGGAAGTGAAGTGTATCTACCTACTCCTCCATCTTGGCTGGATCTGATTTTATTTTTCTTGTTTATAAACAAGTAGACATTGTTTTCTTAATATTTTAAAAATATTAATTCTTTTAAGATTCTTACTGAAATCACATAAAACTTTGCTGATTTGTACTAAATTAATAGAAAGTCAAGACTTGGAATGCTTTTTGTTTGTCTTGTTTTATACATAGTACATAACTCAAATTCAAGGAACAAGTATTGATAGTACTGCTTTCACGGAATCTGTTATGAGGTGAAAGGAATGATACTCACAAAGGGTAGCACCTCCCAGGAACCAGAAAGCACTAAAGCTCTTTAACCATTCTGTGTTTTTAGGATAGTTCATCTTTCACTGCAGTCTCTGTTCTTGTTGAAATTTGAATTAAAAATACATCACTTTGGTTCCAGTATTATGATAAATTCATTGATTAAGTCACAAAGTTTTAGTTCTAAGACTGAAAATTGAAGGTAACAATTTAAAAATACATGCATATGCATATATATACACTGCTATTTTGTTTTATATACCACATCATTTTGTTTTAAAATAATAGAAACCTTCCCATTCTCTCCAATGAATTTTTAATAACAATCAGGGTGAAAATGTGATTTGTTTGGATGTCACTAATTTGTATTGTTGTAAAATACAGAATGGATTTTTCTCCATCACTTTCCTTCAAGGGAGAACTTGCATTGAAGTGCCGGAGATTTAAGATGCAGGAGGAATGATAAGAAATAAAACACTGAGGGGCCTCACCTCAGCTCTGAGCACCGCCTTAGTGCCCAGAAAGGTGTAGGCTGAGGCTTAGGCTAAATAAACATTTGCATAAAAAGATGATAAGTAGATGAATAAAAATGTAAATTTCTCTGACTAGAATGCTTCTGCTAAGTGAAAAAATCACAAAGTGCCAGGGCTTCTGAAGTAGGTATTTGATAATGCTCTGGGTGAAGAATAAAGTAAAATTGGCCCTCAAATTAGTTAAACTATTGAGTGTTGGAATTGCTTATACTTCCCCGTCCTTGTACCGGGTATGCAAAGAGACATCCCAAACCCGAGACTGTGATTGGCTGTGCACTGTGTGCCCAAAGGCCGGACCACATTCAGGTGGGCACAGCAGAAAAGCAGAAGGCTGTGCCCTCCTAGGGTTACATTCCAGATGGCGCAGAGGGGGCGCAGAGCTGTGCGCGCACACGCAGTGCCCGGGGAGATCACCCTCATTGCGTGTGTGAAAGTATATCGAGGCAACAGAGACTCGTGCCCAGAAGGAGGTGGAGGGGCAGTGTCCTTTTACAGAGAGTGTTCGAGAACGTCCTTTCTTGTCAGTTCCCACTGGAAGAGGGGCTGGAAGAAATACTCAGGGAAGCAGCTGTGCCAAGGCCCTGAGGTCAGACCGTGCTATTGTTGCTGGGGGAGGCCAAGAGGTGCCCATGTGCCTGGAGGAGAGGGCAGGACTGTGGTGAGAGGGGTCTCACATCAGTAAGGCCATGAAGACCGTGCAAAGACCTCGGATTCCATGCTTAGTGGCCTGGGAGCCCTTGGAAAACTGGGCAAAAGGGTGACCTGTGGAAGCACATTAGAATGGTCATTGTGGCTTCTCTGGGAGCAAGAGTGGTTGGGGAAGGAGCTGCACTCCATCAACAGTGCATGCGAGCGTGAGGGGTGGAAGTGAATCATCCTGTCTCGGCACAGCCACACCTAGCTGCGAGGACGGCAGCCGTGTGGCCAGCTAAGTGTATAATTCCAAGAAAAGGGAGAATACGAGTAGATACGGGTATCATCCATGAGACAGGACATGAAGTAAGGAGGCCCCGTTTGTGGAGGGGAGGGCATGAGTTCAGATTTGAACAAGAAGAAGAGGAGAAGCTTCCGGACTCCACGTGGAGGGAAGGGGCCCCCAGGAGGCCTGCGTGGAGCTGTCTGGTGGGAAAGGATTCGTAGATTTTCACGTTGCTCTCCATCAGTTCGAGGCCTGGGAATGAGAACATGCAAAGTGAGGCGGGCCAGGAACCCTAGGGACTGCGGAGGCTTCCAAGCACTGGGCTGGAACAGACAGAGAGTGTCACCTGACCCTCAGGGAGAGAGGCATTGTCCGGTGGAATTCCCGTTTTCTTCAAAGTCAGTACATTTCCTTTTTGCCCTAACACCCAGCATCCCTTGGATTCACATTCCAATGTGTACTTCCAACTTAATGTGAAAGCAAGTTTTTGGAGACATAATACTTAAAATTGCTGAATTGATCCCAGCTAGGCAAAATAATCACCAAAAGAAAGGGCTACATTAACATAAATTGAGCATATTTCATGCAAATGCACTTTCTCATCTTAAGAAAAAAAATCACTTAAAAATAGAAATTTGATTCTCAAAAATTGCCCCATACAGGAAATTCACAAGAAATACTTTTCTCTCTGCTTTGGAAAAGGACCATCATTTAATGGTTGATATGGTTCTGGCCGGGTAGCTCCGTTGGTTGTAGTATCATCCCATACACCGAAGGTGAGCAGGTTCGATCCCCAGTCACAGCATATCTGAGAGGCAACAGATTGATGTTTTTCTCTCTCTCTTTCTCTCTCTTCCCCCCTCCCTCTGCCCCCTCCTTCCTGTCTCTCTAAGGGCAATAAACATAACCTAAGGTGAGGATTTAAAAAATAAATAAATAAAAGGGTTGCATATGGTTATTTTTGTTAGTATTCCTAAATATTCAAAATGTTTGTGTGACAGGTAGTGGCTGAAACTTTTTAAATAAACATTTATTACTAATTCATTTGGTCATAACAAAACACCTCAGCATGTATATGTGTACATAGTAACCCAAGAGAAAGGCATGCACTGAGTTGGGACCCTGCAGAGTGTCTGAAGTTGAAGTACTTAAGCTCTTGGGACCTCAGCTAAAGGCAGCAGGAACTGAAATCACTCTGAGAAGTCTGCCAGGCATGGATGGGGTCATCAGGGGATGGGCCCTTCCCACACAGAGGAAGCCATCTGGGGCTGGAGAAGCAGAGATAGTCCTGTTCCAGGAACGGATGGGATTGTCCAGGGTCACAGAGTGGGAGCCGGGCGGTGAGGGGCAGGGAGGGCTGAGCCCAGACCTCCACAAGGCAAGGTTGTCATTTTAAACTTGCCGGAGCCCATCAGACTCGAGAAGAGAGGCGTTGGTAAGGGTGATTAGGAACTTTGAAAGGTTTGCTTCTGAGAGTAATTTTTAACAATATTATGAATATACCTTGTGTTTGCTCAAAGAATTTTCCCTTACTCAATAAGTTGTTTGAACATTGTCCTGATTCTTATCAAACAAATAAAAATAAAATAATTTAAAGGTCAGAGCTTAAGCTTTGCATTGTTTAGCTAAGAGACAGAGAATATAGTCCATGTGTTCAGTTTAATTTAAATAAAATGTCAGCCCAAGGGCATAACTGCTCAGCAATTATCTGAAGACAGATTTCAGTGACATTAAGCTGTGTCCTTCATGTCCAGCTGAGGGCCTCATCATACTGTAATTCATCCATTTGAAGTTTTAAATATTTTTCCTCGGGAGAACATAGCCAATCATACTTTTAAATGAATTTAAGTGTTTTATGTGGTATTAACCCTTTCTGTTCAGTCTGTGCATGTCCATAGTGGGTGAGACAGCTCTCTCCATATTTTGATGTACAATGGAATGTTCACTCCTAGATCTCCTAGACCGAGGGGGGAGGGATCCGGCCCCCTGGGACATACCATGTGAGGGTTCCCCCAAGACCCAGTGGAAGGGAAGATCAATTGTGAGTGCAATCAAAGAGTACTTATTTCAATGTTTTGACAAGGATCCTGAGGCAAGAGGCTCCAGGGAACACAACTATCTCAAAACAAATTTGCAGTTTCAAATGTTACCAGATTTTAGGGCTGTTCCCTGGAGGCTAGTTTCCTGAAATCTGTCCCAGGTTCATTCTCTTGCATCTGAAAGGCAGTCTCTGTGTTAGGCGTTTTAAGCAAAACAGAAACGTCTTCCAGATAAATATTCTGGAATCGGTCAGGCTGAGGGAAACGATGGGTCATCTCTCTTCTGAAGAATCTGGCCTTGTTGAAGAGGGTGCCGTTCGTCTTGGAGAGGAGTTTTCACGCACGTGGACCAAGCAATCAGGAACTGGGGGCTGTTTCTACACAGTTTAAGATAATTAAGGGGCAAGAGTCAACATTCCAGAATGTAAACTCTAGAGATGATTTCTGTGGCAAAAATAATTGCAGGCTTGCGGTTACAAGTTTGAAAGACAGACTCTGTTGGAATAAGAAACAGCAGCTGAGAGGAAGGGTGGGTCGCACTGGTTTGCCTTTTGTCAGCGAACTTTCAGGACAGCAAGGGGCCCCACCACCCTGCTCAGTCCTAGTAGGACCTACTGAATACTGGTTCCAACTCAAGGGGAAGCTGGGGGTTTGCAGAAGATAATCACAGAGATGAGTGGCAGGACAGAAGGCTGCAAATGTTTGGAAAACTTAGAGCTCGTCATGAAGGACTGATACAGTCAGTGACTCCTGAGAGAAGACAGAGGTCAGAGGACAAAGGTCAGAGGACAAAGCAGACAGGAAACTCAGGCTGGAAAGCTTCAGGGAGAGCTTCACCGAGGAGGAAGAAAGCGGTTTCTACACTGGGAAATTTGCAAAAGAGTAAGAGTAGGTTCTGAAAGTTGTGAAGTTTTTGTTCAAAGGATTAGGATCAGGAGAAGATACATTTTCATCTATTTGTTCTGGTTTTAGTAAGTTCTGACCCCGTATGGATTCCTTAATCTTTTCTAGACATTTCTATGAATTTATTTCTGTACTCCAAAGAAATATGCCTTAAGTAAATATATGTAGGAAACCAGATCATCAGGTCATGTGCAGGGTTTGTATTTCCCCTCTCCAGTGCGGCTTCGTAAGAAAAGTGTTGATTGCTGCCTTCAGCTCGCTGCGAAATCATGGCCACATACTTCAAAATAGGCTCTCTCTCCACTGCCTCATTACAATAGTCTTTTGACTTTTCAGAGTGCCGTGGGCTGAACTGTGGTTTCCCAAACGTGCATATTGAGTTCCTGACCCTCAGCGTGATGTTATCCAGAGGTGGGGCTCTTAGGGTCTAACTAAGGTTAGAGCAGCTCATAGAGGTGGTGCTCATCCCATAGGCTGGGTGGCCTTATTAAAAGAAGAAGGAGACAGCTCTCCCTCTCCCCACCTCCCCACCAGAAACCAAGTCCACTGGAACCTTCATCTCCAACTTCAGAGCCTCCAGAGAAATAAATGTCTGTATTTTTGAGCCTCCCAGTCTCTATCACTTGGTTAGGGCAGCCCAAGCAGACCAACACACAAACGAACGTTTGCTGCCCGACAGTCAAAATCTCATTTGTCTTAAGTTCATTTTTTTAAAGATTTTATTTATTCATTTATTTATTTAGAGATAGGGGAGGGGAGGGAGAAACAGAGGGACAAAAACATCGATGTTTGAGAGAAGTTGCCTCTCACACACGCCCCAACCAGGGACCAAGCCTGCAACCCAGGCAGGGAATCCAACTGGTGACCTTTCACTTTGCAGAATGACCCCCAACCAACTAAGCCATACCGGCCAGGGCTTCAGTTGGTTTTAATTAGAAGAGGCCTGAGACATTAGAGAAGTCTTTCCTCATAATCATCTCTTAGAGGTGAGGGGTAGGGAAATCCATGATACTGGGGGCAAGATGACTATGGAGGGAAAGGCTTGCTGGACCATCTGAACAGTTTCTCAACAGAGTGAAACAGAGACTTGGGTCACTCCTTCCACAGGAAATTCCCGAACACCTTTTAAATCCCACTCGTTTGAAGACTTGGTGATATTAGATTAAGGTATTAAACTTAGAGGATTTCTTTTATTTCATACCTGGTGGAATGTATTTTTCCAATATGAATAAAAAAATAGGTTAGGCTCTGGCCGCAATGTAAATGACAGAAAGCAGTATTTCAGAGATGCTTTTTAATTGCTTTTTGACATAGCAATAATTAACATGTTAGATACTGTGTATTGAGAAGCAGTGTGCTTTTTCTATTTATACGATGTGCAGGTTTCAAACCTAAAGGCATCTATGAGTTTTTAGAGAATTAAGCACTAAAGGCAATACTCAGAAAGTTGAAATATAATTAGACAAGATTTACATATCAGAAACAGTTGGAGACTTGTGGTTGGCAGCTGAAGACTAACTGATCTGATGCTTATGCCCCAGTCTAGGTGGAATTCAGCTGTGGAAGTTACCATTAGGAAGACAGATGCCCTTAAGATTACTTGGAGATGTGGGACTTGAACTTAACCATGTTTTCTTCCAGGGTATCATCACTGTTTAAGACATTTTGTTCTTAAATTCAGGTAATTATAAAGATGAGAACAGTTCATTAAATGTCTTGCTTGAAAGAATGAATGCCCAGAATGCAAGGCTGAAATGAATAATAGATATACAAATCTAAGAACTGGTCCAAACACCAGAAGCTGTAATTGAATGTAGAAAACATTTAATGACACTACATGGAATCAATATGATCTGGCAAATTTAGGGAATCTTCAGGCTTAGATTTATTGAGCCATAGACGTTCCTAAGGTTTTGCATTTATTATTTCTCTTTTCCTCATAGCAGTATTCCTTCCAGGTAGGCATTGTGATCATCACACCCATTTTTCAGATGAGGAAATTGAGGCTGAAAGATGTGTGCTCAAGTCTCAGGGACAGGAGTGGGAGCTCTCCTGGTCTGTCCTGCCTCTCCACCAGTTCTAACCTGTGTACAGTCCAGACTGCCTCCCGCGAGTGCTCCACCTCTCAAAGTATTTCTGTTCACAGAAAACCAGGCAGAGGTGGGACCAGAGCCCTGTGGCTGCAGTGAAGACAACTTCACATTACTGAGTTAGGAAGCCCCGTAATGAGTGCAGGATCCTCTGCTGCTTCATTTTCTGCCACACCCCTGGGGGCTCCCTGGGTCAGAAGGACACGGTGAACCACTTGTCACAGGTGCTTCTGCTTTCACATGGTGACCTTGAGAGAAGGAGCATTCACGTTCTGTGTCTCCAAACGTGGGGTGGACATTCCAAGAAGTAAAACGGCAGTCTTTGGCATTGTTGGGTAAAATGCTTATGGAGTATATATTAAATCTTGCATGATGGCAACTTAAAATACTTTTTCTTCTGGTTGGTGTTAGAATGATAGAGATTTCCCTCCCACTGTTTTAAGAATATTTTATTTTATTTCATTTTTACCTTGAAATTCTAAGCTTAAAAATCAAAAGAATTAAGGTATCCCATTCTCTTGCACATTAATGAGCATATGAAAATGGAATTGAAGATGACATTCTGAGTCATCATTTATCGTTTAACATGAACTAAACATCCTAAAATTATCACACTAACCTTAGTCTGTACCTTCAACATAAAAAATACAATATCTTTAATATTAATAACATATACAGCTAACTGTGTAATATGTACGGTTTACTACAAACTACTTTGACTTTCATCAAATATTTTTTGCTATGCCACAGACCAAAAAAAAAAAGAAGGAAAAACAAAACTTAGAAATGATTATGCAGGTAAAATTGGATTTGATTAACACGGAACATCTCTATTGTACTTTTGGAAACTTCTATGTAAATTTTGTTAGCTTCGTCCTGTACGCAGGACCAACAAAGTGAAATAACATTTTGTAGCTTGTTGTTCTTTAGGAAAACTTAGTTTGCTGCTCTGACACGTCCATGTTAGTGGCTTATTTATCTTTTCTGACTTCCGCAGGGAGTCTGGGATCTCCGGGGACACCGACGAGCACCAGCAGTGGGCTCTGTGGTCTGCTGCTGTTGTTATGTGTTGAAAAACAAAGGCTGCCATTTATTTCATGAGCTGTAGTGAAAGAAATTCAAATTTATCTTCTTAGAGTTTTTAAACTATTATTACAGTTGTATGCACTGACTTTTTACTCACAGTACTCTTATTCAGAGGAAATAAAAAAGAAAGGTAACTCACTTAAAAATTATTTTAAGAACCAGATAAAAATGTTTAATTGTCTTTGAAATAGTTCACATTTGCTATTCTAAAATTGGATTTTGAACCAGACTTTCAGTTATTTAACTTCTTGGCTTTGGGGAATATGCTAGAAAATATGCACAATTTGAGTGCCCTAATTTTTACCTCATAATCATTTATCTTGATTTCTGCTTTTTTTTAATAAATGGGTTACCTAGTAGGCATCATAATGAATGACAGGCATTATCTTCAAATTCAATATCTTCTGACACTTCCCATGTTGTGCTAACATATTCTTTCTTCAGAATATTATTTTCAACCCAGAGATTGTGAAAACCAACTCTATCAAGTAAAGTAGCAGAAAATACATTTTTGGGTCTGAAGCCCAAGAACATGATTTCTGGTCCTAACTTTGCTTGTTGCTAAATGTTTGGCCTTGGGTTAGACACTTAACCTGCTGAAATGCCAGGCTCTGCATCATTCAATTAGAGATAATGATACCTGCCCTGTGGCTCATCTGGAAATCTCATTTCAAAAAATAAGTGCTATTTTCTGTAAGCTGTAACGTGCTACAGAAACACAAGCTCTTGCATGTTCCTCTTACATGGGGAAGCTGAGTGTTGGTAAGAGAGCACTCTCAAGTGTTATCACCACACACAACAGTAATTAATTGTGGGGATGGAGGCATGAACTCACCTTATTGTGGGAATCATTCCACAATACATATGTGTATCAAATCATCCTTTTGTCTACTCTAAATTTACATATATGTTAATAGCATCTCAAAGCTGGAAACTTTTAAATTAAAAAAGAATAAATATCAAAAAGCTATTATAAGAAATAATATACAATTATGAGTTGAAAATTGTCTGTGGCTAGAGCTGTAATATGTAATAAGGTGGCCACTAGTCACATGTGGCTATTCAGCCCATAAGATGTTCTGGAAGTTTAAAATAAACCATGTGTGAGGTATCATTGGCAAATATGTTTTCCCATACAGTTGGTTATCTTTTCATTTTAATACTGTTTTCTTTAGCCATGCAGAAGCTTTTTATTTTGATGAGGTCCCATTTGTTTATTATTTCCTTTATGTCCCTTGCTTTGGGGGACGTGTCTGTGAGGTTGTTGCTGCATGGAATGTCTGAGATCTTCCTCAGACAAGGGCCTGATCTCCAAAATATATAAAGAACTCACACAACTCCACTCCAGGAAGACAAACAACCCAATTAAAAAATGGGCAAAGGACTTGAACAGACACTTCTCCAAGGAAGACATACAGAGGGCCCAGAGACATATGAAAAGATGCTCAGCATCACTAGCCATCAGAGAGATGCAAATTAAAACCACAATGAGGTACGATCTCACACTGGTCAGAGTGGCCAACATAAACAAATCAACAAGCAAATGTTGGAGAGGGTGCAGAGAAAAGGGAACCCTAGTACATTGTTGGTGGGAATGCAGATTGGTGTGGCCACTGTGGAAAACAGTATGGAATTTCCTCAGAAAACTAAAAATGGAACTGCCCTTTTACCCCTCAGTTCCGCTGCTGGGATTATACCCTAAGAACACTGAAACACCAATCCCAAAGAACCTATGCACCCCAATGTTCATAGCAGCACAATTTACAGTAGCCAAGTACTGGAAGCAACCTAAATGCCCATCAGCAAATATGAGTGGGTCCAAAAACTATGGTACATTTACACAATGGAATTCTATGCAGCAGAGAGAAAGAAGGAGCTTATACCCTTTGCAACAGCATGGATGGAACTGGAGAGCATTGTGCTAAGTCAAATAAGCCAGGCGGTTACGGACAAATACCATATGATCTCACCTTTAACTGGAACATAATCAACAAAAGAGAAAAGCAAACAAAATATAACCAGAGACATTGAAATTAAGAACAATATAACAATAGCCCGAGGGGAGTGGGGAGGGGATAGTGGGGAGAGGGGTCTACAGGAGCTACTATAAAGGACACAAGGACAAAATCAAGGGGGAGGGTGGAGGTGAGGGAGGGAGGTGGATTCAGCTGGGGTTGTGTGGAGGGATGGGGAGAAAATGCAGACAATTGTAACTGAATAAAAATTAAAAGGAATTTTAAAAAAAGAAAACACAACAGAATATTGTTTCCAGTACTAAGAAAATATGACGTCCACAAGTATTTTAAGAAATGTCTCTAAATCAGGGCAGTGATCATCAATAAAAAAACATCACCTCTAAGTAAAAATAAATAAATAAATAAATAAATAAATAAATAAAAATAAATAAATAAACCATGTGAAGCCTTATGTTTGCAGGGAGTGTGGGCAAGGCTTCAGTGAAAAGTCCAGTCTCATCAAACACTGGAGGACACACTCAAGGTAGAAACCCTACTTCCGCAGGGCAGGTGAGCCATTGGCATTAAATCACATCTCAGCAGCCACCCTCCATACCCCAGCTCTGGGGGCTTCAGAGGAAGTATGCTGACTGCTTGCCCTTCCCAAGAGAGTAATCAGTGCAGAGTTAACTGGTTAAACAAACCTTCCACCTTCATGATAATAGATGAGATAGACAAATCATCCCTTAAGTGCTATGGGAATGTCAACACCAATCTCCTCCATGGCTTTTTTGTTCCTGTTTTAGTGAATGTTGTCTCCATACAAATCTGAGGCCTACATACTTCATTCCCCCCTTTCACTCAAAGTACAGGGGTCCAGGAGGCCCCCAGATAACTCATGCTCTTAATCACAGGAACTCAATCCTAGAGAGAAATGCAGGACAAAACTCCCTAAATATTAGCAACATATCAGGACTATATTTGGAACCAGCCTTGGGAAAATTGGGAAGAAATTTAGATTTATTTTCCTTTGCCTTTCCTTTGTCCTACTCAGTTTGCTTCCCATTCAGCAGCAATGTCTTCTCCTTCACTCTAGCAGGAAGAAGAACCCTGGGTCCCTATGCCTTTGGATTTTTAATCCATCCTTCCATGAAAGCTGGTATCTGATAAACTGATCCTCATGAAGAAATGCATGCTAAGTAACAGCTGTTGGGGTCTTTCTCATCAACTTGTGCACCTTTCTATCAGGGTACCAACGTTCTGTGTTTCTCCCCTACTCCAGACATCGATGTTATACAGCGTTAGAATCTTACATTTGCAAAGGATCTTAGAAGCTATCGACCAACATCTTATCTGATACATGTTATTCTCTCTGTAGCACCTTCAGCAAACGTTCCTTTAAATTCTACATGAGCATTTTCAGTGATAGAAACTCAATATCTCACAAGTCACTCCAATTTACTGATAGTCCTCTCTGATTGTTGGAAATTGCCCCGAACAGCAAGCCCAAAATTTGGAGACCTCTTCTCATGGGCACTGGCACTACCCTCTGGAGAGATCATGAGGAGCAAATCTAATTTCACTTTGACGTTAAAACTTCAGAAATTTGAAAAGAGCTGTCAAATAAGCCCTCTCCTGGGTAAATCTTATCAGTGCACCCCCACCCCCGTGTGGCACAGCTTCGAGTCCCATCCGCCTTCTGTCACCCTCAGAATGCTCTCCTCTGGGGCGTGTTCCCTTCAGAGCAGACGGTGAGGGCCAAGCACCTGAGCCTCCGTTTCGATCCTGGAGTACTTGAGAGGAGACACAGACCTGAGGGCTGTGGTGTTTTAGAGTTTGATGTTCCTCTCTGCTTTCTTACTCCTAGTTATTACTCATCTAAGTTATCAGCCAGCTTTTGAGAGCATTTCTGTTTGTGGCCTCTGTCTTAAAGGGCAGGCCCCTCAGCTGGACACGATAGTGCAGGCTTATCTGAACCACTTCAAGAAAAAGAGAGCTGCCATCCCCTTATTTTAGGTATGTTCCACTTCATGGCTTAAAATCAGTTTAATACTCATCAGGCATTTATACACTTGGCTTTTGTTTACTCTTCATTTGTTTTCTTAAATCTAAAGTTCCTAAGACCTGATTTTATGTTGGATATCCTGTTGAGTCATTTCTCTGCTGTGTTAATCTTTGTGCAGTTGGTGTTTTGAACTTAAGCACAGGTTTTTATTTATCGCCGCTAAGGGTCTCTTCTCAAGTCAGTCCTCCCAAGGCAGAGTGTTGAGAACGGTTTGTGTCCTGGTTCCGTCAGCCATCCCAGGGTTCTGCCTGCAAAAGCCTTCCTGTCTCCACCATCAGGACGTCCTGATAACCTGGTGAGGAGGACTGGGAGTAGGGTGCTGCCCACCTTCCTCTTCTCCTCCAGTCCAACTCACTCCTTCTCCAGAGTCTTTCCTCCTTCACGGACACTTGTGGCCAACGTGGGAGTGCGGGAGGTCTGACTTTAAAAAGGCTCTCAGGCTGTGCTCTGCATTCTCCTGGGTGAGAGCTGCCTCTCACCAAATTAGGCCCCGAGCTCTGCCAGTAATTACCTACTTTGGCTAGCTGGCTTTTACTCTGAATTTGAGTCCATATTGCATCACATTGACCATTTTTAAAATGTCATATTCATCCTGTCGATCCTACTCCTGATCTTCGAACAGGCTCCAGTTGGAAATGCAGCTTGTCTACAGGGTACGTGGCCACCCAGGGCTCTGAGCGGCCTGGCCTTCTGCAGCCTCACACGGGTTTGCTTGCTGTTCTCTCTATAGCCCTCGCTCACACTGTCTCTTTCACCTGGGCTAGCACTTACCCACCATCCAATCTTATCAGTTCTTAAAGGCCAGATTTAATCCCCTTTCGTCTACGTAATTTATTTACTCTGGTCCATGCTAATCAACCTTGATTCAACTCTCAATACCTAGAGAATTGAATGATGATTCAATTATATTCTTAATAGTTCCAGGTGTGTTCCATTCCTCCTTCTGGGCTGGAAGGTGGGGGCTTTGATCTAAACCACTTTTCCTGAAATAGTATTAACATATAGTTGATATACTTACCTTTCAAAGAAATGTGATGCTTGAATTAGTCACTGATTGTAAAATTTCAGGCTGAGAATGATATTTTGGGGCAATCAGTTTATATCCAACCCTTCTAATAATATTTCTGGAGAGCCATCTACTTGCCCTACAAGCTTGGCTGTGTTGGATTCAATTCTGGGCTCCCATGCAAGGGGGCACTGTAGGTAGTTCTTGTTCTATAAACACTGCACACAAGCCCTCCCCTTTGTTGATAATGGGCACGCGATGCTGACCTACTGTCACAGGTGTCCCTACGTTGTTGTCACAGGAAAACAACATAGTGCATGTGTTTTCCCTTTCCATCTTGAAAAGTAAGCATTGTCTGTTTCTCTCTCAGTTCTTTTTTCCACTTCAGTTTCATAAAAGGGATGCAGAATAAAAGGTTAAGTTTTATAAAAGTTTATAGAAATGTCATGTCCTGTCTTGTAGATTAAATTGTCTGATATTTATAAGACAAAAATTCACCTTATTTGCTACATGATAACATCTTAACTCTTGAATTGAATCCATTCAGTTATACATTCCTGCGCAAACCTGAGTCTCCATTCAAAGGGGGCGCCTACAAAGGACAACTTTCTTTATTGTAGTTTGGTGTCTTTAATACAGCAACACTTAAGAGATATCACGTGTGAATGGATAAAAATACTACGTGCTTCCAAAGGCACTTAAAAATTCCACAGACTGTTATCCCATCCTCTTGCACACATATTGTTATAAGTAATTCAAGTTTGTCCCGTCATCCCAGAGATACATTGTCAGGCCCCTTATCAGGGTGGCACTGGGCTCCAAGTTACACAGAGAAAGCGTCATCAATGAGCCATGTTGCTCCTCTGCTGGGAAACTCTCTTCTTCTCAGTTCTGCTACAAGTTTACATCAGCCCCTTGTCCTGGAGGGACAGGAAGACCCTCAGCTGTCTGCAGACAGCGTGTTCTCACCTGCCGCAGTCCTCCCAGCTGGACACTGGCCTTACTGCTAGTCAGTCAGTGCCAGGTCCGGTCACTTTGGGAGCTGGTATGTCAAGGAAAACATTAGAACATGACTATTTATTAACATGATTTTATTTTTATTGTTGTAGATAGAAGTATGAGAAGTTACTATACTACAAATGAAGAAATTCATAAAGGCAACTGTCTAATGACTATTACCTGATAATCTTTTATTTTTTCTGTTTTACCCCCAAATTTATATTCTCTTATTTCAGTTAAAGCAACCAAATTCTCCCTGCTCTTGTGAAATGATAATAAGCATTAAATTCAAACTATCTAGTTTTGATATACACATCCTCAAAATTTAGGCTGGAAATGATTTTAGAAAATTTTAACACGAATTGGTACAGATATCACTGTAAGTGATATTTTTATCTTGTAAAAATTAGTTGGTAAACCCAGTTAAAATTACTGTCTGGTTCATTTCTATTCAGAATTTATTTATTTATTAATTAATGCAGGAACAACTTATTTTTGGCTCAAATTTGACATCTCAGCTGGGCATTTCATTTTAAAGGAGAAGAAATGTTGCAGAAGCTTTGCTATGCCTTTTCACAGCTTTTTGGTTCTGTATCAGTCATGATTTCTGCACAAATGAGTTGGAGAATAATTCACACCAGAGTAGCAAAAATAGCTGCGCATAAAAATTCAGTGCACATACGAATGAGTGCATGTACCAATCCCATGCACATACAAATCCCATGCATGTGTGAATCCCATGCATGTATGAATCCTGTGCACATATGAATCCAGTGCAAGTATAAATGTTACCGTGCCTCTGTGTCGGGTGCCAGATAAAGAAGAGCTGGCCATGGGAATTATAAATAAATGGGGGATTCTTTCTTCCATTTAACTGATGAATCAGCCAAACATCTTTGGTAGAACTGTCTGCGACTTGATTGCATATTGATTACAAAAAGGGAAAATGTGGTAGACTACATCCAAAAAGATAATATAACTTGAAAGAAGTTGAAAAGAAAAAAATCAAAAGCATATTTTAGTGTCTTATCTCAAAATCAGACACACAATTTGCTTCAAACTTTTCCTAAGTAGCTGAGCCTCTCCTGCAATTCAAGTAACCGAATAAATATTGAAACACCTTCTCTGTGCAGAGGAGGAGGTGGTATTTGCCCGAAAGGGCTTGATTTATTTATTAGAGGAAGATAAGGTTTATGTATCTATATCTATTTATCTATATATCAAGAATTCAAAAGAGAATTTATTAATATGTATAATAAATATACAAATCAAGTGCTAGAGGGAGCTTAGAGGAAATAGGTTTATTCCAGCTAGGGATTTTTGCAAAATTTACATAGAAATCATCTTCATGCTAATGAGAAATCTTCATGATCCTGAGAAATTCTCTAGGCATTTATGAAAAGAAAAGACACTCCAAATAATTTGGGAAAGAAAATAGTATGGAACATGATTGGGGGAAAGCAAAGAGCCCTCCTTAAGTATAGTTCAACCTGTGTCCACTGCAAGGAAGTGCCACAGACCGAGGGGCTTGCACGACAGAGGTGTGTGGTCTCGGAGTTCTGGGGTCAGAGTGCAGGGAGAGCTGGTTTCCTCTGAGCGCAGGGGCGGAGAATCTGCTTCCTGCCTCTCTCCAAGCCTCCGCCCACGATCCGTGACTAGTAGATGCAGCACTCCAGCCTCTGCCTTCAAGTCACATGGCACCCGCCCTGCCTCTGTGTCCATATGTCCACCTTTTACAAGGACACCGGTCATATCGAGTTAGGGCCCACCTTAATGACCCCAGTTTTGCTTCATCACCTTTGTTAAGACCCTATCTCCAAATAAGGTCACATTCTGAGGTGCTTAGGGTTAGGACTTCACAGGCTTTTTGGGAGGAACATGTCAACCCCTAAGAGTAGGTAAGGAGAAAAAATGATAGTTTGGAAAAGAAATCTACTATATGTATCCAGGGGCCTTGATGTTCAAAACAAGGAACACAGACATTATTCTAGGGATTGGAACTCTATGGCCAATTGTGGGAAGGGATTAAATTACCTTAGAATACTAAATAAGCTTTTACACACACGGAAGATGCAATGTTATGAACTAAATGATAGAAGTAGAGGACACTGAAGATAACAGAGAAATCAGAATTAAATATTTTAACCATGAGATAAGTAGTTTGGTTAATTTATTAACAGATGGAAGAAAAATTTACCGAAGAAAAAAATACCTTCCTTTGGCTTCCAAGAGACAGCGAAGACCTGACACAGCCCAGACCTGCCAGGGGCCAGTGTAGATGTCCCCACCACGGTGTACAAGTTGAATGTGATGTCAGGCACCATCCCCTGGCTTGGGTTGGCTGTCTCCTTGGGGCCTGAGAGGGGGTGGAATTTGTTAGCTATGAAGCAGAATTTGGAGATTTTTCCTCTAACTTCTTAAAACTTAACATCTAGAAGGAAATGTTAATGTTACTCCCTCTCTGCCCCCCACACCTCCCCCGACAAGTGCACAGGCCTGATGGAGGAAAATGCTAAGAGGGTACATACTAAGGCTGGACTGATTATCATAAGAAATTTCCAGAAAAATATGAAAAACAAAATGATATTTTTCAATGTACATGAGAAAAGTGAAGGCAACGAATGGCAGCGGGAGGAGCAAAGGCTGGCAGGTAGCCTAGTTCACGTTCTCAGGGTGGCTGTGGACAAGCGAACTGATCTTCGCAACTCTGGTTGCATGTTATCTGTGGTGGGGATGACTGCGGCCTACAGTTATCTGGAGGGTTAGATGAAGCAGCCGCATAAGGAACACAATGGGTGACACACAGCTCTGTCACTATTACGAATTCTAGTGTTCGTAACCTAAAGGATTCCTGATGGTTCTCCCCTTAGACGGAAACACACGTGTGTGCACAGATGGACCGGTTATCTTATTCATAAGTTGAAAATAAATTGATGGATTTTTAAATAATAAATCTGATAGAATATTCCATGGCTATTGTGCGGACTGATGATTCTCAGCAAAACTGGTAACTATTGTTTCTGTACAGTTTTCTTAAGTTTGTTTAGTTCTGTAAGCCTAGATGTTCTGAACAATGAGGTACCTGTTTAGGAAGTAAATAAAATCTACATTTTTAAATGAATATACCAGTGCTGCTCGGAAGAAAACTTAAGGAATGATTCTAAACTTTTTAAGCCTAAGTGTGATATTGGGCCTACAATGGCATATAATAGGACAACAGTATCAGTTTTGAAATGGGCTGTAAATAAAACCTCTTCCCCTTTTATAGCTTTTGTATAGTTTTGTACTCGGTAATTCTAATGGACATTTTCTGGGCATCAGAGTTTGTCAGCAATTATTATGTTGAGAAAGTAGAAGAAAAACAATAATTAAATACTTTCATTTATTCTATGTTATCCCTGACTCTGTAGCTAAACTTGAGCATAGGTTGAAAATAAACACACACAGAGGTCACTTCATGTTTAAAAACTAATGCTTATCCTTGGCCTTGAAGAAATGACAAAATCAATTTTCTGAGAAATGAGGATATCCAAATGGGTATTACTTTGTGAGCCTAAGCAAAAATAGGCAAAGAAGGCTTTGCTTATTTCATGGATATGGGTGTTTATAAGAGAGCAAGATATATATTTGAATTCCTTTCATGAAATATGAAAGTCACTTAAAAACATAGCTGTTCCTCCTCAGAGGCAAAGGGCCAAATGGTTAATTACTTGAAGGACTTTTCATGAGTTTCCAAGCTAGTCTTCCACCTTAAATACAGAAATGGTATCTGGCAAGTATACTTGAAGTTATTTGGGGCTGATACATTGCTCCATTCACATTGATTTTTTTCTGGGGTCCCATGAGAAGTTCAGCAATATTGACTAGCCTTCAAGGTCCACATTGACAAAAGAAATTACCATTAAAAAATAAGTAAAGAGAGGTTACCCAAAGCATACTCTTTTTCATCTAGCCCTGCCTAGTTATTTGCATATCTTCAAATATGTAAGGCTTCCTCTCACTTCCTATTTTGGTTCTGCAACCAAACTCAGTATTTATCAAAGGGTTTAGCACTTAGACCTGGTATAATGACCTTGCACCTCTTTGAACTTGTGAAGCTGATCCCACCCCAGACCTTTGCTCTCTCCTTTCCCACCCCTAAAACACTTTCACAGACTGCCCTGGTGATCAGAGATCTGCCCAAATCTCCACCTTAAGGTAGCTTTCACTGTTCACCATCTAAAATGGTCATATTCCTGAAAATTACTCCTTTCCCCCACATACCCTGCTTTATTTTTTCAGTAAAGCAATTAATATTACCTCATAAATTTTGTTGCAATTCTGTGTTCCCCATTAGAAAAAAATTTCTCCTACCAATGACTGCCTATTCAATCCCTATGTCCCAAGCTAGAATAGTCCTGGCTATGGGGTAGTGACTCCACATTTACTGAAATAATGAATGAATGAGTGAGTGAATGAGTGAATTAATGAAGTCCTTCTTATAGACATGGAACAGCTGAGAGGGGTTTACAGATCCCTTTAGCCTGTTATTGGCTACTTCTGGAAATAATGTCAGGAACAGGTTTTTAGAGAGTTATCTAATTTATGAGGTAAGTTCTTATTTGTTGTGAAGTTCTAATTAAGAAACTGAATTCCAAATGAGTTTAAGTAGATTATATGAAGCAGAGGATTAACTCAGTAATTTGGACAATGAGGTAGCAGAAAACACACAGTTAGAGCAGCAAAAAGAACAAATGAATTGAAAATTAGTATAGTTTAAGGGCCATCTAGGACAACATCAAGTGTAGCAAGGTTTGCATCAAAAGGGCACCAGAAACAGAGAAAGAGCAAGGGGTTGAGAAGGTATTTGAAGAAATAATGGCTGCAAACTTCCCTAACCTAGTGAAGGAAAAGGATACAAGTTCAGGTAGGACAGAGAGTCCTCAAACTGGTGAACCCAAAGAGGTCCACACCAAGACACATTTCAATTCAAAGGCCAGAGGTTAAAGACAATGACAGAATCTTAAAAGAAGAAAGAGAAAAACAGTTACCTACAATGGAGCTCCCATAAGACTGTCAGCTGATTCCTCAACAGAAAATGTTCAGGCCAGAAGCAATTGGCATGAATATTCAAAGGGATGAAAAGCAAGGACTGACAGCCAAGACTATGCTACCCAGCAAGGCTATTATTTTAAACTGAAGGAGAAATAAAGCACTTCCTAGGAAAGAAAAAGCTAAAGAAGTTCATCACCACCAAACCACTGTTACAAGAAATGTTAAAGGTATTTCTTGAAGAAGAATAAGGGGAACAAAAAAAGGAACATAAATATGGATAATAAATTGGCAATAACTATGTACCTATATAGAATCACTTTAAACATAAATGAATTAAATGTTCCAGTCAAAAGACATGGGAGAGCTGAATGGGGAAGGAAACAAGACTCATCCAGGTGCTGCCTACCGGAGACCAGTTAAGATGTAAGACAAGCACAGACTGAAAGTAGAGGAATGGAAGAAGAGATTTTATGCGAATGGAAAGAAATAACAAAGCTGGGGTAACAATACTGATACTGGAGAGAATAGAC
Organism: Desmodus rotundus; assembly: GCF_022682495.2. Taxonomy (NCBI): domain Eukaryota; kingdom Metazoa; phylum Chordata; class Mammalia; order Chiroptera; family Phyllostomidae; genus Desmodus; species Desmodus rotundus. The sequence goes on along the minus strand of NC_071396.1, from coordinate 16,847,070 downwards.
TTTAAAACAAAGACTATAATAAGAGACAGAGAAGAACATAATGATAGAGATCAATCCAAGAAGAGGATGTAACTCTTTTCAACAGTTATGCACCCAACAGAGGAGTATCTAAATATATAAAGCAAATAAGATGGACATAGAGGCAGAGGTCAACAGTAGTCCAGTCACAGTAGGGGACTGTAACACCCCACTGCATCAGTGGACAGATCTTCCAGACAGAAAATCAACAAGGAAACAGTGGCCTTAAATGACACATTTGACCAGGTCAGTTGAATTTATATTTTTAGTGTATTTTGTCCCAAAGCAGCAAAATACATATTTTTTTCAAGTGCACAAGGAACATTTTCCAGGGTAGACTACATGTTAAGCCACAAAACAATCTCAATTAATTTAAGAAGATTGAAATAGTATCAAGCATTTTCTTCAATCACAACAGTATGAAGCTAGAAATCAATTTTTTAAAACCTGAAAAAAACCACATGGAAACTAAATATATTACTAAATTATGAATGTGTTAATATTGAGATCAAGGAAGAAATCAAAAGATACCCAAAATCTATGGGGCACAGCAAAAGCAGCTATAAGAGGGCAATTCATAGCAATGCAGGCCTACTTCAAGAAGCAAGGAAAATCACAAATAAACAATCTAAGCTTCCACCTAAAGAAACTAGAAAAAGAACAACAAGCAAAACCCAAAGTTATAGGAGGAAGTAAACATAAAGATCAAAGCCAGAAATAAACAAAATACAATGTTAAAAACAATGTAAAAGATCAGTGAAATTAAAAGCTGTTTCTTTGAAAAGATAAACAATATTGATAAATCTTTAACTAGACTCATCACCAGAAAAAGAGAGAGGACACAAATCAAAAGCAAAAGAGGAAAAGTGATAACTGACACCACAAAAATACAAAAGATTATAATTAAATACCATGAAGAATTACCTTTCAGCAAATTGGACAATCTGAAAGAAATGGATAAACTCCTAGAAATCTATGGTCTTCCAAGAAGAAACAGAAAATTTGAACAGACCAATTCAACCAACAAAATCAAAATAATAATTTAAAAACTTCCCAGCAGATGGCTTCATAGATTAATTTTTCCAAACATTCTAAGAACAACTAACACCTATCCTCAAACTATTCCAAAAAATTCAGGAGAAAGGAAGTCTCCCAAGCTCATTTTATGAGGCCAGCATAACTCTAATTCTAAAACCATATAAAAACATTAAAAAGAAAGAAAATAGTCATTATCCCTGATAAACATAGATGCAAATTCCTCAACAAAATTTTAGCAAAAATAATTCAGCAATACATTAAAAAGATAGTGCACCATGAACCAGTGGGATTTTTTTCCTGGGATGTAAGGTTGGTTCAATATCTGAAAATCAATTAAGGTGATATAACTCAAAAACAAAACAAAGTGTGAAAATCACATGATTGTGTCAATAGATACAGAAAAAGTATCTGAAAAAATCCAGCACCCATTTATGATAAAAATTCTCAGCAAAGTGGGATTTAAAGGGAGCATACCACTACATAATACAGGCTATCTATGACATACCCATGGTTAACATTATGCTTTTGAGGGGAAAAAAACCCTAAAAATGTTCGCCTTAAGATCCGGAACAAGACAGGGATGTCCACTTTCACCACTCTTATTCAAGATTGTATTGGAAGCCTTAGCAACAGCAACCACACAAGAAAGAGAAATCAAAGACATTGACATTGAAAAGAGAGAAGTAAAACTGTCACTATCTGCAAATAAGTTGACTGCTGTATACAGGGAACCCTAGGGATTCTAACAAGAAATTACTAGAACTGATAAATGAATTCAATAAAGGAGCAGGATACAAAATAAATATTCAGATATTGGCTGTGATTTTGTAAATTAATAATGAACTATCAGAAAGGACAACTAAGAAAACAATCCCATTTTCAGTTGCATTAAAAGAAAATAAAATACCTAGGACTAAATTTAACCAAGGAGTTAAAAGAACTGTACTAGGGAAATTATAAGAGGCTGAAGAAAGAAATTGGAGAAAATACAAATAAATGGAAGTATATACCGTGTTCATGGATAGGAAGAATTAACATCATTAAAATGTCCATATTACCCAAAGCAACCTACAGATTCAAAGCAATTCCTATTAAAATACCAATGACATATTTTATAGAACTAAAACAAATAGTCCAAACATTTACATGGAGCCACGAAGACCCCAAATAGCAACGCCAATTTTGAGAAAGGAGAGAAAAGTTGGGGATGTCATGCTGCCAACCATCAAACTATGCAATAAGGCTATGGTAATCAAAACATACTGACAGAAGAACAGACACATGGATTGAAGGAAGAGAATAGAGAGCCCAGAAATAAACCCATGCTTATATGGTTAATTAATATATGACAAAGGAGGTAAGAACACATTATGGGGTCAAGACATTCTATTCGATAAATTGTGTTGGGAAAACTGGACAGAAACATGCAAAAAAGGAAATTAGACCACCTTCTAATGCTACATACAGGAATAAACTCAAAGTGGATTAAAGACTTAAATGTAAGACTCAAACCATAAAACTCTTGGAAAAAAACATAGGCAGTAAGCTCTCTGACATTTTTCTTAACAATATATTTTCTGATTTATCTTTTCAGGCAAGGGAAATAAAATTAAAATAATAGGACTACATAAAATTCAATGTTTCTGCAGAAGAAACCATTAACAAAACAAAAAGACAACCTAGTGATTGAGTAAATTTATTCGCCAATAATACATCCTATCAGTAGTTAATCTCTAAAGTTTATAGAGACTTCATACAAGTCAACACCAAAAACCAAATAATCCAAATATAAAATCAGCAGAGAACCTGAACTCTCCAGGAAGGACATACAGTTGGCCAATTGTCGTATGAAAAGATAGTCAATGTTGCTAACCATCAGAGAAATGCAAATTAAAACTACAGAGAGGTATCGCCTCATACTTGTCAGAATGGCTATCGTCAATACGTCAACAAAAAGGAGGTATTGGCGAGGATGTGGAGAAAAGGGAACCCCTGTGCACTGTTGGCGAAAATGCAGACTGCTGCAGCCGCGATGGAGAACAGTATGAAGGTTCCTCAAACATTGAAAGTGGAACTGCCCTAAGACCCAGAAATTTTATTTCTGGATATTTATCTGAAAATTCCAAAATGCTAATTTGAAAAGATAAATGCACCCCCTATGTTCACTGCAGGTTTATTTACAATAGCCAAGATACAGGAGCAGTCCAAGTGCCCGTCGGTAGGTGAGTGGATATAATAGATGTGTTGCATGTGTACTGTAGAATTTTATTCGTCACGAAAAAGAATGCAATCTTCCCATTTGTGACAGCGTAGATGGACCTAGAAGGTGTTATGCTAAGTTAAATAAGTCAGTCAGAGAAAGGCAATTATATGATTTCACATAAATGTTGAATTTAAAGAACAGAATAAATGGACAAACCAAACAGAAACAGACTCACAGATACAGAGAACAGACTGATGGTTGCCAGATGGGAGGTGACTGGGGTGCTTGGTGAAAAAGTTGAAGGGGTAAGAAGAACAAATTGGTAGTTACCAAACAGTCGCAGAGATGTAAAGTACCGCTTAGCGAATAGAGTCAGTACTGCTGTAATAACTACGTGTGGTGCCAGGTGGGTACTGGAAATATCAGGGGAATCACTTGGTAAACTACATGATTGTCTAGCCACTACTCTGTACACCTGAGAGTTATATAAGGTAATATTGAATGACAACTGTAATTGAAAAATAAAAAATAAATTCCAAATAAGTGTAGATAACCTATGGGAGATATAAATTCTTCATTACTGATGAGTAATTGACATCAAAGCTGCTTTGTTTTCTTTTATGTTTCGAGCCTATGTTTTTTAAAAGGTCAGTTTTATAAATCAAAACAACATTTACTCTGCGTAAGCTAAGAATGATACCAACTGGTGTTGGGCATGAAATGCCACTCTATCCTGAGATAGTACTGGAAGGGGCAGTGCCGTTCTCCTGGACCCTGGCCAACAAGGAAGGGACCACATGATGGTTACAACGACAGTTTCTTTTGCCAGCACGGACCTTGAAAGCTGGTCAATGTTGAACTTGCCAGGGGAACCCAGGAACATACCATTGTGAATGAAACAATTTAAATGTTTAATTAAAGACGAAAAGATAAACAGTCTATCTATATATCATCTATCTATCTTTATCATTGATGAGTATATTCATATCCTTGAATATCAATCATTGTAAAATTCAATTCCTTAATATAAGTTGGGCAGACATTTCAAAAAGTCTTAGCAATTTCATACCATTAGTTAGTGCAAAAAAACACGTCGTGCTGGTCTGAGCAATGAGGCAGTGTTGTCAAGGGTTCAACTGCAGAGACGGATGTGCTATGGGTGTCATTCTGAGTAGCCACTCCTGAAAACCACAGCCCTGCCACGCTGCCTCCAAGCACTCCTCAACCACGCACCCAGCACCTTTCCCTGCTCCCCAGGCTACCTGCCTGTGTTCCTGCCAACTTCCTTTATGCTTTCTTCATGAGTGGAAAGCCACACTCTTCTTTTCCAGTTCTGTTCAGTTTCTTTTTAGGGAATTGAAAGGATACTGTCCTGAGTTTTGAAAATCATTTGACCACTCACACTCACTCTGCAAAACCTACTGAAATGCCACGACCCCTGTGACCCCTGCCTGAGCCCCAGTGCAGGGTAAGTGAGCCCTTCTTCGGGCGGCATAGCCTTGTGCAGGTGCAGCTGTGGTACGCAGGGGAGACTGTTTACATTTACTTCAGTGCTCACCTGTCTTCTCTCTTCACCCCAGGCTCTGGGGCCATGCATGGCTCGTGTCTGTAACCCTAATGACAAGGAATGTTTCTATTCCTCTGAGATTCGGTGACCTTTATTCACCCCCCTCCAACTGTGCATCCTCTTAGAGTCCACAATTCTTCCTATAAGTCCTAGGAATTACTCCAGGGTTATTTCTGTTGAGTCACCAGTGCCTACACCCTAAACGCAGTGCATCTCAGTTATCCACTAGCGCCCTGAGCCACCAATCAGCCCCTTCCCTATTTTCCAGAAAAACACTGACTTCCTCCAGGATTTAATGAACTTAGTTAATGGTTTATCAAAGATTTCAGGGGGGTTGAGGAAAATATCACAAAATACAAAAAATGCTTAGTCACCTGCCACTTTCCCTTTGTCATTCCTAGTCCTTCTTTAAAGCTATAGCCAGATACCCCCAGGTGCTCACTCTGGGCAGCTCCACCCAGGCCAAGGCTACGTGTGACCTCGGCTTTTACCCCTACCGCTCCTGGCAGAGGGAGCTCTCCCTTTAAGAGAAATTCTCAGACTCTCCAAAAAGGGGATAATTTCTTTTATCACAGTTATCCATCTTATTCATTGTTGCCATGACCAGAGGGTCAAAATTTTTGTATATGTTTAAAAAAATACTTTGATTGACTCATAAAGCCTCAGTTAACTTGGTCCCTGATAAATTTCAGGTAACTTTAGACAGCTTCTATGTTAGTTAACCTTGGTTGTGATTTAAATTACTTAATTGATTTGTGAGCTATTTTGATTTTCCTTATGTTCTTTACTGAATTCTCCAAATATAAGAAGAGGGGGGAAAAAAAGATTGTGTGAAAGCCATTTCTTAGGAAATATATGTGTAAAATCAGGTCTTTATAACTGGAGGGTGGGTGTTTGACTACTAAAGTACGGTGTTTTTCGGACTATAAGACACACTTTCCCCCCAAATTTGGGAGGAAAACGGGGGTGCATCTTGTAGTCTGAATGTAGCTTACCTGCCTCGCTGGGAGGGGGATGGCAGTGGAACAGGGTTTTTTACCCTCTTTTCCTCCTCTAAAATCTCGATACGTCTTATGGGCTGGTGTGCTGGTGTGTCTTATAGTCTGAAAAATACGGTACTGAACATTTTTGTTCAGTAATCTCCTGAACAAAAGCTCCTTTGTAAGCTCCTTTTTCCAGTGTGCAGGAGGATATGGACGTGAGGGCACATTGCCTCTAACACTGTAATTGTAACTTCAAACACAACTTCCCGTGCATTTTCATCAGTGTTTCTGTCTGTTTTGTTCTGAGCAGGCTTGTGTGATGTGATGTCCTCATAAACGAGCTACCACAGTGGGAATCAGAGCCCTGGCATGTAGCTTTGGTCCATTGTCATGATGTAAATACTCCCACTAAAGCCGAAGTCAAATTATCAGTGTGATCTTAGGGAATGCAGATATGGGAAGAGACACCTATAATCAGCCCCCAGCCCCTGTGCACCCCGGCACATTTGCCAGGGGGATGGAAGTGCCTGAAGGTTTGTGTGAGAAATGGAATATCTAACAGAGGGAGACGGTAAAATCAATAATAAAGGTGGATAGATCAGTGTTGGACAAGAGAAAAAGGTCCTATCTAACGAGTTCAAAGGCAACAAATTGGACTGGAATAAATTCATGGAGAGCAGAGGAAGTTGAATGAGTGAGTTTCGCTCCAGGGGTTATTTTGTATGTAAGTTAGGAGAGCAGAGCACTTCTGAGAGTGAAGAAGTGGTGGTTGGCATATGCAATTGGATTGGACGGAATAGTCAAAGTTTGACGGGAAAGATCTGGGAGGGTAGTTGAACAGTGTGGCAGTTCCAGTGGCGATCAGGACTTTTGTACCAGCTTCACTTGACAGAGACACATACATTTATCCAGAATTTAGGAGCTAAGGCATAGCAGCACATATATATATATATATATACATATATATATATGTATATTTATATATATATAAAATGATTGCATTGTTCTTGGGTTGAAAATTTGCAGAACGTGGAGTGATGACAAGAATTCAGGGGAAAGGTGCATATTGGCAACAGGAGTTTTGAAGTGATAGTCTTTGATGTCCAGGATGAAGAAAAAGGATAAAGACAGGTTGACAGTCTCAGTGAGGTCCGAGCACAGACAGAGCAGAAATGTAAAGGTGAGAGAGCGGAAAAGGTGGAGGGTGCTAGTTAGAGACTACCACAGAGTGAGTGGGTGCAGAGGAGCCTGGGGTGGCCATGGGTGGCTCCAGCTGAACCAGACTGGAGGTGAAGGTCATGAGAATGAGTAAGGCAGTTGTTGGATGGTCAGTCAAAGAGACACTGAAGTCACCCAGGATCTCAGGTGGGGTATTAATTAACATGTGCCCGAGTCTTGGGTATGAGGACTCACCGGGATTGCAGACATTTGCAGGGAGAAATGGGGTACACTTGAACAGTGCGAGCCTCAAAACAGAGCATGCTTGACAGGACAGTAAGGGAATCATGTTGTTATGGTGGTAGTGAAGAAAACTGACCACTCGGTGCTCAGATTGTATAGACTATTTTTTTAAACGAAGAGCCTGCACTTTATGAAACGTTAGTCGACGCAGAGAAGAGCCCAGGTGCAGCAAAGGTGGAAAGTGGGGGAAGGCGGTTCTATTGAGCTATGAGAATGCACAGGGAGGTTTTGTTTGGCTTATGTGTTTGTTTAGCTTGGTTTAGATTTGTTAGTTTGCTTTGATTTTCACCATTAACGTAAACATATTTGATGAATATATATTCCAGAAATAGTTATGGGATAAAACTTTAATGGACAATAATTGAAATATCTTCAGTTCCAAAAAGACACAGGTGTTCTTAATCGCCTTCGCTTTTTTTTTTTTTGCATTAAAAGTGTTGCCTGAGTCTTTCTTCCAAAAAAACAAAAAGTTCAAGTGTAAGGTCTGAGATGAATCATGAGGTTCTCAGAATGCATTTTTTAACTCATTTCTCAACTATACATGCTGGGGACCTGAATGAGGCTTAGTCATGTGCTGGACCTATCTGCTTGCTGAGCAGGTAGCACTGGCCTTGCATGCAGTGGGCAGTGTTGACTTTGTTACGCTGCCACCAGGAAAGTGTAGAGCAGGTCCTTTGACTCGTGAGAGCCTTGCTGGACATGTCAGTATCGCAGGCGGAGGTGAGGCCATTTTGGGGGAAGAAATTAAAATATATTTTTAACAGATTATTTCATCACCACTGGAAAATCCTACTATGGAATTTAAGAAGGGGCACATATATATGTTTATAACTGTTGTGCTAGTAAACAGCAACTAAATGTGGTTGTCGATTATTATCTGTTGGTTCGGGGTCGGAGTTACCTTCCTTCACATCCGAGTGGTGACTTATGTGGTAAGCTCCTGGGTGCCAAAAATTTGGGGTTGGTGTGCTTATAGTATTTACTTCCTCAAGGTGTGGTTTATTCTTTTATGGTACTTGTCAGTTCTGGCTTAAACATTGCCCAGGAAGTTCACATACACTGAACAAAGAACGAGCAACCTTACTTGAATTTTGTCCTTCCTCCTTTTCTAAAATTGACAGTCCTTGAGGGCATGTCCTGAAATGACTTGTCCTGCTCTAGCTCAATGGTGGCGTTCTGTGTTTTACCCCTAGTCATTTATCAAGCAACCTCCATGTGCTGTGGCAGAGTGTAGAGTGACAGGCACACAGGCTAGTCCAGGTGATTATTCCACATATATTTCTACTTCATTAGAGGCAGGATTTTGTATTCTGACAAGTAAATGGTATAGGTGTATGGGAAAAAGTAGCAACCACTGAAATGTTTTGCCAGAATTCTCATGTTACAGTACTAAAAAAATGCCAAGAACGATGACAGTGCATGTTATAATGTTCCTTTCAAGTAATAGCGAAGCTTCACTCAGCTGATAGGCAGACCAGCTCCGACTGCATGCGGCTTAGTGGGGAGGCAGGACAAGTGGGTCATTGGTAAACGACACGTATATTTTCTGATCACAATTGGAATCTTAAGTAAGTGGGATAGAATAAACTGAGTTTGGAATTTGAAATAAATCCAGCTTGGAATGTGTCTTGAGACCAAGGTTTATACAAGAGCTACACAAACCTCTCAGCTCGAGACATGACAGGAGGTGCAATGTTCCTGGCACCTAGAGCCAGACAGGGGTTTCCGAAGGGCTGGGGCACAGACCCTGGGTCGGCAGCTACTTGTTTCTCCTTGGGGAAGGACACAGAGGGACTTAATAATACCCTGGGGAGGGAATAACATGCCACCTGGTAGGTGCAAATGTCTACACTTTCTCAGAGGCGGTATTTTTAGTTTGGTGTTGCCAATAAAATCTTTAACCACATTGCCATTTTTCTTTCTCTTGATGTCTGCTTCAATCATTCTAAGCAACTGCACATAGTAACTGATTAGAGAAAAGGAGAAGTGGTTGGAAAAAACACGAGTCAACTTTAATAATTCTGAGCAACCACTCACAGCAACGTATCCCGCCCTGCTGTTAGAGCGGTTTTCTCCCAGGGCAGACTCTGCTGAGCGAAGAGCTCTGCCGGGTCCACAGGGAGCCAGGCTGTGTGCAAGGCTGAAGGGTCCATCACTAACTGGCAGTACATCTTCATCCAAGGTAACTTTAACTAATGCAAAGACTCACTCTGCACAGTTGAAAAACTGACGTGTTTTGTAGGAGTTTAGAAATACTGGTTTAGCTTGGGCTGCAGGCAGGGGCAGGATGCTAGACTCCCAAAAAAGACCATCTGCAAATCAACACACTAGCCAAGGGGGCTGACTCAGAATACGGAGAAGTGGAAAGATAAAAAGGAGTTTAGGGCTGTGGATTAGCTAGAGCTCTTTACAAGTGAGTGGATGAGTGGGAGAGCTGGGAAGCGCAGGAAGTGGTGTTAGTCCTCGGAGCGTGCATGTTGCAGGGTCTGAGTCTGCAGTTGTCGGGAGGGTGGAATCAGTCCCTTGCAGCGCGTATTACGCTTTCCCACTTTAAACAGTAGCGTGTGATTGTGTAGTCCTCCTTCGAGTTCAGGTAAAACCAAGATAAAGGGCTCTTTCAGCAAATATTTGTTTTCCCAGCCGCGGCAGACCTGCCGCGTTCCAGTTTCGGGGCAGCTCTGCCGTGTGTCTCGGCTCCGCTGCTTGGTTTTCTTCTCCGTCATCATCCCTGTTTTAGACTCACAGCGAGCAGATTCCTGCGAGCCCCTGAGCACTGCTGGCCACTTCCTCTGGTGAGCTTAGTGCTGCTGTCTTGTTGCCGCCTAAGACGTTTGGGGATCGCCAGCTCACAGCAATGTCTCCTGACTATGAACACACCTTCAGCAAGTGTGCATTGAAGGTAAGGGGAAAACAGTATGACATTATCTGCTTTAATGCCAATTTTACTTAAACAAAAGTGGGATTTCAGGCATGGCCCTGTTGTGTAGCTCACCTTTAAGTAGCAGTGCCGGGATTCAGGGTAGAAACAAGAGTTTGTTGAAGAGCAAGTGAACATTCGCGTGGAGGAGTCGTGCCCTCCACGCCACACCCTTCTGCTGCCTCGGGAAGGAGGGGCTCGCGCCTGTGTGCTGCCCCGCGCACACGCGGGGTGGAGCTGCTCCGTGACGGAAAGGACGCGGTGTGTGCATGCACACGTGGCCCATGCGATGGCAAGAGCCGGGGATTGCTTCTGAAAACCTTGGTTCCAACTCTAGGCTCAGCGGGATTTTTCAACACTGAACTTGGAGCTGGGCCTAAAAATACATACCCAGCGGACCTGGGTATGTATTGTTTTCAGTTTTGAAGGTCAGGGTGAAGACTTGCACCAGTGTCATAGCTGTGTCGTTGCTCCAGTGTTCAGGGGGAGGGGCTGGATGTGTCACGTGTGCGAACCACAGGTTAGCGAGGAGCCCCCGCAGTGAGCAGAACCCGAGTGTATGTTCTGCTGAGACCGAAAACCTCGTCTTTGCAGATACTGTTCACGTCACGCGTTAAAGCCACTGGCAGCTAATGACTTAGTCATTTATTCAGAGACACGGTGGCACTAAATGAAAAACTGAGGTTTAAAACAGAATTAAAAGTTGTGTGAAATTACACAGCTCAGCTTGGGCTATGCAAATGAAATGGCGAAGCTCTCGTTCCTTTGGCCCCACGGCACACGTCAGGACGTTGTCACATTGCAGATGCTCCACGTGAACAAAGAGCAGAAGGGAGCACATTCTAAGTGCTCCGGATACTTCCAAATGCTTAACCCCGAGCCTTAAAGAGTTCTGTCTGTCTGTAGGCACATGGGGAATTTGAGTGCGTATTAGTTTCTGTTTGGATTTGCTCTGACTTGTTTCCCGAGCTTTTACTATCAAACGCACAAACAGGCATGTCTAAAGGGAAAACAGCCTGATGTAGTTCGTGTTGAAACCCGTGAGTATTGTTAGGCCTCCTTACACATGATAAACTGGTAGTCTCCTTGAATATAATGAAAATATGAACAAGTGATCACCCTGTAAATTTATTCATGTAATTTTTCTCTGTGAATAAATTTTCTTCTTTAAGCATTTATGGCATGGAGTGATTTTGTTTACAGGCAATGTGCATTTAAAAATTACATTTTTGTTTTATTTACACTCAACTGAAATAGATTTGAGAAGAACATAAATTTAATCAAGGATCTCCATAAATTATTATAACATGAAAATTATGTACAGTGAAATGTTAAATATTCATAATTTTATTCAGGCGATCCAGTTAAAGGAGTACCCAGCTGAAGGTAACCCGTCAAAAGCCCAAATTCTATACGGTGCAATGACGCCTATTTCTCCGAAGCTCAGTGCACTTTAAGTTCTTACAGCAAATGAGCACCTGTGGGATTCTGTGAGGGAAGCTCCCGTTGGCGGGATGCGGAGTGCGGAGGATGCGCTCGGTGGTGGATGAGACAGGGCAGCACTGCCCAGCTCACCCACTGTGGGGCATTGTGTCCCAGCGCAGACAGCCGCCTGGTCAGAATTCCTGGCATTTCAGGGGCAAGTGGGGAGAAACATATTCAAATGATGAGCATGGCATTCAACCTGAGGATTGGCATTTTTATTAAGAAATCATTAATGTCTTCAGGGATTCTAAACACAGTAAAGACTGTGTAGCCCACCCATGGATGACTAACAAATTTCATTAACAGTCATTACAAGGTTTCATACTAAAAGCAGGTCAAAGTAGTAGTCTATATTTTAATGACATACAGAAAAACTACCCTCCTAAAAGATTAAAAAGAATGAAAAAATCCTTTAATGTATGCTCAGTTCAAATGAAAATGTTCTGTAATGGGAAATACAAAAGCCATGTTAAACATATAATCTGGTTGGAGATTTTAGGAATGTGTTACGTACATTCATGAACAACTGGAGGAAAAGGCAAACGAGGCAAAAGTATAACAATGTCTCGTAAAAAAATAAATGTTGCGGCAGGTGAGGGAAGGAATCAAGCTGATGGGACAGATTTTTTAGAACAAGGAAGTATTTTTAAGATGGACCTTAAAAATGGCTAAAATTTGACCTCTCAGCAAAGGGTATGGAATGGCAATCCAGACCATGAAACTCTAGAAGAAACTGAAAAATAATTACTTTATTTACTTTGAAATAATACATTAATTATTTATAAAGATGTAGTCTCCCGGAACATGCTGAAAAGATTGACTGAATCCTGTGAAATGAGCCTTCATTTCAGTCGACGGACAGTTAATGAAATGAAATGCGCTCGACGCCCACCGGTCTTATGCACCTGAACCCCCCATACACCCAGTTGGCTTTCTGAGCAGGTTCTATTGCCACCCAGCACCGCCCCCCCCAATCGAGTATTATTTTTACCAACTTACAAAATCTTTCATCCTGCAGTTTAATAATAAACAGGACTCAAAGAACTAAGTCTGGAGGCATAGGTTCCGGTCTTGACCTTGTGGCCTAGCCTGCTGGCTTTATGACTTGGCTCCTCCTTTCCTACACCTCCCTTTTCATTTTCCTCCTTGGGGTAATCACTCGTTAACCGCACTGAGCCACATATGTGCATGGTCTGCAATGCATGTGTGGTAAAGAATCTTCATTACTTAGTATGTTAAATACAACTTTATACAAATAATACATTTCATTTAGAGCTAAAGTAACATATGCAAGAGTGGCATTTACACCAATCATTCAAATGCATTCTTTCCAGCCTGGAAAAGGTACATATTTATTTTAAGAACATTTGTAAACGCGATTGTACTTTACTGGATCCATTTCTTTGACTTTGGTTTCTTAAATAGGAATACATTCCAGGTTAGAAATAGAGCAGATATCAGTTAAGAGATTATAAAAATTTCAAAGGGGAGTAAGTCAAACCAGGTTTGGTTGATTGTCATCACTATATTAATTGGCTTTGATTGAAGCTTGACAGTTTCTAACCGATGCATCTACTGTTCCTTGGACTCGGCGGAGACTGAGGAATCCCTCAGTGCTCTCTGTGTTCTAACGGGAGAAAGGCACTGAGCTGCAGTGTCAGGGACACCTGCCTCTGGCGGCATGAAGAAGAGGTAGTTACCTCAACTGCCTGAGCTCCCTCACTCAGTTATCTGCCAGGAACACCAGTGTGTGAAGTGGTGCCCTTCATGACCATAAAACTGCCTAAGTGATTCCCACAGATGTTACGGGATTAAAGTGTTTTCTAAAATATAACTGAATCATAGCTTTTAAAAAAAATGCTATCTTGTCAAAATTCTTTTTGAAAGGTCAATAATTTATATCAGCTTTTCTAGAGATGATATGAACAGCATTAGATTTTCTACTTATTTTAGACTTTATGTTTTCAACTTTATTTCTTAAACGCGTGATGAGTGATGAGGACGGGCACACTCAACAAGTAGGCAAGTGCGTCTTCAGCGCCCCTGCTGCCGTCACTACACCCACCACACCCCTGCAACTTGCAGAAGCTGCCCTGGGTGCCGAGGCGGTGTTTGGTCCTTCGCATCCGGTATCTCACTGTGCCCATTGCGTGGAGGCTGTAGGTGATTAAACATCATCCCTCTTCACTGATGCAAGTTTTCAAGATATTTCTAGAACTGGACTGGGAACTGCCGTGGTCATTGCCACTGACCCGGGACTAACACAGCCCATGCAGGGGCCTCCTAATCCCCCTTTTAAAAATATATTAAACAGTACTATAAAATATTACTAAAAATCTTATGTAAATGTCTTTAAACCCTTCCATACCCCAACAATATCTCAAAGGGGTCAGCAAACCACAGCCCTCAGGTAAAAGCTGCCCCCTACCTGTGGTTGTCAATAAAGTTTTATTGGAACAAGCTATGCTCGCCGCCACTGAGCGCCTGCTGATTCTGGAACATGTGGATGAGGCCCTGGGGTGCAGACTTGACACGCTCATCCAAGTGACTGCCACGAGGTTCAGTTTCAGGAAATCCAGGGCTCTCACCCCAAGAAATTGGAAACAAACCCTATTTTGTGAATGCATGTGTTTTGGCCTTCAGCTGATATTCACGAAAGCAAGGTGTGTGATCTCTTACTTTGATGTGGGGTTGAAAACCCACACACATGCCTCATCTTCTCTACCCGTATCAGCATCGGTCAAGGCCAGCAGTCCTGCCTTGGTAGGTACTGGGACAATTCTGACTTGAAGAGAATGCTGACTTAGGTGGGCGTGGGCCCATTCCAGTCCTTATAAACCTCTCCGATTCACAGAAATGTGTCTTGAGCTTTCAGCGGAGTGTTGCCGTGTGATTCTTCTTACCAAGTCACTTGTTGGTAACTGATGCTACTGTAAATGCTACTGATTCTTTGTTCTTTTCTGCATTCTTATACCAGAGCCTTCTTTCAGGCTCTTATCATCTCTGTACCTGGTTACCAGCCTGTTACTTATTCTCACCTGTGAGCTTGCCTCAGCCCCGCCCCTCCACGTTGCCTCCCAGCACTACCTGCAACGATGCATTGCCTGCTGTGCCACATGCCGGCCACCCACGTGTGGGAGGTAAGCATTTCAGGATGGCATCTCCTTTGATCTAGCTGCAGCCCCCTCTCTAACGTGCCTTATTTTGCACTTTGGAAGTTACTTAGGAAATTATTTCGTAAAAATTAATTCCCAGGTAGAAAACTTCTAGCTTTATCATTGTCTGTGGATCGATGGCACCATGCTTTCTTTGCTTTTGTAGTGCAATACTAGGGTGCTTCACTTATTCTACCATCATGGTCATTAAATTGAAGCTTGAAAAATAAACACGGAGTATATTACTTACCACTTGTTTCCAAAATATTGTGAGTTCAACGAAAAAACATGGTAGGTAGAAATATAAATACATGAGCTAAAACTGAAAATACTTCCCCTTCAGATGAATGCAGATAAAGTACGCACTATAGCACTAAAATGTACGCGAGCGTATGTTTTTATAGTTGGAGCAATTCCATCCTGTGACCCCCGACGTACTCTTTGCTTCCATGGACGGTCATGCTTTTCAGGCCAAATGTTCCACAACATAAGTATAGATAGTACAGCTGCCCGGTCTGTTAGCTTTCAAGCTTCTTGATGACCAGGAAGTTCTCACTGTGCTTGGAAAAGGAGGACACTTTTTGACCAGTCAGTAAATGCCATTGATTGGCTGCCTGAGGGTCAGACAATGAATTTTGAATTGTTTAACCAACAGTAATGAGAGTTTTGCTGTCTGGCTAAATACTTTTTTTTTTAAAGATACACATAGATTTTACTTTTTTTTTTAAGTTTTATTTATTTTTAGAGAGAGGGGGAAGGAGGAAGAGGGAAACATCAGTGTGTGGTTACCTCTCAGGTGCCCCCTACTGGGGGCCTGGCCTGCAACCCAGGCATATGCCCTTACTGGGAATCAAACCCATGACCCTTTGGTTCCCAGGCCCAGTACTCAATCCACTGAGCCACACTAGTCAGGGCTGGCTAAATACTTTAGAAAGACTTCTTGGCCCTAATATCCAGCCTAGAAGTTGCCAACTATTCCAAGGGGGTAAAGGTGAATTGGGTAAAAAGTAAAAAACAAAACAAAATAGAACAACAACAAGAAACACTGTTGGTTTGAATTCAAGTTGTCAATATACAGCTTGATAATTGAGGTGTGCACATTTCTCCTTTTAAAAATATATTAAACAGTACTATAAAATATTACTAAATATCTAGTGTAAATGTCTTTAAACTCTTCCATACCCCGATAGTATCTCAAAGGGGTCAGCAAACCACAGCCCTCAGATAAAAGCTGCCCCCGGCCTGTGCTTGTCAATGAAGTTTTACTGGAACAAGCTATGCTCCTTTGTTTGCACACTGATCATGACTGCTTTTATGCTAAAGTGGCAGAATCGAGCAGTTGCAACAAAGGCTATGAAATAAAAATTCTTAGCTCTTCAATAAAATGTTTGCTAACTTCTGATCTAGCATATTATCTGTTACAATTTTTTGTGTAGGTATAGTTATGTTAATATGTAATTTTGGTGTATCGTGAGTGATATATGTTTCACCTCTGTGTTAAAAATAATGCCCATATTGGCACTGAACATTTGAATGAAAAGTGATGGTAGATTTATAGTACCCACGGAGTTAATGTGCCATGTTCCTAAGCTTGGCCTCGTTTGTTCACCATTTAATGTTTAGTTTATTTTCTTATATTTTGACTGGGTCTGATTTACCTGTTTAAAAATGACACATATACTTCATAAAATATAAAATTTTAAAGTGTCTCCTTTTATCCAGAGAGAATTGTTAAGGGGTTGAACCAGGATTTGGGGCTAGAGCTCACCTGTATGGCCCCAGCAACTTCTATCCTGCGTGTCTACGAGAAGCACGGGGTTAGCTCATGCACAAAACTCTTGGCTGAATCAGTGGGTGATAATTCTGTCTGTGACCAAAGGTAAAATCCTGGAGATTTTTTGTCTTACTTTTCCTTCTGTGGAAACAGACATGACAGTACTTGTGTGCCAGACCAGCTGGAGGAAATGACGTGTTGGTGAAGCTGGGTGTTTGTGAAAAAACAAGAATAACTTCTTAATTATCATCATGTCAGCATCTTGCAGTGCCTGATCGATAGCAGTGTTTATTAGATATTTTTCTGAATTAATAATGATGTAATAGAGAATGTAGATGTTCTGGAAGGCTGCTGGAAGCCAGAACAACAGTTAAACATGTTCCTTGGAGAGCCAGCAGACCTGGGCTTGAGTGCCAGCTTCCCCACTCGCTGCCTCCGTCACTTTACACACAGTAGTGAAATGTTAAGCCACAGCCTTGTTGTCTGTGTGCCAGGGGTCTAACAGCGCCCCCTCATGAAGTTATTGTGAAGATCAAATGGTAAAATCCAAGTAAAGTGCCCAGCATACAGCCAGCTCTCAGTAAACGTGCGTTATTACCATGAATGAATATGAGTCTTAGGTGAAGAGACAAGCCTGTTTTGAAGGCAATCCTTCTTTGCAGGTCTTCATCTTCTGTTTGGATGGAATTGTTATTCTTTGTTGCTTACCTAAGCCCAAAATAATGGATATTAAAATGTTCTCTAATTTCCAAATGTCAGGTCATAATTTTTTTTTTGCCAATTGAACCCTTGACAGTAAAATACTTTTTCTGACCTTTTTTGGGTGAAACAATTGGTGTCACCCATTGTTTTAAAAGTCCCTATTTAATTTTCAAACTCTTTTGTGCTACTTTTTCCTGATGCTTATTATAGGTTTAGAATTGTATGCTATAAAAAGTATTTGGCTGGGTGTGCTCTTATAATGAAAGTAATTTAATTGGTCATCTGCCTCCACAGATCAGCAGGGGTCAAAGTGACCTTTTTAAGAGTCCATGAGAGAGAGAGGTATTAGAGAGGGGGGAGGAAATCCAGCCTCCCCACCACTACTGACAGGGAAGCTCTCCTGAGTCCTCCCCTGGCATGGACAGCTCGTCACCCACATCTGTTCGGTCTCTTCCACACAAGTTGACAATTCGGGGACAAGGGCCCCGGAACACACTGCACTGCTATACTCACACAGCAGTGTCAGGGACTCTTGCCGCCTTTGAAGTCTCCTTGGTGAGCTCTCCAAGATTACAGTTGTTACACTGAAAAAAATACAACACAACAATCAACACCTTTCTTAAAGTGGGGATACCCCGACCAAGTTAATTTACATACTGCTTCCTTTTCACGTGATGTCAGCAGGATTAAAGAGTCCACCTCCTCCCTGCCTGTTGTAACGAGGGTTTCCTATACTAGAGCAGTCATTATGCTTCTCTCAGAACATATGAAGGGGGGCCCAAAAAACTGGAATCTTGGGAGGGCGGGCCCCTTGTAGGACAGGCTTCCCCCACTAGGGGAGTGTTCCAGGATCCCGTCTGTATCATCAGTGTACCAGCTGGCGTTGTCTTGAGAGTCTGAGTTCGGCTTCAGTGACATTTTTTTGAAGACTCTTTTAACATCTTTGCCCATTTCATAATGGGTGATTTACAAGTGCACCTGCCCACACAGCACTGAGTGCTCAGCAGTTTTTGATCAAAAGTAGCATGATCCGCATGCCCCACCCTCCCTATTCACCTGATCTGAGACTCCATCAGCCTGGCCATCCCTGTGCACCCCACCCTATTGATTCCCTGAGACCCCAGCCCACCCAAACTATGTGCCCACCCACGCCATTTCCAGTGGCTTTTTGATACAAAAGACCTATCTTGGCTCATGCCTTGGACTTCACCAAAATGTCTCACAGGTTCACAAAATCCCAACAAGCAGCATTAGTTTCGGGGTGATTCGTACCTCCTGCTAAACAGCCCCAAGCACTGTAGCAGTGCCAGCCAGTCTCAGTTTGTGACTTGGTCTCTCCCAGGCACTTCCAAGCCAGCACAGTGGAAGCCATCTGCAGATCACTTCGTAGCTCATATGAGGTGGCACTGGGCAGGGCACAGGCAGCAGCTGAACTTGGCCTATACCTCCCAAAAGGCCCCAGAATGAACATACCCAGTGGCCAGCTTCAGTCTGCAGTGGAATGTCATCCAACCACCTCCAGGAGCTACACACTCGAAGGGAAGACTTGGCAGTCGCCCGAGCCCACTCAAGTGAACACTGCCCTGCGGGGCCAGCTCCTGCCCACAGCTCCTCCACTGCCATCTTGGCCAGTCCTCACAGCCAGTTAGTCTGAAGGTCAATCTGTCCAAATGACAGGCCAACCACAATCAAGGCTCAACTATGACAGGAAGACATATACAGTCCACACAAGGGACACACCTGGTGCTCTCAGCTCAAGTTACCAAGGAGACTATGGCAGTGGACCCCATGGGACACCTACTACATAAGGCCACTCTACCAAGACCAGGGGACAGAACAGATCTACCTAATACACAGAAATAAACACGGTGTGCGTAGCCAAATGAGGAGAAAAAAAATGTTTCAAATGAAAGAACAGCAACAACAACAAAACAAACCCCAGAGAAAGAACTAAACACATGCAGACAATCTACTAGATGCAGAGTTTAAAACACTGATTACACGGATGCTCAATGATCTCAGTGAGAATTTCCACAAAGGAGAAGGAACATAAAATTGGAGATAGAAAATATGAAAAAGAAACAATCAAAAATAAAAATATAATAACTGCAATGAAAAAAAATACATTAGAGGGTATCAACAGCAGATCAGATGAAGCAGAGGACTGAATCAATGATTTGAAAGATAAGGTAGCAGAAAACACACAATCAGAACATGAAAAGGAAAAAAACAGTTTAAAAAATGGGGATAGTTTTGGGGGCCTCTGAGACAGTATCAGGCTTACCAACATTTGCATCATTGGGGAAGGAAGGAAAATAGAGCAAGGGAATGAGAACCTATTTGATGAAATAATGACAGAAAACCTCCCTAACCTGGTGAAGGAAATAGACACACAAGCCCAGAACCTAAAGAGGCTCACTCCAAGACACATTATAATTAAAATGTCAAAGGTTACAGACAAAGAAAGAATCATAAAAGCAGCTAGAGGAAAGCTGTTAATTACTACAAGGGAGCTCCTATAGGACTGTCAGCTGATTTCACAACAGGAACTTCTCAGGCCAGAAGGGATTGGCAAGAAATATTTACACCGATGAAAAGAAGGACCAAGATTATTCTACCCAGCAAATGGTCATTGAGGATTGAAGAACAGAAAAAGAGCTTCCCAGGCAAGAAAAGGCTAAAGAAATTCACCCACCAAACCAGTATTACTAGAAAGTTAAAGGGACTTCTTTAAGAAGAAGGAAAAAAAAGATAAAAACTGTGAATAATAAATTGGCAATAACTACATACCTATCAACAATTACATTAATTGGGAATGGGTTAAACTAATCAAAAGACATAGAGTAACTAAATGGGTAAAAATATGAAAACCCTTACATATGCTGTGTATAAGACTCATGTCAGCTTGAAAGAGACACATGGACTGAAAGTAAAGGATGGAGAAAGGTATTTTATGCAGATGAAAACAAACAAACAAAAATCTAGGGTAGCAATACTTATACCAGACAAAATAGTCTTTAAAACAATGGCTATACCAAGAGATATCCAAGGACCCAGCATTTCCACTCCTGGGTATTTATCCAAAGAAATCCAAAACACTAATTAAGAGAAAAACATATGTATCTGTATGCTCATTGCCACGTTATTTACAGTAACTGAGATATGGAAGCAAGCCAAGTACCCATCAATAGATGACTAGATGACTAGGTAAAGAAAAGGTGGTCCATGCATGCAATGGATATGACACAGCCATTATGAAGAATGCAATCTTGCCATTTGCAACAGCATGGATGGACTATGCTAAGAGGGTACTGTGCTCAATGACATATGTCAGAAAGAGAAGGGCATATACCCTATCATTTCATTTTATGTGGATTCTAAAAAAATAAACAAACAAAGCAGAAATAAACTCAGATACAGAGAACACTTTGATGGTTACCAGATCCAACAGAGATGGGTAAACAGATGAAGGGATTAAGAAGCACAAATTGGTAGTTACAGAATAGTTACAGTGATATAAATACAGCACAGGGAATAATAGTTACATTGTAATAACTATGTATGGTGTCAGCTGGGTTCTAGAATTACTGGGGGAATCACTTTATAAGCTACCATATTTTCCATGTATAATGCACACCCAAGATTTGGCCCAAAATTTCAGGGAAAAAATTGCTCATTTAAATTTTTTATCTCAATTATTTATTTATTTATATTTAGATAGCTGTTTTTTGTATTATAAAGAAATTTTAGCAATTATTTTTAAACATATATGATACAAGAAATTTTATGTAACAAATAATTACAAAACACAAGAACAGATACAAGGTATTTCAGGTACTACACATGTATAATGTGCACCCCTATTTTTCCCTCAAAAGTCTGGTCAAAAAGTATGCATTATGCATGGCAAAATATGGTATTTAAGTGTCTAGTCATTGGGTTGTATACCTGAAACTAACATAATATTGTATGTCAACTATAGCTGAAAAATAAAGATTTTTTTTTTAAAGGCAAATGAGCTCACATCTCTTTATTAGCCTGTGTGCAGTGTGAGGAGTACGCACGCTTCAGTTTCATGCTAAAGCGAGATGCTTGTCTTCAGTGAAAGGAGAGCAGTTGTTTCAAATGCAAACTGAACTGGCTGCCCTTTTTCAGCAAAGTCCATGTGTACTTGAGAAAACTACTAACAGACAAACTCTATAGTTAGTCAACTGGGAGTTTTGCAGGTGTTTTCTCAAAAAGGAATCAAATTAGCTGTCACTTCATGAAAAATAGTTGACAATACTTGCTGCCAATGGTAAAATTCAACTTTTCAAGTAAAAATTAAAATTTTGGAAAAATTATATCTGCTACTGTGAGTTTAACAGCCTTATTAATATTTAAAGAGTTTTCTGATCAGATAAGTGGTAGTATTATTTAATGTGACTTTTTTTGTGTTATATAATTAAGTGTGTTGAAATTTGGAAGGTCTGCATAATTCAGTGGACTAAATTTTTTAAAAAATGCAAGATGCTACCAGATCATCACCCATGGGCAAAGGATTCATTTAAATACAATGGGTTTTAATGTAACACAGTGTGAAAACTTTACAGATATGGTTTGGGATTTCCCATTACATCTCAATGTATCTCACACTTAAGAAATCACCACTTGTTGTGTTTAGGTGTATTTTCAAAGTGAAATGCTACAATTACTTTTAAAAAGCTTTTTAAAACTAGTCTCTTGATGATATATCTGTGTGAAGCTGGGTTTTCTTCATGTATTTCAATCAAACAACTGAAATCAGAATCTAACTATCTTCTATAAAATCAGACATTAACGCAACTTGCAAAAATGTAAAGCAGTGCTACTCTGACCAATAAATTTTTGTTTTAGAAAACACAACCTCTTTGTAACAAAATTACATTATTTGTGCTAACGTGTAATTGGGTTGTTGTTATTTTAAATTATTTTTTGAATTCTGTTTTAATTTTTATTATGGTAGGTAGGTAGGTAGATAGATAATAGATATAAACAAAATGTCTTCAGCGTAGTGATAATTTTAATAGAGTGTAAAGGAGGAGGATTGGAGACCACTATTTGGAGAGCCCGTTTGGTAGATGCAGGGGCTGCGCATTCAAAACAGTCTCTTGCTTCACAGTTTCATAGAGGAAGCAGATGAGCAAGGCAGCTGGAACATCCCACAGGATACTGACATGTAAGTCTGTTATAGAACGGACCCATGGCGGGGGGGCAAGATACTGTTACCAAATGAAACCCCTCTCCTGGGGTCCCCATGTACTAGGTTTGTCTTACCTGCCGCCAGGGAATTGGAATTATGGCTCTCAAGTTTGGCGAAAAGGAAAGGAACTATTTATTTAAAAGTACATTAAAATCCCAAAGTCCCTTAAAACACCCACAAACACACAGTTCTTTCTTCCCCGCTTTGCCCAGTCAGGGGTACTGTATCTCAGGAAAAAAAGAGAAGTCCGTGGCTCAGGTAGTCCCCAGTTCTTCCCAGTAATCTGAGCTCAGCTGGCAGGCCTCCCGAGGTTCCCAGCACCATCAGCTGTGTCGCCAGGATCTCCAGTTCTTAATCCAAACCCACGTGGCAGCTTCTCACGGCCCACCAGTGAGAGTCCTTTCACCCCTTTCCTTCCTGCAGCATCTCTCCTGAGTTCTTCCAAATTGCTAAGACAGAGCTCTGCATGGATGCTACGTCTTGCTTTCCAGCTTCCTAAGCCACATCGTTAAGGGAGCCCCAACACTTCAGGATTAGCCCCCAAAACCCTGTGGTTCCCCCTCACGAAAACGGAGTGGTTCCAATCCACAAGGCTGCTGTGCCTGGGTTTAAATCCCTGCACGAATTTTCCTCTGCGTACCTATTCCCGACTCCTCCCACAATCAGATAGGCCTGCCAGAATTCTTGTATTTCTCCAGGTTTTCTGGGCTGCCATAGTGAGTCTGGGCAGGGATGGCCCCATGGCATGGAGCCAAGCAACAAGCTCTCATGCAGGCAGGCACTGTGACCGGGGGAGCTGCCTCCCAGTTATATATATCATGGGTCAAAGTCCCTCCCATCTCCCTGGCTCAAAGCCTGGCCACAACCACTTAACATATGTATAAAACTATCCAAAAGTTATAGACATGTTAAATAACCACTTTTGCAGTTATTTGCAAAACTGTTGATATGCAAAATAACTTCTAATGGTCCTGCTCCATGTGTCCCATCCCCTAGTTCAGACTGGTAGGGTGATGATATCCTATATTTTTAATATTTCCTGGACACCCCGAGTTCTGAATCCCATTACAAATTCCTCTGGGGGGGCCTCGTTGCACCCCATTACAAGTCCATATGGTGCTGTGGGAAGAGAGAGGCAGGACTTCTAACACAGGAGGGGCAGAGGGCTTCTAAAAGAAAATGTCACTGTATCTGAGTCTTAAAGTTTATCTGGATCTTGAAGTTCAAGTACACATTAAGCTAATA
Source organism: Desmodus rotundus (assembly GCF_022682495.2). NCBI lineage: Eukaryota > Metazoa > Chordata > Mammalia > Chiroptera > Phyllostomidae > Desmodus > Desmodus rotundus. The sequence goes on along the minus strand of NC_071396.1, from coordinate 16,823,301 downwards.
ACAAAAGAGTGGGCATTCTCATAGAGAACAGTCTATTCAGAGAAACCAATAGCAAGAGAACATGCTATGTTCTGGAAATAGCCCCTATCAGTTGCCTGAGTGACCCAGGGTGGGGAGCTGGGCATCAGAACTCACATGTGATTCTGACCACAGGGAAGGGGTCCAACTGAAAGGTCCACATCACCAGAACAGAACTCTAGCATGGAGGATCAGTGCGTTTGGGGAAGACTGGAGAGGGAGACACAACTTAGGACGTCATGCAACCATCTGAGAGAAAAATGATCAAAGCCTGAATAAAGCCTGGCAGGGCCAGGAGTGAAGAAGTGGGTTTGAGCAACTTTTTTAAAAAATATATTTTATTGATTATGCTATTACAGTTGTCCCATTTCCCCCCTTCACTCCACTCCACCCTGCACACCCCCTCCCACCAACATTCCCCCCCCTTTAGTTCATGTCCATGGGTTATATATATACGTTCTTTGGCTTCTACATTTCCTATACTATTCTTACCCTCACCCTGTCTGTTTTCTACCTACCATTGATGCTACTTATTCTCTGTACCTTCCCCCATCTCTCACCCTCCCACTCCCCTGTTGATAACCCTCCATGTGATCTCCATTTCTGGGGTTCTGTTCCTGTTCTACTTGTTTGCTTAGTTTGCTTTTTTTTGTTTGTTTGTTTTAGGTGTGGTTGTTAATAACTGTGAGTTTGCTGTTTTTTACTGTTCGTATTTTTTCTTCTTTTTCTTATATAAGTGCCTTTAACATTTCATAAAATAAGGGCTTGGTGATGATGAACTCCTTTAACTTGACCTTTTCTGGGAAGCACTTTATCTACCCTTCCATTCTAAATGATAGCTTTGCTGGATAGAGGAATCTTGGATGTAGGTCCTTGCCTTTCATGACTTCAAATACTTCTTTCCATCCCCTTCTTCCCTGTAAGGTCTCTTTTGAGAAATCAGCTAATAGTCTTATGGGAACTCCTTTGTAGGTAACTGTGTCCTTTTCTCTTGCTGTTTTTAAGATTCTCTCCTTCTGTTTCATCTTGGGGAATATAATTATGATGTGCCTTGGTGTGTACTTCCTTGGGTCCAGCTTCTTTGGGACACTCTGAGCTTCCTGGACTTCCTGGAAGTCTATTTCCTTTGCCAGATTGGGGAAGTTCTCCTTCATTATTTGTTCAAATAAGTTTTCAATTTTTTGCTCTTCCTCTTCTCCTTATGGTACCTGTATAATTCAGATGTTGGAATGTTTAAAGATGTCCTGGAGGTTCCTAAGCCTCTCCTCATTTTTTTGAATTCTTGTTTCTTCATTCTTTTCTGGTTGGATATTTCTTTCTTCCTTCTGGTCCACACCATTGATTTGAGTTCCAGTTTCCTTCCCATCACTATTGGTTCCCTGTACATTTTCCTTTGTTTCACCTAGCATAGCCTTCATTTTTTCATCTAATTTGTGACAAAATTCAACCAATTCTGTGAGCATCCTGGTTACCAGTGTTTTGAACTGTGCATTAGATAGGTTGGCTATCTCTTCATCATTTAGTTGTATTTTTTTTTTCTGGAGCTTTGATCTGTTCTTTCATTTGGGCCATTTTTTTTTTGTCTTGGTACACCTGTTAACCTAAGGGGTAGAGCCTTAGGTGTTCACCAGGGTGGGGTAACCCTCGTCACTGCGCTGTGATGCTGGATGTGGGTGAGGGGTTCGAGCGGGAACAGTAGCGTTTACTGTGCTCTCTGCCGGTTTTCAGTCACTTCCCCCGCTACCCACAATCAAATTGGGCCCTTCTGGTGCTGATTCCCAGGTGGGTGGGTTTGTGTACGTTCTAGGACCCTGTGGGGTCTCTCCAGTGAACTGTCCTGTGAGGTTGGGAGTTTCTCCTGCTGCCTCCTCAACCCCCACAGGTGTTTTCAATCAGAGGTTTGAGCCTTTATTTCCCTGCTAGAACTCTGGGTCCACCAGCAGCCTTGCCGCAAGGCCTCTCCGCCTGGCGGCTGCCTGTGGATGGGTCTGGATGAATGTGTCTTCTTTATCTCCTTAGTTGTCAGACTTCCATAGAGTTTGATTTTCTGTCAGGTCTGATTGTTTTTTGTTTTTAAATTGTTGTTGTCCTTTTTGTTGTGCAAGGAGGTGCAATATGTCTACCTACGCCTCCATCTTGGCTGGAAGTTGGTTTGAGCAACTTTGATGAGGTTGAATTTATAGGACTTGGTAGCCAACTGAATGCTCAGGGATGATGAAAGTGAAAAAAATATAGTTTTAAGTTTCTGGTTGAAATGGTTGGATAGCAATGGTGCTCTTTTTTTTAATGAGAGAAAAAAGGAGGGACGAATTGAGGAAGGATGGTGTTGATAAATATACTTTAATGTCTGAGTGATGCATGACTGGTTCATCAAGTAGAGAGATCCAGGGAGCTGCTGACCGTCCCTGTCAGCTGAGAGAAACACAGAGGCTACAAACAGACACATGGGGCCACCGGTGCATACAGTCATCGAGGTCCACGGGTCCCCCTGATGTCACAAGCACCGCGGGTGTAGGAGGAGAACTGGCAGGGCTGACGTTAGTTTCGAAGACAGGCACAGGGCAGAAGGAATAATCAGCAGTGATGTTTGCTAGTGGAGTACACACAGTTCTATTTAAAATAGTTTTGTTTTCAACCTAGTTAACCTACAGCTGAAATGAAGAAGATCCCAGTAGACGACCTGTTTATAACTGAAGGATTAAGTGATGGCTTCCCTGTCCAGTTAGTTTTTACACGCTGCTAGTGTACTGGGCTGTATGCATTCTTGTAGTATGCGTGAGGGTAGAAGTGGTAGCAAGGGAGGCGAGGGAGGATGGAGGCTAGTGAATATGCATGAATATGGAAACTGAACATTTTCTAGCATAAATCTTCTCTTTTTAAATATTTGGCAGCATGTAGATAATTTAAAACATGTTAATTTTGGTTTACATTCAAGTGCATCTTTTGCCAGCTATTTATGATCTATAAACAGCCATTAAAATTGTTCCATCTGCTCTGGCCGGGTAGCTCATTTGGTTAAAGCACCAACCTGGTGTGCCAAGATTGTGGGTTCAGTTTTGGTCAGGGCACATACAAGAAGCAACTAATGAATGCATCGATAAGTGGAACAACAAACTGATGCTTCAAATCTCTCTCAAATAAATAAATAATTTTAAAAAACATGTTATAGGTTCTTTCCTCAAAATTTCTTAAAAATCTTTACTGCTGGCTTCAATGATTTTGCAGAAATGGTGGTCCAAAACTGAAAAAAATAACTAGTAATTACCTATATGGGCCTATGTTTTACATGTAAAAATATACGGGGTCCGGCACAAAAAAAAAAAAGCCCCTTTTTATCACAAAATCTTTTATTACAAAATCATGAGCATGTAATTCTGTAACAGAAAAATATCACACTCAAGCACACCACGTGGCATTTTAGCTGAAATGTTCAAATTAAATCTATACATTATTACACCCATGTTATTACCCTACGGACCACACTCAAGCAGGCCTTCTGCTGGAAACTGCATTTTAAACTGCTTTCTCAGGATAGTGGTTCTGGAATATAAAGAGGGAATGTGAATTACGAGGGTCCAGCACAATTGTTTAGCGATCTGCACATCTTTGTTCTAACACGGAAGAGTCTCAGTCTAGAGAGTGCTCACGGGTGCAGCCTTGGGCTCAGCCACCCGAGCGCGGGCCTGCTCCCGGAGGCACAAGTAGCTGGTCCCCTGCACACGTGTGTGAAATTCAGTGATTCAGGTGCAGTTGTTTAAAACATAGAGATGGCCGTAATCAGTATGTCATTTTGCTGATTAATTGGTCTGGCTTTATCCAGAAACGGGAGCACTGGCCTGGCAGCATTGCTCGCATCCGTAGAAGTGTGTCCAGTGAACGTGCCATTCCCGGCCATTCAACCAAGTTGACTGATTCTGTCCCGTGACCTCTCCACTTTCTTGAGTGACCGCTCTGGGGCCTCCAGTCTCAAACCAGGGCCCGCCCTGCCTCAGAGAAGCCAAAGCAAAGAGCAGCCCGGGTGCAGCTGGGCAAGTGTGCACAGCAGGAAGTGGCCCCCGGGGCAGGACGGTGCCCAGGGGAAGGCCGTGAGGGCGCCAGTGTTTCTCCGGCTGTCTTGAAGAGTTATGAAGAAAAGGAGAGAACTGAGGCCAAAAGTTCTCTCAACAGTGAGCATGTGGAGATTTGCAGATACCTGATGTATAGTTAAGCATCCATGAAATACTTCACTATTATTATTTTTATTACATATATTAATGGTTGTAGCCTTTAGTCATTTTTAAGGTAGTGTTTAGTTGCAGACCAGCAGTAAATTCTTGCTTTGCTGCCAGCCTCTGTGGATGTATAAAAAGTTACTGTAGTTCCATCACAAATCACATCTATTTTTATTTTAGAGAAAAAAATTGAAGTGGAATGGAGTATGGGGATTAAATAGGAAGGAACCGTGGTGTTGTTCTCAGCCAGCTCCCCTGGCTTCCTTAGGTGGGCGGCACAGGCACGTGGCTCTCAGGAGGCATCTGGGGTCTATTAGTCGTCGCTAGGGCCTTACAGGCATCGTCTCATTTAATTCAACTTCACATAACGCTTTTCTGTCTTACACTTTTTTGTGTAAAATGTTAAACTACTGGAAGTGATTCTAGATGTCGTGGATCCAAATTTAATTTTTATTCAGGCAGTTTTCAAGTGATGGGAGTCATTGTGCCCCTGCATACTTTCCACCGTTCCCCACGTGTAAGAGGTGCTAGTAGATGGTCAGGGTCTTTTCTCTGTGACGTTCCTGTTCCCTCAGTCTCTGGCAACTAACTGAAGAGCAATGGGCATCCCAGGCATTCAGATTTCAGTCTCTAAGGAGCATTAGCCATTTGAAGGAAAAGGTTCCTCTTGGAGAAACGGCTCCAGGGCTGGGGCAGAAGTATGTAGGCTGAACCTGGAGTATCTTCTTTCACCAAGAACGAAGCAGCCAAAGACTCCGAGCCACCTCTCCTGGACCTCCATGAGTGAGAACGATGTTGCAATTCTGTGGGTCTGTAATACTCCCAGAAGATCAGTAACTTTGCAGACTGCTAGCAACTCAATTCAGCATTCTGAAAACTGGTAAATGAAGGGAAAGACTCAAGCATTTTTTTTTTCTGCCTTCCCTTTGCAAACTGTATCTCCAGCTATAGCAAATAATTGATGAGGGAAATGTTATCTTTTTAGAAAAATTACAGTTAATAAGTGATGAAGAAATGATAAACTTAGAATGTCAGTGCTTGCTAAACCCTTGAATGAAATAATGAATGTGGCAGTGATCATCCATCAGTGTCAAAAACATTAGTAGAAAAGATGAAAAATAAATCAGGATTTTCAACACAGGACAAAGAACGGGGAGCTCTTAGTTTAAGAGAACAAAGACCAAATGTGATGTGTGGACCTTATTTTGATCCTGATTTTGAACAATTCAATTGTAAAATAACATGATATAATCAGAGAAACACTATTAGTGAGCAGTAGGGAATCTCTGACTATTTTGAGGTGTGATATCGATAGAGTGCTTTTATGTCGAGGATTTGCTGCGACACAGTCCGCAGTGACGAGCGGGGCCAGGGACCCAGGTGTGTGAGAGTGCCGTGGGTCGGCAGTTGTTGAAGCTGGGTGATGGAGTTCATTGCAGTCTCCCTCCATCTGTGTGTGTGGTGGACATTTTCCATTATTTAAAATAAAAATATTTTTTTCATTCCAGGGCATTTGTATTCGCTTCAAAAGGGTGGTTATGTTAGAATAGGGAAAGAATTACCATACCTTTAGTTTACCTACTATCGTAGGGGAGCAAATAGACTGAATGTATGTGCCGAGAGACAGAAACCTAACACTTGATTATGAAATCAGTGTTACATGAGTTATCATCCTGCTGTCACTCCGGCCGAGGCCACTATGACTGATCTCAGTGGCTGTGCGGGGACTTCTTCAAAGCAAAGCCACATAGCTTCTTCTATCACCACGGTGCAGATGATGCTCCTTGCTTGGTGTGCCCTCAGTCCAATGCCAAGCAGGTTGCCTGCCTGTTTCCAGCCCGGCTGAGTAACCATGTCCAACCCCGTCTCTCTGCTGCAGCTGCACCTGTTTCATGCAGCTGACAAGTTTTAAATGAAAGACAATTTTCCCCTGCTTTTATTATCTTTAAAATATAAGCCTATTTAAAAATCATGGAAAGGTTCTGAATATTTTTGTCAAAACAAGTCACTGTCAAACTTTTCTTTCCCAGACATGGATTCATTTACTTGACTTTTGAATCCAATCAAACCAGTGAATAAAAACAAGAACTAATAACTGAAATCGTATTCTGGCTAGAGGTACACATCGCTCTCAATTTTCTTTTTCTGACCATGCTATTTGATAATGACCTCTTGAGGACTGGGTTTGATTCAATTACTTCTTTCCTCCTTTGTCCTTGAGAATTGGCCACCCAGAGAAAACTGCCTCCCTAAGAAGAGTGCCGAGCTGAGAAATTAACATCATTATATAATTCACACAAAGAGAATACATCAGAAAAGCAGTCACACTGAAATCAGTGATCAGCTGAGACCACACAGGACTTCCCTGGAGACGTGTGGGTGTGCATGAGGTTTGCGCTCACCTCCTTCAGCTGGCAGGAGTCCTCTGGAAAGGCTGTGAACAGACAGATCAGTGACTGCTTGGTCCCCATCCCCACCGCCTGGCGGTGAGGTCAGAGCCTAGACCACAGGGCTGAGGTCCTGATACTTTGGACTGAACAGCAGCAGCCCCCAGAGCCAGCACTTGCCCTCTATGACGGATGCAGCTCTCCTGCTCCGCAGATCCACGGAGTCCCAGGAGGAAAGTGTTGCCTATGTTCTCACGCATGCGTGTCACGGGAAGGAAGACCTGGTGGTGCAGCGGGGAACTAAGCTGCCCCAAAGTCGACAGGCGAGACTGTGCTAGAACCCGGATACGACTCCGCAGTCTGAGCTGAATCCTCCCCTTTACATCTCTACTCATTAAGCCTCATTGAGGTAAACAGGTTACTACTATTACCTAAAAAAGAACGTGTAGTTAAAAACATAACCAATCATCAATAATGTAACAAGTTAGAACGTGTTAATTCCATCTCCATGTAAACCCTGCCCTGAACACAGCGACCCCGCCACAGTTGCCAAGGGCTGCGGTGTGTCCACAGTTATCGCTGTGGGAATAAAAATTTATGCAGAATGCTACAGAATGCGCTTTATATTATGGATATGAAACTCCATCTCAGTTTTCGTTTTTGAAATCTCTCCAAGATGGATTGCTGATCTTGCTGATGTTAGTTCCATAACAGATGATGCCAATAAAATTGACATTTGCAACATTGAGTTGTTGATGTTTTGTTTCCTTAAAACATCGTAAAGTGCCATGAAGTAACTTGTGAAGAAATCGTCTATAAAAATGGCTGCAGCTTGGCATCTACTTAACATATTTCATTGGGTAATCACAGAGATCAATTCTCAGCTTTTAATTTAGTTTTGCATGAAAGTTCACTCTTGCTCAAAATGTGTGAATACATTTATATAACACATTTATATTTGTATAGATTTGCTGCTACTGCAGAGTATTTTTAAATAGTTTATTGTTGTGGAATTTTTCCCCTAAAGCTAACTTCTGGGCAATTAAGTATATATTTGACTTAACATCTACATTTTCCCCATACTTGTTACTTCTCCACTGTGTTGCTTTAAAGTAAATGTATTGAGACTGACGTGCCTGAATCTGCTTACAGTCCTTTGTCATATTTAGGTTAGTACATCATTTAGCAGGATTTTTAGCGGCATTTTAGTAAAATGACAAAATACCTCTTATACTTTGTTATCACCATGGGTGATGAGGATATCCACTTTGTAATGATCTCTTTGTACAACATATGTTTTCCCCAGAAAATCTGGGCAAATAATGGAACTTAAATCTAACCAGTCATGTGAAGTTTGGTAATGTTACCGCTGGGATAATTGCTTCAAATCATTTAAAGAAAAGACAAAATAAAACTAACTACAGGTACAGGTGTTCAAATGCTTCAAGTGCCGCTTACCAAAGTCCCCAAAGCACAGCTCGGTGCTGGGGCTCTTCCAAGTAGCCTTGACATTGCTTGCTTTTTTCAGATCTCCTCTGCTCCTCACCCTTAAGAGGCGTCTGATTTCTTCTTGGGTACTTGTGTCACTGCTTCTGCAGCTGCGACCGGGGCACAGCAGTCAGTGCTTTCCAGAGCAGAGCTGGCTTTGTGTTGCAACATGATGCTGCTGGCTCTGTTGTTTGGGTCTGTTGGAAGCAACAGATAACTCACTACACTCTTCCTGAAGTGCCCTGACTAGGAGACAAGCGTGATGGATGGACTGTCAAAGAGTCACACTTCTGAGAGTCAACTAATGCCACAACGGACCTCTGAGAACACACATGAATGTTGTGTTATTTTCTCATGGTGACCTGAAAAATAATTACTCGTAGATGTAGCTCCTCCAGGTTCTCTGTTTCCTTTACTGCAAGAAAGACTTGAAATGACTGGTGTGGGCTGCGGGGCACAGTGTTGCTCCATGACGGCTTCAGAGTGTCAGTGTGACTGAACATTTTCTTCCATTCTACTCCATTCCTGCATTGTGGAAACCAGTGCTTGGCCTCTCGTCTCGGCTTTGTTCTCATCCTTGTGCCCTTCATTTGGCACTCTGATGCCATCTGAGGAGGTAGGACCTGTCTCTCTTTGCACAGAATTAGAGAAAAGCTGGATTTCTCAGCAGGCAAGCGTGCACACCCCATGTAGGACGACGGCCTGGCTTACAGCCAGCAGTGGGGTTGGGTGGGAGGAACAGTGGTGACCCAGCCAGCCAGATGGTGACAATCACACCAGGGTCAGGCTCAGAGGGGTTCGAGGAGCCAGGGGTTGTGTACAAAGGGGACATTGGTCATGCACTAATCCCAGGGCGGCCAAAAATCTCCTCCTCCTCTGCGAAAGTGTGACTCTGATCTTGGGTGGGTGAATGTGATCAGTTTGGTATTAGAAACCTGTTAACCTGATGCTCGGACACGAGGAATGCAGTGAGGAAGGCAACAGAACCCCAGACGGGCAGAGGCGTGACCTTCCTCTGTCCCACGTCTTGCACACTGGGAACAGAAACAGAACTTAACTTCTTTGGCCCCCTTTCCGCTCTCAGCAGCTTCACAGAGTATTCTCAGTGCACTTGGAAGAGTAGGGAGTTGCGTGTTATGAGGAAAGGAGTGGAAAATGCCCATCCACACATGGGCCTGGAAGGTGTAGGTTCATTCATGGAAGACTCGTTTTGAGCCGAAGCATCGTGTACATGCCGTCCCTTGTGAGGGTGCCCTCCCGTCCTTTCTCTCACCGTCCTACCTGCCCTGTAGGTTTGCGTTGTTTGTTAATGTTCGGTACAGGCAGCGCCCAACAGCGGACTTGCTGCTGTGAGCAGATGCTATCTTGGGATGCGGTGGGTGGAAGTAGCCAAGAACATCGCAGCAAATAGGTGGTGGGTTGCGGGGTCGAGGTTGTGTGTTCGCCAGGAGCAGCAGCCCGCAGCTCGCACTGGAAAAATGTGTCGCCAGACTGCTGAAGCTCCATCATTTCAGGAACACCTGAGAAGGGCCTGTACCAGGCTCTGTGGCCATGACTGCAGGGAGGACTCACCAGAGCTCAAGGCTTGTACTTGCTCTGCCCTCTTTACATGAGAAAACGTCCAAAACCTTTTCTCTTCCAAAACAGTACCCATCAAGCCAACTGTAGCAATCTTTAACATCACGCCGCTGTTCAACCTTTAGTCAGGCAAGCTAAGTCACATTCACTTTTAGGCAAGATACTTCTCTGTGCACAAGGTATTACAAAATTCACACTGAATGAAGATGGTGAGGGCTGAGGCTTCCTCCCCAGGCTGGGAACAGCCAGTGCAGCAGCAGTTCCAGGCATTGCTCCGTTCTGAGGGGCTCCACTTGCTTTACACCCAGATACCCAGAAGACTCAGTTTCATGCAAGAGAAGCTACATATGGGCTTGTTTTAAATATTATACTGGAACAAAATGAGGCATGGCCCCATCATCTCAGGGAAAACAGTGAAAATGATATCAAAAAGCTTAATGTCTATTTTCTTCAGCTACCTAATATATACATACATATTTTTTAAAGATTGATTTCTCTTATACTTTGCTAGCTGATGGGCGCTGGGCATCAGAGGCTGGTGACCATGCTCCAGTGGTGCCGGTGTCCAGGGAGACGGGGCTGCCATGGCCTCCCTTCCCCACGGGCCATAGCGGGGCATATGTGAAGAATCAGCAGAGGACAGGGAATATTCCACAAGGAGGGGAGCATGAAGGGACGGAGGCAGAAGGTCGGACTGCTGGGAGGTGTTGGTGTCTCTTACAAGGTCACTTGCTGTCACACAACCTTCTTTTTCGTGACCGGGAATCAGATGCTCTGTAAGTCCAGGAATTTTAGAGGTTAAAACCGAAGTTAAGGAAACTCTTGTGTTTTCACACAGCTGAAAATATCTTCAAAATAATGTGGTGAATGGTCTTGCCTAGGATTTGAGGAAAACTATTTCTTTTACCTGACTATTGTTTACCGATGTTTAAAACTGGAGGTTAGGAGTTTTGACCCGGCGTTCTGGGCTCAGTCCAAGCCGCTCTGAGGCCCATCTGGGGCCCGAGGGACAAGAGACTGAGGATGATTTTACAGACAGCGAGGTGGGGGATGAAGGTTAAATAAGTTAAATAAATCATTGTTTTTAAAAATGATTGTTTTCCTTAGTATATCATCACTCCTGTCATTTAAATTATTTTAGGAACTGCTTTCTCACAGTTTTTTTTTTTTTTTTTTTTTTTCTGATGAATCTGTATGTTTTCCTGCTGGCTCTTTGCATGCACTCTGTGAGCCGTTTCATGTCCTTTTGGCAAGACCTCTGGGTTCGAACAGACACATGAAGGAACTCCCTCACGGGAGCCAATCGGATAGTGACCGAACTCCGTTAAAGTGGTTTTATATTTTTACAACTAAGCATCAACACCCCACTCTTGATGCTTATGTTCACACACACAACCTATGTAAAAGGGGCCAAAAGCAATATTTAGCATCACAGGGATAAAGTCTTGGTAGATGAAAAGGAAGGGAGACGTCTTACTTTATGTTGCCTACAACCTCAGGTCTGCTGTCCCACCCGCAGCCTGTGAGGCTCGGCCAGCCCGACGCCGTGGTCACTCAGGTTCCTGCCTGCCATTCCATCGCCTCCCCTGTCAGCATCTGCTCTGGTGACCTGGGCCAAGACCCTTCCTATGCTGCCCCGAACCCCAGGCCTCTTTCCATCTTCTGAAGCTTTGTATTTTGATCTATAAGCCCTAGCAGTTAGCATTATTTATTCCTTAAATAATGTGGTATTTCTGCTTTCTAATTATGCTGTGTGTTAAAATGTGTGTGAATTCTATGTCTTATGAGTCACAGATCAAAGCACAGTGAGAGGGCAATCGATGCAATTAGTGGAGAACTGATATAAGTTGACTTTAGCCTTGGGGAAATTTCTCTGAATTCTCACATTTCTTCGGTGACGTGATGAATCCAGTTTTTTTTTTTTTTTCTGGAAAAAAAAAGACTGAAAGTCAAAGCACTTGCTATATGTATTTTTCTGAACAAAATGTTATAATTCCTGTCTTATCACTGCAGCGCCGCACTGTTTTTTTCCTTCTCTGTTTGGCTGAACTCGATACAGGGAAACCTTATATTAAAATGACACATTTCAGAAGATATTTTTGTCATAAGTGACTTGAAGAACTGCTCTCTTATTTGTCTATTGCTACACAACCACCCCCAAATGACAACTTAGAGAGCACAACCATCTATTGCTCATATTTCAGTAGTTTGGGCTGGTGGCAGCCGGGCAGAGCTTGGCAACTCCCTCCTGGGGTCACTCACGCAGCTGCAGTCACCTGGAATTTCAACTGGGCCAGGCGACCCAAGCCTACAGGCTGTCTGAATATTGTGTCTTAAATCTGGATAATTTGGAAGAATATTGTTAGAGAAAGAACATTTAATTATGTTCATGCAGTAACCAAGCACCACAGGCCTGGGAACTCTGCTGCAGGAGCGGAGACTCACCAGCCAGGCAGGTGGAGTGCCCGCAGCGGCTGGAGCCACGGAAGCTCCTCTGATGTCACACAGTGGAATTTGGCCTGCTCCCTTAGCGGGGGGATCCCAGCTAGCCTGTCATTCAGATGGAAAAGCTGAGCCTCGGTGTCCCCAGGTAACTTGCCGCTGGTCCCGAGCTAGTAGGTGAGAAGCCAGGATTTAACTCAGATGTAAGTTGTTCCTACAGACATCTGTGCCTCATCGTCAGTCAGTTTAACCTTTCACCCATGTCTCCTCTCGTTTTCCAGTGTGCTGCCTTTGTTTGCAGATGGCGTAAAAACAGGCCCGGTGTCCTTCCTCCAACCAACTTCTTTACTCCTTAGCTGTTTTGGAAGGAAAGGCATCCTTAACACCAGATACAAAACAGCTTTCATTCTACAGAAATGGCAGCTGCTTAGGAAAAACAGAGTCGGGACAGCCTAACCTATGAGCCTGGTGCTAACCCCAAAGTTTTTCTCCTTTCTCGTTTTCTTGGGGGTATGGAGGAGGTCTCTGCTTTTATTCATGGTCCAGGCTACAGTGATTTCTTTTTTTTTTATTTAATTTATTAGGATGACATTGGTTAATAAAATTATGCAGGTTTCAAGTGTGCAGTCCTGTAATGCATCATCTGTATATCCCATTGTATGTTCACCGCCCAGTCAAGTCCTTCCATCTCCATTTATCCCATCTACCCTCTTCCCCCTCCTCTGCCGTCCTCTCCTTCTGGCAATCACCACACTGTTGTCTGTGTCCGTTTTCGTTTATTGTTTTGCTTAATCCATTTACCTTCTCACCCAGCTTCCCCACCCTCTCCCCTTGGACAGCTGACAGCTGTCAGTCTGTTCTCTGTATCTATTAGTCTGTTTCTAAGTGAGATCATATGCTATTTGTCTTTTTCTGACTGGTTTATTTCACTTAGCATCATACTCTCCAGGTCTATCCCTGCTATTGCAAAAGGTAAGATTTCCTTTTTTACAGCTGTGTAGTATTCCACCGTGTAAATGTAACCACAGCTTTTTCATCCAATCATCTACTGATGGTCACTTGGGCTGCTTCCAAATCTTGGCTATTGTCAATACCTCTGCAATGAACGTAGGGATGCATGTGTTCTTTCAAATTAGAGTTTTGGATTTCTTTGAGTACATTCCCATAAGGGAAATCACTGGGTCATGAGGCAATTTCATTGTTAATTTTTTGAGGAAACCCCATACTGTATTCCACATGGCTGTACCAATCTGCATTCCCACCAACAGTGCACGAGGGTTCCCTTTTCTCCACATCCTCACCAACACTTGTTGTTTGTTGATTTATTAATTATAGCCATTCTCACAGGCATGAGGTGATATCTCATTGTGGTTTTGATTTTCATTCTCTGATGATTGGTGATGTTGAGCCTCTTTTCCTATATCTGTTGGCCATCTGTATGTCCTCTTTGGAGAAGTGGCTGTTCAGGTCTCTTGGCAATTTTTAATTGGATTATTTGTTTTTTTCTGTGTTGAGCTTTATAAGTTCTTTATAAATTTTGGGTATAAATCCCTTATCAGATATATCATTAGCATATGTCCCATTCAGAGAATTGTCTTTTCATTTTGTTTATAGTTTCCTTTGCTGTGTGAAAGTTTTTTTTAATTTGATATAGTTTCAATTGTTTATTTTTTTTCTTTTGTTTCTCTTGTCTGAGGAGATATGTCAGAAAAAAATGTTGCTATGAGCAATGTCCACGATTTCACTGCCTTTGCTTTCTTTCTAGGAGTTTTACAGTTTTGAGACTTACCTTTATGTCTTTGATCTTCACTTTGAGTTTCTTGTTGCGCATGATGCAAGGAGGTGGCCTACGTTCATTTTCCTGCATGAGTCTGCCCAGCTTTTCCAACACAATTTACTAAATAGACTGACTTTATCCCATTGTATGTTGACTTGTCTCCTTTGTCAAAGCTTAATTTACTATAAAGGTGTGGGTTTATTTCTGGGCTCTCTGTCCTGTTCCCTTGATCTGTATGCCTGTTTTTGTGCCAGCACCATGCTGGTTTGACTACTATGGCCTTGTAGTATTATTTGCTCTCAGGTAGCATGATGCCTCCCACTTTGTTATTCTTTCTCAAGATTGCTGAGGCTATTTGGGGTTTTTATTGGTTCCATATAAAATTTTGGAATTGTCGTACTTGTTCTGTGAAATATGCCATTGGTGTTTTAATAGGAATTGCACTGAATGTGTAGATTGCTTTGGGCAGCATGGCTATTTTGATGATGTTAATTCTTCCTATCCATGATCACTGTAAATTTGTTTCCACTTATCTGTATCTTCCTCCATTTCTTCCTTTAGTATCTTATAATTTTCTGACACAAGTCTTTTACTTCCTTGGTAATAAAGGAAACCCCTATGCCCTTCCAAAGAAAGACTTTAGAGTGGGTCCAGGCTGGCCACAACCCAGAGACCATTCCACAAGGTGCGAGTTCAGTGGGGCAGGGCTACCTGGGTCAGGAGGGCCAAGCTAGTGGGTCTCCTACTTGGGGGAAGCCTTGTCAGGCACTCAGTGAGGGGGAAAGTGGCCCCACTCCAGAGCTATACATTCAGTCTCTGCCACAGTCCAAGCCCAGCTCTCCCAGAAGGAGCAACTGTAGGTTCAGTTTGGGCACAGCCATCCGGCCTCCCTGTGGGAGTAAGCTCATCAGGGCAGAGCTACCAGAGCTCAAAAGACAGACCAAAAGGATCTCCCTCTGGGGGTGGGACTGGCCAGTCTGTAGTGGGGCAAGAATGTGCCCTGCCTTCCCTCCTGGCAGCTGCACAACCCTCTGCCCACCTGAGTCCTGGACAGAGCCTCCGAGGGAGACGGGCTCCGAAGGTCCCACTCAAGTTCTCCTTGTTTCCGATCTAGAAGATTATAGGTGTGAGTGACTTGAAGTGAGCTCACCGAACCATGAGCTAATGTACTCACAACTGTGATGGAACAAGCAAGCTGCTAGTGCACAAACAAGTTTACTGTATTTTAAGTCACTTTCCCAGTGAACCCCAGTGCATAGGAGATAGATTGTGCAGCTCGTAAAGATTATAGAATTTGTTAGGGTTACCCGGAGCACAGACTAGAAGCTGGTCTGTCTAGCTTCCACTCACCTTTTAGAAATAAAGGTCGACATGCCCCTTCCAGCAGACCTCCTGTTGGCCTCCCTGAGCTGAGAGTGGAGGCTACTCATTGCTTCACTTGTCATGCCCTCTCGTCGAATGTCTGCTCTCTGAGGACAGGGGCCATTTCGTATTTAAATGTTAATCCCAGGAGCTAACAGAGCTCCCAACTACATTCCTTCATAACTGAAATATAAAATAGGTGGAGTGACCCTAGTGGGGTGGCCTAGACATGGGAGTCCTGGGAGCTGGTCCGGGCAACAATGACAATTGACCTTGAGGGGTGCTGAGTATGCTGGCCTCACGTGGCACATCGCACATGCTCCCACGCAGCCCTTCCCAGGCTGTCTGTCTTCTCCCACTTTACATGTGAGGAAATGAAGGCGTGGGGCTTGGTCACGTTCAGGGCCACAGGTCTAGTATTTGTCAGAGCCAAGATTAGAGCCCAGAGCCCCCCCAAACCTAACTTAAGCTCTTGACCACCAGGTTTAATTACTTTTTTGGACTACTCAGAACCCATAATTCATTCCCCCCCTGCTTCAGTGTCCTCTATTTAATAGTAAAATTAATACCTACTCGTGCCACATACATTCACTGAGCACTGTTTGTCTGAGGGAACAAAACTCACCCAGCCCTTGTCATTAAGCCCACATTCTAATTAAGGGGACAGACAACAAAACAAATAAGTAAGTAAAATATGTAGCATATAAGCAGATGATACATTCTTTAGGAAAAAAGAAAGGTGTGTGGGGTGGGTGGTGACGGGGCAGTCCTTGAATTGGTGTTTACTAGCACAAGGTCAGGAAAGCCTCAGTGGGATGACGCTTGGGCAAAGGCTGGAAAGGGTCCAAGGAGGGGCCAAAGGCTCTGGAGGAAGGATGCTGGGCAGAGGGAATGAACCATGCAAATGCCTGAGGTGGAGGGTGAAGGGGGTGCTGGTGAGGCTGGAACGCAGCTGGCCATGGGAGGTTTGCTAAGACTGGGAAGGGCATAGGTTAGGAGGAGGGCTGGCTTTAGATATTTTCCTTCCAAGATGCTTATTAAACAAGAACGAGGAGCGCTGAAAAGGCACACAGACAGATGTAGGAAGCGGGAGTGCTGGGGGCACCCGGGCTGGTGCACAGATGTGCATGGACATCATTGGTTCGTGAAGTGTTTCAATCTGTGGCAACTCAGGAAAAGAAGAACTTTTGGAGAGTTGTCTGTGAAAAGGAGATATCTGGGCTGGAGCCTGAAGATCTCGAGTGAGATGAAGGAGCATAAATCGGGGAAGAGACCCCTGCACAAGGGACCAGCTTTGTGCCAGGACACCAGGCTGGAGCGGGTCAGGGTGGAGAGCAGCGTCACATGGGAGAAGCAGATTGGAGAGCCAGATTGCTACCATCTTACAGGACATGCCAAGGAATTTAGTGTTAGTTCTGCAACTGGATGGGAGCCATGGAGGCTTATGAGCAGGAACGTGACAATATCAGATGAATCACTGAGAAAAATAACTGGCAGTTGCTGGAGATTCAGTGGCAGAGGAGACAGAGTTAGTCACGATCATCATAACTGTTGACAAGGCTGAAAGTGATGGTCACACCATGTCCAGGTCAAGTTCTATGGAGATATGATGCATGCCTCTACCTCTTCCTGATAAAAATATTCCTAAAAGGACAAATGGTGGTCTGTGCTTAATGTTGCTTTTTATTATAATCTTTGTCAGAGCATAACATGGTATGGCTGACTTCTTTTTCTTGAAGACCTTTCCCATCTTGACAACTTTTCTTCTAAAATTATAATCTGTGTTGCAGTTTGGGTGCATTGTAAGTATTCACAACTCTGTCCCTCCACCTTCACAGTTAGCTGATCATTTCACTCACTGCCTAAAGACACCGATCCAACTTGAGATTAAATTCCATTTCAACTTAATGTATAAAGAAGATGGCAATTCAGAAATGCCCCTTGTGTCTTCCTTGTTGAGTAGCATTACCCATATAATACTGACCAAATGCAGTATTCCATTTTGGAAAAGCCATAGGGTGCTCTCCCCAAACAGCAGCTGTGGAGCATCTCAATGCTGAACTGAATGCCCCGTGATCAGAGGGGGCTTGTTCATGGTGCTGATGGAGCCAGAGGGCAAAGCCACTTTCCTCACTGTCTGTTGTGTGCCAGACACTTGTGTGAATTTTCATTCCATTTTTAAAGCACTGCAATATAGGGGCAGTTTTACTAATGACAAAATCGAGGCCCAGCAATTTAAATAACTCGGTTAAGGATAAACATGCTCTTACCATAAATATTACCTCTGTTTTGCCTCTGCTTCAACTTGTGAGAAAACATACCTGGTGTGGAAAGCAGGCTGTCCATGGATGGGTGGAGGGTCCCAGGGATCTTGTTTCCCATGGAAGATTTTGAATGCTGTTATAAAGGTTTATTCATCTCATTAATAAATGTAATTTCTGTTTCTAAGTATAAGAAGGATCGAAAAAAGAAAAAAAAACATAGATTTCTTTTGTCTGTTTCCCCTCTTGGACTTAAAAGTCCTACTAAACACTACCATTTACCACTCTATATATTTCTATCCACTAACAAGATTTCACTAATTTTTATGAATAATTGATGAAGTTAAAAAGAAACCATCAAAATTCTTGTATTATTTTAAAATATAAATTATTTGACTTTGTCTACATTTAAATGGACTCATTCCTATCATTGTTTCCTTATCAAGGAACTGACTAATTGTACAAATATTTACTGGGCACAGACTGTCTATTAGGTGCTGTTCTAGAAACTCAATAAAGAACAGTAAACAGAATAACCACAAGTCCCTGTCTTTCTGGAGCAGATACACAGTTTAAGTTTGCAAGATGTCCAACCAAAGATGTATGTCAGAGTTACCCACGAAGCAGTGTACAGGTACAGAGAGCTCCCATCAGGACCCTGGGGCATTTGTACCTTTTAAAATTTACACAGATGATTCTGGTTAAGACTCTCCAACTGGAAAACTTCAGTACAAGAAAGTGGTGATGTTCACATTACGCCTTCATTAAAACTATTCTTCCTCCTCTTTGCTGATCAAATCCCCAACCTTTGGTCAAACATGGAGAGCAATTTGAGAAAACACAAAGTACAGAATGTTGCTTTGATAATGTGTGGTTTGCTTTGTATTTTAAATGCTGATAAAATGTTATAAGCAATTTTACTGGTAGAATAATGCTTTTAATCCATTAGCAATGTGTAAATGTCAATGGTAAGGGGACATTATCAAAACAGGAATAAGGAAATGATCTTATTTGAATTTGAATAGACACCTGTACATCTTACTGTTTTGTAAAATTTTATGGGACTATCAAGTATTGGAGTGTCTTAAGTCACCACTCAAGAAACACACTCAAATATTTCAATGTTGAATGTTGACTGTTTTTTGCTATTAATTCTCACTTTGAGAATCATGTTTCTCATTTTTATTTTACTCTGGTTGTGCAAACATCAGTTGTCTTTCACTATAAGGACAGAGCAGGGGATGGGCCCATGCTCAGCCTGTCTTCTGGTTAAGGATAAATCATGATACCCATCCGTCCTTGACTCTTTAATTCCAGAGGATGTTGAAATATGCAGTGGTTTTCAGTTAATTAAATGCCTGGACAACTGAGTAGTAAATTCTGTGCAGAAGTCGATTTCTGGGTCAGAAAAACTTAAATTCTGAAGTTATTAACTAGCATCAATTTGCATATATCATGCTTCATTGTTACCTCAGTGTTAGGAAAGCAAAAAAGAAGGCAGAAGAAGGAACATGGGGGCATTTAGACCAACTGGGTAGATAGAATTCATTAAATAAATGTAATTAGACTTTAAACACCAAGCTCATTAAAGGAAAAACAATTCGTAGAAGTCGGAGGAGGTTTAAGCAAATCCTGAGGTGCCTTCTGTTGGAGGGCAGCCCTTGCTACCTTCCCACGGGGATGGGAGGGCGTATTTCTGCACAGTCTGCGGCCACCAGGAGCAGCGGGTTTAACTCGGAAGGCGGGAGCTCAAGTTGAGCATCAGTATGAAGCACATGGTAATGGCGGCTAATTAATGTGCAGGTGAGGAACAACACCTGACGGTGAGCAATGCCATTACCAGGGCCACAGGCAGTGTTTCTCACTAGCTCAGAAGGCCAAGTACATGTTTATTTTTCTCCCCTCCATGCTTGCTTTCTCTTTTAGTGAAATTTGGGTTAGGTACTGTTCGGCAAGGAAAGAATCTTTACTAGTGCTAAAACTGTCTTTTCACCCTTGAGAACTTTCAGTAATGAATTTAAATAGATCCTTCCCTTCCTTCCTTCCTTCCTTCCTTCCTTCCTTCTTTCCTTCCTTCCTTCCTTCCCTCCTTCCCTCCTTCCTTCCTTCCTTTCTCTTCCTTTCTTTCTTTTTCTTCCTTCCTTCCTCCCTCCCTCCCTCCCTTCCTTTTCTTTTTTTCTTTAGGGAGATTGTTTTTGATAAGACCACTGTGTATGGCTCTAGTATTCCAGATAAATCCTAAAGTACAAAAGCAAAGTGTTTTCCTTCTCTCTCTACACTGAGCTGCTCAGCCAGCTGTTTGGAGGGGAGGTGTGTGTGCTGTGTGAAGGCCCAGGCTGTGGGGGCTGGAGCCCTTTTTCACAGGGCAGTTTAATCACTCACCAGGATGAGTATATTTGGTTCAGGAAGAGTTTCTGTTATAAACGAAGTAAAACTTATGCAGGGTCTCCTGACCTCAGATTATAAAATAGTCCATTTGGGGTACTGAAGCTTTACCTGCCCTGGTGCAGGAAAATACTTGGGTTAAAGCAGCTGTGTAACGCAGCGCTGTGGTTTTACATCTCAGTTAAGAGTAAGGGTCTAACTTCGTGACTGCTGTTTAAGAAGTAGTTCTTCATAGACTGAATCTTCATTAATGGGGATGATACTTGTCTTATTATGTCAAGTTTCATCTTGAGCATCCCCCGGTGTCAGCACTCCCTCTCAGCACTGTCTTCTCAGCACTCCTTTCCCAACCACTCTGACCTGAAAGTGCCTCCTCCGCCTTTGCCCCTGCAATTCGGCATTAGAGTCTGCACCCTACTTGGTGGGCTGGCTGATATAACTGGACAAATAATAGACGAATAGATACAAATGCTCTTGGTAGAAAGTACAATACATGAAAGGCTGAAATAATGAAATGGGGAAAGATTCTGTGATGAACGAATATGCTAGGAAGTCTCCAGTGGCATCTGGTACGTAGTCAAATGCATTTCTGCAATTTCTTTAGAAAATTTTTGATAACTTGTGTGCTGTCATCGTTCAATCAATTCTTCATATCCCATTTCCATATGAAGACTTCCCTCTCAAGGTGTTTACATTGCCACCACCCAGGAGTGTTCTTATTGCCAAATAGGTCCTGATGGATTCTTTCATCTTATCCTTAGTAAAAGGTGAAGAGCCCTTTGGGATTTGTTGCTAATGTCAAGATATATAAAATAATTTATCCCTTAAAGAGATAGTCATTGAAGTGATATTCACATGCATCCTTTGCGGTGCTCTAAGGCAGTGATTTTCAACAGGTGTGCTACAAAAATGGTTAAAACATACAATACCAGACTAGTGTCGGAGCACTGACCTCTTTTCCCTCATATTGTCCAATAAAAAATGACAACAGCCAACACAACAATAGCCATCTTGTATAAATGCCCTGCCTTGAACAATCAATGTATATATTTACATATATATATACATATATACAATGTGAACACAGTTACATATTATATATATGATATATATAAGCATATATATGATAGAGTTCCATCTTATTGGTCATGTCATATAATAAGGTTGTATCTGATTGGTTAATTCTTGGATACCATAAATCCTTATTTACAAGTATAGGCATTTTTTTAAAAAAAATCACTTGGAGGAAAAAGAATAGGTAATTACCGTTATTATTTCTGTAAGTCAATCAAAATTATACCTATTTTTGTCAGGTCGGCAAAAAATATAATACAGTTTTTGGTGTCCTGCAGAATTTCAGTAATTAGTTTATGTGTGCCATGAGATGAAAAAGGTAGAAAATCACCGCCATAAGGGAAAATAAAGGCAAGGTTTCTGGCCTAAATGTACTCACTACCCAGTCAACGTCTGCAATTTAACTTCTGCAAAGTAAGTCTGCAGCTCACATCAGTCATCCTGGACTGACTTGTACAGCAAAAATAAGAAAAAGTGAAATTTGATCATCTAGATACTGTTCACACTGATGGAATGCTTATGAATAATTTTACTACAGTGTATTTACTCATAACATCATTTCTTTTAGATGCTGGACTTGTGGGCCACCTCTCACTTACATAACTAGCTAGGGTGACTGCAGAGAAACAAAGAACAGCAGAAGGAAGAGCGTAGGCGCTCGGTCAGCCCCACCAGGTTACTTGAACAGCCTCAATATGCCCATCTACAAAGGGGGGCAATGATAGCACCTGTCTGAGAGGCTTGTGGAGACTAATGGGATGCAGGTAGTGTTTAAAGGTGGGTGAAACGCAAAACAATAGGAGCTGTCATAATATCAACACATTGTTATTTTAAAGGTGTATGAGAAGACACGAGATAGAATGAATTTGCTGGAGTGTCCATCAAGACTAGGGTGTAGATAGGGAAGCCTACGCTGCTCTACCATGAGGCCACTGTAGTCCCGTCAGTGGTCTAGGAGATGCAGAAGTTTACTGTCCACTTAAAGGCTCCTCGAGGTCCTTAAAGGTGCTCCATGTCAGCGTGTTCTGCTTCAGGTCGCCATTTTCAAAGCCTCTCCTGTCAGCAGCATTTCAGCTCACAGAAAGGACGAAAGAATGCGGGCCAGCACACGTGGGAGATTGGGAGTCAGGCCTGGAAGTAGCCTCTGTCAGCTCCACTCAAAGTGCACTGTGGGAAAAGTAGTCACAAAGCCCTCCGCAGGGAAGGGCGAGGGGATAGGAATGCAGCTGCACCCATGTGCCAGTGTTGGGGAGGCAGGTCCCCTGTCAACTCTCTTAGTTTTTTTCACTTAAGACTGAAATTAACAGGAGAAAATGACAAGATTTAATTACATGTGTCCATAGAGGGGTTCCATAAGAGTATGGGACCCAAGAACACATCAGGCAGTTGATGCCATCCTGAGCTAAGAGGAAGGAGGGTGGTAGTTTGGGACTTCAGAGGGGAGGAAGGCAGTTCACATGGAGGGGGGAAAACCAACGTTTGGTAAACACGTGTTTGCTGGGTCGTCATCACAAAGAGTCACCGAGACTGATCCAGGGGCCTTGCTGGGTTACTCCCTGTCTGTCACACTTAGTTCATATTAAACTACAGTTCTCTGTGATGCCAGCTCCCCACTGAGCAGGGGGAGGTCAAAGTTTCTTCCTGAGTCTTGTTTCTTCACAATAACCAGCTTAAAAAAATTGCTGTCCCAAAGAGGCCTATTTGGGGCTGGGGAGCAAACTCTGCCCCCCCCTCACCACTATAGCTGAGCTTCCATGGGAGATCAAGACGACAGATATTTCTTCAGCAGCTGGTCTGCCATGGGAGGTTGGCACCAAAGCCTCAAGGAGCTTGACTGCTTTCTGAGCTTGTGAGTCCAGCCTGCCTGCAGTCAATGGTTTTGAGGTGCTGCTTTCATTCACTGAGGGCGTGGGAATACACTGTTCACAGGAGCACTTTCAGTTCTGGGTATACTTTTAGCAAAGTACCACCTTACGGGAATATCTTTCCAAATTGAAAAGTTGCCTACAAAAATATAGAGCATGTACTCAATGGATTCATGTTTTCCATTTTCAAATGTGAATAACATTAAGGGAAGTTATGAACGTATTCATTCAAATATTTTTAAAACAAATAGAATAGTTTAATGGAGCCAATTTTCCTAATGTTTGTCTAAATTAGAAAATTCTGAAATTTCTATCATTGTCTATTACATTTTTAAAATTTTTTAAAAATTATCTTCTTGTTGTTCAATTACAGTTGTCTGTGTTTACCACCCTCACTCCCCCAACCCCAGCCAAACCTACATCCCTCCCTTCCAACCCCCCTTGGTTTTTATAATTATACCTTTTAAATATTTTTCACTAGGCTTCAGCTGCTGTGGGGTTGACGTCAGAAATCAAAGAAAAGAAAAGCAGGGTCAGGGTTAGGATTAGCCTCTTCTCGTCTTCCTAAAGAGAATGTGAAGTTTTATTTTGCACATATAATAATCCTATCGAGCATGGTGAATTCTATCAACTACTTCAGGAAGAAATAATGCCAATGCTATAGGAAGTCTTTCAGAAAGTACAAGATGTAAATGTTCAGATTCAGTAAATAAAATAAATTCCAAACAAACAAACAAAAGAAGCGGAAACACTCGAAGACGCTGGGGCTGTGCTGACACCAACACCGGATGCAGGCGTTAGAGGAAAACTAGGCAGTCCCCGCACCAATAGCGGGATGAATGTGGAAGCGAAAGGCCTAACCAAATATTAGAAAGTCAAGTCAGTGAAGACAAATGTGTTTTCCATGTAAATGTATAAATATATGTGTAACTGATATTTACATATAAAGAACTAGGTGATATTTTTTAAAGCTTGTCTTTTGGGCAGCACAGTATTTCTTTGGAAGATCTACTTTGATAAGCAGCCTCAGATGACAAAGATATAAACTGCAATGTGTAGGATTAGACTAATTTGTATTCTTTCCAAAATCTACTAGAGTGAAAATGTAGACCTCCCCCAGAATATCAGCTCTTAGGAGGACGTGGGGTCAAACATATAGGAATTTGATTATAGTTTTCTGAAGGCAGGAGTTGTATCTGTCTTATTCACCAGGGCACAGCCTCAGGACCCCGAGGAGTGCCTAAAAGACACAGATGTGGGTGTCCACGCAGACTGAGACACAGACTAGGTTAAATATAGATACACTGAAAACATAGGCGGAGACACCTAAATAGGTGCAGATAAGATACAGTTGATAGACAGTAGGTCCTCCTGCTTCCTTTGAATGAACCTTTGCTGTGTTTGTTCGTTCATTTGTTTGTTTGTTTATTTATTTATTTATTTATGTGAATAGTTATGCCGAACACTGTGCTTAGCACTGGGATTACAGTGACAGACAAGGGGGATAAGACACCATTCCCTCAATGAGCTCATATTAGAGGCAAATCAGACATCCCAGGCTACGAGGTACGAGCAGACCATGGGCTAGAGAGCTTCCAGAAGATGCCCATTAATTGCGGTGGTTGGTACACAGGAAATGGGTCTGAGAACCACAATTACACACTATAAATATGTGCGCTCAGTGGGTACAAAACCAGCGAGAACCTAAACATCTTCTACATATTAACTCAGCAGCTGTCGAATGAGACCACCTGTGCTGGCCTCCTTCCACCTGCGTGTGTTGTTGGGTGGTGATGGCGGTGACAGATTCTGTCGATGACGGAGCACAGCACAGTGTCCAAGGGGTTCTAACAGGGGCCAGGGGCACCCTCCAGGAAGCACTGGCAGACACGTTGGAACATTTTCAGTTCTCACAACTGTGGACACTGGTCAGAGGCAGAGATTCCTCAGTGCACTATAGAACGTGGGACAGCTCAGGACCCTGCACAAGACAGGGCAGGGCAGTACATGGGACAGCTCAGGACAGTTCATGGGAGAGCTCAGGACCCCACACAAGACAGGACAGGACAGTATTAAGACAGCTTGGGACAGCTCAGGAGTATGTACCAGCCAGCTAAGGAGGGTACACAGGTCAGCACAGGAGAGTTCATGGGACAGCTCGGGACAGGCCAGGGTTGTTCTTCCCAAAATGTCCCGACTTTCCTTTGAGCTGCACTGGAGAGAGCAGGTCATTCTTTTTCATCACTGTGTTCTGCAAATCCTGCTCGTGTCTTTCCTTGGCTAAGCATACAGAGGGGAAGTCTGTCCGCACCCTGGGGCACAGGACAGAAAGAACCAGGACCAGTGAGGAACAGTGCTGTGTCCTGAGGGGTCTGTGACCCTAGGCCAGCCTCAACCAGAGGACAGTGAGGAGGAACCACTTCAGACCCATGCGGTTACAGGCTAGTACTCCAGGGCGAGGAAGAGGAAGAGGAAGAAGGTTTTCTTTATAACCTGTCTGAGGTGGGGACCAGTTCCCAATTTAATTATCAGGTTACGATCATTAATGAATTTAGAGTGTTCAGACTCCAGGCTGTCCTACCCTTTTGTGAAGGGTTATGGATTAGATTAAGGACTTTTCTGTTCCTTGGAAACTTATGGGAAGTGCCTTACTCTATTGAGGTTGAACTCTCTTTAATTTCAATGAGATCTGCTGTTTGTTCTCTTAAAACTGAATCCAAAGCATGTCCTTATCAATGCTTCCTTAACCAGGTTAAATATTCCAGAGGACTGCACTGGCTGGTGTGGCTCAATGGACTGAGCACTGACTGGCCTATGAACCAAACGGGTCGCCAGTTCGATTCAGTCAGGGCACATTCTTGGGTTGCAGGCCAGGTCAGGTCCTCAGTAGGGGGCGCAGGAGAGGCAACCACACACTAATGTTTCTTTCCCTCTCTCCCTCCCTTCCCCTATCTCTAAAAATAAATACATCTTTCACAAAATATTCCAGAGGACTCTATCCTCTGGAATTCTGTTTTTTAAAGGAAGTCTGCTCTGAACCCCATGGATACTGCCATCAACAGTCTGAAAGGTTTCACTTATCTCAGGTATGTCAGGCAGCCCCAGGCTATGTTTTGTAAAGCATTGTGTTTTATTTCAGTAACACAATAAAACCTCACTTATCAGGAAGTGCCTTATCTGTGAGCCTCAAATATGTAAGACATGGTAAAAACCCAACCAGCAAATTTCCTGATTTCTGTGCCAAAAATGGAAAACTTTCAGGCTCTCCTGGGAGTCAATTTATTTTCAATTTACATCCAGTTCTAAGAAGCTAGATTATCTGGGTATCTAGCTTGCAACCCATTGAAAAATGAACAGCTAGAGCTGTTTTCAGTTGAGGTGGGTGATTGCAGCAGGAGACTACTAGCAAGGAAAAGGTGGGGGGGGGGGGGTCGGAGGGGGAGGTATGAAAACTTGATTTGAAAACTGTGAAGGAACTCCAACACCGCTCCAGTGACAAGGTTGTATTCAAGGGGAACGTCCAGAAGGGCTGCTGGTTCACAGCTAGTGAGAGAAGTTTGTAGCACGTTTTACAAGATTGCTCTCAAATTTGTAATTTTTAAAGTTCGTTGAATTAAAAGACTAAGGTATAGTTGTTTGGGGGTAAAAAAGCACTTTATGTAGAATATCTTACTTCCTAATAAAACTGGATTAATCAGACACTTGTATGTGAAATTCACTTCAGAACTACACCTTTGAAAGTTGAAAGTATTAAAAGCTGAAAACAGCAAATTCTGTATTTCTTGTGCCCCTGGAAGGGTGTGTCTTTCTAGCCCACGGATTCGTGTTACTGTATGCAGTTCACTTGACTTCCTCGTACACACATTTGAGTCCGTAATAACTGGATCTCACGCTACTGTGCATAGTTGGACATAGACTGTAACTTCCCAACACTCCTTGAGGTGGAGGGAGATGGCACCGGTCATTCCTTGGGAAACAGTATGAATGAAGAGGACTGAGGAACTGGACTGAGGTCAAATGCTACCAAAATGCAAAGTATCAGTGACTTTGTAACTGATCAAACTGATCAAGGATCAGGTCTTTTGTTCTGAGTTGGGTCTCTTGTAGGCAGCATATGTGTGGGTCCTGATGTATTCTCCCTTCAGCTACTCTTTGTCTTTTGATTGGAACATTTAATTCATTTATGCTTAAGGTTATTATTGATAGGTACTTATTCATTGCCATTTTACTTCCTTCATACCTGTGATCCTCTCTCTCTCACTTATTTTCTTCCTTTTCTTAAGGCAGAACCTTTAGCATCTCTTGCTGTCCTGGTTTGGAGGAGGTGTCTTCTCTGAGGCTTCTTTTGTCTTTTTGTCCTTATTTGGCCTTCCATTGAGAGCCTTGCTAGATAGAGTAGTCTTGGTTGTAGGCCTTTGCTTTTCATTACTTGGAATATTTCTTGCCATTCCCTTCTGGCTTGGAGCGTTTTCATTGAATAATCAGCTACTAGCCTTATCAAGGCTCCCTTGTATATTACTTCTTATTTCACTCTCGCTGCCTTTAGTATTCTCTCTTTGTCTTGGAATTTTCCCATTTTAATTATGATGTGTCTTGAAGTGGGACTCTTTGGGTTCCTCTTGATTGGGACCCCCTCTGCTTCCTGTGTATGTGTGACTTTTGCTCTCATCAAATTAGGGAAGTTTTCCATCATTACTTTTTCAAACAGGTTCTCTAAATCTTGCTGTTCTTTATCTCCTTCTGGTATCTCCATTATATAGATATTATTACGTTTCATGTTGTCCTGCACTTCCCTTAACCCCTCTTCATTCTTTCTAAGTCTCTTTTCCTTTTCTTGCTCTTTCTGGGTGTTTTGTCCTACCGTGTCCTCCAGTTCGCTGATTCAACCTCTGCTTCATTGATCCTGCTTTTGATTCCTTCTACTGTGTTCTTCAGTTCAGAAATTGTATTCTTCATTTCCTCCTGGCCCTTGTTGATAGTTTTTATTTCCTTTTTCATGTTGATATAGCTTGCAGTGAGTTTATTGTAGTTTCCTGTAGTTTCTGGTAGTTCTCTGTGAGCTCATTGCGCTTACTGATAACCATTGCTTTGAACTCAGTGTCTGATAGTTGACTTGCCTCTGTTTCAGTTAGCATTCTTTCTGAGGCTTCCTCCTTTCCTTTCATTTGGGGATTGTTTCTTTGTCTTGCCATTGTTTGTGAGACTCTTCTTGTTAGACTCTGCTTCTTAAACTGATCTGTTCTGACTCCCTGAGTTTGTGGTATGAACTTCTATGGAGGAGGCCTGTGAGCTTCAGTGGTGTAGTCTCCTTCATCTCCTGAACTTGCTGCTCTTGGCATGTCGTTTATGTTGGCTCTCTGGATATATTTGGGTTTTGATTGTTGTTGGTTTATTCTTTGGTAGGTCCTTCCCTCCAGCTGGTTAACTGAGGGTCACTCTGCCCACCACATCTTGTATATGTTGTGCAGGTGCAGACAGTTTGTGTTGAAGCTGGTTCTTCTGTCTGTCTGAGGTTATAAGGCTTTTCTCTCACTATAGTGCAGTTGTTTGTTCTGGGTAATTTCTCCACAATTTAGTTGTAATTCCAGGTTGATCCTGGAAGGAGGTTAGGTTGGTTTCCACTCACTCCTCTGCCATCTTGCCATCTGTGTATTTATTCTTACATGTTTAAAGTTCAGTCACCTTCAAAGCACCCTCCATTTGATGCAATACACCATCAAGATATAAAAATCTAGGGTTCAAAACTGTTTTTGAACTCATTGATTTTGAGCGTTTTTGACATTTGTTGTTTCACCTCTTCAACATTAATAAAATGTTTCCCTTTGAGGACTCTTTCATCCAGCTAAACAGAAAAGTTGATTGGAGCAAAATGAGATGAATACAGAGGGTGGAGCATAGGGATCATGATGTTCTCGATCAGAAACTGCTGACCACTCAGTGTGGTATGGGGAGGTGAGCTCATAATCACCCATCATGAAATGTGCAAGTGCATTGAAAAAATCTTTGAAAAAACAATTATTGAAGCCAAATGCAGCTTCTCACAACAACCCCAGCTGGTACACCGATACAGATGAGTTCCTAGAACACTCACCTGGGGGCAGGGGGAAGCCAGTACTAACTACAAGGGGCTTGCCCTCCAGAAGATAATTCTGTTTTTTGTGGGGTCCCCCTCATGTAGTTACAATTTAGATTTATTTTTTTATCTATGTTTCCAATTAATGTTTATCCCAAACTTCATGTAGCTATTAATTTAAGAAGTAAGATGCTGGAAGATCAGCTATTTACATTTCTCATCTGTCTAATTCATGAATATATATTAACACATCCCTACTCAGTATATGCAACTATTTTTAAGGAGGACATCCTTACTAAGAATGTCTGAATGGCATTTGTGAAGGTATTTTTATGTACTTAGAATGGCTATACAAGGTAGGAGTTCAATACAAGCAACCCATTTAATCCTATGCTTTTCTACTTTGAAGTTCAATAAATGTTTGGTAAGTGAATGATGAATGTTAATGCATTCTGTTTGCCCATCTCATGAACTACACAAAAGGAAGCAGGTACCTTAGGAAAAGCAATAGCAATTGAAGCACTTATTCCTGGTGATATGAAGATGTTTAAATGCAACTCATTCTTCCTGAGTGACTTTAGGTCACAAGCAGTTAACTGCAAATGTCTTATGTGTGGCTATGGAATCCAAATTAATTTGTAGAATTAAGTAATGCCCAGCACTGCCCAACAAGCTAGTGCTAGATCTCAGCAATTTGTTGCATAAATATTAGCTATTGACATTGGTCTATGACACTGAGTCTCTTACCCAAATCTCCAGGACTGAACCTAGATCCCTGAAACTGTCCAGCCTCATTAGCCATTAGAGTCCAGAACTATACATCTCGGATGAGTCTTTCCTCTTGCCTGTCACTGGTGTAAACATAGGCTCTGACTACATCACAAAAACATCTGAAGATAAATACAAAACTTTCATACATTATCTAATTTTTAAATAAAAAGAGTCAGATATCCAGATTTAAGACCCCAGGAGGGAGGAAGGGAAAAAGAAAGCTCATCCTGACCTAATACAAGGATTGTAGCTCATGAGACTTTAAATAGGTGTCTCAGTATAATAAGAAGGGAGCCTTTTATACCTAGTCTTTAAATAAGTGAGCCCTCAATGGTAGATAGGAGACATATTCCTCACAGGACGTAGCTATGTGCTTGCAACTTAGCAGGTCTTTGTAACAGTGCTGTGATGCCTCAGGAGGCCCCACTGCTCCCAGCAAACACGGTGCTGTGTGATGACTGTACTGAGATTGATTGTAGGAGCAGCGGTGCATTTACGGGGAAATGGTGGGCAATTGCTTATTGTCGATGAATATATAAAAACACATATGGAAATTATTCCTAATGTATACATCTTTTAGGGGTTGTCTTCATGCTTCATACATTTTGAGGTAACTGAAACTGTTAAAACTGATTTTTTTTTTAAATTGGCTTGTCTATTAAAACTAGTTCTGAACATAACTGGTTCAAAGGAATGATTTTTTAAAATGGTTCTATGATTTTGGTCTTAAGAAAACTCTATCTTATAGTGCCTCTTGTTGGGGATTTGGGGGGGGGGTTGGTACATTATTGCCATCATTAGTGAATTTCAGAAGTGGACAACTTTTCTGGTAAATAGGCCTGGCCTAGAGCTTGCACCAGAGGAAGGCGACCCTAATTTTCGTGTCTCCGGGGAGTCAGCAGTGCCCACTGTCTTCTGATCAGGCACCTGACACTCACACGCGCAGGCTTTCCCAGTGTTTGCACTGAGGTTTGCTAAATGCCTCCACACCTAAATCGTGAAAGCGGAAGTGGAGGGACAGCCAGCGCTGGGACATTTTCTTCCGAACTTGGTGTTTAGCTTAAGTGTCTGCTGGCTTTACCAAAGAGGAAACTCATTTTAAAATATATGCATGTACAGTTTTGACTGAATTGTAACTTAGTAAAAATATGTTATTTTGGAACACACTCTTTGATGTATGTTTAATTTTATTAACACCTAGGATTTCATTATATTGATATATCAAAGAGGAAGTGAGGATGAATGTGGATATCGTTTCCACTCTTGGTAAGAAGCTGCAAGCAAAGGCGATAACACGTTTTTTGGTGTGTCCAATAAGTCCTTGCCAGGTAACCACAAAACATGAGCCTTTTTTATCATTCAAGATGAAACGACACTGACATGTCTTTTTGGGTATCTAAATTTGTTCTTCAGTCTTTGTCTAAAAATAGCAAAAAGAATCACATTGTTGTTTTAAATTTGTTTTGAAATAAACTATAAAATTAAGAGATTTTAAACAAACAAAAACATGGGTGTAGTCATGCCACACTTGGCCCACTTACACAGACCGGAAGTAACCAGGGAAGTGAGTGCAGGCCTGTGCTCCTTCTAGTGTAACAAAATTGTGAGTACTTTGTTCGTCAAAAAGTAAGGTCATAGTTTTTAAAGCACCTCGATAGGTGTAGTTGAATAACTTATAGCCAGCTTCTAAGATGTGTCCTTTAATGTCTATTGGTGTATTTATATTTCATACTTATATTTAGAATAATTATATGTAGCCTATACAATGACATTGTTATATAACATATCATTGTTATATGTGTTACATATATGTAGATAATTTCTCCAAATTTTGCCTCACCAATCCCAAACAAGGTTTCTAAAATACTGTGCATCACATCATCCCATTTAAAGTTTTTCACTGAAAGCTCCAGTTTGCTTGAAAAAAAGGTTTTTTTGTTGTAGCTTGAAAGACAAAGGGCCCTCGATCTGCTGATTGCCTTTTTCCCCTCAATGTCCAATCTGCCCTCCGTTACTGCCCTGCACACCTTCCCGGTCCTGTCTGCTCCCAAGGTCACAGTTCCTCTTCCCACCTGCACACCTGGCCTTACACCAGCCCCTTGAGCCCCATTTTGCTGGCCTCTCAGTGAGGCATTGCTCTGACTGACTTCTGGGCTCGTAGGTTGTCCTGCGTACCTGGGCGTTGTCTCGGACCGGAATCTGCTGTCATTTGTACTTCCACTCTCCTGCGCAATTTGTGCTTGCTCTCCAGGAGCTGTTAGGCTTTCTCTTCATCACTGATTTTAAGCAAGTTTATTATGATGTCCCTTATTGTCATTTTCTTCACATCTCTTTTCCTTAGAATTTGTTGAGATTCTTGTATCTATGGGTTTAGAGTTTTCACAAGGTTTGAAATTTTTCCAGTCAGTAGTTTTTTGAATATTTAATCTGTTTCTCTCTCCCTGCCTCTCCCCTTCCTCTCATGAAACTTTGAATCCCCATTCATCTGGCCGTCTGATGTTCCACTGCTCACTGATCATTCCTTTCTTTTATTGGTCTGTTTTTCATCCAAGACATTATCATTTTATCTCCAGAAGTTTGCCTTTTATTCTTTTTATATCTTCTATGATTCTCTGATCACATTCCTTTTTTCCTTCACCTTCGTGAACGTGCGTGCTTGCGCACGCACTCTCGCTCACTGCCCTTGTGTATGAACAACGTCATCTAGGTCCTGGCTGGGTGCATTTCTCCTCACTGTGCATCGTGTGTTCCTGCTTGTCTGCGTGTCTGAGGATTTTTAATCTGTGAATTTTACAGCATCGGGTGCTGGTACTTTTGCAATCCTCTAAAATGGTTTATCTTTCCTGTGGGAGGCACTAAGTTTGAACATTTCAGTCTTTTTGAGGTTTGCTTTTAGGCTTTATCAGGAAGGACCGAGAGCCTTCCCTCCAAGGCAGTGTGGGCCGGGCACTGAGCAGCACATCTGAGTGCGGCAGGAGGCCCTTCCCCTTGGACTGAGGAAGCAGGACCCTCCAGACCCCGTGCTGAACAGATTGCTTTGCCTTCCTGCCTGTGCAGGGTGGGCCTTCCAGGCCCCAGCACTCCCTCACACATGTGTTGACCA
Organism: Desmodus rotundus; assembly: GCF_022682495.2. NCBI lineage: Eukaryota > Metazoa > Chordata > Mammalia > Chiroptera > Phyllostomidae > Desmodus > Desmodus rotundus. The sequence goes on along the minus strand of NC_071396.1, from coordinate 16,790,506 downwards.
GGCAGGTCTCTGCCTGGTAAGTCTCTGGACATGCTCTTGACAGCTGTCTACTCACTGTGCTCCCACTTCTTGTCACCTGGTCTCCAGGGATTCCCAACTTATATTCATTAGCTCAGGGGAGTCCTAGGCTCTGTTTGGGGGTCGCTCCAGGGCACCACAGCCTGGGCTCTCTTCAGGCAGGTAAAGAGGGCAGTCCCAGGTCTACGTCCTCTGTTTCTCTTCTTTTGGGGACCCCTGCCCTGCACTGCCTGTTGTTCACTGTCACCATTGTTCCATATATATTGTCTAGGTTTGTAGTTAAGTAAGGAGAGCACATTCAGTTCCTGTGACTCCATCATGACCAGAAGCAGACATCCAACCCGTTCCATCTGCTTAATTCCTAGTTAAACTGTTGTCACATCCCTGAAGAAAGTTTTTGACTCACATTTCTCCCCAGAAGAACTGTGATGTCATCTACAGTTTCCCAGTTTTTTTCTTCTTGTACCATCAAAGAACATCTGCTCTCTTTTGTACTGTCTTCGAGGAATACAGTCACCTCTCAATAAACTGTAAGCTTCTTGAAAACAGAATCCACGGACCCTTTTAACATCCCTCATTGCGTGTAACAAAACATGCGGCGTATTGGTGCTTAGTAAAGGTCAACTGATTGATGGATAAAGGCCTTTACTTATAATATGTTCACACTACTTAATATGTGAGAATGTGGGCCTCTGTTTATCATTGCAGGTAAATAATACATTTTCCACTATTGACATTTACTTTGCCCCTTTAATCTTTCTGCAGTTTTCCTGGTGTCAGAAATGAGGGAATAAGAGGCAAACTCATTAAATCTGAAGATGAAACCAAAATCCAAAGGGAATGATAACCTCGAAATATGAGATTAGAGCTAATTATATCCTTGGCAAGTAGGAGGAGTGATCACAAATAAAGTAAAGTTAAATTAAACTACAAGATATTACATTTTAGAAAGAAACTCAGCCGCATGTCATGAGAGAAATGGCTGGAAGCAGGTAGGACTGTAGGAGCTTTGGGGAATCACAAGTGGAAAGTGCATCAAAAGTGAAGTTGCCCATTGTTATAAGATTCTATCTAACAATGGAAAAGATAATTGTCCTTTAGTAGTCATGATTATAAAATCCTTATAAAATTCTGTGGTGTTTTTTAGCTCTATTTTGTATTTTAAGAGCATTAACAAATATAGGGTTTTAAGAAGACCTATTAAAATGGTGCAAATAGGGCCCATGGAGGAACCTGTTCCCCTTTTGCCCTTTTCTTTGATACTTTTCTGCAAGAACAAGGTGCATATACAGAATCAGCATGTTGTAATAAAGAAAATATGCAAACAAGCAAAAGCAACCACTTCCTGTACCTGCAACAAAAGCAGTGGCCTTAGTATGGGGAGTCAGCCAATGAAAAACATGAGCCACACTTACTAACTTTACTAGCTTTTCAGCAGGCATTGTGCTGACTGCCCTTGGTTGAGGCATACAAAAGAATGCCTAAGATTCAGAAAGCTCCTTGGACTTCTCAGGGTATCATGAAAAAACAGTATCATTGACATCTCGTAGCTATTCCATGAAGCATTATCGCCATTTTACAGATGATAGAATTGACTGGTTCCAGAGGCATGAGTCCTATCTCACCTCAGGTAGCTAATTAGCAATTTAGTCTAGGCAAACAGAGAGGCCTCTGCCCTGCTCCCTTCAGCCCGGAGTGATCTCCCGTGCTCCAGCACTTGTGGGAGCGCTTTGAAAGCACCAGCGTGCCAGCAAAGGGAAGGTGGTAAAAATCCTCCTCTGAAGTCTGGAGACTGGGCCCTCCTGAACCAGAGCCGCCATGGATTCCTTCAACATTTAGAAAAAGACACTATTTTCTATGTTTTGGTGCTAGGCATAGAAAAAAAAACACAACCTAAGACCTTAGTCCTCAGTGAGCCTTTGTCTCATTAGGTCCATGGGGTGAGGTGGCCAGGTGTCCCGTGCTGCTGCCCCTACCCCACGTGCAGGCCGCAGGGCCTGATGGCACCACACAGCCTCCACGCCTTACTGACTTCTGTTTTGTGTTGTCTGACTCTTTAAGAAGGATAATAATAGGGCCTTCGGAGGTGTAGCATGTTGAAAAGTTTGGCAAAAGAGGGCAAAACTGATGCTGAGTTGAAAGTATTATTCTTTGCATGTGGAGGACCGTCTTCTGCCATTAGTGTGAGAGAATGGAATCGGCACAGCAGCTGCGTGGTGGGTGGACGCGGGGCGGGTTTCCATGGAAGCTGCTTTCTCACACCTTCCACGGAGCACACCAGTGGCCCAGATGGGTGTTGGGTGAGAGACCGCATGTGGGGAAGGTGGCTACGTGGACCGGGAGTTCAATCCAAAGGGGTTTCAGTGCGCTGTGAGAGTCCGCCTCTCGTGCCCCACGTCCATTCTCTGCACATGCAGACGTCATACAGGAAACAGCTGTTAGCCTCTCACTGTCCCACCACAGCAGGATGCGCTGATAAATTGGGCTACACAAACTCAATGAGAATACATTTGGCAAGAAAAGAGGCTACTTTCTAGCCATTTCTTATTAGATTTCTCTCTTGGCTTGACAAGTTTTAAACAGGTAAAGGCGTATTCCACATAGATACTGTTTAAGACAGTCTTGTCCAAGGACTGTGAAATGGCCTATTGTTGGGTAGGGGGGTTGATCATGTAAAGGAACTTAGTTAACTGGCTACCACTGAGGTGAAGTTACATGACTCTAGAAGGTCTTCTCTACTGTTTCCTATACCCTACAACTCAGAATATTCCAGAAAAACATTCCTAGGCCCATTTGGAATCATAGACTTAGAATAGTCTGGAAGTGAAAGAGATCTGTGGATCATCTTTTCATTTTACAGATGAGAAGACTTGACCCGTGAGAGTTTCCAGAAGGTGCTGGTGGTCTGCCTTCTGCGGCTGGCTTCCCCAGGGAAGTACTGATCTCTCCCTGGGAAGTCAGCAGACCTCTCTGCCCATCTCCTCCTATTCACAGAGCCTGGGTTCTGGCTCTCCCTCCTCGCTTCTCTGCATCACCCTCCTGGAAGCACATGGGCCCCTTTGCCCTTGACCCTGGTCTTGGCTGGCTGTTTAAGTCCTTATCACTATGGCAACAAGTGCTGTTCAGGGTCAGATCTGGTTAATGCTTTATTATAGTCTACTTATGATGTTTGTAATGCTAATTGTTTGTGGCAACCAACTGTAGAAACCAATGCCAACTTCGTTTTGACAGTCTGTGACATTTGACAGAAATAAACTGAAAACAGTTTGGGGTCAAAAGACCAGCCGTTGAATCTTTTGATGTGCTGATGTCAGATTGGTCCTGAAAATTTACAACTTCTTTCCTTCAGAGAAAAGTAATTTTCTAGTGGAAGAGCCCAATTTCTGACTTTCTTCTATTTTTATTTGATATAAGAATGTAATATGTTATAAAAGTGATCAAGCAGTAGGTAAGCATCATTTGTATGATCCAACTGGGTGCAAACACTAATGTGGACATGAAATAACTTAATAAAATAAGCGGATATTTTCTAAACTAAGAAAATGCTACAAATGGGAGAGATCAGTAAGAAGAGACGGCCTGTATAAACCCCTAACATTCTGAGAGCTTGTCATCGAGTGCGGGATTACTGGAAGTGGATACAGTGTCCTAAGGGGAAGTAAAATGAGGGAAAACGGCGACGTGTAGCAGCGCATGCTCTCACCAAGGCTTGCTGAAGCAGCCGAGCAACACAAGCACAGTAAATAAATAAAGAGCACCAAGGCGGCAAGTACAGTGAAAAACACAAGGTCTGTCCGGAAGAAGTCCAGCCATTGTTGATATAACAAGAATGGTTTGCACAACATCAATGTAACCTGGCAGGCAGGGAGAGGGAACTGGAATGCTCACACGTGAACAATGACGACTTCACTGCACTGGTCAGTGGGGTGGTAGATGCCCTTGAGAGAGCATGTGTACTGTGTGGCTGTTGCATTAAAAATGACTGAGAGAGTTGAGCAACAAATCTGCTGCAAATTATGTGTTAAGCTTGAACATTCCTCTGCAGAAACTATTGGGATGATTCAGAAGGCCACAGCTATCAGCAACTGGTGACTGGCAGTTTCATTACAACCATGTGCCTGCTCATGCATCACATCCTGTGTAGTTTTCTGGTGAAACATCAAATCACCCGGTGGTTCAGCCCCACTACAGGTCAGACTTGGTGCCCTGCGACTTCTGGCTTTTCCCAAAACTAAAATCACCTTTGAAAGGGAAGAGATTTCAGACCATCAATGTGACATGGGAAAATACTGCCGGTAGTTGATGGCGACTGGGAGAACGGTGTGAGGTCCCAAGGTGCCTACTTTGAAGGGGACTGAGGCATCATTGTCATATGTACACTGTTTCTTTTTTCTTGTATCTTCTTCAGTAAAAGTCTCTATTTGTCATAGTATGTGACTGGATACCTTCTGGACTGGCCTCATATTACCGTCTTCGGCTTCAGGGTGTGGTAACCTCTTAATGTCATTTTGCTTTTACTTCACATTGTTCAGCATCCACAGGAGCTGTGACACATTCATCACCTACCGGCCCTTCTTCTCAGGGAGCCCCTCTGTGGGATGTGGGATGGGGGCATCAGTGTGGAGGACACCAAGGCTCTCTTGCTCAGGAACTCACGCACCCTCCTGGCCAGGTGAGAGGGAAAGAGTTTCTACACAAGAAAGGCACTCAAACTTCCAACCAGCTGAACTCCTAGAACATTCAGCCTCCCACGCTCTAGAACCACACTGGTAGAAGACTCACTGATGCAAGAGCAGGTTTAGCAAAGGCATGGAATATATACAACAACAAAACACACACAACCCCCGCGTTCTGATCCTGGCTCTGCCTGTAAACTACAGGCATGCCTTGCCAAGGCCCTTACCACCACCAGGCCTCGGAAATGCCCTATTAAAAAAGTATCACTGTCTCTTCTACCTCTAGGGAAATACTGTGGGGTTTAAAGAGAGGTAATTGGGAAAGGACTTTTTAAGCATTTAAAAACATACAATATGTGTATGTGTTATAGAATACATAAATTTAAAATACAGAGAGATTGAAACAATTCCTAGGATTTTAGAAGCCTAAAGAAGGCAGTTTTGGCCCTTTAAAGCATGTATCAGTACAAAACACAAATGGAGTTTATAGGATAGATATTAAAGAATGTGGCAAAAATAGAAAACATGGACAGAGAATTTTTACTTGCTAGTCAAAATTTTTTTTTAATTTAGTTTCACCTCTTTCCCAACTGACTTTTGTGTAGTTTCCCTCCTGATTGAATAGCTCCGTAGACGTCTGCTACATGCAATATGAAAATAATCTTGTGTGGATTTTTATAAAATGCAGATTTTTATACAGGCCTAAGATGAATTAAAGTTGAGTCGCTAATTAAATATGAAGGTATTGATTTAATGGCATAAACTGTGTGGTCCTGAGGAATCCAAGCATGGCAGACAGCAGTGTGCCCTCCGTGCCTCCCGCAGAGGAGAGTGGGGAGCAGTCAGAAGAGAGAACCGACTGCCTCAGACCCACGTCAGGCGCATCCTATTTCTCTGAGAGTCTAGGTCCCTCAAGTAGAAACCACTCCTTGGAAGAACTAAAAGGGGCCTTTGAGGGTTATGGAACAATTCTCTTTTTGCAACAAACATTAATTATACTAACCTGCTGGGAAGAACTATTACAAATCAAGTGTGGTGATCATTTGAGATAAATAGCTACAATTATGCATTACATAATGAATGAAGTATATGTAAAGAATGAGTAGTAATCACAATATGGAATTACTGTCATGCCAGGCGATTCATGTGTCTTATCTCATCCTCACAACGACTGTGCAAATACACCCTTTCTTGCGGGAGAACATGATTTATGATTCATAGAGTTAGCCGATCTCTCTGGTTCCAGAGCTGAAGCTCTGCCCAGCTCTGGACAGGAATTTCCTCAGGTGTGTTCTGTGAACACTGACATGTGTGTGAATCCCCTCAGGTGCATTTAAAGTGCAGACTCTGGTTCAGCAAAGCTGTGGTGAGGTCTGAGGTTCTGCATTCCTAACGAGTCCCCAGGAGACGTCAGGGCTGCTGGCCCAGGGGCCACACTTCGAGTAGAAATATTTTAAAGTCCGTATCCCAGAGTGTGTCCCCAGACATGACTGAAACAGAGAAGTATTTCTGTTCAACACGCGAGAAACTGGGCTAAACGGGCCGGATTGATCTCTTCATGGCAGATCTTCCCAGAGCCTTTATGTTGCTACTGTGCTTTGTCACTTTCTGAAATGAGGGTAGCAAAAACATATACCTCATCTTTCAAATGTGCTTGGCAGTAGACATATTTTGTCATAAAGCATACCTCAAGATTAGCTTTGGAATCATCACACTCCATCAAGTTGGTTATTTGAAGGTAATTCTTTTTCTGGGGAAACACTGAAATAAAGACTGGGTAGTTAGCATAGGGTAAAATTATATAGCCATTATTGTGCCTAACGCTTTGCTGGATTTGGAAGGGGATGGGGTGAAGAGGGGACACAAAGTGAACACGGCAGGAGAAAACCACTGAGGGTGGGGCGTGATTACACATGCCGACTCAGAAAAAACCTGCTGTAAGAGATAGCGGGAGGGGTTGTTATTGCTAAACATTGTTAATAGTTTGATGTCTCCTTTTTTTCTTTATCTGATTATTCCAATATATTGAAATCTTCAGACACTGTGGGAATTGCTTGTGGGCGGATGTAGGGACTGAAAACTTTCTTTATGTTTAAGCTTTTCCCATATTGTAAGTTTCTTTCTTGCCTTACTTTCCCTTGTCCGGCTGGCACACCAGCAACTTTGTTCCTCCGAATGTACCTGGAATGATTTTGCACACCTGTGTTGGAATTGCCTTTCTGATTCCATTGCTCTCTGGGGGGAGTGGCAGGTCTGTGAGGTGCTTGCTCTGCTCTCCCAGCTCAAGGAGAACCTGGGCGATCCTGCCAGCGAACAGCTTTGTGTGGCCCCTGGGCTGGCCGCCGGCTGTGACAGTCCCATCTGCAGCAACCTGGGGCTGATCTCAGCAGTCTCAGACAAAGGCATGTCTGCTGTCCTGTCACCAAACGCCCTTTACTGACTTCAGTGCCAGAGTTGCTGGTTCTTGTAAGCTGAGAGTCCTGAGACCTCCTTTGCTTTGAAGTGTGAATTTTGGTGTGCTGTGTGATTGCTGGCCTTTTCAGCATGCAGAACAGTTGGATGAACATCACGTCCAGAAGGGACCATGACATTTTGTATCGGCTTTGTTGCTGTTGCTCTTCTCTTTCTAGATTACTCTGTAATTCCATCACTTGTTCTTCTCAAGGGTCACCATCATTCATTCAGGGTCCACCTGTTTCTTTGGGGGCAACACGTAACTTTCTTTTGCTCAAATTCTGTTATGGAAGCTCCTTTTCTCTTAAAAACTGCAAAAAAAAAAAAAAAAAACCAAGCATCACAAATGTAATAATACTACCTTTTTTTTAAAAGTACTTACCTCATATTAGAGCACTTGGGGTTCAGACTCACAGGAGCTGTATATTAAAGGATGTCCCACAACACTTGGGAAGTACAGCTGACCTATGGCATTTTCAGATGTAGGAGCTTTTATTTGAACCAGGTGTTGTTGCTCTTGAATTCAATGACTGTCAGCCTGCGGGGAGAGCCAGGTCTGAGCGGCTCCATGACCAGCCGAGGAACCTGGAGAGTATCCGTGTTTATATATTCTGTGACTTTGTGACCCTCTGGGAATCTTGGTTTAACCAGTAATGCCTGTGACATAGAACATTTATTTCTTTGTGAAAAATGGTCATTAAGGAAAAATGGTAATTTTAGCAAGATATAAAAAAATGTTTAATTTGCAGTGTGAAAATATGCCCAGGAAATATGTGACTTCCTATGAAAATGTGATTCAGAAGAAACCTAGGCACCCACATAAACATTTCAACAATCTTATGTCAAGGACTCGAGGCTGTTTGCCTGAGGAGTGCTGTCCGCCGTCCTGGGGACGAGAGAAAGGACCGCGGTGAGGATGGCTTCTCAGGGACCCCTGGGGGAGGCTCTCGATATCAACCTTGGTGATATGAAGAGTACAAACCATTGCTCACAGTCGTATTGATTTATCACTAAACGACAGTACTCATGTGAGTTTCACATTAATTTGTTATAAAAGTGATATTCCAAAAATATATACTTCCTGAAGTTCACAGCTCTGCTGCTCATCATTTCTTTTCAGTGGATGAGTGACCCAACCTTTTGACTGCAGAACATTCTGACATCCCCTCCCTTCCACCTTGACTTCAGCATCCAACGTGCATCCAGCATGTTTCCTCCTGAATGTCTCTCACTTCTAACACCCCGGGCCCTTCCTACTTTGGACTTTGCTATGTGAAGCCCACATGCTAGGAAGAGCCTCCTAATTGACCCATTTGCCCTGAGACTCCTTCCTCTGGACTCTTCATACTGCTGCCAGGATTCTCTCCAAACAAGAAAAAATGAAATGAAAAAAATAACCCGTTAACACTGCAAATCCACTTCTAGAAAACTCTTTTGTAGAAATACTCAAAATACTTTTACGTCTACCGTGATGTTATTTGAGACAAAGCAGTGGGTGACCCGTCTGTCAGTGTGGAAATGGTGGGACGCACTCTAGTGCATGCTCAGCACCGAACAGGAGTCAGAAAGCTGTTTCTGTAAAAGGTCAGAGGCGTGGCACCCCTGCAGTCTCTATCATAATTACTGAACTCTGCATTTATGTCAAGTATCCATAGACAGTCCATAAACAAATGGGTGTCACTGTGTTCCAATAAAACTTTATTTACAAAACAGCGTGCTGATTTGGCCCAGAGGCCGCTAAGCTCTATTGTAGGTGAAGCTGCATGTGCTGCCAGGAAGGATGCCGCAGTGCACCCAGGTAGAACAGCAAAGTCCAGATGCATCCCCTGTGTGTTACCCCATCCTTCTGTGTGGTTCTGTCTTTGTTAGAAAGACAGATACATACACACACAGAGGGAGACAGAGCCAGATGCAGAGAAATAAATAGATGAAAACATGACTCAGTACATGAATAAAAAGAAAAAGCCCGAAGAACACACACCACATGTTATTAGGAGTGTCTCCTGGAGAGGACAAGTATGAAGGCAAAGAAACTTTCCATTTTTATATACTTTTCATTTTTTATATATTGCTGCATTGCTTACATTTTTACATGGGTGTGTATTATATGATAAAATATTGAAATGCTGGATAATCTCCAAAACTCTGATTCTGTCTTCTCCCTGTTTGAAGACCTATTGTTCTGTGTTGTCTGCAGGGTAAACTGGAAGCCGTTTGTGGGGCACCCGAGGAGGGTCAGTGCCTGCCCCGCCCACCTGCCACATCCTGCTATGCTTTTGTTTGACGCCTCTCTTTACAAATACCACTTCCATTCGTCTCCATGGCTTTTGCCCCGCTTCTCCTCCAAACTCTTACACATACTTCACAGTCCCAGCTAGATGTCCCCTTCTCTCTCCTCTCCTCACCTCTTTGCCCTCCCCTACAGACATAATTTGCTCCAACACTTTAATTGCATGTATACTGGTTTTCATTTTCCATATCCACTATTAGACATTATTCAGGTAATAATTTTGTCTTGTCATTTCTGACTCACCACACCTAACAGAGAGCTTAGCATCCCGTAAACACTCATTAAGTCTATGTACTTGAAGACTTCCAGTTAAGGAAATATTTTGATTATCATAATGATATGACAGGGAGATTTTTACCCTGAAATTTCAAATGTGCTGGAAAGACTACAACATAAACTCACTCATGGGGTGAAAGTTTTTAAACATCCCCATTTGGAAAAGGTGATTCATTAATTCTCCGTAAGAGGCTGTTGCACATTTGAGTCTGTTTTTCCACATAAGAGACTCAGGTATTCTCTGCATCATCTAAGTGGCCAACTGAAATAGAAGTTTTTGCATTGTTTATCAGACAGCACATGCTATTCTGCAAGGCTGACTTTCCAGCTATATTTGTAGTGAATGTGTTCAGCTGCAAGTCAGGGAATGGCCTAGGCAATCCAGCGCTTGCTCATTTCAAACATGAAGTCTGGAGAAAGGCGGTGTTGACCTTCAGTTAAATGCTCAACGCTGCCATCTCCATCTGTGCTTTTACTATTAAGTGTTACTCTTGGAGAAAAGTACTTATTTGAGAAACTCCAGATATCCTTTTCTATTTGGTATACTCCGCTTTTGAAGAGGTATAAGACTGTCTGTTAAAAGTTCCAGATTTTACCCAGATGGGAGGGTTTTTTGTTTGTTTGTTTTCCTACCTTACCCAAAATAATTCTGCTATTAAACAAATTTAAAAACACATATTGTCTTTTGTAAGATGAGTAGAAAACTGTCCCGGGCCTCCTTAATCAGAAAATTCAATTCAGTTTTACCTTGTACTTCGAGAACTTCCCAAGTCTCAGCACAAAGCAGTGGTTCCTGCTTTTCCTGGCCAGCTGCATAGCATGGCAATGCCTTGGGATGTTTGATCAAGACTCTGCTTAGGCTCCTGGTGACAGAAAGAACAAAGGAATGTAAAAATACACTGGGACAAACATGTGGCCTGTTGCAGCAGCCATTACATACATAATCAGTGAAAGTGGAGAAAGACGGAAGGAATAAGGAGCAATAAGGAGGAATTGAGGAGAACCAGCTTGAGGTGGAGCGTTGCTGCCAGTGGTAACACCCAGGGCAGGGGAAAGTGCTTTTGGTTCCGTACAGGTGAGTCGATAAGCAGGAAGATTTCTAGGAAGGATTGACTTGGTGATAGTGCCCTGTTGCAGCATCTCAGTGCTCAGAGGCTTTGCACTTTCTAGGGGTTTGTGGACCTGAAGTCCTATCTTGTTCACATGTGTTGTAATAAGAGAAAATCTCATTGACTTTGCCCATCCGTACTTTATTTGTACATGTTGTGTATTCATTTCTCTTGTCTTTTTTTTTTTTTCTGGTACTGTCTCCTCTGTTGAAAGGGGCATCAGATGATGCTTGGCCTCTGTGGACATTTCTCCTGTTACTTCCATAGCAGCGAGGCAGTGGCTAAAACCACAGACCTTAGAGTCAGACTTCCTGGGTTTGAATCCGGGCTCCTCCTGTTACCAATTTAGTGCCTCAGTTTTATCATCTATAAAATGGGAATAATAATAGTTTCTACTTTATAAGGATTATATGGATTAGTGATTCATAGTCCTTAAAATAGTGAGCATTACATAAGTGTACCTTAAATAATTTTAAAACATATTACCAGTTATTCAATGGGATAATAATATAAAGGATTATTCAAATAGTCTCATTTCTCTCTACATTGCAACTCAGAACTAGATGCCATTCTCCATATCTCCCTTACCCCCTGGAAGTTAGCAAGCCCTTCACACACCAATATGAAGGGAAGGCAGTGAGAAGGAAGGGGAGGAGAGGGAAGGCTCTGCCTTGGTCAAGGATCTGCTAAGTCAGGACTGTGCCTGGAAACTGGCCGTGCAGTGGAGCGTAAAGTTGTGCATCCTTCACCCATGAACTTGAGTAATAATTCTCTCAACCAAAGTTTCTGACTGTCCATGTAATGCAGAGGAGTTGATAAAACAGACAGTTTTGAACGATGGGAAAATAAAAGGCATCCCTAGGGAGGAACAAGCACTCAGCCAAGGACAGTTAAGCCAAACCAGCATCGCTGTCTACTTGATACAAGAGCTGAGTGCAGGCCAACACCATGCACCAGAAAGACATGCGACAATTTCCCAAGGCACTATGACTGAAAAAAATATATATAATATCTTATATTGTATATATATTTATATTTTACATATTACATTCTATATGGCTTAATGATACCATGAGATGTATGTTAATTAGATCAATAGCTATAAAGAAGAAAACTAACAATATCCCATAAAACTGTTCTGAAAATTATGCCATACGGCATTGGTATAGTTAAATCAACTGAATTGCAACAGAGACTTCAGATAGGTAAAACATTAAACATACCAGTTTTAAGTGGGTAAACATTAAGCCCCAAATTTGGGCACAGTTTTTTAAAGTGAATTGGGGGGTGGGTGGTATAAAAGCCCAGCCTCTCCCGTTCTTTGAGCAGACAGGTTCAAGGCTATTCACACACAAAGGAAGTGCAGGAAAAAAAAAAATGAAGTTGTAAACGTGTACTTTATTCTAGGTTTTATGTGAGACATCAGCCACAGACTTGAGTCCTTCAGATCATTGGAGGGTTCTATTTCAAAGACCCGCATGTCTTTGGCCAAGTGCTCTTCTTAACGGGAATCTGAGAAACGCAGAGTTGGGTGTGAATTCTGACCATCCACTCTCGGAGGCCTTAACAGCAGAGGAAGTCAAGGGGCATGTGAAGCAAGGTCCATCCTTACACTCAAATGTTTAAGAATATGGTCTGTGTCCCAACATTAGAGAGATAGAGTCTCAAAATGTAAAATTGAACAATTAGACTGGATACTATGCAAGCCACCTTTTGGAGTTCTATATATTTTCAGCCTCTAATGATTCTTGAAGTCATGAGTGACAAATGTTTACTATACACTGATTAAATGGGACTTTTATTTAATCCTAAATTTACTTCTGTAATCCCCAAGGCGGCACCTCCACCACTCTCTGGGTTTCAATGGCATCTGGCTATAAAACTCCAATGTTTACCCTGCTTGTGCCCTTTAGGTTTTATAGACTTTTTCATCAGCTCCCTCTTCCACATTCATCCTGGCAGATGAGAATGTATACAAATGTAACAGCTCCCTCCTGACCTAGATCATTTCCACTGCTTCTTCCTGGCCCTTGGCCAACAGCATTGGAAGGTCCTGGCAGCTCAGTAACAAGGGTTGCACAGCCCTGCTGGGGGCGAGTGACTGGGAGCTCGCTGGTTCGCACAATGTTTTCCTGATTTCAGTGTGAGGATTTGGGTCTGATTCAGAAATGACTTGGACATTACCCACACGCAGTTCTGTAATTCCTCTCCTTAGAGCCACTATTACAGGGGATGCCAGATCCTACTCATTTTGGCCTTTTTTGTCCAACTTTTCCTTCTCCCATTTATAAACACTTGCAATGACCATATAAAGTCCTCTCCCTTAAAGGAGACTCAGTTACTGTTTCAGAAAGGTGGTATCTCCAATTGTGGCTTCATTTCTGTTCTTATTCCTTCAAACAGGGCAATTTAACAGTATCTACTTGTCACTTGTCAGGATAAGTAGATGGTTATTCCTTTCTTTATATTTACAATGATCAATCTTAGTTTATAAGTTTTATTTCTTTTCGTTCACATTATTATCTGAATTAGTTTATTTGAGAAAGACCTTACACAGCTCATTGGAGCCTCTCTAAATGTTTCTCCTCCCTTGATAAATATTTGGGGTGCGGTTTGAAATTATTCTAATGTCTGTTTGTCAGTGATTTTGGTTTAACTTTTTCCTCTTTTATTGCCTTCTAGATTTGCACACCAAATGGTTAGTTAAAACTAAATGAAATTGCCTCCTACAGTTGTCTAGCATTCCCCTTGTCTCCTTAGTGCCCTGCTCTTTCCAATTTGCTGTCTGTTTGCTGATGTGGCAATGTGTCTTCACACCATCCGCCAGCTTTGCAATCTCTCAGCCAGGCTTACAGCTCCTTGCACACAAGTGCAGGGTCACCATGTAATAGACAAGACGGGGAAGCCTGCCAGCCTCACCCATAGGGCCATGCTGCCCAAGCCCAGCATCCTCTCGTCCTGGGGTTATGCATGAAGCCCTGTGACTTCATTTAGTAACATTTCATTTATATAGATCAGGTGAAATCATGAGATGGGAAACAATGTAAAACCTAAAACCTAGTGATGTGACTTATTGAAGTTAAATTCTAAGTTATTAAGGCTGTGTTATTTTTGATTTGGAATTTAGTTGAGATAAGAATTTGAGGATTTAAAAATAGAAAAATAAATTATTTAAGCCCCTGGCTTTCTGTCTGGCTGCATGGAGACCACCTAGAGAGCTTGTTGGGTTTTGTGACCATCTCCTTGAGTTCCCTGTGCTCTGTCAGCTGCCCCTCGGTGTCTGTGCCACTCTTGTCCTCTTTCCTATGAGATTTCTCTCCTTCTTCCTTCCTTCCTCTTTCTTCCCTCCTTCCTTCCCCTTCCTTCCTTCCACTTCCTTCCTTCCTTCCTTCCTTCCTTCCTCTCTCTCTCTGTCCCTCCTTCCTTCCCTCCCTTGCTCCCTCCCTTCCTTCCTTCCTCTGTTTTTTTTCTGTCTCTCTATCTTTTCCCTTCCATCCTTCCTCCTTTCCTTTATTTTTAGTTTGATGTCTATCTGATTACTTTTACCTGTGCTGATATTTCTGTAGATTTCTCAGCTCATTTTTGCCTTAGGCACTGAATTCTTCTGACCCTACGTGTATCATCTGAGACAGAGGGGGTTAGTTGCTTCACAGGAAGTGGGGACTGAACTGATGGTGGAAGCAGATATCACCAATAGGCTTGGTTTTCACTTTAATCTTCATGGAAGATTTCTTTTTTAATTGGGTTGAACATTTTTTTATCTTTTTTTAAAGTATATCTTATTGATTATGCCATTATAGTTGTCCCATTGTTTCTCCTCTTTATCCCTCTATGCCCTGCACCCCCCTCCTCCTCCTTAGTTCATGTCCATGGGTCATAAATATAAGTTCATTGGCTTCTCCACTTCCTGTACTATTCTTAACCTCCCCCTGTCTATTTTCTACCTACCATTTATGCTTCTTATTCCTTGTACCTATTTCCCCCATTCTCCCCTCTCTCCTTCCCCACTGATAACCCTCCATGTGATCTCTATTTCTGTGATTCTGTTCCTGTTCTAGCTGTTTGCTTCATTTGTGTTTGTGTTTGTTTTTTTCAGTTAAGTTGTTGATAGTTGTGAGTTTGTTGTCATTTTACTGTTCATAGTTTTGATCTTCTTCTTTTTCTTAGATACGTCCCTTTAACATTTCATATAATAAGGGCTTGGTGATGATGAACTCCTTTAATGTGACCTCATCTGGGAAATATTTTGTCTGCCCTTCCATTCTGAATGGTAGTTTTGCTGGGTAGAGTAATCTTGGATGTAGGTCCTTGCCTTTCATGACTTTGAATACTTCTTGTCAACCCCTTCTTGCCTGTAAGGTCTCTTTTGAGAAATCAGCTGACAGTCGTATGAAAGTCCTTTGTAGGTAAATGTCTCCTTTTCTCTTGCTGCTTTTAAGATTCCCTCCTTCTCTTTAATCTGGGTAAATATAGTTACGATGTGTCTTGGTGTGTACTTCCTTGGGTCCAGCTTCTTTGGGACACTCTGAGCTTCCCAGACTTCCTGGAAGTCTATTTCCTTCACTAGATTGGGGAAGATTTCCTTCATTATTTTTTTCAAGTAAGTTTTCGATTTCTTGTTCTTCTTTTTCTCCTTCTGGCACCCCTATGATTTGTATGTTGGAATGCTTAAAGTTGTCCCAGAGGATCCTCAGCCTCTCCTCATTTTTTTTGAATTCTTATTTCCTCATTCTGTCCCGCTTGGACGTTTATTTCTTCCTTTTGTTCCAAACCACTGATTTGAGTCCTGGTTTCCTTCCCTTCACTATTGGTTTCCTGTATATTTTTCTTTATTTTACTTTGCATAGCCTTCACTTCCTCCTCTATTTAGTATCTGTACTCAATCATTTCTGTGAGCATCCTGATTACCAGTGTTTTGAACTCTGAATCTGATAGGTTGGCTACCTCCTCATCACTTAGTTCTTTTTTCTGGAGTTTTGATCTGTTCTTTCATTTGGACCATATTTCTTTGTCTTGGTGCACCTGTTACATTATAAGGAGTGGGGCCTTAGGTATTTGCCAGGGCAGGACAACCCACATCACTATGTTGTGGCACTGTATCTGGTCAGAGAGAGAACAAGGCTGCTTGCTCCACTCTCTCCCCACTTTCAGTCACTTCCACCCACAAGCAAATTGGGCCATTCAGGTGCTGTTTCCTGGGTGAGTTGGTTTGTGTACGTTCTAGGACCCCGTGAGTCCCTTCAGTGGACTCTTCTGTGAGACTAGGAGTTTTGCCTACCACCATAGCCCCCGCAGATTTTTACAGTCAGAGGTTTGAGGTTTTATTGCTCCATGCTGGAACCCTGGGTAGCATGGTCTGTCTCACGCCCCAGTTGTTCCTCCTGGTTCATCCAGTGTGGGACCACCTGCTCCACCAGCCACCACCTGTGCATCTTCTCCATCCTAGATGACCATCTCTGCCTCTCCTATCACTCTGAGTGAACATTTCTTCTTTAACTCCTTAGTTTTTGGAACTCCATAGTGTTCAATTTTCTGGCAGTTCTGGTTGGTTTTTGTCTTTAAATTGGTTGCTGTGCTTCTTTTGGTTGTGTGAGGGAGCAAAGTGTATATACCTACGCCTCCATCTTGGCCAGAGGTTGGAAAGATTCAGTTTCTAGATCCTTCCTGATTTGCCACTGAGGAAGCTTTCCTGTGTGTGCACACATGCAGGCAAAAGGGTAAAAGTAATATTGGGTAGTGGGCCAAGGGCTCTCATGATATCAACTGATCTAATATTTTAAACATATTATCTTAGGTTACTTGTTTGGCTGTGTTGTTCATGAACTAAGGGGTCATCAATTGTACTCCTAACCCATTTCTTCTGTTTTCTCTGCAATAGCATCAGCCTCAAGCTCTCCTGATGTCCGTGTAATTTCAGGAGACTAGACAGTGCTTTCATCAAGATGCAGGCTGGTCTGATTTTATTTTTATAATTTAGCCTAACAACACTCCCTCCCTGGTTGGGTGTAATCCGTTATATTAACAGGTCTGTCTTCTCTGCCAGGATGTAATGAGGCAAAAGTAAATCATAATTATTATCGACACTTATGAGTACTATGTGCCAAGTCCCATCGTAAGCACTTTCCATGTAGTATCTCATTTAATCCCCACAACTTCTCTAGGAGACAGATACTGTTATTAGGCAAAGAGACAATACTGTTGTGTTGACCAGCTTCAGGAAATCATTCAGCACAATGGAAAGCAAAGTAAGAACTGAGAGGAGTCTGGGGAGCAATGTGATAGGTTCTGGAAAATCACGTTTGTGAACCAGGGAGTTAGAAGTGATAGGGAGCCACTGAAGGGCATTATGTGTGCACATTCAATAGTAAGGTATATTTTTCAGACAGGTCAATCTGGCTTGAATGTAGAGATGGTGACAGAGGGGCCTGACAGAAGGCAAGAAGACTAGTTAGTGGGTGATTGCAATAAACCAGGGGGACATGAGGACAAGATGCAAATCTAGGGTCTTGGCTTTGTAAAAAGCAAATAAACTGAGTCAGATAGAGAATGCAGGAAGATGGTGGGAAAGGAAAGATGGCGGGTTGAAGTTCAGGTCTTTGGAGTCTGAAGTGCCAGAGTCATGGAATCACGGTGTGCACCAGATCTCTGCAGAGTAGTATCTGGAATTCAGAGGACACCTGATTTGAAGGAACAGAGTCCCACCTTGAGGTGGTGGGTAGAAACAAGGGGGGGGTCCAGGCAGTTGGGCAAAGCCACCCACTCATGGAGTTAGAAGTCCTGGGGCAGACATGCAGCAGGAGCTCTGCAGAATCTTGAAGGGAGTTTGCGAGGGGGAAAGAACACCAGGAGAGAATCAAGTTTTAAAATCTCAAGCAAGAGTTTCCAGTGGTAAGAACTGCCAGTGAATTAGCTTCCTGAGAGAAGGGCAATGACGGGAGAAAAAGGGCTGTTGGACTTGGCAATTCAGAGATCTCTGTGATCTTAGGCAAGTTTGGTGGCGTGAAACAGACAGATGTGGACTATAGGGTCCCCTGCTGGCCCAAGGGCAGGCCAAGGTGCTGCTCCCTGGCCTTGGCGCAGGCACTGGCTCCTGGCCAAGTCCCCCCCCAGAATTTGGAGGTGGTGGCGCCTGAAGGCAGCTGTAGTGACACCAGAGTCAGTTGATGGGTAAAGCCTTGAGCACTGTGGTTGTTCAAAAGGTGTAACTTTGTGAAAAGAACTGTTAAAAAGAAAATGTGCAATGTAATTGTACATATCTTGTTTTCTATTGTTTCATTAGTCAGGTTCCACAGAAAAGAAGAAAACTATCCCCAGAAGTCTCTCCTGAAAAACAATAGCATGTCCTATGGCTTGTCAATATCAATCAAGTTTCTTTACGTGGGGCCGTTTAGCGATCTCAGTAGCATCATTAGAGGATCTGCTGAGCAAGGAGAGCTGAGGAGTGAGACCGGCAGTGTCTCGGCCTCTTCGGCAGCTACAGAGATGCTGCGGCTGGCATTGCAGCTTTTCGGATGCACTTCCTGTGCTCGTGTCTGATAAGAGTACCTTGTCCAAGCCGTGCTAGGACTCGCTTCATCTTGGGACATCTCAATCCAAACTGAAGGCCAAGTATGATTGCTGCCATTCTGAGAGCTTGAGATGGGGGCGGGGGGAGAAAAAAAAAAGGCAGTGTTTCTCTGGCGCAGACGCTGAAATGGAGTGAGAAGGAGAGCCAGGCCCTCCTAAATGGAGACCTGATGGACTCAGCTGTGAAGGGGAGAAAGTGAAGCTGGTGGGGACAGCAGAGCCACACTGCTGGGTGGGCAGGCACATGGAGGCCTGAGTGGTGTGTCTGCAAACATACGCAGCTAGGCTTACAAATCTTACTCAGAGCACAGTTTAAAGGAAGAGGAGCGGCCCGTGAGCCACAGAGGCACTTGGACAGGTCACAGTCCAGAGGAGGCTCCCTCAGTCCTGTTCCCTGGGACCCACAGTTGCCACCGTCCACAACTTGGATTCTTCCAGCCTCTCTCCTGGAGCTCTTTGGCCAATGGGACATCAAAGCCATCTTTTTCCTGTGTCATTTTTCTCTCCAATTGTCATTGTTAGGATCATGGAAGAGAGATAGTTCTGCTATTTATTTTCTCATGTTCAATAAACTATAAATAACATGACTTCTTATTTCTATTCATTGTTCTTCTCTTGTTTATAGCAGTTTATTAAAACCAAAATGTTAGCACTTGAATGGATCTTAAATATGGCAAAGTTCAAGGCTCAGGTAAGATGATTGGTTCTTTTTTTTTAAGTATATTTTATTGATTATGCTATTACAGTTTTCCCAATTTTTTCCACTTTATCCACCCTTTGCCCTGCAACCCCAACCCTCCAGCTTCCCCCCCTTACTTCATGTCCATGGGTTGTACATATATGTTCTTTGACTTCTCTGTTTCCTATATTATTCTTAACCTCTACCCATCTATTTTATGCCTACCAATTATGCTTCTTATTCCCTGTACCTTTCCCATCATTCTTCCCCTCCTTCTCACCACTGAAAACCCTCCATGTGATGTCCAATTCTCTGATTCTGTTCCTGTTCTAGTTGTTTGCTTAGTTTTTGTTTTTCTTTTTGTTTTTTGAGGTTCAGTTGTTGATAGTTGTGACTTTGTTGTCATTTTACTGTTCATAGTTTTGATTTTCTTCTATTTCTTAGGTAAGTCCCTTTAACATTTCATATAGTAAGGGCTTGGAAATGATGAATTCCTTTAACTTGACCTTAGCCGGGAAGCACTTTATCTGCCCTTCCATTCTAAATGATAGCTTTGCTGGATACAGTAATCTTGGATGTGGGTCCTTGACTTTCATGACTTCGAATACTTCTCTCCAGCCCCTACTTGCCTATAAGGTTTCTTTTGAGAAATCAGCTGATAGTCATATGGGAACTCCTTTGTAGGTAATTGTCTCCTTTTCTTTTGCTGATTTTAAGATTCTCTCTGTATCTTTAATCTTGGGTAACATAATGATAATGTGTCTTGGTGTGTTCCTCTTTGGGTCCAATTTCTTTGGGACTCTCTGGGCTTCCTGGACTCCCTAGAAGTCTATTTCCTTTGCCAGATTGAGGAAGATTTCCAACATTATTTGTTCAAATAAGTTTTCAACTTCTTGCCCTTGTTCTTCTCTTTCTGGCACCCTATGATTGGGATATTGGAATGTTTATAATTATCCCAGAGGTTCCTAAGTCTCTCCTCATTTTTTTTGAGTTCTTGTTTCTTCATTCTGTTCCAGTTGAATGTTTATTTCTTCCTTTTGTTCCAAGTTGTTGATCTGAGTCCCAGTTTCCTTCCCATCACTGTTGGTTCCCTGTATATTTTGCTTTATTTCACTTTGGGTAACCTTCATTTGTTCCTCCATTTTGTGACATTCAGTGAGTTCTGTGAGCATCTTGATTACCAGAGTTTTAAACTCTGCATTAGATAGGTTGGCTATCTCCTAGTCGCTTAGCTCTTTTTCTGGAGTTTTGATCTGTTGTTCATATTTCTTTGTCTCGGTGCACCGGTTATGTTGTAGGGGGCGGGGTCTTAGGTATTCGCCTGGGCCTGGCAACCCTCTTTGCTGCATTTTGGTGCTGTCTGTGGGGTAGGGGTTAGAGAGAGAACAATACCACTCACTTGCTCTGCTGTAGCCCCGCTATCCAACAGACTCCATCATGTAAAACTGGGAGCTTCTCAGTTTACTGTGGTGGCAACCCCTGCAGTAGTTTACAGCTAGCTTGAGTCTTTAGTTTCCCGTTTAGCCAGCCCCGCCTTGCTGGTGCGGTCTGCCGCCTTGCCACGGGTCCTCTCCATCCTCCCGGTTGCCCGTCTCCGTCTCTCCTACCAGTCTGGTGAATGTTTCTTTAACTCCTTGTTTGTTGGGGTTCCATGCAGTTTGATTTTCTGGCACTTCTGGTTGTTTATTGTTTTTAGATTGGTTGTTGTCTTCCTTCTGCTTGTTCGAGGAAGGGAAGGGCTTCTACCTCTGCTTCCATCTTGGCCAGAACTGAGATGGTGGGTTCTTGCCAAGGATGTTCAAGTAGTAGACACCACAGTCCAGTTTAAAACTGAGCCTGGACCCCAGTCTTAAGTTGTGTTCATCAAATTATGGTGTTGCCAGTGTCAGTAAATTATGACACACTTGGATGACATAGCTATGATTTATAAACTACGAAGGCCTGCACTTGTGAATGACCTAGTTACAGACGCCATTGAATAGAAAATGACTCTCCTGTGTGATGCAAGTATCAATGGGAAGCCATCCTAAACTTGGCGGCTACTCTTTCCAGCCAGAGACAGAATCTGACTTGCCTCACGCTTATTTTCCAAAAAAAAACACTATGCAGGTGTTTTAGTCATTTCTAACTATTTGTCACACATCTGGGTATTGTCCTAATATTAGAATATGAATTATTGGGAAATAACTCATATGGGAAATAGAATATGAATCAATTTCTTTTTTGGCCTTTGAAAACGAGTAGCCAGCTATTCTCACAGGTATTGTAACAACGGTTTATTAATGTTCTAGGGATTACTTCATGATTGTTTGTTTTAATATAGTTTTATATTTTTTTTCAAGAAATTGAGATTTCTGTCTCCCTCTGGAAGAGTGATAACTAAACTGACAGTGACCTACTCATGTTCATGGTCAGCAGTGTGCTGGCCAGACCACCCTGGGGTGAGAGTCTGCTCCAGCGTTCTCCTCCAACTCTGCACAATTCCAGAAAAGTGTGAGGGGGTCCATGACCACATCAGGGACTTTTTGAAAGCTGATTGTAAGCAATAAGACCATAAATTTGAAGCCAAATGATTCCTAGGAACGTCCACCAATTTTACCCAACTGCTCGAGCAGAAGAACGCAACCCGTCAGATCAGGGGTCATGGGGGCAGAGCTGTTGTGGGGGCCTCACCTGCTGAGCTGTTAAGCATGAAGACATTTCATCTCCTAGGACTCGGCAGAATGCCCTAAATCATGGGAAACATCCCCTTAGCTTTTTTAGGAGACTAGGAAATTCTCACTTCATTACAACCTTCTGTGTAAGAACTGGGCAAATGTGTAACTTGGGGAAATGAAATGTGAACTTCTTCCTCAGACTACCTGCTGCCAAATGTTTAAGTTAGAAAATTTTATTTTATGTACAGCAAACACTTCTGAACAGAATGCATAGAGATTACAGTGAGATAAGTGGTGTGCCAGGTGTGCGCTCTCACACTTCTGACTGCAGACCTCACAGAGCGCACCGTGACGGAGACGCCCGGCCAACCCCTGCTGTAATGATGGGGACACAGTGCGGGGAAAACCACACGGCAGCAAACACCGAAGAATAAACTCGAAGTTTGCCTTTTCCTCTTGCGAGTTTGTCCTCTCCCCTTGGGCTGCCCTGTGATTTGTGTGACTGAAGTGGACGTATCCCTGACACGCCACGTTTCAGACATTAGAGCGAAAGGCTGGTCACTGAGAACCTGCTCCATGTCTGCTCTATAACTTTTGTGTTTTGTTTCCATTAGTGTCAGTCACGTGATGCATAACCTCCTTCTGTGTTTGTATTTTCCTACCAGTGAAATGTGGGGATTCAGCCAGTCAGAGTTTTATGGACCCAGAGATTGGTCTCAGCTCTAACTCTATGCTTTTACCTACAACCCGCTGAACAATGAGTAGTGTTTCTGTTAATTAAATGTCAAACATTATAAGCTGTTAAACCACTTCTAGTATTAAGCCACTAATTGATATTACACTGATATATCTCCGTTAACTTTTTAAAATCTTTTATTTATTTATTTATTTTTAATATATTTATTGATTATGCTATTACAGTTGTCCTGTTTCCCCCCCTCACTCCACTCCATCCTGCCCACCCCCTCCCTTCCACATTCCCCCCCTATAGTTCATGTCCATGGGTCATACTTATAAGTTCCTTGGCTTCTACATTTCCTACACTATTCTTACCCTCCCCCTGTCTATTTTCCACCTATCATCTATGCTACTTATTCTCTGTACCTTTCCCCCCCTCCCCCTCCCACTCCCCTATTGACAACCCTCCATGTGATCTCCATTCATTTCATATTTTCAAGGTGTTTCTGATCATATCAGTAAATTGGGTAGGCCTTCTGAACAGCAGGATAGTCATATTGGCCAGGTAACAGTATTTACGTTGTCATCAGAACTCGGAAAATATCGATCCTGGGTAATTTCCGATAGATATGTATATATTTTACCTGTATGTCAAAGGGGAGAGAATAATCACAACACTTTCCAAGAGATGGAGGGGTCTCTGGCAAACACGCATCCCCAGAGGCCCGTTCAGGGGAGCAGAGTCTCAGTGTGACTTCCCAGCCAGTTGCTGAGGAAAACCTGCGTCTGTTACTGAGCAGTGCTCCCCAACGCCCCATGCACAGGCAGGCCAGTGGCCACAGGGGCTTCAAGAAAAGAAGAGGCTTTATTGTGAAGTCCACCGGCACAGGGACAGGAGGCAAAGCTCAAATCCACCTCTCTGGCCAGAGTGTTCCTGAGTTACATTTAAAAGAAGAAGTGGAAAATTATGCATACTGTATAGTGTTACATTGTTTCAACATAGTGAGAGCTCGGTACGCAGGCGCTAGGGGCTCCCAGCTTGTCGTGCGCCCCACGTTTGAATGAGCAGGTTTTATGTAATTGGTGGTAGATTTCGACCCAGTGACTGACGTTCACAGGTTACTTTGGGGTGAATTCTTTTTGCCTACATCCGACTGGATAATTTACAGCCTCGTTCCTTCTATTATCTCTGATAAACAAGTTAGCGTCCCCTTAGAAAAAGGACAAGGCCAGTTTGGACTGGTTCTGTGGTTAGAGAAACAGGATTCAGCTGTGTAGGCTCCATGCACACTTGAGCGCGGTTAGCTCCCCTTAGACTCACTCGTCCTGGCCAATGTCCGTGGTCAGAGCACCTGGCTGACCTGCGTCTCAGAGGTGTTCTGCTGACTCAGAAAGCTTGTTCCCATTGTCCCACCTCGATACCCAGAAAGGCATACTGTAGTGCATTTCATCCAATGTTTGTAAACAAAATAAATGACTTCATCAACTCCATGAATACTTTACCTTACACTGATAGTTCTTGCAATGAATAAAACAAAAGGTCTGAATTGTTCCAAAATATTGGCTTAATATGTGAAACTGGGCCAGGGGTGTCCAACCTTTGGCCTGCGGGCTGCATGCAGCCCAGGATGGCTGTGAATGTGGCCCAACACAAAACCATAAATTTACTTAAAGCATTATGAGAATTTTTTTGGGGGGGGATTACATGTCACAATGTACTTAATGTGTGGCCAAAGACAACTCTTCTACCAGTGTGGCCCAGAGACGCCAAAAGGTTGGACACCTCTGGCCAGGCCTATTTGAAGGATTCATTTAAGGTGTTATGGAAACTGCTGTGTGTGGTGTGTGGCTGTTCCCAGAAAAGCAGAGCAGTTTGTGTGCTTGGTCTCATTCCTTCCCCTGCGGGGTTGCTTCCTTTCACTGTACAGCATTTTTTGAAAGATTTTATTTATTTCTTTTTAGAGAGAGGGGAAGGGAGGGAGAAAGAGGGACAGAAACATTAATGTGTGGTTGCTTCTCATTTTCCCTTGACTGGGGACCTGGCCCACAACCCCGGCATGTGTCTTCACAGGGATTAGAACCAGTGACCCTTTGGTTCACAGGCCAGCACTCAATCCACTGAGCCACACCAGCCAGGGCTGCTACATAGCATTTTAAAGGCTGTAGTTTTGGTGCAGGGGTCATCTAAAAGTGAGGCATTAATAAAAATGCTACATAGCATTTTAAAGGCTGTAGTTTTGGTGCAGGGGTCATCTAAAAGTGAGGCATTAATAAAAAATCGCCTCCTTGAGCTCTAACTATGTAGTTCAGGTTCTATCCCCAGTCAGGTCATGTACCTAGGTTGTGAGTTTGATTCCCATGGGGGGTACATATGGGAGGCAGCTAGTCAATTCCCATCTCTCTCTCTCTCTCTCTCTCTCTCTCTCTCTCTCTCTCTCTCTCTCTCTCTCTCTGAAACACACACACACACACACACAATGCTTCCTTCATTCTTTACCTTTTTGCCTAAGGTGCATCTAAAACTTAACCAAATTCCACATTCCCACAGCCACAACCCGCTCCTGTGGTCCAGTGCCTCTGCTTCCCAGTTGCTCAGGGCTGAAACTTTGGGGTCATCCCAGATTTTTTCTTTCTCCCCAGCTGCTGTTGGCTTTGTATTCTGAAGAAATAACACCTGACCCACTCTGCCGGCCCCACAGTTGCTTCTGTGGGTTGCTGGTTTCTCCTCACTGCACCTCCACTGCCTTCTGTGAACACGCTCCCTTCCTGCAATTTCCCAACATGGCAGCTAGTGTGGTTCTCCTGAAATGTGAGTTAGATCAGGACAGTCAGACCCACTAACTCAGCACTCCTTAATGACTTCTCCTCTGCTCCAGAGTAAAGTCCAGTCTTTGCTGGACCAGAGCCCCTCAGTGGTTTGCTCCCTGCCGCTTCTCTGGGGGTGTCTCCTACCACTGTCCCTTCCCTGCTGCCTGGACCACACTGGCTCCATCCCCATGTTCCACAACAGCCGTGTGCTCCCCTGGGCACCTGGGAAGGCCTTCCTGACATTGTCTTTATGCCCTGCTCTCTCTTCCTTTAGATTTCTGCCCAACATCAGTCTATCATAGAGGCCCCCTTTGAGAACTCCAAATAAATAACCGTTTTCTACAAACACTTCATTTCCTTCCTTCTACTTGTATTTACTTTTCTTCATGGTGCATATCACCATCAGAAGAAGTGCACATCTCTTCACTCAGCCAGATGCCCTGCCCATGCCAGAATACAAGCCTCTTGACGGCAAGCCCGTTCTGCTGGTTCTTCCATTCCTGACGCACAGGGTGGCGCCTGGCACAGAGCAGAAACTCCAAGTGTTGGTTGAACGAGTGAGCGATACAAGGCAGAAATCTTACCCGTACACCACCAACCTGCTAAACGCCGCATCCTCTTGGGGAGACAAATAGCACTATGAAATACAAAGAACAAGTATTACCTTGCACATCTCAAGGGGCACGCTTCAGTAGGGAGAGAGAGCCTGTTCTAGGCATAGAAGTCACTGGAAGCTCACCCTGGAAAGGTTAGTAATGTACAGTTATATGCAGGTAAATGGGCAGATGGTCCAGTATATGCAAATGCCAGGCAGATAGTGGGAGATTTATTATTTGATCCTGGGGAATAAAAACCTCAGATTCTGATATATGTATCCTAGCGGTATTTTCAGTGAAGTATTATTGGATGCTGTTGGAGTGGATGAATATCTCAAAGTGAGCATCTAGTTTGAGGAAGGCAGTGACTGGCTATCAAGAAGTAGCTGGTTTAACCACCAGTGTAAGGGGGCAAGCCAGAAAGGAAACACAGAAGTGAAGACTAGCTTGATAAAAAGACAGAAAATAGTGAGGTTCAAAGGAAGAACGGATGTTAAAAGACAAAAGCATTTCAGGTATTGAAGTAAAGCCTAATCAAAGAAGATCTTTCAGAAGGTCATTGGACTTAAGACTTGAGATCATTGGTAGAATTTGGGCAACGTGATGGGGAGGGACATAAGCCAGCTGGAATGAGCTTTAAAGTGAGCCTGTAGGAAAGAAGTGTGGCCGATACTGATGATATGGTCATGAATGTAGGCCGGAAGAGGACCAAGATCTCACAAGTGCCTCAGAGGAGCGGGGTCTGCACTTCCAATGAGCAGGAGAGTGCTCCCTCCCCGCTCCCCGTGCCCAGCCTCAGGGGGACTGGCAGCCCCCTCTCAGGAGGCTCCAGCCCGCCCTCTCGGGTAACCCACTGGCTCTGTTGTTATCTTCCTCTTCTGGTGCCCAGGCCTACAGAAGATTCTGCCACCATTGCCACTGTTAGTGACACCGTTCCACGTGTAGACATCAGGAGAAACTGTCAGGCTTTCACTGACTGTTTGCTCTTTCTGCCTTGACAGTCTTTCCTAACACTGCAGTAGCACCTGTGGTCTTCAGGAGAAAATGTCGCTCTGCACAACATCAAACTTTAACTGCCGGACGTGACCCTGTCTGGGGGATAAAATAAGGGCTCTGTGAATGTGAAAAAGCATTTGGTCCCTTCCAACTTTCAATGAACCCATGAATTGTGAGCAACAGAGTTTATGGGAGCCTGTTGGAAGCTTACACTGCGAACAGGTGTCTGCAGTACAGATACCTCATTGCACGTCTAAGTCCAACAGCACTGCGTATTGCCAGTCTGGTTGAAATGAACCCTTACTCTTTTACACCCGGTAGTTTATGTTTCTAACAGTACTATGTGCGGGAGCATAAGAATAATATATTAAAACACTGAAGCCTTTCCAAAGGGGTGGAGGTAGTAGAGAGGTAGAGGAGGGAACAGAAGGAAAGAG
Organism: Desmodus rotundus; assembly: GCF_022682495.2. Lineage (NCBI taxonomy): Eukaryota > Metazoa > Chordata > Mammalia > Chiroptera > Phyllostomidae > Desmodus > Desmodus rotundus. Next base: position 16,763,266 of record NC_071396.1, on the reverse strand, counting down.
GTTGTGGTCTCTTTGAAAGGATTTCTGGGTTAAGGTCACCAGTGTCCTTTTACTTCTCTGTAAACGTGCACAATCTCTAAGGAACAGCCGAGTACGTTTCTGATGGAGTAGATGACAGGCTCCTGTGTGGCCAAGTCACTGCCGCTGCCTTGTCTCCAGTTAGAAAACCCTCCAGAGAGGAGGCCACAGTGCCACCAGAAAGGGCCTGGGGCTAAGAGGGGTTTGCCCTGGCGCAGCCTGGAGTGTGCGGGCTCTCGACTTCACGCAGCCAAAGTTTCACGACACAAGTCCAGGTGACTTGGGGAGTATGTTATTAAAGCTGGGGACAGTGAAACGAAGGAAGAGCTAGATAAAAGAGGCAAGATCACAGTGACAGGAGTGAGCCTAGGAGGAGCTGCCTAGATTCAGGAAAAGAAATCACAGAGGCAGAAGAAGTGAGCCACCCTGGGCTGTGTGGACTCCGGAAATCAGTTACAGAGGCAAAAGAAGGCACTTGGAGGCAGGTTTAAGGGGTTAGCCCGGGATGAGCTGCCCGCTGCTCCCCTGGTTGCAAGTCTCTGGTGAAGCTTTATAGCTGAGGCGAAAGAAAGCAAAGATACCTGCCTGAGGTAAGATGGGGGAGAGCGCGCCCTGAGTCCTATGTATTAAGGGTTTTTATCTGTTTTCTAAAAGTGGGTGTTGTAAGGGAGGTCTCAGGGTAAGGTCTCAACAGAATATTCACCAGCTTTCCAGGTGGGTTCCTTGATATGCTAATGCATCTAAATGAGTACATAGGGCAGTTTGGGATCATTCTCCTGTCAGCTTCCCCGGTTTATTTTTTTCTTGGATTTGTCTAGCTCTAGTTGGTTTTATTTATTCCCCTGTCTCTATCTGGGCTTGGGTTTGGCTGGCACTAATGGCACTGGGTTTCTGTTATCTCTCTCCCTAACTAGGGTGATTTAAGCTACTCCCTCTCTGGTTGAGGGGGAGAGGTGTAAACCATCCGCTCCTAAGTGTTCTAAGTCAGGGAAGATAAGATGCGGCAATTTATTTGTAGGCTGTTAATTGCTCAGTCTTATTTAACTATTTTGTCTCAGTTTTCCTCGTTCTACCTGTCAAGGAATTTTCCTAGCTTCTTATCGCTGCCTCAATATCACTGTCATCTCTATGTTCCTCACTTTAATTAGCATATTGAATGCTTGCCGATTTCACCTAACCTAAACCTAGTACAGGAGTGCTCTTAGTTCCTTGGGGCCCGTCTCGTTCAATGCTTCTCAAGTTTAATGCTCATACTAATCACCCAGGGACCTTGATAAAATGCAGCTCTGATCCTGTGGGTCTAGGGCGAGGCCTAATTCTGCACTCCTCACAAGCTCTGTGGGGGAAGGGAAGTGCCAACACACTGACCACTCTGAATAGCAGACTCTAGCAGAACGTGCCTACTGGGGTCCACCTGCCACTGTGGGGGCTGCTCAAAGGTCATCTTCCTGCAGTGTCAGTGATGAAGATAATTTGCACTCTGATATTTTTTTAATATTTAAACAAAGATTTATTATGAAGCAGAATTCAAAATATGATTAGAAAAATAAGTTTGCAGTTGAGATCTCCCCCTCTGGGTGACTCTCCCTGGTGGCCTCCAGGGGAGGCATTCAGATGAGATGCTACCAGGGAACTTTACAGGAAAAGTCTCAGAAGCACTGAGGTAGTCCAGAGGAGGAAATGAGGACCCAAGGTGGTTCCAATACCTCACTGGCCTAATGATACCATTAGTGACAGCAACGGACATTTACTGAGCTCTTCTGTACATCTGTTACCACATTTAACATTCAGGGCAGTTTTCCAAGTGCATTTTCCTGTTGTTTCCATTTGGATCTGAGGAAACTGAGGCTTAAAATAGCTGGGTAGTTTTCCCCAAAACACATATGTATCTTATATCCACGCCCCTGTCTCAGCTATGGCATTCTGGGGCCCCTGAAGTAGGGAGAGCCAGGGCTAGCTCCACGTCGTCTCACTCTGTCCAGGACTTTGTGGAGAAGCTGAGATGAAGCAGGCGGAGGCATTTGGAAGCACTTAGTGTTTCCAGAGTGCCTTTAAAAATTGTAGATATTGCCTTATATGAAACTGGATAGGTTCTAGATTCATAGAAAATCCACATATTCTCACTAGTATGTACTTTTCCTAACAAGCAGCCACTAGAGTTAAAGGAAAAGAGTGTCTGTAATGAGCTTTTATGAATTGTATTACGAGGTGGCAGTCAATGGCTATCATTCCTCACACCATGGAATTTTACAGGGCAGCACCTGGAGTGTATAAAGAATGAATGTTCTACTCCTGTGTGTTTTCTCTCAGCACCAAGCCAAGCATTTGCTGTATCTTTCGGCGCCTATGACACTAGCACATCCATGTTTGTGATACAAGCATTGAGCGCGTGCCACCCTCCCATCGGCCTGGTGACCACGGGCAGGAGCGGCAGCCCCAGGGAGGGCAAAGTCTCGGCTGCATCGTGGCCCTCCATTCTGTAAAGATGGACTCACTTTTGTTCTCTTTCTTATAATGAACCCTTGACATTTCCAAAAGTGAGAAACTCTGGATCATTCTGTTAAGTGAGATTTTTGGAGAGGTTTGGGTTTTGATACAGAGCAGCTTTTGAGATGTGACGTTGCTGAGACCCTCATGTTTAATATCACTCTCCTTGAACTAATAACTGTTAAGCGTATGCTAAAGAGAAAGTACTATTCTAAGCTGTGTGATATCACTATTTTGCAAGTTACTTCTTACTGATGGTTGGGAGTATGGAACATTTGAACGCAGTCCATTAAGCAAGAAATACGGGAGGAGCTGGAGAGACCTAACAATAAGGCAGCTGCGGGCACACAGCCGCTGTGAGCTGCACATGAAGGCACCACGTGTGTGCGCAGCGCAGCCCTGTACTGTGGCCACAAAACATTTGTGAGGAAAAGAAGCTGAGGGTCGTAAGACTCACTTTACATGCAAATACCACATGTAGGCGTCTCCAGATCTCAGTGTGAGATTGGTTTTAGAAGTGCAGCAAAGCCGCCCCACAGGAAAACATCTCTTCCAATGAAGCTTAAAATCGACCACATGCAATCTATGATTCATGGCACATCTTGCCATGTTCTTCCTGTGGTTTTTAAAATACGAATGACCCTCACAAGGGGAACATGTTAGGTTCCCAGCATCACAGGGTGAACACGTTTGTGGACACGTCCTTCATAGGGTAGCAGAGTGGAAAGCTGTATTTTCTTCATGAACAAGAGGTAAGGAGACATCCACAGTCTCATCTTCTTGCCAGTTCTGGGCATGGTCATTCCCACTGCGCAGTCCCCTCTGACGGCCCGTCACTACTACACAAAGCCTGACACGTGGCCACAAACTCAGAGAACACAGTCCTTAGACACATCCTGCAGATGTGTGAAGATTCATGTCAGCTCACTTTACTAGCTTAGCTGTGGTGGAAAAATAGAAAGGATAGGCCTTGAAACACACAGGCAAGCACCTCTATCATCCCATTCCCTTCAAAACCATCATAGGGTTTACCACATCCTTTCAACAGAAGTGCATTTCCTGACAGTGAGTTCGTCGCTGTATCCGGTGGGAGTCCCGGGCATTGCTCTCCTTCCTCCGTGCCGGAGCTAATACAAAGAGCTCTGAGTTTCCAAGTTGGTCTCCCCACCCATCCTCACCCTTCAGGTGACTGTGGCTAACGAAGTCAGTGTGCAGACAGGCTACAAGCACGTCCCACTTGCTCTCCACTGAAGCAGAAGAGCAGGGCAGCCTCCCCTTCAGCACAGCTGCTGGCGCTCCCTAAACTGCGTGAGCCATCGTACCATTTGTCTGAATTTAACTCTGCAGACACAGCCATGGACAGCAGCAGACTGTGATCTTGCCACTCTGAGACTCGTAGGACTTGCCAAACAGATCAATTTTCCTTTCAACACCAGAGACCAGAATAGTTATAGCCTCAGGAGCAGCAGGCGTTGAGGTGATGGGAGAGAGGCATTATGCCCTCTCCTCAGTGACGACAGCTTCATGCTTTTACTGAGAAAACCCATGGCTGGTGCTTGTACAAAATCCAGTGATTTTTCAGATGTTTCTAAGGTTGATGGCACAGGAAAGAGAAGCCATATTATGACGTAGAAGTGGAGTGAAACCCAGGAGTACAAAATGAGATGTCATACCATGAGGTCAAATCGACTTTTGTCACCAGATTTGTCTCATTGCATGCTCACATGTCCTCCCTGTGTTTCTCTGTTCTCTGTTCATAATGAACCACAGTAAGGAAGTCGCTCTTGCTGGGTCAAGTCTGTGCATTGCCGTTTGATGTACTTTCCTGGGAAATACTCAAATAAGGTGACCTTTGGGCTGCGTTGTGCCACTGAGCCCAGGTGGAGGGTTCACCTACTACTCCTTATGGCTGCAGGTCTTGTCTTTGTTGGCATCAGAAATGCCTCTCGTTTTTAAGGGAGTTGGTTTTGCCTTTGGATTTCTAAGGGAAACAAGCCAATGGTGACTCTGAACCCCACAGGATGTTTCTTGCACAACCGTGTGGCCCACAGGACAAGTGCAAGTTTTTCCTCAAGACTTATGACTCAGCTGGAGCTAAATGCAGTCCCTTCACCCTAAGTGGGACTGAGGAGGCAACAAGATAGAGCTATTATTTTTTTAAAACACAGTCTTCTGCCCTGGCCAGTGTGGCTCAGTTAGTTGGAGTGTTGTCCTGTAAACTGAAAGGTCACAGGTTTGATTCCCAGTCAGGGCACATGCTTAGGTTCTGGGTTCAGTCCCTGGTCAGGGCACATATAAGAGGCTACTTATCAATGTTTCTCCCTCACATTGATGTTTCTCTCCCTCTCTCTCTCCCACCCTTCCTCTCTCTCTAAAATCCATAAGCATGTCCTTAAGTGAGGATTAAAAAATATCTTCTTCCCCCACCTCTCACGTTGATCTTTTTGTCTCTGTATTTGCTCATATATTTCCCTTTAATTTCTCTCTGGTTGTGACCTGTGCAAGCTTTTCTCTCTCTAAAATGTTCTCTTTCTATCATATTCATGTATTAATATTTTGACTATATAATCTCTTTGAAGATTATTAACTCATTTCCAGCTCCTATCCTCCACTATTCTGAAATCAGCTCTGCTCATTTACTGAACTCTTAACATTATTTGCCTTCTAGACCTAAAATAATCCATAATTCTGGGAGTAGTAATTATTGTGTGTTGAAGCTGCTGTGTTCCCAGACAAACTGGGCTACACACTTCACATTTGGCATCTCATTTAATTCCTACAAAGGAGAGGCTGGCGTGACATTGGCTGATGTGACTCGACGAGGTTCATACAATCATTCGCCGACAGAGCTGCTCGTGCCGCAGTCTGTGTGACTCCTGTGGGCCAAAGCGTGTGGCTTGCTTCGTTATGAGCCGTAACGCATGGGCTCCAGGTTAAGCCTGATAGATATTTACACAATTTCTCTCAAGATCATTCCCTGACCCATATCCATTGATGGAGACACATTCTTTCTACTGCACACCTATCAATAATCATATTCTGACTGTCCTAAGGAGCTCATAGGTCTAGCTAGCACAGGTGGACACAGTGGAGAATTGAGAGAAAGGAGAGAAAAGGAGAGAAGGAGAAGCAGCCAGGGAGAAAAAAAGAGAGAAGAACTGGCTTATCTATCTTTTTAAAGCCTTTGCTCTGGCTGAGCTCCCCAGAAATCTGGGGCCATGATGGGAGGTGTAATGAGGTGACAGAGCCTTAAAGGGGGGTGACAAGGAATAGCCACCTCCTCTGGGTCCTGCTCCCACCTCCCCATGAACCTGGAGTGTAATCCTCCCTTTTGTGGAGAAAACTACAAATATGTTTTTTTAAAGAAAAGATATTTTTCTCTCTGTGATTTATTTCTCTTTTGATTTTCAAAAAGATTTTATTATTTTTAGAGAGGGGAAGGGTGGGAGAAAGAGAGGAAACCATTAATATGTGGTTGCCTCTTGTGTACCCCTTACTGGGGACCTGGCCCACAACCCAGGCATGTGCCCTGACTGGGAATTGAAGTGGTGACCCTTTGGTTCGCAGGTGGGTGCTCAATCCACTGAGCCACACCAGCCAGGGCCAAATATTGTTTTAAACTGTGAAGTTGGATTACCTATGTATAAGATTGGTTTTCAATCAGAATGCATGGTGTGCATATGAAGTTCAAAATCATATGGCCTTGACATGAGCAGCACAGAGTGGGGGCACCTTCACATGCCCTCTACCTTCAGCTGTATTCTTACCCAGCAGAAGGCCAAGTCCATCATGAGACCATTACGTTGGTAGAAAAGAATCAACCAGAAAAGGGTTGAGAAGCAGGATGAACATCATGGAAAGCACACCTGGGGGCCAGCCCCAGCTGCGGCCCTCCCTTTCGGCATACCCCTGAGGACATTCATCTCTGAGCTACACTGTTTCGAACAATGAGAATACCGGTGCCATGTAGCTCATCATATCAGTGCAGGGATAAATGAACTAGGCACTTTAAAATGCGTCATGACGTGTAAAGTGCTCTCCAAGGAACATTATAATTTGCATCATCGTTTTTTATTATTATTAACCGTGCTGACTTCCAAGTACTTGATTTTCCTTATTGGTTGAGCCTAAAGAGTTTTGTTTTTACTGTTTCTTTCTAGCATCTTAATATTGGTATTTCTGTATCACATTTAAACGAAAAAAAGAAAAGAAAAAAGGACCTCTCCTGTGCTTGATTCTATATTTCGGCAACTTTTGATTCTTTCAGCCACGGAAAACCAGCCTGCTCTGACACCGTGGGCACAGCCTCTCGTGAAGCGCCCCCGCTCCCGACAGCAGATCCTGAGAGGTTCTGTGACGTCATCATGACCACTCAGCTGCCTCCAATTCAGTGGCAGCTTTTGCCCAACCTCGAGCAAACATCTAATCAAGGGGATGAAAGTCTAAGAATTTCTGCCCCTCCCATGTCCTGAGTGCTTGCCTACAATTGCCATGGCCTCATTCACTTAAAAACTCCTGTGCGCAGTGATGAGCAGCTCAGGATGCAGTGACCCACAGCACACACACACCTGCGGACACGCAGGGCTCCCGACTGTCGAGTCCGAGTCCACCGGGGGCAGGTGGGCCTGCTCAGCTGGAGGGCGGCCCTGACTGCAGGGAGGGAGCTGAGGGCAGGGACGGAACCACAGGCCCTCAGGCCCACAGAGCAATGCAGGCGCCTGGGGGTCACGTGTCCTCCAGCCACACGGCCACGCTTCCTCTGGGAAACAGACCTCTTACTGTGCTAACCTGTAGAAACGCATGTGCTGTAGAAAGTGAATGCATGCATACCTACGTGCTATTTCCCCTCCTAAAGTAGAGATGAATTTTAACTTTCTTTTTCCTTTCATTGTTCAGGATAGGCAGTGTAAGCAAGGAAAGTGAAACAGTAAAAAAAGAATGAGAAAAACAAGGCATGTAGCAAGTTGGATGTACTGCTATAATTTTTCAAGACAAAAAGACAGTGAGTAATTCACAGGTGGACCGAAAAGCAGCTTATATTCTGCTCTGAGAGTGGCACCTGCCATCCCTCCGCGGGCTCTTCCCAGGTCAGAGAAGGTGCCACGTGGCTGTGGCTTCGCATGAGCTCTGATGGTGCTGACAGTGAAAATTCCCATTAATACGATTCTCTCTTTGATATTGGATGATTGTGTCTGGCAAAGTATGAGGATTTGACAAACACATTCTTCTGCAGTGTTAGCTGTTACCACTATGTAAATATAAGAAACAAAAGTCTTATCTGGGTAGAAGATCATATGACTCTTTAATCTTTAAAGAATTACTTCTTTTTTACTCCTTTAGAGAAAGAAAAGTAGCTCCAACTCCTTAATACATCATTGTAAATAGTTATTCTTTGGGCCTTTTATTAGTGTATTTTAGTTTATAGTTTTGTTGCAAGAATAATGTTTATAACTTGGCACAACCTAAAATTCACCTTGTTTAAAATTGACCTACCATCTAGATATCATCATTTTGGCAACGGCCACCTTCTAAACTCATCCTTCTCAATTGTGGGCGTTCAGCCCATAAATAGGAATGCTGGGAGGAAAGGAGGGCTCCTTCCGGGAGAGGAGAAGCTTGGAGAAGTGAATGGAAAATGTTGCCTCTGTTTAGCATGAATGAGCCTGGGATTTGGATAACATTCTTCAGGCCAGATAAATAGTTTTTCTTTGGCTTAACAGTCGTGCATTGCCTTCAGATATTTAAGTGAAATGTTTTCTGGCTGCCCTCAGTTCGTCTCTGATCTCTATATGCTCTATATAGAGTTGTATTTTAACTCTTCAGCTTCACCAAATAAAAAGTCTAATGCGTAACTGTGGTGCATGTTCAGAGAGGCACATTTGCTGTAGGGCGCTCGAGGTGCATGGGCATGCAGCTGAGTCTGTCAATGTATTCATCCGGCTTGCACACACACATCCCCAGACACTGAAATACGCCCAATAATGAAAGAAGCTGTTGCTGGGAGGCTGCGTCCTGAGCGATGGTCCCGATGCAATTTGTCCTTTTCTTCCCTCTGTTTGCAAGTGTTCCACAATGACTATGCATTACATTGATTAAAAAGGAAGGTGTTTTTAAAGAAACACATTCCAAACTTTATTTGAATTCTTTGTCAGTAATCACTCATCTTTTTCCCTCTTGAGATACTTGTTGTTTTAGCCCAAATCTGAATAGCCCGGAAGTGCAGTTGGAGCCAGGCTTCTCGGAAGTGTCTGCGTGCTGTGGGGGTTCCATGAACAACCTCAGAGGGTCCTCACACACATATGCACAAGTCACACTGAAGTCAGCGAGCAGAAAGGAGTGGCAGTTCTCTTCTGTCTGCCCTGTGTGGCCTCCGGGCAAGGCGAATCAGTACAGCCCCTGTGTCACCCAACGGAAAGCTAGGTTATTTTAGGAGCGGGATTCATCTGCATCAGCGAATACGGGAATTCACACCGGGTGTTCGAACAAAGGGACGCAAATGGAATCTGCCCTAGAATCCTGCTATCAGTCAAGACAACCTCCTGCCACCTTAATTGTAGTCTCTGTGAAGTGTCTTCACTCTTAAGCAGGTGATCTTTTCTAGGTGTAGTGACATCGAATCTGAAGGCACAGAGGACAGTCTCTCATTTGTCACCTGGAACGTGCCTAGTGATCACCTTTGCTTTGTCTGTAGGGCTGATCGACTGATCAGGTGTGATAGCACTGCCCCCCTTTCTAAAACAATAAATGGATCACGAAGAAAGAATCGGGGTGAGCCCATGGGTTTTCTTCATAACCCGTAACTTTACAGAGACTCTGAATAAGCCTCTAGACAATTGCCCAAAGGACTTGCATTTCCTTGAAATATACTGATTGTAAAAAAGTTTATCAGCTCTTCTATAAAACCCATCATAAATGACTGTGTTGACGCAGCAGCAAACAAGCAGTTACTGAAAAGGTTTATTTATAATTTTGCCTTTTCCTATTAGTAACATTTTGACAAGGTCCGAGTCAAGCATTGCGTGTTAACCTTAATGACATGGGGGCTAAGGAAGTTCCTGAGTTGTTGCTTCCTTCACTGCATCAAGGTTGTACTAGGGGGTCTGTGTTTCTTTCTTTCTGCAAATCTCTTGGAAAAGGCCAGCTTTTCAACCCAGAGGATCTCAGCCCTGAAGCCGTGTGTCCTCCTAGTCCCGGTTCTCTCCTTCTGCCTCTCTGTCTCTTCCTAGGAGTAAATCTTCTCCCCGCTTATTGTTGGTGGTGTTGCTTTTCCTTTTTGCTTCACCAAGCTTCTTTTTGTCCTTTGAACTGAGTTGATGACCTGAGAAGAAAAGGCAGCCACACACTTCTGCCCCTGGGTTCAGAGAAGCGCAGCTAAGGAGGAGCAGGCAGCTGTGGCCACTGCAGGTGTTGCTCTCTCGATACCAGTGCAAGTTCCTCCTTGGCCTTGAGTTTGCACACACTCAGAAAGCGCCCATGCGGGACATGGCCATCGCTGTTGTGTTGATCAGCTGGTGCCACAAGCATGGGGACTCAGGCTGACCTGGGTGCTTCAGCTTCCAGAGAGTGAGGACTGTTCTTCCAAATGCCCTGCTGAAATCCCCGGGGCCATCGTCCATGCCAGTTCTGAGGTCATCTTCACCAAGTAGGCATCTGCTGCTTAGGACCCCAAGACTGTGAAAGGGGTGCCGGTGAACCTGGAGGCAGTGGTCCTGTTGAGTATGGAAGGAACAGTCACATGTACACAGGGGCTGAGGCACCACCTGGCTTCCATCAGCCCTCCAGAGGCAGTCTGGGCTGGTGGGGAGTGTGACCTCCTGCTGTGAGGTCCGAGAAAAGCCTCTGTGGGGGACATGTCACGTGATTTTCAAGGGGAATGAGTTGGAGGACTGGGAAGGAAGGGGTTTCCAACTCATGTGCTAGGGTCTCAAGCTGAGACAGCTGTGGGAAGTACTTGCTCTGCTAAAATGTTCACTGGAGAACCTTGTTTGATAAAAGTCTTAGTGAAGTGCTGTTCCGGGGAGCTTAGACACATCAGCGCTAAGTCAAAACAGCAGCATTTGCATGAATGTGCTGTTTATACTGAGTTATAGTGACGCTTGAAGTTCACAGCAGCCCAGAGGTGCTGAAGAGTTTTGCCCTGGGTCTCCTAAAAGACACGCTGCGTGACTGATCTGGGATTCCTTGCTCCTCGCCCACCCCTCTCACCACCATGCTTACAGCTTCGTTCACTGACCTCACTTTCTAGACACAGCCTACCAGCCTACAGGGCTGCTTCAAATTCAGAGGATGTCCCTTGTGCACTTGGGCAGTGAGGAGGTGGTTGAGGACCCTATAGTTAGCACATGGGTGAGACCTCCCAGGTGTTCAGATAATTCATTTTCAAATTCCTGTGCCCTAAAGCACAATAAATACAAAGGTACCACATTGGTGTGTAAGACAGATAGTAAAACAAGTGGCCAAAATGTGTGCCCTTGCAGTTCTCCAGAGGAAATGGTGTATTTTTAAAAATAATTTTCATTATTTTTAAAATAATGCTGCTCAGAAAATAGTCATTAAAAATAACAGTATCTGCATTTCTGTGTTGTTGGTTACGGACTCACACAGTGGAGCATCGAGTGAGAGTTCTTCTCTTCTTCCTTATATTCTCTTACGTCATCAGAGGACAAAGAAGAAGAGTCACAGCCTGTTGTGACTTACGTGCCTTGTTACTGCTTCATAATGTACCTCTTAGACCCTCCAAGGTGGATGGCAAAAAGAGCTACCTATTTTCACTTAATTGGTTAAGTGGTCTTCCCAAATCTGAACCAAAACATCCCCGCTACAGTTGTTTCTAAAATTCAAGGTGTTGAATCACTTACTTACTTACTTACTCTGTGATGGTTCCATCATGTACCATAAAGTCACCCGGCACTTTCAATGACAGTGTGATTAAGGACTGTCATCAGCAACATAGTGTGGGACTTCTCTTGTAGTCACAGGTTAGGAGAGAAAATGCAAACCTCTGTTGTTTGTGGTTAAACAGAAGATAATGAATGAGTGTACTGTTTGTTTTCTCCCCTGGGACAGAGTTCAGTTTTGCAGGATAGAAAGAGTGCTGGAGATGGATGGATGGTGATGTTTGCTCAACAGTGTGAATGCATCTGACGCCACCAAATGGCCCGCAAAATGGTTGAGATGGTAAATCTTAGAGTTTGTGCATTTTAACACAATTTAAAATGTTTTCAAAGTTATTGGCATTCATTCCCTCATCCCATGCACTTGCGAGGAACTTGAGGGGCCCTGCCTTTTGCTCTCTTACAGTGCTGGGCCATTCGTTGTCCAGACACTGAAAACATGAGAAGGGTAAATACGCTCAACAGGCACACCTGAATGTGACCTGAGGGGGAGAGAGACATTTGCTCAACACCCAAGCTGCTCTGGCCTGCCTCTGGTTTCCGCATAGGAGATGGTCACAGTCCGATCAAACTAAGGTCAATGTACTAATATTTTAAGGAGAGGACTATGGCAAAGAACTGAACAACCAATCCTTAGTCCACAGGATTGGAGAAACAAAAAGAATCAGGCAATCAGTAGAGAAACTTTAAGCCCTGGCTGGTGTGGCTCAGTGGATTGAGCGCCAGACTGCGAAGCAAAGGGTTGCCTGTTCAATTCCTAGTCAGGGCACATGCCTGGGTTGCAGGCCAGGTCCCCAGTAGGGGGCACATGAGAGGCAACCATGCACTGATGTTTCCCTCTTTCTACTGTCCCCTCCCTCTAAAAAAAATCATAAAATATTAAAAAAAATTAAAATGTTGAGATAAATATGGAAGTAGGGCACTTTATAGATTTTGATAAAGGGTAGAAACAAGCATAATTATGAATAAAAGAAAGCTATGTGAAAAAGAAAAAATATAAATGAAATAAAATGAGAGAAAATATATCAATATATTAAGGGGAAAGTCAAGAAATATCATTTCTACAATAACAGGAAAGATGTGAATCAATGGAAGTAATCACACATTCCTTTCCAGGCCAGTGCTAAACACGGGTTGCAGAGATGGCCTGGGCTGGAAGTCACAAGTTTTATTGGCAGTGTATGTACAGAGACAAAAAGCAGCATATGGAGAAATGCAAAAATATACTCTCTAGACACACTGTCTCTTGAGATGTCAAGAAAAACCTAGATGAACAGCAGCAGCAAGAGTGTCATGCTGAAAAGTTACAAATGCAAGGCCACCCACAGAACCAAATATTAAGGCTTAGGCAACTTATTTTGAAATTGTCCCTTTCTTTTCCGGGTTCAGTAGAAGATTCCAGGGAACTATAAAGGAGAGTCTGGATCACTCTGTGATTTTCAATGACCCACCATTAAAGTGGGGAAAAATGGGAGAGGGAATGACTCCTTCTGAGGCACCCGTGCTTGTCACCTCCCAGCTGGAGTCAGCCACCCTCTGTTCCAGGAGGGGAGAGCTTCAATCACTGTGTTGTACCCTTATTTTGCTTAACTCAGCATCTGGCACGTGGTAGCTATGTAAAGGTGTCTTCTTCCACTTAAAAATGCAGGGCTCTGTAGAACAGAGGGCAAGCTGCTGCGTGTGACCTTTGCACTGCCGCCTGTATGTAGCCTTGTGAGCTCGATTAAGATATTTTCATTCTGGATTTTAGTTTTCTCTTTGGTAAGTTGGAGAAATTGGAGATAATAAAAGTCCCTACCCTAGAGGCTTTTGAAAGAGTAAACAAGAACACATGAAGGTTTAGACGAGTACTGGAAATGGCACACCTCAATAAATGTTAGGTACCTTTCTTATTAGTTTTGCTAAGTGAGTGATAAGCCCAATAAGCATCATAAGTGACATTTTTACCTGCAGAATAAAAAATGTATTTAGAGTAGAAATTTAACCCACTTAAAAAAATTCAGTATTTTCACCAAACACTAAAATCTCAACTGTTCATAAATTGTAGGCAGTATGTTATTTTGAACTGCAAAGATTTTTGTGATATCTAAGTTTTAAATGCTAGGATAATTTTAAATTGCTTTTTAAAAATCATTATAAAATGCACCCTATAATTCTTCACATTTTCTTCAGAATGTAAGGTAGATAATTTAAATTTTTCTCTGCATTTCCAATTCCCTATAATCATAAATTATTAATTCCTTACTAAAAACATTATTTTAAGCATTTGTTAAGTTCCAGGTGTTGTTCGAGACACAAGGAACATGATGGTGATTAAAACCCCGGGTGTCATGCAGCTTATATTCCTGCCGGGAAAAACAAACCACACACACACACACACACACACGGGTATATGCATGTGCACATATGGACACACAGTGGTGCACATACACGTGCATGCATGTATGTGTGTGCACACATAAAATGAGATGCCATGTACTTATACACATATATACACACATTTGATACACAGTGGCACACACATACAATGACACATGCATGGATATATACAATGATACATGCATGCATAGGTATGCACAGTGGGTGTATGCATGACATGCACATACACATGAATGTGCATGTGTACACACAAGAATATAGTGGCATGCCCCTGTGTATATGCCCATACACAATCACACACACATGAACACATGTGCATAGGCATACATATAAGCACCCATATATCCACATAGGCATACACAAGTACATACACACATACACACACTTATATACAATGACACATGGTATGCAAACATGACACATACACATGCACACATGACACCCACATATATACACAATGACACACACATATAGGGTTGGCAAAAGTAGGTTTACAGTTGTGGGTACATGAAACATAGTTTATTCTTGTATTATTATTAATTATCGCATTATTTTTCATATAAACAACTGTAAGCTTTTGCCACATACACACATGCATATGTATGCATATATAGACTTAACATAGCACAATCACACACATACACAGTGACACACACAAGAACACATATGTATTCAGTGACACACATGCACACACACATGAACACAATATTACAGCACAACAGCCATCATGAGGGAAAATTGCATTAGAGGGCATAGCTGGGGGAAGCCACCTTATCTGGCGTGGTCCAGGATGAACCGAAATAGGGTAAAATTCCACAAAGAACTCGTCGGGGTGACAACAGTGTGATGGTGCTCCCCAGGGAGAGAGGGGTCCCAGGCAGAGAGGAGGGGTGGTTGGAAGGCCCTGAGGTGGTGCCTGTGTGGGGTGCTCTCGGAGCAGCAGAGACGCTGTGTGGCCAGAGAGCACTGGGTAGGTGAAAGGTGGCATGAGACAAATTCGAGAAGGTATCTGAGAGCTATAATATGGATTTGGGCTTTGCTCTCAGTAAATGAGAGGAGATCGGAGGGATTTCATGCTGGGGAGTGACCCCACTCATGTTTTACAAGTGCCGCTCTGGCGGCTGCGTGTAGAGTGGATGGCGGGCAGCGAAAGACAGAAGGAGGAGGTGCCGCAGCTGACTGTTGGGGGCGGTGGCTGTGGCCTGTGCAGGATTCTGGACGTGTTTGAAGTGGAGCCAAAGGGACCTGCTGGTGAGCTGAATGAACTCAGGGCAGCAGGCATCCGTGCAGATTCTGTGGGACGGGCACAAGAATGTGAATTGTCCCAGCAGGTAGCGGACCCTTACTTTCTGGAAAAGTTCTTCATGTCTATTGCTTTTGTTTTCATTATTGTTTGGTTTGGTTTTAACTTATTTCTATTTTCTGAGCAGCACATAAATCTAAGTGGTTTGTTTAACCATAGGTATGTGTAAAAGTAACTGTTTCAAGTCGATTCCAGCAGTGGGAATCTCGGCCTCTCTGAGACTCAAATTCCTAAATCATGAAGGAAGGCAAATTGCTGCCCGAGCGTCTGTGTAGCTCTCCTCCCAGAAGCTGTAACTGCAGCTTGTTCAGAGGTCTAGTTTAATTGGATTTTTTTTTTCTTTTGTCACCAGCAAACTTTAGAAATTTTAAAGTGGACTTCTCAGTTTCAATCGAGGTCAAGAATTGGCCCAGCAACCTCCGAGTTCTAAAACACCTGCTACCTGCACCATATTTTATTTTCCGTATTTAAAAAGCATTTATTTTCTGATAAATTTTAGTGTATCAGTGTTTGGTGTATCTTCTCATACAAGCCCTACTAAAACATCTGGCCCGCATTGTGTCTGCTGGTTGGAGAGGCCTGCGAAAGGCGCTGGAGCGCCTCTGTACTCGCTTGGCTCACCTGTACAATGCAGACAACAGTAGCCCTT
Organism: Desmodus rotundus; assembly: GCF_022682495.2. Lineage (NCBI taxonomy): Eukaryota > Metazoa > Chordata > Mammalia > Chiroptera > Phyllostomidae > Desmodus > Desmodus rotundus. The sequence goes on along the minus strand of NC_071396.1, from coordinate 16,747,536 downwards.
CCTCACGGAACTGCTGTGAGGACCGAGGAAGTGAATATCTGGGGAGCAGCGGGAGTGTTGCCTGACTCAGGCAAGCCAACCAGGAGTCCCTTCTCCCTGTTATTCCTTCCCCCATCAAAGACTGTATCCACCTCTACGTGTGAAGAATTGAAAAATGCGCAGTATTCACAGTCTCTGTCTCTCTCAAGGAATTCTATTTAATGGCGAGATAATACCCATGCACTAGAACTGTGATTTCAGGCAGACATTTGGGAAATGTGCCTTTCGAAACACCATGGATTTTCAAATCAGAAGGAATGCAGTTAATTTCATCCACTTATTTATTGTTTGTACGTGTTTGGGGAGAGTCTTTCTGAGTTTCTATTACTACATATTCCAAAGATGGGTTAAATATACACTACTTGATGCTATTATAAAGATTAAAAGAGAAAATGTATACAAAAGGCAGGAAAGTAACCCTTTTCCCTCGCCCTCAGTAAAATCGTGTGCATCGTAAAGGAGCACAGGCGAAACTTAACGTCATCTCCCAAGATGGAGAAATGAAAGGTCGCCGTGGGTCATGCTTGGATGGGCACAAGAAAGTGAGGCAACGTGTGGGCAGTGGGGCGGTCTGGGGCTGTGGGTGCCTCTCCACAGTCTGGCACCCCTGGGTTTTTGTTTGCTGTTGCCCCCATCCCACTTCCAGATTATATGGTACCAGTTGTCAGAGGAGGTGGAAAATTTCTGTGTTCATTTCATGAAGAGATTTTCAAAATTCTCTTTCTTTGGATCTGGGACTTTATTTTAGTGTGGGCCTTGTATTTTAAAAGCACGTTTAAAGAAATAGTAATGCTATCCAACCTGGTGCCACTGACTTATCCTTCAGATGCCACCGAGAGAGGAGCACGTAAAAAGAAAGGGGGTGCCAGGAGGAGGAGCCCCAGTGCACCTCTTAGCCAAAAGGCTCTTGGATGAGACATCTAATCTCTGCACTTTGTCAACTCTAAGTGGAACACATTAAACAAGACAGTAAGCTCTGGCTGGTGTGACTCAGCCGATTGAGTGCTCGCCTGCCAACCAAAAGGTCACCAGTTGGATTCCCAATCAGGGCACATGCCTGGGTTGCAGGCGAGGTCCCCAGTAAGGGGTGTGCAAGAGGCAACCACACATTGATGTTTCCCTCCCTCTTTCTTCTTCCCTTACCCTTTCTCTAAAAATAAATAAATAAAATCTTTAAAAAAATAAATGAGACAGTAAATGTGATCAGATTCTCTGAGACATGAAAATCGGAGGTGGTCACCCCAGGACCCGCACAAGGAAGCAGCAGTCTGGGGTCTCTGGGGGTCACCCCTCAGCTAAGCCTTTGGCAGCAAGTGCTTTATAAACATCCTCTTGACCAACCCGAGGGAACAAATGTACTATCTGCATACCGGAAGGAACTGTTTTTCTTTGTATTTTCTTTGAATTTAAAAAGTGTTTCTATTCCTGACCCTGTGATTGCAACTGTTCTGGCAGTTTCAACAGACATGAGCAGAAAACTGAGAACTCATCCTCCACAATTTATTCTCCAGCTGTACGAGTATCAAAGAGGATGCTGGGTCTGCAGAGAGTCCTTAGGAAAAGGATAACTTATCATTTCCGAGTTAGCGTGGCAAATAGCCACCGTGTGAGGACCCAGAGAGAAGTTTAGCGACCGGAGGCCTGGAAGTGTCCTGACAGAGAGCCAGCATGGGGCTGGGGGCACTTTGCCAGCAGCGTTCCGGACACAATTTACTAAATGCCATGTTATTAGATTAGGTGCTATATAGACGATGGTTGATTATATTTTTATATTTTATCAGAAATAAAGCAGTAAGATTTCTAAAACAGTGGGAAATAACTCTTTCTTGCTGGAAGTGTCCTGCCCAAAGGTGAGTTGGCATCGGCATCCTCATGTGATGCGCTTTCTCTGTGCTCACAGAAAGGCCAGGACCTCTTTGCTCGTGACCTTTATGGAGATGAGGGAAATAATGAACTCCACCTGCATGTGAACTAGGGAAATCTGTCACTGAGTGTCTTACGGTGAATTCCCCTGAGAGGAAATGCTGTGAGGGGACCCATGTGGCCCCTGCACTGTGCAGGTCCCAGGATTCTCTGTGGGGTGGTTACCAGCCATCACCTTTGTCCTATTTTTGTTCTTCTTTATAATTTGGTCAAACTGAGACAAAATCTGCTGCATTTTGTGGAAAAAAAAAATCATTATTGGAGTCCATTCTGACACTGGGGACATCTAGATTTCCATGGCTACTTATTCAACTTTGAATTACTTTTTTCCTTGCAAAATCCCCAGCATTCTTCTTCACTGGTAGACATGTAGGCACCATCGATTGTGTCCACTCCTTACTTGAACATTCTGAGCAGGCACAACAGCAGAACCACAGGCCTGCTCACTCGGTCATCCCAGGGACTTAGGGGACTCTGCTTTTGTGTTGACTTGGGCACCGCCTCTCTTGCCATAGGACTGGGCTAGGGCTGGACAGGAGTTGAATGATGGGCCACTGCCCTTGGAAAGGAGGTTTTTTTCTTGAATCCAGAACATTACCTCCACTCCATCCTTCCTCTGATGAGATCTTTCTCAGCACACCGCGATGGAGCATGCAGATCTTGTCCTATGTTGTCCTATCAACAGGGTGAGCAAACTCCACAACCCAGAGCTCAACACCCTGGAAATCAGGAGCTGGCCCACCCAAAGCAAAGAGCCAGACGAGAGAAGGGTTTTCTCAAATCTCTCCAGGTGGTGACTTCTCAGGGCCTCTTCCTGAATCACAGCATATTACGATCTTCACCCTCAGTCCCAGTGGAGGTGGACACAGGACACATTGAGCGAGCCTGATACTCTCAGACTTGGGTGTTCATGGCACTTGGGTTTTACCCCTAAACTCATTGCTCCAACAAATGCTACACACTAGCTAAGGAATTTTCTTTTAAATCTCTGAGGAGGGGATGACCTTCTGTGTGGCCTCTCCTGACTGACTCCAGAAGATACCTGGTGGAGTCCAGAGGCTCTTGCTTCTGGTTGCCTTTAGCATCAGCTGCCTCGTTACCAAATCCTCCTGGTGCCTCTGCAGTTTAGTTCTCTTGAAAGGTGCCCAAGTCCAGCCACCTTTACAACTGTTCCAATTCCTAAACAGTGAGGTTGTCCATCTACCCACCTGCTCCTACATTCCCCGATCAGTTTCAATGAACAGTGAGCAGTTTGGCTTTCTGGCTGAGAGCCAGTCCATGTGCGCCCCAGCAGCAGGGCGACTGCTTTCTGTCTGTGTGCAGACAGGCTACTGAGTTCTCGCCAACCTCTGGGAAAAGACCCTTTTAACCAAATGACTTACAGTTCTGTGTCTTCATGTATAAAATGGTGGTGATGAGACAGATCATCTGAGTCCCTTCCAGCTGTATATCTGCATTAGGATCACTGCACACACTCAGCAATTAGAGAATAAACACACAGTACCTGTTTCAATGCCCAGGAGTACCTAGCTCCTGACCACAGTACTCAAGTTTCTTCTCAACTTGCTATCAACTTGTCGCTGCTGCACTTGCCATGCAAACCACTGAGCAATCCTGCACCGACCTCTCTGCAGCCAAGTTCACATGGTCTCCACCAACCCGAATGCCCCTTACCTTTATATTTTTGGTAACTCTATTCAGTCTTCAAAGCTCTGCTCAAAAGTCACCATCTCTGGAGCCCTCTCCCTGGACCTGGCCTCTCACTTTTGGCAGAAGGAGTGGCTCTCTTCCTGGGCATCCACAGCTCTTTGCTCAGACCCATGGTCTGATGCTTGAAGTGTGACAGCCAAGCTCACTCCGTGCTCGTGGCCACCTTTGCCGCATGGACTGAGTGCCGCTGGGCTTCCCGTTCCCTTCTGCCCCATGACCTAGCACTACACTGGATACAGAACAAGTTCTCAGTGACTTTTGTCAAGTACAGCTTCACTAAGTTCCAGTAGGGAAAGGTCCTTAAAATAAACCTATTTAAGTGAAAGTTTAATATATACACATGGCTATAAATTTTAGGTCAATGCTATAGGAAAAGCCAATGGAGGCATGGGCAAGCTGTGGTTCCTGGATAACCAGTTCATTTTGATTACTTGGAGATGTAGAGGACCAATCTGGTAAAGATTCAGGCAGCGGGGCTGGAGATCAAAGGAGAAGGACCCTGTTACCTTGAATTGCCATCTTGATTTAAATGTGTTTCCCCTTTAGCAAAGTTTTATATAGCAATAATAAGATGTGGAGTTCTCATTGGCCAACATGAGACTCTAAAGACTTTCAGATTCTTCATGCCAGCTCTTGCCATATCTTTTGTTTGAAGATGAACAGAGCTGGCTCTGCTTTTCTCTCTTTTCTCCCCTCTTCCCTATTCCTCCCTTCAGTGGAGACATTCAAAAAAGAACCTTCTATAGATTTCGTTAGTCCTTCAGTAAGCAGCAGGCCAGCACCCTCTGTGTTCTCTGCATCACACAAAACACAGGGAGGGAAATCAAAAGCTCATTTGGGCAGTGCTGTCAAAGAGATGATTCTTCTTACTTGAAAAAAAAATGTAGCGACCTTGCTTGACTTTCTTCTGTGGTGAAGGACTGTAAGAGACAGAGATCAATCAAGCATGTTTCTTGACCTCAAAGTCCTTAGAGTTTCAAATAATGGTTTTCAAGTTTGAAGTCATGAAGTCCATTTACTAGATTAGGAAGAGTGTTTTTATTTATTTATAATAGTATAAAAGAGAAAAGAAAAAAAAAGACAAAGAACTGATGAACACATTAGAAGAATACAGAACTGTATAGGTATCTTTTTTTGCCCCAGCTTTTGATCACATAAGGTATCAGCAACCCAAAGTGTCTATAAAATTCCAAAGTTGGATGGATCATCTAGGCTACCCCAACACACACACACACACACACACACACACACACACACACACTCTCACAGACTTTCCACACAAAGGAGAGCAGCTGATGTGGAAAATGTTAAAATGATATCACCGTATCTCAAGAGTTCACAGCTTTCCCTTCTCAGGGCAGCCATTCAGGATTCTGATCTTCATCATCCCTCACCCAGACTGTATATATATCATCCGGCGCCTAAATAATCTTCCTGTCTGTAGATACTTCATTGTTTAGGCTGCCCTTCAAATCACAGACTTAAGTTTTGTGGTGACCTTCTCACTCCTCTCCCAGGTAAACTCAGTAAACTCAATCCTACCACTTACTGAATGAGGCCAAAACTCCATATATAGCTTTCTTGCCCCAAGTTGCTTTTGTTGCTTTTTAGGCTTTTTAACTTTTTACTTTCCAGGTAATATAAGTTTATTGCCCCCAAACAAGGACCATGCTTTGGTGATGGGTGGCTTTACTCATATAAATCCTTCTGCTAATAAACATATCATAATACTCCTTACCTCAATTTACTTAACAGTTTTTTTTAGGTTTGGCAATGATTTCTTATTTCTTTAAATATATATTTTTTACAATTGACATACAATATCATATCTTAGTTTCAAGTGTACCACAGAGTGATTAGACATTAATATAACTTACGAAGTGATTACCCTGATGAGTCTCATACCCATCTGACACCACACATAGTTTTTACAATATTATTGACTATATTCTCTATGCTTTAATTTACATCTCCATGACTGTTTTTATAACTGGCAATTTGTACATCTTAATCTCTTCTCCTTTTTTCACCTATCCCCCTAACCACCCTCCCATCTGGGAACCATCGGAATGTTCTCTGTATCTAGGAGTTTGTTTCTGTTTTCTTAGTTTGTTTTTAGATTCACGTATAAGTGAAATCATATGATATTTTTCTTTCTCCATCTGCCTTACTTCATTTAGCATAATACCCTTGAGGCCCATCCATGTCGTCACTGAATAATATCCCTTTGTGTATATGTACCACCTCTTTATAATATGTTAGTCTATTGATGGACACTTAGGTTGCTTCCATATCTTGGTTGCAATTAATAATGCTGCAATTAACATAGAGATGTATATATTTTTCAATTAGTATTGCAGGTTTCTTCAGGTAAATGCTCAGAAGTGGAATTACTGGGTACTTCTTTGTCCTTGGTATAGTCTTTGTTTTAAAATCCATTTTGCCTGATATAAGTATTGCTATTCCAGCTTTCTGTTATTTCCATTTGCATGAATTATCTTTTTTTTTTTACTCCTTTACTTTCAGACTGTATGTGTCTTTCAATCTGAACTGGGTCTTTTACACACAGCTTATGTATCCATCTTATTTTCTTACCCATTCAGCTTTTGATTGGAACATTTAATCCATTTACATTTGGAGTAATTATTGATAAATATATGTTTACTGCCATTTTATTATTTATATTTTGATCCCTACCCTTCCTCTTCTTCCTGCTCCTTCTTCTACTTCAAGAAGTACCATTAACATTACTTGCAATAAAGGTTTGGTGGTGATGGACTCCTTTAGCTTATTCTTGCCTGGGAAGCTTTTTAGGATATGTCCTTCCTTTCTAAATGATAGCCTTGCTGGGTAGAGTAATCATGGTTGTACGTCCTTGCTTTTCATCTTTTAATCACAATCACTTCTGGCCTGCAAAGTTTCTGTTGAGAAATCAGCTGACAGTCTTATGGGAGCTCCCTTGTAGGTAACTAACTGCTTTTCTCTTGCTGGCTTTAAGATTTTCTTTTTGGGACTTTCTGCCAAAATGGAAAATTAAGATAATGCTTATCTCATAAAGTGAGTTTGGGAACCTTCTTTCCTCTTGAATTCTATGAAATAATTTGAGAAGGAGAGGTATAAATTACTTGTGGAGTATTTGGTAAAATTCACCTGTGAAACCATCCAGGGCTTTTGTTTGTTGGGTTTTTGTTTTTGTTTTTTTGTATCATTGCTACAATTTCATTAGGTGTAATCTGCCTATTCAGATACTCTGATTCTTCCTGATTTAGTTTGGGAAGATTGTAAATTTCTAGGAATTTATCCAGTTCATCCAGATTGTCCAATTTGTTGGTGTATAGTTGTCCATAATATTATCTTACAGTCCTTTGTATTTCCTTGGTGTCAGTTGTTATTTCACCTCCATGACTTCTAATTTTTTTTTATTTGGGTCTTTTCTTTTCTTGCTAAGTCTGGTTAAAGGTTTGTTAGTCTTGTTTATCTTTTCAAAAAGCCAGCTCTTGGATTCGTTGATCTTTTGTATTTTTTTTAGAGTCTACTTCATTTATTTATTCTCTGATCTTTATTATTTCCTTCCTTCTACTCATTTTGGGCTTTCTTGTTGCTCTTTTTCAAATTCCTTTAAGTGTGAAATTAGATTGTTTACTTCAGCTTTGTTTGTTTGTTTGTTGAGATAGGTCTGTAATGCTATAAATTTCCCTCTTGGTATTGCTTTCTCAGTGTCCCACAGATTTGAGGTTCTTGTTTCCTCATTTTCATTTGTTTTAAGGTATCTTTTGATTTTGTCCTTGATCTTGTTGACCCATTCATTGTTTAATAACATGTTATTTAGCTCCCATGTCTTTGTGTGTTTTCCTGTGTTCTTCTTGTGATTGGTATCTGGTTTCATACTATTGTGGTCAGAGAAGATGCTTGATATGATTTCAATCTTGTTAAATGTATTGTGTCTTGTTTTGTGTCCTAACCTGTGCTCTATCCTAGAAAATGTCCCATATGCACTTGAAAGGTATGTATATCCTGCTGCTTTGGGGTAAAATACTCTGAAGATATGAATTAAATCCATTTGATCTAGTGTGTCATTTAAGGCCACTGTCTCCTTGTCGATTTTCTGCCTGGGATATTTATCCATCGAAGTCAATGGGGTATTAAAATCCCCAACTATGACTGCATTTATGTCCCTCTCTCCCTTTATGTCCATCAAGATTTGCTTCACATTTTAGGTGCTCCCATGTTGGGTCCATAAATATTTACTAGGGTTATATCATCTTGTTGGATTGTTCCCTCTTTGTGCCTTACTATAGCCTTAGTTTTGAAGTCTATTTTGGTGGATGTAAGTACTGCTACCCCAGCTTTTCTCCCCTTTGTAATTGTGTGAAATATCTTTTCCCATCCCTTTACTTTTGGTCTGTGTGAATATCATCCGTCTTGGTTCAGCAGACTAGCTGGAGGCATGAATGGTTTGGCAGTGGTCTTATATAGGCAGAGAAAGAATTCCAGAAGAAAATGTAGACATTAATAAAAGATAAAATGTATAAATGTATCCCACACTAAAATTTATACTAACCCAGTACCCATACCATTTTCACACTTCACCTTCTAAGACACTTTGTTCACATAGAAGTACTATGGCCCTGTCACGCCTCAAAAACAAGGAAGAAACAGATATTGTTTTTAAACCAAGATGTAAAGATGCTAATTTTAGTTTCCCCTTCAACAGACTATGGATAGGTAATTTACATCTAGAGGAGATTTTTGCCAATTTTTTCATGAAATTGTATAAATATTTTACAGAGGATTGGGCTGGATAAAACATGACACTTCTATGGCTTGGAAAGTCAAGGTTCAGAAATTTGATGTATTTGTGAACTCAGTATGAATCATTAATATGAAGAGCCCATTATTTTTATGGCTGATATGATTCTAGAATACAGGAAAAGAAATGCAGTATCTAGATTAAAGAATGTGACAGTATATCTTCTTGCCAAATAAATCAAACTGCACCTCTTCTGTTTGAGATTACATTTAAGAAGAAACCTGATTGCTTAGGCACTATCAATAGCACTGGGACCAATGATGACATTTTAATTCGAATTTAGGGAGAATTCCCTGAGCATTAAAACCATATAAGGATGAAGTGGGTGGCCCTTGATAATATTACTCTTTATGACAGAGTGAACTGCAATTTGTAATTTCAATAAATCCTTCCCATAAGTAGGTTCTATTTTTATTAGTCCATTTCACAAATAAGGATATTGAGCTGCAAGGAGACTAATTTATCTTGGAATACTTGGTGAGTAAATGACAGAGCAGATAGTCAACCACATGCTTTTGACTTTAAAGTCCAGGTTCTTTTTTAAAAAATATATTTATTGATTATGCTATTACAGTTGTCCCATTCCCCCCCCTTCACTCCACTCCATCCTGCCCACTCTCTCCCTCCCACATTCCCCCCCTATAGTTCATGTCCATGGGTCGTACATATAAGTTCTTTAAAGTCCAGGTTCTTAACCAAGATACTGATATTTACGTTGGTAATTGAGGGTAGAGGGAGTGCAGGGGAAAAGGTGGCAGAAGAAAGCTGTAGATAGAATGTGATGTGAGCAAAGGGAGAGGGCTTATGGGATGTCTTATTTCTTTGTCCAACCTCCAGATTAAGGTGAGATTTAATATGCTTTTAAAGATAAGGTTATTTTAAACATAACAGAGGTCACAGATCGGCCGAACAACATGATATGAGCAGACAAGAGACTGTAATTAGTTCACAGAGACTTTTGTCTCACACTCCACATAGTGTAAACAAGTTACATAATGTCCATAAAATAGCCAGCTAACAAGGAGATATCAGAGTTGTCAGAAATGCTTCCTCAGTGAGGTGAGGTAATGAGATGGTATAAATAAGATGTAGCAAACTGTCAACCCTGGGTCAAATAAGGAATAAAACCACAGATTTTTTTTTTTTTAGTTTTTTTAGTTTTTACTTGATTTTTACCCTGATAATTTTTTGGAGTCTGTTTGTTTGTTTTTGTTTTAACAATTAGTTGCCATTATTTTATACACTTTTCTTGAAAAGTCAAATCTGGCAACTAATTGTTAAAACCAGCGCCCTGCTGGCCCTGACTCAACAAGTCCCGTGTTTCCAGAGGGTTCCTACCACATGCTTCTCTCGTACTTTATCAGATGTACTCTGTGCGTCCTGAGCCCAGGCCCTGTACTCCTGTGAGCATGGACCCGCCACTTGTGCCAGCTCTGAGAAGACTTCCTGCTATGTTGGCGTTCACTAAATGAACAAGGCATACTTTTACTTCTCAACTAATTTTGCATGGGGAGGAGGCTTTAAAGGAAAAAACTTTCAGTATCTAAAGAACAATAATGACAACAGCAACAACAACAAAACAGTTAAAAGCTTAGGTCTTGCACATCAAATTATAACTTCTGACCTGTTTTACAGATTTGTGCTACAGCCCACTCTGAGTGTGAGCTGTAAGCCATTTACTTTCAGATGGGCCCCTGCTTACTGTTTTTAACTGTATTTATGCTTTTCCAAACATTGCCTATACTCCTAAACATTGTCTTTATGGAAATGGATCTTAAATTTGTATTGATTTTACACAATAAAGGTTCGGAAGAAAGCAATTTGCCAATAGAGGGATAGGTAGGAACATTTTTTAAATGCACACTAGTAAAATTTTAACTGTTTAAGAAGAAATTGTACTTTCATACATTAATCTCTGGTTTAGCCATTTTAAACTTAATATTTTAACATTTATAAGAGGTGTGATTTAATAGACGTTTTCTGGTCCTGGGCTTCTCTTGATGTAATATGTATGTATGCTCTTTCTTTCCCTGCAAATTTTCTTTTTGACATAGATGTCAGTGTTCATGTCATTTTAGAAGTAAATTTCAGAAAGTACTCTCTCTCTCAAAAGGCCTATAACAAAAATTACATCCTAGGGACTACTACAGTATTGGCTATTTGAGACCTGAACATTTAGCTACACATAAAGGAAAAGTTGTTACTCTAACCTGATATCTATTTTTTGTTATAAACTCAAGAAAAATCCAACAGACTTTATCTAAATTCAGTCAAATTATTTGCCTCCCTGTCACAGAAGAAAAAGATTCTCAGCCTAATGCTCCAATGGACAAGATGATGAAAAATACTCCTGAAGTGCCAGCTTTGCCAAGATCTGAGGAAAAACTGAAACCCGTCTCCCCAAGCAGCAAGGGAGGAAAGGCTGAGCAGCAGGGAAAATTTATAGTAGATGCTAATTCAGAGAAACAACATAGATTAGCTTTCCCAAGCATGTCATGTGGAAGGAATACAAATAACCCAGGGTATTAATACATGTTGTTTAAAAACAATTCTATGGTCATAGGCCCTGGTTGGTGTAGCTCAGTAGATTGAGCATGGGCCTGCAAAACAAAGGGTTGCCAGTTCGATTCCCAGTCAGAGCGCATGTCTGGGTTGCAGGCCAGGTCCCCAGTAGGGGGTGCGCGTGAGAGGCAACCATACGTTGATGTTTCTCTGCCTCTCTTTCTCCTTCCCTTCCCTTCTCTCTAAAAGTGGATAAATAAAATCTTAAATAATAAAAACAAATCTGTGGTCATAGAAGTTTAGGAAACAATGAGTTAATTATGTCAAACGTTTTTTTAATTATAGGATTATATGAGTTTCTACTATGTTGTTATGTGAATATGAATGGTGAATTTCCAGGAAAGTATATGGCACATATTAATTCTTGAAAGAAATTCAGTTTATGTACAATATCTGTTTGGATGAGTACTTTCTACAAAATACCTTGTATATGAATTAGGGTTAAGCTTAGCTGCAAGAGATGGAACACTAAGCTTAAGTGACACACACGTCCCTGTCATGTGTAAAAGAAGTTTAGAAACAGGCCAGGACATGCTTGTAGAAGAGTCACCCTCCTCCGGTGTTCTGTTCTGTCCAATATTATTGTGATAAAAGATGGCTGCTGAGACTCTAACCAGCACATCTGTATTCCAAAAACAAGGTAGAAGTGGGAGTGATATTCCACCTGTCCTTTATGGAGACTTTTTGGAAATACGATCAACACTTACTGTTACTTCTCAGGCACCAAGACTCAGCCCTGACTGCCAGGCAGATAGGAAATGCACTCATCTTAGCTTGGTGGTCATATGGATGGCTGATACAGAGGGTCTGTTTATTGCAGAGAGAAAAGGAGAATGAGTGTTTTGTAGGCTGTTAGAATGTCACAGAAATCACTAAAGCAGGTAATCAAAATAATATATAACATGAATACTTAGATTTGATTTAGATGTATTTAAGTGTTATTTTGAAAAGTTTGATTTTATTTACTAGTATGAATTTCTTGTGCCCATAACCAAAAGAGAGAGAGAGAGAGAGGGAGAGAGAGGGAGAATATGTAGGGTTGAACTTCATGGAAAAAATTTTAATGCAAAATTACAACATAGACTTATGGTAGCAAGAAGCCGATCTCATTGTTTGAAATATATAGGCAATAACCACCATCTGACACAGCCTTCATGCTCATATTAGAAATATATTTTTCTTAATACTTTTGTGCATAAATTTACCTATTGTAATAGATATATTTATCCATCCATGACAACGAAGACATTTTCCAAACCCCCCAAAATTCATACCACCCAAGATAAGATTAGTTCTGATTCAAGGAAGGAATAAATTACTAATCAGTGCTTTAAAAAATTAGCAGGAGGAGCTGTGGTCAATCTTCTCGGCCATTCAAAATTACTCTGGAAATAAGTCGACCTCAAAATTATTCTAGTTGGCTCACTCATTTGTTCTGTTAAGTTGAAACCCATAGCAAATTACAATATGCTTTACTTATTGATATTTTTAAACACCCTGCTGCTGCAGTTGGTTTTATATGATTTTAATGATTCTTCAAAAAATTGATAGAAAACCATTAGAATTCACTGACTGCTGGATACTGTGGTAAGTGGTGTGTATGCACTTTGACACTTAATAATCCTCATAAGATATTATCTCCATTCTCAAATGGAGACTGAGTGAAAGAAAGTCCGCGTCCAGGAAGCACCAGGTGCAGGCTCTGCTCCTACTTTCCAATCCCCTATGCTGTGTTTCTCCAACGTGGAAAGAAACTACTCAGCTGTTCAGAAGTACTTATACATGTTTAATTTATTTCTGCAAGAGAGTCTTAATATTCCACATTTACATATAACAAGGCACACTCCTATTGTTTAGTATCAAGAACAGGTAGGATGCACCCTGAGTCATTGAACTAATTTTGGCATAAATGTATCATGTTCCACAGCACATGCAGAAATACAATTCTGAACATTCATGGTCCTGTAAGATTGAAAATAATCTTATTATCTACAAATAATTTCACCTAAACACTGTCAGAGTACAGAGTTTTCAAAATAAGTTATTCCATTTTCACCATAGAAACTTTGAGGCTTATTTCTTATGGGTAAATTTTAAACAATTTTAAGAAAAGGGACTGAATGCTAGTTTCAGCTGATTATATGAAAAAAGTGATGATGGATAAGTGGCTTCTTTAAAGTCAGCATCTGTTTCCTATGTATCCTCTAGTCATATTTGCTTAGTTTACAATTCTGGCAAAATCTGGGCTGTTTTTAGCGAAGCCAACACATCAATGGAGGAAGGAGCTGATGCCATTCTAATTTTGCATATTTACTTCACTATCCCAGGAGGCTTTGTTACTGGCAGTGATTTAAGTGTCCCTGTAGTACAAAGAGAAGACCAACAGCTACAATCTTTCATCTGGAGACATGTTCTATTCTAGGTGCAGTGACTGCAGGGGGGTTGAGTCTTAACACAGACTTAAACTCCTGACTGTGTGGGGCTTTCGACTTCATCTCTCTGAAGGCTAGAAAAATTGTCATATAAAATGATAAAATTTACAAGAAATAAAATATAGGTATTGTGCAGTAAAATGCAAAGAGACCCTATTAAAATATTTAACATTTTTTCCATATTCTAAGGTAGTAGGTTAATCTTGATTTAATTTTTAAAATCAGCTTCTTTTATTAGTTATATTACTTTGTTGTTTAACCTCTTGTTTCCTCCTTTCCTCATAAAATCAGATACTAACGGTACTCACTTTATAGGGTTTTCCAAGAAATAAAAGAGTTAATATAGGTAATGCTCTTTGGAAGTGACTGTAAAATATTAACTATTTTTGTTAATATTAGTAATAGGTATAATTATATCTTCAGCTCCTGAACTCTGGTTGTCTTACTGAAATGTATCTGCTCTTTTTTTTAATATATTTGGCATACCCTTTTAATATAAATGTTTAAATTCCTGGAAAAATACTTAAGAAATATACAACCTTTTCAAATCTATCACATCACTTGCTGAGAAATATGTTATAACCAGCTATCTATGAAGAACAGGTTCAATTATGGGATATGCAAATGATCTCTAGCAATACCATTTGCTGTTTATGTTCCCCTCGGTAGGAGATAAAATTGCATTTACCCAAAGTGGAAGGATGTGGTAGCTCTTGACACCCTACATATTTCATCCAGCAGAAGAAAAATATCTTTTTGTTCTCAGACTGTGGGTATCCATGACACATGTGTATTCTAATATCTCTTAGGAACCCTAAGCTTCAGATCCTGTATCACAAAGGACAGTGAAGTCCTTGAAGAGGTAAGACAGACCAGTGCTGCCTGGCTTGGGAAAAAATAACACTGGTGAGGAAAACTCACCGTTATTACATTCTAGGAAATACATAAATGAGATGAATAGATAAAAATTGTAATTAACTTGGAGGAATGATGATTACCTAGCAAATTTAATTATTGATCTCAGAAATTAATAAAAATTTAAAGAAAACAATCTAGTGGGCCTTTTAACCCTTCCTTAAGAAATAACTAGCTATTTTAGTTGAAATTTGTACCACTCTGAAAGATCATGGAGATTTGAAGAAAAAATAATAATCATCTTTTTAATTCAAGAACAGTATATCTGTTTTCAGTTATTACAAATATATTTGAAGTGTTTTTTTTTCTTATCTTCCATTGTTTTGTGGCAGAAGCAGGAAAAACAGAAGAACAGGTTAAGCTTCTTGCTTGCCCCTCATCCACTTTATAAGTCACTCATTTCACTTGTATGAAAGGAACTATTTCATACAAAGGAATTGTCCAACAAATGAAATCTAGGTATTTATGAATCCAAATTTGATTTTAGCTATAGTTAATGAAAAACCTTTCTAAACTATATTTAACACCCACAGTACTTTTTAAATAGGACATAAATAAAATTTGACACATTCTTAGGAATCCAAGGTCACCGTAACATGGAAATGAAAAAGCACATGGTTTTCTCAGTGGTGTCCTAGAACTTAGCTTACAAGTGTCGCTGTTATCAGCTCATCTACCATTTGCTCTTTTCCATAAAGCGAGCATAGGAAAGGCATAATTTTCTTACCTGTAGAGTCTGGAAAAAATTAGTTACCAAATGAAAGCACTCTTCAAGTGGACTTCCTACCATCTAGTAGCTATTCTCTTCTCAAAGTGAACAGCAACATCGGCACTTTTGGGGACCCGTAGACCTGAGGCCCAGCGAAGCAGTCTGTATTTCAACCCAAGCTCTGGGTGACTAACAGGCAAGCCGAAGTTTGAGAAGTGCTGGTTGAGATCTTTTTTCTCACTACCCCCGTTAACATAAGCAAAACACAAGGGAAGAACTCCTTGTTCTTCCTTACACTAGACTAGTGGAGAGGTTGTAGGGTACTTTCTTCCTTCACCAATTCAAGAAATCATGATAGGGTATTTTGGGAAACACTTATATTTTAAACCTATGTTTGTTTCTGTCACCGAAGGAAAGTGAGGTCCTGCTGCCCACTGCCACCCATAGGCAATTTCAGAGGCAGAGGTTTGGAGAGAAAAGGAAAGAGGTCTTTTATTCACAAGCTGCACAGTCTGGGACCACCGCAGGCTCCTGCCTCAGAGCCCATCCCTCTGGGAACCCCTCTGGGAAGGCTGAGCCCAGAGCTCCTTCTCTCACTCAAAATACCTTCCTTCTGGACCTGCAGGTGGCCACTGAGTCATGCTCTACACACCTCTGTTTCTCTCCCCGCCAGCATCAGGCCTCAGGATCCCTCCTTCCCAGGGCTGCTGTTTACCTCGCAGCCACACCCAAGCCCTGGCCGCTTGTCTGTGTGGTGGGTCCAAGAGAGAGCATCTTTCTCTTCCCTCAGTTTACATGAGCGACCCCTGTGTGCTCGGCATTCAGACTTCCCTGTGCTTTGGGATGCCAACAGCCCCCACCCCAAACAATCTTGTCTTTTCTGTCTAGACTGACTGGTCTTCATTGGATTGGAAAGGAGCAGGAAGGCTTTTCCCTTAGCCAATCACCCTTGCTAGCCTTGTGCATGCTTAGTACATGGCTTCCTCCCACCGTGTCCTGCCTTGGGGGTTGAGAGTGGGGGTGGGGGAGGGAGTGGGTCATTTGTCACGCGCTGTGCTAGCCTAGTTACCCAGGAAGGGCGATGCTTCTCTTGCGCGCCAGTCCCTTTGCTCCAGCTTGCGCTGTCGGCACTGGCCAGGTTCCCAGTATCATTTCCTAAGAGAAGCGGAGGAAAAGAGGGGAGGTCTGACGATTTTTTTAAAGGCGTGAACTAGGCACTGCCTGCACCTGTGACATGAGCTTGTTCTTGTCGTGATAGGTCAGAGCTTGTCCTTGCCATGGAGACCCCTCAGGTCCCTTCTAAGCAGTAGTCCCGACCGTGCTCTCCTGAACAGCACAGGAGCACTGTGTAATGGGGGTGCTTAAGTCCCCATTACACAGCCTTTGAATAGAGTTCAAAGGGTGCTCCTAGCAAAGGGCTATTTTTTAACAGTTCAAAAATTTTTATTTTTCAATTACAGTTGCATAAAACATTATATTAGTTTTGGTATACAAAATATTGGTTAAACATTTATATGACTTGGAAGTGATCACCCCATTAAGTCTAGTACCCATCATATTATTTCACTCACATGTGGAATCTAATGATCAAACTGAACTAACAAGCAAAATGCAGACAGACTCATGGATGGAGGGCAGATGACAACCCTCGAGGTGGGGGACTGGCAGTTGGGGAGGTAGAGGGAGCCAACAAAAAAGCAAAAACCCACGGACATGGACAACAGTGTGGTGCTTGCAGCAAGGAGAGGGTAGGTGGAGGTGGAAGAGGACACAGGGAGGATAAATGGTAGAGAGAAAAGTAAAATAAAAATGAACTAAAAAAAAGTTTTAAAAATTATTTTTAAAATGAACTATAAAATAAAATAATAATAATAAATAAATAAAACACAAAAACAAACCACAGATACAAAGAACAGCTTTTAATTAGCGATGAGACTCACTGACCACGACTGGAAACCCGGCCCCAGACAGCATTCGGACCCTCAGTGCCAGTAGATTCTTCAGGAAATAACGTGTAAATGAAAAATGCTAAGAAAACCATCTTGGGTTATCATCAACAAATCTAAATTGTTCCAACTGCCCTTATTTTATAAGTTCTTTATAGACTCCAAAATGATTTAGCAAATACTTTTATGACATAAAATATTTTTAAGAAGTTACAACAAATATGCTGTGTGGTATCAGGGGTGTCCAACCTTTTGGCATTTCTGGGCTACACTAGGAAAAGAATTGTCATCTTGGGCCACACATTAAATACACAAACATTAATGAAAACTGATTAGCAAGAAAAAAGAGGTTTTAAGGAAATGTATGATTTTGTGTTGGGCCGCATTCATAGCCATCCTGGGCCTCATATGGCCTGCAGACCATGGGTTGGGCACCCCTGTGAGATCCTCAGAATCCTCTTCACAAAGATATTAACATTTTTCCTCTTTTTTTGTATCTATATGAGATGATAAATATTCACTGGACATGTTGAAATAATTTCTCAGTGTGTAAGTCAGGTTGTTGTGCTTTATGCCTTCCGCTTATCTTATACATTGATGTATGCCCATTATGTCTCAATAGACTGGAAAAATAAATGGTGAAAGAATAAGAGAAACTTAACATACTCAAAACGATTTTCAAGAATTAAATGAAAATGAGAATTAACTGGTCCTGTTATTACAGGGAACTCATCCATCATTGTGCACACTCTAATTTATATGTTGACATAAATCATTTTGTTTTCATCTCCCCCATAAGAAGTCAATATATTTTTGTTGTTGCTTCTTTTTGGATTAGATTATACTTGGTTTTTATTTTCCTCTGTTCTGATAAATTTATCCCCTTATTTCCATGTATTTTGTCTTTTTACTCCTTGAGATTTACAGCTTTGTTATTTTTTTTACTTCTATATTAAATGCTATGATGTTTTTAAATTTTTCTTAATGTATTGATACTATTTATGACTAAAAATCTCTTACAAAAATTTGGTCTCATTTTATGAGCTTTTATTTATATATTTAAATTTTAATATCCCTTTCATAACCAAATAAATATTTGGGGAAGTGGTTTAAATATCTGAACAATTGAAAATTTTAAATGATTTTTATTGTGAATTTCTAATTTTGTTAGAGTTAATTTAAAAGCAGGTTCTGTTATAAAATGTAATTTGACACTATCCTAACTTTTTTAAAGTAAAATTGAATCCAACATTTTGAAACCTTCTTTCATTCAATGTCAACAGAGTATCAATAGCTTGAAAAGTGAAATTTATTTCCAAGTATATATAATAGCTATTTTTATTGTTCAAAGAATATATTACTTTCTCCTTTATTATAAGTATATCTTTAAGCCCCAACATTATAAAACATTTTGTAGAATTTAATTCTTTCTTAAATTGAAAGGAAGAAAAGTGAATACTTTTTGTACGTCCTCTGTTTATTTGTTTAAAAAGCTGTTCAGTATACATACCTCCCTCTCTAGGTCACAAAGTCTTTGTCTTTGGAAAATAGGTCTGTTTCACCTGGGTGTTCTTCTTCCTCTACTTTATACAAAGCTTGAGAGAAAATTAATATTTATAAAATCAAATTAAGTAGGAAACAGAATGAATAATGAAAGAAAGTATATCGCCTCCAAGCATATAAGAAAACCTGAATTTTAAAAGTGATCATATTGACCTTTGTTACTATACTTTTCATGTTAAAAATGACTAGAACTAAATCTAGAAAGGAAATTTTGAAAAAAAGAAGAGTATCTGATTTGATTTTCTTCAGGTTTTGAAAAATTCCCACAGTGGTAGAGAAATTAGGAAATACATTGCTTTGTGTTTTCAAGAATTTTAAAAAGTTTACCTATGTAACTTTTCAGGGGAAGGAGTGTATGTGATATTTTCTGTAAGCTATACATCATGATATGAAATTAAAATAAATACCCTATAAAAGTAAGCTCATTCTTCCGTAAAATTGTGAAATTTAAAGGAAAACATCAGCTGCAATAGCCAACATAAATGATGAGACTTTTATTTTTAAATTATATTTTATGATTACGATATTACAGTTGTCACAACTTTCCTCCATTTGCACCCCTCCACTCAGCAACTGCCACTCCCTAAGGCAATCCCCACGCCATTGTTTTTGTCCCTGGGTCATGCATGTAAGTACTTTGCCTACTCCATTTCCTATACTGTACTTCATATCGCAGTGGCTATTCTTAACTACCTATTTGTACTTCTTAATACCCTCACCTCTCCACCCATTCTCCCCCATATTCCCCTCTCATCTGGCAACCATCAAAACCCTCTTTTTACCCATGATTCTGTCTCTGTTCTTCTTGTTTGCTTAGTTTGTTTTTCAGAAACAATTGTTGATAGGTATGTATTTATTGCCATTGTTCTTAGTTTTGATCTTTTTCTTAAATAAGTCCCTTTAACATTTCATATAATAGTGGTTTGGTGATGATGAACTCTTTTAGTTTTTGCTTGCCTAGGAAGTTCTTTATTTGCCCTTCGATTCTAAATGATAACTTTGCTGGGTAGAGCAATCTTGGCTGTGGGTCCCTGCTTTTCATGACTTTGAATAATTCTTACCACTCCCTTCTGGCCTTCAAAGTTTCTTTTGAGAAATCAACTGACGGTCATATGAGAACTCTCCTGTACGTAACTAACTTCTTTTCTCTTGCTGCTTTTAAGATGCTCTCTTTATCTTTAACGTTTGGCATTTTAATTACGATGTGTCTTGGATCCTCTTTGTGAGGACCTCAAAGTAAGCCTCTTTGCTTCCATCTTGTTTAGGACTCGCTGTGCCTCCTGGACCTACATGTCTATTTTCTTCACCAAATTAGGGAGGTTTTCTTTCTTTTTTTTTTCAAATAGATTTACAATCTCTTGATCTTTCTCTTCTTTTGGCATCCCATGATGCAAATGTTGGAACACTTAAGGTTGTCCCAGAGGCTTCTTACACTATCCTCATTTTTTTGGATTCTTTTTTCTTCTTCTTGTTCTGATTGGTTGTATTTTGCTTCCTTATGTTCCAAATTGATTTATTCTTGGCTTTATCCACTCTACTGTTGTTTCCCTGTAAATTGTTCTTTATTTCAATTAGCGGATCTTTCATTTCTGACTGGATGTTTTTTATGTGTTGAGGTCTTCACTAAGTTCCTTCATCGCCCTTATAACCAGTGTTTTGAGGTCTGCATCTGATAGATTGCTTATCTCCATTTTGTTTAGTTATTTTCTGGAGTTTTGATCTATTCTTTCATTTGGGCCATGTTTCTTTGTCTCCTCATTTTGACAGTGTATTTGTGTTTGTTTCTATGTATTAGGTAGAGCTGCTTTAACTCAGTGTCTTGATAGTGTGGCCTAATATAGTAGGTGTCCTGTAGGGGCCCATGGAACAGGCTCCCCATCACCCAAACTGGGTATTTGATGTGTGTCCTTTGTGTGGGCTGAGTACACCCTCCTCTTTTAGTTGAGCCTTGGTTGCTGTTGGCAGGTCAGTGGGATGTTTTATCCAGACCAGTCAACTGAAAGGACTGCCTGTGACCACTGACCACCAACCTTCACCCACCATGGAGGATCAGCTGTGCAGGGGACGGGTGGTGGTGCTCCTATGTCATCTGTAGCTGTCCACTGGGTGTGCAGGCTCTGGGGTTTCTCATAGGTTGTAAGCCAACCTCAGCTGCCTCCTGTGTTCTTCTCAGGGACACCTTGCACCACCACCTGGCCCCTGCACAGCTGATCCTCCATGGTGGATGGAGGTCGGTGGTCAGTGGTCACAGCCAGTCCTTTCAGTTGACAGACAAAGAACACACATCAAATACCCAGCTTGGGTGATGGGGAGCCTGTTCCACAAGACCCTACAGGACACCTACTATATTAGGCCACACTATCAAAACACTTTCAAACTACCTCTGGAGTTCAATCTAGAGCTATGATGGGAATAAAATAGAAGAAAACAACAGAACAGCTCACAATAAGTCAGCCCTCCTCTCTGGTTTCCACAAGGAGGTAGCATGACACTCTCCACATCCCAGCCTCTCAGTTTAGACAGGTATGCTCATTTTCACGGAGAATGCAAAATCAGGGAAGAGACTGCAGAGCCTTCTGAATGTATGGAATTCGATCATGATTTTGTATTATTTACTATATAAATACAAGAGAAAGTTTGCCAAATTCCTCAATAATTATGCAGACTTTTGGAAAATGCAACTGTTATGCTAGGGTATTTTCCTCTTTTGTGAAAAATGGAGGCTGTTGCAAAGGCATCTGTGGCCTATAACTGAGTAACATGTGGGGAATCAATATGACTAAGACTCACTCTGGTTCATTAAGCAAGAAGTAAAATGCAAAGCTCACCCACAAGCCGAGTCACCTAAGTAGAGCGCCTTCACAGAGTCCCTTTTGGTTTGGTCACGTAGGTCAAAGCATGAACCCTGTGAAACTGAGGAGCACTTTAGGGAAACCATAGCAAGAGGTTTCTAAATTATTTTCAGCCTGGTAATTCTAAATGAAAAGCTTCTGAAAAATAATTTACAGAAATATGTCCCTAAACTTGGATCATACAGAGAATGTTAGGTTACAGTTTCCATTCATTTTATCCATGTTTTTGAGCCTCAGGATACCAGGAGGTGTTTTGGCCATGCGGCAGGTTCCAGTCCTGGGATGACTCATGGAATGTGCAGTGGGAGGCTGATGGTGGATGGCGCCAGAGCTCAAACTCTGGGCCTGTTCATCTCCAAACCCTGTACTCCTGATGGCTAACCCACATCGTCTCATACTATTCTGGTTCTTAAGTAGTAAGGAAGAGACACTACAAAGGCACGATGACATGTTCAGTGGTCCAGTGATAGGATGGGGCAATGGCTGGTCTTTAGTCTAATTATAATAGCACCACCTACAGTGACCCAGCCAGCATCTTGCAGAGCCTGAGCATCCAGGACCACTTTCCCTCTGTTCCTTCTCTGTGGGCAGCTCAGACTCAGAATCCCCAAGAGCAAAGCACATCAGGTCCTGGGTCATTTTTCACTATCAGTGACCTCACTGGCTAACCCTAACCTTTTCCCAAAACACCTTAGTCCATTTCCCATGTCACTCTGTAGAAGCGATCCCTTTTAATCAAGCCAGGGTGTCAGATGCAAACAATGGGTGGCTGGTTCCTTGAAATGGCAGCATGAGCCCTGGCTGGTGTGATTAAATTGGCTGGAGTAGTGTCTCATGTATGAGAAAGCAACGGATTATTATTTCTATATCACATTTCTCTCCCTCTCTTTCTGTCTCTCTCAAAACAATGAAAAAATGTCCATGGGTGAGGATAAAAAAAATGGAACCATGAGAAACACTGGTCTAGACAGTGTCCAAGGAGAATTCTACCAAACCTTCAAATGTTATAAAACCAAAGGAAAAAAACTACCAGTTTTATTTTGGAAAAGTGATGGATCCACCCTAAGTTTAATAGTAGCAGACAGCATCCAGTAGCATATTAGAAAGAAACATCTCATGACTATGAAATGTGAGGATGGTTCACCATACAATTCAATGTACTAAGAAATCTAAGAATAAAAATAATATGATCTTCTACATAATTCTGAAAGGTATTTGATAAAATTCAATCCATCGTGACTGAAAAGAGAGAAAGAGAGAAATTTAACACCTTAACTTCCGAACACCCCCTTCCATCAGGCCCAAAGAGGGAAAAAAAGAAGCATTCCTATTAAATCAGGAATAAGACAAGGATGGTGACTATCCCATTATCACTAAAATTGTTCTAAGTTGTTGCAATCAGGACAACAAACTGAAAATATGACAGATTCTTTAGTTTATTTTCTGGAGTCTCTAAGTATAGAATCATATGCAAGTGAAACTGTTTTACCTATTGGATTGAAGCAGACTAACAAACATGGTGACATGTTACGTTGTTAAGAGTGAGAGGAACCTGGGACTCTCGCAGGGTCCTAACCGGCTAATGGGAGTGTAAACTGGGACATCTCCGAAGATGGAAAAGTGACACCTGTCACGATTACAGGTGCATACATTCTCGACATCCAGTTCACTTCTGAGAGTAATTAAGTGTATCAGTGACACGTGTTGTGTAACTACAGACAAAGATGTGCATCACAGCAGCGTGTGTAATAGAAAAGACATGGAAGAAACCTAGGTGGCCACCAGCTGACTTAATAATGGTCCATTCATGCAATGGAGTCAAGTTTTAGAGACAGTGAGGGATCTCCTCATGCAAGGACCTGGAATCATCCTCCAGGAGGTATGCAGTAAGTGGGAAAAGGCAAGGTAGAAAGCAGTATCTATGGTAACTCCTTTTTGTGTACTCCATGTTCCCATTTGTATGAAAAGAAGGAAGTGGAATGCATGACCTTGTGTCTGCATGAAATACCTCTCAAAGGATCACCAGACACTGCAAACGGCGGTCGACTCCAGACAGAATGCTGAGTGTCTGGGGAAAAGAATTGCAAGGAAACATTTTCACTCGGCGGTTTTGAATTTTGAGTCATCTGAATATATTACTGCTCAAACAACACGTAGATAAAATGCAAATTAGGGAAGTAAGGAGAAGGCAGGGGAGAGCAGGGGAGAATGGCAGAAATTTAGAGTTCAGTGCTGATCCAGTGTTAACTCCCTAGAAGGATGCATCCATCACCTAGGAGGTGGGGAGAGGCTCTGAGGAGCAGTGTGGGCCTTCACTGGGGAGGGAGGCTGTGCAAAGGCAGGGGGAGCTCAAGCTGGACCAAAGGGAGCAGAGCAAGAAGCCAAGGTAGAACTATCAGGTCTGTGTTGTGTGAGGCACTTAGCACCAGGCTTGCAGGGGCTGCATTTTACTTGTCAGACAATGGGAAACCAGTAGAGGCTTTCTTTAGACAAGTGACAGGATTAAGACTGTTCTATTAAAGCTTAACCTGTCCCCCACAGGAAGAATAAAGGAAAAGGCACTGTGAGTCAGCTCCCTGGGCACAGAAACTCGTGCTGTTTCCACCCTGAAGCCTCTTGCTTACCGCAGCGCCTGGAGCAGAGAGGAGGCAGGACACAGGCAGGGTGGCCTGGGATGCATCCCATGCACTGTGAGCGTGTTCCTGGAGGGGCCTGATTTAATCTGACAACAACCCCTCAAGGGGGCTTCTACCATTGTCCCCATTTTACAGATGAGAAAAATCGAGGCTGAGGTGATTAAAAGAGCTTTCCAGAAGTCACAGCCAGGAAGAGGTAGAGCCTGGACTCACCAAACTCTGACAGCAGTAAGGCAAAGCTTCAGGAGAAAGAAACACAACAGCACGTTAAGCCAGGAAATATTAGGGTAGCATCTTTATATTTGCCATTAAATTAGATGATAAATGAGAGAGTAGTATGAGAAGAAATAAATGATAATGCAGCATAACCTTCATTCATTCAACAAATATTATTAATTATTGTGTAAAAGAGAATTCACTCGTCTGGCTATATGAGATAAGTGAATTTTAGCCCTACTTTCATAAAAGTATTAAAATAGTAAATACCATTTACCATTAATTGCCTTGGATTAATAAACTTTTACATGGGATTTTGCATATATCATGCTATTGGATCCCAACAATCACGCAAAAAATAGGTATCACTACCCCCATTTTGCATAGGAAAATGGATAATTATTCGTGGAAACTGCTTTGACGAAGGTCACACAGCCTGGGCGGGAGCACCATGCCCCCACCGTATCTGTGCAACTCCAGAGCCTGGTTTGAGGTGCAGGCTCCTCCCTGCCAAGCTCAGAGCAGGAACATTTGCACAGAAATCTTCTCACCCAGAGCTGAAATCAAAATGTGCACCAGGTCCCCACAATATGGAGGGTCCGTGCTCATATGAAAACGGAGTAATAAAATGAATAAATGTGACACAGTGCCTCTTCCCGGACACCAGCACTGGGGAGGATTGGTTTTAAATAAAAATTGTGCCTAGGACAGTGGAGCTCGTATGTGCAAAATCAGTGGGTATGTAACGTGATGGTGTTCTGTGTCTTTGAAAACTGGATTGGATTGTAAGAAATAGGAACATAATAAGAACTAGGAATAGGGTGTTTTCTAAGTGTTTCTTGAAGTCACACATGTGGATATGACTTTCATGGTGAAAGAACCTAAGAGCACACCCAGAGAAAAGCAGTGTGTTCTTATAGCTGTGTCTACAGCTGTGCTCACTGGAGCCCAGAAACAATCATGGTCCCTGCTATCGTCCTTCTCCACCCCCGCCACCCCACCAAAGGCAGCCTCAGATTGACTACACACCAGCCAAGTCTGAGCCCCTGAGAGATGAGTGCCAGGCTTCTCTGGTTTCAGGTACACTGTCTTCTATTCAGAACTGGGCATCTTGGGCTCATCGTTTCTACTGCCATGTGTCCTTTTAGTTTGGGGTCCCTTCTGGTGTACTTGTTCATTAGTTAGCCCTTGGTACTCAAGCTGAATGGGATTAAGGCACCTTCTAGAGGTGCTCCTGGGAGGTTATAAACATGCAAGTGGCAGTTTTGCACACAAGGAGTTTATTTTCTAAAGAGGGAAAGAACAGGCATTTGTACACAGTCCTGAGAGAAGGAAATACACCTAGACGTCACCTCTCCAAATGGTCACATGCCTATGCCTAGGGACACTGAGAGAAGCCAGGAGTAAAGAGCCAAGGGGCCACCCATTCCTCAGGTATGTTATACTTCTCTAATAAGTTCTCCAAAATTCGAATTCCCATTTCCAGGAGGGGAGAACAGATGAATCCTTGTCTGTTAGTCTCCTGTGCAGGCTTTCAATTAAGTCATATGATAAGGATTAATATTGTTTGTTGAGTGTCAGCAACCTGCCAGACATGTGACACCATCCCTTCCTGGGAGCACTAGGCAGATGGACAATTCAAACATAAAACAGACCAGCTGACGAGATGGCTCAGTCTCAGAGGTAAGCAGTTTCAGAGTTCCGCGAGCTGGTTTTATTGTTTGTTCTCGAGATGTCTCTCCCCCAAATTGTATCTGGTATTTAGGGAAGGAAACAACTCCTCCTATACACTCTGTGCTGGGCATTCACTGTGCAGTTATGCTTCTAGAACAACTGTCACCCTCATTAGCCATCTTCCTGAATGTGGAAATCTGTCTAAAGCGACCCTGCTCTCCGTACAGGCCCACTGGTGCGTCAGAGGGGTGAGCCAGCACAGGTGCTGGGCGAGTCCTTCCTCTTTTTTCGCCTGAGTCATTCCTGAAAGCTAGTTTCACTTTGAGTGAGCAGGGATACCAATAATAACACACCACAGGGTGATCTTGTGCTTTCTCTTCGGGATTCTCCAGGCTGACGGCGAATGTGCTGGGTGCTTGGCTAAGGTGCTGTGTCTGACCCCCGCCCCCGGCAGTGCCGCGGCTTCCAGGTGTATTCCAAATGGGTTCTGCAAAGTGAGGGTTGTGGAATCACTCCAGAATTGCTAGTGAGAGAAGGTGATCAAGGGTGGAAAGTCAGTATTATACTGGGATTTATTTAAGCACAGTTACATATGAAGACTGGGATTGGAAGATTGAAGGATGGCTGGGGTTATCGTGTGGTTTAATAACCATGTGGATGGAAAGAAAGATTGTGGTAAACCTGAATATATGCCAGCTTTCGGTTTCTTGTCTTTTTAAAGATTTCATCTATTTTAATTTTTAGAAAGGCGAAGGGAGAGAAGAAGAGAGGGAGAGAAACATCAAGGGAGAGAAACACCAATGTGTGGTTGCTTCTCATGCATCCCCCACTGGGGACCTGGACTGCAACCCAGGCATATGCTCTAGACTGGGAATTGAACCGGCGACCCTTTGATTCGAAGGCTGGCACTCAATCCACTGAACCGCACCAACCAGGGCAGTAGTCAGTTTCTTCTTCCTCAGTTCTGTTTGGGTTTGTACTTTGTAATATACCCCTATTGTCATGTTTTGTGTAAGATACTTGTAGTTCTGTGAGCTTCCCAGCTGCAAAGGATTGTAGACCCCTGGTTCTTACTGCTTTAGACTTTATGTAAGCACCCTAAGATAGTGTTCCCACGTATCCCAATGCGAGGGTGGCACTGAAAATTTTAACTGGATGCAAGAATGAAAAATGTTCTTGGGCCACAAATATGCCCATATTCATGAAGCATCTCTACTTCTTGTCAACTAATTTGAATAATTGCCTTGTTCGTATCCTGAAAATAGAAACAAAAAAACAATTAGTTAGGTAAACCACCACCCTGGCCTCTGGTCCCTTTGGGAAACTTTGGTGTTTATTCTACAGAGGAAGCCAGGGTTCCCCCAGCCGTGACCTGGAACTACTTATTGAACACTAGGTCAACAGGAGAATTGAGTGTTTAGAAAGGGGGCAGCAGAGTGTGAACAAAACACAGATTTTCTGTGAGTCAGAAGACCCCGACCTTTGTCATGTTGCCAATTTTCAGTTTTAGAGTGGGACTCTAAGGCCTCAGCGTCCCCGTCTGTACAATGAGGTGATGAGCTGGTGTGGCAGTTGCAGTTGGTATGCTGGCGACTCCTGTGCAGTCATCACAGCAGGTGTCCATCAGGGCCAGGCAGGGAAGAGCAGTGGCTGCAGGAGTCTGCTCCAACATGCAAGAGGTACCTGCCCCCAATCCAGCTCTGCCAGGGCGGTGTGCAAAAGGATTCACCCTGAGCCATGGAGCCCGGTGGCCCATAACCAAGCCTTTCCTCAGGCAGACCTCTTCAAGCCTGAGGCAACAGCGAGCTACTTTTATAAAGAAAAACAAAAATACGGTAAACATCATACTTGTAATATGTCCAAATGTCAGCAGGAAGTATGAAAATCAGAATAACATTCTGCCAGCCTGCAGTCAGAGTGGACCGTGGAGTGATTTTGGCGTTGTGGGTATGTTTTCTCAAGTCACACCCGTGCTGTGGTAGATGTCAGGAACAGAAATCAGCAAGCCCTGGCCACCTCAGAGAGCTCAAAGCCACCTGTACAAAACAGCACTGTAGTCTAAGTTTCTCTTGATCAGCTTGAAAGATTTGCAAAACTACCCTGAAGTTCATATTTTTCTTTCCTGAATTGCATGCAGATTCTAGGACCAAGAAATTGGTGTTTCCAGAAAGTACTCTTGAAATTACCCCAGTACAGGGAAGCAAGCTCTTCATGGGATCCCCAGATAGGCTTAGGGTCACGGCTGGGCCAGCGGCACCATCGGGGGGCATCTGTCCAAGTGCATCCAGGTCTCCGAGGCCAGAACTGGAGACGTGTGCACGTGGAGGGAAACTTTCTGCACGTGAATACCACCTCCCACTTCCTGTGGGAGAGCCCTCGCAGCTCGCTACTGATATATACGTTTATTCTCCTGTGTTCACACTTTTGGGTTTATTTGAATCAATGACCCATTGTCATTCCCTACAGTAGCGATTCCCAGGAAGCAGAAGGGACTGGTTGTTTCTGTTTGTATTGTTTTGTTACTTTCAGAGTCAAAACTCTGTAACCGGGCCCCATAGTTGTGCTGTTTCTCTCCCTCTCTGTCTTATCACGTTTCCTGGCCCTGGAATGAACCTGGCCCTGTGGTGCTGCCGCCTGGTTTCACCCTCCTCTGCCTGAGCCTTTCCTCTGGGACCCGGGAACTGGTTCTTTACCGGCTCTCGTCCTTGCTGCTCACGAATCCTTCACGATGAGGGCTGCCATCCATGCCACGTCTCCCGTGCCCACCCAGACTAGGAATTTTACATACATCACCAGCGTACTTTATCCTCACAAAAACCCAAAGAGGTAGGCGTTGTCCCCATTTTATACATGAGGAAACTGAGGCTCAGGAGAACAAGTGCCTTGCTAAAGGTATCAGCACAAATGAGGGGATCTGGTTTTGAATTCTGACAATTTGAACTCAGTTTGAATTCACTGGCTTCTTTCTTGGTGTTTGATTTGGCATTTTCTAGGAAACAAGAATCAACTGGTCAAAATTAACTGAAAGTTACTATTTTTGTATATAATGTTTTTTTCATGATTTCTTCTGTTGTTTCTTCTAAGACAATATCACGTGAATTAACAGACAGAAACCCCCTTCCTTCACCCCCAAATCAGAGCACTTATCCAGACCCTAACCTCCTCCCCAGACTCCGCCCTCCATTGGAGGTGGTTTTATACAATGTTGCAGAACTACATAAGCGTCCCCAATACTAAACCACATCTTAATCTCTAAACTGTAGAGACAGGAGGCATCAAAAAGCCAATTTCCATGCCTTTCCCAGTGGTAACATGCTGAGCAAGTCCACTTTTGCGTAGTATTCAAAACAGAAGAGTGGCGAGACCAGGGAGGTCCAGTGTCAGCTCTCCTTAGATGGTGGGAGTGTCAGCCCATGAGAGAGGAATAATTCAAACAACCAGCTTCATTTTAACTTGCATGCCTTATTAGCTACACGCAGTGGTAAGGACCCCCGCATTCTTCATGTTGATCTAATTTATCAGTGTTGAAATACTTGTAGGCACTTACTGTTGAAATACTGCTGCTCATGGCTCCTGGTGTTATCAGCCTCAGAGAACAGCTGGAGGGACTGTGAGCAAAAGAGGGGAACTGGTGAAATGGAAGTGAGATGTCATAGGAACGCTGAGGCCTGGAAAAGTTTCAGCTTATGTGGGGTCCTAACTGGGACCTGAAAAGCCGTTCGATCCTGAGCAGGACTGTGTGACTGGTTGTGCGCCAGAGTTCTGTGTGGGCCACGCTCTCCACGCGTCAATAGGAATGGTGAGCGGACGACGACATCCACACCTGAATGTCCAGCTCCACCGTCTGCACATGAGAACAGCCTCCACCGACTCACTGACCATCCCAGGCACATGTTCTTGCTGGTACAGGGCCACAAGCCCGATCTGGTCGGTGCACCCTGCTGACCATACATGCCGGCACCACCAGACCAGCAGCAGAAACTAGGAAGCCAGAGGGATTTTTACTCAAGTTACTCTACATTTGGAGTATGCTATATAATTCTTTTTCTTTTTTTTTTGGTTATGCCCATAATCCATTCCCTAGAGTGTTTCTTGAGCACTCATTTCACGATCCTGATCTTTCTTAGATTAGCTTGCAGGGTCACTGAAGCTTTTCTCAAGCCGAGTCCATTTGCAAGAAGTCATTTGATTATTAACAGCTCTCAGGAAGGGAGAGAATTGTTATTTTGTTTCCACTTTCCACAAGTCACAGCCGATATCGTCCATAAAAGGGTCTTACAGAAAACAAAGCGAATTCACGTTGGAGCTGCCCCTCTTCCCCTTACTCTCTCGCAGAAGCACACAAAGTCACCACGTTTGCCTGCAGCCTGAATGTACCAGGGCAGTGACGGGTAATTTAGATTCCAGGTACAGGTTCTGCCATGATCGTTCTTTCAGCGCCTAATGGAAAGATTTTGATTCTGAAGTATAAAGGCATTTTCTTTCAAATCCTGTAGGAAATTGGGGGTTTTCGGACTACCATGGTCCTATTTTTCAAAAAAAGAATCAAATAAATTGCTTTCAACTATACAGTAAATACATTCTAACTGGACAATAATAACACCAGTTGCCATTAATTGAGTGCCTATTATGTACTGGATACATTATTTCTAACTTTTAAAATTGCTGTGAAAAGGTCATCTGCATTTTGCAGAGACTGTACCGTTCTGTGACAGAATTCAGACCAAAGGGTCAAGTGACAGTTCTCTGCTTCTGCCAAGGAGTGGAAAATACAGACACTGTGTAACAGGAAATTTTGTGATGACTAACTTCTTAGTATATTTAAATTGTTAGATTTCAAGTTAAAATCTCTCTATCTTCTTTCTCCCCACACCCCATCTCCGTGCATCGCTCCCTCTGCCAGGCAGTTGGTCGGACATCAGGCAAGGAGGGTGCTCAGGATCAGGCCGGCCCCGTGCTGTGCACAAGAGCCATGGGAGGTGGGAAGTCAGAGGCAGGGCTGTGCGGACGCAGGAGGTTTTGTCACCGCCATGTGAGGGTAGGGTGTGTGCCGGGGAGCTGCTACTGCCTGGCAAGGACACCTAACCCAGCCTGAGGAGAAGATGCTCCCTCCCGTAGCATCTTCCTGAGCTCTACCAGGTGACCGTGGTTGGTCCAGCAGGACTTTCCAGGCCAGGAGAGGGGCGGGTGTGGGGATGCAGCAGAGACAGTGAATCCAGACTGCTTTAACGCAGCAGTCCCTGACCCAGAATGTGCATCAGAATCCTCGTAAGGGCTGGTCCAACAGCAGTGATTGCGGGCTGTCGGGCAGAAGTGTCTGAGTCAGAGGTCTGGGGCGGGGGTGGGAGGGGTAGTCGGGGAACGTGCATCCTTAGCAGGCCCCCAGATGATGCTATGTGGGTGCTGTGGGGCCACCGTGACAAGTGCTGCTGTCCAGGCCTGGCAGCCTCTGCGGGTTGTTCAAAGAGGATTGCGCTTGCCAGGTTTTATCAGAAAAAACAACTTTGAGTTACTTGTGATCACTAAGACATCCACAAATCTGCCAAGATTTCTTTGTTCAATCTGAAAATTCCACTGGGAAGGAAGCCATGACTCCTTGAGCTGAACATTGGGCTCCTGAACACACCAGTGGGTCTGGCAGGGCCTGGGCAGCAGTGCCTGAGCAGACCGAGGGGGAAGGAGGCAGGGAGGGAGGGACAGAGAACGTCTCCACCCACCCTGGCCCTCCAGCCCATCCAGGAAGTACTTGCTGGTCTGAAGCTCACTAAGCCCATCAACCTCGCACATCTCCAGGCTCACACACAGCTGTATGGTCATTCTGCTTCAAGAAAATTCTCTCCTTCCCCAGTCTGAAGCACAGCATTAGATGCAGTGGGAGTTACCTCTGTTTCTGGGGTCATGAAAATACAATGGATATTTTCAAACATCTACTCGATGCTATTAATTTGTATGATACCCATGTGAGTTTAGAGGAGGAAAGAGCAGCAGTCCTAGTTTTCTGCCGACGAAGCCCAGGCTAAGATATTTATCTGTCAAAGCAGCAGGCAGGTGATGAAGGTAGGAACCCTGAACCAGAGGGCATTGCCGCCGGTTGCGAAAGCTGCCTGCAAGTGGCCTAACCAGGAAGTGGGAGAGAGGAGAAGATAAATTTGGGAAGATACGGAAGGAAGGGAAGGGGAAAGGAAGGAAGAAAGAAGGAGGAAGGAAGGAGAGAGGAAGAAAGGAAGGAAAGAAGGAAACAACACAAAAGCGCACGTCAGTTGGGGCTTCCTCCAGAAATACACCCAGGTTGCCATTCGCCCTACCCTGCCTTTAATCACATTTCTCCCAAAGCATCTTCCATCCTCAGACAGAAAAATTCACATCTCCAAATATTACCTTAATTTTTCTGGTGTTGTTTCCCAGACCATTGACTTGAAACTCACACTGAACCATCTGCTTCTTAAGCCCTTTGAATAACTCTTTCAAGTAAGTTTGTTTGGCCTCCAGTTTGACCAATAGTAGAAAACCTTTTTGTGATTTTTTTTTTTCCCTGTAAGGCAAAAACAGCTGGACCATTAGCAAGGTCCTAAACTCAAAGAAACATGGAGCAATTTAGAAACACAGCATTCTACACAATTACAGCTGCGAACAACTCATCCTCAACCATCCTCATTTTACCCATGAGGAAGCTGCAGTATACAGGGAAAAACTCCTTGCCCTAAATCAGGGGTGTCAAACTCATTTTCACCAGGGGCCACATCAGCCTCCTGGTTGCCTTCAAAGGGCTGAATGTAATTTTAGGACTGTAAATGTAACTACCCCTGAACAGTTAAGCAAAAGCTCGGCGCTGTTGCCGGGTAGAAACCAGGTGCCAAGCCAGATAAAACAGGGGGGAGGGCCGGATTCGGCCCTCGGGCCTTGTGTTTGCCACCTGTGCCCTAACTCATCTGCTAATTAGGGCGGAACTGCTCCAGCCACTGTGACTGCTGTTTATTTTGTGTAATTTTACTTTGTTTTGAATTCAGAGGCTTCCTGGTGATACCAGTCATGATAACTATAATCGTTTAACACTTTTGGGTTCTTCCTACGTGCCTGACACTGTTCAAAGCCCAAGGAGGGAAATGCAATTACCATTTCCACGTTATAGCATCAGAAAGTGAGGCACAGATGTAGAGTAACTTGCCGAAGATCTTTCAGGTATATTTATGTATGTTAAGGAAAAATGAGACTGGCTCAGTTGCTAGCTGGCATGGGGACAATAAGAACAATTTGAAGGAGAATCTGATCTGTGCTGACTGATCACCTGAAACGCATCATGTGAGGGTGTCTGCTACGGGCCACGGGCTGCTGGGAAGCAGGATCTGCAGCCCCGCCTGGGCTATGCCCACTTACGAGTGTCAGAGAAGCTACTGTGGATTGAAAAATGGGTGTGATTTCTCCTCTGGGAGGCTCCACATGTCTGAAGCTACTTTTTGCCTAGATTATTTGAGGATCATCTTGCCTTAGTACCTTAGAAAATACATGTTCAAGTATTTCCCTCATCATGGGATGTTTTCTCTGTGACTCTGGAGAAGTACCCACCTGTTTCCAGCCCCTGGAATCTAGGTTCTGTTGAAACGTGCAAATGACAACACTTAACCGGTTACTCAATAGAACAAGTGCCTCCCCTGCCTTGGACTCATCATTGTGAGATATGAAACGATTGGTTTTCTCAATAAGCACCACCTCAAGGCCCACAATGTTCCTCCACCCACTTCTTGCATGGATTCACTTTTTATGTCTTTGTCCTCAGATTAAAAGTCACCTCCTCGTGGAACAGACCCTGCCCCATGTCATCTAAAATACCATCCCTCCTCCCCCAATTTACACACCTTTTAACTACAACTCAGGGCCGTGTTCATTTCCTTTGAGGCACCACAATTGTGTACATTTATTTTTTGAAGCAGTCTCTTTTCTTCTAGAATGTAACCTTTCCTTTGTCTTGCTCATCCCAAAAGCTAGCACAGAACCTGCACATTTATTTTCTTTATTAGCAAACATGGCCTATTCCCTTCGTGCCCAGCATTCTAAGTGCTTTATTAGTTAGTTTAATCCTCTTTGCAATCCCACATGTAGGTACTCATTACTCCATGTTTTACAGAGAAGGAAACTGAGACACAGAAGATTTGCCCAAAGGCACAAAATTAGTTTGTGGGTTTGAACCACGCAGTCTTACTCTGGGCCTGTGTTCACCCATTGCTTTTAACAGATACGTGAATACTCAGTTCTTATTTGTTGAACATATGAATAAGTAAAAAGTGCAAATGTGTGACAAGGAACTGGTAGTGACATGTCTCTCACCTACCACAGCTGCTTTCCTGCCACTCCATTTCCAATGTCTGTATCCATATTTATCACGCCTCTAAACTTGTGGACTCTTTTTGAAGCATTATTGAAAATGCTTCTCTCCTCTTAATTTTTTTCTAACGCAAATAAAAAACACAATGGCAAAGGTTTACTTTAGAGTGCCAAAGTAAATATATTTATCATATAAAGGGGAAGGCCCTCCACAAACATTCACAACAAAAGTTCTGTCCTCAAGAGGAGAGATAAAGGTGTCTGTTTCATGTTATGTTAACTATAGCCCCAAAAGGACACCTGCATATCCTAAGCTCCCAAATTGTGAGTGTTACCTTATTTGGCAAAAGGGTCTTGGCTGTTGTCACGAAGTTAAGGGCTTGCCACGAGGTGATCATCTTGGATTATCCATGCAAGCCCTGAATCCAATGACAAGTGTCCTTTAAGAGGCACACATAGCAAAGACTGAAGAGGAGCAATGTGACCATGGGGGCAGTATTAGAGCGATGCAGCCACAAGCCAAGGAGTGCCTGCCTGGACCACCGGAAGCTGGAGGAAGCAGGAAGGGGTCACTCCTGTAGCCTCTGGAGGGAGCACAGCCCTGCTGACACCTTGACTTTGGACATCTAACTACTAGAACTGAGAGAAAACACATTTCTCTTGTTTCAAGCCACCCAAACTGTGGTCAATTTTTATGGCAGCCCCATGAAACCAACACACTGATACACGAAGATTGCAGTAAGTGTTCTTAGATTCATCACTGATGCTTTTTGAGACTGATCTTGTTCATCTCTCTTGTGTGAACAGTGGTAAAGGGTAAGAAAAATAACTCACCATGGGCATCCTAAACTTCCTTTCTTCTCTCAGTTACTCTAGCTTCACTGTGTGTGCCTGGACGTGTTAATGAAATCCACCCATTGTATGGTGCTTACTCCTCAGTTTTGAACGTTGCTCTTCCTGGGCAGTCACTCACTGGGTCTTTACCAAAGGTCTCTCCTGGCCCATCATGTTACTAGCTTTATGGAGAAAAAACAAAACGGAAGCCTGTTTATAATTTCGAGGCTCTCAGTTGCTTCATTCACTTCAGGCAGACTGTAATTCCTGGAGTGGAAAGACAGCATGCCTTGAAGTTTGTTAAATATCCCTCACACCTTAAAGTAATGTGGATCTAGAATAAAACAGTAAGTTATTTTATGCCAAAGTGGACTAGGGAATAGCAGAGAATTATAAGTCTGGACAAGCCAGCTATAGAAAAGGCATAGGCAAGTCCCACAAAGGAGAAGACCCTTATTTAATAGAGGAAAAGGAGAAAGTTGGAGGGTTTGTTGAGAACCAAAGTCCATTGGAAGAGAGGGGAAAGTCCAGGAGGGGACCATTTCCTGTGGGCTGAGCTGCTTGGCAATCACCTACCTGAAGGAGACTCAATGTACATCTTTTCTCTTGGGCCTGTGACTGATGATTCTCTTCTCTGGAAGCTTCATCTGTTGGGGTCTGTGACTGACAGTCTTTTCTGCAGTTGACCTCTATTGACACCACATGAGCCCTGCCTTCTGACCTCCCAACCCCATCGTCGTAAAGTTTCTCTTTATTAATTTTCATGGCAGAAAAAGTGCAGAGGGTATTCTTGTTGGGTGGCTGGTAGAAAACAAGTGGACTATGCTCATCTTCCTCCAACAGATGTCGTTCTGATGTAAGATGCCAACCACGCTGCTGGTCTTCATTTGCCCTCGCTGTCAAAGTGCTAACCTGGCTGGCTGTTGAGAATCTGATTGACAAAAGCTGGGGGTGGGAAGGTAACCAGGAAGAGTGCTTGAACAGAATTTTAGAGACCCTTGGAGAAATTGGAACAGTCAGGTGACTTAGAGGAAACAGGCAATGTTGGATATCCCTGAACTATCTATCCCCTTGATACCCAGTATTGTGTGTCTTGATTCTGCAAGCGGTTGATATAGGAGACACATGCCCATCACTGGTTCTCCAGTTGACATGTGTTAGATATGCCTGGAAAGCTTGTGAAAACCCAGATTGCTGGGCCCCACCTCCAGAATTTCTTATCTAGGAGATCTGGCGTGGGGTCAGCACTATGCATGGCTAACATGTACCCAGGTGATGCCGATGCTGCTGGTCCCGGGACCACACTTTCAGAAATGCTGGTCTAGGAAATGCCTATGAGTGACCTAAGCTGATTGGCTGGTTTGCATCCATTTGGAATCATTTCTTCCACCCAGAGAGAAATATCAGGAAATGTTTTAGTGCTAAAGCAGTCAGCATATTTTTAGCAGCAAATAAGTTTATTTGGTGACAACTTTGGTACCAGCAGTGACCTTCTGTGTTGTACTCCAGCAAGCACATTGTGCTTTAATCAGGTAGAACGTACATCTGCTCCGTGCTTCTCATGAACCCTCTGTCAACGCAACACCTGCGGTGTTATTTCACTTAAAAGCCACAGAGGGAATCGGTAGCTTTCATTCTGATAGAGTGGAAGGTGACTCTAAGCTACATAGTAACTGATCCCAGTGCACTGGGTTAAAATTGTCCGTAGGCATCTCTTCCTCTCTGATCTGATAAGTGGAAACTAACTTCTCAGATTACTCAGTTGATAGCTGAGGGGTTGTAATTAAGATGCTCTCAAAGCTATTTCTAAGTGATCAACAGAGTCCTGTTACAATCTTTAGTTCTACCTAAGCTGCTCCCCTCATTGCTTGTTAAGTGTGCTTTGACATTTCAAGCCAGCATAAGTCACCTGATGGTGATAGTTCCGAGAAAGCAAGGAACAGGAAGGGTTCCTGAAGCTTGTTGAGGCAGAGTCTCAGCCTTGAACCTCATCTCTACTTCCTTAACCATGGTGAAAGGAGAAAGGGAAGTCGGGTTGCCGTTGTAGGCAGCACAAAACAGATCTTGAGCCATAGATGGCAACAGAACAGCAGCGTCATAGCAAGGGAGCCATGCAAAATCCCAATGGGGTTTCGGGTGTCCAACCTGGATGGCTATGTAGTTTTCTAATTTAAAATATCACTAGGAAGAAAAATAGATGTTCCCATGGAAACATGTTATCAGCGCCAGCTCTTCTGTCTCATTATCATATCTTATTTCAATATTTCCTGGAATCAGTTTAAGCTTAATCCTTCTGATGTCTTCTATCTGCAGTGACCATGAATAGCATAACATCTGGTCACAGGTTTTCTTTAAATAAATTGTATAATTGTAGGCAGTTTCATCAATTTCCACATGTCCGCTTATGCTTACAATAGTTGCAAATCTAATATCATGGGAAAATGTCATTAGCATTTCAGATCTCTAAGAATTTTAAGTTGGCTGAACATAAATTCCTTCAAGAACCACACTAGACACCTGCCTGCTGCTGGATATAGAACCATTAGTCACACATATGCTAATTGTACTCCAGCTGGGTGTCAATAAGCATTACTGGGCCCACAGGTGGGCAACCCTGTGCCAAATACCTGGAGAAAATCTTCCCATGAGCGTTCCTTTGACATATGAATTTATCACAGTGACCTCCTCGTTGTTATTCTTTATCATTCTCAGAAAAACTGAATTCTCCAAATGCGAGGATTGCCTGTCCAGGTTTGTCCCTTTGTCCTCAGAAGAGGACTGCTTCTGTGACTCAGTTCCTTGATGAAGCCCTGTGTTTACAGACGGGCTCCACATTGACACCAACTTTCCAGAAGAGTGAATTCACTCTTTCTTTTAAAATTATTTCCCACTATTTGTAATGTGATCATTTGATAGCATACCTTGGGGGCTCATGAGTTCTCAAATAGTTTCAGAAGCTAATTAAACTTTCAGAAGCCTAATTTCTTGGAACGCATTACATCTGGGTGAGTTGAATTTCCTTCCTTATAGCATCAGCATTTCCATGTTCGTTGCATATATTTGCTGAGATGTTTGTGAAGAGAATTTCATTACCTCTAAACATACGGATGAACTTGTTGAGTTAGTTATATACAAAGTTTTCAAAACTTTCAGTATTTCAATCATAACCAGATCATCTCAGTGTTCATTGGAATTAGTAGATTTACTTTGAAGTTAATAAAGGTAAAATTTCAAATCCTCTCACACAGACCTACCTGGAGTTCAGAGGAGTGATGGCATTTCCTATTCACACTTTTGTATTCATGTTGTTAAAAGGAGACAATATGTTATAGACGCTTCAGTCTCCACAAAGTCTTATCTGCCTGTGGTTGGAATATATAGGGATGGGCAAAAGTGGGTTTGCAGTTGTGAGTATGCAAAACAGAGTTTATTCTTGTATTATGATTTACTGATTATTGCATTTTCCATATGAATAACTATAAGCCTACTTTTGCCCACCCCTGTATTGAAATATAAGTTTTATAAAAAGTCTCTTCTTTCCATAGCCTGTTTTGTAGTTGCAAATGTTTGTTGCTGTTGAGGTACTTGTGTTTTTCTCTGGAGACAATGGCAACAAAAAGTAGACTGGATAGAGCTCCCTATTCTGATGCAAGTGTTGTTAATGTCTTCACGGAGAAGCCGAGTCCTGCTTTAACCAGCCTCCCTGAACAATTAATTTCCAGCCCAAAG
This sequence comes from Desmodus rotundus, assembly GCF_022682495.2. Taxonomy (NCBI): domain Eukaryota; kingdom Metazoa; phylum Chordata; class Mammalia; order Chiroptera; family Phyllostomidae; genus Desmodus; species Desmodus rotundus. Next base: position 16,708,667 of record NC_071396.1, on the reverse strand, counting down.
CCACCCCTCCCACTTGGCTAGGGGTGGGGAAGGAACGCAGTGACCTCAGTATTACATCTTCTCATGAGCAACCCCTGCCCAGAGGACTCGGGTCACCTCCGTGTACCGCTCTCCCAGTTTGGGCTTGTGCAGACTGGCTCGGCCAGGTGACCCAGTGATGGAGCCAGTGATGCAGAGCCGTAGAGCATGCGGTCACCTCACAGCAGCAGGTCGCTAGCAGCCATTCACTCACTGTACCTGTGGCCATCGGTACTAGCCTGGGATATGCTGAGCCTGTCAGAAACTTAACCAATTTAAATGACTCACTCCAGGGGACATCAAGCATAATGAGGGAGATAAAATGAAAAAGAGAACGCTTGTATCAAGATGTAGAAATTGAAATTCAGGAAAAGCTTAACTTTATTTTGTCTTTAATTCTCTTATGACACGATTCCTGGTTCATCTATCACAAAATAATAAGGAAGCAAATATGTTTATTCTAGAACTAGAATTGTCTGAACACAGCAATAACCACATGGTCAATACCAACTACAAGAGAACCCCACTGCAGTGCAGGTTAGAACGAGAGTGTGCTTCAGGGTGGGACACACAGTCTGTATTCCCAGCTGATCATATCATGCCATATATGGAGGGGAATACTGGGTACTATGGAGCTGGTCATGTTCTACAAATATGTCATTGCTCTAGTGATAGGAATAGCACTGTGCCGTGTGCAGTGCCATCTCCCATATTAATGTGACATGCCCATGCAATCACTGACATCATAATTACTTTAAATCTTTTGAATGTGGTGAATTGTTAAAAGAATTTCTTCAAAGAAGCATGTCCAGCCCTGGCAGGGTGGCTCAGTTGGTTGGAACATTGTCTCATATACCAAAGTTTGCAGGTTCAGTCCTTGGGGAGGGGTGCGTGTAGAAGACAATGGACTGATATTTCTGTCCCTTTTTTCCTCTCTCTCTCTAAAATCAATGAACATTAAAGAAAAACAATAAAAAATGTGTCCACTTCACTGTGGTGTATTCACTCTACAGAGCTTGGTGTGTGTGATCAACAGTGAGACATAGTTAATAATACTTATCACAAATAAAGGCTCCATGTCTCAGGCACTGAATTACACATTGTACAAGTATCTTCCCAGGAGAGAGAAATACAACCTCGGAGGGTGAATTCATCCGCCCAGTTAACTCAGGTCCACACAGCATAGGCTGTTTGCCATCCTGTGTGTCTGGCTTCAAGCCTTGACGTGTGGGTTTCTAAATGCATGTGATCCCCATTCCTGACCCTTGGAGGGCTTAGAAGCACTTGGGGAGATGGAGTACTCTGAGTCTTCATGGCAAAAATCCCTCCGCACCAAGTGCCCCAGCCAAGGCCCAGACAGCTGGTGCTGAGGTTCCCACAGGAAGCGTCAGCTGATGGGGACTTCTGAAGATCATTCTGGGCACCAAACCTCAACCTCCCTCCTTCAGGTATTTTTGTTTGTTTTCTGACTGAACAAATCTTTTAATGTTATTGATTTCCCACTTTTCATTAGTTAATTTTTTAATTCGTATTCTTGTCACATTTTAGAAAAAGAATACACAGTTGGTTGGAGTGGTTCGGCTTTGCCCCTTTGTTGCTAATAAGCCAGAATTAATAGTGATGGGAGCTTTAGTTTCCATTCTCATTTTAGGAAACTAAAAACCAAGAGATCGTTGTTTTCTAACATTTAATTACACAGACTGTGCCAAAATATACATTTAATTATTATTTTATTTTGATTCAAACAGTTTCTGTTCTCATTATTGTATTTCAACAGATAGGGAGAACTTTATCAAATTTAAAGAGTATAATTTTCCTTTTATTTCATTTTAACTTAGTTTAGTTTTTTATTTATTGCCTTTAGAAAGAGAGAGGAAAGAGGAGAGAGAGAGAGAGGAGACACAGAGAGAGAGAAACGTCGATTTGTTGTTCCACTTGTTTATGCATTCACTGGTTGCTTCATGTATGTGCCCTGACCAGGGATCAAACCCATCCCCTTGGCGTGTCTGGTTGATGACCTAGCCAACTGAGCTACCAGGCCAGGGCACCATTTAATTTTTTAATCAAAACCTGCAAATGTCCTGGATTTCAGTGTGTTAAGAAGGGTTGTATTAGCTCTTATTCACCTTCCACGCCCTCAGAGTCCTTCCATATGTATTCACTGATTTGATTTTCTACACTGTTTTGTGCTGTCGGCCTTAGTCAATGACAAGCTCCTTTGAACTTGACACGTGACCTTTAACTCCTTACTTAAGTTTCAGCAGAGCTAGAGTGGAAAAGGAGTCTGGAAACCAGTTGTTTCATTGTCATTGTCTCAGAGATTTCTATTGGCTGCACTAATGCTGAGCTCAAAAACATTTATCTTGAAAGACTCCTCAACAATTACACTGTCTCATACACTTTCCTGTTTGGAAACTCCTGTTTGAGCCAAGGACCTCATGTGCTGACTAATGAATCCTGGGCGGTTCCTGTTTGTTTGGAGGTTCCTTTAAAGCATGTATGATGTAGGTTTGTTTTCACTGAATGAGAAAGATGTCCATGGTATACTATTGAATTTTAAAAAATAAAACAACAACTAGAGGACACGATATATATTGAATTATTAGGAGAAAACTCTGGGGTCAGACTGCCTTAGTTCAAATCTTAACTTTGCAACACTGGAGCTGTGTGACCATGGCCCAGGCACTTAACGTCTCTGGGCCACCATTGTCTCATCCGGCTGTTAAATGAAAGACTCTTAACACACAGCCTTGTTGTAAGGATTAAGTGACTTAACATGTGTAAACAGAGAACAGTGCCAGGCACACAGTGAATGCTTAAAAACACACACATATAATTCTTTTTGCAGAAGGACAAGTTTTGGAAGGACATAATTACTCATCTAACAAATATTTACTTACTAAGTAAACCGTTACCACCAGTTACCTCTAGGGCACGGTGATGAGAGAGGCAAGAGCCAGAGGGCTGGCTTTCTGCTCCATGCAATCGGGAACTCCTTTCTGGGGATGCATGTGCTACCCGGTAGGGTTGGGAGGAGCTTAGGAGCCAGGAATGTCTGCATCTTACAAATAGCTGGGTGACTCAGGGTGTGTCTTAACAACTTACAGCTCTCGTTTCTTTATGCTCCCAGGGGAAAGCCCAGGAGTCCTCACCTCATGGGATTATTGGGAGGATGACAAGAGTTAGCACATGTGTATGTCCTTGAGAAAGACACCTGGACCCTCAAAGACAGGCGTTACCAGTCGCAGCAGTAGAAACAGTTCAAAACCTGCAGCACCTTAAAATCGTCATGATGTTTGGTTTTAAAATGATAAAGGGACTTAGAAGGCATGACCCGCAAAGAACAATGGAAGTAAAAATAAAATGTGGTGTCTTGTTTTCATTTCCATAGTTTTCTCTCCTTTTCACAATGCTTTTTAATCTCTTAGTCTTATATAAAATTCTTTGCTGAGTATCTTAAAGCTGGCTATCTTGCTAGTTGGGTTTTGTCCCCAGTTATTTGTAGGGGTTTTCCACTTTGTACCCTGTCTCTCTGTCTCCATTCTCCATTTCTTCCTCTTCTTAGTAGAACTCAGTTTGATTTGAGGGTTTTTTGCTTTCTAGTTGTTGAGCAGAATCACAATATTCTTGCCTGATTCACTTCTAAAATAAAAATTGAGTATTATCAGTAAAACTATGTGAATCGAACATCAGTTCACTAAAATATGTTATGTACTGAGAAGTCACTCTATTTAAATCACAGTTAGGAATTGTAAGGCAGAATTGGAAATGCAAAAAAAAAAAAAAAAAAGGAAAAAGCCTTTGATATTGTCCCCAAGATATTTACAACCTAATAGTAAAACACACGTATACAATTAGTGATATTTCAAATATTTAACCAGAGAATGGCACTGGTGGCTTCCAGTACAGATGGACACATCACGATGGCCATAGCCACTGGTGCCAGGCCTGGGGCCACTTAGCAAGCGGTACAGGGCACACAGAGGCCAGCTGCTGCTTGTTTGAGAGATTTAGGAACAATTGAAGTGAGACTTAAGACAGGCCATTTGTTTCCACGGAAAAGCCACTGGAAACAGCTTGGGTGGGCCCACAGGTTGGGTGGTGTGGGGTTTCAGGAAGTCAGAAAGGTTGAGTGAACAGTGTGAGTCCGTTTGATGGAGTCTCAGATATGACACCTGTCTGCTGGCTCTGGTGGGGCAGGGCTCAGCAAAGGAACAATGGCCTCTGCCAGCACTTCTGTCTGGTAGAAAACTTCCCTTACAGAACTTACCCTATGCCAGACAATTGAGTTTTTCCCAAATGTCACTAGTCCCCTTTTCCTTTTAATTCCAAATTTTATTTTATTTTTAATTTTAATATATTTTATTGATTATGCTATTAGAGTTGTCCGATTTTTTTCTCCCCATTACTCCCCTATGCCCTGAAACCTCCTCCCTCACCATTCCCTCACCTTAGTTCATGTCTATGCGTCATACCTATAAGTTCTTGGGCTTCCCCATTTCCCATACTGTTCTTAACCTTCCTCTGCCTATTTTGTACCGACCATTTATGCTTCTTATTCTATGAAACCTCTTCCCCATTCTCCCCCCGCCTCTCCCCACTGATACTCCTCCATGTGATCTCTATTTCTATAATTCTGTCCCTGTTCTAGTTGTTTGCTTAGTTTGTTTTTGTTTTGTTTTTCGGTTCAGTTGTTGATAGTTGTGAGTTTGTTGTCATTTTACTGTTCACATTTTTGATTTTCTTCTTTTTCTTAGACAAGTCTCTTTAATATTTCATACAATAAAGCATTGGTAATGATGAACTCCTTTAACTTGACCTTATTTGGGAAGCACTTTATCTGCTCTTTCATTCTAAATGATAGCTTTACTAGATAGAGTCATTTTGGATATAGGTCCTTGCTTTCCATGATTTCGAATACTTCTTTCCACCCACCTTCCTTCCTGCCTGAGAAATCAGCTGAGAGTCTTATGGCCTTTGTAAGTAACTGTCTCTTTTTCTCTTGCTGCTTTTAAGATTCTCTCCTACTTTTTAATCTTGAATAATGTAATTATGATGTGCCTTGGTGAGTGCTTTCTCGGGTCTAACTTTTTTTGGGCTCTCTGAGCTTCCTGGACTTCCTGGAGGTCTATTTCTTATGCCAGACTAGGAAGGTTCTCCTTCATTATGTTTTCAAACAAGTTTTAAATTTCTTTCTTCCTCTTCTTCTTCTGGTACCCCTATGATTTGGATGTTGGAATGTTTAAACTTGTCCTGGAGGTTCCTAAGCCTCTCCTCATTTTTTTGAATTCTTGTTTCTTCATTCTTTTCTGCTTGAATGTTTATTTCTCCCTTCTCCTCCAAACCATTGATTTGAGTCCCGGTTTCCTTCCCTTCACTGTTGGTTCCCTGTATGTTTTCCTTTACTTCACTTTTCATAGCCTTCAATTTTTCCATTATTTTTTGACCATACTCAGCCATTTCTGTGAGCATCCTGATTACCAGTGTTTTGAACTGTGCATCTGATACGTTGGCTATCGCTTCATCCCTTAGTTGTATTTTTTCTGGAGCTTTGATCTGTACTTTCATTTTAGCCATATTGTTTTTGTCCCAGTATGCCTGTTATATAGTCAGGGGCAGAGCCCTAGGTATTCACCAGGGCAGCGCAACCCACATCGCTGCATTGTTGTGCTGTATGTGGGGGAGGGGTCCAAGTGGGAACAATGCCCCTTGTTCAGCTCTCTGCCGGCTTTCAATCACTTCCTCCACTACCCACAAGCAAATTGGACCGTTTTGGGGCTGATTCCTAGGTGGGTGGTTTTGTGTACGTTCTAGGACCCTGTGGATCTCTCCAACAAACTCTCCTGTGAGGTTCAGAGTTTCTTGCACCATCACAACCCCCACAGGTGTTTTCAGTCAGAGGTTTTGAGGCTTTATTTCACCACGCTGGAATCCCGAGTTTTGCAGTCTGTCTCGCTCACCAGGTGTTCCTCACAGTTTATCCACACCCAATGTGAGACCATTGGCTCCACCAGCTACCACCTCGCCTGGTCCGTCAGCCAATGCCTCGCCCGCCCTGGTATTGAAACTACCACCTTGCCACGAGTCCTCTCCGCCAGGCTGCCCATCTCCACCACTCTTACCTCTCTGGATGAATGTTTCTTCTTTAACTTCTTGGTTGTCAGACTTCCATACAGTTCAGTTTTCTGGCTGTTCTGGTTAATTTTTGTTTTTAAGTTTGTTATTGTCCTTCTTTTGGTTGTACGAGGAGGCAAAGTGTATCTACCTACACCTCCACCTTTGCTGGAAATCCCATCACTAGTCCCTTTTGAGCTTCTGCTCAGAACAAGTGAGGCCAAGTAAGTCCACGTGTGGGCCCTTTAAGAGGAACACCTGGCACTCCAGTAGCCTCTGTCTCCCTCAATCACAGCCCCTGCTGGTTTTTATGGCCTGAAGTTCTGGGGACTTCTCTTCCTGGCACTGGAACCCTGGGCTGGGGGCCTGGTGTGGGGCTGGGATCCTTCGTTTCCCAGAGGTGCCTCTGCAGCTGAGATATCCCTCCCAATTTTTATATTCCATATGTGGGTTTGGGATCATTCTGAGACTTTGCCCCTCCTACCAGCCTCACTGTGGCTTCTTCTTTAAATCCTTGGTTATAGGACTTCTGTTCAGCTAAACTGCAGGTGACTCTCAGTGATGGTTGTTCTGTAGTTGTAATTTTGAAATGGCTGTGGGAGGATACAAGTATCATGTTTACCTACACGATAATATACATCTTGACTGGAAGCCTAATCAGAATTATTCCTAAATTTGTGTTAGCTGTAAAAGCACTTTAAATGAATAATTTATGATCCTCCGCTACAAAAGCATAATCTTCAAAATAAATAAGCATACATTTTCAGAATGTTGAAAAAATAGCAACCAAATCTTCAATCATGAGTTTGCCGAAGGAAAATACTCCAAGATACTTTTCTTCACACAAGCAGAGGCCTTCTGGGCAAAGCGGACTTACAAATGTTGAAAAAACCCCTGCTTAACATTTGTTTTTACTTCTTGCCATTTCTCTAGAAATTCTAATAGCAAAAGGTTTTTTAGTCTTTAGGGTGCTAATGCAGATAATCATTAGTGCAATTTATTTGTGTTTTTGAGGTAATACCATGGTATTTCAGCAGCAGCTATTGTGATAAACAGTAATGATAAAGTACTTTTCCAAACACACTCGCTTTTATTATAAAATTAAATAAAACCTATGAAAGGCAACAGCCAAGAAAGGCAGCAGGATACTTTATAAAAGCAAGCTTCTCCTTTTTAAATGGAATGTTGTTCCAGTTCTGGCATTCTGGAATGTTCTGTTCACAACATGAGCAATTGTACCATATTAGGGCACATCTTTCCTCCTTGGAGCTTAAAAAGAATAACAAGGATTCACAAGTTAAATTCTGACCGCGCATGTCTGAAAAAGTTTGCTTCCCTGTGAAGACACGTTTGATGCAGAGGGTTTGTGGACCGTGTTTGACATCCCTCATCGGCGGCAGGGCTGAACCGAGCTGACGACCTGACCACTCCTTGGGGAAACTTGGCTGCCGCGGGCACCTGCCGGCAGAGACGCTGTTCTCCAAGTCTGCTCTGCCACCTAGTGGTCTCCTCTGGTATTGCCTTCACCAGACCGTAATTCATTTCAACCATTGAATCGTGTAATGAATTATGTGACAAGGCAGACACTCTTAGCAAAGAAGGCAGTTCAAACAGAGACCCAATACAAGCCCCTTTGATGCATACTGGATTCTGAGTAGAGAAGAAGCGCTAATAATTGCTCTTATCATGGGTACAAATTGCAAAGGTATTTTTCTCCTTGGTCTTCATTATTAAAATAATTATACAGAGGTAGAGTGGTATTAATTTACGTTCCTATAAAAAAGTAACTTACACATTGTCAATTGGTTTGAGAGGTTTAAAAATTTACAACTCCCAATAATTATTCAGGAAGGCCCTGCCAGGATGGTTTATAGGAAATAAAATGAGTGTGTCTCTTTGGAATTTATGATGGAAAAAAAGGTCTGACATTGATACCAGCCTTTACATGTTGTTAAGCACTTTCACATGTGTTTTAACATTGGATATTTACACACGTTTTTAAATTTAAAAAGTTATACACATACACATATATATTTTACATATTTATAATCCTAGAAAAAATTATTACATAACTAGGGGAAAGGGAGTAAATTTTTCACAACTATTTTTTACTTTCCTCTAAACTTAGTACTCTCAAATCATTTTTTCACATTTTCTGTTTCACTTTCTAACTTTAAATATTAGTAAAAGATGCCAAACTTTCTGCTGCAGTGGCCTTCAAGCATTGCTGACCATGATTTACAGCGCAGAACACACTTCACGTCACTGCTGTACGCACGAGTGTGAGTGTGTACAGAACACACTTCACATCACTGCTCTATGCATGAGTGTGAGTGTGTACAGAACACACTTCACATCACTGCTGTATGCACAAGTGTGTGTGTGTACAGAGCACACTTCACGTCACTGCTGTACGCACGAGTGTGAGTGTGTACAGAACACACTTCACGTCGCTGCTGTATGCACCAGTGTGAGTGTGTACAGAACACACTTCACGTCACTGCTCTATGCACGAGTGTGAGTGTGTACAGAACACACTTCACATCACTGCTCTATGCATGAGTGTGAGTGTGTACAGAACACACTTCACGTCACTGCTGTATGCACAAGTGTGTGTGTGTACAGAGCACACTTCACGTCACTGCTGTATGCACGAGTGTGAGTGTGTACAGAGCACACTTCACATCACTGCTGTATGCACGAGTGTGAGTGTGTACAGAACACACTTCACGTCGCTGCTGTATGCACCAGTGTGAGTGTGTACAGAACACACTTCACATCACTGCTGTATGCACGAGTGTGTATGTGTACAGAACACACTTCACATCACTGCTGTATGCACGAGTGTGAGTGTGTACAGAGCACACTTCACGTCACTGCTGTATGCACAAGTGTGTGTGTGTACAGAGCACACTTCACGTCACTGCTGTATGCACGAGTGTGAGTGTGTACAGAGCACACTTCACATCACTGCTGTATGCACGAGTGTGAGTGTGTACAGAACACACTTCACATCACTGCTGTATGCACGAGTGTGTATGTGTACAGAACACACTTCACATCACTGCTGTATGCACGAGTGTGAGTGTGTACAGAACACACTTCACGTCACTGCTCTATGCACGAGTGTGAGTGTGTACAGAACACACTTCACATCACTGCTCTATGCACGAGTGTGTGTGTACGGAGCACACTTCACATCACTGCTGTATGCATGAGTGTGTGTGTGTACAGAACACACTTCACATCACTGCTGTATGCTTGTGTGTGTGTGTCTATCTTAAAAGTTTTGTGAAACAGTATTTACTATTATTATGTGGCATGTGTTCCTATACATCCTATTCAAGTCTATTTCTTTTCTATTTCTGTATTGGCCCAATAATGGGCTTCTGCTTACATTTTTAACATTTTAAAGAATCAATTCTGTATGTTCTCTTCAAGGCAATGTAGGGAAAATGGTCTAGAAAAATATACACTCGGAGTTGAAATCAAGAACAAACCTGTATGTGTGTGGAAAGATAGGGTCTTCCTCCCAGGACCCAGGAACGCTCTCAAAAATGCCCGTGCCCCGCACCAGCAGGAACCTGTTCGGTTTTGTTCTCCTTGCGTAAGGTGTGGGGCCTGGGGCACTTCACTAGCACGACCAACCCCACAGGCCCCAGCTCGCACTGGAAGGAGCGAGAACCTCCTTTAGGTCTCAGAGAGGAACTAGAGGCAGATGCCGCACCATCCTGTTTCTACCCGACATCTCCAGTCCCCAGGAAGCTGCGTTCTTCCTGGGACTACTTATAAAAAGCGAATATCAGAAGGCTTGCAGGAGTGTCTGTTGCCACCACCTGTTTCTTTCTGAGCATTAAAAGGCAAGTCTTCCCTTAGGTCTCAGCACCAGTAAAAGCCAATTCACTGCCTACAGAATACGAACTCCCGTGACTCGAACACACTAACTCCACAGTGCGTACGCTGCTGAGTCAAGATGAGGAAAAGAGCTATGAGCATAGAAGTGACATCATCTTCTCAGAAACCCCCCTTGGACAGAGGCTTTTGGCCTAGGTTTTTCATTATGTTATTTGGGTCTCACCTAGAACTCCTGATTTTTAGGAAGTTACATATCACTTATTAAACTGTAGCTAAATACTAGAAAGGCATTGGTGACTTTCATGTCCAAATGTTTTAGATATTCTTTAATGAAGACCTTATGACCTTCTGCCAGTCTCTTCTGACGTCACACAGTGCAGCACGAACTCGATTGTTGAGCCTTCGGAGCTCAAGGATACGTTCGGTGCCATGCATCTGGTATGGGGAGTGGGGACCGGGTACAGGTACCTGAGTGAAAGTCTGGGGATAATTTTAAATATGTAAATATTTACATAATATATATAGTTGTATGGTTTAGTTACCTAAGTCATATCATGTTGCCCTCATCACCTTCACTCGTTTTTCTTACTCAACAGTGCGTTATTGTAACTTCTATGTTACTCCATATATAGGTAAGTTCATTACGGCTGCTCTTACAGTATTCTCCTTCTTGTCTCAGCAGATTTTTTTAATCAATTTCCAAACTATTGGTCTTCTAGCTGTCCTAGTTTTTATCATGACCACAAGTGCTTCAGCACACCTCTGCGTGCGTATCTTTTTGTGTGCACATGTATCCAAATTTTTCTAGGGACAGATGCCTAGAAATTAAATTGCTGGCTCATGGTGTCGTTGATGCTGTGAACCGCATCTTTATAGAATTTGTATCAGTTTATTTAGTCCCAGTGAAGTGAGGGGATTGTTCTACTTGCCTAATGTTTAGGCCAGAGCACCGTAATTTGTTGCTCAAATACCTTATCTCTAAAGCTGTTTCTGCCAGAGAATTTAAAGTCTAGTTTAAAAATCAGAGATTGAGCATGGTCTGATTTCTTTCTTCCAGTGTCTCTGCAGTGACAACCCAACTCTGAGGGCATGAGAATTGGAATTGGTGTAAGGAAGGCAGTGTATCAGTTAGTACTGTGCTTTAGACTGCTATTACCTCACCTCACCATAATGTTTCTTCCTCTTCGCCTCCTCCTCCTCCTTCTTCTTTTCTTCTTCCTCTTCTCCTTCTCCTCCTCCTCCTCCTTCTCCTCCTTCTTCCTCCTTCTTCCTTCTTCCTTCTTCTCCTTCTTCTTCTTCTTCTTCTTCTTCTTCTTCTTCTTCTTCTTCTTCTTCTTCTTCTTCTTCTTCTTCTTCTTCTTCTTCTTCTTCTTCTTCCTCTTCTTCCTCTTCTTCTTCTTCTTCTCTTTTTTGAGAAACTGACTAGGGTGTTATTATTCCATCCCTGTGCCTGGGTCACAAAGGAGCCCTGGCTCTAACTACGAGGTTTATTTTTGTTGTTGGTTTCTTTATTGTTGACACCATTACAAGTGTCCTCCTTTCCCCTCCAGTGCCCCCCTCCACTCAGCCCTAGCCAACCCCCTTGGCCTTCACCACACAAAAAGTAGGCAGTGGTATTCCAGATTGTTTCTTTGTTTGTATTGTAGTAAGGACACTTAACATGAGCCTTCCTTTCCCAACCAAAAGTTGTGTACACTATAGTATTGTCAACTGTAGGCATGATGCCATCAGTTCTTACTCACCCTGCGTGATGCTATGGCCATTCAACAGGAACTCCTCGTTTTCCTCTCCTACCACCACCCCCAGCCCCTGGCTACCACTACCCTACTCTCTGCTTCTAAGAGTTCTACTTTTGAAACCACCTAAAAGTGAATAATTTGTCCTTCTGTGATTTCACTTGTACAATGTCTCCAGGGTTCATCCATGTTGGTGTATATTGAAGGATTTCCTTCTCCTTTTTAAGGCTTAGCAGTATTCCATCGTGTGTACATGCCATATCGTCCTTATCCATTTATCTAGATATCCGCTAACCTCCATAGATATTTAGTTTGTTTCCATATTTTGCCTACTGTGAATAGTGCTACGATGAACATGGAAATGCTAATATTTCTTTGAAATGCTGACTTCAATACTTTTAGATAAATACCCAGAAGTGGGATTGTTGGATCATATGGTAATTCTACAATATATTTTTTGAGGAGCCTACAATTTTTTTCATAGCGACTGCACCATTTTGCATTCCTTTTAACAGTTTACAAAGCTTCCACTTTCTTCACATCCTTATCAACATCTGTTTTCTTTTGGTATTTATTTCTGATAATAGCCATCCTAAGAGGTGTGAGGTGATATCTTATTTTGATTTTGATTTGCACTTCTCTTATGATGAGTGACATTGGACATCTTATATACCTCTATGCCATTAGTATGTTTTCTTTGAGAAATGTCTGTTGAAGTCCTTTGCCTATTTGTTAGTGGGGTTATACATTCCTTTGCTATTGAATTGTGTTTCTCATATATTATGGAAGTTAATTCTTAATCAGATATATATTGTTTGTGGATATTTTCTCCCTTTGATAAACCACCTGTTCAGTTGGTTGATTGTTTTCATTGTTGTGGAGAAGCTTTCCACAATGATGTCGTCTCATGTACCTATTTTTGCTTTTGTTACTTGTGCCATATGCATTCAATTGCTGCCAACACCAATGTCATGAAGCCTATTTCCTATGTTTTCTTCTAGGAAATTTATAGTTTTGTGTCTTATCTTTTTAAGTCTCTAATCCCCATACAGTAGAATTTTTGCATGGGATAATATATGGATTTTATCTCATTCTGTTGCATGCAGATATTCAGTTTTTCTAACATATTTGTTGAAGATACTACCCTTTCCCCATTGTGCATTCTTGGCTCTCCTGTCAAAGATCAGATATTCTAGGCTCTCTGTTCAGTTACACTGGTCTGTATGTCTGTCTTTAGACTAGTGCCATACTCTTTTAATTACCATAGCTTTGTAGCATATCATGGAATCAAGAGGTGCAATGTCTCCAGATTTATTTTTTTCTCAAGATTGCTTCGGCTACTTGGGGTTTTTTTGTAGTTTTATATAGGTGATTGAGTTTTATAGATGAAGAAATATAGTCTCAGAGAATTTTGCCACGTTTAAACTCCTTTGCCAACCCAGATATCAAATCCAAGTCAGTCAGGCTTTTAACTATGTTCTGCTACTCTCCAGTGAAAAGGTATTAGTAAAGACAAGAAAATTGTTGCTATAACATCAAATGAATGCGTGTGATTTCTTAGACATTTCTCTCCCCATAGCTGTAAGTCATTATGGGTTTTAGTGATGTGTTGGGCTTGTAATACCCACTTTCTATCAAAATGGTTTTCTTTTCCTCACTGGCATGCTTATCTACTGGACTCACATCCTCTTTTTTGTTTTCACGTGTGAAAATATTAGAAGAAAACTCAAGTGTGGTCATCTGGACTGAGTGCATAATTATTAACTATTAACTTATTAATTATTGTCCTTTGGAGATTGTATAACATAGGCAAGCAAGTAACTACAGGAAATTCTCCTTTAGTGGTTCTTTTGTAACCCTAAAGTTTTTGCTCAGTTTATATCTATTGTATGATGGACAAGGACCAGAACATTTTAAAATAAGAAAAACACATATCTTAAACTTTTAAGGGGTATTAGATTTTGAATTACTGTTGAATTATAAGAAGAACAGTAGCCACTGGTAGAGATGCCAACATATTCAAGTCAAAGATCACTTGTGTGACAGTTCATGACTCATGAGTTTTCTAATAATTAGTCAAGAAGCCTTTAGTCTCCAGGCTCACAAGAAAAAGTATTTAATGAATGCAATTTATAGACCTAGGCCTACTTGTAGGTATCTTTCTTTAATTCTGGTTTCTTTTATATTCTGTATTCCAACAAAGCATGATTGGACTGGGATATTATAAGATTTATGGTGCTCTCCAGATTCATGGGATAAAATGAACTAAAGAGAATTAATCTTAGCCTTATTTCAAAATTCTTACTTATATTCTTCATTAAGATCAGTCAACTGAGCAAATTAAATTGTTATTGAATTTGTACAAACAAAATGGGATTATCTGCAGGGAGCAATTTCACATTGCCTAAAAAACTTTGTGCTTTTCAAAATTACCTTATTCATGTCCCATTTCTCACCTAGGGGTCATGTTCATGGAGAGCAGGGTCCTGAATTACCGAATCTAATGGCACCAGTCATAGCAACCTGAAGCTAGTCGTGGCTCAATGAGAGGTATGGATGTTGGTGATGACAGTTCAGTCAATCAGGCCCCTTTCAGTTGCAGGTGACAATAACCTATCTCAGGTAGCCAGGCAACAAAGGAAACGTTGGCTTATCTAACTGGCAAGGTCAAGGAGGAGGACTTGACTTAAGGGGTGTCTGGATCCAGGTCTAAGAGGACATCACGTCCATGCTGCCTCAGTTCCTCTCATTTCCTGCCATCTCTCTCCATCTCATGTTTTTTCTCTGTCGTTCTACTTCTCAGATTGTCCATGTGAATATAAAAAGGGTCACCAATACCTAGGAATCCCAAATGACAGAGAATTACTCTCTCTCTTTCCGGGAGCCATGTCCATTCCCCAAATCTACTCTTACTGCCCCTCTCTCAGTGAACTGTAGGTCCTTTGCTGAGGTAAAGGAGTCCAGACCATGGGATTGATGCCCACTCCCAAGTACATGCTGCAGATAGCAGGCTATTTCTAAAAGAATGGCTGATGGAAAGACAAATAACAGACATTCACTGCATGGTGTTGACAAGAAGAAAAAAAAGCACAAAAGAAGACAGAGGTATCATCACACGAAATAGAGAACTCACTTTACTGGCCATTATATTTATGTCTAAAAAATCAGCATGACATAAGTGACAAAAATGTGTCTGCAGGCCATGATACATTCCATGGGACATGAGAGCAGAGACTTGGGAAATGTTTTATCTCATTCTTAAAAGGTGTTTTAGATTCAGAGCACAAGGGGGCTCAATGAGGAGGGGAAGTGAGATGAAAAGAGGAACATAAGATGGGCTGTATCAAAACTCAGGCAGTGGGCAAGGCAACTTAGCTGTTATGTCCAAGGAGCTGTGGAGTGGAAATATGTTAGGAATACAGGAATTGGCAAAAGTAGGTTTACAGTTGTAGCACAAATAAATAGTTCAATAAGAATAAGTAAGAATATAATAGTAAACTCTGTGTTTTGTGTCCTCACAATGGTAATCCAAATTTTGCCAACCTCTGTTAAAATAAAGGATTTTCAGAGAGCACATAAAAAATTAGCAAGCGTCTGGTGTAGCAAAAAGAGAAATATGTGAATAAGGGTGATAAGAAGTATTCACTACTGTCACTTGTTACGTCATTGAACTGAGGTCTGAGCCTCCTGGCAGGCACTCAATGTGAAATCATTGTTCAATAATAATAAGAAGAAAATAGTAATGGAAGATGTAACACTTACATAGCACATGATCTATACCGGGCTCTGGCCCAAGAACCTTATATATATTCAAACATTTTGATGAGAAACACTAATTAAATTCTAGGTTGGAATTATCGACAATTTATTCTATTCCATAGCATGTGTTATTCTCATTTTTCAATGAGAAAGTGGGACTCCGAGAGTTTAAATTATACCCAAGATCCCACCAGTAGGAAGTGGTTAAATGGAGTTTGAGCTTATATTTTTCAGATTCTGAAGCCTTCCTGCTACACCCTCAGACCTCTCCCAAAGGCCCTGTGTGACTCTGGCCACACCCCTTGCATGCCTCTGACAGACACATTGACGCACCGTGTCTAATGCCTTGGTGCAGGTCTCTGGCCGTGTGCCTGTGTGTGCATATTTCCTGTAAGAGTCTGCAGCTGAACACCATTTTCACCAAGAGCCTAAATACAGCCTAAGCAATCTTAACAAATTTTTGCTATGCTCATCAAATATTGAATTCATAGAATGACACTTTTTGAGAAATGATTTAGTGAATAAAGTCCATAGAAGTTGGTGATGTGAGGATTTCTGGACCAGTTGTGCCCTGGAATTACAACCCTGGAGGTTCCCAGAAGGTAGAGCAAGTCCCACCCAAGGCTTTCCATGACACCATGGGTGCCTTGCTGTTGATGCATTAATTGTAATGATTCTTAGTTATTTATATATTTTGGTTAACAATGTGTGAAAGAACTAATGACAGTTTTGCAACTATTTATATGCAAGTGTATGTGAGTGTGGTGTTAAAATATTTTCTCATTGCTTATGTTATCTATATACTAAAGTACTCTGATCAAGAAGACAGAGTGGGTAAATGCTGTGCCCTCCTCCTTCCATGGCCACAACAAAGTTACAACTAAATTATAGAAAGAATGCCCTTGAGAACCACCTGCAGACTAGCTGATCAGAAGGACTATGAATAAGGATATAAAGAAAAAGCCATGGTAGGCTGATAGTGGCTGAGACATGTAATGTTCATGTCTCACCCCCATGGTGCATCAGTTCAAAATTGGGAGGGATATCTCAGTGGTGGAACTCCCCCTGAGGAACGAGGGTTCCCAGTGCAAGGAAGACGAGTCCCCATAACAACTGACTGTAAGAGCCAGCAGGAATTATGTCTGAGTGTGGTGGACGTTTGCTGGGAACCTAGGTGCTACATGTCCGGAAGGGTCTACAGTTAGACTCACTTACTCTCTCACAAAGTAACTTGCTCTGCCTCCAGAACAGAGGCAGCAGCTCACAAAGTGCCAGGGACATACTGGGAGAAACTGAATTGACTAGCTTTAGAGCAAGGGCTGGAGAGGCATCTCTCTCTTAGGGATGGAAGTGCTGGCAGGCGCCTTTGCTCCTTTGCTGAGTCCTCCTCCTACACAGCTGGCAGGCACAGGAAGGTGCCAAATCTGAGCTCTCCTTTAACCTGGCTAACACAGTTTGCCCATCCCTGGTAATATCCTGACCCCACCTTGCCTAAAACATAAACCTGGCTCAAGCTGATTCCAGTAGCTTTTCCACACAAGCAACCAGGCTCAGCTTGTGCTGAGGACTTTCCTAAAATCTCTCAAAGATCCACAAACCCAAAACGAGCAAAGGATGGCCTCACCATTCCCTGTATTAAGGAGCCCAATGCCCAAGACAAGTGATGACTAGTCTCAGCTTCTATTGTAGGTCTCGTCAGGAGGCCCCAAGGCCAGCAAAAGCTGTAGCTAGTATTGGCTTGGAAAGTAGTTTCAACTAAATAGCCACAAACCTGTTACAAGTGGAAGCTGGCCTCAGAGCACGTTGACAAACAGATTCCCAGGCCCAGCACAAGTAGCAGCCGGTCTCAGGTCACAGTGTAGCCAAATGTCATCAAACACAGCACAACTGCAGATCATGTTTTACCTCCTACCCGGCAGCCCCAAAAGAGACACAAATGTGGCTGAACTTGGCCTACACCAGAAGCCCTTCCAATTGGCTCCAGAACCATCACACCTACTAGCTAGCTTCAGACCACATCAGAGTACCACCCAATCACTTTCCTAAATACACCAGAAGGGCAGACTCAGCTGGCAGCAGAACCCTGCTACAGTGACTCGTTCTTCTGAGTCAGCCTACACACAACAGCTTGTCAGCTGTAGTCATGGCCAGCCCTCACAACCAGTCAGCCTGAGGGTCAGTGTTCCCTACTGATGGGCCAACAGCAATCAAGGCCTAAGAACAGAGAACACACACAACCCACACAAGGGACATAGAGCACACAGCTTAGGAGACTAGGAAGACTGCACCACTGAGCCCTACAGGATACCTACTAAGAAGGCCACTCTACCGAGACTGAGAACATGCTAGCTCTGCCTAATACATAGAAAAAAACATAGGGAGGCAGTCAAAATGGGGAGATAAATGACCATGTCCTAAGTGAAAGAACAGGACAAACTTCAGAAAAGGAACTAAATGAAATGGAGACAAGCAACCTACCAGATGCAGATATCAAAACACTAGTTACAAGGATGCTCAATGAACTTAGGGGAAGACTACAGGCACTTGGTGAGAACTTCAAAAAAGAGATGGAATCCATAAAACAGTACCAGTCAGAAATAATGAATAAGATAACTGAAATTAAGAATACGTTACTGGCAATCGACAACAGATTAGATGAAGCAGAGGACTGCATCAGGGATTTGATAGAAAACAGGAAATCAGAACAGTAAAAAAAAATAAATAAATATTGTTTAAGGGGCCTTTGGGAGAACATCAAGCATTCTAATAGTTATGTTGTATGGGGTACCGGAAAAAAGAGAGAGAGCAAAAGATTGAAAATCTATCTAAAGAAATAATGAGTGAAAAATGTTTAACCTAATAAGGAAAAGACATAGAATTTCAAGAAGTGCAGAGAGTCGCAAACATCATAAACCCAAAGGGGCTCACACCGAGACACATTATAATAAAATGGTGAAGGTTGAAAACAAGGAGAGAACTTTAAAGTAGCAAAAGAAGCTGTTAATTTCTTATAAAGGAGCTCCCAAAAGACTGTCAAATGATTTCTCAGCAAGAACTTTCCAAGCCAGAAGGGACCGGCACAAAATACTCAAAGTGATACAAAACAAAGCCCGGCAACAAAGATTACTTTACCTAGCAAGGCTACCATTTAGATTTGAAGGGGAGAAAAAGAGTTTCCAAAACAAGAAAAAGCTAAAGGAGTTCATCACCATTAAATGAGTCCCTTCTAATTAAAGGCACTTTTTAAATTAGAAAAACCAAAAATATGAATAAGAAAATATAGGAAAAAATATTCTCACTGACAAAAGTTAGTGTAAACTGTAAATCAACCAACTTTAAGGTCAGTACCAAGGCTAAAATGCAAAAATGGGAATTCCATGTGTAGTTATAACTTAAGGGATATAAATTAAGGAATATACACGCACACACATAAAAGAAGTAATAACTAATGAATTAAACATAAACATGGAGCAGATGAATAAAAATGGTAGTGTTTAGAATATGTTCAAACTTAAAAGACCATAAACTTAAAATAAAATGCTATAAACATTCCTTGATATATAGGAAGCATGTGGTAATCACAAACCAAAAATCAATGATATATAAAAGAAACACTGAGAAATAAATCCAAACACAGCACCATAGAAAGTCATCAACATACAAGAGAGCAAGAGAATAAGAAAGTAAGAAAGAACTACAAAATCAATGAGAAAACAATTAATAAAATGGTAATAACTACATGCTTTTTAATAATTACTTTAAATGTAAATGGACTAAATTCTCCAATCAAATGACATAGGTTGGCTGAATGGATTAAAACACAAGACCTGCACATATGTTACCTACAAGATATTCATTTCCAATCAAAAGACATACACAGACTGAAAGTAACTGGATTGAAAAATTATTTCATGCAAATGGGAATAAAAGAAGTTGTAGTAGCAATACTTATATCACATAAAATAAACTTTAAAACAAGAACTGTAATAAGAGAAAAATAAGGGCATTTCATAATGATAAACATATCAATCTAACAAAAGGATATAACTTTTATAACCATCTATACACCCAATGTAGGAACACTTATGTAAAGAAAATATCAGTGCACATAAAAGGAGTGATCGACAGTATTACAGTAATAGTGGGGCTTTAACACCACATTGAAAATCAACATGGATATCGTGGCCTTAACTGACACCTTAGACTAGTGGCTTAATTGATATTTTTGGACATTTCACCCCAAAACAGCAGAATATTCATTTTTCTCAAGTGCGTATGGAATATTTTTCAGCATAGACCATATGTTAGGCTACAAAACAAGTCTCGATAAATTTAAGAAGCTTGAAATCATAGAAAGTATCTCCTATGATTATAGTGGTGTGACGTTAGAAATCAATTAGAAGTAAAGTAAAAGAACACAAACACATAGAGGTCAAATAACATGGTAGTAAAAAATGAATAGTTCAAAAATGAGACCGAGGGAGAAATCAAAATTCCTCAAGTGCTGACCAGTGTCGCTCAGTTGGTTAGGCATCATCCCGCAAAGTGGAGGCTTGCCATTTGAGTTCCCAGTCAGAACACGCACCTGAGTTATGGCTTCAGCCACCAGCTGGAGTACATAAAGAGGCAACCAACCACTTTTTCTTTTTGACTTTGAAGTTTCTCTTCCTATATTTCTTCCTCCCTCTCCCTCTCTCTAAAAATAAATAAGTAAATCTTTAAAAATACTCCAAGAGAAATAAAATATACATTATACAAACAAAATATATGAGACATAGCTCAGGAAGTTCTGAGAGAAATTCATAGCAACATAGGCCTACCTCAAGAAACAACAAAATAATGTCAAATAAGCAATCTAATCTTACACCTAAAGGAACTAGAAAAAGAACAACAAATGCCATGGTGAGTAGAAGAAAGAAAATAATACAGATCAGAGTGAAAATAAGCAAAATAGAGCCTTAGCAATACAGGAATCAATGAAAACAAGAGCTGGTGAGCTGGTTCTTTGAAAAGATAAACAAAATTGATAAACCTTTAGCCAGACTTATCAAGAAAAAGAGAGTGAGTACCCAAATAAATAAAATCAGAAATGAAAGAAATGAAGTGACAACCAACACTACAGAAATACAAAGGATTATAGGGAAATACTATGAATAATTATATGCCAAGAAATTGGACAACCTGGAAGAAATGGATAACTTCCTAGAAACATACAAGGGAGAACCCCCCCCCCGCAAAAAAAAAAAAAAAAACAGAATTATCTTGTAGAGGGCAGTTCTCTTAAAGTACAGGCTTTCCCCACTAGATGAGTATTTTAGGAACCCATCCATATCAGTGTACCAGCTGGTGTTGTTGTGAGAGGCTGCATTTGGCTTCAGTACATTTTTTGGAGACTCTTTCAACATGGGTGCCCATTTCAGTATGAGTGATTTACGAGTGCACCTGCCCACACCACACTGAGTGTTCAGCAGTTTCTGACCAAAAATGGCACAACTCCCATGCCCCACTCTCTCTATTCAACCAGTCTTGCCCTGAGCAACTTGTTTTGTTTCCCCAGGTGAATAAACTCCTCAAGAAAAATGTTTTGCCAGTGTAGAGGAGGTGACACAAAGAATGGCAGAAGCGATAAAAGGCATCCAACTGTTTTGAGCAATGGAAAAAAAACGTCTTGATAGGTGTATTGCATCAAACGGAGAGTGCTTTGAAAGTGACTGAAGTTTAAACATGTGAGAATAAACACACAATTTTTTATAAATAAATTCTGTCTTTTGGGGGATAACCCCTTCTATAATCCTCCAAGCCTGAATTAGAAAAAAACAATCTGAAAAGACCAATAACGACTAACAAAATTGAATCTGTAATTGGAAAACTCTCCCCAAACAAAAGTTTTAGACCAGATGGCTTTACAGGTGAATCTTATGAGATGTTCAAGGAAGAACTAATACCTATCCTCAAACTATTACAAAAAATTGAAGAGAAGAGAAGTATCCTCCACTTAACTTATTAGGCGAACATTACTGATACAAAAACCAAATACATTCCAAAAACTTATAGGCCAATATCTCTGATGAACATATATGCAAAAATTCTCGAGAAAATATTAGCAAACCAAACTTAGAAATACATTAATAAGATCATATACCATGAGCAGGTGGGATTTAGTCCTGAGATGCAAAGTTGGTTCATTATCCACAAATTAATTAACATGATACACCACTTACACAAAATGAAAAAGGACTCTCAGCCAATGTGGAGGCATAGGTAGATACACTTTGCCTCCTTACACAACCAAAAGAAGGACAACAACAAATTTAAAAATGAAAAATGACCAGAAAATCAAACTGTATGGAAGTCTGACAACCACGGAAGACTTCCAAACTGTATGGAAATCTTTAACCACAGAGTTAAAGAAGAAACATTCATCCAGACTAGTAGGGGGTGGTGGTGATGGGCAGCCAGGGCAGAGAGGACACCTGGCAAGGCAGGGGTTGGCAGAGTGGGTGGTCCTACATTTGCATGTGAGTAAAGTGAAAGGAACAACTAGGGAGCGAGACAGACCACGCAACCCAGGGTTCCAGCATGAGGAAATAAAGCCTCAAAACCTCTGACTGAAAAAACCCTGTGGGGGTTGAGGAGAAACTCCCAGCCTCACAGGAAAGATCACTGGAGAGACTCACAGGGTCCTAGAATGCACACAAACACACCCACCCATGAATCAGCACCAGAAGGGCCCAATTTGCTTGTGGACAGTGGAGAAAGTGATTGAAAGCTGGATGAGAGCTGAGCAAGCAGCAGTGTTCCCTCTTGGACTGCTCCCTCACTGGCAGTGCCACAAAGCAGTGATGCAGGTTGCCTCACCCTGGTGAATACCTAAGACTCCACCCTTTGCTATGTAACAGGTGTGCCAAGACCAAAAAAATATGGTCCAAATGAAAGAAGAGATCAAAGTTCCAGAAGAAATAAAACTAAGTGATGAAGAGACAGCCAACCTATCAGAGGCACAATTCAAAACACTGGTAATCATGATGCTCACAGAAATGGTTGAGTATGGTCACAAATTAAAGAAAAAAAGTGAAGGCTATGCAAAGTGAAATAAAGAAAAAGATACAGGGAACCAATAGTGAAGAGAAGGAAATTGGGACTCAAATCAGTGATTTGGAGCAGGAGGAAGAAATAACCATTCAACCACAACATAATGAAGAAACAGGGATTCAAAAAAATGAAGAGAGGCTTAGGAACATCTGGGACAAATTTAAACATTCCAACATCCAAATCATAGGGGTGGCAGAAGGAGTAAAGGAAGAGCAAGAAATTGAGAACTTATTTGAAAAAAACAATGAAGGAAAACTTTCCAAATCTGGCAACAGTAATAGGCTTTCAGGAAATCCAGGAAGCTCAGAGTCCCAAAAAAGTTAGACCTGAGAAAGCACTCACCAAGGCACATCACAATTACATTAGCCAAGACTAAAGATAAGGAGAGAATCTTAAAAGCAGCAAGAGAAAAGGAGACAGTCACCTACAAAGGAGTTCCCATAAGACTCTCATCTGATTTCTCAAAAGAGATCTTACAGGCAAGAAGGAGTTAGAAAGAAATATTTGAAATCATGAAAGGCAAGGACCTACATCCAAGATTACTGTATCCAGTAAAGCTATCATTTAGAATGGAAGGACAGATAAAGTACTTCCCAGATAAGGTCGCATTAAAGGAGTTCATCATCACCAATCCATTATTATATGAAATGTTAAAGGGACTTATGTAAGAGAAAGAAGATGATCAAAAATACAAACAGTGAAATGACAACAAACTCACAATTATCAACATCCGAACCTTAAAAAACAAAAACAAACTAAGCAAACACTACAACAGGAAAAGATTCACAGAAATAGAGATGACTGGAGTGTTATCAGTGGGGAGGGGGAGAGGGGAAATGGGTCAATGGTACAGGGAATAAGAAGCATAAATGGCAGGTACAAAACAGACAGGAAGAGGTTAAAAATAGTATGGGAAATGCAGAAGTCAAAGAACTTATATGTATGACCCATGGACATGAAATAAGGTACAGGAATGATGGTGAGAAGTGGGGGCAGAGGGTGGAGGGGAATAAAGGGGAGAAAAAAATTGGACAACTTTAATAGCATAATCAATAATATATATTTAAAAATTGAATATAAAAATAAATTCTCAAAAGCAATAAACATTTGGGATTTCAGTTGAAAAAATGAAAAAAAAGTCATATGATTATATCAATAAATGCAGATAAAAGCCTTTGACAAAATTTAACACTTATTTATCATAAAAACTCTCAGCAAAGGGAGAAAAGAGGGAACATACTTCAATGAATACACTAGAAGGAATCAACAGTAGGTTAGATGAAACAGATCAAATCCGCAGTTTGGAAAATAAGATAGTGGAAAACACTCAATGAGAACAACAAAAAGCAAAAATGAGGATGTTTTAAAGGTCCTCTGGGACAAGCACAACAACATCCACATTACGGGGTACCAAAAGGAGAAATTTGAGAGCAAGGGATTCAGAAACTATATGAAGAGATAATGACAGAAAATTTTCCTACCCTGTTGGAGGAAAAAAAAACACACACACAAGTTCAGGAAGTGCAGATAGTTCCAAACAAGATGCACCGAAAAATCCCACAGCAAGGGACATCATAATTAAAATGCAAAAGGTTAAAGACAAAGAGAGAATCTTAAAAGCACCAAGAGAAAAGCAGTTAGTTACCTACTAGAAAGCTCCCATAAGACTGTCAGCAGATTTCTCAACAGAAACTTTTCAGACTAGAAAGGATTGGCAAGAAACATTCAAAGTGATGCAAAGCAAGGGCATACAACCAAGACTACTCTACCCAGCAAGGCTATAATTTAAAATTCAATAAAAAATAAAGAGCTTTCCAAACAAGAAAAAGCTATAGGAGTTCATAAAAAACAAATCAGTACTACAAGAAATGTTAAAGGTCTTTTTTAAGAAAAAAGAGAGAAAATAGAGAGGAACGTAAATATAAATAATAAAATGTAAAAATACATAACTATCAGTAATCACTTTAAATGTAAACAGATTAAATGTTCCAATTAAGAGATGTAGAGTAGCTAAATTGGTAAGAAAACAAGACCCAAAGATATGCTGTGTACAAAAGACACAGTTCAAATCAAAAGACACACACAGACTGAAATGAAAGAGATGGAAAAATATATTTCATGCAAATGGAAACAAAATAAAGCTCATATAGAAATACTTATATCAGACAAAATAGACCTTAAAATACAGACTATAGAATAAGACACAAAGGAGGACATTGCATAATGATAACAAGATCAATCCAACAAGAGGAATTAAACTTTGTAAACATTTTTGTACCCAACATAAGAACACCTAAACATATAAAGCAAGTATTGATAGACAAAGAAGGAGTGATGACAGACATAGTAGGGGACTTTAACAACCCACTGACGTCAATGTATAGATCTCCCAGACAAAACTGAACAAGGAAACAGGGGTCTTAAATAACACATTAGAATTTAATTGATATTTTCAGAGTAATTCTTCCCAAAGTCACAGAATATACATTACTTTCTAGTGCACATGAAATATTTTCTAGGATAGACCACATGATAAGCCACAAAAAGAAATTTTAATAAATTTTAAGAAAATTGAAATCATATCAAGCATCTTCTTTGACCACAATGGTATGAAACCAAAAGGTAATTACCTAAAAAACACACACACATACAAGGAGGATAAAAAAAAAAAACCTGTTACTGAACAATTAATGGGTTAATAATGAGATCAAAGAAGAAATAAAAAATACCTTGAGACAAATGAAAAGAAAAACACAATCTAAATTCTATGGGACAAGTAAAAGCAGTCCCTAAAAGGCAAATTCATAACACTACAGGTCTACCTCAAGAAACAATATAAATCTCAAATAAACAATTTAAATTTACACCTAGAGAAACTAGAAAAAGAACAACTAAGGCCAAAGTGAGTAGAAGGAAATAATAAGGATTAGAGTAGAAATAAACAAAATATGGTTTAAAAAATAATTCAAGTGATCAGTAAAAATAAGTTCTGGTTCTTTGAAAAGATAAACGAGAATAATAAACCTTTAACTAGACTCATCAAGCAAAAGAGAGAGGATCCAAATAAAATCAGAAATGAAAGAGAAGTAACAATGGACTTCATTGATCTTAGTAATATTTTTTCTGATATATCTCTGGTCAAGGGAAACAAAAGAAAAACACACAAAGAAAACTACACCAAAGTAAAAAACCAAATGCACAGCAAAGGAACCATTAAAAAAAAAAAAAAACCCAAAGAGACAGTCTAATGAATAGAAAAAGGTATTTACCAATGATATATCCAATAAATAGTCAATATCCAAAATTTATTAAAAACTCATATAACTCAACACCAAAAAACCCCACTCCAATTAAAAAGTGAGCAGAGGATCTGAATAGACACTTTTCCAAAAGTGACATACTGATGTCCAATAGACATAGGAAAAGATGCTCAATTTCACTAATCATTACAAAAGTGCAAATTAAATCCACAATGAGATGTCACCTCCCACCTATCAGAATAGCCCTCACCAATAAATCAACAAACAGGTGCTGGTGAGGTTGTGGATAAAAGGAAACCCTCATGCATGGTGGGTGGGAATGCAAGTTTGTGCAGCCACTATGGAAAACGTTATGGAGGTTCCTCAAAAATTAGAAATTGAACTGCCTTGTGACCTGAATATTCTACTTCTGGGTATATATTTTGAAAGAATATATGCACCCATATGTTCATTGCAGCATTATTTACAGCATCCAAGACATAAAAACAACTTCAGTGCCCATCAATAGTTATGTAAATGTCTAATCATTATGTGGTACACCTGAAGCTAATGCAACGCAGCATGCCAACTGTAATTGAAAAACAAAAAGATTCTAAAAATATTTCTATGTATTAAAAATATCCAAACTGCTTTCATCAATTCAGAACAATCTGGTAAAATTTCTTCATGTTATCAAGATTAAGATCGCTGCCTTGTATACTGTTAGCAGGCATTACAAGGAATCAATTTGTTACTTCCTCTATCTGTGGTTTAAAGAGATAATATATTGTCAAGTAATTCACACATGTTTTCCCGTTACTCCTGGACGATGTTCCTCATCCCAGTGAAGCTTAAATGGCTGTATGGCCTTCAAGCCTAAGGCATGTGATAGGTAAATGCCTTGGGTTAGGCGTATAAAATGCAAATGGATATGCTTCACAAATCAAGTGGTATAATGATACACCAATGCTGGCTTAGTATCATATAAGCATCTAATATTTTCTCTTTTTTTACAATAACAGAAGGAAGGTTTTGTCTGATAACAGCATTATGTGGAAGTATATATGCTATATTTTTAGAAATATGGAAAATGTGGGGAAGCACAATTGTGCTACATTGAACGAATCAATCTCGGCCTGTCCTAGACTTCTCACATTTAAAGTAAGAGAATGAATTTGATATTTTTGCCTCTCTGAGAAGCAGCATCTTATAATAGGTCTCCCGTGTCTCTTAAAGTATGCGATGCAAAAAATAAGTCAAACAAAGGCAGAAGATTTTCTAACTCTTTTTTCTCTCTTTTCTCTCCAGACTATGTCAAAGAGTCACGATGACCTTGCACAATAACAGTACAACTTCGCCTTTGTTTCCAAACATCAGCTCTTTCTGGATACCTGGCTCCCCAGATTCAGGGCTGCCCCCAGGAACAGGCACCCATTTTGGCAGTCACAACAATTCTCGAGCAGCTGGGAATTTCTCTGTTCCAAATGGCACCATCAGTGACCCTCTGGGAGGTCATACCATCTGGCAGGTGGTCTTCATTGCATTCTTAACGGGCATCCTGGCCCTGGTGACCATCATTGGCAATATCTTAGTAATAGTGGCATTTAAGGTCAACAAGCAACTGAAGACAGTGAATAACTACTTCCTCTTAAGCCTTGCCTGTGCCGATCTGATTATTGGGGTCATTTCAATGAATCTGTTTACTACCTACATCATCATGAATCGATGGGCTTTAGGGAACTTGGCCTGTGACCTCTGGCTCTCCATTGACTATGTGGCTAGCAATGCATCAGTTATGAATCTGCTGGTGATTAGCTTTGACAGGTACTTCTCCATCACAAGGCCACTCACATACAGAGCCAAAAGAACAACAAAAAGAGCTGGTGTGATGATAGGCCTGGCGTGGGTCATCTCCTTTGTCCTCTGGGCTCCTGCCATCTTGTTCTGGCAGTACTTCGTTGGGAAGAGAACTGTGCCTCCAGGGGAGTGCTTCATTCAGTTCCTCAGTGAGCCCACCATTACCTTTGGCACAGCCATTGCTGCCTTTTATATGCCTGTCACCATTATGACAATTTTATACTGGAGGATCTATAAGGAAACTGAAAAACGTACCAAAGAGCTTGCCGGGCTACAAGCCTCTGGGACAGAAGCAGAGGCAGAAAACTTTGTCCAACCCACAGGCAGTTCTCGAAGCTGCAGTAGCTATGAGCTTCAACAGCAAAGCATCAAACGCTCAGCCAGGAGAAAGTGCGGCTGCTGCAACTTCTGGTTCCCCACCAAGAGCTGGAAGCCCAGTGCTGAGCACATAGACCAAGACCACAGCAGCAGTGACAGCTGGAATAACAACGATGCTGCTGCCTCCCTGGAAAACTCTGCGTCCTCTGATGAGGAGGACATTGGCTCAGAGACAAGAGCCATTTACTCCATTGTGCTCAAACTTCCAGGTCACAGCACCATCCTCAACTCCACCAAATTACCCTCATCTGATAACCTGCAGGTGCCCGATGAAGAGCTGGGGACAGTGGACTTGGAGAAAAAGGCCAGCAAACTGCAGACCCAGAGGAGCATGGATGATGGAGGCAGTTTTCAAAAAAGCTTCTCCAAGCTGCCCATCCAGTTAGAGTCAGCCGTGGACACAGCCAAGACCTCTGACATCAACTCCTCGGTAGGTAAGACCACGGCCACTCTACCTCTGTCCTTCAAGGAAGCCACCCTGGCCAAGAGGTTTGCTCTGAAGACCAGAAGTCAGATCACTAAGCGAAAACGGATGTCACTCATCAAGGAGAAGAAAGCAGCCCAGACCCTCAGCGCCATCTTGCTTGCCTTCATCATCACATGGACCCCCTACAATATTATGGTTCTGGTGAACACCTTTTGTGACAGCTGTATTCCCAAAACCTATTGGAATCTGGGCTACTGGCTGTGCTACATCAACAGCACCGTGAACCCCGTGTGCTATGCTCTGTGTAACAAAACATTCAGAACCACTTTCAAGATGCTGCTGCTATGCCAATGTGACAAAAGGAAGAGACGCAAGCAGCAGTACCAGCAAAGACAGTCGGTGATTTTTCACAAGCGCGTGCCTGAGCAGGACTTGTAGAATGAGGTGTTGTCAATAGCCGTGACCAAATGCACACATCAACCCACAAACCTTAGCAGGGAGTCAGGAGGAATGGGTGATTTCTGGAGATGATAAAAATGTTCCTATCAGCCAGATGTGGAAGAAGCTGCCTGTTTACTGAACCATTGGATAAACCCATTTTAATATAAAAGGTCAGATAGCAATTCAGCAACTCAGCAAAAAAAACCCCATATTACTGAATATAAAGAAATTTATTCTGAAATAGACTTTAAGTGTTTTTTCTTAAAGAGGAAAAATTATTTCATAGCAGTTATACACCAAAATTGATCTGCATCATTCTTTTAATTTCCATTAGTTCAGGAATTTCAGATAAGCATAACTAGCTGCCCTAGATGCCACGTTTTTTACAAGGATCCCAAAAGTGCTGATTCAGATTCCTCTTGGAACAGGTCAGACTAATAAAATTGGCAGTTCTGAAATTATTTCATACATTGCTAAGTTGAACGTTCTTGTCCCAATAGAACTTTTTGTCTTCTCTTTGGCGTGTTGTTATACTCTATTTGCAGACTTGATTCTTACTTCCTGCAAAGTACTGTTTGGTGCAGTCCAAGTTTTGTACAAATAAAAATATATAAGTATATGTGTGTGTGTGTGTGTGTGAGCTCCACCTACACACACACAATGTATAATATAATGGGAATCACTTAACTGGCAAATTATTCCTACAATATATGCTTTCAGTACTTTGGTAACTGAAGTTCTCTAGGATCCTAACACAACATAAAAGTGAAATAAAACCTGTGTGGTGTTTTCAAAACCAGGGCTGTTTTAGACAAACCACCCTGGGGATACTCAGTGGAGAGCAGCCATGCCTTCCGGCAAGTCTGGGCAGAGTGGACCCCCTTGTAATCAAGGTCAGGCACCATGGCTTGACCAGACTCTGAGAGTAAACTATTATTTTGTTGATCTCCTCAACAGAGCTAAATCAAATTGGGCCCTCTGAGCTCAAAAAATAAACCACATCCGCAAGTGTGAATTTGATTGTTCATTTCCGAATGTGTCCAAAGAAAACTTCTGCTACCTAAACTGCTTACAACTCAATAGTAGTGTCATGTTTAAAAGTCCTACACAGCAATCCATATAGCAAAGCAAAAAGACGTTGTGAGGGGTGATGAAGAAGAACCTGGCGTTTAATTTCTTGCTACCTGGCATCTTCTAAATGAAAAACTTGCACCTCTGTTACTTAGCTCTGGCCAGTGCTTCCTGATCTTTATCTTGTGACTTTCACCTAGTAGGTGGGGCTTAGGAAGCGGCATGTCCTCTGAAGAAAGAATTACACTTTGAAAAATAATGCTTCAAATTGACTTTTTAAAAGTTTTTTAAAAATTATTTTATCTTGTTCTCTGAATTGACCAAAACACTAAATGTTCTATTTGGGGGAGGGGAGGGGTGCTGCTCTTCGTGTCATTTTTTTGCTGCTATAATTGTTGGGGTCCCTTCTTTTCCTTTAACCGGGGTTGTGTGGGGGGAGGAGGGAGGGGTGGGGGTGGCTGAGGAGCAATCTTACCTTGTACAGGGCCTCCATGATGGCCGGGGTCAGGGTAGAAGCTGCTTTTGTATTCAGTGTGAGCTGGTGTTTGCAGGTGACTTTGACAACAGTGGACCTGTGCTCAGTGGTGTCTGTGTTTCTGAACTATTTAATTTTGTGTTATGTTTATATGAAGAAATATTTATGCATACTTCACCAAGTGTCTATTTAATGTTGATAAATATTACTCTTCAGTCTTCTGCCATGATACCTTGAAAGTGATTCTTCAAGGTCCACTAGACCAATGAGAAGGGTACACTAAGCTTTCACATGGCTAAGAAGAAAAATGTCATTCTGTGGGCATCAACAAGTACCTAACTCTTTCTAGGTAATAAAAATTCAACTGTAACGTCAACATAAATGGTTAAAACCACTCTTTAGTTCAACTTGATGAGGACTGAACAAAGCGCTCTCCACCATTGTGTTTGCGATCACATGACAAGGGGAAAAAACAAATCGATGTAATTGAATGATTTTATTTGGCCCACATTTAACCAAAGAACAAGAAAAACTAGAAACTATTTTCTAATTGTATAGTAAACTACAGACTGTAATGTTACCCACTTGTGCAATGTCTAGTGAGCAAATGCATCTATATTTAATTACTCAAGTTGGCCTGACACTAATAAATATGTGAATGCTGATTCAAGTCTCCCCGTACTTCAGTAATTTTCATTATTTTCAAAGCTCTGAAACTGCCTCCATGTGAAAGGGCTGTTTCTTGTATTAAAAACAAGGTCAACAAATAGAGAGAATTAGATCTAAGAAATGGAGAAACCCTGAGCTTTGGAAGAACTGCAAAGGTTTATAACAATTCTTAAGCATGATTATCTCCCAATCCTTGCCCTTTTATGAGGCTAACAATGGCGGAGAAGAATCAAATCCAAGACTCCATTTCTTCTTCTCTGTTACTGGTTTAATCAGAGAATTGTTTTCACATTTCTTATGGATAAAAGTTGATTTAAAATACTATTGGCTGTGCTTATAGAAAGGTATGTTTAACTTTTAGATCATTTACAGAAAAGGAAAATAAGAAAAACCCAGTATATTGCATATGGACAGTTTAGAAGTAAAATTAAAGATGTAGTGTTTGTACCAGACATACTTGCTCCTGCATTTCTCAAAGGGCTGTCATCAGAAAAGATGAGCAGCATTTACAAAAGATTGAAGCGTCTTCATTCCCAAATGGGAAATCACACTATTTTATTCCAAATAAATCAGGTTTGAAAAGCTTTCATGATTATTTATTTTATTTAAAAGAGCAAAATAATCACACCTAAAATAAACCACACATGCACATGACCACCCCTCTCAACACACACACACACATCCTTTCTCCCATTCTGTATTCCCCAGGTTTTGTCAGATGGACTAGAGAAGTGAGCTGTCTGGGCCTCTCCTTCCCTTGGCTCTTCTTTCCACCACCTTCCTTTGGTCTCTCTGCTAGTTCTGTAAATGACCCTGAATCACTCATGCCTTAAATCCAGCCTTGACTCTCTAATTATGTCCCATTTCAGTTCACTCTTGCATGCAGAATGGTTCTGGAATGTGACAGGAAAAACAAACAAACAAGAAATCATAAGCATTAGAAGCTGACGTGGCTAAAGATCTAGAAGGCAGACCCACCTTCCCTGTCAACACTCCTGTAACGCAGATGGCCAAGTTCATTGCTCTGGAGGCTGACAACCCTTTGTGTACTGATTATGAGAAGCAGGAGAGGGGAGCTCTGATGCCATAGGGCTGCATCAGGATGGACGAAGAAAGCCAAGGCTCAGGCCCAGGGAGAAGCATGGTGTAGACAGTAGTGACACAGATCAAGAGCCTGTGGATCATCCTCGGTGTCCTGTATGTATGTGGGCACAGATGATTCTCAGATGGGACATAACACTGTGGTATTGGACAGTCCGCCACAGCAGCTTCAAAAGACAGTATCACGGAAAAGCACTGAACTTAGAAGGAGGAGCCCTGTGTTCTTTGCCCAGTTCAGTCATCTGTAGTTACATGACCTCTGTCATACATGTCATTTTTTTTTAAATCTCTGGTTTGTCTCCTTATGCTTAAATGAAGCAACAACACTAAAGCATCTCCAATTTGCCCTCTTGTAGTAAAGAGGTCAAAATTGAGGCGTGGTGTTAAGTAAGCAACCACAGTGATAAATGTGTAAGGGCATATCTGCCGAAAACTTGAAATTTTCTAATTTCATGCAGTCATGTGCCAGTTAACAATGAAGTTTCATTCTGGAAAGTGTGTCATTTGGAGATTTAATTACTGTGTGAGCATCCCAGAGGCACTTACTCACACCCAGATGGGACAACCTACTGCACGCCTGGACCACATGCAGCCTGTTGCTCCTGGGCTGCAAGACTGTGTAGCTGTTACTGTGCTGATCACTGTAGGCAATTCCAGCACAATGCTGTTTGTTTGTCTAAGTATATCTGAACACATGAAAGGGACAGTGGATAATGTATTGGGATGCCATCTGTGTACTCAAAATTGAGGTGCTGGGATTGAGAAGGAATTTATTGTCAAGCCCCATAGATAATGCTTCCATCAGAGAAAAACTTCCCCAGGACCACAAATGCTTCCATTTGTTAGAAGAACTTCAGCTCCATTATAATCTTATGAGACTGCCACTGTAAATGGAGTCCACTGTTCACATTGCTATATGGTGTGTGACTCTATCTTCATCAGATTCATTTACTTATTACATTTCAATACAACAAAATCTAAGGAGTTATCACGTCTTGTGAGTAAATTTGGAATTGTATTGTTTAAACTACCATTTCAGCCCTGGCCAGCTGGCTCAGGTGGTTGGAACATTGTCTTGTGTTCCAAAAGGTTGAGGGTTGGATGTCAGGTCAGGGCACATAGAGAAGACAACCTATAGATGTTTCTCTCTCACATGGCTGTTTCTCTCTTTCTCCCTTCCCCTCTCTCTAATATTGGTGAACGTGTCCTCAGGTAACAATTAAGGAAATGAGAAATAAAATAAAATAAATTAAATTAAAAAATATTACTTCAGTCCAGGCCCATCTGAGGGCCCACAACCTAACAAATAGTCACTGGGTAGTGGGTGTTTGTTTTGGTTTTGCGATCTTCTTTCCAATAATGGGACTGAAACCACAGAACGCAGCACCCAGTGAAGTTGTCCTTTTATAGCACCCCCCTTCTCCCATCACCTCCGATAAAAGAGTGTTTTTCTCAAATGTGTAACAAACATGGTTTGGTCAACAGTGTAGCTCCAGCCTGCAAGAGGTTTAAGGGCAATTTTACTACTTTTCTTCATAGATTGAAGTCAGGCTCTCTCTTCTTGTGTTTTCACAACACTATTTTGTAATTATTACGCTTATTCCATGATTAATGCTGTGTGAGTAATTACTCCAAACCTGAGAGAGGCTGGTTTCAGAGATAAGAATCTTCCTGCTCTGCAGAACTGGAGAGTTCCAATTTTCTTTTTCTGGCTTTAGTGTTACTTCCTGAGAAAGGAGAATCATGTGGACATAATAAAAATGAATGTGATCAAATTCATACAGTAATTATGCTAAAGCTAAGTTTGTAACTGCACGATGTTTTATTAACTGGCTCCAAAATTAGAAAACATTAGCATTATTATTAACTGGACATACATTATATTTACAGCTTCATGCATGGAGATGGACAGCACACTTGGACATATATGCAAGTGGACACACGAGAGCTTGAGTAGAACATCAGGCTTGTGGTCGCTCTAGTAAGAATCACAGAGACTTAGCACAGGTTTCTGACTGTACCACTCTGACCTTGGCTGGCTCTACCCGAACTGATCTCCTGGAGATATAAGATGGCTCATATCCCAGTCATAGTAGACATTCTACACAAAAGGTAAATGGAAAAGGATGCCAGGCCCTTCGTTACAGAGAAATATTAATAACACTTTCCTCACCCAAATTACAATCCAGTAATCCTATCTTAATTTACTAAAAAGATTACCCCCAGAATATTATTTTATCATTGTTTCTTTAAGTCCAATATACCAAACCTCCAACTATTTTTATACTGAATTCTGTGAGTCCCTTGATAATAAAAAGTATGTTTTATTTATCCTTTGGCTGGCATTCTTTATTAATTAATAAATATTTATCAGAATTATGTGCACATCAATGCCCATATTGCTACTGTAGTCAAGTGGTCATTGTACTGGGAAAGTAACTTAAAGGAAAATGGTTTATTAACCTGATAATAATCTAACAAAATATTACTAAGTCTCCAGGAGAAATCTTTTAAATAGATTTGAACTAGTGAATATAATTCAGAATACAGAAAGAAAAAATACACTCTCTCCTTGAGCCCTAGAAGTCAGAAATTTTTGCCAGATTGGTCAATTCTACCTGGTCTTTCCTGCTTGTCCCTCTAAGGGAGGTAGTGAGACTGGAGAGTGTATAAATGTAAGGTTTTATTTGGACAGGTGAAGGTGTGTAGTTTAGCTTAAAACACTCTTGCATTTAGTTTTGCTTGGCATGAAAGTCAGGAGAGAATTCATGCTGTTGTAAGAGCAGTTGCACGGGCATTCTGCCCCCTGAACACACAGCACTCCAGAAAAGCTTCTCTGGGGCTGTGCTTAGAGCTATGTGAAGGCAACATTTAGAGCAATGTTCTCTCCCTCTCTCCCTCTCTCTCTCTCAGTGCACACACACACACACACACACACTCACTCAAGAACTGTGTTTGGTCCAGTGCTGAGGGATAATTAAAATGATCTTTGAAGTCGGTGAATAAGCACATTAATATTCCTTGTAAAAATGTCTATGCATTATCTATGCACTGTTCAGTGGTGCTCCCCTCCTTCTAATTCACCAGGGGGTGGGGAGACATGACTGCCCCAGAGAGATGGCTGCGTAAGGCGTGGGTCAGAATTGAATCTAAAATAGTGTCCCCATCTTTATTAAAGGTGTTTAATTTGACCTATTTTTATTTTCTAGTGGCCACCACATTCTCAGTAGTCTTTTTAGGTATGTCATATGACAATCTTATTCTTTTTCCTAAAATTAAGTCAATTGCCTGCACTTTAAAATAATGCCTGCAACTTGTGGTGGTACTACTATCCCCTAGGTTTAATCAGGAAATAAAACTATTAATAAGTAAGGTACTTTGTGTTTCTTTTAATCCAAGGTCTATAACAGAGCAGCAGGCTTTTATTGTATGAGAGGGTAGAGCACCTTGAAGGGATAACTCTGAGATATTGCTATTTGCATTGATAACTCTTTTTTCTCAAACACTAAAACTTCCTTTAACGACCAACATTGTTACTGTCATAACTCGAAATACTTAAATCATGTGTTTAGGGTCATATGTTTAGGAGACTGTATTAAGCATGTATAAACTGTCTTCTCACATAGTCTTATTTCCAAGAGTGTATGGAGAGAAATATTTATTACTAGATACATACATTGAAAGGGAGTTTTTTAATTTTCTTTTTTAAAGAAGTGCTTATTTTTGCTTTTATTAAAGTTGTCACTTGTAACTCTCACCCATCAGAAAATATTTTCCCAACTAAAACTAAAAAATCAAGCAGCATGTTATTGCATTGTCTTTAAAGTGACTGCAATTATAGGTAAAAATTGAACTTGCTACCAAGAGAGACTTTTTTTTTTCAGTGTCTTGTTGGCTACTTCATGGCTGATGTATTATGTCAAGCCTGCCATAGAATCCGAACACTGCCACTCTAGTGTAGGAACTTTTCAACTTTTGTTGTGCCAATAAGGGCAAGAAAGAGTTTTCTCAGTCTCTCTTTTTCCCTCTCTAATCCCACTCTCCATCTCAACATATATCAACAGCATTTATTGCCTTTTTGTTATTTTAAAGATTGTATTTATTTATTTATTTTCAGGGGAGGGGGGAGAAAAAGAAGGGAAGAAACGTCAATGTGTGGTTGCCTATCACCCCCCCCCCCAACTGGGGACCTAGTCTGCAACCCAGGCATGTGCCCTAGACTGGGAATCAAACCAGAGGCCCTTTAGTTCACAGGCCATCACTCAATCCACTGAGCCAACCAGCCAGAGCATGTTGCCTGTTTGTTTTAGTAATAGCTATTCTAGCAGGTGTGAGGTAACAACATCTCAATGATTTTTGATTTTCATTTCCCTGATGATAAGTGATGTTGAGCATCTTTTCATGCTCTTCTTGGCCATTTGTATGCCATCTTTGGGAAAAAAAATCTATTCAAATACTTTGCCAATGTTTTAATCTGATAGTTTTTTTTTTTGTTATTGAGTTGCCTGAGATCCTCATATGTTGTGGATATCAAAGGTACATAGTATATGATTTGCACATATTTTCTTACATTCTATTGATTGACTTCTCATTGTTGGTCATTTGTTTTGCTGTACAGAAGCTTGTTAGGTTGATATAGCACCACTTCCTGAGTTTTCCTTTGTTGATTGTATTTTTGGTGTTATATGCAAAAAATATCACCAAGACACATGTTAAGGAGCTTTTTCTACATGCTTTCTTCCAGGAGTTTTAAAGTTTCAGGTGTCATATTTATTTATTATGTGTTTATTATTTCTGTTTATTTTTATTGAATATTTTGACATAAAACATTGTATAAATTTAAGGGGTAGAATGTGTTAATACAGTTGTAATATGATTGTTATCACAGTAATATTTAGCACCTCTATCATATTACATAATTATAGTACAATATTGTCATATTTATTATATTTTACATTAGAATTCTATGGGTTATTTACTCCTTATTGCAAGTTTGCAACCTTAAACAACATCAATCTTAACTTGTGATATTGTGATTTATAAGAAATATAGCTGCTGAGTTCAGTCTTCTTGAGGGTGACTGTTCTGGAGGACTCTCGCTCTGCTGTGTGAAGCCCAGTGAAGGAATCAGGAGCTCCAGAGCCCTGCTACCCAGGCCTGAGTAATCATGTAGGTTGAAGATGGCAGCCAAGTAGGTGGAAGCTGAGTTCACTTGCTCTTGCCCCCAAAGTGGATTTCCAGCTGATCTTCTGATAATTAACCCCAACAATAAATGGAATCTTAGCTGATTGAAGTTTTGAAGCCAAGGAGTACAAAAGATGCTTGGTACCATCTGCCAGCAGGGCAGAGCAGCAAGGACCATCCCAGATGTAGCCAAACCTGAAGGACAGAGCCACACACTGTGGATCACTTGTAGCCTGGAGCAGGCTGCCTCCAGCTAGATGGGGATGGCATTTGACTGGCCAGAGTCAGATCCAAAAGGAGAGGGCTGCAGCCAAGCACTGGACTCTGCAGAGATGAATTCTACCTCATTCTTTTTCACTGTTTGCATGGTGTTTTCTTTTGAATATCTTTTTAATATGTTTCCTTTTTCTTCAATTTTGTTCCTATTAGTTCACTATCTTTTTTTTCTTTCAAATCTCATATTTTACTCTTTCCTTGTCTTACTTCATTTTTTCTTCTTCCTCCCCTTTCTTACTTTTAGTTTAAATTTTATTTTTTTTTCCCTTCTTTGCCTTGTTTCTATCACTCTTCTTGTTTCTCCTCACTTTATCCTCTCAAAATCATGTTCTTTCCTTTGGTAATCTCATGTTCTTTTTTTCTGTCTTATAATACTTTTTTCCTCTTTCCACCTTTGCTGATCTTTGTTAATTCATCATTGATATTTCTGTGGCTGTTGTTTTTCCTCAATTTTGTTTCTATTGTTTCACAAATTTTAACTATTATTTCTAATCTCATATTTTACTCTTCCTTTTTCTTGCTCCATTTTGCTTTCTTCCTCCCCTTCCTTATTTACATTTTAGATTTTATTTATTTTCCTTTCATTGTCTTGTTTCTCTTCTTTCCTCTTATTATTTCTCCTCCCCCTGCCCTCTCAAAACCATTTTTCTTTCCTTTAGTCATCTCATAATTCATTTTTACCTTTATTCTAATATTCTTATTCACTTTCTACCGTAATTATTCTATGCTCATTTGTAATTGATATTGCTGTTGTTATGGGTGTGTATTTTTGTTGGTGTGGCTTTTGTTTTCTATGTTGTTTTGTTTTGTTCTATCAGCATCTGTACAACAGCATAGGAGATCAAAGAGACTGCACCACTGAGTCCCACAGGACTGCTACCACAGAAGGCCACCCCACAAAGACAGGGAGTCAAAGCAGATCAATCTAATGTGTAGAAACAAACAAAAAGAGTCACCTAAAATGGGGAGACAAAGAAACAACCCACATTTGAAAGGAGATGAAACTGAAGCAAGCAATTTATCAGACATAGAGTTCAAAGTAATGGTCATAAGGATGTTCAAGGCACTTTGTGAGAACTACAAAGAACTTAGTGGGAACTACATCAGCATGAAAAAGACAACAAAACTATGGATAAGAACCAGGTGAAAATGAAGAATACAATATCTGAGTGAAAAATACACTGGAAGGGATTAAAAGCAGGCTAAATTAAGCAGAGGATTGAATCAGCAAGTTGGAAGACAAGGCAGAAAAAAGCACCTATTTAGAGCAAAAAAAAAAAAAAGAAAAGAAGACTAAAAAAGAATGAAGATAGTTTAAGAGAGCTGCAGGGAAACATGAAGCATAGCAGGGCTACCAGGAAAAGAAGAAAATGAGCAAGGCATAGAAAATCTGTTTGAAAAAAAATAATGACAGAAAACATCCTTAACTCGGTGAGGGAAAAATTCATACAAGTTCAGGAAGCACAGAGAATCCTAATCAAAATGACCCCAAAGTGGCCCTCTCCAAGACACATTATAATAAAAATGGCAAAATTCAAAGAGACAATCTTAAAGGCAGCACAGGAGAAACAGCTATAACATTACAAGGGAGCTCCAATAAGACTATCAGCTGATTTCTCAACACACACTACAATCCAGAAGAGATCCATAAGAAATAATCCAAGTAATGAAAAACAAGGACCTGAAACCAAGACTACTCTATGCAGCAAGACTCTCATTCAAAAAGGAAGGAGAAATAAAAAACTTTCCAGACCAAAAAATAATGGCTAAAACAGTACAGCTCCACCAAACCAGCATTTCAAAAGTTGCTAAAGGGACTGCTTTAAGAACAAGAAGAAGGAAAGAGAGAGAGAATGAGAGAGAAGAACACAGGTATAAAGGGGGAAGATGGCAATGAATAAGTACCTATCAATACTAACCTGAAATATAAATGGATTAAATACTCTAGTCAAAAGACATAGGGTAGCTGTGTCTTCTGGAAGAAAACAGTACCAATGTATGTGCTGTCTACAAGAGACCCGCCTGAGAACAGAAGATTCCCACAGGCTGAAAGTGAAGGGATGGGAAAAAATATTCCATGCAAATGGACATGAAAAAAAATCTGGTGTAGCAATACTTATATCAGACAAAATAAACTTCAAAACAAAAGGCCATAGCAAGAGACAAAGAAGGTAACTGCATAATACTTTAGGGAGTAACCAACAAGGGGACATAACCCTTGTAAACATATATGCACCCAATATAGGAGCACATAAATACATAGGAAAATTCTAAAGGACTTTAAGAAAGAGATTGACAGCAATACAGTCAGTTAGAGGATTTTAACACCCACTGTCAACAAGGGATAGATCTTCCAAACAAAAAAATCAACAAGGATATTGTGGCATTATGACACTCTAGATCAAATAGACTTTATTGATATATACAGAACATTTCACCCAAAGATGCAAAATAAACACTCTTTTCAAATGCACATGAATCATTTTCAAAGCTAGACCACATGGTAGGACACAAAATTAGCCTCAAAAATTCAAGAAATTTGAAATAATATCAAGCATCTTCTTGGATAACAATGGATTGAAACAAGAAACCAACCTCAAGAAAAAATAACTCAAATTTATTGAAATGACACTGTGAGTAGGAATGCAGACTGGTATAGCCATTGTGGAAAACAATATGGAATTTCCTCAGAAAAATAAAAATGGAACTGCCTTTTGACCCAGCAATTCCACTGCTGGGATTATACCCTAAGAATCCTGAAACATCAATTTGAAAGAACCTATGCACCATAATGTTCATACAGCATTATTTACAATAGCCAAGTGCTAGAAACAGACTAAGTGTCCATCAGTAAATGAATGGATCAAAAAAAACTGTAGTACATTTGCACAATGGAAGAAAGAAAGGAAGAAAGAACTCACAGAAGAAAGAAAGAACAAACTCCTACCTTTTCTGAGAGCAAGGATAGAACTGGAGAGCATTATGCTAAGTGAAATAACCCAGGCTATGAAAGACACATACCATATGATCTCACCTCTAAGTGGAACCTAATCAACAAAACAGGTGAGCAAAATAGAACCAGAGACATGAATATAAAGAACAAACTGACAGTCACCAGAGGGGAGAAGAGAGGATGATAAAAGGGGGAAGAATGGGAAGGGTCAAGGTACATGTATAAAGGACCCATGCACAAAGTCAACAGGAGATGATTAACACATTCAACAGAGAATGATTAACACATTCTTTGAATGTGGGAGATGGATGTGGGTAGGGCAGGGGAGAATAATGGGGGGAAGTGGGGACAACTGTAATTGAACAACAATGAAAAGCAAAAAAAGGAAAGGTAAAATAAAGACATTTGCAGATTTAAAAAATTATAATTCAGAATTATATTCAAATAATTCTGAAACACCAATCCAAAAGAACCTAAGCACCCCAATGTTCATAGCAGTACAATTTACAACAGCCAAGTACTGGAAGCAACCTAAGTGCCCATCAGCAAACGAGTGGATCCAAAAACTATGGTATATTTACACAATGGAATTCTATGCAGCAGAGAGAAAGAAGGAGCTTATACCCTTTGCAACAGCATGGATGGAACTGGAGAGCATTATGCTAAGTGAAATAAGGCAGATGGTGAGGGACAAATACCATATGATCTCACCTTTAACTGGAACATAATCAACAAAAGAGAAAATCAAACAAAATATAACCAGAGACATTGAAGTTAAGAACAATATAACAATAGTCAGGGGGGAGTGGGGAGGGGACAGTGGGTAGAGGGGATTACAGGAACTACTATAAAGGACACATGGACAAAATCAAGGAGGAGGGTGGAGGTGGGGGAGGGAGGTAGGTTCAGCTTGGGTAGAGTGGAGGGATGGGGAGAAAAGGCATACAACTGTAATTGAATAACAATAAAAATTTAAAAAATATTCAAATAATGAAGGCTGAATAACAAGTTATTTAATAATAAATGGGTTAACAATGGGATCAAGGAAGAAATCAAAAAGTACCTGGAAACAAATGAAAATGAAAACACAAGAACCCAAAACCTATGGAACGCAGAGAAGGCAGTCCTGAGAGGGAAGTTCATAGCAACATAGGCTACATAAAGAAGACAGAAAAGTCTCAAATAAACAACCTAACCCTACATATAAAAGAACTAGAGGAACAAAAACAAACAAATCCCAAGTCAGTCAGTAGAAGGGAGGAAATAATCAACATCAGAGCAGAATTAAATAATATAAAGACTAAAAAACCAAATAATTCAGGGTTGGCTCTTAGAAAAGATAATCAAAATTAACAAATTTTTAACCAGACTCATCAAGAAAAAAATAGAGAAGACCCAGATAAATGAAATCAAGAATGAAAGAGAAGTAATAACTGATACCACAGAAATACATAGGATTTTAAGAA
Source organism: Desmodus rotundus (assembly GCF_022682495.2). Classification (NCBI taxonomy): domain Eukaryota; kingdom Metazoa; phylum Chordata; class Mammalia; order Chiroptera; family Phyllostomidae; genus Desmodus; species Desmodus rotundus. The sequence goes on along the minus strand of NC_071396.1, from coordinate 16,666,556 downwards.
ATTACTATGAACAATTTCATGCCAAGAAATTGGACAACCTGTACAAAATGAATAAATTTCTAGAAACATAAAATAATACAAAAGTAAATCAAGAATAACCAGAAAACCTGAGTACACCAATAGCAACCAGCAAAATTGAACCAGTAATCAAAAAAAAAAAATCATGACACACAAAACTCATTGATGAGACGGGTTCATGAGTGAAATTTACAGATGTTCAGAGAAGACCTAACACCCGTCCTTCTCAAACTACTTCAAAAAAATTCAAGAAGAGGGAAGACTCCCATAAAGAGGGTTTGTATATAGGGCCTGTAGTCAATGCAGGTAAGCGTCCCCAAATCTCACTTGGTAGGGCTTCAACTTAAGCTTGTTGAAACATGGCGCTACACCTTTCAGAGAATGAAAGGCAGGCAGAGAATGATTAACAGATTCTTTGAGATGTATTTTCCTCATAAACGTCATCAACATGCCCATTTCAAGTTACTTAATGCCGTGCATTTGCATTTTGTTGCTATGATGTGTTTCTCTGTATAAAAGAATATGTTGCTAAATACAGTGGACAAAAGGCTTCTTTCACAGGAATATCATTCTTTATAATGCCATTTTCAAGGGAAAAGTTGTCATACATGTTGTTGCTCAACAGCTCTGTGCTAAATTACTTGTTCTCCATGAAAAACAGAGGTTACCTTCATTTACAACACCATACTTAAGAGACTTGAATATAAACCTACCTTCTTTCAAATGAAACATTAATTTCTATCCTTCTCACTACAACTAACAACATTGACCCTGAACTGTACATTCAGATATACCTGCCATTCTGGTGATAAAAATATAAACAACAGTACACAAAGTGTAATGCAATAGTTCATTTCAGCTGTCATCTGAAACATACAGATAAACTTGACACTGCCACTACCTTTCTGTCTATTAATGTTCTCATGTTTGGAACTAACCGGAACTTTCACTTACTATCCATTCTCATTATGATGCTCTACCATTGAACTAACTTTAAATAAAAGGCTTTACATGAACATAGCCCTTGTTTTATTAAATGTTACTTGAGGCACTGTCACGTTCCTTAGAAGATAACTTGTTTTATCATCAGTACAAGCAACATTATTCATTATATAATGAGGAGGGTTGTATTTAGGAACTCTAGTCTCTCCTGTAAGTGTCCCAAATCTCACTCGTGAATTCAAATTAAGTGTGTTTGAACACTGCACTATAGCTTTCGGAGAATGAAAATTGGGCTGAAAAAGATAAGCAGACTCTTCGAGATGTATTTTGCTCATAAACTTCTGCAACATCCCCTTTGAACTGATTTAATTAAGTGCATTTGCAGTTCTTCACTACAATGTGTTTCTGTCTTTGAAACAATATGTTTCTCGATACAGTGGACAAAAGGCTTCTTTTACAAAAATATCAATACATATCAGGCCATTTTCAGGTATGGAGTTGTAATAAGGGTTGTTTCTTAATAGCTCTGTAGAGAATTTTTCATAACTTACTTGTTCTCCATGAAAAACAGTTTGCCCAGCTTTATAACACCATACTTAAGGGAATTGAGGTTAACCTTATCTGACTTCAAAAGACAAATTAATTTTTACTCTTCTCACTACTCTACAACTAAAAACTTTAACACAAAAGCATGGAAAAACATTTAACAATTATCACTGTCGAACTTGTTTCTGTCATGATACTCTTCCCAATATTAACTACTAAGACAACAGAACTATAGCTTTTGTGTAACTGTAGTTCCGATGACATGAGTAGAAATAACAGTGCACCAGAGCAATGCAGTAGTTAATTTGAGCTGTGTTCTAAAGCTTACAATGAAAACTCACTGTCAACAACATTCTCTTCTGTAGACCTAACAAAAAATTTAACTTCCAACCCATGCTCAATCCTATACTCTACCATTGAACTAAGGTTAAATAAAAGGTTTTACAAACATAGCTCTTGTTTTACCATAAGTTATTTCTGACACCAACAAATGTCTTTCAAAAGAACATGTTTTATCATGTGTAAAGTCAACATTGTTCATTTCATAATGAGGAAAATTTTATTCAGGCATTGTAGTCTCTACTGATGTGCTCCAAATCTCACTTGGTATAAATTAAACTTCAGCGTGTTCAAACACTGTGCCATAGCTTTCTGAGAAGGAAAGGTAGGCTGAGAGTGATCTGTAGATTCTTATACATGTATTTTCCTCATAAAATTAAGCAATTCCAGATTTCTAGTAATTTAATACAGTGCATTCTCATTTCTTCATGACAATGCATTTCTCTGGTTGAAACAATACCTTGCTCGATACAGTGGACAAAAGGCTTCTTTCACAACAATATCAATATTTATTGGTCCGTTTTCAGGTATAAAGTTTTTCCACAGATTGTTTTTTAATAGCTTAGTAGAGAACTTTTCATAACTTACTTGTTCTCCATGAAAACAAAGTTAACCTTGCTTTACAATGCCATACTTAAGAGACTTGAGGTTAACTTTATCTGACTTCAAACAATACATTAAATTCTACACTTCTGACTACTCTACAACCAACTTTAACACACACATCTAGAAAAACATAAGAGCAAACTTGAACAATTTTCATTAGCAACTTGTTTCTATAATGATATTCTTCCCAATATTAACTTTAAAGCCAACTGAACCACACACTTATGTGTAACTGCAGGTCCGATGACATGAACAGCAATAATCGCACTCCAAGTGCAATATAGTAATTGATTTTAGCTGTGTTCTAAAACCTACAATGGAAACTCATAGCACCTTCCTCTGTCTATTAACATGCACAGGTATAGAAATAACCAGAATTTTATCTTCTGATCCATGCTCAATCCTATACTGAACCATTGAACTATGTTAGGAACCACCCTGCCTGGTTTCAGAAGCTGTAACCCCCCGTGGCTAAGGCTGAGTAGAGACCTTGGGACCATAAGCCACTAAGGAGACAAAGCTTATCTCCCTGGCAAGGGTGCCACCTCTGCCCACTTTACTTTACCCTGCTTGGCTCTGAGCCTGACCAGTTAGCCAATGATGGGTAAGATTCTTCAAGGGAGGGATGACTTAAGACAGGCATGGTCATGAAAAAGGCCCACAGGGAAGGACTCGGGGGCTACAGAAAAAGGGGGTGATGGACCCTCACCTCTCAGCTTTGACATAGCCTGAGTCCTCATTCTGTCTGCAAGAAGTCTCCTAATCTCTTGGCTACCTTACTTCCCCTGCCTGATTTAAGCCTGAAACAACAACAGAGGGTGGTGCAGTCCTGTGCTGGAAAGGGCAGATTCCCCGGGGCGATCAGGCCTAAGAAAAGATGCATAAAATCCTGTGAGACCTGCTTTGTTTATACCCTCAATTTAAATGATAAGGGTCCAGGCCTGAAATGAGTTTGTTTCCCAAAGTCTTATAGCCCTTTAACTAACTGATCCTAACTCAGAATAAGCCCTCAGAGTTCTTCATATGTTATCTATTGTTTGATCCTTACTGCCTGACAATGATTAATGAGCTTTACCTGTATTCCTGTGCAAAATGAACCCAATAAAAGCCCACTGAGGAACAGGCTCTTGGTCCTTCTCCTTTGAGAGATTGGCCACCTTTCCTCCCTAAGCAGATCATGTCTTGGTAGACTTATTCTTATCCATGGCAGCTGGGGGACCCTGTGGGCGGAGCCCCCCCCCCAACAGAACTAAGCTTAAATAAATGGTTTTGCACAAACCATTGTTGTTACACAAGTCTTGTTTTATCAAACTTTACTTTTCTAATTTTTTATTGTTTTTCAAGTACAGTTGTCTCTATTTCTCCTCCTCCACTCCCCCTTCCCAACCCAGCCCCACCTCCCATCCTTGATCCCACCTCCTTCGACTTTGTCCCTGTGTCCTTTATGCATGTTCCTTGATGACCCTTCCTCTATTTTCCCCATTATCCCTCTCCTCCTGCCCCTCTGATTACATTCAGTCTGTTCTCTATTTCAATGTCTCTATTTATATTTTGCTTGCCTGTTTGTTTTGTTGATCAGGTTCTGCTTATAGGTGAGATCATATGATATTTGTCTGTCACCACCTGGCTTATTTCACTCAGCATAATGCTCTCCAAATCTATCCATGCTGTCACACTTGGAAGGAGCTTCTTCTTTCTTTCTGCTGCATAGTATTCCATTGTGTAAATGTACCATATTTTTGGATCCATTCATTTACAGATGGGCATTCAAGTTGCTTTCAACACTTGGCTATTGTAAATTGTGCTGCTATGAACATTGGGGTGCATAGGTTCTTTTGGATTGTTGTTTCAGGGATCTTAGTAGGTAATCCCAACAGTGGAATTGCTGGGTGAAAAGGAAGTTCCATTTTTAGTTTTCTGAGGAAATTCCATACTGTTTTCCACAGTGGCTGCAGCAGTCTGCATTCCCACCAACAGTGCACTAGGGTTCCCTTTTCTCCACAACCTTGCCAGCACTAGTCATTTGTTGATTTGGTTATGATGTCCATTCTGACTGCAGTGAAGTGGTATCTCATTGTAGTTTCAATTTCCATGTCTCTGATGGCTAGTGATGCTGAGCATCTTTTCATTTGTATCTGGGCCCTCTGTATGTCCTCCTTGGAGAAGTGTCTGTTCAAGTCCTTTGCCCATTTTTTTATTGGGTTGTTTGTCTTCCTGGCATGGAGTTGTGTGAGTTCTTTATATATTTTGGAGATCAGGCCCTTGTCTAAGGTATCATTGGCAAATATGTTTTCCCAAACTGTTGGTTCTCTTTTCATTTTAATGCTGTTTTCTTTAGCCCTGCAGAAGCTTTTTATTTTGATGAGGTACCATTTGTTTATTCTTTCCTTTATGCCCCTGGCTTTAGGGGACATATCAGTGAGGATGTTACTGTGTGGAATGTCTGAGATCTTCCTGCCAATGTTTTCCTCTAGGACTTTTATGGTGTTATGACTTATATTTAAGTCTTTTACCCACCTTGAATTTACTTTTGTGTATGGTGTAAGTTGGTGATCGAGTTTCATTTTTTTGCACGTAGCTGTCCAGATCTCCCAACACCATTTGTTGAAGAGGTTCCCCTCTCCAGGTTTGGGAGTTTTCTTTCATTATTTTTTCAAACAGGGTTTTTATCCCTTGCTCCTTTCCTTCTCCTTCTGGTATTCGTATGATTTGAATGTTGTTACATTTCATATTGTCTTGCAGTTCCCTTAAGCTATCCTCATATTTTTTGAGTATTTGTGCAGCTCCTCTACCTGGGTGTTTCTTTCTGCTTTGTCTTCCAACCCACTAATTTGGTCCTCTTCTTCATCCAGTTTGCTTGTGATTCCTTCTAGTGTATTTCTTATTTTAGAAATTGTATTCTTCATTTCTTCCTGGCCCTTGTTTATAAGTTCTATTTCCTTTTTTATACTGTTGTAGTTCCTCCTCAGTTCCCTTTAGTTGTCTATGAGTTCCTTGAGCATACTTCTCACCATTCTTTTGAATTCTATATCTGATAGTTTGCTTCCATTTCATTTAGCTCTTTTACTGGGGAGTCTTCCATTCCTTTTGATAGTGGGTTATTTCTTTCTCTCACCATTTTAGGTGACTCTTTTTGTTTTTGCAATTCCTGATACCCTGCTTTGCCAGCTGTCTTCATAGGGTAAACTTCTGTGGTAGGAATGCTGTGGAACTCAGTGGTACAGACCCTTTGGTCTCCTTGTCTGGATGCTCTAGAGTTGCCCTTTCTTCTGTTTGTGTGGGCTCTCTTTTTGTACTTGGGCTTTACCTGTTGGTGGGTTCTCATTTCCAGTATGTTTACTGCTATTCACAACTCCCACCTTGTCTTGTATGTGATCAGGGGCAGGATGAAGGTAAAACAGGGTAAGACCGTAGGAGAGTATTCTATGGGATTTAAAGTTCTAAGAAGTAGAGGACAGATAGGCAGTCCTTTGGAGAAGCACAGCAATAGCCATGATATTTCGCCCAACTAGCCACTTTTTACAAAAGGTGAAATAGAGATAAGACTCTTATTAGAAGGGGAAAAGGATGTGAGCTGACTTTGGAAAGAGTAGTGCTTATGTGAGGTTAGATGGTGAGACATAGTGAGAGTAAGGGGTGGGAACTTGGCATAGTATGTGAGAGAATAAAGTTAACCACAATAGTAATAAAGCTCAGGAAGACGGTGAAATGGATTAAGACCAGGGAGGGGTGCTGTGTGCCATTTGGAATAACAACAATATGATTAGAATGATATAACCCAAATAAAAAGAATAAAAAATAAAAGATCAAGAGTAGTGTGTTATTGGAATATAAGTGAAGTGAAAGGAGAAAATTAAAATGCAATAAGGGAGAGTTAAAGAAAACCAATCAAACAATGAAATCAAACAAAGAAAAAAAACCCCAAAAAGAGCTTAATGGAAAGAAGAGAAAAATAAATAAATAAAACAAAAAATAAAAATAAAATACAAGTTCTGAAGGATAGCAACGTGAAATGTGTCTCAGCTGTTGGTGTTCACCTTCAGACTTCTCTCTGGATCTGTCTTTGGCCTTCTCACAGCTCCAGGTCTTACTGTCTTTCACTTGAAAAAAAACTCTCTTGCTGACTTTAAACCTTTCAAGTGGGTTTTGCTGCTCTACCAGGATGCTGCAGGGGTTGGGGGCAGGGGTTGTGCTCCATTTTTTTTTTCTTTCCTGTAGTTCCTCGAGTATGGAGCTTGGTCTGGACTACAATATTCATGGGTGGCCAGTTTCAGGCCCACACCCTCAGAGCACTGTACAGCCCACACTGTCTATTGTGTATATGCCCTAATCCACCTTGTTGTGCAACCATTGATTAGCCTGTGAGGTGCACTGAGTGGGAGCAAATTGCACCCCTTCTTTTCCCTCTTTGTTGGCCTGGGTCTGGGTGCATACAAAGTCCCCCCTAGGCATTTAAGTTCCTGTTGAATTAAGTCTCTCTGTGTGCTGCTATGGTTCTGAGTCCTTGCTGTCCCCTTTGATCAATCTATGAGGTGCCCTGCATGGGAGCATGCCCCCCTCCTCCCTCTTCTCTGGCCAGGCTGCTTGCACCAGTGGTCCTTGCACAATGGCTGAGAGCCTTTTTTGAACGAATTCCCCTTGTTTGTGGCCAGCCATTCCTAACAAGCACCTGGCTTTCCATACAGACCAACTCTGACCAGTCCAGGGACTAACTGGGTCATGGCCAGTTGCAGAACATCTCTTCTCCCATCTCCAATTTGTCTGGTACTGTCCCAGATGTAACCACAGTCCCAGCCAGGATATACCACCAGCTGTGTGTTTCTTACTGCGTCTTTACCCCCCTCCCCAGCAACTTTAACCATCCAGGTCTCTCCTGGCATACGTGTGTGAACTCCCCGCATTGGGAATGGATGGAGCTGAAAAGTCATATTCACTAAACTGGCTCTCCTCCAAACCTGCCTAGGTAGCCACAATCCCCATGGCAGGGCCCAGGGACCCTGCCATAGGTCTACAAAACCTCTGTACTGTCTGTTTTTAAATGTATTCTGCAATCTTTGGATATGAAATTTCCTATCAGCTGGAATTCTGTTGGCTGTTCACTCTGTTCTACTGAACTTTCCTTTTGACACCATCAAATGTTTTACAAAAGAACCTATTTTGTCATGTGTAAAGGCAACGTTGTACACTGCATGATGAGGACAGTTTGTATTTACAAATTGTCGTGTCTGATGATAAGCGCTCCCAAATCTCACTTGGTGTGAATTAAACTTAAGCATGTCCAAACACTGCACTGTAGCTTTCTGAGAAGGAAAAACAGGCTGAGACTGATCAATAGATTCTTCTACATATATTTTCCTCATAAACTTAAGCAACTTCCAGATTTCAAGTAATTTAAGACAGTATTTTCCCATTTCTTCGCTACAATGCTTTTTTCTTGTTGAAACTGTATGTTGCTCAGTAGAGAGGACAAAAGGCTTCTTTCTCCAGAATATCAATATATGTCAGGACGTTGTCAGGTATACATTTGTTACTCAGGTTGTTTCTTAATAGCTCAGGAGAGAACTTTTCATAACTTACTTTGTTCTCCATGAAAAACAGCATTTACCCAACTCTACAACACCATGCTGAAAAGTCTTGAGTTCAACCTTATTTAACCTGAAAGAGATCTAAATTTCTATTCTTCTCAAACTCTACAAGTAACAACTTTAACACACAGTATAGGAAAACATAAGGGCAAACCCTAACAGTAATCCCTCTGCAACTTGTTGTTTCTGTCTCCATGTTCTTCCCAATATTAACTTCAGAGCTGACTGAACCATATGTTTTTGTGTAACTGCAGTTCCGATGAGAAGAACAAAATAGCAGTACACCCAGTGCAATGGAGTAATTGATTTTAGCCACGTTCTAAAGCTTACAATTAACTCACACTGCCAATACCTCCATCTTTCTATTAACATTCTCAAGTGTAGAAATAACCAGAATTTTATCTTTCAATCCATGCTCAATCCTATACTCTTCCAGTGAACAAAGCTTAAATAAATGGCTTTACACAAACATAGCTCATTTGATCAAACTTTCCTTTTGACATCATCAAACGTCTTCCAAAAGAACATGTTTCATCATGTGTAAAGTCTACTTTGTATATTAATTACATAATGAAGACAGTTTGTTGTTCCTGCACACTGTCTCCAAATTGGGAGGAAAAGACACTCTACCAATTTTCCCTCCATGTTAGAGGTAGATCAAACCTCAGGGCTAAAACAAAATATGGTTCATCCAGACTTCAGGCGGTATTCAGTTCTGGCCTGTAGGTCCTTGAGCAACAATTTGAAAACTTTAGGCCTCTCTTTTCTTTCTTTTTTAAAAATCTCTAACCCTTTCTTTTCTTATTTCTATAATCAGATATTTTGTTTCAGACTCACTGACACAATGCTACTCATACAGGCTACTCATAAAAGGAGATCGGTTGTTCCTCAGCTAACAAAATGCCTTAAAAACAATAATTGAATAATTTTCCCCATGACTAAACTCAAATTGTACTTTTATAGCTTATATTTTCTTTTCATCTTCTGTACACACCTCTCCCTTGAAAAACATCTCTAAAGTGCTCAGTGTTCCTTGGTGAGTTCCAGATGTTTATTCTTCTGCTTGTTCATTGTGATATGCCTACAATTATGTCCCTTTCTGTATCATTAATTGTGAAGATGACATCATGTTGTCCCTGAATGAAGCTTCCACATTGAGGGCTCTGCAGAAGGCATAATAAAGAAGTGTCCATGTAGTGTCCATGATACCAAACCTCACACACAGAATCATTTACATGACTACACACCTTTTTACCTATCTGACATTCAACAGCACCCAACTGTCCTGACTTTTCATTATGTGAGCACTGGGCAACTAACTCCATGCCACACAGTGACTCTGCCCATTACTAGATTGTGTCTTGGGGTTAACCCCTCATTTCCCTGAGCTTTAGCGTGTTTCCTTAAAATAGCTGTTGGTAGAAAGTTATTTTTGTATATTTGATTAATTGATTGCATCAACCGTCACAGATGCTTACCTGGTACTTGGTTTTGCAGCATATGCTGCTGGAGCTGCTGTGTGGTGGTCAGCTTTATACATTTCCTCTCACTCATGAAAAGCCTTCTGACTCCACCTTCACTTCCCTGTGGCCATTCTAAGTTTGAAAGCAAACTGCAAAAAAGTTTAAAATGCCATTTATCTGCTACTGCTTTTTGTTTTTGATATGGTACATTTAGGGATTTCTGGGACAGGAGAATTGCCCCAAGCCCACTCAGATATTTGGTATGATTTGGATGCAGTTCACTCATTCAACTCTGTGTCTGATACCCCTCATTCATGCAGGCCCTCCCAGAAACACTTACCATAACTCAGTAAAAAAAAGCAGACACAAATATTGCTATTCAGTTTTAGTCAAAGAATAAGGTAGCGAACTACACATCATTTGAAGTCTCTTGCACATATGTCGTACACGGTATTTTCTTAGCATCCTTTGTATCTAGAGGTATTTCCCAAATGTGGGCTTAAGTGATAAATCACAATAAATATTGGTTAGTGATCCTTGAGTCCAAAGAAAGGGCCTCAGTTTTTACAGTGCATGTGTTGGGGAAAAGATAATGGCATTATGGGTGATAATGGCCTGAAAGTACCCTAGATTTGGTCAAAACCTTTTCTAAAATTGTTGCCACTTTGTTCTTTTTCAATTTCAGCTGCAGGCCTTTTTCTTATGCCTTTTTGCCATCAGCTTCACCATCTTCATCCTGTGCCATACAGATGACCTGCAGATAGACTCTGAACTTCAGACCCACAGAGGCAGTTGTACTAACACTGGTGAGAGCCTCTTGCTCAGAGATGCCTAATTCTACCTTTCTTATTAATCTATGTAAGTTTCTTTTCCATACTATTTGAGGATAAGGATGGCTGGGGAAACACAGTTTCAGGTTGAAAAATTGGAAATGCCATGGAGTAGTGTTCTGACTTTAGTAGTTAAAATGCCTTTTACTTTCCTCACCTGTAAAACTGAGATGAAAAAAAGCATTTATTTCAAAGGGATGTTTTGATAGGTAAATGTGGTATGAGATCATTAAAGAACAATAACCTTGTTTTGAAATACTGTGTTTTAGACAATTAAAAAAATAGACTAACTTCAAACCAGGTTTGATTGATAGATATTTATAGGCCATTGCATTTAAAACTGCAGGGTATACATTTTTCTCTATTTTATACGGAAAACTTTCCAAGATAAATCTTGTACTAGGAAGAAAAACAATCCTCAATAAATTTTAAAAATTTAAAGTTATATAACCACATTTGGTTATATTAACCAAAATAATGGCAAGAAACTAAAAATCAAATAATAAAAATAAAACATAAACAAAGTATTTAGAGACTATAAAACATGCTACCAAACACCCAACAAATCAAAAATAAAGAAAAACAGAAAACCAACAACAATATTGAAACAAGTAAAAATGCAAACAATCTTAGAGAACCAGGATTTAGCAAAAGCTGTTATAAGGCAAAACTTTATAACTACCCAGTTTTAACTAAAGAGCAGAAAAAATTCAATAAAATCATTTGAAATTATTTCTCGATACATTACAAAAAGATGTAACAAGACAAAAAGTATGTTGAAGTAAAACGAAACAAAGATCAGTGACATAATAAAGTGGAAAAACAATATAAAGACTAATAAAACCAGTGGTTCCTTCTTTGAAATGATAAATTTGAAAAGCCTCTAAGAAGACCCCTCAAAAAGAAACACAAATAAGTAAAATCAGAAAAAAAGAATAACTACAATTGACATTACAAAAACACAAAGAATTGTTGAAGAATACCATTGATAATTATATACAACAAATTTGACAATGTAATAAAATGGACAATTTTTAAAGTATACACCATTTGTAGGCTAAACCAGAATTAATCACATAATCTGAACAAATGAATTACTAGCAACAAATATGAACCAGTAATCAAATAACAAAGGCAATCTATTCTTGGCTGGCAGGCTTCCCACAATTCCCAGCACCATCAGCTGTGTCATCGCTGTGACACCCAGTTCTTAATCCAAACCCACGAGGCACCTTCTCGCGGCCCACCAGCAAGAGTTCTTTCATCCCTTTCCTTCCCGCAATGTGTTTCCTGCATTCTTCCAAACTGCTAAGAGAGAGCTCTGCATGGCTGATCATCTTGCTTTCTTGTGTCCTAAGCCACATGGTTATGGAACCCCAAAACTTCATGGTTCCCCCAAAATCACATGGCTCCAACCTTCATGGCTGCCATGCCTGGATTTAAATCCTGGTGCAAATCTTCCTCTGCACCCCCATTTCTGACTCCTCCCACATTCAGCTACATCTGCCAGCATTCCCATATTTTTCCAACTTTACTGGGCTGCCTTAGCAAGTCTGGGCAGGCGTGGTCCTGTGGCATGGAGCCAAACATCTCCAAGCTCTCAGGCAGGTGCTGTAACCAGGGGGAGTTGCCTCCTAGTTAGGTCATGAGTCAAAGTTACTCCCATCTCCCTGGATCAAAGTATAGCCACAGTTACTTAACAATCTCTGAAACCAGTCAAAAGTTATACATATGTTAAATGACCATTCTTGTTGTTATTTGCAAAACTGCTGATATGCAAAATAACTCTCAATGGCTCTGCTCCATGTGTCCCATCCCCCAGTTCAGACTTGTGGGGGTGAGGACATCTATATGTTTTTAATATTCCCTGGACACCCCGAGTTCTGGACCCCGTTACAAATCTCTCTTTGGGTGGGGGGCTGGCTGCACCTTGTTACAACTTGACCTAAAAAGGCAATGGTTAACATACGAGCAGAGCCCCAATGTTGATGCACATAAAGTGCTTCCTGTGTGTTAGCCTTCAGAATTATTTATATGTGGCTTTGAGACCAGAAAAGACACTGGTGTTCCTTCCTGTCACGTACCAAACCCAATAAGCAGAGACAGGGATTGAATCTTTATGGGTGCTTTATTCAGATGGTCGATGATCTGAGAAGATGGTGGGTTCATATTGACAGACCTAGGCAGGCTTAGGAATCCACCTGCCAATCCCACCCAGGACAGACAGACGTTTGGATAAGATTGTGGTCAGCTTGTCTGGCACAACAGGATGCAGCAGTACCCAGAGGCTGACACGGGGTACAGAGAACAATGGTCAGCAGAAATGGTGCATGGCAACTAGCCCCAGCCAGTGACATCCTGACATCTCAACCCAGCAGCACAGAATGCCAATCAGACACTAACACCTCAGTCACCCCACCTGTGGTTTTTGCGCCTGAAAACCCCACCCCAAGGGTGATGGAGCAGAGTCTTAACCTCCCTTGGTTGGCTCCACTTTCCCCTTTTTCCTTGCTAATAAACCCTGCTCCTTACTTCACTGCATCCTTTGGTTTCTTGAGCCACTCTGACCTAACACATACCTTAACAGACCATCTTACATTTTCTTTCCAAGCCAGCATTTTTATGACAAAGAACAAAGCGCAGTGAAGAGTTTTGAAAGTCAGGGGAAGTTAGATTAAAAAAAATGCAGTATTCTTGCCCTGGGCAGTTAGCTGTTCCCAGGGGTGGGTGGTCATCTCTCCCTCCCTGGAACACAAAGTCCCAGATGCCTCCACTTGTCCCCAGGCGGTAATCTTTAGCAGTGCCCCAGGAGGTTGGCTCACTGTCCCAGGAGCCAGGATTGGCCGTATCTGTAGTTTCTGAAATAGCTTTAACATATGCATTACTTACTAGGGTTATAACTATTTACCTTAAACTAAAATTTTCCAAATCTTGAGTCCCCTATCAGTTTGTGGGTGAAAGAACCGAAGGCTGTCAGTAGAAAGAACCGAAGGCTGTTCTCTGTGTTGGATCAAATGTGTGTCCTTTATGAATTATTTGATGAAACCTCTGAGGTGCTAAATTTTATCATGTTGCTTCTAGTAAATATTGCATGGGAGATATGAGGTTCAAGAGGATACAAATATTCAGAGCAGGGACTGGGGGCCTCTAATCAGAGACAGTGGGTGTCCCAGTTGTAAAGATGAAAAATGCTGAGGCCAAAAACAAGACTCAGTCTGAGGAACAGGGGATGAGAATCTCCAATGTGCCTCACTGCAAAATTAGCTGATGAGGTGTCACCTGAGCAAGGTCAGTCTTCAGCCACAGTAGGAAGCTGCTAACACAGGTGTTCTTACACACTCCTGTTCTCAGGTTCTGTACTGTTGAAGGAAAAAGAGCTGAGTAAAAGACAATTACAGGGACAATGCCAGGGCTGGAATGTGATGGGAAAAATGTAGTAAGTTAAAAAAACAAAGAATTTTAATCAACCCTGATATTTGCTGGAAAGTAGGGAATATAGGCAGGAATGGAGGGGATTGGGGGGCAAAGGGAGGTATGTGGGTCTAGAATTGCCTTTGAGGCAGGGAATGGTGGGGTGCTGACCTCAATGGGAAGGCAGGGAGAGGTGGGTAAGAGAGAAGCAGGGCTGGTGTCAGTTAAAAACATGGAAGAGGTGGGCAGAGCTGGTATCAGTTTAAGTTTAGTTTTGTATATTATGTAAGAATGTACACAAGTTTTATTGCATGTATAAATTTTGTTTTTCTAAGACCAGTTTTTGAAGAGTCTGTCAATTCTGCAGTGTATATTTTTTATCTTTTTGCCCAAAATTTGGTTTTCTATACAAACAAGGGTTTGACTGTAGGCTCTCTGTTCTGTTCCCCTGATTTAAATGTCTGTGTTGTGCCAATATCTGACTGCTTTGATTTTTATAGCTTTACAGTATGGTTTAAGAACATGGAGTGTAACATGTCCAACTTTGTTCTTCTTCTCTAAGTTCATTTGGCGATTTAAAGGTCTTTTTGGCTTCATGTAAATGTTAAGATTGTTTTATTCGCTTTCAAGAAGAATGTCATTAGTAGTTTGATAGTGTTTAAACTGAACAAATTAATTCCTTTGGAAAGTATTGTACTTATAACAATTTAATCTTTCAAACATATAGGAATGATTTATCTTTCCATTTTTTGTGTTCTTTTCAATTTCTTTCTTCATTGTCCTATTATCTTGAGAGTACAGGTCTTTCACCTCTTTGTTTATGCTAATTCACAGGCATTTATTTCTTTTTCATGCAATTGTATGTGAGATTACTTTCTTTATTTCTCTTTTTATTGTTTATTAGTCTTTATGAACATGACAAATTTCTGCATACTCAATTTGTATTTAGCGTCTTAGTGAATTGCTTTATTAATTCTATTAATTTTGTTGGATGTTTAAGAAGTTCTATATAGAATATCATGTCATCTGCAAAAAGTGACAGTTTTAATTCTTTTTTATTTAGATGAATTTTATTTCTTTTATTCTATGATCATTATGTCTAAAAGTTTCATGACTATTTTGAATAAGAGTAATGAGAATGAATATGCTTGACCTGTTTTTGATCTTAATAATATAAGCTTTTATTTATTTCACAACTGAGTATTATATTAACTCTGAGGTTGTCATATATTGCCTTTATCAACCTGGGATACTTTTTTGTATATAGCTTTTTCAAGAGGTTTTTTAAATTAGCATTGCATATTGAATTTGTCAAATACTTTTCCTGAGCCTCTAGAATAATCATCTGGTTGTTATTTTTGGTTTGTTGATGTGATGAGTCACATTGGCTGGTCTTGGAGTTGAGACATTCTTGAATCGCTTGTGTAATTCACATGTGGTCGGGGTGTGTGGTCATTTAAATATACGATTAAATTTTGTTTGCTAGTATTGTGTTGAGAATTTTGGCATATATGTTTATCAAGAATACAGGCCTGTAATTCTCCTTCTTGGTAGCATCTTTCTATAGTTTTGATATTAAAGTAATGCTAGACTTATAAAATAAATTTGGAAGTGTACTTCTTCAATTTGTAGATTAGTTGAGAAGAATATGCATGAATTACTTTTTAAATATTTGGCAGAATTCCCCTGTGAAGTCATCTGAACCTGGGCTATTTTTGTTGGGTGTTTTGATTACTACTTCAATTTTGTTGCTAGTAATTTGTTCAGATTATGAGATTCTTCCTGGTTTAGCCTTCAAAGAGTGTATGACCTTAAAATTTTTCCATTTTCCTAAATTATACAATTAGTGGTATATAATTTTTCATGGTATCCTCCAATGATTTCCTTTGTTATTTGCTGTTAATTCTAGTTTCTCATTGTTTTTCTGATTTTGTTTATTTGTGCTTTCTCTCCTTACTTCTTGATGAGTGTTAGTAGAGGCTTTTCAAATTTGTTTATCTTTTCAAAGAACCAGCCAGTAGTTTCATTGTGGGGAACCATTCCAAGCATGGGAAATGTGGCTCAGCCCCCACTTGGAAAATCAGTGGGGAGCAAAGTAGGCGGGCAGGACCCACGTCCATGGATAAGTTCTCCAGTGGGAAATCAGGCCTGCATTGTACTTAGACTGCTATGAGACTTGCTCTTGCTAAAAAACTCCCTCACCCTGAATTGAGGAAGCAAATGTTTACTGAGTATCTTTATCTTCCCAGAATCTGGGCTAGACCCTCCAGGTATGGGACAAAGCCCTTTCGACCATTTCTCCTTTTACATTGCAAATATCCCCCTTTGATGTACTCAGTGACTTCCTCTCCTGTATCTGCAAAGATAACCACCCCCAACAAACCTATGAATAATAAATGAGGACCATCTTTGATGTAGGAGGCCTAGAAAAACAATAAAGCCTGTCCAGGCGGGGGTGAAGAGGTCTCTCTCTAACTTGGAGAGTGGCCACGTAGCCCCTTTTCCCCCACCGGATTTCTATAGTCCGTGTGTATGTGTGTTTGAATACTGAAACCTCAACAGCAGATCTTGCCGGCTGAGATCTGCATCAACTGGCACCCAGGAACAGGGACCCAGGGCTCCAAGCCGCAGTTGTGGTCAATACACCAACTTCGTGGGATTTGTGCGCAATAGCCCAGGTAAGGGCAGACGGCACCGAGCGCTTTTCGGTTATGCCGTAGGGTGTATTGGATTCAGGGGAAAAGGGGTTTCTTTCCAAGGTCGCCCTCTCTTGCGACCGCTTTACAACTACACTTTCTTCAGTAAGCAGTAGCTTTGCTCTTTCCTCCAACTAGGTCTAGGCGTGGGAGAAAGAGCAAAGACTTTTCTTTTAATCAGTTTTAAAAACAGCAACTAGTTACAGGGATATTTTAAACAAGCCGCGTCTTGCGGTCCTTTCGATTCTTGCCTTTTCAATCCGTCCACCTGCATAGGGAAAAGTGGATAGGAAATGAGTGTTTCGGTTTCAGCCAGACTCCAAAGATCGCTTTCTAGAAGAATTTAGTGTTAGTCACAGGTTTTGTATGAGAGCCTTTGGCATTCGCCAAGCTCCGAAGACAAAAGGCACTTCCTCCCCTCGGCCTGAGAAATCAGGTGTTCCCACGTTGAGTCGGAACCTTGCGAGGGTGTCTGGGATCAATTCCTGAGACGTGCAGGGGCCTTACAGGGACCTCCAACATCACCTAATCTAACTTCTGGTTCATCGGGGAAGCCCCTTCCTCGTGGTTCTAAATGCTTGGGGAGTACCCGAGACCCATAAGCAGGGTTAGGGCACTCAGAAAGTCTGGTGCCCCTCTCCCTGACGGTCTTCCACCAACAGCACATTTTGACCCACACTCTATCCCTTAACAGTTAACTAGTTAGGGTTCAGCGTATGTGACGTGATCTGAAAGGACAAGAATCGAAAGTTAAAAGCCTTTTTAATAGCAAGAATGGGCTCTGGTTTATCTATAAAGAGCAGGAGGTATACCTGCCAGTGTTAACAGCAGCTTCTCCAGGGAGCGGGTTATAAGGTAAAGGAACAGCATCTCATTCAGCTTTTATGAACTATAAAGGAATATTACCCTGCTTTTCCTGACAAAGGAACCTTAGATATAGAGGTTTGGGAAGAAGCAGGCGATAAGTTAAAATCTTTACAGGACAATGGTGTTTCTATTGGATCCCAAGACCTAGTAACTTGGGGCCTAGTTAAGACTGCCCTCATGCCCATGTGGGCTAAGAAACAGGAGCTAGTTACAGAGGAGGACAAGGAGTCTAGCTCAGAGGAGGAAGTTACGTGTAATGTAGTAGAAGAACCAGCTATGAAAGTTCTGCCTACAGCCCCACCGGCGGAGTAAAAAGACTGAAACTGGTTTTATAAATGCCGCATTTGCGGTGGGAGGAATTTCAGAAAAGATTTTTTTAATTGTTAAGGAATTTCTTTAAAAGTGGGAACAGGCTCTCTAAGGAACAAGAGCAATGTTTTAAGCTAATTCAGCAGCTTTTTAAGGCTGCTGAATGTCTCCCTAGTAAGGGATCTTTAAATTTATTTAGAAACAAGCTGGGCAGGAGTGGAAATAACAGGTGGTAAGATTCTAAGGTTAGTGTCTCACTCCCTCCCTTAGAGGATTTAATTTGAAAATACTGGTTTGCTTGAATTTTATCTTTGTTCTTGAATAGCTCAATCTCCCACATGGTCCAGTGGTTAGGATTTCTGGCCTTCACACAGGTAGGTGCCCGGCTAGCTCAGTTGGTAGAGCATGGGACTCTTAATCTCAGGGTCGTGGGTTTGAGCCCCATGTTTTACTCTTTAAAAATAAAAAAGGGGCAATTTTTCTGCCACCACTTGGAGCCCTCCAAGGAGGGTGAGAATCAGAGAATCAGACCTCTAGGATTAAACAGGAAAAGTGATAGAAAAAAGTTAAGGGACTGTTTCTTTATCATTCCCCTAGCAGAAAGGAACTGCAAGAGATTTGCCTTCTCAGTCCCAGTACTTAACAATCGTCAACCATTAGAGAGGTTTCAGTGGAAAGCCCTACTATCCGCTAACATTTTGTTCTTCAGCCTGTTTAGCCAGTACGGACTCAGTTTCCTCAAAGTGTAATTTATCATTGCATGGATGACACCGTAATTGCTACAGCCTCTCAAGAAGAGCTAAAGCAAGTTTACCTCTTTGTCACCTCAGTGGGACTAGTCGTAGCCCTGGAAAAGCATTATAGGCCTTGGAACCAGCGCGCGCATGCTCCCAGCGCTTCGCGGCCAGGTTTTTTCTGCCAAGGACGGGCGGGGGTGGAGGAGACATTGGTCCCCTTACCCTCCTTTGCCCACCTCGCCCAGCGCCAATGTGATCAGGAATTGCTAGGGCACCCTGGGGCTGCGGTTCCACGCAGCACCCAGCCTCCTCGGGCGCCTAGCAGCTGAGGCACAGTTTGCACATCCCCAATGGGGAGGCCCCAGCATGTTTAGTTTTAAAAAAGGGATTTCTATAACATTTACATTTCTATAACTGGAATGGGGACATTTCTCAACCCTGGAAAGGTGTGTAGTCTCTTAAATGTTTTGGTCCAAATGGGCAAATTGGATGAATTCAGCCTTACTTCCTCCCCGCCCCACTTAATTCCTGGGGCAGGGACCTCCTCACTCGGGAATGCACATCACCCTGTTCTCTGTGCTAACCCCAGAGGTTTGTGACCTCAAATAATTTGGTAAACAGAAGTTACTCACTACCCCCCAGATTTTAACCATGCTGGCAATATATACCTACAATTTTTTAAGTTGTAATGATAATTTAAAGTCACCCATAGACAAACGCCTTGGGCAAAACAGGCCTGCAGTCCCACACCCCTTGGTCTCATACAAAGACCCATTAGGGAAAGAAAATGGGAAGGCCCAGTTACTCTATTAACTTGGGGAAGAGGGTATGCTTGTTTTTTCCTCTCCAGAAGGACCTTTGGAGCTGCACTGAAGAGGGTGAAGCCATATCAGAAAAGGCTTCCCTGGCAGTGACCCACTTCCACCCCATTGGACTCTTCTGACCCAGGATTCTCCAAGCTGTGCATCACCCACCCTGAAGTGCAATTCCATCCAGTACTCCTGGAGTGATATTCAACATCACCTAGAAGGACTTTTTCTACCAATTTAAAAGGACAAATGGATAAATTACAACTAGAACTACATCAGCAGCTACAGGACATTAAACACCTAACTAACCAAGAGGTTTTCCAAACCCTCCGTGACAATCTTGACTGGCTAAACCCAAAAACTTAGTTTGATGGACTTAATCTGAGAATGTGGGTCTTTGGAGCCACTGGTTGCTTACTGATTATAATAATGCTCTGTGTACTGCGCTGCATTTACAAGCTATTTTCCCAGGGTCCTGTGAGAGACCAGCAAGTAGCGAGCTTTGTGGGATCTATAGCAGTCCTAAATAAAAACAAGGGGGGAGATGTGGGGAACCGTTCCAAGAGTGGGAAATGTGGCTCAGCCCCCACTTGGAAAACCAGTGGGGAGCGAAGTAGGCGGGCAGGACCCACGTCCATGGATAAGTTCTCCAGTGGGAAATCAGGCCTGCATTGTACTTAGACTGCTATGAGACTTGCTCTTGCTAAAAAACTCCCTCACCCTGAATTGAGGAAGCAAATGTTTACTGAGTATCTTTATCTTCCCAGAATCTGGGCTAGACCCCCCAGGTATGGGACAAAGCCCTTTCGACCATTTCTCCTTTTACATTGCAAATATCCCCCTTTGATGTACTCAGTGACTTCCTCTCCTGTGTCTGCAAAGATAACCACCCCAAACAAACCTATGAATAATAAATGAGGACCATCTTTGATGTAGGAGGCCTAGAAAAACAATAAAGCCTGTCCAGGCGGGGGTGAAGGGGTCTCTCTCTAACTTGGAGAGTGGCCACGTAGCCCCTTTTCCCCCACCGGATTTCTATAGTCCGTGTGTATGTGGGTTTGAATACTGAAACCTCAACAGCAGATCTTGCGGGACGAGATCTGCATCATTTCATGAGTTTTCTTTATAGATTTTCTACTTCATTTATTATGGCACTGATATTTTTTTATAGTTCAACTCATTTTTTGTTGTTTCTTTTCCTAGTGTACATAGAAATAAATTCAAATGGTTTTACTGATATTTTTCTGCTCTTTAGGTAGGACTGTTGGTTATAAAATTTCCTCTTTTAACAACATTTGCTAAATTTAGGTTTTCTAGGACTATGTTTGCACTTTATTTATTTAAATGTAGTTGTTGGTTTTCTCTTTGTGTCTCTTTATATCTACTGGATATTTAGTAGCATGTTGTTTAATCTCCAAATACTTGTGTTTGTTCATTTTTTAAATATTTGATTTCTAGAGTCTTACCACTATGGTGAGAAAATATTGTTCATAAAATTTGACATTGAATTTATTGAGTATTTTTATCCTTGTACAAGATCTATCTTGGAAAATATTTCACATAAACTAGAGAAAAAATATGTAACCTTCAGTTTTTGGAATCAACACTTTATAAATATCTATCAAATAACAGTGGTCTAGTGTTGCAGTTAAGTCTATTTTTTAATTAACTAAAACACAGTATTTTAAGATAAAAATTATTGTCCTTTAATCATTTCATACCACATTTAACTCTCAAAACGACACTTTGAGATAAGTGATTTTTTCACATTGGCATTCCAGATGAGGAGAGTATAAGGTATTTTCAGTCCTCCAGAGTCACAACACTTATCTGTGGCATATCCAAATTTACAACCAGAAACAGTCTGTTTCCCCAGCCATCCATGTCCTCTAGAAGTGTAGAAAGGCAACTCAAAGAGATTAAGGAGAAAGCTGGAATAGACTACTAGGGAGCTCGCAGAAAAGGGCTCTCTGCAGTGTTTGTACAATGGACTCTGTGGATCTGAACCTCACAGAGTCCAGATGCATGTCCTTCGTGTGGCACAGGATAAAGATGGTACAGTTGATGGCAAAAAGGCATGAAGGAAAGGCTAGCAGTTGAAATGGGAAAAAAAGTATTGGGAATTGGACAGGATTGGGCCAAATCCAGACTACTGCCAGGACTTTCTCACACACAATCCTATTCTCTTATTTGCAATGCACGTACTGTAAAACAAGGCTCAAATCACTAACCTATTTATATGGTCTTGTGATCCATTATTTAAATCCACATTTTAAAAAATGCCTGCACCTCCCAAGAATGCTATGAAAATACTTTCTGTGACATAAGTGGTTGAAACCTCAAATGATGTGTAATTTGACTGTCTGATTATATACCTAAAACTGAAGATCAATAGTTGTTTCTGCTTTTTTTTTTTTTTTTTTTTTTTTTGCTGAATTACGCTAAGTGTTTCAGGGAGGGCCTACATGAATGAAGTGTATCAGATATAAAGGTGAATGAGTGAACTGCATCCAACAGCATACCAATATATCTGCGTGGCCTGGGGAATGTCTGCTACCCCCAGAAATCCCTAAATAAACCACACCAAAAGTACAAACAAGGACGAAATAAATGGCATTCCAAACATTTTGTCCGTTTGCTTTCCAGGTGTTTTTTTTTGCCCCCAAAGTTTACATGGCCATGGGCAAGTGAAGTGGAGGCAGAAGGTTACTCATGAGTGAGTGGAAATTCATAAATATGAGCAACCACAGCACGTTCAGCATTATATTCTGCAAAATCATGTAGCAGGTAAGCACCTGCTATGGCCAATCCAAATAATCCATCCAAATCTGTGCAAAATATTTTTTCTACCACCAACAATTTACAGAAGCAAGTTGTAGCTCAGGCAGATGAAGGCTGAACCCCAAGAAACAATCTAGGATTGAGCAGAGTCAACATGTGGCATGAGGTGGGCCAGTGCTCACCTAATGGAAAACTGACCCAGGATAGTTGGGTGCTGCTGAATGTCAGAAAGGTAAACAGGTAGGTGGTCATGTAAATGATATTTCTCCATGTGAAGGCCGGTACCATGGACACTATGGGCTCTTTGGCATTATGCCTTCTGGAGAGCCATCAGTGTGCAAGCCTCATCCAGGGACAATCTGATATTATCTTTACAATAATTGGTACAGAAAAGGACATAATATATGCCACATCACAATGAACAACCATAAGAATAAACATCTAGGAATCACTCAAAAGCACACAACCCTTCAGGGGAATGTTTGGAAGGACAGGTGTGCACAAGCTGAAAGAAATTCTAAGCTATAAATGTACAATTTGAGTTTAACGCTGGGGAAAACTATTCAACTATTCCCTTCAAGGCACTTTGTTGGCTGAGGAGCAACAGACTTCCATTGCTGGGTGGTCCGTGTAAAGAGCACTCTCCCAGTGTGTCCACAGCAAACCTGATTGTAGCAATAGCAAAATAAAGCTTAATGATTATAAAAATGTTTTAAAAAGTTGTCTGGAAATTTCAAATAGTTGTTCAAGGAACTCAAAACACCGTAAAGTTTGAATGAACCACATTTTGCTTAAGCTCTGAGGCTGGATCTTCCTCTGACATGGAGGGAAGAAAATTAGGAGAATGTCTTTCCTTCCCAATCTGGGGACAGCATACAGGACAAACACAAAATGGAAATCTTTAGTTCAAACTAAGATACTATTTGTTTTAATTTAAACTATACTTTGATATGCTCATGTTAGAGATTTTAGATTTATAAAAGTGGCACGTACTTTAAGTTTCAGGAAAAGTAATAGCTCATTCGAAGGAAAAATCTGTATGATGACCAGGAAGGAAAAATAAGTTTTGCTGGTAAATAACTCACACATAACTCAAAGTATCACTCAAACAAGTGCATGTCCAAAACTGTTGATAGCATTTGATGACCTGAACACAATGGTTTCTGAAATTTAAAAAAGTGGTAAATTCAAAGTCAGCCTGAATGCAAGAAAGCAGCCACCATCAGAGAGAGCTCATCACAATGTGACAGCTACAAACTATTCAGTTTGGAATCAAGCTGTAGGTATAAAATATGAAAATATTTCACACGCATACCATCTATCAGCATCTCCATTTCTGAGTGAATCTATTTAGCTAAATATTAACATATAAGAGCTGAATTGAGTTGAACCATGTTGACCCCACTGTCATGGAATGATTTATTACTGTGGCAAATGGCCTTCCTTACATGGCACATTATGAAAATGAGTCAGGCCCCGGTTTCTGACCTAGAAAGTTTTGGTCTTTGAGGTGACAAGTTGGACAGAAAACTGTAGTACACTTTACTCTTATTATCCTGTTTTGTGTAGAAACCATCCTAGTAAGTGTGATAATGAGAACACCTTGGAGAAAGTCTGGAGAGACACTGGAGATTTCCTGGATGAGGTTTGCACCTAAGGGTCCTAGAGAGGTTATGACAGTGAAAAGTGTTCCACAGTCTTGTTGACCCCAGCCTTCCAATGTAGAACCGTGGTTTATATGACTACCTACCTGTTCACTTCTCTGGCACTCGACACCACTCAACACATTCTAGACCAGCTTTTCAGAAGGTGGGCACAGGCCACATTTTCCCCTCAAGGTGACTATGCCACCATCCATTTTATATCCTGGGAATATCCCCTCATCTCTGTGAGACTCAGTTTGCACTTCTGAAAAGTGGGTGGTAGAAAATAAGTCTTATATAATTTTAGATGGATTTATTGGATCAGCCATGGCAGCTGTTCTCTTGGTGCTTCATCCTGCAGAACATACTGCTGGACCTGCTGCAATTGTTCAATTTTATGAATTTCCACTCCCCATAAAAAGCAATCTGCCTTTTTCCTCTCTGACCTGTGGCCACTCGGAGTTTTACATAGAATGCAAACTTCAAACAGTTGGCTGCCATTTATGTTGTCCTGGTTTCTGTCCTTTACACGGAAAAATTAGGCTTTCTTCAGATGTCAAAAAACCCAAGGCTCACTCAGATATTTGGGATAATTTTGAATGGACTTTATCTATTAAATCATATATGGTTTTATATGGTTTAATATATGGTTTAATAGATATATAATACACCTGCTACATACAGGCACATTCTGAGGCAACTAGAATAACTCAGTGAAGAATGGAGAGAAAATCTCTTAAGTTTAGTTTAGTAACAGAGTCTGACAGTCCACAAAAACATTATTTCAGGTTGCATTTTTATGTCACTTATGGTATTTTCATAGTCTTTGCTGCATCTGGTGGCATTTTCCAAATGCTGATTAGAAGCATGGATCACAGGACCTTATAAAAAATGAGTAATTTTTGTGTCCAGAAGAAAAACCTCATGTTTCTCCAGAGCATTGGTTAGACTCGAGAGCATTCGTGTGAGCGAGGAATGCATGGCACAATCCTGAACTTGCTCTAAGTCTGTCTTAAGGTTTAGCTTCTTCCAATCTTTGTCACTGCAGGTGCTGACCCCACTCTGGTGCCCATCGCCATTACCTTCACCACCCTTGCTTTGTGCATAAAGAGGACATGAAGCCAGAACCTGTAATGTCAAGTTCCACAGAGTCATTGTACAAAACCTAGTGGGAACCCCTGGCAAGAAACCTTGTTTTTATTTCCAGGTTTATCTCCACTCCTTTTTGATGGTTTTGGTTATAATTTTAGATTAGACAACATGTAATATGAATGGCTAAAAAGATAGATAGTTTCAGGATTAAAATTCTGGAACTGCCAGAAATAAGTGATGCCATTTCAAAATAGAAAACTTACCTGTTTCTTTTCTCATCTGAAATACCACGACTTTAGAAAGGCTTGTCTCAAGGGGTCCTTTTGATATTTAAGTGTACAATGACATGCTTAAAGAACAGCAATTTTAAATTTATAATACTGTTTCAGGGGATCCAAGATGGTGTAGGAGTAAGTGGACACTACACTAACCTCCTCCCAGGACCAATGTGGAATTACAAATAAATTGTAGAGAAATTTTTCAGAATAACCAACTGAACAATAGCTGGAGATAAACCTTACAATCATGGACAGACAGAAGAAACCACATCACCACAATGTGAGTTGCAAGGATACACGAGATACAAGGATATGGAGTGCAAAGGATACACAGGAGGGCTGGCTGGACTCCCATGGGTGTAGCTGAAGTGCTGGATAGAAATTTCAGTGGCTAGGGGGTTCTCCCTGAGATGTGTGTGGTCTAAACTCCAATCTGGGCTCCCCAGCCTACAACACCGGTGCTAAGAAAGGAACCCAGATAACACTCAGCTGTGCAAAGTCATGGGGTTTCTGACTGCCAGGGACAGATACCTGGAGACACACAGAGCCTCTTAAAGGGCCAATGCACAAAATTTCATTTGTAGCCACTTACCCTGGGCTCTGGAAAAGTAGGGCAGGGTAGATTATAGATGCTTGAGGAGAGTCTGGGGATGGTGACTTTGGGGAGTGAACACAGGGAACAGCTGCCAGGATCCCTGTGCTGAGTCATTCCCCATATCATAGGAGTCATTTTGCTCAGTCAGAGCAGTCCCTTCCAAGTGGCACCAACTTGAGGGCAACAATAGCCCTGCCCACAGGAATTACTCTGCTCCACCCTCCCTCCCTGTAGTTCTTAAACCTGACTGCTGATTACAGATTGAGTAGATTAACAACTGAAGGAGACAGCCACAGATTTAGAACTCTAGTAGCCTAGAACAGGCAGCCTTGGGCCAGACTAGGATACCATCTGAACTACCAAGGGCAGATCCAGAAACAGAAGACAGTGGTAAACACTAGATGATACTGAGATTAAATCCACTGTGGTCTTCTTCATGATTTATTTTCTCTCCTCCATAACTTTTTAAAATACATCTCTTGTCCTTCAAGTTTGTGACTATTAGGTCACTAGTTTTTATATTATAGTTTATTTCAAATCTCATATTCTCCTCTTCCCTTCTCTTACTCCAATTTACCTTCATATTTCCTCTACTTATTTTCATTTTAAATTTTATTTTCTCTCTTGCAATTACTTGTTTCCATTCTGCACTCTTACTATCTCTGCCCCCTCCAGCCTCTCAAAACCATTTTTCTTGCCATAGTCATCTCACATTCTTTTCCCTGTTCTTAAAATACCATTATTCTCTCTCCAGCTGTATCAGTATTTACTCATTGGTTGTGGATATCAAGGTGGTGGTTGCATTTCTCCAATTTTGTTTCTAGATCTTCACTATTTTTGTACTTGAAATCACAAATTTTACCATTCTTCTCTCCTACTCCATCTTGCCTTCCGCATGCCCTTTATTTATTTATTTATTTATTTTGTTTTTTAAATTTCAATTTTTCCCTGTCTTAGAGTGGTTTTCATTCCTCACTCTTAGTATTCTTTCTTATTCTATTCTCTCAAAATCACTTCTATTTCTTCTAGACATCTCTTAAGCTTTTCTTTCCCCCCCTGTAATTCTCATCCCACCTATATTAAACTTTGCTCATTTGTTGTTGATAGTGCTGTGGTGGAACTATTCTCCAATTTTTTTCCTATTTTTGACTATATAAATATAATACTTTATATATGTGTAATATGCATATAAAATATTTGTTTAAACTGCATACTGTACTCACCCCTTTTCTTACTCCATTTTGCATCCTTCCTTCCCATTTTTATTTCAGATGTGTTTTATTTTCTTTCTGTTTTGCCTTGTTTCTATTCCCTACTCTTATTATTTCTCCTCCCTTTACCTTCTCAAAATTATTTTTCTTTAAGTTAGTCATCTCATTTGTTTTTTTTCTTATCATTGTGTTAATCTCTTTACATCTTTATTAATATTTGCTCATTTGCTATTGATAGTGTGGCTGTGGGTGGAGGTTATTTTTACAGGTGCGGGTCTATGTCCTGGGTTGCTAGGTTTTTGTTGTTGTTGTTCTAGCAGCACCTGTAAAATAGCATACGAGAAATGACGGGCAGTGTGACTCTCAGCCAACCAGAGGGAAGGATGCAGCAAATGATGACCCAATAACAACCTAAACCCAATTACAACCACAGAGCCCTCATAAATAGCATAAAGGGAATCCCAAGAACATCCAGCTCAGATCAAGGAGACTGTACCACTGAGTCCCACAGGTCTCCTACAACAGAAGGTCGCCCCAAGATGACAGGAAGTCAAAGCAGATTAACCTAATGTGCAGAAAAACAAGAAGAGACACAAAATGGGGGAAAAAGAAACAACCCCCAACTGAAAGGAAAGGAAGTATCCACAAAAAGAGTGCTAAATGAAATTGAGGCAAGCAAACTATCAGACATTGAGTTCAAAATAATGATTATAAGGATGCTAAAGAAGCTCAGTGAGAACTACAATGAACTTACTGTGAAGTACACCAGCATGAAAGAGGACATAGAAACTATCGATAAAAGCCAGGAGAAAATGAAAAGTACAATATGTGAAATGAAGAATAAATTAAAAGGAATCAAAAGAAAGCTAGATGAAGCAGAGGATCAAATCAATGAGCTGGAGAACAAGGTAGAAAAAACTCCCAAAAAGAGCAACAAAATGAAAAAGAGACTCAAAAATAAAGAAGAAGGCATAAGGGAACTGCAGGAAAATATGAAACATAATAATATTCATACCATAAGGATATCAGAAGGAGAAGAAGGGCAAAGGATGGAAAACCTGTTTGAAAAAGTAATTACAGAGCATTGGCCTAACTTGATGGGGGAAAAATTCATACAAGTCTAGGAAGCACAGAGGATCCCAATCAAGATGAGCCCAAAGAAGCCCACTCCATGACACATCTTAATTAAAATAGCAAATTTTAAAGACAAAGAATCTCAGAAGAAACAAGAGAGAAACAGGAAGTAACATATTAGAGAGCCCCAATAAGGCTAGCAGCTGATTTCTCAACAGAAACACTACAAGCCAGAAGGGAATGTCATGAAATATTCCAACTAATGAAAAGCAAAGGCCTGTAACCAAGACTACTCTATACAGCAAGGTTCTCAATTAAAATGGAAGGTGAAATAAGGAGTTTCTGAGAAAAAAAATGCTAAAAGAATATATGTCAACCCAACCAGCATTGCAAGAGATGCTAATGTGACTACTTTAAGATGAAAAAATAGAGAGAGACAGAGGAACAAAGGTGCAAAGGGGAAATGACAATGAATAAGTACCTATTAATAATAACCTTAAATGTAAATGCATTAAAGGTTCCAATCAAAAGCATAGGGTAGCAGAATGGATTAGAAAACATGACCTACATATATGCTATCTATAAGACACCCATCTCAGAAAAAAAGTTCTACACAGACGGAAGGTGAAAGGATGGAGAAAAATATTCCAAGCAAACAGACATTTTAAAAAAGCTGGGGTAGCAATATTATATCAGACAAAAATAGATTTCAAAACAATGGCCATAAAAAGAGACAAAGAAGGGTACTACTGAACACTTACATGAGTAACCAATCAAATATATAAGCCTTATAAACATATATGAACCCAACATAGTAGCACTGAAATATATAAGGAAAATCTTGGAGGACTTCAAGAAAGGTATTGACAGAAACACACTCATCATAGGAGATTTGAACACCCCACTGTCAACAATGAATAGATCTTCCAAGCAAAGAATCAACAAAGATATTATGGCATTTAATAACACTAGATCACAGGTGGCAAACACAAGGCCCTTGGGCTGAACCTGACTCTCCACCTTGTTTTATCCAGCCCAGCACCTTGTTTCTACCCGGTGGCAGCACCAAGCTCTCGCTTAACTGTTAAGGAGTAGTTACATTTATACGGCCCTAAAATTATATTCTGCCCTTTGAAGGCAACCGTGAGGCTGATGTGGCCTCTGATGAAAATGAGTTTGACACCCCT
This sequence comes from Desmodus rotundus, assembly GCF_022682495.2. Lineage (NCBI taxonomy): Eukaryota > Metazoa > Chordata > Mammalia > Chiroptera > Phyllostomidae > Desmodus > Desmodus rotundus. Next base: position 16,637,537 of record NC_071396.1, on the reverse strand, counting down.
GCTCTAGAAAAGAAAATGACCTTAGTTGTTATAAAAAGAACATTTCACTGGAAAGAAGCAAAATATACATTACTTTCAACTGCACATGGAACATTTTAAAAAATGGACCATATATTAGGACACAATACAAGCCCCAACAAACTCAAGAAAATTGAAATCATTTCAAGCATCTTCTTGGATCATAATGACTTAAAACTAGAAACCAACCTCAAGGAAAAAACAAAAACATTCAAATCCATAGAAAGTGAATAACATGCTATTATGAAAGAATGGGTTAACAGTGAGATCAAGGAAGAAATAAAAAACTTTTGGGAAACAAATGAAAATGAATACATAACAGCCCAAAATCTATGGGACACAGCAAAGGCAGTCCTGAGAGGGAAGTTCATTAGCAATACAGGCCTACATAAAGATGACAGAAAAATCTCAAATAAACAATTTAACCCTACATCTATAAGAACTAGAGGAACAACAACAAACAAGGTCCAGAGAGAGAACAATAATGGAAATAATCAAGATCAGAGCACAATTAAATGACATAAAGACAAAAAAAATTTCAAAGCATCAATAAATCCAGGAGCTGACTCTTTGAAAAGATATACAAAATTGACAAGTCTTTAACCAGACTCATAAAGAAAAAGAGAAAGTCCTGCCTAGTGTGACTCAGTGGATTGAGTGCTGGCCTGTGAACCAAAGAGTCACTGTTTGATTCCCAGTCAGGATACATGTCTGGATTGCAGGCCAGTTTCCCATTATAGGGCACATGAAAGACAACCACACATTGATGTTTCTCTCTTTCTTTCTCCCTCCCTTTCCCTCTCTCTAAAAATAAATAAATAAATCTTTTAAAAAGAGAGGGCCCAAATAAATAAAATCAGAAATGAAACAAGAGAACTTAAAACTGATACCACAGAAATACAAAGGATTGTAAGAAATTACTACAAAAACCTATATGCCAAGAAACTGGCAACTTTGGCAAAATGGTCAAATATCTAGAAACATACAATCTTCTAAAATTGAATCAAGAAGAAGTACAAAGCCTGAATAGACTGAAAACAACTAGTGAAATTGAAGCAGTAATCAAAAAACTCCCTGCACACAAAAGCCCCTGACCGTACAGCTTCACAGGTGAATTTTACCAAACATTTAAAGAAGAACTATTTCCTATCCTTCTCAAACTATTCCAAAAATTCAAGAAAAGAGAAGATTCCCAAACTCTTTTTATGGAGCTAGTATTTTCCTAATTCCAAAACCAGGTAAAGACACAAGAAAGAAAGAAAACTATAGGCCAATATCACTGATGAACATAGGCACTAAAATCCACAACAAAATATTGGCAAACCACATCCAGCAATATGTTAAAAACATCATGCACCATGATCTAGTGGGATTCATCCTAGGTACATAAATATGGTACAACAAACACAATCAATAAATGTAGTACACCACATAAAAAAATGAAAGACAAAAATCACATGATTGTATCAGTAGATACTAAAAAAGCATTTGATAAAATACAACACCCATTTATGATAAAATCACTTGGCAAAGTGGGAATACAGGGAGCATTCCTCAACATAATAAAGGCCGTATATAAGAAACCTACAGCCAACATCATGCTCAATGAGAGAAAACTGACAGCCTTGCCTTTAAAATCAGGAACATGACAAGGGTGTCCACTTTCACCACTTTCATTCAAATAGTATTAGAAGTTCTAGCCACAGCAAACAGACAAGAAAAAGAAAGAAAAGATACCCAAATTGGAAAGGAGGAAATAAAACTGTCATTATTTGCAGATGACATGATAGTGTACATAGAAAACCTTATAGACACCACCAAGAAACTACTTGACCTCATAAGTCAATTTGACAAAATGGCAGGATGCAAAGTCAATATTCAGAAATCAAAGGCATTTTTGTATACCAACAATGAAATATCAGAAAGAGAAACTAGAGAATGCATCCTATTTACTATAGCAACAAGAAAAATAAAATATCTCAGAATAAACTTAACCAAGGAGGTAAAAGACCTGTACTTGGAAAACTACAGAACACTGAAAAAAGAAATTAAGGAAAGCACAAATAGATGGACGCATATGTCATGTTCATGGGTTGGAGGAGTTAGTATCATTAATTCTACCCAAAAGCAATCTATAGATTCAATGCAATCCCTGTTAAAATACCAATGGCATATTTTGCGGGTCTAGAACAAATATTTCAAGAATTTACATGGAAGAAAAAATGACTCCGAATAGCCACAGCAATCGTGAGAAAGAATACCAACATAGGAGGTGTCACAATACCTGATATCAAACTATACCTGAAGACAGCTGTAATCAAAATAATCTGGTATTAGCACAAGAATAGACACATAGACCAATGAAACAGGATAGAGAGCCTAGAAATACATCCACATCTCTATGGTCAATTACTATTTGACAAAGATAGCAGGACTATAAATTAGAGTAAAAATAGTCTCTTCAATAAATGGTGTTGGGTGATCTGGAGAGGTAAGTGCAAAAAAAAAAAAAAAAATGAAAGTAGACCACCAATTACACCATACACCTGAATAAAATCTGGATGGATAAAAGACTTAAATATAAGTCATGACACCATAAAATTCATAAAGGAAAACATAGTAAAATATCAGATATGCTTTACAGCAACATTTTCACATATATATTACCTAGGGAAAGAGAGAGAAAGGAAAAAATAAACAAATGAGACTATATCAAATTAAAAAGCTTCTGCACAGCTAAAAAAAATTATCAAAATAAAAAGGAATCAAACTCTATGGGAAAACATTTTAGCCAATGATACCTTGGACAAGGGTTTGATCTCCCAAATATATACAACTCATACAACTCAACCCAAGGAAGACAAACAATCCAATTAAAAAATTGGCAAAGGACATGAATAGACACTTCTCCAAGGAGGACATGCACAGGGCCCAGACACAAATGAAAGCATGTTCAGCATCACTCGCCAACAGAGAGATGCAAATTAAAATCACAATAAGATACCACTTCACACCGATCAGAATGGTCATCATAAACAAATCAACAAACAACAAGTACTGCTGAGGATATGGAGGAAAGGGAATCCTAATGCACTATTAATGGGAATTCATACTGGTGCAGCCACTGTGGAGAACAGTATGGAATTTGCTAAAAAAAAAAAAACTGAACTTCATTCTAAAAATGGAACTGCATTTTGACCCAGCAGTTCTACTGCTGGGATTTTACCCTAAGAATCCTGAAACACCAATTCAAAAGAACCTATGCACCCCAATGTTCACAGCAGCACAATTTACAATAGTCAAGTTCTATATATGGCCTAAGTGCCCATCAGTAAATGAGTGGATCAAAAAACGGTGGTACATTTACACAATGGAATACTATCAGCAGGAAGAAAGAAGGAGTTCTTACCCTTTGTGACAGCATGGATGGAACTGGAGAGTATTATGTTTAGTGAAATAAGCCAGGAAGTGAAATACAAATACCATATGATCTCACCTATATGAGGAAACTAATGAACAAAACAAACAGGCAAAATAGAACCAGAGGCATAGAAACAAGGACCAGACAAACAGTGAACAGAGGGGAGGGGGATAAGGGTGAAAAGAAGGGAAAGGGACTGGTCAAGGAACATGTATGAATGACCCAAGGACATGGACAACAGTGTGGGGATTGACTGGGTGCAGGAGGTGGGTTGGGCAGAGTAGAGCGAAGGGAGAAAATTGGGACAACTGTAACAGAAAAATACTGAATATTTTTAAAAAACAGAATGAGTGTTAGAGAACAGTGTGCAAGAATATCTGATGTGTCTCACTTGGGCATTTTCTCAGGATGTCCCACCTGAGGAAGCTCAGACTTCAGACAGAATAAAGGGGAGCCAACACTGGTGTTCCTAAACACTGGTGTTTTCAGGTTCTGAGCTTTTGAAGAAAAAGAGGATGAGTGATAAAAACTTATATAAACATGGACAGTCTCAGATAAGACGAACAGGGATGCTGTTAGTTGGAAGTTAAGGATACACTGGGGGGACTGTCACAAGCTGGAATGTAAAGAAATATGAGTGGGACTGGAGTCGGTTGGAAGGCAGGGAGAGGTGTTCAGGGCTGGAATGAGTTGAACCTCAAAAATGGTGGGTGGGCTTGGTGTTAGTTTGAAGGAATAGACAGATGAGCGGGCCTAGTATCAGCTGGGAGGTAGGGAGAGGTGTGATGCTATTCTCAGTGTGAAGGCTGTGGAAGCTGGCTGAAGCTGGAATACCATAAATTGGAAGGAAGAACAATGTGGGTGGAATTGGCATCAGCTGGAACTCTAGGAAAGGTACACTAATTTAATTTTATTCTTGTTTATGTTGTGAGAGAGTGGTCCAGATTTATTTTTGGTGTGTATTTTTTTTTATTTTCCAAGACCATTTGTTGAAAAAACTGTCAATTCTCCTGTGTATATTTTCACCTCTTTTGCCATAAATGAGTTGGCTTTAGAGGTGAAGGTTTATTACTGGACTCTCTATTCTGATTGATTGTTCTATGACTGTTTTTGTGCCGATACTTTAGTGGTTTATTATAACTTTGTGGTATATTTTGAGGCCATGGAAAGTAAAACCTTCGACTGTATTCCTATTTCTCAAGATTGCTTTGGCTCTTTGGGATACTGTGGTTTCATATAAATTTTAGGATTATTTGTCCCTCTTTTTAGAAAAACAGTATTTGTGTTTTGATAGAAATTTCATTGAACCTGTAAATTGCTGTGGAAAGTATGGTTATTTTAACAATTTGATCCTTCCAGTCATACACATAATTTATTCTTTCATTTTTGCTGCTCTGCATTTTTTAAAATATCTTATAATTTTGATAGTACATGTTTTGCCTCTCTGGATACATTTATTCCTAAGTATTCAATTCTATTTTTTCAAAGAATATTTACTTATTTACTTATTCCTTTATATGAGAAGGGGAGGAAGAAAGAGAGACAGAGAAACATTGATGTGAGAAACACTGGTAGATTGGTTGCCTCTCATACATGCCCTGACTGGGGACTTTACCTTGCAACCCGGCATGTGTCCTCACCAGAAATTGAACCAGCAATCTTTTGTTTATAAGAAGAGGCCCAATCAACTGAATTGCACTGGTCAGTGGTATTTAATTCTTTTTCATGCAATTTTAAATAGTATTATGTCATTTATTTTTGTTTGTTATTAATGTATACAAATGTGACAAATATCTAGGTATTAATTTTGTATTTTGCTACTTCACTGAGTTCTTTTATTCTATTAATTTTTTGAATTATCTAGGGTTATTGATGTAATATAATGTCATCTGCAAAATGTTACAGTATTTTTTAAATTTGTTGTCATTTATTTCTTTTTCTTGTTTGATTGCTATTGTTATAAAAAAAATAGCACTATGTTGAATAATAGTGGCAAGAGTGGGCATTTTTGTCTTGTTCCTGATCTTAAAGGAAAACTTTTCATTTTCTCACAATTGAGTATAATGTTAGCATTGTAGTTGTCCTATGTAACCTTTATCAATTTGAGGTAAAGATATAATTATCTTATCCCACTATAAGATATTCCTATAAAAGTTTTTAGCATATTTTGGATAATTATATAATTGTCATATCTGGTTTTGTTGATTTGATGAATCATGATAGTTTTTGGATGTTGAACCACCTTTTCATCCCTGGCATAATTTTCAATTAATCATAATATATGATCCTTTTAATATACTGTTGAATTACTTGTGCTAGTATTTTACTGAGAATGATGGCATCTATATTAATCAGGAATATTGGCCTGTAATTCTCTCTTTTTTAGAATCATTGTCAGTTTTTGGTGTCAGAATAATACTGACCTTATAAGATGAGTTTCAAATTTTTCAATTTAAATAGAATTTTGAGATTAATAAGTAGTATTTTTTTTTAATTTTGGTAGAATAACTGTAATAACTTTTGTTCCTGGGCTTTTGTTTGTTAGGGGTGTTGGTTAATACTTTTTTTTTGCTGATTACTTATTTAAATCTTTATACATAATACAATCTAATGTAAACATAATGTAATACAACAATACACACAGAGACACATATTTATAAACATATATGTATATATCTTAGCCACATAACTCTAATCTAGAGAAAATACCAGAATGTTTCAGGTCCTGGACATTTCCTTAACTAGGATCTGAAGATCCCAACCTTGTTTTTATCTTTTTAAAAAAATTTTATTATTAATAATTCTTCAATTTTCTTGCTACTAATTGGTCTATTCAGAATCTGCTTCTTCCTGGTTTAGGCTGGAAGGTTGTATGTTTCTAAGAATTTATCCATTTTTTTCTAAGTTGTCAAACTTTCTGGAATATAATTGTGCATAGTATTCTTTAATGATTCTTCTTATATCTGTGGTGTTGGTTGTAGTTTCTCCTCTTTAATTTCTACTTTACTCATTTTTGTTCTTTTTTGGCTTGATGGATGTTATGAAGGGCCTACCAATTATTTTTATTTTTCAAATAACCATCCCTTAGTGTTATTAGGCTTTCTATCATTTGTTTAATGCACTGGTTTTTATTGTACTTTTTCTTCTTTTTTTTTTTTTGTTTGATGTTTTGTTTTTTAAGTGGTAAATTTAAATTATCTCACTGGGGATGTTTTTGCTCTAGTGGTATGCCCATACAGCTGTAATGTTTATTTTCTAATAACAGTGTTTGCTGAATCTCAGGCTTAGTGAGGTTGTTTTTATTTTCATTTGCCTCAAGGTGTTTCTTGGATTTTTTTCTTTTTTGACATATTTGTTGTTTAGAAGCCTGATTTTTAATTTTCACATAATTGTTTTTGTTTTATGTTTGTTTGCTTTACCTAGAGTTGAATTCTAGTTACTTACCTAGTTACTTATCTAGTTATTGTGGTCAGAAAATAAGCTCAATATATTTTCAAATTCCCTGAAGTTTTTGAGTTTTCTTTGGTCACCTAGTAAATGATCTATTTTTGAAATGTTCCATGTGCAGTAGGTGAAAATGTGTAAAGTTCACTTTTTGATTTATTTTATTTCATTTTTTAGACAGGGAAAATGGGAAGGAGTAAAAGATTCAGAGAAACATCAGTGTGCAAGAGAAACATTGATTGGTTGCCTCTTACATGCCCTCAAACTAGGACTTGGTCCACAACCCAGGCCTGTGCTCTAACTGGGAATTGAACAGGTGCCTCTTGGGTTCATAGGCCAGTGTTAAACCCACTGAGCCATAACAGCCAGGGTTAAAGTTCACTTTTTGGATGAAATGGTCCATAAATGTCTGTGAAGGCAAAATGACCTAACATGTCACTTATAGCTGTTATTTTCTTACTAATTTTCTAAAACACAGTATTTTATAATAAAATGCTCTTTCAAAATTTAACTATAAATAATAACACAAAGATAATTGCTTTCTAACTCTCAATGTTCCTAAAGAGGCATCCAAAAAGCAACTTTGTGATTAAGGAACACATGAGGAAGATGGCGGTGAGTTGGCGGGGAGCAGAGTCCACTTCCCCCAGCACACAGGTGAAACACCTAGCTGATTTTCTGAGGAACAGAGTGAACAGCCAACAGTATCTCAGCATATATAAAGATTGGAGACCAAAAGTTGTAGAGGACATTGAAAAATCAGATGGTAAAGAGAGTGCTTCGGGACAATAAGGTCTCTGGGACCAGAGCAGGGACCAGGGCAGCTGCAGGGACCAGGGCAGCTGCAGACCCAGGCCCAACACTCACCGGGTCTCCCACAGGATTCTTGGTAGAGAGCCAGGTCAACGGCTCCCTCCCCTGCTGAACAAGGTTTGAGCAGCACCAGGAGAGACCTGGATGCTTGAAGTCACAGAGGGGAAGTAAGGATGAAGTGGCAAACACACAGGGGTGGTGTGCACCCACTGAGACTGTGGACGCTGGCTGGGAAGAGTTGGGCAGTGATGGGCACTGACCCTGTCAGTCCCCAGTCTGGTTGGAGAGTTGGGTGGTGTGAGAGGCCAGGTGCTTGCTTGGAGTGGCAGGTTTGAATAGGAGGAAATTTTCAAAAGAAAATGAGATAAAAGAGGCACTCAGCAGCTGTTTGGGGAATTCTCCCGCAGCAGCGGCCCCTGCCTCCTGTGCCTCTACCCCTGCCAGGTGGCATGGCTCCACTCCTGCTGGGGCAACAGAGGCCCTGTAATCACACAAGAAGCCCCAGGGACACCACATACCTGACCACATGGCCACACAGCTGCCCATCCTATCCCAGCAGCGAGGCCCAGTGCTCAGGTCTGCAGCTCTGGGACAGAGAGCACCTGACCCACTCCCTGCCTAGAGGCACCTCTCACCTGGCCCCTGAGCCCAGGGCCCTGCAAGGCCAACTGGCTCTGTAAGAGGAAGGTGAAGATGCCCCCACAGAGGAGAGATACAGGGATCAGAGAGTCAGCAATCCCCAGAAAGACTTAACACAGTGTGGGGGGCTGAACTACCCTGAAGTGGCGCTGAGAGTCCCTAGCATCTAGGACAGCAAAGAGTGAGAAGGTGGTGTGTGAGTTGCCCCTAATTGGTGCACCTCAAGGACAGCACAACTGGTGGACTGAAGGTGTAGGCTGGGTGCAGAAGGGCACTGAGGTCCGGAAGCAAACTGAGGAACTGGGCTGCAGGCTGGGCAATTGCAAAGAGTGTGACTCAGGAAGGGAGAAAAGTAAAACCAGTTCCTCCTTAGCCTGCTGCAGCCAGGAAAACCAGCAGAACTCGCTTGGCTGGTTTAAAGGAGCAGAAGGCTTTTTCTTTGTTTGTTTAATTCCTTCTTCCTTTCTTTCCTTCTTTCTTTTTTTTATAACTTCTTCCTTCTTTCCTTTTTTTTTAAAACAATTTTTAATTCCCACAAGTGAGACAATAAATTCTGGAGCTGTGAAAGGACCAGAGTTAGACCCAAAGAAGGGTCATTCCAACAACTGACACAGTGAGACAAATTTCACTTTGCTACTCCAGAGAACTTGCAAGTTATTGTATATTTGTATTACTATTATTTTTATCATTATTCTTACATCTTTTATTTTATTAGTATTTTTCTATTTCTCTTCTTTCTGTTTAGTCTTCTTCACTTGGTTTGTTAAGTTACATTGTTTGACTGGTTTCCCTCGTTCTTTCTTTCATAGTGTATTTTTAATTTTCTGTTTTTCATTTCATTTGTGTTCCAATAGCACAATACTCTAGGTCCTGTACTTCCTATTCTTGTTATTCAGATCACAAAGATTCTGTCATATGATTGTTGCTCCATTACTATTGTAAATAATTGCTGTTCCACACAATTGTAAATACTACACGGCATCCTTCCCAAATATTAGGTCACTTCACTGTTCCCTGAACTTTATTACTGTGGTGGTGAACTCTATTCCCTCACATGCTACACCTATTTTCTATCCTTTACTCTCACTTTACCTCATAATCTGACCTCCCACAAGCTCACTGCTTTCTAGATCCAACTCATAATCCTTCCCTGCCCCTAACAAAAGTCTTATCATTTTTCCACCCTTTCTAAAAAGTGGCTAGTTGAGTGAACTATCATGGTTAACACTACACATATCCAAAGGATCTCCTATCTCTTCTGTGCAGGTTGGTACTTTAAATACCATAGAATACACTCCTGCTGTCTTAAACCATTTTGCCTTCCCCCTCCAATTGATCACAAAAAAAGAGTAGGTAGGAGCTGTGAACACCTGTATACCTGCTGGAAAAGGAAACCCACCAACAAAGGAACCACCAATAGATAACAACGGAAGAAGGTGAAGGAGGGAGTGGAAGCCACACTAACCTCAGTTCAGGACTGATATGGAAATACAACTAAATGGTGGAGAAATTACTCAGTACAAACAACTGAACAAGAGTGAGAGAGAAGCCTCAAAACTTTGTATGCACAGAAGGATCAGCTTCAACACAACCTGTCCACACCTGCACAACATAATACAAGACGTGGTGGACATAGTGACTCTCAGTTAACCAGCTGGAAGGAAGGACCCACAAAGAAAGACCCAACAACAATCAAAACCCAAAGACATACAGAGAGCCAAGATAAACAACAGAGCATACCAGCGAGTTCAGGAGATCAAGGACACTGCACCACTGAATCTCATAAGCCTTCTACCACAGAAGTTCATACCATAAACCCAGGGAGTCAGAGCATATCAATTTAAGAAGCTAACAAGAAGAGTCTCACAAAAGATGGGAAAACAAAGAAACAAACCACCAATGAAAGGAGGGAAGAATCCTCAGGAAGAATGCTAAATGAAATAGAGGCAAGTCAACTATCAGATAATGAGTTCAAAGCAATGTTTGTCAGGAAGCGCAATGAGCTCATAGGGAATTATCAAAAAACTACACGAAAATAACAACAAACTCACTGCAAACTATATCAACATGAAAAAGGAAATAGAAGCTATCAACAAGGGCCAAGAGGAAATGAAGAATACAAATTCTGAACTGAAGAACACAGTAGAAGGAATCAAAAGCAGGCTTGATGAAGCAGAGGATCGGATCAGTGAGGTAGAGGACAAGGTAGAAAAAAAACACCCAGAATGAGCAAGAGAAGGAAAAGAGGCTCAGAAATAATGAAGAGGGATTAAGAGAAATGCAGGACAACATGAAATGTAATAATATCCATATAATAGGGATACCAGAAGGAGAAGAAGAGCAAGGGATAGAAAACCTGTTTGAAAAAATAATGATGGAAAATTTCCCTAATCTGATGAGAGAAAAAGTCACACAAATCCAGGAAACACAGAGAGTCCCAATCAAGAGGAACCCAAAGAGGCCCACTGCAAGACACATCATAATTAAAATGGCAAGATTCCGAGACAAAGAGAGAATTTTAAAGGCAGCAAGGGAGAAACAGGAAGCAACATATAAGGGAGCCCCAATAAGGTTAGCAACTGATTTCTCAATGGAAACGCTTCAAGTCAGAAGGGAATGGCAAGAAATATTCCAAGTAATGAGAACCAGAGGCCTGCAACCAAGGCTACTTTACCCAGCAAGGCTCTCAATTAAGATGGAAGGCCAAATAAGGAGTTTCCAGACAAAAGAAGTCTAAATGAATACACCTTCACCAAACCAGCTCTGCAAGAGATGCTAAAGGGACTGCTTTAAGAAAAGGAAGGAAAAGAGTGAGAGAGAGAGGAACACAGGTATGAAAAAATGGCAATGAATAAATACCTATCAATAATAACCTTAAATGTAAATGGATTAAATGCTCCAATTAAAAGACATAGAATAGCTGAATGGATAAGAAAACATGACCCACACATATGCTGCCTGCAAGAGACCCACCTCAGGACAAAAGACCTACAATCACTAAAAGTGAAGGGCTGGAAACAAATTTTCCAAGCAAATGGACAGGAAAAAAAAACCAGGGTAGCAATACTCATATCAGACAAAATAGACTTCAAAAAGAGGGCCATAAAAAGAGACCCAGAAGGTCACTTCATAATACTCAAAGGAAGAATCTACCAAGAAGACATAAATATTGTAAGTATATATGCACCCAACATAGGAGCACCCAAATACATAAAGAAAATCTTGGAGGACTTCAAGAAAGATATTGACAGCAACACAATTATAGTAGGGGATTTCAACACCCCACTGTCAAAGATGGAGAGATCTTCCAAACAAAATATCAACAAAGATATTGTGGCATTGAACAACGCCCTAGATGAAATGGACTTAACTGATATATATATAGAGCTTTTAATCCCAAAGAAGCAAACTACACATTCTTTTCAAATGAACACGGAAAATTTTCAAAGATAGACCACATGATAGGACACAAAACAAGCCTCAACAAATTCAAGAAAACTGAAATCATATCAATCATTTTCTCTGACCACAAGGGACTGAAACTAGAAACCAACCTCAAGGAAAAAAGTCAAAAATACTCAAACTCATGGAGATTGAATAGCATATTATTAAACAATGAATGGGTCAAGAATGAGATCAGGGAGGAAATCAAAAAGTTTCTGAAAATGAACTCACAACAAACCAAAACTTATGGGACACAGTGAAGGCAGTCCTGAGAGGGAAGTTTATAGCAATACAGGTTTACTCAAAAAAAGATAGAAACATTTCAAATAAACAGCCTAACCCTACACCTATGAGAACGAACAACAACAAAGACAGCTCAGAGCAAGTAGAAGGAAGGAAATAACCAAAATCAGAGCAGAAGTAAGTGACATAGAGACTAAACATGCAATTCTAAGGATCAATAAATCCGGGAGCTGGTTCTTTGAAAAGATAAATAAAATTGAGAAGACTTTAAGCAAACTCATCAAGAAAAAAAGTGAGAGGACCCAAATAAACACAAACAGAAATGAAGGAGGAGAGATTACAATTGATACCACAGAAATACAAAGGATTGTAAGAAATTACTATGAAGAAATGTATGCCAAGAAATTTGAAGATGTAGGTGAAATGGACAAATTTCTAGAAAAATATAATATTCCAAGACTCCATGAAGAAGAAGCAGAAAGCCTGAACAGACCAATAACAGCAGATGAAATTGAAGCAGTAATCAAAAACCTCCCGACATACAAAAGCCCTGGCCCGGATGGTATCATAGGAGAATTCTACAAAGCATTTAAGGAAAAGCCAACCCCTATCCTTCACAGACTATTCCAAAAAATCCAAGAAACTGGAAAGACTCCTAAACTCTTTCTGAAGCCAGCATCATCCTAATCCTAAAACCAGATAAAGACAAAGCAAAGGAGTCCCAGCCAATATGAGGCATAGGTAGAGACCCTTTGCTTCCTTGCACAACCAAAAGGAGGACAACAACCAAGCTGAAATCAATAAACAACCAAAAGTGCCAGAAAATCAAACTGCATGGAACTCTAACAACCAAGGAATTAAAGAAAATATCAACCAGAACAACCAGACCGGTAAGGCAGTGGACCAGGCCAAAGATTCAGAAAAACCTCGCCAGTGCACAAACATTGGGAATGGGGCTGGCTGCCCAGCTCAGCAGGCTTCTTGGGAGGGTCTGACTTAAGGGGACTCAGAAATGACTGTGGGCTATGGCTGGGGTTGCCATGGTAGGTTAAACTTACAGTCTCACAGAAGAGTCCGAGAATCCCTTGAAAAGTGCACTAGAGACCAGCAGGTGAGACACACCATTCCCTCTCTGGCCCCTCCCCCCACAGGCAGTGCTGCTGCAGAGCAAAGAAGGTTACCTCTCCAGGGTGAATACCTACGTCCCTGCCCCCTTACCACCTATCAGCTGTGCCAAGATGAAAGAAAGAACAAAGACATATTCTCGGAGAACCAAGATGGCGGTATAGGTAGACACACTGTGCCTCCTTGCACAACCAGAACTGACAGAAAATTAAACAGCAAGGAAGTCCAACACCAAGGAGATAAAAAATAAACATTGATCTAGACCGGTAGGAGGGGCGAAGAAGGCAGCCGGGGCGGAGAGGACTCGTGTTGCCGTGGCGGGACCGAGACTGGCAGAGTGTGGGACGAATGGAGCAGGCAGTCTGACCACTAGCAGACCCTGCGGTGCCACATTCGCACACAGATAAACCAGGATGAATGGCGGGGAGCGAAGCAGACTGTGTAACCCAGGGCTCCAGCTTGGCGAAATAAAGCCTCAAGCCTCTGATTGAAAACACCCGTGGGGGTTGGGGCGGCAACAGAAGAAACTCCCAGCCTCACAGGAGAGGTCGATGGAAAGACCCACAGGGGCCTAGGGAGTGCACAAGCCCACCCACCCACTGAGGAACCAGCACCACAGGGGCCCAATTTGATTGTGGGTAGCAGAGGGAGTGACAAAAATCCGGCAGAGAGTGGAGAGGGTGCCATTACTCCCTCTTGGCCCCTCCCCCACATACAGCTTCACAGCACAGTGTTGCAGAGCAGTGACCAGCGTTACCCCGCCCAGGGGAACACCTAAAGCTCCGCCCCTTTAAGTAACAGAAGTAAGACCAAAAAAAAAAAAAAAAAAAGGTTGGAATGTCAGAACACTTCAAAGCTCCAGAAATAATTCAACTAAGCAGCGACCAGATAGCCAACCTATCAGATGCACAGTTCAAAACACTGGTAATCAAGAAGCTCACAGAATTGGTTGAATTTGGTCGAAAACTAGATGAAAAAATGAAGGCTATGCTAAGAGAGACAAAGGAAAATGTACAGGGAACCAATAGTGAGGCGAAGGAAACTGGGACTTAAATCAACGGTATGGACCAGAACGAAAAAAGAAACATCCAACCAGAAAAGAATGAAGAAACAAGAATTTGGAAAAATGAGGAGAGGATTGGGAACCTCCAGGACATCTTGAAACATTCCAACATCCGAATTATAGGGGTGCCAGAGGGAGAAGAGGAAGAACAAAAAATTGAAAACTTATTTGAACAAATAATGAAGGAGAACTTCCCCAATCTGGCAAAGGAAAGAGACTTCCAGGAAGTCCAGGAAGCTCAGAGAGTCCCAAAGAAGCTGGACCCAAGGAGGAACACACCAAGGCACATCATAATTACATTACCCAAGATGAAACAGGAGACAATCTTAGAAGCAGCAAGAGAAAAAGACACAGTTACCTAAAAATTAGTTCCCATAAGACTGTCAGCTGATTTCTCCAAAGAGACCTTACAGGCGAGAAGGGGCTGGAAAGAAGTATTCCAAGTCATGAAAGGCAAGCACCTACATCCAAGATTGCTCTATCCAGCAAAGCTATCATTTAGAATGGAAGGGAAGATAAAGTGCTTCCCAGATAAGGTCAAGTTAAAGGAGTTCATCATCACCAAGCCCTTATTATATGAAATGCTAAAGGGACTTATCTAAGAAAAAGAAGATCAAAAAGATGAACAGTAAAATGACAACAAACTCACAAATATCAACAAATGAACCTAAAAGAAACAAAAAACAATGGAAACAAAAACTAAGCAAACAACCAGAACAGGAACAGAGTCAGAGAAATGGACATCACACAGAGGGATTTCAGTGGGGAGGGGGAAGGGAGGAATGGGGGGGAAAGTACTAGGGAGAAGAAGCATGGTTAGTAGGCATAAGGTAGACAGGGAGAGATAAAAAATGGCATGGGAAACAGGGTACTCAAAGAATTTATATGTACAACCCATGGACGTGGACTAAGGGAGGGAAATGCTGGAGGGTTGGGGGGGCAGGGCAGAGGCGCAATAGAGGGGGAAAGTTCAGAAAACTGTAATAGCATAATCAATGAAAAAAAAAATTTTAATCCTAGCTAATAAAAAGGAATGACATATTAGGGAAAAAAAACACAATAAAGAAAAAACTTCAGGCCAATATTGCTGATGAACATAGATGCTAAAATCCTCAATAAAATATTGGCAACCCACATCCAGCAATACATTAAGAAGATCATACACCATGACCAGGTGGGATTCATCCCAAGGATGCAAGAATGGTACAATATTCGCAAATCAATAAATGTAAAACATCACATAAACAAAAATAAAGAAAAAATCACATAATCATATCAATAGATGCAGAAAAAGCATTTGATAAGTAAAGCACCCATTAATGATAAAAAACACTCAGCAAAGTGGGAATAGAGGGAGCATTCCTCAAACTCATAAAGGCCGTAGATGAGAGACCTATAGCCAACATCATATTCAATGGGCAAAAACTAAAATCTTTCCCACTAAGATCAGGAACAAGACAAGGTTGTCCACTTTTACCACTCCTATTCAACACAGTATTGTAAGTCCAACCACAGCTATCAGACAAGAAAAGGAAATAAAAGGCATCCAAATTGGAAAAGAGGAAACAAAACTATCATTCTTAGCAGATGACATGATAGTGCACATAGAAAATCCTAGATTCCACCAAAAAACTGCTCAACCTAATAAATGAGTTTGGCAAAACAGAAGGATACAAAGTCAATATTCAAAAATCAAACGCATTTTTGTACACCAACAATGAAACATCAGAAGCAGAAATTAGGAAAAAAAATCCCATTTCATATAGCAACAAGAAAAATAAAATACCTAGGAATAAACCTAACCAAGGAGGTAAAAGACCTGTACTCAGAAAACTACACAACACTGAAGGAAGAAATTAAGGAAGACACAAACAAACGGAAACATATACCGTGTTCATGGATCAGAAGAATTAACATCATCAAAATGTTCATACTACCCAAAGAGATCTATAGATTCAATGCAATCCCTATTAATGTACCAATGGCATATTTCACAGATATAGAACAAACACTTCAAAAATTTATATGGAAAATTCATAAATGACCCCAAATAGCTGCAGCAATTTTGAAAAAGAAAAACAAAGCAGGAGAGATCACAATACCTGCTATCAAACTGTATTACAAGGCCACTGTAATCAAAACACTCTGGTAGTAGCATAAAAACAGACACATAGACCAATGGAACAGAACAGAGAGCCCAGAAATAACCCCAAGTTTCAATGGTCAATTAATATTCAACAAAGGGGAAGCAGCATAAAATGGAATAAAAATAACCTCTTCAATGTATGGCGTTGGGAGAGCTGGGCAGCTACATGCAAAAAAATGAAACTTGAGCACCAACTTACAATACACACAAAAATAAATTCAAGGTGGATAAAAGATTTAAATATAAGTCTTGACACCAATAAAGTCCTAGAGGAGAACATAGGCAGGAAAATCTCATATATTCCATGCAGCAATATTTTCACTGATATGTCCCCTAGAGCAAGAGACATAAAGGAAAGAATAAACAAATGGGATCTCATCAAAATAAAAAGCTTCTGCATGGCTAAAAAAATCAGCATTAAAATGAAAAGAGAACCAACAGTATGGGAAAACACATTTTTCCAATTAATCCTCAGACAAAATATATAAAGAACTCACACGACTGCACTCAAGGAAGACAAACAACCCAATTAAAAAATGGGCAAAGGACTTGAACAGACACTTCTCCAAGGAAGACACAGAGAGGGTCCGGAGACATATGAAAAGATGCTCAGCATCACTAGCCATCAGAGAGATGCAATTAAAACCACAATGAGGTACCATCTCACACCAGTCAGAGTGGCCAACATAAACAAATCCACAAACAAATGTTGGAGAGGATGCGGAGAAAAGGAAATCCTAGTACATTGTTGGTGGGGTTGCAGACTGGTGAGGCCACTGTGGAGAACAGTATGGAGTTTCCTCAGAAAACTAAAAATGGAACTGCCTTGTGACCCAGCAATTCCAATGCTTGGTTTATACCCTAAGAGCCCTGAAACACCAATCCAGAAGAACCTATGCACCCCAGTGTTCATAGCAGCACGATTTACAATAGCCAAATGCTGGAGGCAACCTAAGTGCCCATCAGTAAATGAATGGATCAAAAAATCTATGGTACATTTACACAATGGAATTCTACGCAGCAGAGAGAAAGAAGGAGCTCCTACCCTTGTGACAGCACGGATGGAACTGGAGAGCATTATGCTGAGTGAAAAATAAGTCAGGCAGTGAGGGGCAAATACCATATGATCTTACCTTTAACAGGAACCTAATCAACAATGCATACAAACAAGCAAAATATAACCAGAGACACTGAAACTGAGAACAGGCTGACAGTGACCAGAGGGGTAGGGGTAGGGGATAATAGGGGAAAGGGTGAAGGAACAATTATAAAGGACAATAACAAAGAGGGGCTGGAAACAGGGGAGGGAGGTGGGGAGGGCTGGGGAGAAAAGGCAGAAAACTTTACTTGAACACCAATAAAAAATCTTAAAAAATAAAAAAATAGAAAGGAAAATATAGTTTCAAATAACGTTAAAGACAAGTGTCTGGGACCAGAGTCACAGGACACGCAGGGGTAGGAGCAGCACAAAGTGACTTTGTGGCCAGCCCAAGTGAAAGCAATACTCCACCAGCATCACAGTATCAAAATGTATACAATATGTTTTTGCTCTCATGGTACTTAAGCTGGCATTCAGTAAGAATGGATGACTAGAAAGTTCTGTCATTCACAATTTATGAAATGGACTCCTATATAACCTTGGAAATGAATCACCATTGGAATTACAAAATAACTTTACCTGAATGATAGTGAAGGTGCTCTGTACCAAAACTTGAGAAAGAAGTCTTCACCCTTGAATGCACATGTTACAAACAGAAGCTGGAAGTGTACACATTGTGCACCGATATGAGGAACCTAAAATAGTAAACAAAATCCAGGAAAAACAGAGGAAACGAGCCCATACACAAGTAGGAAGGGCCTTTATGTACATAAAATGAAAGCGCTTGTATTTCATTTTATTATTCTACCTCTTGATGGAGAATTTTAAATAAATTTTACCTCTTCATTGTTTAAGGAAGCTGCAACAGACAAAGCAAATTACAAATGATTTTCAAACACACTTGGCACTTGTAGAAACCCGAATCTATTACGCTACACAGTGAGATCCAAGAAATGTCACATAAAACCCACTTATCGGACCCTGGCTGTTAATCTGGAGAACAGTCACAAGATAACTGGACAGTGCTGACATTTGGACGTTTTCAAATGTACGAATAAACACCACTGACATCAAAAGTCATTGATACTCCACTATAATCCACCACTTTTCCTGCTGACCTGCACTAAGGTGTCGTTACTCAAAATGGCCATGAGGTGGCAGCAGAGACCAACACTTGGAATGGCTTGGCTGAAAGGATTCTTTGCTTTTTACCCTGAGATGCAATGACGGGCACACTTTTCATTTTCCCCAAACAACGTGACTGCACTACGTCATCACCATTTTCTTCCACTGCCCTCTGCCACCTTTCAGGCGACTTCACCATTCCATCGTCCCACAATATTGTTATCTTTTGGAGCAGAGAACTCTTCCAGCTACCTTCTGCAGACTTCCAGCGAATGTACATTTCTCTCCAACAACAGAATTTAGGGAAGCTCAAGCTAAATGGCCATGCGAAGGTGCAAGGTCTGGTGAGTACTGTAGATGAGTCACGTTTGCGCAGCCAGGCTGGAACTGGTTTTCCCTGGTCACCACAGAGAATTGTACTCTCTCACCTTATCCTAAAGCTTTGGAGTCCTCTGTTGATGAATTCCAGACTCTTTCCCTTGGGCGGTACTTTCAGTTGGTCTGATGGGGAGCAGTGCTTGTTGCCAGTAACCTGCTGGTTTTCCACAAGGAGCCCCTACTGCAGGACTCCCTCCTGAATCCACCACATACACAACACCACCTCCTTTGGATGAAGACCGCCCTTTGGAGGGGCTGCTGGTGGTGATTCCTTTGTTTGCCCACAATCTCTCCCATTCAATACTAGTGTAAAATGTTGATGGTTCATCCCCCTTCACAATTGGTCTTGGAAAATAAATGATTTCCTTACGCTTCTGTAGAGAACCCCTTGTGGAAACGCAGTCAACCCCTTGTGGAGAACCCTTTGTGGGTAGGTCCCCTACCACCCCACTTAACTTCTGTGGAACCCAAACGTCAAAGCGATGAACATAACCAAGCTGGCGCAAATGATTTCTGAAGCCTGCTTAGAATACTTTGAGCATGCCCCCTGTCCCCTGCATTCCATAACGTGGCCTGTCCTCAGTTAACATCTGCCATTGATGACTCTCCACTGCAACTGGTCTGCCAGACCCTTGGGACAACTTCACACGAGGTATCTCTGGAATGAGACTTCTGGCACATTCCATGACTCACAGCAACATTTCCATACACACCACAAATCTTGTTTTGCCTTACAGTTGCGCCTTTACCTTTGTTGAAATGAGAAAGCTTAAAGGGCCAAAAACATTGCTTATGTTCATCCATCTTCAGTGTTAAAACGGTCACACTCATTCACCAGTTGTGTTCAGATTGTTTTAATGCAAGCAGGTATGACAGCTGTCATGATGCAGTCTAACAAAACGGTTTCAAATGACATTAAAGGCAAGTATGCGCAAGTAGAGTGAGGTGATGAGGTGGGAGTGTGGTGGGGGGGAGGGTGGGAACCAAACTGACATTTTTACCAGCCTGATTTAAGGCAATGTTCAACCAACATTACAGCCTCAAAATCCTATACAATATGTTTTTTGCTCTCATAGCATTTAAGCTAGCATTCACAGGGAATGGATGACTAGAAAGTTCTGTAGTTCCAGACTCCTACAGAAGCTCCAAAATGAATCACAAAATATCTGGACCTGAATGATAGGAAAGATGCTCCATACCAAAACTTGAGAAAGATATCTTCACCCTTGAATGCACAGGTCAGAAACAGAAGCTGGAAAATCACTAGTTTTGCCTACATATGAGGAACCCAATGAGGTAAACAAAGTCCAGGCAAAGTGGAGAAAACAAGCCTAGAGACTTGTCCGGAAAGGCACATACATACAATGATGGTGCTTGAATTTTACTTTGCTTTTTTTTGTATCTCTTGTAGCAGCACTATATGTAAATTTTACCTCTGTGTTGTTTAAGGAAGCTGCAACAGACAGCAAATTACAAACGACTTTCAAGTACACTTGGTACTTGCAAAAACCTGCTTCTATTATGCTACAAAGCCACTTCCAAGAAACGTCACAAAAAACATGCTTATTACTCCCTTGGCCATTACTGTGGAGACCAGTCACAAGGTTACTGTATAGTCCTGACATTTAGATGTTTCCACATGCACTTGTAAATATCACTGCCATCAAAAGTCGTTGATATTTCAGTGAAATAACCACTTTTCCTGACCTATATGAGGTGTCATTCCCAAAAGTCGCCACGAGATGGCAGCAGAGATCAACAGATGGAATACGTGTCCCACTAATGGCTTGGCTGAAAGATTCCTTTGCTTTTTACCGTGAGAAACAATGACTGGCACACTTCTCATTTTCCCCCAACAACATAACTGCACAACATCATCACCGTTTTCTTCCACTGTCTTCTGCCACCTTTCAGGCGACTTCGCCATTCCACCGTCCCACAACATTGTTCTCTCTCTCGGAGCAGAGATCTCTTCCAGGTGTCTTCTGCAGTTTTCCAGGGAATGGAAATGTCTCTCCAATAAAGAAAAATTCAGAGAGATGAACTAAACAGCCTGGGAAGGTGTCAGGTCTGGTGAGTACTGTGGATGAGTCACAACTGTGAAGCCACACTGGAACTGTTTTTCTCTGGCCACCAAAGAGAAACGTGCTCTCTCACCTTATCCCGAAGCTTCCGTGTCTTCTGCTGACAAATTCCGGACTCTTTCTCTTGGGCAGAACTTTCAGTTGATTTGACTGGGAGCAATGCATGCTGCCAGTAACCTGCTGGCTTTTCAAAATAAGCTCCTACTGCAGGACTATCTCCTGAATTCACCACGGGGGCATGATCACCTCCTTGCTTGAAGACCACTCTTTGGAGGGGCGAGTGGCAGTTCCTTTGTTTGCCCACAATCTCTCCAGATCCACATTATTCTAAAATAGCAACAATCCATCACCTCCTCACAATTTGACCTGAAAACTGAACGTTTTCCTTATGTTTCGGTGGAGAACCACTTGTGGATATGCGGTCAAGAAAGGGTCCCCCACCATCCTGCTTAACTCCTATGGAGCCCAAACATCAATGCGATTAATGTACCCAAGCAGGTGTGAATGATTTTCAAAGCCTGGTTAGGATATTTTGAACATGTTGCCTGTCTCCACCTGCCACGACATCGTGATCTGTCCTCAGTGAAGGTCTGCCATTGAGGGCTCTCCACTGCACCTGGCCTGCCTACCCGTGGGAGAAATCTCCAGCAGGAACCTTCACAATCCACTTCTGACATGCTCCGTCAGTCACAGCATCTTCTCTACACACACCACAGACCTTTTCCTGCCTTACAGTTGCGCTTGTACTTTTCTTGAAATGACAAAGCCAAAGGGACCCAAAATGTCACTTATGTTCATGCGTCTTCAGTGTGAAAATGGCCAACCATACATTCACCACTTGTGGTGAGATTTTTTACCACACGCTGATAGGACACCTGTTGCAATACGGCCTAACACGATGGTTTTGAATGAGGTTAAAGACAAGTCATGGTATCAACCCCAACCCCAAGCCCTAATCCTAACCCCGAACCATGCCACGTACCAGACACCAGACACGGTGTCTGAAGCCTGTCCCTGACTCCGGATGCCTGACTCTGGACATCATACCACAGAGAGCAGTCTGTCCTCCTATTTAAATGTATAAATGCTTGAAACTTAAACATCTAATGTCTAAAAACATAAAGCAGGTTTCTGGAAAAAAAAGTTATGTTAAATCAAGTAAATTAAATGAGGCAATAGTGACTCACCTTAGACACGAGATGCATGAGGCTCCCGCTGGCATATCAAGGCAGACTCTTCCACAGCAAAAACAATGAAAGTTGTTTCCCATCTGTTTCCCATTAGTCTGTTCTTTATTTCAATGTCTCTGGTTATATTTTGCTTGCTTGTTTGTTTTGCTAACTAGGTTCCACTTAAGGGTGAGATCATATGGTATTTGTCTTTCACAGCCTGGCTTAGGTCACTTAGCATAAAGCTCTCCAGATCCGTCCATGCTGTCATGACGGGTAAGAGCTCCTTCTTCCTTTCTGCTGTGGAGTATTCCATCATGTAAATGTACCATAGTTTGTTGATCCACTCATTTGCTGATGGGCACATAGGTTGCTTCCAGCACTTGGCTATTGTGAATTGTGTTGCTATGAACACTGGGGTGCATAGGTTCTTTGGAATCAGTATTTCAGGATTGTTAGGGTATAAACCAAGCATTGGAATTTATGGGTCAGAAGGCAGTTCAATTTCTGAGGAAATGCCATACTGTTTTCCACAGTGGCTGCACCAGTCTGCATTTCCACCAACAGTGCACTAAGTTTCGCTTTTCTCCACAACCTCTTCAACACGTTTTTTTTTTTTTGTTGATTTCTTTACGATTTCCATTCTGACCGGTGTGAAGTGGTATCTCGTTGTGGTTTTGATTGCCATGTCTCTGATGGCTAGTGATGCTGAGCATCCTTTCATATGTCTCTGGGCCCTCTGTATGTCCTCCTTGGAGAAAGGGCCTCGTCTGTGTTCTCTACTTGTTAGCATTTTAAATCCCATAGAATATTCTCCCACTGTCTTACTCCATTTCAGCTTCACCCTGGCCCTGATCACGTGCAAGACAAGGCAGGAGCTGTGAATACCAATAAACCCACTGTAGGGGAACACCTACCAACAAAGGAGCCACCAACAGGTAAAGCTCAAGTACAACACGAGAGCCCACAAATGGAAGAAAGGGCAACCCTAGGACATCCAGACCAGGAGATCATAGTTTGCTTTTTAAAATTCATTGAGAAATGACCGACTTTACAACAAATTATTTTCTTCTTTTGCTTGAACAAGTGTTTTCATGCTTTATACCTTCTATTATAAAACCATAAAATATCTTTCCAACTTAATCATAATTCTTAATTGTTAGAAACCTTGATTTTTAATGAAAACTTAAAGTAAATAACAGCATTCTTTTGATTGAGACTTTTATGAACATTTAATAACCTTTAGAAACAGGTAATTTTTTTCCATTGGAATACACATTCATATTTTCTACAGACATACTTCAAATAAAGTACAAGATATGTTCACTAACATATCCAAATACACTGTCTAGCTTCTCAATAATAAGAAAAAAAAGTTGGCAAACTCAAATCAATTAATATTTTACTATCCTGTTACTTCAAAATATCTATATATTTAATAATTTTCACCATTAAACCCAGCAAAATTAACTTCAAAGAATTTGGAAATGATATATATTGGATATACTTGAAGGATAAAAGAAAAGCCATAGGAACTTTTCATTTTACTTGTATCTACTTATTAGTTCTGAACAACTTTATGACTTTTTAAAGTCAATTATTATTCAAAAAACTTTCTTGGCAAATTCTGGAAGAGAGATAAACAACGTGAATTTAATGCTGAAAACCGAGGCAAAACAAATACTTAATGTTCATAAATTTGAAGATATCAATTAAATGTATACCAGCCCTGAAACCAATTATTTTCCCAGACCACAAAATCCTGAAAAGTTAGGTTTTAGATAGTTCTTTTTTTCCCATACAGTATTACTATAACACAGGAAAGACAAGACTTTCTTTTTCTTTTTTCTTTTTTCTTTTTTTTTATTGGTCCTTGACAACTTTCAGGAGGCTGTAAGAGAGGCAGGACAATCAGGCCTGGGCAGAGAGTGGCTTGAGTTAAAAAGTGCCATTTTTTCCTTCACAATGAAATGAAGCAGTCAACTAGGATACTTCTGCACCTGCACAGAGTCTGAGGGGTTGAGTTAATTTTCCCATTGTTCCTGGCATCACCACAGCTCCCAATCTCCAGAAGGAGAATTCAGAGTGTTTAAAAGACTTATCATCTCATTTTTTTTCTCCTTTTTGAGCTATGGTCTGGGAGGAAAATTAGATGCTTTCCTTCTCTTTGAATCACCAATTTAAATCCTTTCTGAGTAGAATCCCTATGATGTGACAACAATAAAGCTTGCACCAAAGAAATCTTATTCTATTAATCAGACCTTTGGCAAAGCAATTCTCATTAGTCACTGACTTAAACTGTAGGTTGACCAGTCAGCTATAATGTGAACCGATGGGATCAACACCCAACTGCCCATTTCCCCACAGAAACAAAAACAATATCTAAAGCAAAGATAGACCGCAAACAGGTGATGACTCTCAAACCAAATCCTCTAATAGTAGGGACTGGAACGTTAGCATGAATGACCTCCACAAGTTTTAGATTGCACAGCACCCAGATGACAAAGAGAAAACTATCCATATGAACAAAACAGCAAAGAGCAAGCCAAGTCATTAAAAGATTAAAAAAGCAAACAGACAACAACTGTAGCCAAAATTTCACTTCAGACAGACAAGATTCCTCACAGAGCTCCCAAACAGAACAAATGAGAACTTTCAAACAGAACCAGTACTCAAAACCCAGGAATCCATAAAACACCAAAAGCACATTCCAAATCCCACACCAGGGAACTGGAATTTTTCTTAGTCACTGAGCATTTTCTACTACCACGCAGAGCCTGTCAATTCCTATGGAATCCCAGAGGGTTCAAAGAACATAAATGGTGGGGCTGGGGTCTCATGGTTGTATACACCAGGCACTTTACCCAGTTTGGAGTTTCTCAACTCCTCAGAGACTCATTGTCTTTCATCAGCAAGTCATTTAAAGGTAGCTCATGCCTTGAGAGGTAGATTATGGAAAGACCCTAATAACTCTTGGTAGATGATGGGAGATCCTTGCAGTCCCTGCCATGGGAACCGCCTTCCAGAAGTGGCTGGCACCTCATCCTGGGCCATCCAAGCCTCACTGGGAGTTTACATTGTGCTATATGGTTCACCCTCTTATCCTTGTGCCCTCCCTCCACTAGGACACCAATGCTGGGTTCATGACTCACCTGGGAGGACATCTAGAAGTGTGGCAAGGACAGTGGCACTGGCCATCCTGGAGGATGGCAAGGGACATCACTGAGGACTCATCCAGGTGGTGAGGGTCACTCCACTTATGGGGGTGCTGGGTTTAAATGAATGGTGCCCCACGCGAGAGTGCATATTTGAGAACCCAGGTTCATTCCGGTTTACGAACCCAGGTGAGACCTCCCTGGGTTCATAAACTGGAATCCCTAGGGCATGAGGAGAGGTGCATGTGTGAGCCTCCCAGGAGAGATTGAGACATTCACATCCAGACTGTGCTCTTGGAAGAGCAAACCCACGTTAAAAGACAGGTAAATTCTGATTGGGGTGGAGTGCAACCTCCCAAGGTTTACATGGTCTGAAATAATCAACTAGACACTGAGTGGGTGTTGGGTATTTCATGGGCTGGGACCATGAGGACAGACAAGGCTGACTTGTTTACCAACAAGAAGGCCAATGGGACTCGGAGGACTGTTCAATGGAGTTCTGCAGTAGCAGAGAGAGATTGGGTTCAACTCCGAATAAAACAAAGGCATGATGGAATTTAGGTGCAGGGAGAAGGGTAGGTTCAGTGGGTAGAAAAGAATGAAGAAGAAACAGCAGGGATGAGGGGGGACCACGTAATCAACCTGACAGCATTCATGCTGAAAGCAAGCCAATTTGATCAGACATCACCTGGGCGTGGTGTTGAGTGGGGAACCCAATCAGTTATCGAGGGTTATCAGGTATCTATGGTGGGGATTCTAGCCTGATCTAAGTAACAGGATTGATGCCAGTTTTGGTCTGTGCACAGATGAATCTTAAAGTCCCAAAGTGGGAGCTTCCTGGGTAGGATACAGAGAGGAGACAGGCTGAATATGTTTGAGCAGAGGACCTTCCTTCAGAGCTGCTTCAGCCTTAGTGGAAGGCAGCCCTGCTCAGACTCCAAGGTCAGGTCCAGGGGATGACCTTCTGTGAACTCAGTGGCCACTAGAATGTGTAGGACAATGCTGACTGTTGTGTACGGACCCATGCTTTCCTGG
Organism: Desmodus rotundus; assembly: GCF_022682495.2. Classification (NCBI taxonomy): domain Eukaryota; kingdom Metazoa; phylum Chordata; class Mammalia; order Chiroptera; family Phyllostomidae; genus Desmodus; species Desmodus rotundus. The sequence goes on along the minus strand of NC_071396.1, from coordinate 16,611,136 downwards.
GCTTTCTGACCTAAAGAAACACATGTTCGTGGCATGGTGGTGAGGACTTTGTGGATTAATGCATTGGCTTGTAGTTTACAGTGTGGATCATTCTGCTGGATTTCAAAACACATAATCAATGTGATATCACTAAATGTCAGGAAGCTGTGGAGGACGCACTAAGAGGTATGAATGGATGTGCCGTGCAGATGAGCCAGACTAAAAGGAAAGAGGTCGTTTCAAGATGAACGTAGCCACAGATAAATAAGGCTACAAAATCCTTGTTCAGGGAGTGCTGTGAAGCTGAGTGTGGGGACTGACAGAGCAGAGGGTTAATTATACCAGGGGAGCAGCATGGGGGTGTGTGGAGACCAGAGAGCAGAATGAACTAAAGAGAGAATGAAACTTGCAAGACCTGACACAAGCAGTACGTTCAGACCTTCAGTTGTCCAGGAAGAATCATGAATGGGCTCCATCTGAGCAGTGGTGGGATTTTTAAAGATTCTTCAGGAATCCAAAGATGGCAGCAAAGTAGGAGGGAGCTGAACCCACTCGTTTTTGCCACCAACTGGGAAACATAGCTGATTTCCGGAAAACAAAGTGAACAGTCAACAGAATCCTGGCTGACATGAAGTTTGGAGGCCAAAGGATACAGAGGATGCTTCAAAATGGGTGGTAAGGAGCTTTTATAGGTGGATGGGGAAAGTCCCTGGGCATGGCTCCTGAAACAGTGGCCGTTGCAGGGACAACGCTAGAGGGGAGCCTGATTAGGAATATCAGCCTAATGGTTCCATCCCCTCCCAAAGCAGGGAGACCACAGACTCTCGCCAGGAGCGACTTGAATTCACAAACCCACTGGGGAGAAACAGGCTGCACATACTCATAAAGCTGGTGGCACATCCTAGCTGGGGCAGTGATTGCAGCCCAGTACAGTGCCGGAGAGTGGCAGGGTGGGGGGGCAGTTTTCTGGCTGCATCTAGAGCTGGAGCCAGAGGAGGGCTGCACCTGGCCATGATGGAGATGGACTCTTGACTTGCCAAGAGCTGGAGTACGTGGAAAGCTGGGTAGTGGCTCAGAGAGGCAGTGGCACCCACAGAGACTTTTTTTAAAGGGGGGAATTGACAGGGGCTGTGCAGGGACCACTCGTGCATAGCTTTCTGAGAAACAAGGAGGGAGGATTGCAGGCATGATTTGCTCCCATTCAGTGCACCGGGTGGACTGATCCAAGGGGTGCAAAGCAAGGCAGTTTCTGGGCCCCAGCCCAGGGCATTGGCACACAGTGGAGAGTGTAGGCCTCAGGGTGCTCTGAGGGCAGTGGGCTAGAAACTGTGCACCTGTGATTATTGTAGGCCAGACTGAGGCCCCTTGCTTGGCAGAACCATCAGGAAGGGAAAATTGAGCCCAGCTCCCTCTTCTCGCAGGAGCAGGGAAAGATTGTTGGGGGCTGCTCTGTGTGGTTTTGGAGAGTAGAACCCCAGGAGAGCAAGCTCTGAAAGGGGCTAGTAAGTCTCCCTGGAAAACCAGGTCATAACGCAGGTGGCAGGCATGACTCTATTCTAAAACTGAAGGTCCTGTGGGAATCAGGCCTGAAATGCACATTTTTGTCCTTTGAAGCTGTCTCTGCTCAGCAATAAGCCCTGTCAGTCTAACCCAGATGTTTGAGTTCAAGGCATAAGGAGTGAAACTCCCTACTTCATGATATACACCTTTACAGCCATCTGGGTCTGCATGTCTCACAGACCCCAACCTGAAAAGATTTCTGTGTTTCTTCAATTGTTACCTATAGATAGTGTTAGGTTTTTTTTTTACTATAGCCTGTTGGACACTGATTAATAAGCTATGCACATGTGCTGTATCCCTCTGCACTTCCCAATCCTAATAAATGTCATGTGGGAGAAGGGTTTTGGGGCATTCTCCACTAGAGGGAATCATCACCCCTTTTCCCATCAGAGCAACAAGATTCTGTCTGGGATGTCTCTTATTCTCATCTGTGGTGGCCTGGGGAACTTCGCTGGCTGAAGTTCCCCTCAAAAGATCTGCAAAATTGGCTGGGCAGGCTTAACAACCAGAACGGGGCTTTTCTGCAAGAGTAAGACAGCATGATTAAACCTTAAAAGAGCCAATTTTGAACTCCCCACAGGGAGACAAAGTACGCTGTGTTTTAGGGCCCTATTTCGTTGAGGCCATCAAAGCAGGAAGTTAAGAAAGGTTACAGCAAGGGGGATTTGGAGCACCGCCCAACTTGATTCACACACAGAGCTGTAGACTACACCAAGCAGAAGAGAGCTAATACTCTTACACAGATTGCTCCCTGACTCCCATGAAACAGACAGCTATTTAAGCAGAAAGTATACATTATTGGAAATAAACTGGGACAGACTAAGGCAGGAGGTGTAGGGGCAAGGGAAATGCACCCACAATTTTCCCAGAAGAATGAACAGTGCCTCCCAGAGGAGACCCAGAGATCTCGTCCTATCTATCACATCAGAAGCTCCCTCTAGAGTTAGGGAAAGGAGATACATAGAAAACCCTATAGAAAATGGGTTCTAAAAAACCCCATAGAAAGGTGTACATAGAAAACCGTATAGACTCCACCAAAAAGCTACTCAACCTAATAACTGAATTTAACAAAAAGGACTGTGTAAAGTCAATATTCAGAAATTGAATGCATTTTTGTACACTAACTGAGATATCAGAAACAGAAATTGGGGGTGGGGGGGAAGTCTCACTTACTATAGCAAGAAGAAAAGTAAAACACATAGGAATAAACTTCACCAAGGGGGTAAATGACCTGAACTCAGAAAACTACAAAACACTGAAGAAAGAAATGTAAAGACACAAGTAAATGGAAGCGCATTCTGTGTTCATGGATTGAAAAAATTAATATCATTAAAATTTCCATAGAACCCAAAGCAATCTATAGATTCATCAAAATCCCTATCAAAATACCAATGCCATATGTCACAGATATAGAACACATATTATCTCAAAAATTTATATGGAAGCACATGGTAACCAATGTCCCCAAATGCTTCAGCAATCTTGAGAAAGAAGAACAAAGTATGAGGGATCCCAATACCTGATATCAAACCATACTACAAGGCCAATGTAATAAAAACAGTCTGGTACTAGCATTACGAACAGATACATGGAAAATGGAACAGAGTAGAGAACCCAGAAATAAACCCAAGTATCTAGGTAAGTTAATATTTGACAAAGGGGGCATGAGCATACAATGGAGTAAAGATAGTCTCTTCAATAAATGGTGTTGGGAGAACTGGACTGGAACATGTAAAAAAATGAAAGTAGACCACCAACTTACACCACACACCAGAATAAACTCAAAATGAGTAAAAGACTTAAATATAAGTTGTGACACCCTAGCAATCCTAGAGGAAAACAGAAAGGAAATTTTCAGATATCCCATGTTGCAATATATGTTTTGATATATCCTCTGGAGCAAGGAAAAAATAAACAATTGGCACTACATCAAACGAAAAAGCTTCTACACCACTAGAGAAACCATCATTAACATGAAAAGGGAACTGACTATATGGGAGAACAGATTTGACAATGTTACATTGGACAAGGGTTTGATCTCCAAAATATACAAAGAACACATACAACTCAACACCAGGAAGACAAAAAATCCAATTAAAAAATGGGCTAAGGATATGAATAGACACTTATCCAAGGAGGACATAGAGATGGCACATAGACATTTGAAAATATGCCCACATCACTAGCCATCAGAGACATGGAAATTAAAACCACAATGAGATATCACCTCACACCTGTCAGAATGGTCATCATTAACAAATCAACAAACAACAAGTGCTGAGGAGGATGTGGAGAAAATGGAACCCTAGTGCACTGTTGGTGGGAATGCAGACTGGTGCAGCCACTGTGGAAAACAGTATAGAATTTCCTTAAATAACTAAAAATAGAACTGCCTTTTGACTCAGCAATTTCACTGCTGGGAATATGCCCTAAGAACCAAATAACCAATTCAAAAGAACCTATGCACCCCTATGTTTCATAGTAGCATTATTCACAATAGCCAAGAGGTGGAAACAGCCTAACTGCTCATCATTGACTAGTAGATCAAAAAACTGGTACATTTACACAATGGGATACTATGCAGCAGAAAGAAAGAAGGAACCCCTATCCTATGGCTGGAACTGGAGAATATCAGGCTGAGTGAATCAAGCCATTCAGTAAAAGAGAAATACCACATGATCTCACCTATAGGCAGAACCTAATAAACAAAGTAAACTAATGAACAGAATAGAACCCCAGGGATGGAAACATGGAACAGACTGACAGTGGCCAGGAGGAGGGGCGATGGGGATAATGGTGGAAAGAAGGGGAAAGAGCTAGACAAATAACATGTATGAGTGACTCACCAGCATGGACAACAGTGTAGTAATTAACAGTGTAATAAAGGTGCAGGTGAGGAGGACAAAGGGGGGAAATTGGGACAACTGCAGTAGAATAACAATAAAAATGATTTAAGTTAGATGAAATAGTGGACTAAATAAGTAGATGACACTTTTAAATTCTCATGCATATTTCAAACAGAATTTAAAAGTTTTATTAGCATTTTTTCACACTTTCTGGATCCTAACAGTCTAGTATATCCACAATTTCCAAATTTTTACATTATAATTTAATGTTCACATAATTTCTAGTTTGAAGTATAATATAAAAAGTGTACCACCATTTGCAATAATATTTTCTACATTTTGATGGAATTTTGATCTGAGTATCTACCACCCAAGTACAGGCAGCTGGGACATTCTTGATTCTATTTTTTAAAATATATTTATTGATTATGCTATTACAGTTGTCCCATTTCCCCCTCCCCTCACTGCACTCCATCCTGCCCACGCCCTCCCTCCCACATTCCCCCCTATAGTTCATGTCCATGGGTCATACTTATAAGTTCTTTGGCTTCTGCATTTCCTACACTATTCTTACCCTCCCCCTGTCTATTTTCCACCTATCGTTTATGCTACTTATTCTCTGTACCTTCTCCCCCCTCTCCCCCTCCCACTCCCCTATTGACAACCCTCCATGTGAGCTCCATTTCTGTGGTTTCATTCCTGTTCTAGTTGTTTGCTTAGTTTTCTTTTGTTTTTGTTTTAGGTGTGGTTGTTAATAACTGTGAGTTTGCTGTCATTTTTACTGTTCATATTTTTTATCTTCTTTTTCTTAGATAAGTCCCTTTAACATTTCATATAATAAGGACTTGGTGATGATGAACTCCTTTAACTTGACCTTATCTGGGAAGCACTTTATCTTCCCTTCCATTCTAAATGATAGCTTTGCTGGATACAGTAATCTTGGATGTAGGTCCTTGCCTTTCATGACTTGGAATACTTCCTTCCAGCCCCTTCTTGCCTGTAAGGTCTCTTTGGAGAAATTAGCTGAAAGTCTTATGGGAACTCCTTTGTAGGTAACTGTGTCCTTTTCTCTTGCTGCTTCTAAGATTGTCTCCTTCTGCTTAATCCTGGGTAATGTAATTATGATGTGCCTTGGTGTGTTCCTCCTTGGGTCCAGCTTCTTTGGGACTCTCTGAGCTTCCTGGACTTCCTGGAGGTCTATTTCCTTTTGCCAGATGAGGGAAGTTCTCCTTCATTATTTGTTCAACTAAGTTTTCAATTTTTTGTTCTTCCTCTTCTCCTTCTGGCACCCCTATAATTCGGATGTTGGAACGTTTCAAGATGTCCCGGAGGTTCCCAATCCTCTCCTCATTTTTCCAAATTCTTGTTTCTTCATTCTTTTCTGGTTGGATGTTTCTTTCTTCCTTCTGGTCCACACCGTTGATTTAAGTCCCAGTTTCCTTTGCCTCACTATTTTGGTTCCCTGTACATTTTCCTTTGTCTCTCTTAGCATAGCCTTCATTTTTTCATCTAGTTTTTGACTAAATTCATCCAATTCTGTGAGATTCTTGATTACCATTGGTTTGAACTGTGCATCTGATAGGTGGGCTATCTGTTCACTGCTTAGTTGAATTATTTCTGGAGCTTTGAAGTGTTCTGTGATTTAGGCCTTTTATTTATTTATTTATTTATTTTGTCTTGGTGCTTCTGTTACTTAAAGGGGCGGAGCTTTAGGTGTTCCCCAGGGCAGGGTAATGCTGGTCGCTGCTCTGCAACACTGTGCTGTGAAGCTGTATGTGGGGGAGGGGCCGAGAGGGAGTAATGGCACCCTCTCCACTCTCTGCCGGATTTTTGTCACTCCCTCTGCTACCCACAATCAAATTGGGCCCCTCTGGTGCTGGTTCCCAAGTGGGTGGGCTTGTGCATTCCCTAGGCCCCTGTGGGTCTTTCCATCGACCTCTCCCGTGAGGCTGGGAGTTTCTCTTGCTGCCGCCCCAACCCCCACCAGTGTTTTCAATCAGAGGCTTGAGGCTTTATTTCTCTGCGCTGGAGCCCTGGGTTACACGGTCTGCTTCACTCCCCGCCATTTGTCCAAGTTTATCTATGCGTGAATGTGGGGCCTCGGAGTGTTACCCACAGCTCTGCCTGCCCCGTTCTCTGCCACTCTGAGTCTGGCCCTCTCGGTTTATCTGTGTGTGAATGTGGGGCCTCAGGGTCTGCTAGTGGTCAGACTGCCTGCCCCATTCACCCCACACTCTGCCAGTCTCGGTCCCACCGGGGCAACATGAGTCTTCTCCGCCCTGGCTGCCTGCCTTTGCCCCTCCTACCGGTCTGGATGAATGTTTAATTTTTTATCTTCTTGGTGTGGGACTTCCTTGCTGTTCGATTTTCTGTCAGTTCTGGTTGTGTGAGGAGGTGCAGTGTGTCTACCTACGCCGCTATCTTGGTTCTCCCATTCTTGATTCTTGATGTTGGAAGTTTTGTGATGGTATCGACAGCTCCCTGTGGAAACTCTTCCCTTATTCAAACCCAGGGCACATTGCAGAGACTCCAAATTAATCACGCCAGAAATAATCACATTTGTACCTGGAAAAAAGACTGTCAATTAAAAGCATAAGTATGAATGCCTATAATTATCTTCAAATGCAAACATGATTATGGCAGCGGATTTATCCACCTGTTTTCTCAGTCTAGTGTTGTCAGTGATGTTGGGGTTCAGAGGGAGAATTCCTACCACAGATTTGATCACAGAAATGCAACTTCAACCCTGACAGGAACCCCTAACTCCCAGGCTCCCCCATTGCTGTTTCTGGGGATGGTCACTGGGGTCAGAAGGTAGTAGTCTCTCCCATGTAGGGTAGAACATTTTTTAAAAAAATATTTTATTGTTGTTCAATTACAGTTGTCTGCATTTTCTCCAAACCCCTAACCCCCACCCCAGCCAAACCTCCCTCCCTCCCTTGCTTCCACCCTCCTTGGTTTTGTCCATGTGTGCTTTATAGTAGTTTCTGAAAACCCTTCTGCCCACTGTCCCCTCTCCCATCTGCTCTGGCTATTGCAGCAGAGAGAAAGAAGGAGCTCATATTCTTTGCAACAGCATATAATATTCTTAATGAGTAATAAACACTCTCTTTCATCAGACATATGAGTTACAAATATATTATTCTTGTCTACACTTGTCTTTTAATGACATTGATAGAATTTTTGGTGTATTGATCAGGCAAATATTTTCTTTTAATTTTGATAAAGGTCAATTATTTACTATTGTTTTAATGGGTCTTTCACTGGGTGATTTTACAAAATATTCCCTAGAAAAATGGTCAGCTTCCATTATTCATGTTCATTGGTTAAACAGCCACAGTTACTAGGACATGCTCTGGTACCAGGAGTGGAGAGAAGCTGGAAAATTTACCCACAAATGTGGAAGTGACTTTGGAACTGGGTAAGGGGAGGATGCTGGACTTAGTTTGAGTAATATACAGAAATATGCTTATTTTCATGAACAGAGTATTACTACACATATGGGTTTAAAGACTTTTTAATTGAACACCCAGAAGTGAGTACAAAGCATGATAGAGACAGATTAAAACATTTAGAGAATACCTACATAATTATAAACAGGAGTTTGTCATAAATATAACGACTTAAGATTCTGCAGGTGGAAATCATTACAAACAAGGAACATGTGCGTGAAAATATTCCTCATTACCCACATTCACATTTTCACAGTGTCTCTGTTATATTGGGTGACAATACCACAGGCCCTGGATAGGGGTTGGACACCTTTGAATTCTTACTCCTCTGGTTACACCATGAATCACCCAAGTTGAATAATCCACTGGGGCTCCATTTATGAAATTTCTCAACATTTATAGGGAAGACGGGACACCCTTGACTGGTATTTCCCTGGAGATGGTATGTCAGTATGAGGAGCACTAGTTTCATTGCACAAAGAGCCCTGTTTAGTCCATCATCATCATCATCATCGTCGTCGTCATCATCATCACAGCCATCACTATCATCATTATCATTTCCTTACTTATAACCATTCTTATTATTTTCTGTATACATGGTGGGTGTCCACACACCATGATCCTTTATGTGAAAATAAATCAGGTGCCCCCTCTTTATATGACCCTGGGAGATTACAATCACAAGGACTCCACTGTAAACTGTAAATTGACCCAAGGCCTTCCACAGAGTGGAGGACCTTGGATAGGGAACAGGCTGCATCTAAAACGTTGGGAAAAGACCCCTATCCAATTCTGCCATCACCACCACCATCATCACCACCATTTGATTACTTATAACTGTTCTTCTCAGTTTCTATAGAAGTGGTAGATGTCCCCACTAAGTGACCACTTATTTTTTTTTTCTTGCTTACTTTTTATAGTTGTTACATGGAATAGGTAGACAGACTCTATTTTATTTTACATTTTCACTGCTTACAAATGAAGACTCTTCCATCCTCTTCTCTATCCGCCCCACATGGGGAAATCTGATAAGAGATGCTGGGTCTCTACTTCAGATGTCATTGAGAGATTGAAACCACACAAACCCCTGTAAGAAGAATTGCCCCTCCACCACCACCTCGACAAAATAAAAGCCCTGAGTGTGCCTCCTTTCCTGGCTCTGTCAAAGCCCAACTGACTTGCTGAAGGGATGGGACTTGTCTTTCCTATCCCTCCCAGAGATCTCAACTATGTGAGTGATGAATGCTCCATGTCCCCTTGGTGTGCCTGCTTTTTCTCAGCATGAACATCCATACCATGCTGTGGTGGGTGTCTCTGCTTCTGTCTGGTGTCATCTGCTCTTGGTGCTGTGACCATGATGCCAAGTCAGTGACCATCACTACTAGGGGTCTTTTTCCTCTTGCATTGGGTTCATATGCCTCCAGTGCCTGCTGTCCAGCATGCATGTGTCCTGTTTCTGGCAGGCTTGGATGCCGAGCTGTGTAGTGCTAGTCTTCACTGTTGGGTCCAGCAGAACTTCTGGTTAGATTCAGATGACGTGGGTCAGAATGTGTGATGATTCATTGGAATTGGGAACAAGAGTGTGTGAAAGAGACATGAGAGATTGTTGTTTTTTATTACATCAGAGTTTCCTGAATCACAGACTTCAAAGGTGTGCACAGAATCAGAAATCCAGAAAGGTTCCCTGAAGGAAACTGTTACAGGAAGAGGAACCCGCACAGGAAACCAGCCCAAACATCTTAGTGCACATTCTCCAGGAATGCTCCTTGTGTTCAGGGACCCGGAGCAATTATTGGTGGTCACAGCCTCTCTTCAGGGAGGTTTGTGACTGGGTTCATGATGACTTCTCCTCACTGTGTCTGTCATACAGTTATACATGTTTGTGTTCTCAGCTCTTGGACTGTTCCTTTGGAGGTACAGTGTGTTCTTGCCATTGTCTCTGGAGACAGTGAATCATCTCTTCATAGAGTTGGCATAGTATGTTGTATTTCCATCAGAATTCATTTGACAAACCCACTCCATCCCCTTCTCTGGTTCCTGCATATGAATCCACTGTGTTGATCTTGTCATTATCATGTATTGTCACACTTGGGACCTGCATCAAGAGAACATCCTTCTATGCTTAGGATGGTCATAGCAATCTGATCAGTCAATTAAATCTCTATCTTTAGAGTAACGGTTGTCACAAATGTTCCCAAATGAAAGCACAGGCTTTCATGTTATTTTGCATCCAGGTACTTGATGGAGAAAAATCAATTTCAAGATCAATCACTGTGTGTTCTGAATGCCCCCTGGGGTGCAGTGTACCCCTTGGTGGTCACAGCCCTTCCTGCACAGAGGTTTCTATCTGGGCTCACACTGACTTCTCCTCTCAGTGTCTCCTGCACAGTAATGCATGGCCCTGTCCTTGGTTCTCAGTCTGTTTATTTGCAGGTCGAGCTCGTTCTTCACTTTATCTCTGGATATGGTGAATAGGGCCTTCAAAAAGTTCGCAAAACTTGTGGTACCACCACTACTATTAATGTATAAGACCCACTCCAGGCTCTTCCTGGGAGCCTGAGGTACCAGTTCATGGTATCTAATGAAGATGAATTCAGAGGCCAAGCAAAAGACTCTCAGAGACTCTCCAGGATGCACCAAGCCTATCCCAGACTCCACCAGCAGCACCTCACACTGGACATCTGCAAATGCAGACGTCATGTCAGGAAACTGTCACCAGTCTGTTGTTTCTCTGTCATATCCACTCACATAGTCAGTGTCTCTAATGCTTTGTAAACTACATCATAAAATAGCAATAAGGAAAACCCAGCTGAACTCACACCCATGGTGAGTGGTCTGTGTTCTGTCCTGAGCAGAGACTGGCAACAGCTGGGAATCCCAGGCTGGACTCTTGTCCCACAGCTGCAGGGTTGGGGCTGGGTTGCTTTCCATGAGCTGAGGGGTTCTATTTGCATGTCCTCCTACTCTACAGGAAACTCTGGGGTTGGACACTGACATGAAGGACATGACCACAAAGTGTGACTTCTCAAAGGTGAATATCTGTTAGGCATTACTCCCAGCCCTGGCCACAGGACACCCAGCCTTTCTCTGACTGCTTTCTGACCACACCTGCTCACAGGCTTGTCCAGCATGATGCTCTTCAACTCAGGGGGCCACCCGGAGATTCTCTCAGCACCTGTGTGCATTGCTGCAGGTGCTTTGAGGTCACTAGTCAGCTCTGTCCCCAACTGAAACAGGCCTTCCCTGCAGTAGTGTCTGAGTGACATGGATACACATGTGTATGCTGAACATGGACTCAGAGGGTGGCTGATTCAAGCTTCAGGTCACCTGAGTATAACTGGCCCTGGGTTCTCATGGAGGGACTGACATAGGAGATGGACATGAGGGGATGAGGGGTGTTGTGTTTAAGGTACAATGTACCAGGGCTGGAAAGGAGAGAGAAGAAACCCAGCCACATGGGGCTTCATACCTAGGGCAGATTTAGTGAGTGTTTGGAGAGTAGAGGACAGGGGATGATGATGAGGTGGGTTTCTGGGGATCCTGGATGAACAAGAGAGGGTGGGCGGGGATCAGGTCCACACCCAGGTAGTTCTCGTGATCCACGTGAGTTCTGCATGTGAAGCTGAGACCCTCGTAGGTCTTATCCCCCAGGACCGTGCTCAGAGACCTGCTCAAAATGCTTCCTAGCAGCCTTGTGACAGGGTTCCATCTCTGTGCTGGCCTCCTGCCTCTGTCTTGGGGACACACTGAGAGCTGGGTCTGTTCCCAGGCTCAGTGTTCCCCCATCCAGGACACTGATGGCAGTGACAGAAGGGGTTAAACTCTGAGCATCAAAATTCAGGCACGCGGGGGAGAGGCAAGTGGCTCACTGCCCCCAAAGAGGACAGGGATCCTTACAGGACAGAAAGCATGGGGCTGATGAATCTCACGTGGGATGGTCTGCACTGTGTGAAGAAAAGAGTGTGACTCAGCACATAGATTCAGAATCACTGCCTCAGCACTGCACTGGAGTGTGGGAGAATCATTCTCATTCAGGGCACAGTGAGAATTCCTAACATGTTTGTCAGCCAGGAAAAGCAGACTGTATGGCCATAGGGTGACAATGAGGACTAGATGAGAAGGCAACCACAGTTACTTCCTATGTTCTTGCCTGCAGAGAATGGAAGAAATTAAAGACACATAAAAGAAAGCTGAAATTGCCCCCGGACGCAATAGGAGGAGAAGAAGTCATTGACCCCAAAAGGAAGCCCTTCTGCAACCCCTCTAGGAAGCAGCTTCTGAGCTGGACCCCTCCATTTAGTGACACTGATGTCTCTGCTGTTCCTGAGTGCCTCCTGTGTTGGGAGAGCCCCCTGGTGACACTGATGTCACTTGTGCTCCTGAACACTCCTGAGGGACACTGATATCTATCTCCTGGTATTCCTGAGTACCTCATGTCTCTTGAGCCCAGCCCTCCTGTCTCCCTCAGCGAGGTTTGTGTTTGGACTCACACTGACTTCCCAGCTGACTTCATGTCCAGCCCCACCCTCTGCCACACCCTGTCATTGTTACTTAGCCCCCTCAGTGGACCCTCCCTGGGTAGATTCTCTGTCACTATCTCCTTGGTAGTAAGTGGCCTTGACAGATGGTTGGGACCTGGCTTCTCTGAGGATCCTCTCTTTTTCCTTTCCCCCTGACAGTTGTCCCTGTGTGGATACATGAGGCAGTCAGAGGGTCTGGTCACCCTGAGGACGCCCCTCTTGCTCCTTGGGCTCTGGGTGGTGCTGGCTCCAGCCCAGCATTCTCAGGGCCGTCCCTCATGGCGCTACATCTCCTCCGAGGTGGTGATTCCAAGGAAAGAGCTGAACCACGGCAAAGGCATTCAGACACCAGATTGGCTCTCCTACAGCCTGAGTTTTGGGGGGCAGAGACATGTCATCCACATGCGGCGCAAGAAACTGTTTTGGCCCCGACATCTGGTGATGATGACTCAGGATGACCAGGGAGCCCTGCAGGTGGATTACCCCTTTGTCCCTCTTGACTGTTACTACTTCGGCTACCTGGAGGAGGTTCCTTTCTCTACAGTCACCGTGGACACCTGCTATGGAGGCCTGATAGGTATGATGAAGTTGGATGACCTTGCCTATGAAATCAAACCCCTCAAGGATTCCCAAAGGTTTGAACACATAGTTTCTCAGATAATGGCAGACGCCAATGCCACAGGACCCACATATACACTGAGGTACAAAGAAGAAAGGCGCTCCCTTTTCTCTCAAGTGAATGCCAGTGCAGCCTCCAGGCTCAGCAGTAAGATGTATGCAAGCCACCAAGGATTTTTCAAAGGATGTCTTATAAGTTCCAATTCAGTTTATACTCTATACAACAATATGTCAACATGTGTCCAATTCCTGGTACGTCTAGGTAGTATAGTTGACTCTATGTTCCAAGGTATTAATGTAAGGTACTACATCAGTTCCCTCATCATTTATAATGTGAGAGATCCAACCAACATGGAGAACCCTATGAATTCAAGGAGTCCATTTCAAACCCATTATAAAAATAACATTTATAATCTTCTTAGGCCACATACAAGCTTAGTTTTTATTAGAGAAGGGCCCCATGAACTTACTTTTCAACCAGCGTTATATAGTTTATGCAATAACATTAATCTCCTCATGCTGAGTGTTTTGTCAAGACATTATTTTTTGTTATCAATTATAGCCACCCAATTAACTGCGAGAAGTTTTGGTCTGTATTACGATGATGACTATTGTTATTGTCAGAGAAGGACCACCTGCATCATGTACAGGTTCCCTCTCATAACAGATGCCTTCAGTAATTGTTCCATGCTGCATGCAGGCAACGTAGTTAATTATAATAGGAAACATTGCAGCTACAATACTGAATTTCAGTATTTCAATAGAAGCCTGACACTGGCTCTATGTGGAAACTCTGTGGTGGATGACGGAGAGCAGTGTGACTGTGGCTCCTTCAAGCAGTGTTACAGCAACCCCTGCTGCACAAGTGACTGCAGCTTTACACCTGGAAGTGCTTGTAACTCAGGCAGGTGCTGCACAAACTGCACCTACTCACCTCCGGGGACACTCTGCAGGACAATCCAGAACATATGTGACCTTCCAGAGTACTGCACTGGGCAGACCTTCACCTGCCCTGAAGATGTTTATCTACAAGATGGAACCCCCTGTAGTGAAGACGGCTACTGCTATCATGGAAATTGTACTGACCGCACTATGCACTGCAAGGAGATCTTTGGTGAAGGCGCAGTGAAAGGTGCAGATTCCTGCTACCTCATAAATAAAAGGGGACACCGATTTGGACAGTGTACAAGTGATAGTGATGCCAAATTAATGCGTTGTGCTAACACTGATGTTCAATGTGGACGCCTACAGTGTACCAATGTCACACATCTGCCTAGGTTGCAAGAACACGTTGGATTCCATCAGTCTGTGTTAGAGGGGTACTTATGTTTTGGGTTGGATTTACACCTTGGGTCATACACGACTGATGTTGGTCATGTGAGACTTGGTACACCCTGTGGTGGTGGGCATTTCTGCAACAACAGTATATGCAGTGGCTCTGTGGCTGCCATAAACTATGACTGCCACCCTTCCAAATGCAACCTCAGGGGAATTTGCAACAGTAAAAGGAACTGCCACTGCCACGTAGGCTGGGACCCTCCCCAGTGCATCCACAAAGGTGCTGGAGGGAGTGTCGACAGCGGACCCCCTCCAAGAAGAATGCGGTCAGTGAGGCAAAGTGACATGTCTGTGGTGTACTTGAGGGTGGTCTTTGGGCGCATGTATGCCTTCATAGCTGCCCTCCTTTTTGGAGTGGCCACCAACACGAGAACCATCAAGACCACTACAGTCAAGGAAGTGACACCTGATTAAAAACAAAGCAGCTTTCTGACCCCTATGCAACTATAGGCAACATAGAAGACACATCTGCAAAAAATCACCACAACCAGCTGTGGAGCTGATGTTTACATTCCTCCACGTGCACAGGGGTCCTGCTGTACATCATAGACACGTGAGAGGAGTGGGCATTTTCCCACCAGCCCTCCAAAATAAACCTTAAACATCACATCATGGTGTCTGTACAGATTTTATGAGCCTTTCAGAATGCTCTCTGGGCCCGAAACTCTGGCCTGGAGAAGAGACGTGCTCAGTAGCTGGTCTGAACTTGTGGCCACTGGCCCCAGGACTAGGGACAATTGCCATAGATTCCTTCAGGGCCACTTCCTGATGGGTCACTGCAGTCCTGCCACTCCAGACTGAGGCCATCCTCAGTCTGTAGGCACCTCTTCTTCTCTAACAATTCAGGTTCAGGGCAATGGTGTGCTCCTCCCAACCAACCTGGCATGCTTCCCCTTGGCCTGTCTGTGGGTGGTGGGGTGAGTGTGGCCCACTAACTGCCTAGTGACACCAGTGTCACCCTAGAGAGCACACTTCCCCATGCTGAGGCTACAATCCTTTGGTAACAGTCAGCCCCAAAAGAAGCAATGTGGCTGTCAGTGCCTCTGACCCCCCAAGGGAGCCCATACATGGTCATGCCCCATCTCCTCACCTGCACCTTTCAGAGCAGGGCACAGCATGTGCAGCATGAGCCATGTGAGTGCCAGACACCATTTTCACAACAGGCCTGCATGGCTGGACAGCCAGTCTCCCTCGGTATCTGAAGACCTTCCAACAAAATAGTATTTTACAATATGATGTAAAATTAATGAAAATAAAACTTTCATTGACATTTAAAATTACATATGCCCTCCATGCAGCACAGGCACATCCTACGGAAATTTAAAAGCCAAAAATTCCCACAAATGTAAGGACCAGGGGAGTCCGTGATGGACAGACAAATTCAGCGGACATTAGGAGGTGAATTTGAGACACATGACTGTCCACATAATTTAAACTTCCCATCTGTGACTAATCACGTAGGGGTAATGGGGAGTCAATGCCCAGCAAGACAGAGCATGTGGCAGAGAGGAGAGGGATCTGAGGGGTGGAGGTCCTGGGGGGTGATCACAATCCCAGTGGGGCAATGTGTGAATGTCAGAGTGAAGGACACATGTGAGGACATTTTGTGCATGTTGGGAGAATGGAGGCTGAGCTCAGCACACAGGGGTCTGGACAGAGCTGGTTCCCTCTTTGTCGGAAACATGTCCAACCATGGGAAAGACAAGAGCCCTGGAGGTGTTTCATTGCCAAGGGGAAAAAGGACAACCGGGAATGTGGTGAAAGAAAGGTCCGCAGGCACAGGGGAGAATCTCATCTGCAAACAGACAATCTCACTTCTTCCTTTGTTGTCTGCACTGAGAGCCACATGGGCAAGGCAGAGCCACACAGAAGGAACAAATGTCCCTGGATGCAGCTGAGAGCTTTGAGATGAAATCCCTGCTCCCCCCACCAGGCCCTCTCCTGCCCCTGTTGCTGGTCTCTGTGCTCTGGGTTCCTGAGAGCCCCCTGGTGTCCTGAGTAAGTCCTGCAGCCCCACCCTCCTGTCTCCCTCAGTAAGATTGGAGTCTGGGCTCACATTGACTTTCTGTCACAGTGACTCTCACACAGTAATATGTGGCTGTGTCCTTGGCTCTCAGGCTGATCATTTTCAGGATCAGTGTGTTCTTGCCATTGTCTCTAGAGATGGTGAATCAGCCTTTCCCAGAGTTGGCATATCATGTGATATTTCCACCAGTATTCATTCTACAAATCCACTCCGACCCCTTCCCTGGAGCCTGGTGGACCCAGTGCTTATGGGAGCTACTGAAGGTGAATCCAGAGGCCATACATGAGAGTCTCAGAGATCTCCCAGGCTGCACCAAGCCTACCCCAGTCTCCACCAGCTGCACCTCACACTGGACACCTGCAAATGCAGAGGTCATATCAGGAAACTGGCACCCATCTGTTGTTCCTCTCAGTCATATCCACTCACATAGTCAGTGTCTCTAATGCTCTGTAAACTACATCATAAAATAGCAATAAGGAAAGCCCAGCTGAACTCAAACTCCATGGTGAGTGGTCTGTGTTCTGTCCTGACCAGGGACTGGCAACAGCTGGAAATCTCAGGCTAGGCTACAGTCCCGGAGCAGCGAGGGTTGGGGCTGGGCTGCTTCTCATGAGTAGAGGGTCCATGTTGGGAAATTCCCTGCCTGGTTTCAGAAGCTGTAACCCCCCGTGGCTAAGGCTGAGTAAGAACTTCTTATGGACATAGCCCCTAAGGAGCCAAAAACCTATCCCCTCTCTCATATCCACCTGCTCAGTTGGGTGGATGACTGCTTAGCCAATGATGGGTAAAATTCCTCAAAGGAGGAACAACCTAAGACAGGCAGAGTCATGAATGGACAATCAGGGAAGGACTTAGGGAACTACAGAAAAAGGTTGATAGACCTTCACCCCTCGGCTTTGTTATAGACTGAGTCCTCATTCCACTACAGGAAGTCTCCTACTATCTCAGCTACTTTGTTTCCCTGGCCTCACTGAAGCCTGAAAGAATGCCAGATAAAGGGCATGCAGCCCTATACCATTACAGGCAGCTCTCAGGGACAATCAGGCCTGAAAAATAATGCATGAAGTCCTGTGAGTCCTGCTTTGCTAAGAATACCCTCAGGTTAATCTATGTTAGCTATTTAGGCCTCAAGCGTAAAATGAGTTTGTTTCCCAAAGTTTTATGGCCCTTTTCTGTCACTCTATCTATCTGACCCTGACTCAGAATAAGCCCTTCTAGTTCTTTGAATATTATCTTTTGAATAATTTCAAGGAATTTCAAAATTCCCTGTAATTTACTGCTGGCAGTGATTGGTGAGCTTTATGTATACGCTCTGTATTCCTATGCAAACCAAATCCAATGAAAGCCAAGGGAAAGAGGTGCTCGAGGTGCTTCTCGAGCAGACTTGATGAAGCAGAGGATCGGATCAGAGAGCTGGAGGACAAAGTAGAAAAAAACACCCAGAAAGAGCAAGAAAAGGAAAAGAGGCTTAGAAAGAATGAAGAGGGAATAAGGGAAAGGCAGGACAACATGAAACATAACAATATCCATATAACAGGAATACCAGAAGGAGAAGAAGAAGAGCAAGGGATAGAAAACCTGTTTGAAAAAGTAATGATGGAAAATTTCCCTAATCTGATGAGAGAAAAAGTCACACAAATCCAGGAAACACAGAGAGTCCCAAGCAAGAGGAACCCAAAGAGGCCCACTGCAAGACACATCATAATTAAAATGGCAAAATTCCAAGACAAAGAGAGGATCTTAAAGGCAGCAAGGGAGAAACAGGAAGTAACATACAAGGGAGCTCCAATAAGGTTAGCAACTGACTTCTCAATGGAAACGCTCCAAGCCAGAAGAGAATGGCAAAAAAATATTCCAAGTAATGAGAACCAGAGGCCTGCAACCAAGACTATTTACCCAGCAAGGCTCTCAATCAAGATAGAAGGCCAAATAAAGAGTTTCCCAGACAAAAGAAGTCTAAAAGAATACAGCTCCACCAAACCAGCTCTGCAAGAGATGCTAAAGGGACTGCTTTAAGGAAAGGAAGGAAAAGTGAAAGAGAGAGGAACACAGGTAGGAAAAAATGGCAATGAATAACTACCTATCGATAATAACCTTAAACATAAATGGATTAAATGCTCCAATCAAAAGACATAGAAAGCTGAATGGATAAGAAAACATGACCCACACATATGCTGCCTACAAGAAACCCATCTCAGGACAAAAGACTTACACAGACTGACAGTGAAGGGCTGGAAACAAATTTTCCAAGCAAACGGACAGGGAAAAAAAGCAGGGGTAGCAATACTCATATCAGACAAAATAGACTTCCAAAAAAGGGCCATAAAGAGAGACCCAGAAGGTCACTTCATAATGCTCACAGGAAGAATCCACCAAGAAGACATAAACATTGTAAATATATATGCACCCAACATAGGAGCACACAAATACATAAAAAAAATCTTGGAGGACTTCAAGAAAGATATTGACAGCAACACAATTACAGTAGGGGACTTTAACACTCCACTGTCAAAAATGGACAGGTCTTCCAAACAAAATATCAAAAAGGATATTGTGTCACTTAACAATACCCTAGATGAAATGGACTTTACTGATATAAATAGAGCTTTTCATCCCAAAGAAGCAAAATACACATTCTTTTCAAGTGCACATGGAACTTTTTCAAAGATAGACCACATGATAGGACAAAAAGCAAGCCTCAACAAATTCAAGAAAATTGAAATATCAAGCATTTTCTCTGACCATAAGGGACTGAAACTAGAAACCAACCCCAAAGGAAAAAACCCAAAACACTCAAAATCATGGAGACTGAATAGCAGGCTATTAAACAATGAATGGGTCAAGAACAAGATTAGGGAAGAAATCAAAAACTTTCTGGAAACAAATGAAAATGAACTCACAACAACCCAAAACCTATGGGACACAGCAAATGCATTTCTCAGAGGGAAGTTCATAGCAATACAAGCCTACCTTAAAAAGATAGAAACATTTCAAACAAACAACCTAACCCTATGCCTACAAGAACTCGAGGAACAACAACAAAGAGAACCCAGAGCAAGTAGAAGGAAGGAAATAACCAAGATCAGAGCAGAGTTAAATGACATAGAGATGAAAAGCACAATTCTAAGGATCAATGAATCCAGGATCTGGTTCTTCAAAAAGATAAACAAAATCGACAAGCCTTTAAGTAGACTCATCAAGAAAAAAAGAGAGAGGATCCCAATAAACACAATTAGAAATGAAAGAGGAGAGATTACAACTGATACCACAGAAATACAGAGGATTGTAAGAAATTATTATGAAGACCTGTATGCCAAGAAATTTGAAAACCTAGGTGAAATGGACACATTCCTTGAAAAATATAATCTTCCAAAACTGAATGAAGAAGAAGCAGAAAACCTGAACAGACCCATAACAGCAGACAAAATTGAAGCAATCATCAAAAAACTCCCAACACACAAAAGCCCTGGACCAGATGGTTTCACAGGAGAATTCTACAAAGCATTTAAGGAAGAGCTAACCCCTATCCTTCACAGACTATTCGAAAAAATCCAAACTGATGGAAGAATCCCAAATTCTTTTTATGAAGCCAGCATCATCCTAATCCCAAAACCAGATAAAGACTCAAGAAAGAAAGAAAACTTCAGGCCAACATCGCTGATGAACATAGATGCTAAAATTCTCAACAAAATATTGGCAACCCACATCCAGCAATACATTAAAAAGTTCATACACAATGACCAAGTGGGATTCATCCCAGGGACGCAAGGATGGTACAATATTCGCAAATCAATAAACATACTACATCACATCAACAACAGCAAAGACAAAAATCACATGATCATATCAATAGATGCGGAAAAAGCATTTGATAAGATACAGCACCCATTTCTGATAAAAACACTCAGCAAAGTGGGAATAAAGGGAGCATTCCTCAACATAATAAAGGCCATATATGAGAGACCTACAGCCAACATCATACTCAATGCACAAAAACTTAGAGCTTTCACACTAAGATCAGGAACAAGACAAGGATGCCCTCTCTCACCACTCCTATTCAACATAGTATTGGAAGTCCTAGCCACAGCAATCAGACAAGAAAATGCAATAAAAGGCATCCAAATTGGAAAGGAGGAAATGAAACTGTCACTGTTTGCAGATGACATGATAGTGTACATGGAAAATCCTATAGACTCCACCAAAAAACTACTCGACCTAATAAATGAATTTGGCAAAACAGCTGGATACAAAGTCAATACTCAGAAATCAAAGGCATTCCTGTACACCAACAACGAAACTGCAGAAACAAATCAGGAATAAATCCCCTTTGATATAGCAACAAGAAAAATAAAGTACCTAGGAATAAACCTAACCAATGAGGTAAAAGACCTGTACTCAGAAAACTACACAACACTGAAGAAAGAAATTAAGGAAGACACAAACAAATGGAAGCATGTACCAGGCTCATGGATTGGAAGAATTAACATCATCAAAATGGCCATACTACCCAAAGCAATTTATAGATTCAATGCAATCCCTATTAGAGTACCCATGACATATTTCACAGATATAAAACAAACATTTCAGAAATTTATATGGAACCCTAAACGATTCTGAATAGCTGCAACAATTTTGAGATAGAAGAACAAAGCAGGAGGGATCACAATACCTGATATCAAACTGTATTACAAGGCCACTGTAATCAAAACAGCCTGGTACTGGCATAAAAACAGGCACATAGACCAATGGAGCAGAACAGAGAGCCCAGAAATAAACCCAAGGCTTTACGGTCAATTAATATTTGACAAAGGAGACAGGAGCATAAAATGCAGCAAAAACAGCCTCTTCAACAGATGGTGTTGGGAGATCTGGACAGCTACGTGCAAAAAAATGAAACTCAATCACCAACTTATGCCATACACAAAAATAAACTCAAGATGGATAAATACTTATATATAAGTTGTAACAACATAAAAGTCCTAGAGGAAAACATTGGCAGGAAAATCTCAGACATTCCATGCAGCAACATCCACACAGACATGTCCCCTAAAGCAAGGAACATAAAGGAAAGAATAAACAAATGGGACCTCATCAAAATAAAAAGCTTCTGCATGGCTAAAGAAAACAGCACCAAATTATAAAGAGAACCAACAGTATGGGAAAATATATTTGTCAATGATACCGCAGACAAGAACCTGATCTCCAAAATATATAAAGAACTCACACGACTTCACTAGAGGAAGACAACCAACCCAATTAAAAAATGGGCAAAGGACTTGAACAGACACTTCTCCAAGGAAGACATACAGAGGGCCCAGAGACATGAATAGATGCTCAGCATCACTAGCCATCACAGAGATGCAAATTAAAACCACAGTGAGGTACCATCTCACACCAGTCAGAGTGGCCAGCATAAACAAATCCATAAACAAATGTTGGAGAGGATGTGGAGAAAAGGGAACCCTAGTGTACTGTTGGTGGGAATGTAGACTGGTGAGGCCACTGTGGAAAACAGCATGAAATTTCCTCAGAAAACTAAAAATAGAACTGCCCTTTGACCCAGCAATTCCTCTGCTGGAATTATACCCTAAGAACCCTGAAACACCAATCCAAAAGAACCTATGCACCCCAATGTTCATAGCAGCACAATTTACAGTAGCCAAGTACTGGAAGCAACCTAAGTGCCCATCAGCAAATGAGTGGATCCAAAAACTATGGTATATTTACACAATGGACTTCTACGCAGCAGAGAGAAAGAAGGAGCTTATACCCTTTGCAATAACATGGATGGAACTGGAGAGCATTATGTTAAGTCAAATAAGCCAGGTTGTGAGGGACAAATACCATATGATCTCACCTTTAACTGGAACATAATAAATAGAAGAAAAAAGGAAAGAAAATATAACCAGAAACATTGAAGCTAAGAACAATCTAACAAGAGGCAGGGGGGAGTGGGGAGGGGACAGTGAGGAGAGGGGATTGCAGGAACTACTATAAAAGACACATGGACCAAACAAGGGGGAGGGTGGAGGTGGGGGAGGGAGGGGGTTTCAGCTGGGGTGGGGTGGAGGGATGGGGAGAAAAGGCACACAACTGTAATTGAATAACAAAAAAGAATTTAAATAAATAAAATAAAATAAGTAAAAATTAAAAAAAATAAATGTTGACAATAGAATTGGACAATGGTCTTGGTTCAATCTCTTGGGTGGGTTCCATTTTTTCATCCAAGTCATCAGCTTTTTGGAAGGCCTTAAGTCAAATGACAGGTGGGGCCTCTGTGGTTTCACTCTCCCATTGGCATCTAGAGAGGACACACCTGGTTTATGTTCTAATACTGTGTCTCTGTGTGTGGACAATCACCATGTACACAGAGATTAAGAACAGTTATAAGCAATCGAATAATAACAATGATGATGTTAATGATTATGATGATGGTGGGCTGAGACAGGGCTCTTGGTCCCATGAAACTGTGGCTCCTCACGCAGACACACCATCACCAGGGCCCCTCCAGTCAGAGGTGCCCTCTCCTCCCTGTCAGGGTGGAGGCAAATCTGTGCTAGGAGCTCTCTTTACTTCCCTCCTTCTGAACTCCAACCTCATTGACAACACTAGGCTGAGAAAACAGGTCAGTAAATCCCCTGACATTTCCATTTCTGCATTTGAAGATACTGAATTTTAGACATTCAGTTACTATTTTCATTGACGATCTTCGTTCCATGTAATGTTGGGAACAAAGCTTTGACCGCCCATGACTAAGGCTGAGTGAAGGACCTTGGTACCCTAAGCCACTAAGGAGACAAAGCTTATCTTCCTAGCAAGGGTGCTGCCTCTGCCCCCTTTTACTTCACCCTGCTTGGCCCCAAGCAGATGACTGTTTAGTAAATGATGGGTAAGATCCTTCAAGGGAGGGATGACCTAAGACAGGCATGGTTGCAAAGCAGCCATCAGGGAAAGACTTAGGGGGCTATAGAAAAGGGGTGAGGGACCCTCACCCATCAGTTTTTCAAGGGCCTCATTCTGTCTGTAAGAAGTCTCCTAGTCTTTTGGCTACTTTACTTCCCCTGCCTGATTAAGCCTGAAACAATGCTGGAGGGTGGTGCAGCCCTGGGCAGGAACAGGTGGTTCCCCAGGGCGATCAGGCCTAAGAAAGAATGCATAAAATCCTGTGAAACCTGCTTTGCTGAGAATGCCCTCAATTTTCTGATAAGGGTCCAAGCATAAAATGAGTTTGTTTCCCAAAGTTTTATTTCCCTTTAGCTAACTGACCCTGACTCAGAATAATCCTTCATAGTTCTTTGAATGGTATATATTGTTTGATCATTACTGCCTGACATTGACGAATGAGGACCTTCCTTGATGTAATGCTCCCAGAAAGCAATAAAAGCCTGTCCAGGCAAGGGTCAGGGCATTCTCTCACTCAGAGAATGGCCATGCCGTTCCTTTTCTCCACAAGACTTCTGCAGTTGATGTGATTTTGTTCATCACATCCACAACACCACAGACACCACTGGCTGGAGTCCGTGTCATTGTAAAGTAGTGACTATGTCTGATGTGATTAGTTTGGAGCCTCTGCAGTGTGCCCTGGGCTTGTATAAGGGATGATGCAGAGGGAGTGGTAGCCACAATCACAAAACCTCCAACGTGAAGAGTCAAGAATGTCCCATCTGCCTGTTCTTGGGCCATAGTTACATAGATCAAAATGATATCACAAGGTAAAAAATATGGCACTGAAAATGGCTTTGCTCCATTGCTTAATTTATATACCAAATGACACATGGTTTCAATATTAAATTATGATGTAAAATTCAGAAACCATGGATATATTAGAGTTTGAGGGTGCAGGAAATGTGAGAAAATGCTAATTAAAAATTAATTCTGTTTGAAAGATGTTTGAGAATTTAAAAGTGTCACTGACTCATCTCGTCCACACTTTCTCCTTATGTTCAAAATGTGTGGCCATCCTTTAATCTAATTCCAATGTGTCTCATAAACAAGGTGATCCCCTACCGTTGACGTACATGTTGAGTGAGTTCACGAGAAGATATTTAGCCACAGAGGTCCTAGAATGACAAGGATACCTGACCTCTATCTCTCTACACCTATGGGAAAGGCTTCCCCACCTGCAAATTTCTCTTTCAGTTCCAAGGTGAATCCTCACCTAGGCTGTGGGGGTTCTCACCTCTCTCCTCAGGCAGAACTCAGTTATTTGGGGAAGACAGAGCTGTGCTGTAGAAAGCTGGGTGTCCTCCTGTGCCTGGCAACAGTGCCCTTGGGTGAGTGTCTCTGATGTCAGACACAGGTCTATGGGATGGTGGTGACTGCACGTGACTGACAGGGACCGATGTCCCTTGTGCCCAGGTGTCCTCTCCCTGGTGCAGCTGCAGAAGTCTGTCCCAGGACTGGTGGAGCCCTTGCAGTCTCTCACCTGCACTGTCTCTGGACTCTCTCTAATGAGATACGCTGTGCACTGGGCCCGCCAGTCTCCAGGGAAGGGGCTGGAGTGGCTTGGTGATGTATGGAGTGGGGGAAGCACAGACTACAACCCAACGCTGAAATCCCGACTCAGAATCACCAGGGACACCTCCAAGAGCCACTTTTATTTAACACCGAGCAGCGCGAGAGCCATGGACATGGCCCTCTATTACTGTGTGAGACACACAGTGAGGAATTCAGTGTTAGTGGACACCAACCTCCCTGCAGGAGGGACTGCGACCACCAGGGGGCGTGCAGGGTCCCTGAACACAAGAACTCTCCCAGCAGCAGGTGTAGTTGAAAGTTTGGGCTGGTTTCCTGTCTGGTTTCTTTTTCCTTTAATAGTTCCCCTCAGGGTTCCTAATTCTTCTCTTGCCTCTGATGCCTCTGAGTTAGAAACGTCTATTGTAAAGAAACAAAACATTCTTACATAGACAAAAGGCAGAGTGCCTCTTTCAGACTCTCTTGTGCCCAATTCCAATGCGTTCTGAAACCTTCTGACCCGTGTCAACTGATTCGAACCAGAGACTCTGCTGGGCCCTACAGTCAGCCCAGCCCCACACAGATGGCCAGCAGCAGGACATGTGCATGGTGGATAGGGGGCACCGGAGGCGTATGAACCACCTACTGTGGGAGAAAGAATGCCGTTGGTGACAGTCACTGACTTGGCAGCATGCTCACAGCACCAACTGTAGGTGACGTGACAGAAGGCAGTGGGATGTGCAACAGCTTGAGGTGGATGCCCAGGATGACAAACACGCACACCACTGGGACATGGGGTGTTTATCACACATGTAGTTGAAATCCCTAAAAGTAACAGGAAAGGCCCTTCAGCAAGCAAGATTATTGTCTTAAGTGCTGATTAGCAACCCCCAGTTTGTTACTGAATGATGAACCACGGGAAAATGATACTATGTCGAGGTTCTCAATGGGATTCTCCAATAAACATACAGGATGTTCACGAGGTCCCCAGTAAACATAAAAGGTGTGAGCACAGTCCTAGAATTCAGCTATTTCTCCTGCTTGTCACACTTTCACTCACACCCTAGACTTAGCCTCCCTGGAATTTGAGTTAATTTCCTTTTTTTAAAATTCCAGTTGACATTCTATATCTTAATTTATATGAACTTCTAGCCTACATCAGAGTAGTCAGAAATTTATACAATGTGTGATATGATGGCCCAGTATATCAAGTATCAACCTGGCACCACACATAGCCATTACAAAGTTATTCACTTTATTCCTTGCACTGTGTTCAATAGGTAACTGCCAATTTGTACTTCTTAGCCCCTTTACCTTCACCTTTTCCATCTCGACTTCCAAATATCCTCCCACCAGTAAATCTTTTGTCTGTTCTCTGGGTTTATGAGTCTGTTTCTATTCTGCTTGTTTCTTTATTTTGTTCTTTAGATTCCACATAGAAGTGAGATTGTATGGCATGTGTGTTACTCTGTCTGAATTATTTAATTCAACATAATGCCCCCTAGGTCCATCCGTATTGTCCCAAATGGTAAGATTTCATTTTTATGGCTGAGTAAATAAGATGGGTTAGTTTCCAAATCAGTCTTTTTTATATTAATGACTAGATTACAATTTGAGGTTATTTCTGGGGAAAGTGACGTAGAACAACTTGAACTTGCTACATGTGGAGAAAAATCACAACATAAAGAACAAGAATTCCAGAAGTGTTGACTCCAGGGTTGTTGAACCCCACCATCCATGTACCTGGGAGTATCTCTTCCCAGTTCTGCACACTGACCCCTGCAGCATGTGACTTCATGTTCCGGTGATGCCCATCTCCTATGGACAAGATGACAGTATTCCTGGGATCAAGTGCAGACATGAAAACATGTGGAGGAGCGAGGAGAGAAAGCTTCTGAAAGTTACTTCTCATGAACCCATGACGACCTGTTCTCTTCTGATTAGATCTGTGTCACATGCCCACAGATCCACAGGTGGTAATTTTGGGAGTAGGGTAACTGCCATGGGTGACCAGTTTCATAGAAAGTTAGAACCACCAGCTGCAGGAAAGGAAAGCTATTTAAATTATTGATTTACTCTGTGATCAATGGATAAAGAAAGATGATGACCTTCACATCAATAATATTGTATTTACACCTGTTATTTCACATTAGTGACTGACACCAAGATTTTCCATAAGAAATTTCTATAATTTTAACATTGTTACTCGACAGCCCTTACCTATATTTTCAGCTAAGCAGTTCTAGTCATGACTGAGTCTCTTCTGTGTCCCCCAAAATTGTACCTGGTTTTACCCTGGAGTCTAGAGAATAAAAACAAAAGTGAAGCAGTGAGGCCGCTGTACATTCAGCACTAGCTCCACCGCATCCGATGTGCCATGGCACTAAACTCTATTCTTAGTTTTTACTCTGATTGCTCTGATTTACTCTGATGTAGGGGAAACAGTGTCAGATGGAACTTCCCATCTCCTGAACACAAACATCCTGGACTTTTAATTCACCTTCAGGTCATGAGTGTGGGTTTCTTTTGGTGAGTTCATTATTGGTGAGTTTCAAAGGCATCTCTCATTTTAAATCCCTCTTCCTTTATGACAATTTACTCTCCTAGATCATGTATCCATCTCCTGGAGCACTTGGGTCAGTGGGGAGGAATGGTACCAAATGTAGGAAGTGATGACTTTTTAATATTATTTTTTCTTTCCTTTTAGAGAGAAAGGGATAAAGTTGAGAAGGACAGAGATGAGAGAGAGAGAGAGAGAGAGAGAGAGAGAGAGAGCCTCCTGTACATGCCCAGACAAGGGTTTATCTGTGCCCAGATGTGGGATTGAATCCCCAAGCTCTAGTAACAGGATGAAACTCAGAGCTACTGCACCAAACTGCCCGAGGCTGGGGAGTGATTCATAACAGACATGCACCCTTGGACAAATTACACTCTATGGCCATGTTTTTCTTGCCACCCTCTTACCCCAGAGTTCCCTATATTTTAGGAGAACATGCAAATAGGACCCTTCAGCTCATGAAAAGCAGTCCAGCCTTGACCCTGCAGTTTTGGGACAGGAACCCAGCCCAGGTTTTCCAGGTGTTCCCAGTCCCTGCTCAGCACAGAACACAGACCACTCACTATGGAGCTTCTGCTCATCTGGATTTTCCTTGTTGCTGTTTTAAGAAGTAATTCTTGGAGACTGAGAGGCATCTATTATGTGAGTGGATATGACTGAGAGACGATGGATGAGTGACAGTTTGCTGACCAGGACATCTTTGTGTTTGCAGGTGTCCAGTGTGAGGTGCAGCTGGTGGAGTCTGGGGGAGGCTTGGTGCAGCTTGGGGGGTCTCTGAGACTCTCCTGTGCAGCCTCTGGTTTCACCTTCAGTAGCTGTGAAATGAACTGGGTCTGCCAGGCATCAGGGAAGGGTTTAGGTCTCATACATTAGTGGGTCTCATACATTAGTGGGTCTCATACATTAATAGTATTGTTGGAAGCATATACTATGTCAACTCTGTGAAAGATGGATTCACTATCTCCAGAGACAATGGAAAAAACAAACTCTATCTGCAAATGAACAACCTGAGTGCCCAGGACGTGGCCCTGTATAACTGTGTGAGAGGCACAGTGAGGGGAAGTCAGTGTGAGCCCAGACACGAACCTCTCCAGGAGACAAGAAGGCTAGTCTGCAGGAAGCGCTCAGGGCACATTGAATACAGGGATCACCCCAGGATCACCAGCTTTAGATTAAAGGCTGATTTCCTGATGCTTGTGGGATTAATTCTCCACACAGCAGTTTCCCTCTGGGAGCCTCACTCCCTTCATGATTCTGTGCTGACCTCTTCAGTGTCTGAGTTACAGAGGCTTGTTGTCACAGGAGGAAAACATTCTCGCATGCTCCAAAGTCAGAGTCACATACATTTGTTTTCTCATATTCTAATGAATCACCAAACTTTCTGAACCCAGTCTGTGACTCTGCAAGACACAACAGTGTGGCAGTCCCACACAACTCAGAGTCCAAGCCAGCCAACAGCAGGATACATGAATGCTGAACAGTAGATGCCAGAGGCATATGAACACAGTGCCAGAAGACAAAAAACCCTGGTGGTGATGGCCATTGACTTAACTCCATGTTCATGGCAGCAAACCCAGTTGACATCATGCACAGGTAGAGGGACCACCAACTATTCCTTGGTACAGAAGTCTAGAGTGATGATGCCATACACAGGGGGGGCATTGAAAATGTTGTCACTTCATTGAGGAGTCTATTGAGAGCAGGACAGATTTTTCAGCAAGTCAGGAGTGACTGGATCATGTCAGGTAATGAGTCTGGTTCAGGATCTTATTGTTCATCCATGTGGCTCCATTCTCACACCTGCATCAAACTAGAGAGAATCCCCACTTTCACTTCAGATTTCCCTTGTGTACAGGAGGAGAGAGAGGGGTGAACATTAACAGACACAGGGTTTCTGCAGGAGTGGGACACGTGGAGGTTAAGGCTTCATTTCATCTCTGGCCCAGGAGCTCCTTCTGCATCTGACATTCCACATGCAGCTATCTAAGAAAGAGATCAGTATGAAGTGGCTGCTTCTCCATCTAAATGCATTAGGCAGACACATATTACCAGGATCTGAGAAACTCTTCCCCTAAATAGCTTCGTTGTGACTGTTGGGTTTTGTGATAGTTTCAGTAGATCAAAAGGTGCCCAAAGATCTGGCTGAAAGTTATTCCTGTGTCTGGCCATAGGGTGTTTACACGTGATCTTACTTTGAGTTCATGGACCAGTAAAGTAGATTGTTTTCCTCAGTGCTGTTGGATATCCTCCACTCCAGTGAAGGAGTGACAGAGACAAATGGTGAAGAAGGAGGAATTAAGCCCTTCCCGCCTGTGTGCTGGGATTCTGGAGCTGGGACAGAGGTTTTCTCCAGCCCTGGGCAGCCTGCTCCTGGGCCTTCACACAAGGTGAGTTATGACAACAGCTATCCTGTGTCTGCTTCCTTCAACAGCTGCCCATAGAAATTTTGGATGTCTCACTGTCCATAAAGTAAGCACCAGGGGCTTCCTTCCTTTAAACTATCCTATGCACTGTCTTAACCAAAACTATTGACTCCTGAAGCTCTCCAGGGCTTTTGCGGCCCCTGACGTCATCAGGCTTCTCTGCTTGAAGGTCCCATCTGAGGACCCCTGCATGTGGCCCTAATTCCACTGCACTTCTATCTCCTCCTGCACCTTGGTCTTAAGTTTGTCCCTCATGGACATTCCCACACTGGCCAAGGCATCACAGGTGACAATTTTGACACTGCCTGTTGCCCAGGCTTCCTTTCAAAAGCAGTGTTCTTTAGGGTCAGTATGGAGGAGCTGTGTTGACGTTCCCCATGGGGGCTTTGTGTCCTCAAATCCAGCAGCCCAGCAGGCACTGAGTTCTCACTTACTTCCAGGGACAGACGAGAGCATCTGTTTCAGTTTTTGCTGTCTGGGGAATGTGACAGGTGGTTCCTATGGAGAAAACACTGAGAAAGTCCCCATTTCCCCAGGACCTTAGGTCTGTGTAGAATTTATCAGCTGTACCAGGTCTGTGTGTCACCAACTCATTTCAGCCACTGCATATGTATTCTCTATGTTGATCTTGTCATTATCATGTATTATTACACTTGGGACCTGCATAAAGCAAACATCCTTTCTAAGAAATTATTCACAGTAATCTGATGAGACAAATAAATGTTTTTGTGTCAGTAAATGTTTGTCAGCAACATTCCCCCATAAAAGGCAAACTGCAGTCGGTTGTTCTCCAAGATGAAGATGGAGAAAAATCATTTGCAAGATCGATCACTGAGGACTGGTATCCTGTGGCTGGCTGTTAGCTTAGTCTGCTGAAGTCATCTTGGTGAGCTCTGATGCCACGCAGTACTGCCTTATTCACCCTCAGTAATCTCC
Organism: Desmodus rotundus; assembly: GCF_022682495.2. Classification (NCBI taxonomy): domain Eukaryota; kingdom Metazoa; phylum Chordata; class Mammalia; order Chiroptera; family Phyllostomidae; genus Desmodus; species Desmodus rotundus. Next base: position 16,580,427 of record NC_071396.1, on the reverse strand, counting down.
TCTGAGTCTTCACAAGGGTCCCATATTTTCAATGGGCCTCTCTGGCCTAGTGCACAAGGAATGTTACATAACAATTTTGCAAATTCCTAGGTGACATTAATTAATGGTGTCCTCTCTTCTGTTCAGTGCCCAGTACTGCTTCAAGGAAACACATGTCTGGGCTCTGATGGGCAAGCGGGCACACTTGCATGTCCTCTGCTTTACAAGAGCATAGGTCATGGCCTCCAGAGAGGCTGATGAAAAAGGCACATTTACATTTATAAAACCATGTCTGACATCTGAGATACTCACCCAAGGGGACTCTTACTAGACACAGAAGGAGACCCAGAATTCTCATCTTCTAGAGCAGAGCTCTGCCTTCCTCAGAGACCTTAGCCCTGTGTGAAAAGAGAGCTGTGAGCCACCACAGCACGGAGGAGAACGTAGTCTTGAGCTGGGAGATAAATTTGCATGTGGAGGACTCTGTTCTCATAAGTGGGGAGGGACTGAGGTCACTGCCCCATATATTTCTGGGTCCCGACAGCATTTCTTCTATTGGACTCCATGTTGTGGGTCAGGAATGGGAGAGCATTTAGGTTATGAAGCACCTTGGACTCCAGATAAGGGACCCCCCATTTTTCTGTTTAAAAATCAATGCTGATCAAGATGAGAGGGTCACACTATTTTAATCTCATGGATACTGAAAGAGATTAACATTATGCCTAAGCATCTTCCCAGTCAAAGGAAACACATGAAGTAGACTCATCATTTCCAGACTGGATAATCATAATTTCATGTAAAATAATATTTGATGTTGAAATTATTACAAAGTGAAGAAGAGTCTTTCCCTTCACCAGGCTGAGATCTCCAGGGCCTGCAAGTGGTGGTGCAGGTGCAGCCTCTGTCTCAGTCCAGCTGCAGGGAACAGGCCACTCTGGTAGGGACCTGCTGCCCAGCATCCAGCCCTGGCCCTGCAGCTGTCACAGGTGCTACACATGTTGGGTCCTTCATTTAAGCTCACTTCCCCCAGGGCAGTGCAGCCCTTTCCCTCTGGTGAGGCACTCAGGAGGTGCCCAGTGTTCCTAGACCACATGAGGCTCTGAGACCCAGGGGTCACCTTCTCCCAGAGACACAGACACTGACCTGGGGCCAGCAGGAGTTCTGAGATGTGTGTGGATTATCTGACCTGATTCCTAGTCATAGGGAGTCAATTTGGAACCATTCTTCCCCCATTCACCTGAGGCCCTGGAGCGAGTTTCTGGAAGCTGATGTCCTGGGGAAGAGGACTGGGAGCTCATGATGGGCCAAGATTACAAATGGAGTGTAAACAAAGAGCAGACTAGGTGTATCTTTCATTAAATCAAAAAACTGAGTGGAAATGCATGGTGTGATTTAACTGCCTGGTGAATGCTTGAAACCAGGTTTGCTTCCCCGAGTCTCACTCACCCTCCATACACAGAACATTCCCATTGCAGCATAACACAGTGAGGACTGGGGTACATCTGACAGACTGAGGACACCCATGGACCAGACATGAGATTTCTGTATGTGACAAATGTCTCAGGAGATTGCTCCTTTGTTGACAGGACAGCTGAGAGTGAGGGGTTGGTGCAGCCAAATGGGACCAAGGTGATGTCTGTGATGGGGATGGCACCAATGCCCTGCAGGTGCTGGGAGTCGCCTGTGAGGAGCCCTGGGCGCTGACCAACAGTGACCGGCATGAAGGACAGTGAGGTGGATTCTTAGGGAGAGAAGCAGTGAGAACAACTCCTTCAGCGAGCAGCACACCATTGCCCCAGGGGACACTGTGCTCTGTAACCCACTCCTTTCCCCTCCACCAATGTGGGAGAGGATACTGAGCCCCTGCCATGGCCAGGGATGCCCAGTGACGTGTGTCCTCACCTAGTCCTGGGTCCCTCGGACTGGACATGCCGGCCTCTCACCTGTCCCTGTGATGTTGCCCAGAGACAAATTCCAGGTGACACTTGGGCATCTCTGTGTCCCAGTTTTCAAGGAACTTTAGAGACCATGACCCCAGATAAGAGGAACTAGTTGAAGGTCTTATCATTTTTCTCACTCCCACATCAGGTGAGAGCAGAGGGAAGGGTTGTGTACATGCCTTGGGTACACTGAACAGTGACAATTCATGGGGACAAAGTGTCTCCTGAGAAGGGAGGGTCCATATTGTGCAGCACCGTCCTGTGTGTGATGAGCGTCATGGACAATTGTGCATCCCCACCGTCATCCTTGTGATGCCTGGAGTCAGAGAGTGCTGGGACCTAATGTCACACCACACACATCGCATCTCCCTTGAAAAGACATCCGTGTCCTTGAAATGTTCTGCACCCTCTCAGGACATGACTCACCCTATCTCCTTGTCCACACACATCCATCTAACACGTGCTGTGTTGCTACCCTTCAATGCCAGACAGGTTCATGGAATTCAGACTGATGGAAGAACATTCACAGAGTCGTTCAGATGTCTTACATGTCTTTACTCAATGGTTGGCAATTAACTCATGCTGCTAGCTCTGTGTCTCCCTGCATGTCCCTGCATGTCACCTGTGTGTCTCCTGCCCTCTCTCTGTGTCCCCAGTAGGAAGTCCCATGTCCCTTATATACTCAAATATAGACAAAGCCAACTGGAACCCAACAGATTATACAACAGAGCTTCATTCTATGCATGTGAGCCCACTCAAGGCCATGGAAACCATTTATTGGACACAGTCTCTGGGCTATGAGAACATTACTTACCAGGCCCATTCTCAAGGTTATGAGAAACTGCTTCTCTTAGTTACCCAGACATCTGGGTGAGGAAGCCAGAATGCCTTCATTTACCCTACACATGCTCTCATCTCAGGGATCTGGTGGCCAGGAATCCTGGACCAGGCTCCCCCTCTTCCCAGATTTAATTTTTCTAGTAACATTCCTGTGGCAGTCCCCTCTTTCTGAGGTTATTGTCCCAAAGTGAGCTCCTTAGAATGACCTTCCATACCATCCCCTGCCTACAGCCCTGACTCCATCCCAACCCTGCAGGGTCAGGAGGCATCACCTCTCATGGAAAACATGTGCACACCTCTCATCAGTACTGGTGTGATATTTGTGGTAAAACATACATTCACTAATAATATTCACTGTGCTGATCCATTTTAAATGGACACACAGTGACGTTAAGTACAGTCACACCACTGGGAAACCACCATCTCCAACCAGATGCAGAAACCCTCTCTTTCCTGAAGTGACGTGGTGCCGGTTGCATAATGACTCCCTCTGTCCTGCTCACAGTTGTCACCGTGGCTTGTGTGCTTTGTACAGATGATGTCTAACAAAGCAGTGCCATCAGTCAACCAAACCTACGCTACATGGGCTTCTTAATGCAGAGAAGCTGGAGAGTGGATCTGGACCTGTTAATGAATATATCTTGTCCTTCATTTGAAATATGTGTGTTGAAAATATTAATGGTTTGGCCAGTGGTGGGGGGAACTGTTTCTGAAAGTATGCAATGATCACTTAAAGGTTTCTGATTACATAAATTGTCACTAAAAATCACAGTTTCTAAGAATTAAGAATTCTAATTTAATTGGAAAGAAATTGTATGATTGGATAATAAAAGGCATAACATATGAAAACACTTGAAGAAATAGAAGAAAATAATTTGTTCTATAGTTGATTGTTTTTCAATGAATTTTAAAAAGCTAAATAACAAGAACTGTGCCCACTGAAGAAAGACTGTACATCACAGAGAGTTCATGCAAATTAAAGACTTGTAAAATGAGATATTGAGTGGAAATTATATACTTCATCTGAATAATGGATTCAATTGGGTAAATAAATTTAAATATCAATAGTAGCTAAAAAAGAATGTCTTTGGTTCTTTTTCAAGCTGTTAAATGGAACAAACTTCTGCTTCTGTTTAGAACCAAAAGACTTTATACTTTTTAAAAGGAGTTATGAAAAGGGACCCCTAGTACATTGTTGGTGGGAATGCAGACTGGTGTAGCCACTGTGGAAAACAGTATGGAATTTCTTAGAAAACTAAAAATGGAACTGCCCTTTGACCCAGCAATTCCACTGTTGGGATTATACCCTAAGAACCCTGAAACACCAATCCAAAAAAACCTATACACCCCAATGTTCATAGCAGCACAATTTACAATAGCCAAATACTGGAAGCAACCTAAGTGCCCATCAGCAAATGAGTGGATCAAAAAACTGTGGTACATTTACACAATGGAATACTACACAACAGAGAGAAAGAAGGAGCTCCTACCCTTTGCAACAGCATGGATGGAACTGGAGAGCATTATGCTAAGTGCAATAAACCAGGTGGTGAGAGACAAATACCGTATGATCTCACCTTTAACTGGAACCTAATCAACAAAAGAATAAAGCAAGCAAAATATAACCAGAGATATTGAAATTAAGAAAAACCTGACAGTAACCAGAGGGCAGGTGGGAGGAGATAATAGGAGGAGGGGGGAAGTGTTTTCAGAAACAACTATAAAAGACACATGGACAAAAGCAAGGGAGGGTGAAAGCAAGGGAAGGAGTTGGGTTTGGCTGGGGTGGGGGGAAAGTGGTAGGAGGGTACACACAGGCAACTGTAATTGAACAACAATAAAATATTTTTGAAGCCTTTTTTTGCCTTTGGCCAGTATGTGAGATGTTAATCAAACAGGCCATAAGCTGTATTGAGTTTCAATACACTAAATATGTATTTCAGAAACCTCTACTAAACAATTAGCTAATATCAACATTAGCAAAATGTGAAATGTAACTGTTGTGTAAAAAGTTAGGCTTCTGAAATGAAACATTAAAAACATCATATTCCTCTCTGCCTTTTTACATTAAACACATTTGTTCCCCTAGAGCTGTCCCTATAGATCTTTAATGTAATTTTCTACACGTACATTTAAAAGACAGAACTAGAAAACAACAGCTTTGTATACAGTGCGATTTGCTAGTTAGGGAGAATGAGCATAATGAGTTCCTGTTAACATTTTTATTTTTTCAAGGTAACAGGATTTGTATACAAATGACAGTAGACCCTTGACTCCTTAATTTTATCTAAATAAAAGATAACTCAAGATGAATTCTCAAGACAGAAACAGAGCTATGCACATAAGGGACTGTATCTTCCTTCATCATCTACTTGGAGCCAGTAGTTGTGCTGCTGTCATAGAATCAGGAAATAGGTTGTGATAAGTTGAAAGAAGTACATAAGCTGCTGTTATCATTTTACCAGCAAACCACCTGCCATGCAATGCATTAACAGCAGCAATGGCTGCAGCAATTGATGGGCACTTCACATACACATTGCCCAGAGCTGAATTTTTGTCAACATAAATGTGAATAACTCCTCCATGTTTGTGACATTCTTCAATCACATCATCCTAATCTCTGTATCCCTCTCAACTTCTTCTTCTGTTTGAGGGCTAAACATGTTAGAGAGTTGAAAACACTGTGTCACAAGAGGGTAAACAGAGGCAGCCACAGCTAAAGCCGAAGCTTCAGTCTGTTGAGAAAGTCTTGTTTGCAAACCTGCCACAGCACCAAATGCCAAAGAGCCACTCATTTGCAGAGCTTGCAGTGCTGCTGGTGGGATCTGCAAACCTGTACCCTCTGCAAGTCTTGCCATTAATTGGAGATGAAGAGATGTTCTCAAGTCAATCCAGTCCTTTCCAGTTCATCACTGTCCAAAAATGAGCTAGCACTGGAAGCATCAGTACATTCAGTCACAAGACCAACTTCCATTGGCCTTCCAGGTAGCTCAAATCCATTAGGTTGTTCCAAAGTTGTCTTGGCACATTCTGAATCAGAAAACATAATAAATCCATACCCTTTGGATCGATCTGTTTCACTATCCATCATGAACTGGATACTTTCCACCCTTCCAAAAGGCTCAAAGATCCCCTGAAGCATATCTTCAGTTGTGTTAAAGTGTAATGAGCCCACATAAAGCCTCACAGGTCCAACACTTCCCTTTTGTAGATTGCTAGCCATTGAAGCAGCTCTGTTTTTTTTTTTTTTCTGTCTGTGACACCTGTACTATATGATTGGCACTCCTAAAACCCGTTGGCCAGTTAATTCTACTGCTAGAGGCACTGAGCTAACATCAACAAACTCCACATAAGCAGTTCCTTTGGAACGTCTTGAATTTCTATCAGAAATCATCCTCACATCTCCAACCTTCCCTACTAGAGAGAAAAACTCTTCCAAATCCCTTGGCTAAATTCTTGCTGCCAACTGCAGGCATAAAACAGTCTTTATATCACTTTCCTCAGGAGTTAAATTATAAAATTATAAATAGGTTCCTTCACAGGGCTCTTGTCTTTTCTGAATGGACTTTCGCTTCTGGAGCGTCTTCTGCTTAATTTGAGGCTAAGAGGCAACACAATCTTTCCTCGGATGGTACTGTTAAATTTTGGTGCAGAGTAAGGACTTCTGTAGCGGCCTCTGAATCTGCCATCTCGACTTCTTGAGCGCCTCAGTCTCCTTTCTTTGCTTCTACTTTGCTTCCTTTCTCTCTCCCTGCTTCGATTCCTTTCACGACTACGACTTCTGCTCTAGCTTTTCCCCCCTCTTTTTGTTACGTTCTTCATGGCCCTTAGCACTGATCAACTTGTTCTCATCCTTCCTGTAAGGAGACCCAAGCATTGCTTCAATATCAATATCATCTGCCCTCCTCTCTTAACGCCTGTGCAGGCTTCTGGGCCCCTGTGGTGCTTGTATTTAGAAAGAAAGGAGCTGCTGCCACTGCTGGTGCTACAGTTAAAGCCTGTACGCCCAGGCCGTGGTACCACCCAGTCTTCGAGCTCCCGGGACAGATAAGCTCTAGCGAGTCTAAAAGAAACCATGCAATTAGAGAAGCCCGCTCCGGAGTGCAGGAAGGAGGCTTAGGTAGCTGGGGATCAAACCCTGCGACAGCGTTCGCAGCCTCCCTGAAGTGTTAGCCGCTGCTTAAAACTTTAGTTCTTACAATAAAGAATATTGGTTTTTACGGAATCAAGTGCCCAATTAAGAGAATATAACATGTAACTAGTTTTTTAAATATGGTATCTTTTCCATGTAGGCAGACACAGAAAAAAACTTTTTTTTTCCTTTTTAACCAACACAAGAGGAACGAAAAACATTATCTTTTAGCTTACTTTTGATATTTAGATTCATTTACCTAATTAAATTCATTATTCAGCTTAATTATATGATTTTCTCTCAAGACATCTTTTTTACAAAGTTTCTTTAATTTGCATGGACTCTGTGACTCTGTGATGTTCACAGTCTTTATGCAATGTGCACAGTCACTTGTAGTTGGCTTTTAAAAATTTGCCCTGGCTGGTGTGGCTCAGTGGATTGAGTGCCAGCCTGCAAATCAAAGGGTCACCTGTTGGATTCCCAGTGTAGGCCGCATGGCTGGGTTGCAGGCCAGATCCCCAGTTGTTTGGGGGGTATAGGAGAGGCAACCACACATTGATGTTTCTCTCCCTCCTTTCTCCCTTTCTTCTCCTCTCTAAGAATAAATAAATTAAATATTAAAAATAAATTTCATTCAGAAATAACCAACTTTAGAACAAATTATTTTCTTCTCTTGCTTCGGCAAGAGTTTTCTTTCATTTTACCTTCTGTTATCAAACAGTATAATTTCTTCCCAACTTAATTAGATTTCTTAATTCTTAGAATTGTTCATTTTAGTGGAAATGAATAGTAAGTAAATAGCATTATTTCAATTGGTACTTTTAAAAAATTTCACAGTTAAAAACACTATTTTTTTCATTGGAATACATATTCATAACTTCAAGAGACATACTTCAAATAAAGTACAAGTTATATTCATTAACACACCCAAATAAACTTTCTAGCTTCTCTGCATTAAGCAGCCAAAGTAGGCAAACTCAGGTCAATTAATATTTTAGTATTCTGTTACTTCAAATTGTCTAGATATTTAATGACTTTCACCATTTAATCTACCCAAACTCAAGTATTCCAAGTCACCAAAGACTTTGGAAAACTATAGATGTATAGTTAATATATAATTTATATAATATAAGAATAAAGTCTTTATTTATTATAGAAAAGTCTTATGAAAACTTTTCATAGTATTTCCTTCTATTTATTAGTTCTTAACATCTTTACAAAATTAAATGTCAATTGTCACCCAAGACATTTTCTGGACAAATTCTTTAACAGATAAATAATGTGATTATATCCCTACAAACCCAGGCAAAATAAACAAATATTTTATGTTAATAACTTTAAAACACAATTAAATTTAAGCAAGCCTTAATATCAATTATTTTTATACCACATGATCCTGAACAATAACATGTTACATAGTACAGTTTTTTACCATACATACAAACATAATTATTAATAATAGTAGCCAAGACAAGATTTATTTTTTATTTGTCCTTGACAAGTTTAAGGAGACTGGGTAGAGGCAGGGCAGATATAAGGCTTGGGTGGAAAGCATCTTGAGTTGAAAAGTGCCCTTTTTTCTCTTATATTGAAATGAAGCAGTGATCCCTGCTGTTTCTGCACACACACAGACATTGGGGGTGTCATTAATTTTCCCATTGTTCCTGGGACTACCACAGCTCCCATCCATTCAGGAGAAGGATTCAGAGTGTTTAAAAGACATGTCTTCTCATTTTTCTTGTTTCTGAGTTTATAGTCTGGGAGGGGAATGAGATCTTTTCCCCCTCTTTGAACTATCAAGTTAAATCCTGAGTAGAATCCTCATGATGTAACAACATGAAAGCTTGCACCAAAGAGATCTTATTCTATTTATCAGACCTTTGGCCAAAACAATCCCAATTAGTCATTGACTTATAGCTGTAAGTTGACCAGTCAGCTAAAATGTGACCTAATAGACTCCCTGCTGGCATTGGGATGCAGCTGCCCATTTCCAAACAAAAAGAAAAAAAACAACATGTAAAGCAAAGATGAACCTCAAAGAAATGAGTAATCTCAAACTACATCCTCTGAAAGGAGGGACTGGGGCATTAGCAAGAATGACCATCACATGTTTTAAACTGCTCAATTCCTAGGTGACAAATACAGAGGATTTTCTGTGTGAACAAAACAGCAAAGAGCAAGCTAAGTTCTCAAAATATAAGAAAGCAAAGAGAGGACAACTATAACCAAAATGTCACTTCAGACAATAGCTCTCACAGAGCTCGCAAACAGAACACATGAGAGCTTTCAGACAGAACAAATACTCAAAGCTTAGAAATTCATAATCCAGAGCACCAAAGCATGCTCCAAATCCCACGCCAGAGAACTGGGATTTTTCTTAGTACCTGAGTTGTGCCTACCACCTGCAGTTCCTATGGATTCCTATTGAATTCCAGATGGTTCAATGAACACAAATGGTGGGGCTGGGGGCCCCTGATTATTCACAACAAAGACTTTACCCAGTTTGGAGTCTATCAACTCCCCCACAGACCTGTTTCTTTTCCTCAGCAAAGCACTTAGAGGCAGCTGATACCTTGAGCTGGAGAGCAGGGAGAGTCCCTGAAAACTCTTGGCAGCTGCTGGGAAATTCCTGCAAATTATGTTACGAGGCCAGGCTGTCACGAGTAGCTGGGACCTTATGGATGTCCACTTTCTTCTATCCAGTTTGCCAAAAATTGTAACAAAGTGCAGGTCCAGTCGTCCACTGCTTCAAAAGCCTATATTCAAGAGGCAGTTGTTGTAAAGGAAAGTGGTTTGTTATAGGTGCCAAGAATCTGGAAGATGAGGGACTCTCATCTTAAACCCCATCTTAAAATCCCACTGCAGGAAGAACAGTTGGAGAAAAGAACAAAGAGGTCAAGGAGAGATGCTGTGGATGAGCAGGCAGTGTCCTTGCTGGTCCTGATATGGACCTTTAATGTCAGCATCCTGGAGGTGGACATGGTCAGTGCCAGCCAAATTCCTGCAGCTGGGAGATCTGCATCACCCAAAATTGTGGTCAAGGCCATTTCTTGTACAGCAACCTGGAATTGCTGGTGCTTGCGATATGCTCAAAACAAAACAAAACAAAAACTCAAAAACAAATAAACAAACAAACCAAAAAACATGTCAGTATGTGACTTACTTTTATCGGTTGTTCAGTACATCTTATTCTAATTCCATTTTATGCTATGTTAGAGTAGTAGTATACAGGTTTTATTCCCTGCTACACTGGCAACTTGACTATGAACAGCCATCCTCCAGGCCTGTGGGACAACAATATCTGTTGTTTATCAGCTTCCCCATCCATGGCACACTGTTATTGCAGCCAGAACAGTCTCACATGTGGGCTTCTGTTTGTCTTTTCCAGATTCTAGAACTGCATTCCTTGTCCCCTGTGACCTCTTCCTGCTTCTCCACAGACTGGAACACGTCACCTGACATCAGTGGTCATGTCACTTCCTTCTTCTCTTGGATTCTAATCACTCTCTGCCTCCTTCTAAAATAAGCACTTATCATATTAGGACCCACACAGATTACCTTGGGGAATCTCTGGGTTCCAGGATCTCTAAATTAATCAAACATTATGAAGTCTCATTACTGCATAGAATGCACAGGTACAAAGCTTAGTTCAGACAACCACAGCCAAAATTCTTTACTGTTTGTCATTACTGCTATGCAGAAGCACTCTGCCAATGGCCTTGTCTTGTTGTTGGAAACACACAGCCTCCCCATCAGGTCCATGAATGTATAGCTTCTCAGTGTCTCTGAGTCATATAGTGATAAAAATGCATCTTCTCACCACTCTGTCTGCTCTGTCTTCTTAAATGTATGGATAGTTTGGCACAAACATCAGCATGTGTGACTCCTTGCCTACAAGTTGCAACCTGTGATCTCTGTCCTAGGTGTGCACCTGTCTCCATCCCTGGAGGTTAGACTAAAATAGATACAGACACACATCCATGCTCCATTAGAGGAAAGGGGCCCTACACCCTCATGGGGCATGTCCTCCTCTTCCCTGGATTAGTTCCAGGGGAGCAGTAGTGCCAGTGGAGAGGGCACAGACTCAGACTATGAGCTCACAGTTACCAGATGTTGTGTCCTGGACATGCCCAATGCCTGCTTAGGATTCTGTGTTTAGTTATTGAAATGCTATCATGACCACCTTCCCTAGGCCACACACCTGCACAAAGGCACAGAACACTCTGCAGGTCTCCAATACCGGAGTTCCCTATAACGTGTGTCCCCAAACTCCCTCCTTCCTGTCTGTGGGTGCTACTTGCATTACTGCCTCAGCTCTGTCTCCTATCTCCCTCCCAATCCATGCAAAAAATCATCTTCCATGAAACTGGTCCCTTATGCCAAAAAGATTGGGGACTGCTAACTTGTATAATAGAAGGACATGAAAATATGGACCTGTGGTGAACTCCATCCTGCAGAGCTCTCCCAGCTGCCACAGATGAGAATAAATCTACCAAGACATGATATGCTTGGGGAGAAAAAGCTGGCCAATCTCTAAGAGGAGAAGGATCTTGAACACCTCATTCCATGGGCTTTTATAGGGTTTAGTTTGCATAGGAATATGGGGCGTATACATCAAGCACATCAATCATTGTCAGGCACTAATGATCAAGAAATACATAATATTCAAAGAACTAGAAGTGCTTATTCTGAGTCAGGGTCAGATAGATGGAGTGACACAAAAGGGCCATAAAACTTTGGGAAACAAACTCATTTTATGCTTGAGGTCTAAGCTAACATAGATTAACCTAATGGTTTTCTTAGCAAAGCAGGACTCACAGGACTTCATGCATTCTTTTTCAGGCCTGATTGTCCTTGGGAGCCACCTGTAATAGTACAGGGCTCTGCCCCCTTTATCTGGCATTCTTTCAGGCTTGAGTCAAGCCAGGGAAACAAAGTAGCCAAGACAGTAGGAGACTTCTTGTAGTGGAATGAGAACTCAGTCTACCACAAAACCAAGGGGTGAAGGTTCATCACCCCTTTTCTACAGTCCCTTAAGTACTTCCGTGATGGACCCTTCATGACTGTGCCTGTATTAGGTTGTTCCTCCTTTGAGGAATCTTACCCATCATTGGCTAAGCAGTCATCCACCCGGACTGAGCAGGGGGATATGAGAGAGGAGATAAGTTTTTGTCTCCTTAGTGATTTATGTCCCTAAGACCTTCTTACTCAGCCTCGGCCATGGGGGGTTACAGCTTCTGAAACCAGGCATGGAAGTTCCCAACAGCGAACCTCTGCTCATGAAAAACAGTCCATTCCCAACCCTCGCAACTCTGGGAATGTAGCCTAGCCCAAGATTTCCAGCTATTGCCAGCCCCTGGTAAAGAAAGAATACAGAGGACTCACCATGCAGTTTGAGTTCATGTGGGTTTTCTTTGTTGCTATTTTAAGATATCGTTTAGGAAGAACAGGAGACACTGAGTTTGTGAGTGGATATAACTGAGAGGAACAACAGATGGGTGCCAGTTTCCTGAAGTGATGTCTGTGTTCACAGGAGTCTAGTGTGAGGTGCAGATGGTGGAGTCTACGGAGGCTTGTTCCAGCCAGGGGGGTCGCTGAGACTCTCATTTGTGGCCTCTGGATTCACCTTCAGTAGCTCCCATAAGCACTGGGTCAACCAGGCTCCAGAGAAGGGGAGGGAGTGGGTTCGTAGAATGAACACAGATGGAAATATCACATGATATGCCAACTCTGGGAAAGGCTTATTCAACATCTCCAGAGACAATGGCAAGATCCTTCAAATGATCAGCCTGAGAGCCAAGGACACAGCCACATATTACTGTGTGAGAGTCACTGTGACAGAAAGTCAATGTGAGCCCAGACTCCAATCTTACTGAGGGAGACAGGAGGGTGGGGCTGCAGGACTTACTCAGGACACCAGGGGGCTCTCAGGAGCCAGAGCACAGAGATCAGCAACAGGGGCAGGAGAGGGCCTGGTGGGGGGAGCAGGGATTTCATCTCAAAGCTCTCAGCTGCATCCAGGGACATTTGTTCCTTCTGTGTGGCTCTGCCTTGCCCATGTGGCTCTCAGTGCAGACAACAAAGGAAGAAGTGAGATTGTCTGTTTGCAGATGAGATTCTCCCCTGTGCCTGCGGACCTTTCTTTCACCACATTCCCGGTTGTCCTTTTTCCCCTTGGCAATGAACCACCTCCAGGGCTCTTGTCTTTCCCATGGTTGGAAATGTTTCCAACAAAGAGGAAACCAGCTCTGCCCAGACCCCTGTGTGCTGAGCTCAGCCTCCACTCTCCCAACATGCACACAATGTCCTCACATGTGTCCTTCACTCTGACATTCACACATTGCCCCACTGGGATTGTGATCACCCCCCAGGACCTCCACCCATCAGATCTCTCTCCTCTCTGCCACATGCTCTGTCTTGCTGGGCATTGACTCCCCATTACCCCTACGTGATTAGTCACAGATGGGAAGTTTAAATTATGTGGACAGTCATGTGTCTCAAATTCACCTCCTAATGTCCGCTGAATTTGTCTGTCCATCACGGACTCCCCTGGTCCTTACATTTGTGGGAATTTTTGGCTTTTAAATTTCCGTAGGATGTGCCTGTGCTGCATGGAGGACATATGTAATTTTAAATGTCAATGAAAGTTTTATTTTCATTAATTTTACATCATATTGTAAACTACTATTTTGTTGGAAGGTCTTCAGATACCGAGGGAGACTGGCTGTCCGGCCATGCAGGCCTGTTGTGAAAATGGTGTCTGGCACTCACATGGCTCATGCTGCACATGCTGTGCCCTTCTCTGAAAGGTGCAGGTGAGGAGATGGGGCATGACCGTGTATGGGCTCCCTTGGGGGGTCAGAGGCACTGACAGCCACATTGCTTCTTTTGGGGCTGACTGTTACCAAAGGATTGTAGCCTCAGCATGGGGAAGTGTGCTCTCTAGGGTGACACTGGTGTCACTAGGCAGTTAGTGGGCCACACTCACCCCACCACCCACAGACAGGCCAAGGGGAAGCATGTCAGGTTGGTTGGGAGGAGCACACCATTGTCCTGAACCTGAATTGTTAGAGAAGAAGAGGTGCCTACAGACTGAGGATGGCCTCAGTCTGGAGGAGCAGGACTGCAGTGACCCATCAGGAAGTGGCCCTGAAGGAATCTGTGGCAATTGTCCCTAGTCCTGTAGCCAGTGGCCACAAGTTCAGACAAGATGCTGAGCATGTCTCCTCTCCAGGCTGGAGTTTCAGGCCCAGAGGGTCCTGAAAAGCTCACAAAATCTGTACAGACACCATCATGTGATGTTCAAGGTTTATTTTGGAGGGCTGGTGGGAAAATGCCCACTCCTCTTATGTCCCTGTGATGTACAGCAGGTCCCCTGAGCACATGGAGGAATGTAAACATCAGCTCTACAGCTGGTTGTGGTGATTTTTTGCAAATGTGTCTTCTATATTGTCTATAGTTTCATAGGGGTAAGAAAGCTGCTTAGTTTTTATCAGGTGTCACTTCCTTGACTGTAGTGGTCTTGATGGTTCTCACGTTGGTGGCCACTCCAAAAAGGAGGGCAGCTATGAAGGCATACATGCGCCCAAAGACCACCCTCAAGTACACCACAGACATGTCACTTTGCCTCACTGACCGCATTCTTCTTGGAGGGGGTCCGCTGTCGACACTCCCTCCAGCACCTTTGTGGATGCACTGGGGAGGGTCCCAGCCTACGTGGCAGTGGCAGTTCCTTTTACTGTTGCAAATTCCCCTGAGGTTGCATTTGGAAGGGTGGCAGTCATAGTTTATGGCAGCCACAGAGCCACTGCATATACTGTTGTTGCAGAAATGCCCACCACCACAGGGTGTACCAGGTCTCACATGACCAACATCAGTCGTGTATGACCCAATGTGTAAATCCACCCCAAAACATAAGTACCTCTCTATCACGGACTGATGGAATCCAACGTGTTCTTGCAACCTAGGCAGATGCGTGACATTGGTACACTGTAAGCGTCCACATTGAACATCAGTGTCAGCACAACGCATTAATTGGGAGCGACTATCACTTGTACACTGTCCAAATCGGTTTCCCCTTGTATTCATCCTGTAGCAGGCATCTGGACCATTCACTGCGCCTTCACCAAAGATCTCCTTGCAGTGCATAGTGCGGTCAGTACAATTTCCATGATAGCAGTAGCCGTCTTCACTACAGGGGGTTCCATCTTGTATATAAACATCTTCAGGGCAGGTGAAGGTCTGCCCAATGCAGTACTCTGGAAGGTCACATATGTTCTGGATTGTCCTGCAGAGTGTCCCCGGAGGTGAGTAGGTGCAGTTTGTGCAGCACCTGCCTGAGTTACAAGCACTTCCAGGTGTAAAGCTGCAGTCACTTGTGCAGCAGGGGTTGCTGTAACACTGCTTGAAGGAGCCACAGTCACACTGCTCTCCGTCATCCACCACAGAGTTTCCACATAGAGCCAGTGTCAGGCTTCTATTGAAATACTGAACGTCACTGTCAAGTGTACAGTGTGGTCTAACAAATGTAATTATATTTCCTGCATCATTCATGGAACAGTTACTGAAGGCATCTGTGATCATAGGGTACCTTTGCATGATGCAGGAGGCCCTTCTCTGGCAAGAACAAAAGTCCGTATCATAATACAGACCAAAAGTTCTCCCAATTAAATGGGTGGCTATAATTGATAACAAAAAATAATGTCTCGACAGAACACCCAGCATGAGGAGATTTGTGTTTTTGCACATACCATATATGGTTGGATTAATATTAACTTCATGGGGCCCATTTCTAATCATAATTAAGCTTGTATGTGGCTTAAGAGGATTATAAATGTTATTTATATAATGGCCATGAAATGGACTCCCTGGTACCCTATAGTTGTTCATGGCGGTTGGATCTCTCACATTATAAATGATGAGGGAACTGATGTAGTACCTTACATTAATACCTTGGAACATAGAGTCAATTAAACTACCTAGACTTACCAGGAATTTGGCACATTTTGACACATTGTTGTACTGAGTATAAACTGAATTGGAACTTATAAGACATCCTTTGAAAAATCCTTGGTGGCCTGCATACACCTTACTGCTGAGCCTGGAGGCTGCACTGGCATTCACTTGAGAGAACCTTGAGCGCCTCTCTTCTTTGTACTTCAGTGTATACATGGGTCCTGTGGCATTGGTGTCTGCCACTATCTGAGAAACTACGTGTTCAAACCTTTGGGAATCCTTGAGGGGTTTGATTTCATAGGCAAGGTCATCCAACTTCATCATACCTATCAGGCCTCCATAGCAGGTGTCCATGGTGACTGTAGAGAGAGGAACCTCCTCCAGGTAGCCAAAGTAGTAACAGTCAAGAGGGACAAAGGGGTAATCCACCTGCATGGCCCCCTGGTCATCCTGAGTCATCATCACCAGATGTTGGGGCCAAAACAGTTTCTTGCGCCGCATGTGGATGACATGTCTCTGGCCCCCAAAACTCAAGCTATAGGAGAGCCAACCTGGTGTTTGAATCCCTTTGCCATGGTGCAGCTCCTTCCGTGGAATCACCACCTCGGAGGAGATGTAGTACCATGATGGACGACCCTGAGAATGCTGGGCTGGAGCCAGCACCACCCAGAGCCCAAGGAGCAAGAGGGGCATCCTCAGGGTGACCAAACCCTCTGACCGTTTCATGTCTCCACATGGGGACAACTGTCAGGGGGAAAGGAAAAAGGAAGGATCCTCAGAGAAGCCAGGTCCCAACCATCTGCCAAGGACACTTACTACCAAGGAGATAGTGACAGAGAATCTACCCAGGGAGGGTCCACTGAGGGGGCTAGGTAACAATGACAGGGTGTGGCAGAGGGTGGGGCTGGACATGAAGTCAGCTGGGAAGTCAGTGTGAGTCCAAACACAAACCTCCCTGAGGGAGACAGGAGGGCTGGGCTCAAGAGACATGAGGTACTCAGGAATACCAGGAGATAGATATCAGTGTCCCTCAGGAGTGTTCAGGAGCACAAGTGACATCAGTGTCACCAGGGGGCTCTCCCAACACCAGGAGGCACTCAGGAACAGCAGAGACATCAGTGTCACTAAATGGAGTGGTCCAGCTCAGAAGCTGCTTCCTAGAGGGGTTGCAGAAGGGCTTCCTTTTGGGGTCAATGACTTCTTCTCCTCCTATTGCGTCCGGGGGCAATTTCAGCTTTCTTTTATGTGTCTTTAATTTCTTCCATTCTCTGCAGGCAAGAACATAGGAAGTAACTGTGGTTGCCTTCTCATCTAGTCCTCATTGTCACCCTATGGCCATACAGTCTGCTTTTCCTGGCTGACAAACATGTTAGGAATTCTCACTGTGCCCTGAATGAGAATGATTCTCCCACACTCCAGTGCAGTGCTGAGGCAGTGATTCTGAATCTATGTGCTGAGTCACACTCTTTTCTTCACACAGTGCAGACCATCCCACGTGAGATTCATCAGCCCCATGCTTTCTGTCCTGTAAGGATCCCTGTCCTCTTTGGGGGCAGTGAGCCACTTGCCTCTCCCCCGCGTGCCTGAATTTTGATGCTCAGAGTTTAACCCCTTCTGTCACTGCCATCAGTGTCCTGGATGGGGGAACACTGAGCCTGGGAACAGACCCAGCTCTCAGTGTGTCCCCAAGACAGAGGCAGGAGGCCAGCACAGAGATGGAACCCTGTCACAAGGCTGCTAGGAAGCATTTTGAGCAGGTCTCTGAGCACGGTCCTGGGGGATAAGACCTACGAGGGTCTCAGCTTCACATGCAGAACTCACGTGGATCACGAGAACTACCTGGGTGTGGACCTGATCCCCGCCCACCCTCTCTTGTTCATCCAGGATCCCCAGAAACCCACCTCATCATCATCCCCTGTCCTCTACTCTCCAAACACTCACTAAATCTGCCCTAGGTATGAAGCCCCATGTGACTGGGTTTCTTCTCTCTCCTTTCCAGCCCTGGTACATTGTACCTTAAACACAACACCCCTCATCCCCTCATGTCCATCTCCTATGTCAGTCCCTCCATGAGAACCCAGGGCCAGTTATACTCAGGTGACCTGAAGCTTGAATCAGCCACCCTCTGAGTCCATGTTCAGCACACACATGTGTATCCATGTCACTCAGACACTACTGCAGGAAAGGCCTGTTTCAGTTGGGGACAGAGCTGACTAGTGATCTCAAAGCACCTGCAGCAATGCACACAGGCGCTGAGAGAATCTCCGGGTGGCCCCCTGAGTTGAAGAGCATCATGCTGGACAAGCCTGTGAGCAGGTGTGGTCAGAAAGCAGTCAGAGAAAGGCTGGGTGTCCTGTGGCCAGGGCTGGGAGTAATGCCTAACAGATATTCACCTTTGAGAAGTCACACTTTGTGGTCATGTCCTTCATGTCAGTGTCCAACCCCAGAGTTTCCTGTAGAGTGGGAGGACATGCAAATAGAACCCCTCAGCTCATGGAAAGCAACCCAGCCGCAACCCTGCAGCTCTGAGACAACAGTCCAGCCTGGGATTCCCAACTGTTGCCAGTCTCTGCTCAGGACAGAACACAGACCACTCACCATGGGGTTTGAGTTCAGCTGGGTTTTCCTTGTTGCATTTTTAAGGGGTAATTCATGGAGCATTAGAGGCACTGAGTATGTGAGTGGGTATGACTGAGATTAACAGTGGGCAGGTGACAGTGTCCTAACCAACATCCTTGTGTTTCCAGGTGTCCAGTGTCAGGTGCAGCTGGTGGAATCTGGGGTAGACTTGGTGCATCCTGGAAAGTCTCTGAGAGTCTTCTGCTTGGCCGCTGAATTCAACTTCATTAGATACCATGAACTGATACCGCAGGCTCCCAGGAAGAGCCTGGAGTGGGTCTTATACGTTAATAGTAGTGGTGGTACCACAAGTTTTGCCAACTCTGTGAGGGGCCTATTCACCATATCCAGAGACGAAGTGAAGAATGAACTCTGCCTACAAATGAACAGTCTGAGAACCTAGATCAGGGCCATGCATTACTGTGGAAGAGACACTGAGAGGAGAAGTCAGTGTGAGCGCAGACAGAAACCTCCCTGCAGTAAGGGCTGTGATGACTAGTATGTGAACTTCACTCCAGGAAGCAGTTATTGATCTTGCAATTGATTTTTCTCCATCAGAATTATTGGATGAAGAACAACTGCAATGTGCCTTCATTTGGAACATTTGTGACATCCATTACACTAATGATAGAGATTTATTTAACTCATCAGATCACTGTGAACATTTGCTTAGAAGGATGTTCTCTTGATGCAATCCCAAGTGTGATAATGCATGATAATGACAAGATCAACACAGAAGATACATATGCAGGAACAAGAGATGGGCTGGAATGGGTTTGCTGAATGAATTCTGATGGAAGTACCACATACTATGCCAAGTCTATGATAGATGATTCACTGTCTCTGGAGAGAATGGCAAGAACACACTGTGCCTCCAAAGGAACAGCCTGAGATCTGAGAAGAAAACTGTGTATGACTATGACAAAGAGAGTGAAGGGAAATCAGCATGAACCCAGTCTCCAACCTCCCTGAAGAGAGGCTGTGACCACCAGTAATTGCTCTGGGCTCCTGAACACAAGGACTATTCCAGGAGAATGTGCAGTAGGATGTTTGGGCTGGTTTCCTGTGCGGGTTCCTCTTCCTGTAACAGTTTCCTTCAGGGAACCTTTCTAGATTTCTGTTTCTGTGCACGCCTTTAAAGTCTCTGATTTAGAAAAGTCTGTTGTAAAGTAAAACAACAGTCTCTCATGTCTCTTTCAGACACTGTTATTCCAAATTCCAGAGAATCATCACACATTCTGACCCACATCAGCTGAATCTAACCAGAAGTTCTGCTGGACCCAACAGTGAATACTAGCCCTGCACAGCTCAGTATCCAAGCCTGTAAGAAGCAGGACACATGCATGCTGGACAGCAGGTACCAGAGGGAAATGAACCCAATGCAAGAGGAGAAAGACTCCCAGTAGTGATGGTGATTGATATAGCATCATGGTCACAGTACGAAGAGCAGATGACACCACACAGAAGCAGAGCAACTCACTGCATCATGATATGTTCATGCTGAGAACAAGCAGGCACACCAAGGGGACATGGAGCATTCATCACTCACATAGTTGAAATCTCTGGGAGGGATAGGAAAGGCAAGTCCCATCCCTTCAGCAAGTCAGATGGGCTTTGACAGAGCCAGGAAAGGAGGCACACTCAGGGCTTTTATTTTGTCGAGGTGGTGGTGGAGGGGCAATTCTTCTTACAGGGGTTTGTGTGGTTTCAATCTCCTAATAACATCTAAAGTAGAGACCCAGCATCTCTTATCAGATTTCCTCATGTGGGGCGGATAGAGAAGAGGATGGAAGAGTCTTCATTTGTAAGCAGTGAAAATGTAAAATAAAATAGAGTCTGTCTACCTATTCCACGTAACAACTATAAAAAGTAAGCAAGAAAAAAAAAATAAGTGGTCACTTAGTGGGGACATCTACCACTTCTATAGAAACTGAGAAGAACAGTTATAAGTAATCAAATGGTGGTGATGATGGTGGTGGTGATGGCAGAATTGGATAGGGGTCTTTTCACAACGTTTTAGATGCAGCCTGTTCCCTATCCAAGGTCCTCCACTCTGTGGAAGGCCTTGGGTCAATTTACAGGTGGAGTCCTTGTGATTGTAATCTCCCAGGGTCATATAAAGAGGAGGCACCTGATTTATTTTCACATAAAGGATCATGGTGTGTGGACACCCACCATGTATACAGAAAATAATAAGAATGGTTATAAGTAAGGAAATGATAATGATGACAGTGATGACCGTGATGATGATGATGATGGTTATTTTGAAGATGATGGTGATGGTGATGTGATGAGGATGATGATGGTAATGATGGACTAAGCAGTGTTCTTTGTGCAATGAAACTATTGGTCCTCATACTGACACACCATCTCCACTGAACCACCAGTCAGGGGTGTCCTTTCTTCCCTGTAAATGTTGAGAAATTTCATAAATGGAGTCCCTGTGGATTATTCAACTTGGGTGATTCATGGTGTGACCAAAGGAGTAAAAATTCAAAGGTGTCAACTCCTATCCAGGGCCTGTGGCATTGTCACCCAATGTAACAGAGACACTGTGAAAATGTGAATGTGGGTAATGAGGAATCTTTCTGCGCTCATGTTCCTTTTTTGTGCTCTTTTCCACCTACAGAATCTTAAGTAGTTATATTTTTAACAAACTCCTGTTTATAATTATTTAGGTATTCTCTAAAACGTTTTAAATCTGTCTGTATCTTGTCTTGTACTTACTTCTGGATCCTCAATTAAAAAGTTTTCAAACCCACATGTTTAGTAATACTCTGTTCATTAAAATAAGCATATTTCTATATATGACTCAAACTAAGTCCAGCGTCTTCCCCGTAACCAGTTCTAAAATCACTTCCAGATTTGTGGGTAAGTTTTCCAGCTTGTCTCCACTCCCCTGGTACCAGAGCATGTCCTAGTCCATGTGGCTGCTGTAAGCAATGAACATGAAGAATGGAAGCTGACCATTTTTCTAAGGAGCATTTGTAAAATCACCCAGTGAAAGACCCATTAAATAAAATAGTAATGAATTGACCTTTATCAAAATCAAAAATATATATTTGCCCAACCAACACACCAAAATTCTATCAATGGCATTAAAAGACAAGCCTAGACAGGAACAATATATTTGCAACATATATGTCTGATGAAAGAAAGTGTTTATCACTCATTAATAATTTTCTATGCTACGTGAGAGAGACCACCACCTTCTGATCCCAGTGACCATCCCTAGAAACAGCAATGGGGGAGGCTGGGAGTGAGGGGTTGAAGTTGCCTTTCTGTGATCAAATCTGTGGTAGGAACTCTCCCTCTGAACCCCAAAATCAATGACAACACTAGACTGAGAAAACAGGTGGATAAATCCGCTGCCATAATCATGTTTGCATTTGAAGATAATTATAGGCATTCATACTTATGCTTTTAATTGACAGTCTTTTTTCCAGGTACAAATGTGATTATTTCTGATGTGATTAATTTGGAGTCTCTTCAATGTGCCCTGGGTTTTCATAAGGGAAGAGTTTCCACAGGGAGCTGTCCATACCATCACAAAACTTCCAACATCAAGAATCAAGAATGTCCCAGCTGCCTGTACTTGGGTGGTAGACACTCAGATCAAAATTCCATCAAAATGTAGCAATATTATACTGCACATGGTGGTACACTTTTTATATTATACTTCAAACTAGAAATTATGTGAACATTAAATTATAATGTAAAAGTTTGGAAATTGTGGATATACTAGACTGTTAGGATCCAGAAAGTGTGAAAAAATGCTAATAAAACTTTTAAATTCTGTTTGAAATATGCATGAGAATTTAAAAGTGTCATCTACTTATTTAGTCCACTATTTCATCTTTTTTAACTTAAATCATTTTTATTATTATTCCACTGCAGTTGTCCCAATTTTCCCCCTTTGTCCTCCTCACCTGCACCTTTATTACACTGTTAATTACTACACTGTTGTCCATGCTGGTGAGTCACTCATACATGTTATTTGTCTAGCTCTTTCCCCTTCTTTCCACCATTATCCCCATCGCCCCTCCTCCTGGCCACTGTCAGTCTGTTCCATGTTTCCATCCCTGGGGTTCTATTCTGTTCATTAGTTTACTTTGTTTATTAGGTTCTGCCTATAGGTGAGATCATGTGGTATTTCTCTTTTACTGAATGGCTTGATTCACTCAGCCTGATATTCTCCAGTTCCAGCCATGCTGTCACAAAGGATAGGGGTTCCTTCTTTCTTTCTGCTGCATAGTATCCCATTGTGTAAATGTACCAGTATTTGATCTACTAGTTAATGATGAGCAGTTAGGCTGTTTCCACCTCTTGGCTATTGTGAATAATGCTACTATGAACATAGGGGTGCATAGGTTCTTTTGAATTGGTTATTTGGATTCTTAGGGCATATTCCCAGCAGTGAAATTGCTGAGTCAAAAGGCAGTTCTATTTTTAGTTATTTAAGGAAATTCTATACTGTTTTCCACAGTGGCTGCACCAGTCTGCATTCCCACCAACAGTGCACTAGGGTTCCATTTTCTCCACATCCTCCTCAGCTCTTGTTGTTTGTTGATTTGTTAATGATGACCATTCTGACAGGTGTGAGATGGTATCTCATTGTGGTTTTAATTTCCATGTCTCTGATGGCTAGTGATGTGGGCATCTTTTCAAGTGTCTGTGGGCCATCTGCATGTCCTCCTTGGATAAGTGTCTATTCATATCCTTAGCCCATTTTTTAATTGGATTTTTTGTCTTCCTGGTGTTGAGTTGTATGTGTTCTTTGTATATTTTGGAGATCAAACCCTTGTCCAATGTAACATTGTCAAATCTGTTCTCCCATATAGTCAGTTCCCTTTTCATGTTAATGATGGTTTCTCTAGTGGTGTAGAAGCTTTTTCGTTTGATGTAGTGCCAATTGTTTATTTTTTCCTTGCTCCAGAGGATATATCAAAACATATATTGCAACATGGGATATCTGAAAATTCCCTTTCTGTTTGCCTCTAGGATTGCTAGGGTGTCACAACTTATATTTAAGTCTTTTACTCATTTTGAGTTTATTCTGGTGTGTGGTGTAAGTTGGTGGTCTACTTTCATTTTTTTACATGTTCCAGTCCAGTTCTCCCAACACCATTTATTGAAGAGACTATCTTTACTCCATTGTATGCTCATGCCCCCTTTGTCAAATATTAACTTACCTAGATACTTGGGTTTATTTCTGGGTTCTCTACTCTGTTCCATTTCCCATGTGTCTGTTCATAATGCTAGTACCAGACTGTTTTTATTACATTGGCCTTGTAGTATGGATTGATATCAGGTATTGGGATCCCTCATACTTTGTTCTTCTTTCTCAAGATTGCTGAAGCTATTTGGGGACATTGGTTACCATGTGCTTCCATATAAATTTTTGAGATAATATGTGTTCTATATCTGTGAAATATGGCATTGGTATTTTGATAGGGATTTTGATGAATCTATAGATTGCTTTGGGTTCTATGGACATTTTAATTGTCCATAGAACCCAAATCAATGTCCATTTTAATTGTCCATCAAATAATTAATGATATTAATTATTTAAATCCGTGAACACAGTGTGTGCTTCCATTTACTGTGTCTTTACATTTCTTCCTTCAGTGTTTTGTAGTTTTCTGAGTTCAGGTCATTTACCTCCTTGGTGAAGTTTATTCCTAAGTGTTTTATTTTTCTTGTTGCTATAGTAAATGAGACTTTTTCCCTAATTTCTGTTTTTGATATTTCATGGTTAGTGTACAAAAACACGTTTGATTTCTGAATATTGACTTTACCCAGGCCATTTCACTAAATTCAGTTATTAGGTTGGGTAGATTTTTGGTGGAGTCTATAGGGTTTTCTATGTACACTAACATGTCATCTGCAAACAATAACAGTTTTGCTTCCTCCTTTCCAATTTGGATCCCTTTTCTTTCTTTCTTTCTTTTTTCTTTTTCCTGATTGCTGTGGCTAGAACTTCCAATACTATGTTGAATAGAAGCAGTGAACATGGACAACCTTGTCTTGTGCTTGATCTTAGGGAGGAACATTTATTTTTTCCTGTTGAGTATAATGTTGACTGTAGGTTTCTTGTATATGGCTTTATTATGTTGAACCATGCTCCCTCTACTCCCACTTTGCTGAGTGTTTTATAAATGGGTGCTGTATCTTATCAAATACTTTTTCAGCATCTATTGATATAATTAAGTGATTTTTTGTCTTTCATATTGTTTATGTGATGTATTATATTTATTGATTTGCAATTATTGTACCATCCTTGCATCCCTGGGATGAATCCCCCACTTGATAATTGTGTATGACCTTTTTAATGTATTGGTGGATCTGCTTTGCCAGTATTTTGTTGAGGACCTTATCATCTATGTTCATCAGTGATATTGGCCTGTAGTTTTCTTTCTTTGTTTTTTCTCTGTCTATTTCGTAATTAAGATAATACTGGCTTCATAAAAAGAGTTTGGGAGTCTTCACTTTTCTTGGATTTTTTGGAACAGTTTGAGAAGAGTCAGGGTTAGATCTTTCCAAAATGTTTAGTAAAATCCTGTTAATACGACTGGCCCAAGACTTTTGTATTCCAGGAGTTTTTTGATTACTGCTTCAATTTCACTAGTTATTATCAGTCTATTCAGGCTTTCTGCTTGTTCTTGACTCTGTTTTGGAGGATTATATATTTCTAGAAATTTGTTCATTACCCAAGGTTTTCAAGTTGATTGGCACAAAGTTGCTCATAGTAGTTTGTTACAATCCTTTGTCTTTCTGTGGTATTTGTTGTCATTTCTCATCTTTCATATGTGATTTTATTTATTTGGGTCCTCTCTCTTTTTTACTTGATGAGTCTGGTTAAAGCTTGTCATTTTTCTTTATCTTTTCAAAGGATCAGCTCCTGGATTTATTGATCCCTTGAATTGTTCTTTTAGTCTCTATGTGATTTAAATCAGCCCTGATTTTGATTGTTTCCTTCCTTCTTCTTGCTCTGGGCTTCGCTTGTTTGTGTTCCTGTAGGTTTTGTAGTTGCAGGGTTAGGTCATTTATTTGAAATATTTCTATCTTTTATAGGTAGTCCTGTATTACTATGAACTTCTCTCTCAGGACTGCCTTCACTGTTTTGCATAGGTTTTGGGTTGTGGTGTGTTTATTTTCATTTGTTCCCAGAGATTTTTTAATTTCTCCCTTGATATCATTGTTTACCCATTCATTGTTCAATAACATTTTTCAGTCTCCATGAATTTGAGTATTTTGAGTTTTTTCTTGAGGTTGGTGTCCAGTTTCAAGCTATTATGATCAATAAAATGTTTGATATGACTTCAATTTTCTCAAATTTTTTGAGGCTTGTTTTATGTCATCTCAGGTAGTCTACCTTTGAAAATGTTCCATGTACATTTGAAAAGAAAGTATATTTTGCTACTTTGAGGTGAATGTGTTTGTATATATTGGTATGTCCATTTGATCTAGTCTGTTTTTCAATGCCACAATGTCCTAGTTGACTCTTTGTTTGGAATATCTGTCCCTGGTTGACTGTGGGGCATTAAAATTCCCTACTATAATTGTGTTGCTGTCCATATCTTTCTAGAAGTCCTCCAAAACTTTCCTATATTTCCAATATTTGAATGCTCCTATGTTGGGTGCATTTACATTTATGATGTTTATAGCTTCCTGATGGATTCTGCCCTTAATTATGAGCTGACCTTCTTTGTCTCCCTTTTTGTCATTTGTTTTGAAATCTATTTTTCTTTTTCTTTTTTTAAAGATTTTTTATTGCTGTTCAATTAAAATTGTCTGCATTTTCTACCCACCCCTCCACCCCAACCCAGATAAACACACCTCCCTCCCCCACCTCCACCCTCCCCCTTGGTTTGGTCCATGTGTCCTTTAGAGTAGTTCCTGAAAACCGCTCTCCCCACTATCCCCTACCAACTCTCCTCTGGTTATTTTAGATTGCTCTTAATTTCAATGACTCTGATTATATTTTGTTTGCTTTTTTATTTTGTTGATTATGTTCCAGTTAAAGGTGAGATCATATGGTATTTCTCCCTCACTGCCTGGGTTATTTCATTTAGCATAATGCTCTCCAGTTCCATCCATGCTGTTGCAAAGGTTATAAGCTCTTTCTTTCTGCTGCATTGAATTCCATTGTGTAATTATACCATATTTTTTGGATCCACTCATTTGCTGATGGGCACTTAGGTTGTTTCCAGTACTTGGCTATTGTAAACTGTGCTGCTATGAACATTGGGGTGCATAGGTTCTTTTGGATTGGTGTTTCAGGGTTCTTAGGGTATAATCCCAGCAGTGAAATTGCTGGGTCAAAAGGCAGTTAGATTTTTAGTTTTCTGAGAAAATTCCATACTGTTTTCCACAGTGGCTGCACCAGTCTGTAATCCCACCAACAGTGTACTAGAGTTCCCTTTTCTCTGCATCCTCTCCAACACTTGTTTGTTGATTTGTTTATGATGGCCATTCTGACAGGTGCAAGATGATATCTCATTGTGGTTTTAATTTGCATCTCTCTGATGGTTAGTGAAGCTGGGAATCTTTTCATATATATCTGGGCCCTCTGTAGGTACTCCTTGGAGAAGTGTCCATTCAAATATTTAACCAATTTTTAATTTTTTTGTCTTCCTGGAGTTCCATATATATTTTGGAGATCAAACCTTTGTCCAAGGTATCAATGGCAAATGCTTTTGCTTACAGTTACTTCTGTTTTCATGTTAATGCTGTTTTCTTTAGCCATGCAGAAGCTTTTTAATTCGATGAGGTCCCATTTGTTTATTCTTTCCTTTATGCCCCTTGCTTTAGGGGATATATCAGTGAAGATATTGGGGTGTGGAATGTCTGACATTTTCCTGCTGGTGCTTTCCTCTAGGACTTTTATGGTGTCACAACTTATATTTAAGTCTTTTATGTACCTGGAAGTTATTTTTGTGTATGGTGTAAGTTGGTGATCGAGTTTCATTTTTTTGCATGTAGGTGTCCAGATCTCCCAACACCATTTGTTGAAGAAGCTATTTTTACTCCATTTTATGCTGCTTCCCTCTTTGTCAAATATTAATTGACCATAGAGACTTGGGTTTATTTCTGGGCTCTCTATTCTGCTACATTGGTCTATATGTCTGTTCTTATGCCAGTACCACTCTCTTTTGATTACAGTGGCCTGGCAATACAGTTTGACATCAGGTGTTGTGATCCCTCCTACTTTGTTCTCTCTAAAAATCGCTGCAGCTATTCAGGGTCATTTATGGTTCCATATAAACTTGTGAAATGTTTGTTCTATATCGTTGAAGTATATCATTGGTAGTTTAATAGGGATCACATTGAATATATAAATCTCTTTGGGTAGGGTGGCCATTTTGATGATGTAAATGCCCCCAATCCATGAGCATGGTATGTGCTTCCATTTGTTTGTGTCTTCCTTAATTTCTTTCTTCAGTGTTGAATAGTTTTCTGTGTACAGGTTGTTTACCTCCTTGGTCAGGCTTATTCCTAAGTACTTTATTTTTCTTGTTGCTATATCAAATGGGATTTTTTTCCTGATTTCTGTTTCTGATATTTCATTGTTGTTGTACAAATATGTCTTTGATTTTTGAGTATTGATTTTGTATCCTGTTCTTTCACCAAATTAATTTATTAGGTCAAGTAGTTTTTTTGGTGGCGTCTATAGGATTTTCTATGTACACAATCATGTCATCTGCAAACAATGGCAGTTTTACTTCCTCCTTTCCAATTTGGATGTCTTTTATTTCTTTTTCTTATTTGATTGCTGTGGTTAGGACTTCCAGTACTAAGTTGAATAGGAGTTGTGAAAGTGGGCATCCTTGTCTTGTTCCTGATCTTAGTGGGGAACCTCTAAGTTTTTGCTTATTGAATATGATGGCTGTAGGTCTCTCATATATGGTCTTTTATGGTGAGGAATGCTCTCTCTATTCCCACTTTGCTAAGTGTTTTTATCATAACTGTTTGCTGTATCTTATCAAATGCTTTTTCTGCATCCATTTATATGACCATGTGATTTTTGCCTCTTGTTTGTTTATGTTTATTATGTGTATTATGTTTATTGATTTGTGAATACTGTAGCATCCTTGCGTCCCTGGGATGAATCCCATTTAATCAGGGTGTATGATCTTTTTAACATATTGCTGGATGCGGTTTCCCAATATTTTGTTTTGGATATTATCTTCCATGTTCATCAGCGATATTGGTCTGAAATTTTCTTTCTTTATTATGTCTTTATCTGATTTTAGGATTAGGATGATTCTGACTTAATAAAAAGAGCTTGGGGGTCCTCCATCTTCTTGAATTTTTTGGGATAATCTCTGAAGGGTAGGGGTTAACTCTTCCTTAAATGCTTTGTAAAATTCTCCCGTGAAAGCATCTGGTCCAGGGCTTTTGTGTGTCAGAAGCTTTTTGATTATTGTTTCAATTTCATCAGCTGTTATTGATCTGTACAGGCTTTCTGCTTCATCTTCATTGCATTTTGGAAGATTATATTTTTCTAGAAATCTGTCCATTTTGCCTAGGTTTTCAAATTTCTTGTCTTATAGTTATTCATAGTAATATCTTACAATCATTTGTATTTCTGTGGCATCAGTAATAATCTCTCTTCTTTCATTTCTGATTATGTTTATTTTGGTCCTCTGTCTTTTTTTCTTGATGAGTCTGCTTAAAGGATTATCCATTTGGCTTATCTTTTCAAAGAACCAGCCTCTGGATTTAGTGATCCTTAGTATTGTGTTTTTATTCTCTATGTCATTTAATTGTGCTCTGATCTTGATTATTCCTTCTACTTGCTCTGGGCTGTCTTTGTTGTTGTTCCTTGAGTTCTTGTAGGTGAAGAGTTAGGTAGTTTATTTGAAATGTTTTTATCTTTTTTAGGTAGGCCTGTATCAATATGAACTTCCCTCTCAGGACTGTCTTTGCTGTGTCCCATAAATTTTGGGCTGTTGTGAGTTCATTTTCATTTGTTTCCAGAAACTTTTTGACTTCTTGCTTAATCTCATTCTTGACACGTTGATTGTTTCATATCATGCTATTCAATCTCCATGAGTTTGAGTGTTGGGGTTTTTTTCCTTGAGGTCGGTACTGGTTTCAGTCCATTGTTGTTAGAGAAAATACTCGATGTGATTTCAGTTTTCTTGGATTTGTTGAGGCTTGTTTTGTGTCCTATCGTGAGATCTTTGAAAATATGCATTTGAAAAGAATGTGTCTTTTGCTTCTTTGGTATGAAGGCGCTCTCTCTCTCTCTCTCTCTCTCTCTCTCTCTCTCTCTCTCTATATATATATATATATATATATATATATATATATATATATATATAATATATCAGTTAAGTCCATTTCATCTAGGGCAGTGTTCAATGCCACAATATCTTTGTTGATATTTTATTTGAAAGATCTGTATATTTTTGACAGTGGGGTATTAAAACCACCTATTAAAATTGTATTGCTGTCAACATCTTTCTTGAAGTCTTCCAAGATTTTCTTTATACATATGGGTGCTGCTATATATATTAACAATGTTTAGTCTTCTAGATTGATTCTTCCCTTGAGTATTATGAAGTGACCTTCTGGATCTCTTTTTATGGCTCTTTCTTTGAAATCTCTTTTCTCCAATGTGAGTATTGCTATCCCGGCTCTCCACCCCACCCCCACCCCTGTCCCGTCCATTTGCTTGGAGGATTAGTTTCCAGCCCTTCACTTACAGTCTGCGTAGGTCTTTTGTTCTGAGGTGGGTCTCCTGTAGGCAGCATATGTGTGGGTCATGTTTTATTATCCATTCATCTATTCTGTGTCTTTTGATTGGGGCATTTAATCCATTTATGTTTAAGTTTATTATTGATAGGTTCTCATTCATTGCCATTTTTTCGTACCTGTATTCCTCTCTCTTTCACTGTTTTTCTTCCCCTTCTTAAAGCAAACCCTTTAGTATCTCTTGCAGAGTTGGTATGTAGGAGGTATACTCTTGGAGGCTTCTTTTGTCTGGGAAGCTCCTTATTTGGCCTTCCATTTTAGTTGAGAGCCTTGCTGGATAAAGTAGTGTTGGCTGCAGGCCTTTGGTTCTCATTACTCGGTATATTTATTGCCATTCCCTTCTGGCTTGGAGCATTTCCATTGAGAAGTCAGGAGCTAGAGTTATTGGGGCTCCCTTGTATGTTACTTCCTGCTTTTCTTTGCTGCCTTTAAGATTCTCTCTTTATCTTGGAATTTTGCCATTTTAATTATGATGTGTCTTCAAGTGCGCCTGTTTGGGTTCCTCTTGATAGGGACTCTCTGTGTTTCTTGCATTTGTGTGACTTTTTCTCTCATCAAATTAGGGAAGTTTTCCATTATTACATTTTCTAACAGGTTTTCTGTCTCCGCTCTTCTTCTTTTCCTTCTGGTATCCCTATTATGCGGATATTATTATGTTTCATGTTGTCCTGCATTTCTCTTAACCCCTCTTCATTCTTTCTGAGTTTATTTTCCCTTTCTTGTTCTTTCTGGGAGTTTGTTTGTACCTTGTCCTCCTGCTCGCTGATCCGGTCCTCTGCTTCACTGAGCCTGTTTTTGTTTCCTTCTACTGTGTTCTTCAATTCATGAATTGTATTCTTCATATCCTCTGTCCCTTGTTGATAATTTCTCTTTATTTTTCATGTTGATATAGTTTGCAGTGAGTTCATTGTAGTTTCCCTGTAGTTCTTGGCAATTCTCTATGAGCTCATTGAGCTTCCTTATAACCATTGCTTTGAACTCAATATCTGATAGTTTACTTGCCTCTATTTCATTTAACATTCTTTTTAAGGCTCCCTCCTTTCCTTCCATTTGGGGATTGTTTCTTTGTCTTGCTATTGTTTGTGAGACTCTTCTTGTTAGCCTCTGCTTTTTAAATTGATCTGTTCTTACTGCCTGGGTTGTTGGTGTTAACTTACGTGGTAAAAGACCTGTGAGATTCAGTGGTGCAGTGTCTTTGATCTCCTCAGCTCACTGGTCGTGGGTTGTCCTTTATGTTGGCTCTCTGTATGTCTTTGGGTTTTGATTGTTGTTGGGTCTTTCTTTGGTGGGTCCTTACCCCCAGCTAGTTAACTGAAGGTCACTCTGTCCACCACGTCTTGTATTTTGTTGTGTGAGTGTGTGCAGGGTGTGTTGAAGCTGGTGCTCGCATGTGTACAAGGTTTTGAGGATTCTCTCTTGCTCTTGTTCAGATGTTTGTTCTGAGTAATTTCTCCACCATTTAGTTGTATTTCCATACAGGTCCTGGGTTGTGTTACTGTGGCTTCTATTCCCTCTTTCACCTTCTTCTGTTGTTATGTATTGGTGGTTTCTTTGTTGTTGGGTTTCCTAGTCCACCAGGTATCCTCGTGTTCACACACCTTCCACGTACTCGTTTTTTCCAATCAGTTAGAGGGGGAATACAAAATGGTTTAAGATAGCTGGAAAATATTCTATGGTATTATAGTACCAATGTGTAGAGAAGAGAAGGGAGGTCCTTTAGATATATGTAATGTTAACTGTGGTATATCCCTAAGCTAACCATTTTTTAGAAAGGGTGGAAAGAAGATAAGACTCTTGTTACAGGGGGGAAGGATTGTGAGTTGGATCTAGAAAGCAGTGAGCTTGTGGGAGGTCAGATTATGAGGTGAATGAGAGTAAAAGGTAGAAAATACGTGTAGTGTGTGAGAGAATAGAGTTAACCTCCACAGCAATAAAGTTCAGTAAACAGTGAAGTGAGCTAAGATCTGGGCTGTGTGCTGTGTAGTATTTACAATTGTATGGAACACAAATCATTTACAATAATACTGGAGCAATAATCATATGACAGAATGTATGTGATCTTGATAACAAGAATAGGACATATAGGACATAGAGTAGTGTGCTAATGGAACAGAAGTGAAGTGAAAGTTGGAAAATTGAAACTACACTATGAAAGAGAACAAAGGAAACTAGTCAAACCATGCAATTTAACAAACTGATTGAAGAAGATTAAAAAGTAAGAAGAGAAATACAAAAATACTAATAAAATAAAAGGTGTAAGAATAATGAAAAAACTAGTAATACAACTATACATTAACTTGTACATTCTCTGAAGTAGCAAAGTGAAATTTGTCTCACTGTCTCAGCTGTTGAGATTTCCCCTCTTGGGTTCCGACTCTGATCTTTTCAGATTTCCAGGTTTTATTTTCTCACCTGTGGGAATTAAAAAAAAAATAGTAAGGAAGAAGTGACAAAAAAGGGAAAGGATGCAAGAAACAATAAAAAAAAAGAGGGAAAGAAAGGAAGAAGGAATTAAGATTTTAAAAAAATTACTTAAAACAAAAAAAGCCTCCTACTGGCTTCAAACAGGCCAAGCCAGTTCTGCTGGTCTTCCTGGCTGCAGCAGACTGAAGTGTAATTGGTTTAACTACTTTCCCTTCCTGATCCAAGCTCATTCAGACTACATCCCAGTTCCTTAGTTCGCTGTCAGGCCCCCAGTGGCCTTGTTTGCCCAGCCTAGACCTTCATTCCACCAGCTGCATTGTCCTTGAGGTGCACCAATTAGGGGAAAATCATACACGACCTTCTTGCTCTTTACTGCCCTAGATGATAGGGACTCTCAGTACCCCTTCAGGCTAGTTCAGACTCCCCACTGAGTCAAGTCTTTCTGGATATTGCTGACTCCATGAGCCCTGCAGCTCTCCTCTGTGGGGGCGTTTCCACCTTCCTCTTAGAGCCAGTGGGCACGTTACAGGACCTGGGGTACAGGGGTCAGGTGCTAGGTGCCTCTGTGCAGGGGATCAGGCGTGCTCCATCCCGGGGCTGCAGGCATGAGTACTCAGCCTCGATCCCTTTTCCAGGGACCACCACAGCTCCCACCTGTGCAGGAGAAGGATTCAGAGTGTTTTAAAGACTTATCTTCTCATTTTTCTTCTTTCTGACTTTATAGTCTGGGAGGGGAATGAGATCTTTTCTCCCTCTTTGAACCATCAAGTTAAATCCTCAGTAGAATCCTCATGATGTAACACCATGAAAGCTTGCACCAAAGAGATCTTATTCTATTTATCACACCTTTTGCAAAAACAATCCCAATTAGTCATTGACTTATAGCTGTAAGTTGACCAGTCAGCTAAAATGTGACCTAATGGACTCCCTGCTGGCATTGGGATGCAGCTGCCCATTTCCAAACAAAAAGAAAAAACAACATGTAAAGCAAAGACAAACCTCAAAGAAATGAGTAATCTCAAACTACACCCTCTGAAAGGAGGGACTGGGGCATTAGCAAGAATGACCATCACATGTTTTAAACTGCTCAATTCCTAGGTGACAAATACAGAGGATTTTCTGTGTGAACAAAACAGCAAAGAGCAAGCTAAGTTCTCAAAATATAAGAAAGCAAACAGAGAACAACTATAACCAAAATGTCACGTTAGGCAAACAATAGCTCTCACAGAGCTCGCAAACAGAACACATGAGAGCTTTCAAACAGAACAAATACTCAAAGCTTAGAAATTCATAATCCAGAGCACCAAAGCATGCTCCAAATCCCACGCCAGAGAACTGGGATTTTTCTTAGCACCTGAGTTGTGCCTACCACCTGCAGTTCCTATGGATTCCTATTGAATTCCAGATGGTTCAATGAACACAAATGGTGGGGCTGGGGGCCCCTGATTATTCACAACAAAGACTTTACCCAGTTTGGAGTCTATCAACTCCCCCAGAGACCTGTTTCTTTTCCTCAGCAAAGCACTTAGAGGCAGCTGATACCTTGAGCTGGAGAGCAGGGAGAGTCCCTGAAAACTCTTGGCAGCTGCTGGGAAATTCCTGCAAATTGTGTTACGAGGCCAGGCTGTCACGAGTAGCTGGGACCTTATGGATGTCCACTTTCTTCTATCCAGTTTGCCAAAAATTGTAACAAAGTGCAGGTCCAGTCGTCCACTGCTTCAAAAGCCTATATTCAAGAGGCAGTTGTTGTAAAGGAAAGTGGTTTGTTATAGGTGCCAAGAATCTGGAAGATGAGGGACTCTCATCTTAAACCCCATCCTAAAATCCCACTGCAGGAAGAACAGTTGGAGAAAAGAACAAAGAGGTCAAGGAGAGATGCTGTGGATGAGCAGGCAGTGTCCTTGCTGGTCCTGATATGGACCTTTAATGTCAGCATCCTGGAGGTGGACATGGTCAGTGCCAGCCAAATTCCTGCAGCTGGGAGATCTGCATCACCCAAAATTGTGGTCAAGGCCATTTCTTGTACAGCAACCTGGAATTGCTGGTGCTTGCGATATGCTCAAAACAAAACAAAACAAAAACTCAAAAACAAATAAACAAACAAACCAAAAAACATGTCAGTATGTGACTTACTTTTATCGGTTGTTCAGTACATCTTATTCTAATTCCATTTTATGCTATGTTAGAGTAGTAGTATACAGGTTTTATTCCCTGCTACACTGGCAACTTGACTATGAACAGCCATCCTCCAGGCCTGTGGGACAACAATATCTGTTGTTTATCAGCTTCCCCATCCATGGCACACTGTTATTGCAGCCAGAACAGTCTCACATGTGGGCTTCTGTTTGTCTTTTCCAGATTCTAGAACTGCATTCCTTGTCCCCTGTGACCTCTTCCTGCTTCTCCACAGACTGGAACACGTCACCTGACATCAGTGGTCATGTCACTTCCTTCTTCTCTTGGATTTTAATCTCAGTCTGCCTCCTTCTAAAATAAGCACTGATCATATTAGGACCCACACAGATTACCTTGGGGAATCTCTGGGTTCCAGGGTCTCTAAATAATCAAACATTATGAAGTCTCATTACTGCATGGAATTCACAGGTACGAAGCTTAGTTCAGACAACCACAGCCAAAATTCTTTACTGTTTGTCATTACTGTCTATGCAGAGAGACACTCTGCGAATGACCTCATCTTGTTGTTGGAAACACACAGCCTCCCCACCAGCTCCATGAATCTATAGCTTCTCAGTGTCTCTGAGTCCAGTGATAAAAATGCATCTTCTCGCCACTCTGTCTTCTTAAATGAAAATAGGGACCTGTGCATGAACTCTGTCCTGCTGAGCTCTCCCAGCTGCCATGGATCAGAATAAATCTACCAAGATATGATCTGCTGGGGCAGAAAGGGCTGGCCAATCTCTCAGAGGAGAAGCACCTCGAGCACCTCTTTCCCTTGGCTTTCATTGGATTTAGTTTGCATAGGAATACAGAGTGTATACATAAAGCTCATCAATCACTATCAGGCAGTAAATTTCAAGGAATAGATAATATTCAAAGAACTAGAAGGGCTTATTCTGAGCCAGGGCCAGATAGATAGAGTGACACAAAAAGGCCATAAAACTTTGGGAAACAAACTCATTTTATGTCTGAGGCCTAAACAGCTAACATAGATTAACTTGAGGGTATTCTTAGCCAAGCAGGACTCACACGACTTCATGCATTCTTTTTCAGGCCAGATTGTCCCTGGGAGCTGCCTGTAATGGTGTAGGGCTGCACCCCTTTATCTTTCAGTCTTCAATCAGGCCAGGGGAACAAAGTAGCTGAGACAGTAGGAGACTTCCTGTAGTGGAATGAGGACTCAGGCTATAACAAAGCCTAGGGGTGAAGGTCCATCACCCTTTTTCTATAGTCCCCTAAGTCCTTCCCTGATGGTCCCTTCATGACTGTGCCTGTCTTAGGTTGTTCCTCCCTTGAGGAATCTTACCCGTCACTGGCTAAGCAGTCAT
The DNA here is from genome assembly GCF_022682495.2 of Desmodus rotundus. Taxonomy (NCBI): domain Eukaryota; kingdom Metazoa; phylum Chordata; class Mammalia; order Chiroptera; family Phyllostomidae; genus Desmodus; species Desmodus rotundus. The sequence goes on along the minus strand of NC_071396.1, from coordinate 16,544,269 downwards.
CCATCAGGACTGAGCAGGGGGATATGAGAGAGGAGATAGGTTTTTGTCTCCTTAGTGATTTATGTCCCTAAGACCTTCTTACTCAGCCTTAGCCATGGGGGGTTACAGCTTCTGACCAGTCAGGGAAGTTCCCAACCAGACCCTCTACTCATGAAAAGCAACCCAGCCCCAACCCTCACAGCTCTGGGAATGTAGCCTAGCCTGAGATTTCCAGCTGTTGCCAGTCCCTGGTCAGGACAGAACACAGACCACTCATCATGGATTTAGTTCAGCTGTGTTTTCCTTATTGTTATTTTACAATGTAGTTTATGGGGCATTAGAAACACTGAGTATATTAGTGAATATAACTGAGAGGAACAACAGATGGGTGCCAGTTTCCTGACATGACCTCTGCATTTGCAGATGTCTAGTGCAAGGTCCAGCTGGTGGAGTCTGGGGCAGGCTTGGTGCAGCCTGGGAGATCTCTGAGACTCTCATGTATGGCCTCTGGATTCACCTTCAGTAGCTCCCATAAGCACTGGGTCCACCAGGCTCCAGGGAAGGGGTTGGAGTGGATTTGTAGAATGAATACTGGTGGAAATATCACATGATATCCCAACTCTGGGAAAGGCTGATTCACCATCTCCAGAGAAAATGGCAAGAACACGCTGATCCTGAAAATGATCAGCCTGAGAGCCAAGGACACAGCCACATATTACTGTGTGAGAGTCACTGTGACAGAAAGTCAATATGAGCCCAGACTCCAATCTTACTGAGGGAGACAGGAGGGTGGGGCTGCAGGACTTACTCAGGACACCAGGGGGCTCTCAGGAACCCAGAGCACAGAGACCAGCAACAGGGGCAGGAGAGGGCCTGGTGGGGGGAGCAGGGATTTCATCTCAAAGCTCTCAGCTGAATCCAGTGACATTTGTTCCTTCTGTGTGGCTCTGCCTTGCCCATATGGCACTCAGTGCAGACAACAAAGGAAGAAGTGAGATTGTCTGTTTGCAGATGAGATTCTCCCCTGTGCCTGCGGACCTTTCTTTCACCACATTCCCGGTTGTCCTTTTTCCCCTTGGCAATGAACCACCTCCAGGGCTCTTGTCTTTCCCATGGTTGGAAATGTTTCCAACAAAGAGGGAACCAGCTCTGTCCAGACCCCTGTGTGCTGAGCTCAGCCTCCACTCTCCCAACATGCACACAATGTCCTCACATGTGTCCTTCACTCTGACATTCACACATTGCCCCACTGGGATTGTGATCACCCCCCAGGACCTCCACCCCTCAGATCCCTCTCCTCTCTGCCACATGCTCTGTCTTGCTGGGCATTGACTCCCCATTACCCCTACGTGATTAGTCACAGATGGGAAGTTTAAATTATGTGGACAGTCATGTGTCTCAAATTCACCTCCTAATGTCCGCTGAATTTGTCTGTCCATCACGGACTCCCCTGGTCCTTACATTTGTGGGAATTTTTGGCTTTTAAATTTCCGTAGGATGTGCCTGTGCTGCATGGAGGACATATATAATTTTAAATGTCAATGAAAGTTTTATTTTCATTAATTTTACATCATATTGTAAAATACTATTTTGTTGGAAGGTCTTCAGATACCGAGGGAGACTGGCTGTCCGGCCATGCAGGCCTGTTGTGAAAATGGTGGTGGCACTCACATGGCTCATGCTGCACATGCTGTGCCCTTCTCTGAAAGGTGCAGGTGAGGAGAAGGGGCATGACCGTGTATGGGCTCCCTTGGGGGGTCAGAGGCACTGACAGCCACATTGCTTCTTTTGGGGCTGACTGTTACCAAAGGATTGTAGCCTCAGCATGGGGAAGTGTGCTCTCTAGGGTGACACTGGTGTCACTAGGCAGTTAGTGGGCCACACTCACCCCACCACCCACAGACAGGCCAAGGGGAAGCATGCCAGGTTGGTTGGGAGGAGCACACCATTGCCCTGAACCTGAATTGTTAGAGAAGAAGAGGTGCCTACAGACTGAAGATGGCCTCAGTCTGGAGGGGCAGGACTGCAGTGACCCATCAGGAAGTGGCCCTGAAGGAATCTGTGGCAATTGTACCTAGTCCTGTAGCCAGTGGCCACAAGTTCAAACAAGATGCTGAGCATGTCTCCTCTCCAGGCTGGAGTTTCAGGCCCAGAGAGGGTTCTGAAAGGCTCACAAAATCTGTATAGACACCATCAAGTGATGTTCAAGGTTTATTTTGGAGGGCTGGTGGGAAAATGCCCACTCCTTTCATGTCCCTGTGATGTACAGCAGGACCCCTGTGCACATGGAGGAATGTAAACATCAGCTCCACAGCTGGTTGTGGTGATTTTTTGCAGATGTGTCTTCTATATTGTCTATAGTTTCATAGGGGTCAGAAAGCTGCTTAGTTTTTATCAGGTGTCACTTCCTTGACTGTAGTGGTCTTGATGGTTCTCACGTTGGTGGCCACTCCAAAAAGGAGGGCAGCTATGAAGGCATACATGCGCCCAAAGACCACCCTCAAGTACACCACAGACATGTCACTTTGCCTCACTGACCGCATTCTTCTTGGAGGGGGTCCGCTGTCGACACTCCCTCCAGCACCTTTGTGGATGCACTGGGGAGGGTCCCAGCCTACGTGGCAGTGGCAGTTCCTTTTACTGTTGCAAATTCCCCTGAGGTTGCATTTGGAAGGGTGGCAGTCATAGTTTATGGCAGCCACAGAGCCACTGCATATACTGTTGTTGCAGAAATGCCCACCACCACAGGGTGTACCAAGTCTCACATGACCAACATCAGTCGTGTATGACCCAAGGTGTAAATCCAACCCAAAACATAAGTACCCCTCTAACACAGACTGATGGAATCCAACGTGTTCTTGCAACCTAGGCAGATGCGTGACATTGGTACACTGTAGACGTCCACATTGAACATCAGTCTCAGCACAACCCATTAATTTGGAGCGACTATCGCTTGTACACTGTCCAAATCGGTTTCCCCTTGTATTCATCCTGTAGCAGGCATCTGGACCATTCACTGCGCCTTCACCAAAGATCTCCTTGCAGTGCATAGTGCGGTCAGTACAATTTCCATGATAGCAGTAGCCGTCTTCACTACAGGGGGTTCCATCTTGTAGATAAACATCTTCAGGGCAGGTGAAGGTCTGCCCAATGCAGTACTCTGGAAGGTCACATATGTTCTGGATTGGCCTGCAGAGTGTCCCCGGAGGTGAGTAGGTGCAGTTTGTGCAGCACCTGCCTGAGTTACAAGCACTTCCAGGTGTAAAGCTGCAGTCACTTGTGCAGCAGGGGTTGCTGTAACACTGCTTGAAGGAGCCACAGTCACACTGCTCTCCGTCATCCACCACAGAGTTTCCACATAGAGCCAGTGTCAGGCTTCTATTGAAATACTGAAAGTCACTATTGTAGGTACAGTGTTTCTGAGGATTACTCAGTAGGTCTGCTACGTCCCTCATGGAACAATTACTGAAGGCATCTGTCATTAGGGGGTACCTGTCCATAATGCAGGTGGCCCTTCTCTGGCAAACACATTCAACCTGATCATAAAGTAGACCAAAACTTCTTCCGATTAAATGGGTGGCTATAATCGATAACAAAAAGTAATGTCTTGACAGAACACCGAGCATGATGAGATTCCTGCTTGTGCATATAGTGTATAGGTCTGGAGCAGCAATAAGGTCATGGGGCCCTTGTCTCATTATAACTAAGCTTGTCTGTGGCTTAAGAGGGATATAAATGCTCCATACATAATGGTTATGAAATGGACTCCCTGGAACCACATAGATGAGCATAGTGGTTGGGTCTCTCAATGTATAAATGATTATAGTGCTGATGTAATACCTTAGACCAACACCTTGAAACATAGAGTCAATTAAACTACCTAGACTTACCAGGAAATGGGCACATGTTGACACATTGCTGTATAGAGCATAAACTGAATTGGAACTTATAAGACAGCCTTTCATATATCCTGGGTGGCTTGCATACATTTTACTACTGAGCCTGGAGGCTGCACTGGCATTCACTTGAGAGAACCGTAAGCGCCTTTCTTCTTTGTACCTCACTGTATACGTGGGTCCTGTGGCATTGGTGTCTGCCACTATCTGAGAAACTACGTGTTCAAACCTTTGGGAATCCTTGAGGGGTTTGATTTCATAGGCAAGGTCATCCAACTTCATCATACCTATCAGGCCCCCATAGCAGGTGTCCATGGTGACTGTAGAGAAAGGAACCTCCTCCAGGTAGCCGAAGTAGTAGCAGTCAAGAGGGACAAAGGGGTAATCCACCTGCAGGGCTCCCTGGTCATCCTGAGTCATCATCACCAGGTGTCGGGGCCAAAATAGTTTCTTGCGTCGCATGTGGATAACATGTCTCTGGCCCCCAAAACTCAAGCTGTAGGAGAGCCAACCTGGTGTTTGAATCCCTTTGCCATGGTGCACCTCCTTCCGTGGAATCACCACCTCGGAGGAGATGTAGCGCCATGAGGGACGGCCCTGAGAATGCTGGGCTGGAGCCAGCACCACCCAGAGCCCAAGGAGCAAGAGGGGCATCCTCAGGGTGGCCGAACCGTCTGACTGCCTCATGTCTCCACACAGGGACAACTGTCAGGGGGAAAGGAAAAAGAAAGGATCCTCAGAGAAGCCAGGTCCCAACCATCTGCCAAGGACACTTGCTACCAAGGAGATAGTGACAGAGAATCTACCCAGGGATGGTCCACTGAAGGGGCTAGGTAACAATGACAGGGTGTGGCAAAGGGTGGGGCTGGACATGAAGTCAGCTGGGAAGTCAGTGTGAGTCCAAACACAAACCTCCCTGAGGGAGACAGGAGGGCTGGGCTCAAGGGGGAGCTCAGGGCACCAGGAGATCGATATCAGTGTCCCTCAGGAGTGTTCAGGAGCACAAGGGACGTCAGGGTCACCAAGGGGCTCTCCCAACACCAGGAGGCACTCAGGAACAGCAGAGATATCTGTGTCACTAAATGGAGGGGTCCAGCTCAGAAGCTGCTTCCTAGAGGGGTTGCAGAAGGGCTTCCCTTTGGGGTCAATGACTTCTTCCCCTCCTATTGCCTCCTGGGGCAATTTTGGCTTTCTTTTGTGTGTCTTAAATTTCTTACATTCTCTGCAGGCAAGACCATTGGGAGCAACTGTGGCTGCCTTCTCATCTAGGTATTATTGTCACCCTATCGGCTACACTGGCTGGAAAAGGGTACCTTGGTCTGACCTTCTCCAGGACAAGCCAGGACTTTCTGACCATAGTCTCTGCAGGTTGCAGGTGCTGGAAGGAAATGAATCCACACGAGTAGACACTCTTCTGTCTTCATATCAGCCATGCTCGCTTTTGTTCTGTCATCAAAGTTGGTCACTCATTTGGTTCTGGTCAGTGTGTGGATGCTACATATGTGCTAGGAACAGGGCACAGGGGAGACCTGGGTTCATTACCACAAAAACCACCAATATGTGTGTGTGTGTGAGAGAGAGAGAGAGAGAGAGAGAGAGAGAGAGAGAGAGAGATAGAGAGAGAGAGAGAGAGAGAGATTTACTGAACAGTAGAAGTGCATGTGACAATAGGACCATATGCAGGGATACTCAGATGGGACTTGTGGGCAGAAGAACCTGAGAAGACCTCAGAGTCTCCTAAATGTCCTGAGGGCTTCTGAACTCATGGATGTCAGCTGAGTCAGTGCATCTGGAAATTCCAAGCATTGGGCTCCCTGGTGGCTGCACAGTGCCCAGGGTAGGGTCTCCCTGGAGAGTCACTGAGGTCCAGTAAGGACCATTCTGTTTAACCTGAGATGTCTATACACATATTGTCCCTGAGAGAGTGTCCAACGTCAAGGCTTAGCCTTTAATTCTGCACTAGAGCACTGAGAGGCCCATGTCTTGTGAGCGAATTCATAACCCTCTCCTGTAAGGCTTGGGCTGGGCAGCAGGGGGAGCACAGGACCATGGTCTCAGCCTGCAGTTTCAGATGCAAGTTTTTGGGAGCTGTGGAGGCATTTCCTCTGAGGATGCGGGTCTTCCTCTTTTCATAAAACACATGTCCAATAAGGATTGGACATGAGATGAATGTAAACATCTTATTCTATCAGAGCATTTAACAAACATGCTTAGGCAAGAGGACCACAGTCAGTGAGGGTATGCTTAGGGCTTCTTTATATATGAATGTTAAGGAACTGGAGACAGGGATTTTTTTTTTTTTTTAGAATTGATTCAGTGCTGCATTTTGAAGACACACAGATCCAAGGAATAAAACCTACAGGTATTAAAGCCCAGACCCAGTTCAGGTGGTCTCTGAGTCGCTCAAAGGTAGGTTTTCATTGAGGAGCATATCCTGTGGGGTCTTGTTCCTCAGTGGGAGGAGGTATGTCTGCACAGACCTCAGGGACCTGGCAGGGGGATTATACCAGATAACACTGATTAGGAGCCTCCATTGAGCATGTACTCTGTCCTCTACCCTCTGGCATGTTGAGTCATATAATCAGTTATCATGCTCTGATTATCAGAAACATGCTCTGTTTCATGACTATGCAAATGAGAAGAGGTAGACAATGTTAACTGTGGGTCTGTCTGTCCCCTGAGATCATCTCTCAAAGCCACACCTTCCCCTATGGCACAGTTCCTAACCATGGACTTGAGCTGCAGAGCCCTCTTCCTGGTCAACAGTGACTACAGATTAGGAGCCCCATAGGCAATGGGTTGAGGAGGAGACCAGGGACAGTCAGAGTGGATTTCCACCCACCACATCCTGCTCCCCACAGGTATACACTCCCAGGTGCAGCTGGTGCAGTCTGGAGCTGACTTGAAAAAGCTGAGACCTCAGTGAAGGTCTCTGGCAAGGCTTCTGGATACGCCTTCGTGAGCTATGCTATGTTCTGGGTGTGACAGGCCCAGGAGCAATCCTGCTATGCTTGGGCTGGACCAACACATACTCATGTATGCCCCATGTTTCTCAGAATGACTTTTCTTCTCCATTGACACTTCTGTTAGCAATGCCTATCTGCAGAACAATGCCCTGATGGCCAAGGATACAACCAAGCATTACAGTGCAAGAGTGTCAATATGATGCCCCTCATCCTGGGTGTGTCACAAACCCTGAGAAGCAGAACAGCTACACTGTGCTGAGGAGATGATAGGGTGATTTTGCCCTTGACTTCCTCACACACAGTCAGGGATCAGAAACCAGGACTGATACAGCCACAGGCACATCAGGAATTCAGGGAATGGTTCAAGGGACCAAATGCACTGCAAGGAAGAGGCAAGAAAGATGCTCCTAAAAGGACCTCTGATATTTACTATGCAGGGGACACATCGGGAGCTGCCACGTCCTCTGAATGAGGGATGTTCCTGGAGGCCTCATCAGGGTTTCTCAGTCAGAGTCAGGTTTAATTGTTTGGACTGTAGTGACTCCCCAGCATGTTCTAAGACATCCCCCATTTCTGAACAATGGGAGTGTGGTTGTTGAAAAGTACATGAATGCTAACGAGGAATTTCTATGTCCTTGTCTCTGGAAAATCATCACAGGGATGACATTCAGGGAGCAAAGTTGAGGGTTGACAGGTGTTTCAGGTTCCAGCACTGTCTACAACATCACAGTGTTCTATTAGTCTTCAATCAGTGTGAGATCCTAAGGAGTCTCCTCACCTGAGACCACAGCCTTGCAAGTGTCCCTGTCCCTGGAAAGTACTGGTCATCATACAGCAGGGGGCAGGGTGGGAGGCCAACACCCAGCCAGTTCTACATTCCTGTGACAATGGAATCAATTCTCACACAGCTGGGGATGCTATTTCTATGAATTTATTCCTGTACAATCTGCAGGACAGAGCATGAAATCCCTTCACTGGTCTGAGAATAAGGTGGTGGAAGGACCACCCTTTCTCCAGAGGCTCTAGGGCAGTGCTCTCTTCTGAAAACATGGGTTACCAGAGTTTCTATGTTTGATTCCTCACTCTCGAGGAGGATAGTATTGAAAATGGGTTATTTGGAGATGTTTAGGTATGACAGTGCCCCAACAAAGGGGCTACTGCTTTTCTCAATAAGCTCAGAGAACTTGCTGATGCTTCCTCAACATGAGGACTCAAAAAGAAGCTGTTTGGTGTGAACCAGGAAGGGAGCCCTCACCATAACGCACAATGGTGATGTGACCAAGGCAACTCTCACTACCCACAATTCCAAACGCTAATGCTCGAGAGTCAGTTGCTGATGTAAAGGAGAGTGGTTTTATTCAGGTGCTGGCCTGCAAGAAGATGAGAGACTCTCATCTCACAGCCCATTGACATCTCAGTGCAGGCAGGTTTTCTATTAGGAGGGAGAGTGACGAAAGGAACACAGAGACCATGGGGAGCGGCTGTGGACGTGCAGGCAGTGTCCTTTCTGGTCCCGATAGAGATCGTTACTGTCACAGTTCTGGAACTGGTTGGTGCCAACCAAATTTTTGACATTGGGCCACCTGTGTCACCTGAAACTGCGGTCAAGGTTGTTTCTTCTGCAAGCAGGACTGGAACTGGTAGCACATGCCATATGCTTACAAAAAATGTCAGTATGAGATTTTGTTTACAGTTAGTACTGCTTCTAACTCCATTTCTTAGTAAGTCTCAGCAGTATAAAGTTTTTATTTCATGTTTCAATTTTCCTATGCCATTTTCTTCCTCCATATCTATGGGGCTATAAGTCCTGTGAATCTTCTGGGGGAATGACAAACCTGAGCCTGTTGGAAAGAAAAATCTTGTGAGTTAAAAGCAGGTTTATTTTGTAGAGGTCCCTGCTTAGCAGATTCTATCTTCCTGGCATGGGAAAAGCAAGTCATGAAGCACTTCAAAACAATAAATATGGGCATAACAAAGCAAATGATATCAAAATCTAATTGAAAATTCCTTCCCTAAGTACCTGTGTCCCTGTGGTATCCATGAAAATAGACTCAGAAGCCAATTTCCCGTTCCCTCAAAGAGACGGTGAGATAGCCCAGGGTTTGTTGGCACCAGGTAGCCTATTGCCTGGTTTGGGTGATGCTTGTTTCCATCAGGGCTCAGGTGTCACTGTAAGAACAACAAGAAGAGTTGATGGTAATGCAAACTCCTCCTTGTTCTGTTAGTATTAGTCTAAGGCAATTTGATTATTCGAGACAACTCTAGCTAGAGAGTCCAGAGATTTCTGAATATTAGGAAGTGAGATGTCCATTTTATTGGATACAGTGGTTTAAGTCTTGGAGGCGTTCTGAAGTGCATGCTGTTGTGCAGCTGCTCCCCGGCAGGGTAACAGAGTCCATCTAAAGAAATATTCATCATCTGGCATTTCTCCGGGGAGATCTGGGGCATTTGTGTGCATGTTGATTGACCATTTTGTGGTCTCCTCTGCTCAAACCGTTTTATGCTTGTAAATCTCAGGAAGGAGCCTGTCCCCTCTCTGTTCCCTGAACAAGTTAAAAGCACCTGGAGGTGGGTTACAAGTACCAGTGGGACCTGAGAGAAAGCTGTTTCCTTTTAGGAAATAAATTTTCTTGGGTTGGCAATTTACAGATCAAGACCAGTTCTGGCAAAACGATGGGACATTCATGCCAATAGAGAAAGCGATGTTGGCATGAATTGGCATTTGAACGGCTTGAGGTATGCTTGTTGCTGCATTTGTCTCATTACCCCTATGACAAAGACTGGGTGTTTTAGGCAATTTGGTGTTTGATACAGAGCTCATGGGTCCAAGGTGTATCTTTGGCTCCTGTGGAGAAATAGTGATGGTTTGAGAGGTGTCTACAGGAGCCCCTGGTCCCTCACAGCCATTATCCTGGTCAACATTCCAGTTCATCATCTGCCTATGTGTCACTTTTACTATTTGTCTTCACATGCCTGCTGCCAGGCACACAAAAGCAGAAGTTTTCCCTTTTTAACAGACTTAAAAAGAACCACAGAAATTGTGTTTTAGCTACTCTTGATATTTAGTTTTATTTACCTAAAAGAATTCCTGATTCAGATGAACCATCTAATTTCCTCGTAAGATCTTATTTTACACACCTCTAATTTGCATAAATGCCCTGTGATTTATAGTCTTTCTGAAATTGACGCAGTCTCTGTTTATTTGCTTTTTAAATTTTAATTTTTATTGTTATTCAATTACAGTTGTATGCCTTTTCTCCCCATTCCTCCACCCCACCCCAGCTGAACCCCCCTCCCCCCACCTCTACCCTCCCCCTTGATTTTGTCCCTGTGTCCTTTATAGTAGTTCCTGTAATCCCCTATCTTCACTGTCCCCTCCCCACTCCCCCTGACCATTGTTAGATTGTTCTTAACTTCAATGTCTCTGATTATATTTTATTTCCTTTTTTCTTCTATTATGTTCCAGTTAAAGGTGAGATCATATGGTATTTGTCCCTCACCATCTGGCTTATTTCACTTAGCATAATGCTCTCCAGTTCCATCCATGCTGTTGCAAAGGGTATAAGCTCCTTCTTTCTCTCTGCTGCTCAGACAAGGACCTGATCTCCAAAATATATAAATAACTCACACGACTGCACTCCAGGAAGACAAACAACCCAATTAAAAAATGGGCAAAGGACTTGAGCAGACACTTCTCCAAGGAAGACATACAGAGGGCCCAGAGACATATGAAAAGATGCTCAGCATCACTAGCCATCAGAGAGATGCAAATTAAAACCCCAATGAGGTACCATCTCACACCAGTCAGAGTGGCCAACATAAACAAATCAACAAACAAATGTTGGAGAGGATGCAGAGAAAAGGGAACCTTAGGACATTGTTGGTGGGAATGCAGACTGGTGAGGCCACTGTGGAAAACAGTATGGGATTTCCTCAGAAAACTAAAAATAGAACTTACCTTTGACCCAGCAATTCCGCTGCTGGGATTATACCCCAAGAACCCTGAAACACCAATCCAAAAGAACATGTGCACCCCAATGTTCATAGCAGCACAATTTACAATAGCCAAGTACTGGAATCAACCTAAGTGCCCATCAGCAAACGAGTGGATCCAAAAACTATGGTATGTTTATTTGCTTTTTAAAGTCCATTAAAAAATAATCAACTTTAGAACAAATTATTTTCTTCTATTACTTCAAGTGTTTTCATATATTATACCTTCTATTATCCAATCATACAATTCTTTCCAACTAAATTAGATTTCTTAATTCTTAGAAACTGTGATTTTTAGTGACAATTTATGTAATTAGATTCCTTTATATTGAAACATTTATGATCATTACATAACTTTTAGAAAAAGTGTTTTTTTCCATTGGCTGAAACATTTATATTTTGAACATACATATGTAAATGAAGGACAAGATATATTCGTTGACAGGTCCAGATCCACTCTCCAGCTTCTCTGCATTGAGAAACCCATGGAGCGTAGGTCTGGTTGACTGGTGACACTGCTTTGTTAGACACCATCTGTACAAAGCGCACAAGCCACGGTGAGAGCTGTGAGCAGGACAGAGGGAGTCATTATGTAACGGGCACCATGCCACTTCGGGAAAGTGAGGGTTTCTGCATCTTGATGGGGATGGTGGTTTCCCAGTGTTGTGACTGTACTTAATGTCACTGTGTGTCCATTTAAAATTGATCAGCACGGTGAATGTTAGTGAATGCATGTTTCACCACAAATATCACACCAGCACTAATGAGAGGTGTGCACGTGTTTTCCATGAGAGGTGATGCCTCCTGACCCTGCAGGGTTGGAATGGAGTCAGGACTGTAGGCAGGGGAGGGTGTGGAAGGTCATTCTAAGGACTCACTTTGGGACAAGAACCTCAGAAGGAGTATGACTGTCCCAGGGTTGTCACTAGAAAAATTAAATCTGGGAAGAGGGGAAGACTGGTCCAGGATTCTGGTACACCAGATCCCTGGACTGAGAGCTTGTAGAGGGTAAATGGGGGCATTCTGGCTACTACATCCAGGTTTCTGAGCATATAAGGAAAGCAGTTTCCCATTACCTTGAGAATGGGCCTGATAAGTAGTGTTCTCATAGCCTTGAGACTGTGTCTGATAAATGGTTCCCATAACCTTGAGTGGGCTTGCATGCATAGAGTGAAGCTCTTTTGAACAATCTGTTGGCTTCCACTTGGTGTCATCTACATTTTAGTATGTAAAGGAGTCGGGACTTCCCTCTGGGGACACAGAGAGATAGGGCAAGAGACACACAGGTGACATGCAGGGACACACTCAGTTCGCAGTGTGTGTGGATTGTCAACCCTTGAGTAAAGGTATGCAAGACACCCCAACAGCTCCAGGAATGCTCTTCCAGGTGTCCAAATTCTGTGAACCTGTCTGGCATTGAAGGGTCGCACCACAGCATGTGTTAGATGGATGTGTAGGTACAGGGAAATAGGGTGAGTCATGTCCTGAGAGGGAACAGAACATTTCAAGGACACAGATGCCTGTTCAAGGGAGATGTGATGTGTGTGGTGTGACATTAGGTCCCAGCACTCTCGACTCCAGGTGTCACAAGGAGGACAGTGGGGATGCACAATTGTCCATGATGCTCATCACACACAGGACGGTGCTGCACAATGTGGACCCTCCCTTCTCAGGAGACACTTTGTCCCCATGAATTGTCACTGTTCAGTGTCCTCTGAGACAGGTACCCAACACTTCCCTCTGCTCTCACCTGATACAGGAGTGAGAAAAGTGACAGGAACTTCAATTGGTTTCACTCATCTGGGGTCATGGTCTTTAAAGCTCTTTGAAAACTGGGACTCAGAGACACCCAAGTGTCAGCTGGAATGCTTCGCTGGGAAGCATAGCAGGGACAGGTGAGGGACGGGGGGCATGTGCAGTCTGAGGACCTTCAGGGTTAGGTGAGGTCACACATCACTGGGTTGGTCAGGACCATGGATGGGGGCTCAGTATCCTCCCCATATTGGTGAAGGGCACAGGAGTGGGTTACAGAGCACAGCCGACCCCTGGGGCAACAGTGTGCTGCTCGCTGAAGGCGTTGTTCTCACTGTTTTTCTCCCTAGGAATCCACCTCACTGTCCTTCCTGCTGGTCACAGTTGGCCAGTGCACAGGGCTCCTCACAGGTGTCCCGAGGCATGCCCCACTCTGCCCTTGATTAGGGTGAGGGGAGGAATTGGGGCCAATGGACAGGTCAACAGCCCAGATACTCCTATTACCAGATGTGGCCTGTTGGATACAACCCAGGCTGTGACCACCAAGGCGCTCAGTGCATAAGGGGCCAATGTCAGAGACTATGAACAGGCATGACCTGTCATTCACACAACCACACTCATGCAACAGTGGCTGGACTTTCCGTCCCTTGCTCCCATTCCCAGGTAGGAAGCTGCACTCTGTGCAGACTTACCATTTCCTGATCTCTGCAGGGCCCTGAGGAATGGACTGCTCCACCATGGAAGCAAACACCTCAGGCTCCTGCGGATGCATATATTCCACGACCAAGCCTGATGCTGTCCAGCAACAGCTCTCTCCTCCAGGTACCTCTGTCAGTCATTCTCTCTGTAAGCACAGGGCTCCATGACAGCCAACACTCCACTGATCCCCTCATCTCTTATAATCGCCTTTCACCAACCCAAACCCTGAGTGTCTTTACATACAGTTGGGAAAGATATCTAATTTAAATGCATAGTATAAGTGGAATCACACAATATTTATCTTTCTAATATGGCTTAATTTCACAGACCATAATGTCACTTAGTTGAAACCACATTGTGGTTTATGGCAGGATTCTCTCTGTTTTAAAACTAATACTGTGTCATGAGCGTATAGCACATGTTTATCCATTTATTCACGGATGGACACTGAGGAGGTTTTCAAGTACTGACTACAGTGAATAATACTGCACTGGACAAGGCAGTGCAAATACCTCTTCCAATTCCTGTTTTTTTCTTTTTTTCCTTGAGCGTTGTTATTGCTGTTTACTTTTGTCCCCATTTTCCCTCCATTACTCTCTCCCATCCTACCCAACACAACCTCCCATATTCAATCCTCTCCCCCTTTTCTTTGTCCAAGGGTTCGTTATGCATGTTCCCTGACAAATGATTTTTTATTATTTGAATAAACATCTAGAAGCTTCATGGCTCAATCAAGCAGGATTTCTTTTCTTTTCTATCTTTTTCATTTTTGAAGAAACCAACACGCTGTTTTCCGTGTGCATGCTCAATTTTATTTTACCATGCAGAGTGCGCAAGGGCTCCTTTTCTCCACACGCTCACCACCACTTGACTTGTTTCAGTTTCATTTCTTGTTTTTATTTACTTACTTTGTAAACATTTTTTATTGATGTTCAAGTACAGTTTTCTGCCTTTCCCCCCTACTCCTCCCACCACCCTCCTTGTTATTGTCCATAGGCCCTTTATACTTTTTCCTGCAAACCCTTCACCCTTTTCCTCTATAATCCCCTCCCCTCTGGTTACTGTTGGCCTGTTCTCAATTTCAATGTCTTTGGTTATGTTTTGCTTGCTTGTTTGTTTTGTTGATTGGGTTCCTGTTAAAGGTGAGATCATATGGTATTTGCATTTCACTGCCTGGCTTATTGCATAGCATAATGCTCTCCAGTTCCATCCGTGCTGCCACAAAGGGTAACACTCCTTCATTCTCTCTCCTGCATAAGATTCCATTGTGTAAATGTACCATATCTTTTTTGATCCACTCAGTTACCGATGGGCACTTAGGTTGCTTCCAGCACTTGGTTATTGTAAATTGTGCTGCTATGAACACTGGGGTGCATATGTTCTTTTGGATCGGTGTTTCAGGGTTCTTAGGGTATAATCCTAGCAGCGGAATTTCTGGGTCAAAAGGCAGTTCCATTTTTAGTTTTCTGAGGAAATTCCATACTGTTTTCCATAGTGGCTGCACCAGTCTGCATTCCCACCAACAATGTACTAGGGTTCCCTTTTATACACACCCTCTCCAGCATTTGTTGTTTGTTGCTCTGCTTATGATGGCCATTTTCAACAATGTGAAGTGGCATCTCTTTGTGGTTTTAATTTGCATCTCTCTGATAGCTAGTGATACTGAGCATCTTTTCATATGTCTCTGGACCCTCTGTACATTCTCCTTGGAGAAGTGTCTGTTCACGTCCTTTGCACATTTTTTAATTGGGTTGCTTGTCTTCTTAGGGTGGAGTCATGCGAGTTCTTTATATATTTTTGAGATCAAACCCTTGTCTGAGGTATCATTGGCAAATATGTTTTCCCATACAAACATTGAAACATATACCATATTCATGGATCAGAAAAATTAACATCATCATGGTGTACATACTACCCAAAGCAATGCATAGATTCAATGCAATGCCTATTAAAGTACCAATGCAATGCTTATTAAAGTATCAATAGCATTAAAGTACCATATTTCACAGATATATGAACAAACAGTTCAAAAATTTTATGGAACCATAAATGGTTCTAAATAGCTGCAGCAATTTTGAGAAAGAAGAGCAAAGTGTGAGGGATCACAATAACTGATATCAAACTGTATTACAAAGCCACTGTAATCAAAACATCCTGGTACTGGCCTAAGAATAGATACATAGAACAATGGAACAGAATAGAGAGTCCAGAAATAAACTCAAGTCTCTACAATCAATTAGCATTTGACAAAGATGGCAGAAGCATAAAAAGGAGTAAAAATAGCCTCTTCAACAAATGGTGTTGGGACAGCTGGACACCTACTTGCAAAAAAAAAAAAGAAAAAGTAACTCGAGCACCAACTTACACCATACACTAAAATAAATTCAAGATGGATAAAATATTTAAATATAAGTCGTGACACCATAAGAGGATAACATAGTCAGGAAAATCTCATATATTCCACACAGCAATAATCTCACTGGTATGAGCCCTAGACCAAGGGACATAAAGGAAAGAATAAACAAATGGGATCTCATCAAAATAAAAGGCTTCTGCATGGCTAAAGAAAACAACATTAAAATGAAAAGAGAACCAACTGTATGGGAAAAGATATTTGTCACTTTCTCTTGATGTCTTTTTACAATATCCGTCCTTCTAGGGGTGAGATGATTTCCTAGTAGGACTTTGATCTGGAGTTTCTGTGAGTCTGTTGAAAGTAGTTTTCATTTCTGGGTCTGTAATGTTGTCATTTTCTTCATTTGATTCTTTCTTTTAGTTTCTATCACTCACTTTCAGTTACATTTATGATCCTGAAGTCTGTCTCCCTTTTCCTTTAAGCTTCCCAGAAGTCATTAGAGTGTTAAATTCATTGTTCGAGAATCCAAATACCTGAGTGCCAGGGGAAAATCATTTCAAAGTATGTCCATTAGGACTCTGGCCTGGCTTTTTGTCATTCTCACAGTTTCTGGTGCACCCAGACCTTCTAAAAAGGACAGGAACTAAGGATGTCCTGCTGTGTAGTGTTAAGTGTCACTTCTTCCTGCTTATAATTAATTAACTCAACTGATACTCAAACTTTCCACTTCCTCCCATTAGATCTTTACTGTGGACATCTCTGTGAATTGGTGAGTGCTGCTAGTGGAGACTTTGGTTGCCAAGACCATTGTGGAGGTTGGTTTCTGAAATTGGCTCTGGAAACCTCAGTCCTTACATTGACTCCTCGATTATGTTCCCTCCTTGGCATGGAGTCAGCATCTTCCATTCTTCCTGCAGAACATTTCTCCAGCTGCACCCCACCCTCATGCTTTCAGATCGCTTGTGGGTGTGGTGGTGGGGCAGGACAGCATCATTCTCACACCTCTCACTGAGCTTTCATCTTAGGTAGAAATATGCCCAGGTCTGCCCTGTGTCCTTGCAGCTGAGTCCCTCAGAGTCTCTCAGAGTCTCTGAGATTCTCCTGTAAATATTCTAGATTTACATTAACTGACTTTATACAAACTGAATGTTGCAGGCTCAATAAAAACACTGGAGCGGGTAGGCCTTTTTAGAAGAAAACTAAAGTCCATGACAAATTATGCTGCATCTGTGACAGGCAGATACACCATCTAACGGCTGATTCAGAATAGTGTCAATCTGCAGACAGACTCCTCCCTGTATTACTGTGTGAGAGGCTCAGAGAAATAAAGTCAGTGTGAGCCCAGGCACAAACCTCCTGCACATGTGCAGGAGGCAGGATGGCTGTGCTGCAGGGGGAGCTCCTGCCCCATCAACCACAGAGAACAACCCCAGGAAGAGGTGTGGTCTTGTGTGGGGAAGTGAGGCACTTCCACTTGGGAACAGGAATTTCACCTGAGAGCTCTCAGCTGCATCCAGGGACAATTCGTCTCTCTTCTCTGTGAATATAATTTCTCAGATTCTCACTGTAGAAAATAAATGAAGAGGTGACAATGTCTGTTTGCTGATGACATATCAGCACTGACTGGGAAACTGTCTGTCCTTCATCAAGTCCCTCTTTGTCCTGTTATTCTTTTTTAACTAAGTGCATTACAGTTTCTTATCAAATTACACTTAACAGGTGACCTTCAAGTCCCTCTATCAGTGTTTGCTCTAGAGGAATGAATTGTATGTTCATACAAATACATATGTGAATATTTAAGCCTCTTTATTTGTGTTAGAAGCTACAAACCACACTGATGTCCCTAATTTTAAAATGAGCAAACTAGGGAACATCCATGAACACAATTCTAATCAGCAGGTACAGATGTCAACGCAGGTGAGTCTCAGTGATCACTGATCATGGAAGGAGCCAGTCTCCCAGACAACAAAGAGGAATGCTGTGGTGTTCACCTGGCCAACCCAGATGACAGTGGCTGGCTTGGCTATCTGACCCTTTCTCCCTGTTCCCACATGGGAAGCTGTACTCCATTGCAGACTGACCATTCTCTAATGCTCAGCAGGGCCCTGAGGGATCAATGGCTCCACACAGGGAAACGAACACCTCCAGGCTGCTGTGAATGCACAGTGTCCATGACCAGGTTTTATGTTGTCCTGACAGCAGCTGTCTCCTCCAGGAGTTTCTGTTGTGAGTCTTTCCCACAGGCACGGGGCTAAAGGGGAGATGACAAACCCTGATCACTCTGTCTCCTGCAATTGCCTTTCACAAATCCAGGTTTCCAGTGCCTCCACATACTGCTGGGTATGACATCATCTCCATAGGAATCGATCTGGAAGTCTACCTGATGGATGATTTCCAGCAGGTTATTCAGCTGCCACTGGGTACAAAGATGGCTTCACACCTCACTCAGTAAGGAGTTGAATGTTCAGATATGAGTGCATGGCAGCTCCCACCTCTATGGCCTGCCTGTCCTGGTGAGTGAACCCTGCCAGGCAAGTCAGGATGAGGCAGTCGGGACACAAGGTTCCAAGGCTGCTGTCCCAGGACAAGGCCTCAGTACCAGGAGTTGGGTGGATTAGACAGAGTGAGTCCCTTCTTTTGGTGGAAGCTACCTGGATCTCAACCTCTGAAGCCAGCAGCTTGGGGCTGAATGAGGGACACTGACATCTTCTCCTGTGGAAAGGGGTTCTTGTGACCAGGAGGTAGGACCATCTTGAGTCATGGTAGGACCTTCGAAACACTTTCTTCATTCTGACTCTGACAGAAGCCCTTGCATGTCTTCATGCTCTCACGCTGGAGTTAAAGTCCTATCTGTCCTTTTTTGTTGTGGTGAGAACTCCACGTGAGATGTACCATTGTCACAAACCAAATGCATGTGCTGCTGGATAACCCCTGGTGCAGCGATGGGCAGCTGACCTCTGGAACCTAACCACCTGCATCACAGGATGCTTCTTTGGAGTAGCAGTCCCCTGTGCCCCTCACACCAGATCCAAACAACCACCATGCTGCCCCCTACAGCTCTGTCTGGACTGAGACTCCTGATGTAAGAGGGACTGTTTAATGTTTGCTCGGCTGTGCCTGTGTCCCTCCCTCACCACGGTGTCCTCAAGGTTCATGCGTGTAGTTGCTTACAGCAGGATCACCTTTTCATTATTGTAATGATACTGAAAAAATAAAAGAATAAGTGAGAGCCCACCATTGTTTAATTGAGATCAAAATGAAAAGCTGTTTGGGAAGCAGGGATTCAGGCAGAAACCTGATACTGCTCTGACTAGGGGTGAAGGCAAAAGGTGTTTGCAGAACAGGGAGGGGTGCAGATACAGGAATAGAGGGGAGGAAATTCTATCACTGCAGACAATCTAAGTCTTTAGCTACACGTGGGGGTGCAAATTTGAAGATCGCAACTTTCAGTCTTATAGTCAGGACATCTCTTCCCAGTTAGCTGTGCAGACAGCTGTGTGAAATGCAGTGTTGGGGGCACAGGGCAAAGGTGGCTGTGCTGAGACCACACTTTGCACAGGTTGGAGAAGGAAGATGTGCCAGGTGGTTTGTATGGAATGGATGCTCCAATTCTGCATCCATTAACACAGCACCGCTCCTGTCATCTTCTCACAGTGAGAACCCATCACATGTGATGTGTGCACCACACATCCCTGAGTGGACAACACTGTGTAACTCATTCCAGGCTGGAGTTCCACAGCAGACCCCCAGCCCTGACTCTGCCTCAAGATGGAAACTTCCAGCCAGGGAACACATGCTTCCCAAGTTCCTCCTCCAGTGCTGCAAGCATCATCCTGCTGCCTGTGTCCATGAGCTGCACTGACTCAGAGACCTCACCTCTGAGGACCACATAGTGCTGGAACTTCCTGATGTTTTATTGCACATAGCCTGGCCTCCTGTGCTGTCACCCACACTGTGGTTTATGGCAGGATCCCTTCTATTTTAAGGCGGAGTAGTAACTTTGCATTGTGAGTATGTAACACACTTCATCTATCCATCCCCTCGTGGACATTCAGATGGTTCCCACGCCTTGGCTGTGGTGGGTAAAGTGGCAAAACAAGAGGACTATCTCTTCCAAATTCAGACTGTATTCTATTGGAAGAGAGCACTGGAAGCTGGGTTGCTGGCCATGTGGGGCTTCTGTTTTCGTGCTGTGAGGGAAACGCCACACTGATTTCCAAGCAGCTGCATCATTTGAGCAGGGGTGTGTTCTGATGACTGGGCTTAGGTTTCGTTTGCTTTTCCTTTTCTTCACTTTTAGCAAGTTTATTTTGTGTTCATGACATTAGTCCTTTACTACATATGCAACTTGAGTGTATATTCTCTCAGTGTGTGGCCTGTTTTTAATTCCCCTCCAGGGTTGTTAGGGCATCAGTTACAATGGCACGTGTCCTAGGCTCTGGTTCAGGTCATGCCTGTGTCATGTGTGAGTCCAGCAAGCTGCTGACCACAGGACACCTCTAACAACTCACACATTTTAGTTCTGAGATTACTGGGTGGGTGGATTGGGAGCAGGGCACTGTGATGGACAAGCCCATGGGTGGCCTCAGCAGATGATAGTCCATGAACAGCAGGTGGGCTGGCCACTCCCAATCTTGCCAATGTCCCCAGTGACCACAGCCTAGATACACAGTCAATGTTTGTGAGCCCAGCATTATGGAATAGACCTACTGGGGAATCAAGGAATTCAACCATGTCCAGAAATACTTTTATGGGAACATTGATAAAGACCAAATATCATGAGCTAAATTTGCCCTTAACAAGCTGGGGAAAGTCAGGGAAATGTCTCTGAAATGAGAATAACTCTTAGTACACATCTGAAAGGAGGATTCTGTGCTTTGATAAATCCACTCAGACTCACACTGTCAGTCCACATGCTGGCTCCATTAAGGATCTACCATGAAAAGGCAAATGTCACATGAACCTGAGGTAGTTCCATCTTTGCCGTTAGTCTCATTCCGTGCAGCCTCCTCCCAGCTTCTGTCCTCACCGACCACCTTCAACTTCTTCAATTAATGTCTTCTTTTAGCTTTCTCAGAAAACTCTGCTCTGAGTCTTTATAATGCCCTTTTCACAGTTCCCCCATTTTTAATATATTCAATGCTTCATGTTTGAGGAGCTTAAGCTATTGGTTTGGCCAAAAGATTTGCTAGATTTTAAGTGAAACTAAAAGACACATTTTTCATTTTTACCAATAACTTCACTGAACAATGTACTCTCTGTTTTGTTCCACTACCTCCTGCCATCTCTCAGAAAACTTCATAATTCCATCTTCCCAACACTTTTTAACTATTTGAGATGAGAACTGTTCTAGGTGCCTTTTGCAGTCTTTCACGGAATAGGGTTTTTGTTGTTTTTTTTTTTTCCCATTAAGAGAAAATTGTAAAGAATGACATGAATGGAAACCCAGAGGTGCAATGTTTGGTGTGTACAGTGGATGAATCAGAACTTCCCAGTCAGGCTGTGACAGTCTTTGCCTGGTCATCAAAGAAACAGGTGATCTGGTGTAATCCTGATTGAAGAATCTGTGTTTTCTGTTGACTAATTCCAGACACTTTTCATCAAGTGATGCTTCCAGTTGATTTAATCGGGAGCAGTAGGTGTTGGAATTAACTGTTTGGTTTCCGAGAAGGAGCTCAAAATAGAGGATTCCCTTCCAATACCATAATACACACAACATCACCTTGTCAGTTCTGAATTGCTGCTATGATCCTGGCTGCCTAACCATGACTTTGAAATGACTTTAGATGTAAACCAAGGAGTCCAGTCTCTGTACTATATGAGACTTCTATTTTTGAAAAAAAACGCCATACTGTTTTTCGTTGTGGGTTCACAAGCATTCCTATTTTCCATATTCTAGAAAACCCTTGTTATTTTTCTTAGTTTTCCTTTCACAATCAGCCCCCTAATGGATCTGAGGTGACATCACTTTATGGTTTTCACTTGCATTTCTATACTTATCTCTGCTGTTGACCATCTTTTCAGATGCATGTTGCCCATTTGTATGTCAGCTTTTAGAAATGTCTCTTTCAATTTCCATTCCACTTTTTTTTCAGTTGTGTAGAAATAGGATCTTTCAGCACCGCATAAGGGTAATTTGCACAGCAGAATGACCGGACTTATGTATCTTGTGAAATTATTACCACAGAAATGGAGTTAACATCCATCATTTCACATAGACACTGGAACATACAAATGAAGAGAAGAGAAGAAAACAGAAGAAAAATAAAGGAAACATGGGTGTCTTTGTGCTGAAAACATTTAGGATCTACTGTCTAACAAATTTCACATATACCATTCAGCAGTGTTAAATCTTGTCGTCATTCTGCCCATTCATCCCCTCGACTTACTTATCCTGCAATAGATGATCAATGTACGATTCTCCCACTGACCAACCCCAACCTTTAGTAATCAGAAATATGACCTTTTAAATTATTTTTGTAGAATCCACATGCAGATGAGATCACACAGTATTTGTCTTTCTGTGTCTCACATATTTGTGTACACTTATGCCCTCAGGGTGCTTTTATGTTGTCACTAGTGGCAGGACTTTCTTCTTTTCATGAGGAATGACAGTCCATTAAGTATAATTCCTTATGTATGCCTTGCCTGTTGTGTATAACACTTTAATAAAAATGGAACTACAGATAACTCTCCCTACAGTGATCTTGTTTCCTTTGGTGTATACCCAGAGGTGGAATTTGAAGGTCATAAAGAGCTGTTTGTTTTTAATGTTTTTTTTTTAATTTTTATTCAGTTGCAATTTTCTGCATTTTCTCCCCATCCCTCCACCGCTCTGATTAGAAAGTAAAGGAAATATTGGACTAAAAAAAAACAGCTGTTTTTAATTTTTGAGGAAATGGCTTATTGTTATTCCTCAGCAGCTGCATCAGTTCACATTCCCACTAGGTGTGCACAGGGTTGCATTAACTGCATGCCCTCGCCATCCTGTCTAATTCCCTGTGTATGTGTGACAGTTGTTTTCTGTTGTTTCACTTGGATTTTTGATATTGTGTTGCATAGTTCTTTTTATATCCTGGATGCTAATGCATCAACAGGTATATGACATGCAAATATTTTGCCCATTGTATAAGTTGCCTTTCACTTTGTTGATGGTAACATTTTCACTCACATGTGATGTTGAGTTTAGTGTAAGTCAATCTGTCTCTATTTCTTCCTGTTTGTTGTGTGTTATGTCATATGAACTAAATTATTGACAAATCCAGACTCTACCTCTGGATGCATAGGTAGATACATTTTTTCTCCTTGCACAACCAAAGGAATGATGACAATAAATTTAAAAACAAAAAAAATTAACCACAACTGCCAGAAAATTGAACTGTATGAAAGTCTGACAACCAAGGAGTTAAAGAGGAAACATTCATTCAGACTGGTAGGAGGGGCGGAGACAGGCAGCTGGGGCAGAGGGGATGCACAGCCAAGCAGCAGCAGGTAGACTGGGAGGTCCCACATTTACATGCAGATAAACCAGGGGGAACAACTGGGGAGCCAGACAGACCACACAACCCAGGCTTCCAGCATGGGGAAACAAAAGACTAAAACCCTCTGACTATAGACACCTGTGGGGATTGAGGCAGCAGAAGAAAGTCCCAGCCTCACAAGAGAGTTCATTGGAGATACCCAGAGGGCCCTAGTATGTACACAAACCCACCCACCTGTGAATCAGCACCAGATTCAATCAAACCTGCCTCACTTTAGCTGATGTAGGACCATGTCACAGGTGTGGCACAAATTTATCCACCTGGTGAGGAGTCGGAGTCCACAGGTGTGTACAGCTATAGGGCATTGGTAACATTAGATACAGACATTCATGCTCTCATTACAGCAAGAGGGTGCTACAACCTCATGGGTGTGCCCCGCTCTGCCCTGGATTAGGGTCAGGGGAGCAGTGGGGCTAGTGGGGAGGGCACAGACCCAGACGCTTGGCTCATTGTCACCAGAGGTGGCCTCTGGACATGATCCAGCCCTACTCATGATTCTCTGTTTAGTTATTTAAATACTGTCATGACCACACTTCATGGGACACTAACTGCTTTGCAGAGGCACAGCCCTCTCTGCAAGTCTCCAACCTCAGAGCTCCCTATATAGCAGGAAGGCATGCAAATAGGTCCCCTCTGCTCATGAAAAGCAGCTCAGCCCAGACCCTGCAGCTCTGGGACACCTGCCCAGCCCAGGATTCCCAAGTGTTCCCAGTCCCTGGTCAGGACAGAACACAGACCACTCACTATGGAGTTCGGGCTCAGATGGGTTTTCCTTTTTGCTATTTTAAGAGGTAGTTTATGCAGAACTAGAGACACTGAGTGTGAGAATGTTTATGATTGAGAGAAATACTGAATGTGTGACAGTTTTCTGACATGAGGTCTTTGTTTTTGCAGGTGTCCAGTGTGAAGTGCAGCTGGTGGAGTCTGGGGGAGGCTTGGTGAAGCCTGGGGGGTCTCTGAGACTCTCCTGTGCAGCCTCTGGACTCACTGTCAGTAGCAACTGGATGAGCTGGGTCCGCCAGGCTCCAGGGAAGGGGCTGGAGTGGGTCTCACACATTACTAGTAGTGGTAGCACATACTACGCCAACTCTGTGAAGGGCCGATTCACCATCTCCAGAGACAACGCCAAGAACGAGCTCTACCTGCAAATGAACAACCTGAAAACTGAAGACACGGCCGTGTATTACTGTGCTAGTGACACAGTGAGGGGAAGTCAGTGTGAGCCCATACACAAACCTCCTTGTGGGAGACAAGAGGACTGGGCTGCAGCAAACGCTCAGGACACCAGGGGGCCCACAGGACACATTGAGCTCAGGGATTAGCTTGGGAGCAGCTGCAGCAGCCATTTAAGGGCTGGTTTCCTGGCAGGTGTGGGGTTGACTCCCACACAGCAGTTTCCCTCTGGGACCCTCCCTCCCTTCATGCTTCAGTCACCCATCTGCACCAAACTATGACGAATCCCCACTTTCCTTCAGATTTCCCAGGCCTGCACAGGAGAGAGAGGTGAACCTTAACACATCAGCATCAAACATCAAACACTAGAGCCTGGCTCCTTATTTCACTGAACTCCTAGGAAACATGAGTGAGAACACAGAGCTACCAACCATTGTGGATAGAAAATGATTTCAGTCCCTAGAAAATGAGGATAATGGCTATATGTCAGCAATAATGAAAATACTAATACATTACATGACGTCTTAGTTCCAAGTTTAGCATGGAACCTGTCCACTCTACTAGGTTGTCAGCTTGTTCTGAAGGACTTGGGTCCCCATTCTGCTCCCAAAGGTGAGAATCTTCCACAGAATTATGGGCCTGCTCAGTTGGGGAGCTCTACTGGTATAGGTTTCCATCTGGGTGGAGTCAGGATTTGATTCATTTGTTATTACTGTGAGCTTGTGTTTTTGTCACTCAAAAACTCATGTATTAAAACCATTGGCCCATGGGGTGGTATTAAGAGGTGGGGCTATGGGACAAGTGACAGGAGTCAGGAAGATCCTTTGCCCTGTTCACTCTCTGAGATCACAGCAAACAGCCAACTAGTAAGTGGGTTCTTACCAAACATCAAATCTGCCAGCATCTATTCTTTGATTTCCCAATAACACATCTGTGAGAAATACATGTGTGTCATTGGCAATGACCCAGTGCACAGTAGTTTGTTGCAGCATCCAGAATGGATTAGGATTGTAGTGTAACAGGACCACAAGGTCTGACGGCCTGGAGATTCGCTGTCATATTTGCTGTAAAAGGCACAACATGAGTGTCCTTCCAGTGATGTTCAAGGGCAGTTTTTCTCTGGTGTTTTCTTTCACAGACAAATTATCCTGATTGAAGTTCATGGGAAGCTCCTAAACACATGTAGCAGGAAGGCAGCATAAGAAGTGGGTATCATCCATGAACCATTTCAGTATCTACCACATCAGCATGGAACCAGGTCCAGGATTCACTGGAGGTAAAATCCATAAATGCATGATCCTCCCAGTCACTGCATCACTGGGCCATGGCTGATATTCTTGCAGGTGTGGACATTAACACAACTTAGGAGGAGCACTTGCCTAGGGGATTTGAGGGTTTACTTAGTTTTTATAACTTTAACTAATCATGTCATATTTTCAAACTTCCCAGAGATTGTATATGATAAAGACAGTATGGCATTTGGATCAGAGTAACCCCTTACTGAACAATCATTACTGTGCTGTGTGCACCTCAGTCATTTGATGTCACAGTCAGTAAGTCATTGGGGGAGGAGAGGAAAGTGGCTGAGCACAGAGGGTGTCCAGGGGAGTTAAAATGAGCTACATGTGTTTCTTGCTTCTTCCCACTCTCTTTCTTGATGCTGATGGCATCAAGAAAGTGCACAGGCATATAATGGGAAGGGATTCTGTCTTGAAAGCACAAAGATCAGCCCTTGTAGTGACCACTGACCTAGGACCCAGAGACTGAAGATGTGGTTGAACCTCTGTGCTGCCACCTTTCAAAACCAGGCAGGTGCATGGTATTTGTGCAGTTGGAAAAATATTCACAGAACCCTTGGGATGTCTGGCGTGCCTTTATTCATGGGTGGGCAAGCCACGCATGCTGCAAGCTGCATGTCTATCTGTCTCATTGTGGCCCTTGCTCGCTAGTGTGGCACCCATCGTGGCACCTGTCCCCTTGCATATCTCTCATCATCATCACCCCCACCAGTGAGTCCCTACCTGTTTAAGTACAAGAGGGGGACAAAGTCAACAGGAAGGCAGAACATTATATAACATAACATAACATAATTCTGGGCACGCAAGCCCACTTCGTGTTATGGGAACACTTTATCGGACCCAGTCTCAAAACTATGAGGACACTGGTTATCAGGCCCCTCCAAGGCTATGAGAACACTGCTTCCCTCAGCTACCCACACACACGGGTGAGGAAGCCAGAGTGCCTCCACTTAACCTACAACTTCTTTATGGGTGTCGACACATGGACAAGGTCACACAGGGAATTTAGTCTGAGCCAAATAGAATGAAACACTGTGCATGTGGAATATCACTGTAAATTAAATTGTGTTAAACTGCCAGAGGGTAGAAATTAGCAAGAACAATAATACCTCTACAGCACACAGATTTACCAGTCTCTTGTAAAATCCCCACTATCACAATGGGGGGTACTTGTCCCTCTGAGTTGAGTGGGGACCCTCACCCAGGCTCCTCATTTCTCTGTCCATAAGGGGAGGAGCACTTGTAAGTGGGGTGCCCCATGTTCTGATAAACCCAGACTCACCCCTGTCCCTGCACCTCTGAGAGAGCAGCTCCAGGTCCCTTGTCTCAGAAGTTTGCATTCACTGTTGCAGTTAACACACAGGAAACACCATGAATTTTGGGCTCAGATGGGCACTTGCCCTGATGTTTTTACATGTAACATTAAAAAGAATCTGGGGATTTGAGTTTCTGTGTGTGTATACCACTCCTAATGAAAATAACCTGTCCACAGATGCACAATATGAGTTGGAGCTAGGGGGCACCTGAGACAGCCTGGGGTTCTCTGAGACTCTGCTGTAAATGCTCTGGATTTAGTTTCAGTGACTATCATATAACCTGGATCAGCCAGCTTCCAGGAAGGAGACTGGAGTGGATAAGTGTTATTAAAAGCAAAGGCAACCATCACACTACAGAGTACACTGCATCAGTGAAAGCCAGTTTCACCATCTTAAGAGACAATCCCAAAAGCACTGCCAGTCTGCAAATGAGAGCCAAGGACACAGTTCTTTATTACCACATGGGAGACAACCAGAGGGCAAGCCTGTGTGAGCCCAGACACAATTCTGTGGCAGGAGGGTTTCAACCAACAGGGGGAGATTGGGGCTCATGGGTTCTGCAGGAGCAGGACATATGGAGGTAAATGAAGGCTTGGTTTCATCTCTGACCCAGGAACTTCCTCTCTATCTGACTTCAACACATAGATACCTAAGAAAGCAGTCACCACCTTGAGTCTAAAGTGGATGCTTCTCCTCTATCTAAATACACTTGGCAGACACGTGTGATCTCTGACGTGGAAGTCTTCCCCTAAATAGCTTTGTTGTGACAGTTGGTTTTGGTTTTAGTTCTACTGCATCACAAACTGTCCAAAGATTTGGCTGAAATCCATTTCTTGGTTTGTACATAGTTTGTTTACAGGTGATCCAGGCCTGTGAACTGGTGTCTCAGAAAGGCTGATTTCACCAAAGTGGGTGGGCACCCTCCACTCCACTGAGGGACTGAGTGGAACAAACAGTGAAAGAGAGAAAATTGACCCCTTCCCCCTGTGCCCTGGGATCTGGAGCTCAGACAGAAGTCTTCTCCTGCCCTGGGCAACCTGGTCCTCAGCATTCAGACCAGGCTTAGTTATGAAAGCAGCTTTCCTGTGTCTGCTGCCTGCAGCCCCAACTCATGGAACTTTGGGATGCCTCAGAGCCATCATGTGAGCATCAACTATTTATGAATATAAGTGTAAATACACATATTTTGGGCCAGCTTCCCTGGAGAACAGGACCCATGGTATCATAGAGCAGAGTTTGTACAAGTTTTCCCATCAGAGCACGCAAGTGTTAACTTGAATCAGTACCAGGAACATGGTGTACAAAGTGGAGGAATGGGAAAGGTTGGAGCAAGCCGGACATGCTTTGACAGAAACAGAAGAGGAAACTGGCTCAGGGCTTTATTTTTCGATGTGGTGGGAGAGAGGACTTCTGCTTAGAGTGGCTTGTGTGGTTTCATTCTCCCAATGGCATCTAAGGGGAGACCACAGTTTCTTAACAGATTTCCTCTGTGGGGCAGCTGGAGAAGGGGCAGGAAATACCCATCAGTTGTCAGCAGTGAAACATGAAGGAAATTAGAGTCTCACTACCTATTCCACCTAACAACTGTAAAATATGTGAACAGATGTGGGATAAGAAGTCATTATGTGTGGAGAGCCACCATGTATATAGAAAATGAAAACTATGATTATAAGTAAGCAAAGGATAATGAAGATGAAAAAGATGATGATGATGATGATGATGATGGGCTAAGACAGGGATGTTTGTCCTTTGAAACTATAGCTCTTCCTCCAGACACACCATCACTGTGGCTCCTCCAAGCAGGAGTTCCCTCTCTTCCCTGTAAGAGTTGAGATGTTTCATAAATGGAGCCCCAGTGAATCATACAGCTTGGGAGAGTCAGTGTGTGACCAGGTCAGTAAAAATACCAAAAGGGCCCAAGTCTGATTACTGGCACCTGTGACACTGTTACCTTATTTAATAGGCACTGTGAAAATATGTATGTGGGTAAAATGCAGTCCCCTTTCCACCCCTGTGCAATGACATGTTCCTTATTTCTCTTTATCTTTTCCTGCATAATTCTAGAGTTTCTCTTCCTAAGCAACCTGTGTTTATAATTACTTAGGTATCCTCTAAGATGATATAACCTCTATCATGCCCTGTGCTTCCTTCTGGGTCTCCAGTTGAAATGTCTTCACACTCATATGTCTAGTTACACTCAGTTCATGAACATGGGGCATATTCCTGTATGTGTCTCAAACAGTCCAGCATCCATCCCTGACCCAGTTCCAACGTCACCTGTAAATTGTGGGCAATTTTCCCAGCAGCAACTCCACTCCTGTTGCTAGAGCCTGTTGTCATCCCTATCACTACTGCTAGAACAAGGACAATGTAACCTACCCAGTTTGTGGGGATTTTTTGTAGAAACATGCCACAAAAAACATTAAAAGAGTGATGAGTTGACCTTCATTAAAATGAAAAGTATCTGTCCTATCAAACCACCAAAATTCCACTAAAAGAATTAAAAGACAATCCTGGACAGAGCATATACTTCCAAGGCATACGTCTGATAAAAGCGTTTCTTATACATTACGAATGTTGGAAAATTAAGAAAGTGCTAATATACATTTTTATTCTGCCTGAAAGATGCATGAACATTTAAAAGTGTCACCTATTCATCTAGTCCACAATTTCTTCTTATTCAGTAAGGTGAGGCTGTCCTTTCAGCTAATTCCATTGTGTCTCATAACAGGTGATCCCCTAACCTGGACTTATGCGTGGATTGTGTTCAGTAGAATAGATGTTCCCACAGAGGTCCCAGAAAGTCAAGGTACCTGACCACAGTCCCTCCCAATTTATAAGAGTTCCCTACAAGCAAATTTCCATTCCAGGTCCAGGGTACATCAACACCTGGGCTGTGGAGGCTCTAGCTCTCTCCTAACACAGGGCTAAGGTCTCTGGACAATCGATTATGCAATCCCAGGAAAGCAACTTGTACATACATTTCAAGGCACAAAAGAGCACAATGATTAGGAGGCATCCCATTGCCCCCATGACCCAGACACACAAATTCAGTCCTTTAGACCAAGGTTTTGGATTGAGCCATTCTAAGTTATTATACAGGGTCTGAAAGACCTCCTGCTCAGTGAGCTGTTCAATGTCCAGAAGCTGCTGATGTAGCTCAAGCTCAAGTTGATCGATTTGTCCCTTGATATTGGAGGAACATGCCCCTCGCAAACAATGTTGGAACTCCTCCCATGAGTGCTGACTGGAGTTCGACTTCAGGGGAGTGACACACAGCTTAGAGAAGTCTGGGTCACAAGTGGGTTGTTGATGAGTGACAAGAGCATCTTCATCATCTGTACTATTTCTTCTGATTTGTGGGAGTCCAATGGGATGGAAGTGGGTCATGGAGCAGAGTAGCTTTTTCTATGATATGGCTTCACCCTCTTCTTTGGCAGCTCCAAGGGTCCTTCTGGAGAGGAGACACAAGCATACCCTCTTCCCCAAGTTAATGAATCAGCAGTTCCTTTGTGGCTGGTGAGGGAGGAGAACCATTCATGATTCAAATTTTGGGGTTAACTGTATAGTTTGAATTGCTTGATTAACAAGTCTTCACTCAGCTCTCGTGAGCAAGGAGAGACACCTCCATGAGGTTAATTGGGTGTATCCTCTTCTATCAGTTTTACACACTTAACCAAGAGATTAGGGTGGTTCCCAACACTTGGTTGCCTCATTCAAATGGGCAGGGAGCACTGTGAACTAGGCTCCCAGCAGCAGAGTCTGAGAAACAGCCTGTTTTTAAAAAGTGTCACCTTTTCTTCCTCTGCTTGGAAAAACAGGCCTCCTGCTGTTTCTGCAGGTTGTAGTGAGTTTGAGCAGAGAGTTAAGTGCCCTGTTGTTCTCTGGACCTGGTAGCTCCTAGGTTTAGAATCTTCAGTGTTTCGAAAACTTAGATGCTTATTTTTTCTTCTCATTTTTTCTACTTCTCCTTCCATTCTGTGGTTATGCACTCTAATGTCCTTCCTTCCCATGCTGCACATGAATGTGGCACGTATCCTTTTCCTTTATTCCTTCTTACCCTTCTCCTTCACAATCCCTCACTTTCTTAATTCCTTCTTTCTCTTTCTTTTCTTTCACTTTTTTGATTCTTACTTTTTTTTCTTTTTCCCTTTTCCGTTATACAATCCTTCAACTTCTACAGACCACCTATGACTTACACAGACCCTCTTCAACTTACATAATCCTTCAACTCTACTAGCCCATTTTAGTTTGCTCTTTTAACTCATCCAGACATAACCAACTTTAGAATTGGTTTAGAACAACCCATGTTCAATCCTATATTATTTTCAAGATAGTATGCCCTAATTTTATACCTTTCATTACACAAACTATATATTTTTCCCACTTAAATTAAAATTCTCAACTTTTCGTGACAACAAAAGGTAAGTAATTAGCATGCTTTAGATTGACAAATTTATGAACACATTTCATAACTTTCATAAGCAGCTTTTTCTCCACTAGGAAATACATTTACATTTTTTATTCTCGGTGATTACTGCATTGCTTGAGTGTGCTCAAAAGTGAACTGTCTCGTTATCTAGTGCCCTTGACAACTTCAGGGAGGCTGGAGAAAAGGGAGGGAGGAGACACCAGGTGTGATATGGCTTGTTTCCAGGACCAAAGCAGTTTCTGAGCCTCCAGAAGAGGGATTCAGAGTGGTTAAAAGAAACATTTTCTCATTGTTTTTCTTCCTAGACTTTTTATAGTCTGAGAGGAGAACAATATCTTTTTCCCTCTTTAAAAATCAATTTAAATTCTTTCTGAGTAGAATCCTTATGAGGTAATGACTTTAGAGATCTCATTCCATTTACCAGAGGTTTAGCAAAACATTTTGAGACTGAGACTGAGCCGTTCCTTTCAAAACAGAAACAAAAACCAAATCTGAAGCAAAGAGAAAATTCAAGTTAACCAGTATTCTGCAATTAAATCCTCAATCCTCTAAGTGAGAAGCAAGCCTTAGAATCTTATCTCAGACCACCTGGTGCTACAAATGACCCTGACAAGATCTAAATGGCATGAAGCCCAAATAGCAGAGACACTATCTCACATAACCAGTACAGTGAATAACCTTTAAAGGCTCAAACGGCACAGCCCTAACAGCAGAGGCAAAAGATTCTATGGTTTTACAAAACAACAAAGATCAAATTGAGTTTCCAAAAAGACAAGAAAGAAAAGAGCCCTGGCTTTGCTTAACTAGTTCTGTAAGCCTCTTCTCCCTAGTATATCTGGAAGTGGAGGGAGGAGAGAAGACGGCACTGAAAGCAAAATGGCCACAAGAGTCAGGGAAGAACTCACCTTTCCCTCATCTTAGACACACCAGCAGCATAACCAAAAGCACTGGTGCGAAGTCCCTTACGTGGGATGAAAGGTACCAAATCCTGTCTTCCTAGGTGTGCCTGTCCGCAGTGATGGCTGGTAGCTTCTGTTCCTATTCAGGCAACAGCTGGGGGAAGAATTCCTTCCAGCAGAGCTCTCCTGGGCACTGTGGGTGAGAAATAAATCATCCCAGAAAAAAATCTTGCTGTTACTGTTGAAAAGGGGGTGACAATTCCTTCTAGTGGGGGATGGGCCAAACCCTCCTCCCAAATGGGTTTCATTGGGAATCATGTGTGTACATGTATGCAGTATACATGCATAGTTCATCAAACAATATCAAAAGTGTATAGTCATACCAAAACAGGTATTATCCATAGATAACAAGTGAAGGAACACAGAGATCTGTCATAGGTCAGGGTCTGTTAGTCATGCTGATGCCAGAGGGTCTTTAAGACGTGTTTTATGAGATAAGGAGTTTACTCCTTATGCCTTGAACTTAAACATCTGGTTTATATCAACAGGACTGTACAAAACAAAGCAGAGCAAGGTTCAAAGGATACAATGTACATTTCAGGCCTGATTCCCATGGGAACCCTCAGTGTTAGTTGGGTCATGTCTGCCACCTGCACTACCTGGTTTTCCAGGGAGACTTACTAGCCCTTTCAGAGCTTGCTCTCATGGGGCTACAGTCTCCGAAACCACACAGAGTGGTCCCCAACATGCCTCCCTCTTTGGTTCTCTCACAGGCACCAGGCTCCAGAGCAGCTGACACTCCACTGATCCCCCATCTCCTGCAATCACCTGTTCACCACACCCAGGCCTCAGGCACCTCCATCTGCTGCTGGAAATGAAATCTAATTTAAATTCACAGTATACATGCAATCATTCAATATTTGCCTTTTTAAAAATATATTTATTGATTATGCTATTACAGTTGTGCCATTTCCCCCCCCTAACTCCACTCCATCCTGTCCACCCCCTCCCTCCCACATTCCCCCCTATAGTTCATGTCCATGGGTCATACTTATAAGTTCTTTGGCTTCTACATTTCCTACACTATTCTTACCCTCCCCCTGTCTATTTTCCACCTATCATTTATGCTACTTATTCTCTGTACCTTTCCCCAACTCTCCCCCTCCCACTCCCCTGTTGATAACCCTCCATGTGATCTCCATTTCTGTGGTTCTGTTCCTGTTCTAGTTATTTGCTTAGTTTGTTTTAGTTTTTGTTTTAGGTGTGGTTGTTAATAACTGTGAGTTTGCTGTCATTTTTACTGTTCATATTTTTTATCTTCTTTTTCTTAGATAAGTCCGTTTAACATTTCATATAATAATGGCTTGGTGATGAACTCCTTTAACTTGACCTTATCTGAGAAGCACTTTATCTTCCCTCCCATTCTAAATGATAGCTTTGCTGCATAGAGCAATCTTGGATGTAGGCCTTTGCCTTTCATGACTTCGAATACTTCTTTCCAGCCCCTTCTCACCTGTAAGGTCCCTTTTGAGAAGTCAGCTGACAGTCTTATGGGAATTCCTTCGTAGGTAACTGTGTCCTTTTCTCTTGCTGCTTCTAAGATTCTCTCCTTTTGTTTAATCCTGGGTAATGTAATTATGATGTGCCTTGGTGTGTTCCTCCTTGGGTCCAGCTTCTTTGGGACTCTCTGAGCTTCCTGGACTTCCTGGAAGTCTATTTCCTTTGCCAGATGAGGGAAGTTCTCCTTCATTATTTGTTCAAATATGTTTTCAATTTTTTGTTCTTCCTCTTCTCCTTCTGGCACCCCTATAATTCAGATGTTGGAACATTTAAAGATGTCCTGGAGGTTCCTAAGTTTCTCCTCATTTTTCTGAATTCTTGTTTCTTCATTGTTTTCTGGTTGTATGTTTCTTTCTTCCTTCTGGTCCACAGTGTTGATTTGAGTCCCAGTTTCCTTCGCCTCACTATTGGTTCCCTGTACATTTTCCTTTGTCTCTCTTAGCATAGCCTTCATTTTTTTCATCTAGTTTTTGACCAAATTCAACCAATTCTGTGAGCTTCTTGATTCCCAGTGTTTTGAACTGTACATCTGATAGGTTGGCTATCTGTTCGCTGCTTAGTTGAATTATTTCTGGAGCTTTGAAGTGTTCTGTCATTTGGGCCATTTTTTTTGGACTTTGTGCTTCTGTTACTTAAAGGGGCGGAGCTTTAGGTGTTCCCCGGGGCGGGGTAATGCTGGTCACTGCGCTGTAACGCTGTACGTGGGGGAGGGGCTGAGAGGGAGTAATGGTGACCGCTCCACTCTCTGCTGGTTGTGAGTCACTCCCTCCACTACCCACAATCAAATTGGGTCCCTCTGGTTCTGGTTCCCGAGTGGGTGGGCTTGTGCATGCCCTAGGCCCCTGTGGGTCTCTCCAACGACCTCTCCTGTGAGGCTGGGAGTTTCTCCTGCTGCTGCCCCAACCCCCACGGGTGTTTTCAATCAGAGGCTTGAGGCTTTATTTCTGTGCGCTGGAGCCCTGGGTTATGCGGTCTGCTTCGCTCCCCGCCGTTCGTCCCGGTTTATCTGTGCATGAATGTAATGTCGAGGGGTCTGCTCGTGGTCAGACTGCCTGCCCCATTCGTCCCACACTCCGCCAGTCTCGGTCCCGCCAAGGCAATGCAAGTCCTCTCCACCCCGGCTGCCTGTCTCCGCCCCTCCTACTGGTCTGGATGAATGTTCATTTTTTTATCTCTTTGGTGTCGGACTTCCTTGCCGTTCGATATTCTGTCAGTTCTGGTTGTGAGAGGAGGCGCAGTGTGTCTACCTACGCCGCCATCTTGGTTCTCCCAATATTTGCCTTTTCATCACAGCTTTATTTCATAGAGCAGGATGTCACCTAGTTTTGACCATGTGGTTTATGCAAGGGCTTCCTCTGTTCTAAGGCTGAGTGATATTGGCCATGAGTATATGTTTCTCCATTCACCCACTGATGGAGACTGAGGTGGTTCTTACGTATCAACTGCAGTGAATCATGCTGCAATGAACAGGGCAGTGCAAGTACCTCTTCCAAGTCCTGATGTTTATTATTGAATGACCATCTAGAATCTGAATGGCTTGGTCCTGCAGGATTTCAAATTTTGAGGGAGGGGGAACCTACATCTTATTTTCCATGGGGCAGTACAATTTTATTTTCCTTTCCAGAGTGTGCAAGGGCTCCCTTTCCGCACACACTCACCAACACTTGACCTGTTTCACTTTCCTTTTTGTCCTTTCTGTTAGCTGTCCTGCCAGGGGTGAGGTGACTTCCTACTGGGACTTTGATCTGGAGTTCCTGATGACTAGGGGTCTGCTTGTGAGCCTGTGGATAGATTCATTCATTTCTGGGTCTGCACTGTTGTCATTTTCTCCATTTGATTCATTCTTTTGGTTTCCATCACTCACCCTCAGTTACCTTTATGATTCTGAAATCTGCTCACCATTTCCTATTAGCATCTAACAAGTAATCCAAGTTGATTCAAATTGAGTGTGACAATCCCAATACCTGAGTCCCACGGGAATGCCATTTGCAAGTACGTCCATTAGGACCTGGTGCTGCTCTTTGGTACTCCCATAGGTTCTAATGCCCCCAGACCTGCTAGGCAGAGCAGTGGCTCCAGGTGCCCTGCTGTGCTGTGTCATGGGTCACTAATTTGTTCTCATAATTAATTAACTCAGCTGGAACAGGAGCTCCCTCTCCCTGCTGCTAGACTTTCACTGTGGATGTCTCTGTGAATCAGTTAGGGGTGCTTCTGGAGACTTTGGAACATGATATTATTGTAGAAGTTTGTGTCTGCCATTGGCTGGAGAGAATTCCATTCTTTTAGTGACTCCTGATTGTGTTCCCTTTTTGGTGTGGGTATGGCCCCTTCTGACCTCCCTGCAGAGCATCTTTCTGCTCCTGCTTGCCCAGCTGCATCCCACCCTTATGATGATAGGGAGGTGCTGAGTGTGGGTGTGGGGCTGGGACAGCAGCACTGCTGGACCTGGGACTAAGCCTTATTCTTAGGCAGGGGTGTACCCAGTTCTGAGCTGTGTCCTTGCAGCTTTTCCTGTCCCTCAGTGTCTCTGAGCCTCTTCTGTAATGTTCTAGATTTACAATGTTTTGCCATGTATACTATGCACCCATGTTTTTGGACCAAACTTTCATTTTAATATTTTATTCAATATCTATTTATTTGTACTTAGAGACAGCACTGATTGTCATACTCCAAACTATTATTGTGCATATGGAAGTTGTTACTGAGGTCTACAGTTAAGCTTTTAAGGCATAAGCATAAATAAAATAATTAAAAACATTTATATAGATACAGAATTAGCACTACCCACATTTAATGTGCATCCTTAAGTTTCACTCAAAAGTTCAGGGTGAAAATGTGCATTAAGCATGGCAAATTATAGTACATTAACTGACTTGATAGTAACTCCATTCTGCAGGTTCAACAAAGTAAGACTAGAGTGGGTAGGTCTTATTAGAAGGAATATAAAGTCAGATGACCTCTTATGCTGCATCTGTGAGAGGCAGATGCTACATCTAAAGGGATGATTCACAACATTGTCAAGGTGCAGACAGACACCTCCATGCATTACTGTGTGAGAGACTCAGAGAAATAAAGTAAGTGTGATCCCATACACCTCCTTGTGCAAAGACAAAAGGACTGAACTTCACAGGGTTCTCAAGACTCCAGAGTGAAAGTGAAAAAACAAAACAAAACAAAACAAAACAGTTACTGTACCACAAAGACTCTGACCAGCCAGGACCACTTTTCTGGGTCCCCTTTTCATATCATCTTCTGCTTCTGTTCCTGGGGAGATGCTTTTCCAGTGCCCTCCATGGTCTTGCCCTCATGTCTACTGGTTGTGTCCTCTCAGAATGGGGACCTGTGGGCTCTAGGTCAGTGATGTCCCCCCACATGTCAGGTCAGAGTTGGCTACACTGACTGGCCAATGGTCCTCTGGGTGTGACCCACCTCAGGGCAAATGAGAACTCTTCTTACGTTGACTCTGCAGGTCCCAGGTGCTGGGAGAAAAACCACAGGGGCAGGCACTCTCCTGTCTTCATGTCAATCATGTTTGCTTTTGGTCTGTTGTCACAGCAGGTCACCCACTAGCTTTGGCTCAGTGTCAGAGACTGTGCATGTGCTAGGAAGTGTGGAGAAGGGAAATCTTGACTTCAGTACCATGAAAATTATCACTGTGTGTGTGAGAGATTTATTCAGCAGTAGATGGGCACTGAGATTAGGGCTACATGCAGGGATACTCAGATAGGACCTTTAAGCACAGGAAACTGAGCACATCACATACTCCCAAGGGCCCACAAGATTCAGGGCTCAGGAGGAATTGACTGAGTCAGTGCATCATGTACCTCCCAGGAAGAAGCTCCCTGGTGGCTTCAAAGAGCCCTGGCTGTGAGGTTCCCTGCAAAGTCACTTCGGTTTAGTAAGGCCAAAGCTCTGTGGCCAGAGATGTCAAACCACACCATGTCCCTGAGGGAGAATGTGGATTCAGGGATCAGCCTTTAATTCTGGACTAGAGATGCTAAGAAGTGAACACCCTGTGAACCAAGACAGAACACTCCATTCAGGGTACAGGATAGGAAGCAGGGGGGTATGTAATACCCATGAACTCAGGTCTGCTGCCCTGGAGCAGGTGCAGAGGGGTTTGGGAAGGGATTTCTTGTGAGGCAACGGGTCTTGCTCTTTTCATGAAAACATGCGTAATATGGTGGGAATGAGGTGACTATAAGTATCCTATTCCAGCAGAGAATTTACCAAACTAAATAAGACATGAGAACCTCAGGCAACAGGGGTAATATTATGGTTTCTTTATATCTGAACTGCAAGGAGCTGGGGACAGAGGTAGTCTATTAATTCACTTGGTGCAGCATTTTGGGGACACACTGATCCAGGAAGGAGATTCAGGCATTAAAGCACAGAAATATTCCAGGTGGTCTCTGTGTCACTCCAAGGTGGGTCCTTAATGAGGCACATTTGCTGTGGGGGCTTGTTCCTTCGTGGGAGAAGTTATGTCTCCACAGAGTTCAGGGGTCTAACAGGGGACACATATTTTACAACCTAATTACACCTGGCCCCTGAGTCTTCCACTGAAAATGTTCCCTGTGTTCTCTAACTTCTCTCAGGGCTCTGCCTCATATATATGCAAATGCGAAGAGGGAGACTAGGTTAAATATGGGTCTGTCTGTGCCCTGAGAGCATCTCCACAGACACACCTTCCCCTACAGACGTCCTGATGACACAGCCCCTCACCATGGACTGGAGCCTGAAAGCCCTTTTCCTGGTGGCAGTGACTACAGGTAAGGGGTCACCAGTTCCTGGGTTGAGGAGGGTGCCAGGGACTGTTGATGGGCATTTGTACAAATTCCTGTCTCCTCTCCACAGGTATCCATGCCCAGGTGCAGCTGGTGCAGTCTGGGGTTGAGATGAGGAAGCTTGGGGACTCAGTGAGGGTCTACTGCAAGGCTTCTGTATATACCTTCACCAGGTACAGGATGCAGCGGGTGTGCCAGGGCCCAGAATGTGGGCTTCAGTGGGTGGGGCCTGTTAACTCTAACAATGGTAACTACACACAGAAGTTCCAGGGCAGAATCACCATGACCGCAGACAAGTCCGCCATCACAGCCTACATGGGGCTGAGCAGCCTGAGAGCCAAGGTCATGGATGTGCACTACTGTACACAGACACAGTGAGGGGTTGTCACAAACCCCTGCATGAACCCCCTGCATGAACAGCTGTGACTACCATGGAGTGCTCTGTGTCCTTGAACACAAAGACCATCTCAGCAGAATGTGCAGTTGGAGGTTTGGGTTGGTTTCCTTTTCACTTAAGAGTTTTCCTCAGGGAACCTCTCTGTATTCTTGATTCTGTGCTCACCTCTAAGCTAGAAAAGTCTGTCGTAAAGAAAGGCAACCTTCTCTCATAGACAAAAGGCAGTGGGTCTCTTTCAGCCACTCTTATGCCCAATTCTAATAAGTCATCATCTGACCATCATCAGCTGAAAAGAATCAGAGACTCTGCTGGACTTGACAATGCAGCCCAGCCCCACACAGCTCAGTGTCCAAGCCAGCTGGACAGTGGGCACGAGAGACATATGAACCTATCACCAGAGGACAACAACTCCAGATGATGACATTCAGTGACTTCATATTATGCTCACACCAAGAATAGTTGGCATCACACGAGGCACATTACCCACAACAGCTTGGTGGCAATGTCCAGGCTGATGAAAAACTCACACACCCAGGGGACATGGAGTGTATATCACACATGTAGTTGAGATGCATGGAATAACAGGAAGAGCCCTTCAGCAACTCAGCGGGGCTTTGATAGAGCCAGGAAAGGAGACTGGCTCAGGGCCTTTATTTTGTTGAGTTAATGGGAGAGTGGCAGTTCTGCTTATAGGGGCTGTGTGGTTTCAATCTCCCTGTGACATTTGAACAGGAGACCCAGACTTTCTTCTCAAATTTCCCATGTGGGGCAGATGGAGGAGAGGATTGCTGGAGTCTCCATTTGTCAGCAAATGTAAAATAAAATAGTCTCACACCCTATTCCACTTTACAATGATAAAAAATGAGGAAAAGATTGAGATAATGAGCTACTGTGTGTAGACAACCACAATGTCTACAGGGAATGAGAGAAATGATTATAAGTAAGCTAATGACGAAAATGATTATGATTATGATGATGGTGGTGATGACGATAGTGGTGATGATGAGAATGATGATGATGATGAAACAAGGCTTTTGGCCCAATGAAACAATGGCTCCTTATACAGAGACACCATCCCCAGGGCTCCTCCAGTCAAGAGCACCCTCTCTTCACTGTAAGAATTGAGATATTTCATAAATGGAGCCCCAGTGAATTATGCAGCTTGGGTGAGTCATGGCATGACCAGATGACTAATGGACTCAATGGTGTCCGATTCTTAATTCCCTGGACCTGTGACATCATTAGCAAACATATCAGAAACACTGAAAATTTGAATACGGGTAACAAT
Organism: Desmodus rotundus; assembly: GCF_022682495.2. Classification (NCBI taxonomy): domain Eukaryota; kingdom Metazoa; phylum Chordata; class Mammalia; order Chiroptera; family Phyllostomidae; genus Desmodus; species Desmodus rotundus. The sequence goes on along the minus strand of NC_071396.1, from coordinate 16,503,937 downwards.
GATTCCTCTTTCCACCCCTTTGTAGTGACATATTCTTGATTTCTTTTGATCTGTACCTTCAGAATCTTAAACATTTCAATTTCTAATATACTCCTGCTTATGATTATTTAGGGATTTGCTAATATGACATAGTCTCTCTCTATCATGTCCTGTACTTCATTCTGGTTCCTCACTGTAGCATTTTTTAAACCCATATTTCTAGTAACACCCTGTTCAAAGAAAATCAGCGATACTTCTGCCATGACTTAAAATAAGTACAGAATCCACCCCTTGCCCAGTACCAAAGTCACTTGTAGACTTGGGGATAATTTTCCCAACAGCATTCCACTACTGGCACCAAAGCCTTTTCTACTTGCTATGGCTACTGTAACCAATAACATGGACAATATAGGCCAACCTTTTCTGGGATTTTTTTTTTTTGTAAAAACAACTAATTAAGTAATATATATATATATATCTCCCAGAAAACACCGAAACATTGATTAAGGGAATTAAAAGACAAGTCTACACAGAGAATGTATTTCCAAAGCATGCACCTGATGGGAGAATGTGTCTATTATACATTAAGGGCCTTACATGTTGTGTGGGAAAACCCAGCATCCTCAGACAACAGTGGGCATCTCAGAAAGATGGTACAGGGAAGCTGAGAGTGAGGATTTTCCTTCAGGGTTGAACTTCCCTTTTCTGTGAGCAAACTGTGCTAGGAATTCCCCTCATTCCCCTCCCTATTCACCCTGATATCACTGCAAACAGTGGACTGAGAAAACAGTTCACTTAAGCCACTTTCATAAACACTTCACAATCCATGGTGCACAATATAATTGCTACTGTTATTTCCAATATTTTCTCCATGTAGAAACATGATTATTTCTCATGTAATCAGATTAGAGACTCCACAATGCTCTGGTCATGCATGAGGAAAGAGGGGAGCCACAGACACAATCAAAAACATCTAAAAGTAAAAAAAATAATAATAATCATGAGTCTCCTTTGCCTGTGCTTGGTGCAATGTTCCTCAGGTAAATATAACATTATAAATAAAGAAAAAATGATATCCAAAATGTCTTGTTTTATTTTTATTTATTTTTAACTGTTATTCTATTGCAATTTTCCCAATTTTCCCCCTTGGCCTCCTATGCCCACCCCTCCCCCACTCCCACAGTCAATTCCCAGTGTTGTGCATGGCCATGAACCATTAATGCATGTTCCATGATTTGTTCTTTCCACTTCTTTCCACCATCATCCCTTCCCCCCTCCTCTCTGGTCCCCGGCAGTGTATTCCACGTTTCCAGCCTGTTGTTCTATTTTGTTCATTAGTTTATTTTGTTCATTAAATTGCTCTTATAGTTGAGATCATATGGTACCTTTTTTGCACTCATGGGCTTATTTCACTTAGCGTAATGTTCTCCAGTTCTATCCATGCTGTTGCAAAAAGGATTTCCTTCTTTCTTGCTGCTACATAGCATTCATTGTGTAAATGTACCACATCTTCTGTATCCACTGACCTACTGATGGACACTTAGGCTGTTTCCAGCACTTGGCTATTGTAAAAGCTTTGTTATGAACATGGAGATATAAAAGTTCTTTTGAACTGGTGTTTCCAGATTCTTAGGGTACATTCCCAGGAGTCGAATCACTGGGTCAAAAGGCAGTTCCATTTTTAGTTTTTTGAGGAAATTCCATACTGTTTTCCACAGGGGCTACACCAGTCTGCATTCCCACCAACAGTGTATTAGTTGCTCCTTCTCTCCACATCCTCACCAGCACTTGACCAGATGACTTCACAGGTGAATTTTACCAAACATTTAGTGAAAACCTTAACTCCTATCCTTCTCAAACCATTCCATAATATTCAAGGAGACGGTAGACTCAAAACTCTTTTTAAAAGGCCAGTATCATCCTACTTCCAAAACCAGATATAGACACAATAAAGAAAGAAAACTATACTAATAGTTCTGATGGTCACAGATGCCAAAATTCTCAACAAAATATTGGCAATCTGGATTAAGTAATACATTAAAAGGATCATAGACCATTATCAAGTATAAATCTTCCTAGTGATGCAAGGATGGTAGGATATGTGCAAATCAACATAATATACCACATCAACAAAATGCAGGACAAAAATCACATGGCTATAACAATAGATGCTGAAAAAGCATTTCATAAAGTCTGACTTGCTTCATGTTTGTAATTTTTATACCAAGACAGGCATTGTTTGCATGTAAGATTAAAATTATAAAATTTTGCTAATTGTAGATATCTTTGAGCATTGGGTTACAAAAATTATCTAAACAAATGGTAATTCTTTTAAAATCAGTTTGAATGAGGCATCAGGATTCAAAAAATGCCACCTACTCATCAGTCCACTCTTTCTTCTTATGCTCAGAAAGGTGAGGCCATCATTAGATCTAATTTCAATATGTCTCATAAACCAGAGGAACTCCTGTCTCTGACTTGCATGTTGAGTGAGTTATCCCCAAAGCTATCAAGAGTAGAGATATCCCCAGAGAGGTGTCAGAATGATCAGCATGCCTGACTTCAGTCCCTGTCCACTTATATGGGAAAGGCTGATGCACCTGAAAATTTCTTTCCCTGCTCCAGGTCAAATACTCACCTGGGCTGTGGGGGCTCACAGCTCTATCCTCACGGAGTCTGAGTTCTCTGGGGAAGACAGAGTTATTGTCTAGAAGATGATGAGATTCTGGACCTTCTCCTCTGCCTGGTGACAGACCAACAGTGTGAGTATAACCAATGTCAGACACGTATCTATGGGATTTTGTCCACTGCACAAGACTGAAAAGGAGTGATACTCCTTATCCCCAGAAGTCCTATAACAGGTACAACTGTAAGAGTCAGCCCAGGAATGGTGAAGTCTTAACAGACAAGCTCCCTCACCTGTGCTGTCTCTGGTTACTCCATCACCAGTTATTACAGCAGAAGTGGATTCACCAGCTTCCCTGAAGGGAAGGGGCTACAGTACATCAGATGTATAGGTTATGATGGAAGCACTTACTACAGTCCATCCCTGAAGAGCTGCACCTCCACCTCCAGAGATATGTCCAAAAACCAGTTCTCCATGCAGCTGAGCTCTGTGATGACAGAGGCCACAGCCACACATTACTTTCTGTGAGACACACTGAGGGGAATTCAGTGTGAGCCAAGACACATCTCCCTGTGGGAGACAGAAGGGCTGGACTGCAGGGAGTGCTCAGGACACCAGGGGGCACTCAGGGCACACTGAGCACCTGGAGCAACCAAGTAGCAGATGCAGATGTAGGGAAAGGGCTGCTTTCCTGTTAGGTTTAGGGTTAACTGTCCACACAGAAGTTTTTCTCTGGGATCCCACCTTCTTTCATGATTCTGTGCTTATCTCTTGAATATTTAATTTATAATGGCTTGCTGTGATAGGAGAAAAACCGTGTTACATAAACTGAAGCCAGAGAACTGCATATGTACATTTTTTACTTTTGTACTAATAAATTAGCAACAAATCATCAAAGCTTCTGACTCACATCTGCTGAATCCAACCAGAGAGTCTGCTCGATCCAACAGTGCAGCCCAGCCCCTCACAGCTCAGTGTCCAAGCCAGCCAGCAGCAGGACACGCATGCTGGACAGAGGGGACCAGAGGCAAATGAACCCAGCACCAGAGGATAAAGACCTCCATTCTGACAGTCATTGACTTGCACCATGCTCACTGCACCAAGCATAGGTGACAAGACAGGCAGAGTGTCCCAGGACAGCTTGGCTTAGATGCACAGGATGACAATGGACACACAGCCCAAGGGGACAAGGAGAATTTTTCATGCACAGAGTTGAATCTCTGGGAAAGGCAGGAAAGTTCCTTCAACAAGGCAGATTATTAAAGTCCTGGTAGCAGTGACCGGTTTGATTACTGAAGTTTGAACCACTAGTGAATACTGGGTCGAGGTTCTCAATGGGAGTCTCTAGTAAACAAACAATATGTTTTGAATTTTCTCAGTAAAGGTGAAAAATGTGAGCACAGTCCTGAACTCAGCCATGTCTCCTGCCTGTCACACTCTGACCCACACCCTTGCCCTAGCCTCCCTGGAATTTGTGTTGATCTCTTTTTTCATTTTTCATTTCCAGTTGACATTCTATATGACTATATAAGAGCTTCTAGCCTACAGCAGAGTCATCAGACACTTAACAATTTATGATGTGATGGCCGACTATTTCCATTCCCCACATGGCACTACACATAGTTATTACAATGTCATTGACTTTATTGGCTGGGTTGTACTTTACAGCCCTGTGTTTACTCTATGACTGTCATTTGTACGACTTAAAACCTTTACTTTTTCACCCAGGCTCCCGAGTCCCCTCCTCCCTGAAACCACTGCTCTGTTCCCTGGGTCTATGAGTCTGTATCTAATACTTCTGGTTTCTTCTTGTTTGCTCTTTAGATTCTACATATAAGTGAGATCACATGGTATTTGTGTCACTCTGTATGACTTATTTTACTCAGCATAATATTCTCTAGGTGCATCCACTTTGTCCAAATGGTGAAATTTTATTTTATTTAATTTTATTGCTGAGTAAAAAAGATGGGATAATTTTCAAGTTAGAGGGTTGGTCAAAAGTCCATTTACTTTTTTCCATTTAATGAAAGACACATTTTTATGTCTGCTACCTGCTGCTTGGTATAAAGGTGATTGCTCACAATCAAAATCTTGATTGGATTGCTATCACCTTCATGTAGATGACTGTGGAGCATCACTCAGCAAGAAATATCCACCACAAAACTTCACAAACCCCTTTTGGAACTTTTGATCAGTCACAGCACCTGATCCATACACTGCACAAACCTTTTCATTTTTTATTTTTAGAATTTCATTGCATTTTATCTTTCTTAAAATAATGTAGCACAATATGGCAAATATTGCATATTTTCTTCCATCTTCAATATGAAAATGGCTGCACAAAAATTCACCAATTTTGATATTTAATTATATGCACACTGATATGACAGCCATCACCATATAACCTAATGTACTTGTTTTGAATGAAGTTAAAGACAACTAAGCAGTGCTATAGCCATCTTATGGGAAAACCAAATGAACTATTTGGCCAACCCAATATATTAATAACTAGATAACTACATGAAGCTATTTCTAAGGAAAGTCACAGACAAGTTGAACTTGCTACAAGAGGAGGAAAACCACAACTTCAATAAAAAGAAACGTGGGAGTGTTGGCTCCAGACATGCGCACTTTCACATCAGTGTTCCTGGGAGGATCTCTTCCCAGTTCTGCACACTCCTCCATGCAGCATATGACTTCATGCCCAGGTGACACCGAACATTTGTGGACGAGGTGACAGAATTCCGAAGGGTCATGTGCAGACATGAAACCAGATGAAAGAGGGGGGAAATGAAGCTTCTGAAATGTCCTTCTGATGAACCAGGGAAGAACCCGTCTCTTGCATTCCCGATTGGAACTATGTCACATGTCCACAGAGCAGCAGATGCTTTTGGTGAAAATAAGGCTGAAACACCACAGCTGAACAGTATTATAGAAAGTTATATCCACCAGCCTCAGGATGGAGAGGTTATTCAAATATAACCAATGGGTGAAGAAAAATGATGTTCTTCATATCAATTACGATTGAATTTATTTTCTATTATTTTAATTTTTTAATTGGCATCAAGTTTTTCTATAATGAAATTTCTATAATTTATCATACTTTCTTGACAATATTGAACTACATCTTCACCTAAGCAGATTTAATCATGACTGATTTTCGTCTGTGTCCTCAATGTTTGAACCTGGTTATACCACAGAGTCTAGAAAATTAAAAAAAAAAAAAAAAAAGTGTGAGGCAGTGAATCTGCTGCATATTCAGCACTAAACTCCACTGAAGGAACATGACCTTGGAGCACTGGCGGCTTCTCTGTAGAGTTCATGCCTCTGTCTTCCAATCATCCACACAGGCACTCCACGTGCTCCAGTGTGCTTTCACATCACGCTCTGTTCTTTGTTCATACTCTGATCTCTTAGTAGGGGAAACGGCATCAGATGGAACTTCCCATCTAAAGAAAATGAACCTCCTGTGTTTTACTTATCCTTCTGGTTGTGAGTGTTGATTCCTTTTGATGTGCTCATAGGTGGTGACTTTCAAAGGCATCTCTCATTTTAAATTCCTCTCCACTTATGACAATTCGCACTCCTATGTCATGTGCCCATCTCCTGGAGCAGTTGGGTTGCTTGGGAAGGCACAGGAGCAAATGTAGGGATTAATTATTTCATTTCTCATATTATTATTGTTTTCTCTCCACCAGAGGGCACTTTTTCATTACTTCCAGAGATAAAGGTAGGGGGAAAGAAAGCGGGGAGAGAGAGAGAGAGAAGTTACTTCCTATACATGACCACTGTTAGGTAGCCAAGGCAGATAAGAAAGGACTGGGAGCCAGAAAGGTCCAATTAAGGACTTTTATTAGAGGTGGGACATTGTGATCAAGAGGCCTGAGTTTGAGCAGACTGCAGCACCAAGGGAAATGGTAGGAGGGTCTTTAAGGGTGTGTAACAGGCCTCTGGGCAGGGTGAGTCACCCTGCTGATCTGACCCCTATGTCTAGGGTACAGGTGCTTTCAAGACAATGTCCTCTGTTCATGGATGGCTGATTCGGCAACACAAAATCTGGGAGGTTTATGGGCCTTGTTCTGGAAAAAGATCGAGGAAGAGCAGAGAGGCAGGGAGGATTCAGCTGGTTTCAAGCAGGATGCCAGAGGCTACGCCCCAGCTGATTCCCGTAATAGGAAACTCCTGGTCAGGCATTCAGCTGGTGATACATACATTCTTTGGTCCAGCATAGCAGTGGCTTCAGTTCTCCAAGTCCCAGTACATTCTAATACCCTGACAGGGGATTATACACACCCAGACCTGTAATCAAAACCCCAACCTTAGGTTACAGGGTGATGCTCCAATCAACTGGGCCAAACTACCCAAGACTTGGGAGTAATTATGCCCTTGGACAAGTCACACTATGGGGACGTGTTCCTCATGTCAGCTTCCAAACCCAGAGCTACCTATACAGTAAGAGGACAGGCAAATGGGGTCCTTGTGCTCATGAAAAGAGGGACCCTATCTGCATATTATCCAGAGCAGCCCAGCTCTGACCCTGCAGCTCTGGAACAGGAGCCCAGCCCAGGATTCCAAGGTGTTCCCAGTCCCTGATCAGCACATAACACAGACTACTCACCATGGAGTTTGGGCTCATCTGGGTTTTCCTTGTTGCTATTTTAAGAGGTAATTTGTGCAGAAGGAGAGATGCTGTTTATGTGAGTAAATACGACTGAGAGAAACAGAGGATGAGGAACAGTTTCCTGACCTGACATATTTGTGTTTGCCAGTGTCCAGTGTGCAGTGCAGGTGGTGGAGTCTGGGGAAGGGTTAGTGAAGGCTGGGTGGGTCTCTGAACCTCTCCTGAAGGTCCCCTGGATTCAACTTCAACAGCTACAGTATGAGCTGGGTCTGACAGGCACTATGGTAGGGGCTGGTGTGGGATTGTAGAGTAAATGCTGATGGAAATACCACATATTATGCCAACTCTGTAAAAGGCCGATTGACCATCTCCAGAGACAATGCCGAGAATGAGCTCTACCTGCAAATGAACAACCTGAGACCTGAGGCCATGGCCATGTATTACTGTGTGACAGACACAGTGAGGGGGAGTCAGCATGGGACCTGGCACAAACCTACCTGTGGGGGACAGGAGGGCTGGGCTGCATTGGGCACTCAGGACACAGGGTGTGAGAGAAACTCTGTCCAGAAGAACCCTCCTGTCTGCCACGGATGGTAAATAAGTCGTCCTGGTCACAATCTTGCTGTTCTGGCAAGAAAGGGAATGGCAATTCCTAGTGGGGAATGCCCTGAGCTCTTCTCCCAAATGGCCTTTATTGGGAATGGTATGTGTAGGTGTATACAGCATACATTAGTAGCTCATCAATCAATGTCAAAAAGGCTATAGTTATACAAACAGGTGTTATCTATAGATAACAATCGAAGGAACAAAGAGAGTCATCATAGATCACGGTCTGTTAGTCATGCTGATGTCAGAGTGTCTTTAAGACTCTCTGAGATAAGGAGTTTACTCCTTATACCTTGAACATAAACAGCTGGTTTATATCATCACAGCCATACAAAACAAAGCAGAGCGAGGTTCAAAGGATACAATGTACATTCAGGCCTGATTCCCAGGGGAACCCTCAGAGTTAGAGTCAGGCCATGTCTTCTACCTGCATTTTTATCTGATTTTCCAGGGAGACTTACTAGCCCCTTTCAGAGCCTGATTTCATGGTGCTGCAATCTTGGAAACCATACAGAGTGGTCCCCAACACGGGGCTTCTTCAGGAGCAATGCACATGGAGGTTAAGGCTTGTTTTAATCTCTCGCCAGGAGCTTCCTCTCCATCTCAGGTTCAACATACAGACACATAAGAAAGAGTTCACCACAATGCATCAAAGTGGTTGTGTCTCCATCTAAATACATTAAGCAGACTCCTAAAACCAAGACCTAAGAAACTGTTCCCCTAAATATCTGTGTTGTGTCTGTTGAGTTTCGCGTTACTTTGAGTAGATGACAAGGTTCCGAAACATTTGCCTGAAAGTCATTCCTGGGTCTGTCCATAGTGTGTTTACACGTGAACTTAACTTTGAATTGGTGGTGAAGTAAAGCAGATTGCTCTCCTCAGTGTGGGTGGGCACCCTCCACTCCACTGAATGGCTGGCTGGAACAAACAGTGAAGGAGGGAAACTAAGAGCTTCCTACCCATGTGCTGCATACTGGAGCTGGGACAGTGGTCCTCTCCTGCCCTGGGCACCCTGGTCCTCAGCCTTTAACTCAGGCTGAGGTACAACAGCAGCTCTCCTGTGTCTGCTGCCAGCCACCACGGCTCATCAAAATCTCACTGTCCAGAATATGAGCATCAATTCCTAATAAGTGTAAATATAAATGTGCATTTTTGTTTGCTTCTCTGGAGGACCACTAGTGATGCTATTGTAAAGAAGAAGGCATGCAAATTTGCCCTTCATAGGGAATGTGCCCATCAGAGCTCACTCACGTGTTTACTGGAAACAGTACTGGGCACTCGGTGAACAAGAGAGAGGATCCCATTATGCCATGTTACAAATTTCTAAGCTGTTTCCCAATATTCCCTGTGTCCTAGTCTGTTGATGACCATTGAAAATCCTGGAGCCTCGTGATGACTCAGAGATCACTGAGGGTGGAATGAGCAGTACTACGTGGCATCAGAGCTCACTGTGACAGCATCAGCAGACTAAGCTGATGATAAGCCAAGGCCACAAGCCCTCATTGATTGATCTTGCAAATGATTTTTCTCCACATTGATCTCAGACAATACCCAGCTGCAGCCGGCCTTCACATGGGAACATTAGTGATGCATATATACTGGAGCAAAAAACAAAACAAAACCGAATTTATTTGACTAGTCAGATTATTGTGAACATTTGCCAAGAAGGATCTTTGTTGACACAGGTGCCAAAGGTAGTAATCCATGACAATGACAAGATCAACATAGAAGGAAACTATGCAGTGACTCCAATGACTTGGTGGCACACAGAACTGACACATGCTTGACAAATCCAGCACAGATCCAAGGGCCTGTGGAAATGGAGACTTTCTCTTACTCTCCTCGGTAGGAGCCACCTGTGACATTCCCCACACAATGAATACCAATCAGATGCTATTGTCTGTTCTTGGAACTAAGCGAGAACTCAGTGCCTGCCGGGGTGCTAGATTTGAAGGACACGGAGTCCACACATAGAACATTACCGCAGCTACTCCATGACTGACCCCAGAGAAGACCAGCTTGGAAAGGGAGCCTGAGTAATGACCAGCAGGGCCTGAGTTCTCCCTGTGATGCCTCGATCAGTGCAGGAATGTCAACATGTCTGAAACTAGAAACCCAGATGCAGAAGGAGATGGTGGTTGCTCCAGCCCCTGCTAGGTGCAGCTGTGAGTCACTGAGCCGTGGATCTGTTTCTGTGCCAGATGCTGGGGTCTGAGGACTTTAAAGTCGGTGTTAGAAGGGAAGACAACCAGCAGAATGGAGAATCAGTAAAGGATGAAATGCCAGGGTGTCTCTCACAGAGTTGACCTCACTCACCTAACAAGTCCCACTCAGGCCTAGAACCCATGTGTTAGCCCTGCCCATTTGGTAGGAATAGGAGAGAAAGAAGACTTCAACATTACCATGAAAATAATCACTGTGTGTGTGTGGGGGGTGTATTTGAGTAGTAGAAATGTGGTAGGATTAGGGTTATGTGCAGGGTCCTCAGATGGGACCTTCAAACAGAGGAATCTGAGAACACCAGAGGTCTCCAAAGATCCCAAGAACTTCCAGACTCAGAAGTGCTGGCTGTGTCAGTGCATCAGGCAGCTCCAGGAAAGGGGGTCCCTGGTGGCTCATAGAGCCCTTGTTTGGAGGTTCCCTGCAGACTCACTGGGGCTTAGTAAGTTCAGTTTCTGGGCCCAGAGCACATGGTGTCCCTGTGGGAGCACCCTGAAGTCAGGGTACTGTCTTCACTTCTCAACTAGTGCCAATGAGATGTCCATGCCCTCTGAGCCCAGACAGGACCCTCCCCTGCTGGGCTCAGGCTGGGCAGCAGGGGGGGCATGGGACCCAGGAGCTCAGGGCTGCAGCCCCAGGATCAGGTGGAGAGGGGCCTGAGGAGGGGTTTCTTCTGAGGTCCTGCATCTTCCTCTCCCCATAAAAAAAAAAAAAAAATCTAAAGTACAGTTGAACATGAGGTGACTGTAAATGCCCTCTTGCAATAGAGCATTTACCAAATTATAAGGCCTGAGAACCACAGTCAATAAGGGTATTTTTATAGCTTCTTTATTTCTCAATTGTAAGGAGATGGACACTGGGATTATTTTATTAACTCACTAGGTGGAGAAATTTTCAGACACACTGACCCAGTAATACGACATTCAGGTATCAAGGCCAGACTGACCCAGGTGTCTCTGTGTCACTCAATGGTGAGTTCCCAATGAGGAGCATGTCCTGTGGGCCTTGTTTCTCAGGGGGAGGAGCTATTTCTTTACAGAGCTCAGGGTCCTGGCAGGGGGCACATATCCTCTCACAGGGATTAGGACCAGGTCCATCAGACTTCCACTGAATGTGGTCTCTGTGTCCTCCAAGTTCTTCAGGTGGAGTCAGGACTTCAGCTATGAAACATTCTGCCTCATGAATATGCAGAGGAGAGAGGTAGACTGTGTTGAATATGAGTGTGTCTGGGACCTGAGAGCATCACACACAGCCACACCCTCCCCTAGACAAGTCCTGACAGCACAGTCCCTCACTATGGACTGGAGCTGGACAGCCCTCTTACTGGTGGCAGTGGCTACAGGTAAAAGGCTCTCCAGTCTCTGGGTTTGATGAGAGGACCAAGGACAGTCAAGGACTTTTCCACAAACTCCTGTCTTCTTTCCATATATGTCCTCTCCCAGGTGCAGCTGGTGCTGTTGGGGGCTAAGGTGAGGAGACCTTAGGCCTCAGTGAATATCTTCTGGAAGGATTTTGGATGCACCTTCATCAGGCACTGGATGCACTGGGTGCAAAAAGCTCCAGGACCAGGATTTGAGTGGGTGGGGAGAATCACCCTGATGACAGTGAAAGAAAGTTCACACAGAAGTTCCAGGGCAGAGTCACCATGACTGCAGACATGTCCATGAGCACAGACTACATGGGGATGAGAAGTCTCAAAGCCAAGGACTTGACCATGCATTACTGTGTGAGAGACACAGGGTGATGACCCACATGCTGAGTGTGTCACAGACCATGAGGGGTCGGGAAGTTTGGCTGGGCAGAGTTCAAGACTTGGGGATGGGCCTCCTGATTTCCTCACACACAGTCAGGATCTGAGACCAGGACTGATGCTGCCACAAGCACATCAGAAGCTCAAGGAAGGTTTCAGGAGACCAGATGCACTGTGGGAAAGAGGCAGAGAAGATGCTGCAGAAAGGGCTCCTGTTGTTTGTTGTGATTGTGCAGGGAGCACATTTGGAGCCTTCTTGTCATCTGAAAGAAATGTTTCATTAAGGCTTCATCTGGGAATCCTTGGTCAGGGTTACCTTTGGGAATTTGGACAAGGTGATGCCTAGCAAGTTCTACTACATTCACGTATTCTGAAAATTGGAATTGTGCTTGGGGAAAAGTAAGTGCATGCAAGTAAAGGGGGAATTTCTACATTCTTGACTCTGGCCCAGCATCACACAGATGAGATTCTGGCAGCAAAGTCCAGGTTCCAGAATAGTCTGTGACATCACTGCCTTCTTTCAGCCCTCCCTCAGGGTGAGATCCTGTGGATTCTCCTCACCTGAGATCAAAGTCCTGTGGGTGCCCCTGTCTCTGGACCAGTACAGATATCATCTCACATCATGGAGCAGTGTGGGGACACCTTTGACAATGAAAGACCCACATTCAGCCTGTACTATGTTTCTGTGTCAACTGAAACAATTATCACATGCCTGCAACTGCAATCTACACATATTTTTCTTGTACATTCTGGATGTCAGAGCAAAAGTGTCAGTTCAAACCAGGTTCACTCAACATCCATGTAATTGACCACTGCATGGAGTACCTTATTCCACTTTGCACATCTGTAATATCAGTACATCAGGTTCAAGGTCAGAGAATGCCCATTATGTGTGGCCATGGTGACAAACCTCCACAGGTCACATGCAGACATGAATAGAGAGTGTGATAGAGAGGAGATGGTTCTTATGAGATTAACCATCAATGAATCAGGGGCTCCATTATACCCATTTCCCTGTTCCCTGTTCACAGCTACATTGAACATCCACGTAAACACAGATTCTAATAGAGAGCATCAGGCTGAACCTGCAATGACGAACAGTGTAACATAACATCAGATCCACCAGCTCCAGTAATGGGAAGTTATTTGAATGATTTATTCATTCTATAATCAATGGATAGAGAAAATAATGTTCTTCACATAAATTATGATTTTATTTATACCTGTTATTTTCTATTAGTGGTTTGCACCAAGGCTTACATAATCTGATTTCTAAAATTTAAACATACTTACTTCCTAATTTCTACATGAATCTTCACCTAAGCACATCTACTTATGATGGAGATTCTTCTGCATCACAAATGTGTGAACCTGGTTTTACCAGAGTCTTGAAAATGAAAAGAAAAAATGAGGCAGTGAACATGCTGCATGTTCAGCACCAAACTCCATGAAGGAAACATGTTCCAGGCAGCACTGCCTGCTTCTCTGAAGGGTTCCCACTTCTGTCTCCTAAAGAACCACACAGACTCTCCACCTTCTCCAACGCTGTATCCACGAGCTCCAGCGTCACACTCTCTCCTTAGTTCATACTCTGGTCACTTTGTGGAGGAAATGGGACAGACAGATGGAACTTCCCATGACAAGAAAAGGGACCTTCTGGAATTTTAATGCTCCCTGTGGTTGTGAGCATTGGATTTCCTTGGTGTGTTCATTACTGTGACTTTCAAAGGTATCTCTTATTTTAAATACCTCATATTTATGAAAATTTACTCTCCATGGTCATGTACACATCTCATGGACCAGTACAGGCTCAAATGTGGGGAGTAATTGGTAACAGCCATTAGATATGTCACACTCTGGGACTATGTCCATCATGTCAACATCCAGCCCCAGAGCTCCCTATATAGCAGGAAGGCATGCAAATAGGGCCCCTCTGCTCATGAAAAGTAGCCCAGCCCTGACCCTGCAGCTCTGAACCAGGAGCTTCCAGGTGTTCCTAGAGTCCTGTTAGGACAGAAGACAGACCACTAACCATGGAGTTTGGTCTCAGCTGGTTTTTCCTTGTTGCTATTTTAACAGGTAATCTATAGACAATGGGAGACACTGAGTATGTGAGTGGATATGTCTGAGATATAAAGTGGATAGGAAAGATTTTCCTGACCTGGTATCTTGTGTTTGCAGGTGTCCAGTGTGAAGTGCAGCTGGTGGAGTCTGGGGGAGGCTTGGTGAAGCCTGGGGGGTCTCTGAGACTCTCCTGCACAGCCTCTGGATTCACCTTCAGTAGCTACGCAATGCACTGGGTCCGCCAGGCTCCAGAGAAGGGGCTGGAGTGGGTCTCAGTTATTAGTGGTAATGGTGGCACCACATACTACACCAACTCTGTGAAGGGCCGATTCACCATCTCCAGAGACAATGGCAAGAATGAGCTCTACCTGCACATGAACAACCTGAAAACTGAAGACACGGCCATGTATTACTGTGCTAGTAACACAGTGGGGGGAAGTCAGTGTGAGCCCAGACACAAACCTCTGTGAAGGAGACTGGGCTGGGCTGCAGGGCATGCTCTGGACACCAGGGTGTGCTCAGGGCACACTGAGTGCTGGGTTAGGTTCAGGAGCAGCTGCAAATGCACATTAACTGTTGGTTTCCTGGCAGGTGTGGGGTTAATTCTGCACACAGTTTCTCTCAGGAAGCCTCACCTCCTTCATGATTCTGGGCTGACATCTTAACTATGTGAATTGCAGAGGCTTACTGTAAGAGGAGGAAACCATTTTCACATGCACATGAGGCAGAATGTCACTACATTTGCTTACTTTTATCCTAATGAATCATCATTGAATCATCATATCTTCATGATCCACATCAGATAAATCCAACCTGAGATTCTGCTGGACCCAACAGTGCAGCCCAGCCCCACACAGCTCAGAGCCCAAGCCGGCCAGCAACAGACATACGCATGCTGAACAGTGGGTGAAGAGGCATATGAGCCCAATTGCAGAGGAAAAGTGCCCTGAGGGAGACAGTATTGACTTGACTCCATGTTCATGACAACCAATAGCATTTGACATCATGGAGACGTAGAGCGACCCCCACCCTAACTTGGTACAGGTGTCCAGGATGATGATATCACACACAAAGAGGGACTATGAAATAGTTTGTCACTTCATTGTGGAGTCTGTTGAGAGCAGAGCAGACTTTTCAGCAAGTCAGGAATGGCTGGTCCACGCCACGTAAAGAGCCTGGTTCTGGTTCTTATTGTTCATCCGTGACAAGGTTGAAGAGGGTCCTGCTCACCAGACAGGTTTGTGAGGTTTTAATCTCCCACGTGCATGGAACTAGAGAGAATCACCACTTTCTCTACAGATTTCCCACTGTGCACAAGAGGAGAGAGAGGGATGAATCTTAACATGCCAGTATCCAACATGAAAAATTAGGTCTTTACTTCTTATTCCATCGCACTCCTGGGAATCACGAGTGAGAACATGAAGCAAACAACCATTATGGGTAGAAAATAAACTTAGCTCCCTGAAAATGATAATAATGGTTAGCAACAAGAGGAAATAATAATAAATTATATGGGCACAAATTATATGGGCTCAAAGTCTAGGCTGGGGTCTGTTCACTCTACAAAGTATTCAGCTTGCTCTGAAGGACTTGCATCCCTTTTCTGCTTCCAA
This sequence comes from Desmodus rotundus, assembly GCF_022682495.2. Lineage (NCBI taxonomy): Eukaryota > Metazoa > Chordata > Mammalia > Chiroptera > Phyllostomidae > Desmodus > Desmodus rotundus. The sequence goes on along the minus strand of NC_071396.1, from coordinate 16,488,458 downwards.
AGATGAGAAGTTTCCACAGGGCTGTAGGGATCCTCAGTTTGGGGAGGTCTGCTGGAGTAACCTAACAACTGGACAGAAACATGATTTAATTCCTTTGGTGTTCCTATGGGTGACTGTGTCAATCAAAATCTCACACATTAAAATTTGAGACTCATGTTATGGTGTTAGACTGTGTGGCCTTAGGACAAGGGTTTGTCCCAGGGTGGAGCTCTGATGAGTGGAATCAGGGCCTTCATGAGAGGACTGAGGAAGCTGCCTTGCCCCATCTATCCTCTCAGATTAGAGTGAACAGCCATCTAGGAAGTGGATTCTCACCAGTCATCAAAATGGTTGGCATCTATTCTTGCATTTTTCACAACCAGATCTGTGAGAAATATATTTCTTTTGTCGGCCAATGTCCTAGGCCACAGGATTTTGTTGCAGCAACCAGAATGTTTTAGGACAGTAGTGTAATATGACCGCATAGGTTAACTATCTAGAGTTTCACTGCTGTTTGTGTTGTAAAAGGTACACCATGGGTGTTCTTCCAGTGATGCTCCAGGGCAGTTTTCTCTCTCATTTTTTTCCACAGATACAATGTTTGGGTTGGACATAATGGGAGGCTCCTAAACAGATGTAGCAGCAAGGCAGCATTAGAAGTGAGTTTAATCCATGCACTCTTTCAGTATTTACCACACCAGCATAGAGTCAGGTCCAGGTTGCCCTGGAGGTGAAATCCATTGTTATCCCAGTCACCGTGTAACAGAGATATTACTGATGTGCGCTTGGAGGCGTGGACATGGACACCACTCAGGAGAAGCATTGGCCAAGGGTGTTAAAGGGCTCGCTTAAGTTTGATCATTTTAACTAATCATGTCATGTTTTCAAACTTCCCAGATATTATATATAATAATGACTGTGTGGCATTTGGATCATAGTATCCCCTTACATATTAATGGTTTTGTGTGGCGTGCACATCAGTCACTTGAGGTGACAGTTGGTAAATCATTGGGGGCAGAAAGGGAGCAGGCTGAGTACAGGGGGTGTCCAGGGCAGTTAAAACACTCTCCATGTGTTTGTCCCTTCTTCCTACTCCCTTTCTCCACAATGATGGACTCTCAGTCCACAGATGTACAATGGGCAAGGATTCTATCTTGAAAGCATACAGAGCAGACCTTGCAGTGCCCACCGCCCTCAGACCCGGGAGGCTGATGATGGGAATGAACTTCACTCTGTGTGTCGACACTTGGACAAGGTCACACAGGGAATTTATTCTGAGCTGAATAGCATGAAACGCTTGCATGTGCAATGTCTCTCTAAAATAAATTCTGTTAAACTGACCAAAGGTAGAAAATAGCAACAACAGTTCCACAGGACATGGACTAACCACCCTCTTGTAAATGTCTTCACTATCACATCAACTATGCTTGTGCCTCTGAGTTGACTGGGGACCCTCATCCACTCACTTTACTTGTTTGTCCATAAGGGGAGGAGTAAATGCAAATGGGGTGCTCCATGTGCTGATAAATGAAGCCCCACTACTGTCCCTGAACCTTAGGGAGAGCATCCCTAGCTCCCAAGTTCTGCAGTTTGCACTCACTTCAGCAGTTAACACAGAGGAAGCACCATGAAGGTTTTTTTTTTTGAAGAAAGTAAAAATAAAAAAATGTTAATTTACTGCAGAATATTTTATGACCACTGATATATAAATATTTATTACAAATCTTCAAAAGAAGTATATTTATGTGAGTTTTTCTAATATTATTTTTTTCTTTTTATTGTTAGTCAGTTACAATTGTCTGCATTTTCTCCCCATCGCTCCACGAACCCTGAAACACCAGCCCAAAAGAGCCTATGCACCCCAATGTTCATAGCAGCACAATTTACAATAGCCAAGTACTGGAAGCAACCTAAGTGCTCATCAGCAAATGAGTGGATCAAAAAACTATAGTACATTTAGCACGATGAAGTTTGAGCTGCCCTGGGCACTGGCTGACATGCTTTTACATGTAACATTGTGAATAAAGTGGGGCTTGAGTGTGTGTGTGTGTGTGTGTGTGTGTGTGTGTGTGTACTCCTAATGAGAGACTCTTGTCTACAGGTGTTTGATGTGAGGTGCAGCAGCTAGGGTCTGAGGGGGACCTGAGACAGCCTGCAGGACTCGAAACTCTACTGCAAACGCTCTGGATTCAGTTTCAGATACTATTATATAACCTGGATGGGCCAGCCTCCAGGAAGGAGACTGGAGTCCACAGGTGTTATGAGAAACAAAGGTTACACTTGCACAGCAGAATACACTGCATCTGTGAAAGTCAGTTTTGCCATCTCAAGTGATTATTTCAAAAGTACTGCTTATCTACCCCAAAGCAAGGGACATAAAGGAAAAAGTAAACAAATGGGACCTCATGAAATTAAAAAAGCTTCTGCATGGCTAAAGAAAACTGCATTAAAATGAAAAGACAACCAACAATAGGGGAAAGCATATTTGCCAATGATACCTCAAACAAGGGTTTGATATCAAACATATGTAAAGAACTCATAAAATTCCACTCTAAGAAGACAAAAAACCCAATCAGACAATGGACAAAAGTGTTGAACAGACACTTCCATAAAGAGGACATACTGAGGGTCCACAGACATATGAAAAGATGCTCAGCATCACTGACCATTAAAGAGATGCAAATTAAAACCACATTGAGATACCATTTCACACTGGTCAGAATGGTCATCATTAACAAATCAAGAAACAAGTTTTGGAGAGGATGTAGAGAAAAGGGAACCCTAGTGCACTGTTGGTGGGAATGCAGACTGGTTCAGCCACTGCAGAAAACAGTATGGGATTTCTTCAGAAAACTAAAAATGGAACTTCCTTTTAATCCCAGCAATTCCACTGCTGGGATTATATCCTAAGAACGCTGAATCACTAATCCAAAGGAACCTATGCAACCCAATGTTCACAGCAGCACAAATTACAATAGCCAAGCACTGGAAGCAACCTAAGTGCCCATCAGTAAATGAGCGGATCAAAAAACTATGGTACATTTTTATAAATGTTTATTGGTATTCAATTACAGTAGTATGCCTTTTCTCCTCATCCCTCCACCCCACCCCAGCTGAACCCACCTCCCTCCCCTACCTCCACCCTCCCCCTTGATTTTGTCCATGTGTCCTTTATAGTAGTTCCTGTAATCCCCTATCTTCACTGTCCCCTCCCCACTCCCCGCTGACAATTGTTAGATTGTTTTTAATTTCAATGTCTCTGATTATATTTTGTTTCCTTTTTTCTTCTGTTGATTATGTTTCAGTTATAGGTGAGATCATATGACATTTGTCCCTTACCGCCTGGCTTATTTCACTTAGCATAATGCTCTCCAGTTCCATCCATGCTGTTGCAAAGGGTATAAGCTCCTTCTTTCTCTCTGCTGCGTAAAATTCCATTGTGTAAATATACCATAGGTTTTGGATCCACTCATTTGCTGATGGGCACTTAGGTTGCTTCCAGTACTTGGGTACTGTAAATTGTGCTGCTATGAACATTGGAGTGCATAGGTTTTTTGGATTGGTGTTTCAGGGTTCTTAGGGTATAATCCCAGCAGTGGAATTGCTGGGTCAAAGGGCACTTCCATTTTTAGTTTTCTGAGGAAATTCCATACTGTTTTCCACAATGGCCTCACCAGTCTGCATTCCCACCAACAATGCACTAGGGTTTCCCTTTTCTCCACATCCTCTCCAACATTTGTTTGTTGATTTGTTTATGCTGGCCACTCTGACTGGTGTGAGATGGTAGCTCATTGGGGTTTTAATTTGCATCTCTCTGATGGCTAGTGATGCTGAGCATCTTTTTGTATGTCTCTGGGCCCTCTGTATGTCTTCCTTGGAGAAATGTCTGTTCAAGTCCTTTGCCTATTTTTCAATTGGGTTGGTTGTCTTCCTGGAGTGCAGTCGTGTGAGCTCTTTATATATTTTGGAGATCAGGCCCTTGTCTGAGGTATCATTGGCAAATATGTTTTCCAATACTGTTGGTTCTCTTTGTATTTTAATGCTATTTTCTTTAGCCATGCAGAAGCTTTTTATTTTGACGAGGTCCCATTTGTTTATTCTTTCCTTTATGTCCCTTGTTTTAGGGGACATGTCTGTGAGGATGTTGCTGAGTGGAATGTCTGAGATTTTCCTGCCAATGTTTTCCTCGAGGACTTTTATGGTGTTGCAACTTATATTTAAGTCTTCATCCATCTTGAATTTATTTTTGTGTATAGCGTAAGTTGGTGATTGAGTTTCATTTTTTTGCACATAGCTGTCCAGATCTCCCAACACCATCTGTTGAAGAGGCTGTTTTTGCTGCATTTTATGCTCCTGTCTCCTTTGTCAAATATTAATTGACCATAAAGACTTGAGTTTATTTCTGGGCTCTCTGTTCTGTTCCATTGGTCTATGTGCCTGTTTTTATGCCAGTACCAGGCTGTTTTGATTACAGTGGCCTTGTAATACAGTTTGATATCAGGTATTGTGATCCCTCGTGCTTTGTTCTTCTTTCTCAAAATTGGTGCAGCTATTTGGGGTCGTTTATGGTTCCATATAAATTTCTGAAATGTTTGTTCTATATCTGTGAAATATGTCATGGGTACTCTAATAGGGATTGCATTGAATCTATAAATTGCTCTGGGTAGTATGGACATTTCGATGATGTTAATTCTTCCAATCCATGAGCATGGTACATGCTTCCATTTGTTTGTGTCTTCCTTAATTTCTTTCTTCACTGTTGTGTAGTTTTCTGAGTACAGGTCTTTTACCTCCTTGTTAGGTTGATTCCTAGGTACTTTATTCTTCCTGTCGCTATATCAAATGGGATTTTTTTCCTGATTCCTGTTTCTGCAGTTTCGTTGTTGGTATACAGGAATGCCTTTGATTTCTGAGTTTTGACTTTGTATCCAGCTGTTTTGCCAAATTCATTTATTAGGTCGAGTAGTTTTTTGGTGGAGTCTATAGGATTTTCCATGTACACTATCATGTCATCTGCAAACAGTGACAGTTTCATTTCCTCCTTTACAACTTGGATGCATTTTATTTCTTTTTCTTGTCTGATTGCTGTGGCTTAGACTTCCAATACTATGTTGAATAGGAGTGGTGAGAGAGGGCATCCTTGTCTTGTTCCTGATCTTAGTGGGAAAGCTCTAAGTTTTTGTCCATTGAGTATGATGTTGGCTATAGGTCTCTCATATATGGTCTTTATTATGTTGATGAATGCTCCCTCTATTCCCACTTTGCTGAGTGTTTTTATCATAAATGGGTGCTGTATCTTATCAAATGCTTTTCCTGCATCTATTGATATGATCATGTGGTTTTTGTCTTTGCTCTTGTTTATGCGATATATTATGTTTATTGATTTGCGAATGTTGTACCATCCTTGCATCCCTGGGATGAATCCCACTTGGTCATGGTGTATGATCTTTTCAATGTATTGCTGGATGTGGCTTGCCAGTATTTTGTTGAGAATTTTAGCGTCTATGTTCATCAGCGATATAGGCCTGAAGTTTTCTTTCTTCATTGTGTCTTTATCTGGTTTGGGGACTAGGATGATGCTGGCTTCATAAAAAGAGTTTGGAAGTCTTCCATCAGTTTGGATTTTTTTGAATAGTCTCTGGAGGGTAGGGGTTAGCTCTTCCTTATAGGCTTTGTAGAATTCTCCTGTGAAACCATCTGGTCCAGGGCTTTTGTGTGTTGGGAGTTTTTTGATGATTGCTTCAATTTTGTCTGCTGTTTTTGGTCTGTTCAGGTTTTCTGCTTCTTCTTCATCCAGTTTTGGAAGATTATATTTTTCTAGAAATGTTTCCATTTCACCTATGTTTTCAAATTTCTTGGCATACAGTTCTTCGTAGTAATTTCTTACAATCCTTTGCATTTCTGTGGTATCAGTTGTATTCTCTCCTCTTTCATTTCTAATTGTGTTTATTTGGATCCCCTCTCTTTTTTTCTTCATGAGCCTACTTAAAGGCTTGTCGATTTTGTTTATCTTTTCAAAGAACCTGCTCCTGGATACATGGATCCTTACAATTGTGCTGTTAGTCTCTATGTCATTTAAGTCTGCTCTGATCTTGGTTATTTCCTTCCTTCTGCTTGCTCTGGGCTGTTTTTGTTGTTGTTCCTTGAGTTCCTGTAGGCATAGGTTAGTTTGTTTTTTTGTTTGAAATGTTTGTATCTTTTTTAAGGTATGCCTCTATTGCTATAAACTTCCCTCTCAGGACTGACTTTGCTGTTTTCTATAGGTTTTAGGTTGTTGTGAGTTCATTTTCATTTGTTTCCAGAAAGTTTTTGATTTCTTCCCTAATCTTGTTCTTGACCCATTCATTGTTTAATAGCATGCTATTCAGTCTTCATGATTTTGAGTGTTTTGGGTTTTTTCCTTTGGGGTTGGTTTCTAGTTTCAGTCCCTTGTGGTCAGAGAAAATGCTTGATATGATTTCAATTTTCTTGAATTTGTTGAGCCTTGCTTTGTGTCCTATCATGTCGTCTATCTTTGAAAAAGTTCCATGTACACTTGAAAAGAATGTGTATTTTCCTTCTTTGGGATGAAAAGCTCTATAAATATCAGTTAAGTCCATTTCATCTAACGTATTGTTAAGTTACACAATATCCTTCTTGATATTTTGCTTGGAAGACCTGTCCATTTTTGACAGTGGAGTATTAAAGACCCCTACTATAATTGTGTTGCTGTCAATATCTTTCTCGAAGTCCTCCAAGATTTTCTTTATGTATTTGGGTGCTCCTATGTTGGGTGTGTATATATTTACAATGTTTATGTATTCTTGGTGGATTCTTCCTTTGAGTATTATGAAGTGACCTTCTGGGTCTCTCTTTATGGCCCTTCTTTGGAATTCTATTTTGTCTGATATGAGTATTGCTGCTCCACCCCTTTTTTTCCTGTCCATTTGCTTGGAAAATTTGTTTCCAACCATTCACTTTCACTCTGTGTAGGTCTTTTGTCCTGAGATGGGTCTCTTGTAGGCAGTATATATGTGGGTCCTGTTTTCTTATCCCTTCAGCTATTCTATGTCTTTTGATTGGAGCATTTAATCCATTTACGTTTATGGTTATTATTGATAGGTAGCTATTCATTGCCATTTTTTCCTACCTGTGTTCCTCTCTCTTTCTCTTTTCTTTCCTTTCCTTAAAGCAGTCCCTTTAGCATCTCTTGCAGAGCTGGTTTGGTGGAAGTGTATTCTTTTAGATTTCTTTTGTCTGGGAAACTCTTTCTTTGGCCTTCTATCTTGATTGAGAACCTTGCTGGGTAAAGTAGTCTTGTTTGCAGGCCTCTGTTTCTCATTAGTTAGAATATTTTTTTCCATTCAATTCTAGCTTGAAGCGTTTCCATTGAAAAGTCAGTTGCCAACCTTATTGGGGCTCCGTAGTATGTTACTTCCTGTTCCTCCCTTGTTGCCTTTAAGATACTCTCTTTGTCTTGTAACTTTGCCATTTTAATTATGATGTGTCTTGCAGTGGGACTCTTTGGGTTCCTCTTGCTTGGGACTCTGTGTTTCCTGGATTTGTGTGACTTTCTCTCATCAGATTAGGGAAATTTTCCATCATTACTTTTTCAAACAGGTTTTCTATCCCTTGCTCTTCTTCTTCTCCATCTGGTATTCCTATTATACAGATATTATTACATTTCATGTTGTCCTGCATTTCCCTTAACCCGTCTTCATTTTTTCTGAGCCTCTTTTCATTTTCTTGCTCTTTGTGGGTGTTTTTTTCTACTTTGTCCTCCAGCTCTCTGATCCGATCCTCTGCTTCATCAAGTCTGCTTTTCATTCCTTCTACTGTGTTCTTCAGTTCAGAAATTGTATTCTTCATTTCCTCTTGGCCCTTGTTGATAGTTTCTATTTCCTTTTTCCTTTTGATATAGTTTGCAGTGAGTTCATTGTAATTTCCCTGTAGTTTCTGGTAGTTCTCTGTGAGCTCAATGAGCTTCCTGATAACCATTGCTTTGAACTCAGTATCTGATAGTTGACTTGCGTGTATTTCATTTAGCATTCTTTCTGAGGCTTCCTCCTTTCCTTTCATTTGGGGATTGTTTCTTTGTCCTCCCATTGTTTGTGTGTCTCTTCTTGTTAGCCTCTGCTTCTTAAATTGATCTGTTCTGACTCCCTGGGTTTATGGTATGAATTTCTATGGTAGAATGCCAGTGGGATTCAGTGATGCCGTCTCCTTAATCTCCTGTGCTCACTGGTCTTCAACTGACTTTTATGGGTCTAACGGTCTAACTCTAATCTTTTTAGTGCTTCAGGTTTTATTGTCTCATCTGTGGGAAAAAGAGAAAGAAGGGGAAAAAAGGGGGGAGGAGGGAAGGAGGGGAAAAGGGAATAGAAAAGGAATGGAGGGAAGGAAGAAAGGAAGGAAGGAGGAAGGAACAAGAAGAGATCGGAGGAAAGATAAGGAATTTTAACAAAAATTAAAAAAAATAAAAGAAGGCAGGAAGAAGGAATAAAAAAGGTAAAGGATGGAAGAAAGAAGGAATAAAAAAAGAAAGAAGGACAAAAAGGAAGAAGTAATTTAGGGGGAAAGGAGGAGAAAAGAAAAAAAAAGTCTTCTGCTGGCTTTAAATCGGTCAGGTTAGTTCTGCTGTTCTTCTTGTCTGTGAAACTGGAGCTGGTGGTTGGGAGGATTGGTTTCACTTTTCTCCCTTCCTGAGCCACACTCTTCGCTGTTGTTCAGCCTCCAGTCCAGTTCCTCAGGGTCCTTCTGCTCCCCACTAGGCCTTTAGTTCACCAGTTGTGCTGTCCTTGAGTTGCACCAACTAGGGGCAACTCACACTCCACCTTCTTGCTCTTTGCTGTCTTAGATGCTAGGGGCTCTTGATGCTCCTACAGGGTAGTTCAGCCCCATATAGGTCAAATCTTTCCAGGGAATGCAGTCTCCCCTAGCCCTGCAGCTCCCCTCTGCTGGGCATTCTGCCTTCCTCCTAGAGAGCCAGTAGGCCCTGCAGGGCTCTGTGCACAGGAACTAGGTAGGAGTTGTTCAGAACCAGTGCTTTTAGGTGTGGTTGCCTGGTGGCAGCCAGGCCGTTTATTGGGTTGCACAGGCGATCTGCGGCTTTGGGCCTGTGCGTGGGGCAGCCAGCCACTGATCTGGCTGCGCACCCACCTGAGGTTCAGGTGTGGGCGCCCAGTCCATTAATCTGGGTGCGCACCAGCTGGACTTCAGGTGAGCTCTGGGGCTGCTTATCCCACATTCACAGTCCAGGGACTGAGGGGTGGGGAAAACTATGGTACATTTACGCAATGGAATACTATGCAGCAGAAAGAAAGAAGGAGCTCCTACCTTTTGCAACAGCATGGATGGAACCGGAGAGAATTGTGCTAAGTGAAATAAGCCAGGAAGTGACAGACAAATACCATATGATCTCACCTTTAACTGTAACCTGATCAACACAAGAATAAGCAAACAAAATAAAACCTGAGACATTGAAATTAAGAACAATCTGATAGTCACCAGAGGGGAGGTAAGAAGGGATAGTGGGGGGGGGGTGGAAGATGGCATTCAGGAAATACTATAAAAGATACATGGAGAAAACCAGGGTGGGGTGGAATCAAGGGAGAGAGGTTGGTTTGGTGAGGGTGAGGGGAGTGACGGGTGGGAAATGCAGACAACTGTAATTGAACAACAATAAAATAATTTAAATTACAGAAAGCACTGTTTATCTACAGATGAACAGCTAGAAAGCTGAGGACACAGCCCTGTATTACTGCATGAGACACACAGAAAGGGAAACCCAGTGTGAGACAACACTTACAACTTCCAGCAGGAGGGGCTGTGACCATCGATGGGCACTCAGCATCTCTGAATAGTGACAACCTCAGGAGCCGTTGCAGGTGGAGGGTTGGGCTGATTTCCTGTGTGGTTTCCTGTGTGGTTTCCTCTTCCTATAACAGTTTCCCTCAGGCAAGCTCTCTGGATTCCTGATTCTGGGCTTACATCTGAATTCTCTGAGTTAGAAATATTTATTGTAAAGACAGATGACTTTCCCTTATGGACAAGAAGCAGAGTCTTTTTGAGACAGCCTTGTGTCCAATTCCAGTTAATAATCAAACCTTCTGACCCTTGTACTTGAATATAACCAGAGGCTTTACTGGACCCAACAGTGTGGCACAGCCCTGCACAGCTCAGTTTCCAAGCTGGCCAGCTGCAGGACACATGCCTGCTGGGTAGCAGTCACCAGAGCATATGGACCCAACACCAGGGAACAAAGATGCCTAGTGGTGATGGTCATCAACTTGGCATCTTGCTCACAGCACCAGGTGCAGCTTACATCACAAAGAAGCAGATGGACCCACAAAGTTTGGTGTGGATGTCCAGGCTGATGACAAAATCACACCAAAGAGACATGGAACGTTTAACACACACATAATTGAAACCTCTGGGAAGAACAGGAAGAGCACTTCACTAAGGTAAACATGCTTTGCTGGAGCCAGGAAAAGAGACTGGCTGAGGGTTTTTATTTTGTCAAGGTGTGTGGGAGGGGAATCTGCTTGCAGGGTCTTGTGTGGTTTCAGTCTCCCAATGACATCTAAAGAGTGGATGCAGACTCTTATAAGATTTCCTGTGTGGGGTGGATGAAGAAGGGGTAGGAATAAAATTTCAGTTGACAAGTCAAATATGAAGCAATATAAGTTGTGACTACCTATTTCACTTAATAACCATAAAAATGAGCAAACCATGAGATAAATGTCATTATGTGTGAACAACATTCTTGTGTACAGAAAATGAAAGGAAGAGTGATTACAAAAAAGCAATTTATATTGGTGATGGTGGTGACGATGATGATGGTGATTATGATTATGATGATAATGGTGATGGCAATGATTATGATGGTTATCTTCATGATGATGGTGTGATGGTAATGAAGACAATGGTTATGGTGATAATGAGGATGGGGGTGATGACGAACTTGGATTGAGTCGATTGTCTTGCTTCAATGAAACGATGTTTATCTGGACACACCACCACCATGGCTCCTCCAGTCACAGAGAAAATTCACAGAGCTGTTGGGACGTCTGGCATACCTTTATTCCAGGGTGGGACAACCCACACACATCGCAAGTCACGTTTTGTGCTGCAGAAAGTCCAGACTCCCATATACAGTAAATGCACACAAAGTCAGCAGGGTGCCAAAATATATAACAAAGCACATTTCTGCACATGTGGGCCCATTCTCAAGGTTATATGAATGCTGCTAAGTCAAAATTGCCTGCACATCTGGGTGAAGGAGCCTGACAGACTCCATTTTCCCTACACCAAGAGTAATGTGAACCCATTTCGTTTGCAAGAATCGCAAATCATACACAGCTCCCCAGACCTCTGTTACTTTTCTGCTCTCATCATGACTGACAAGCCCTAGAACCTGCAGGTCCCTCCAATGTCTGGGCTGATTTTAATCAGAGGAAAGAATGAATACTGATAGAAAGTGTCATTATATACTATGCCCTGGTTTCCCCCTCAAGGGTTAATATCAATATGTGATCCATTAGAAAACAATATCAGGTTCAGGTTCTCCATGAGAGTCTCTAATAAATTGAAGTTTTGCATTAAATTTCCACTGATGGAGACTAAAAAAATGTGAGCCCAATCTTGTAATTGAGTCATGATGCCTGTCTGTCTCAGATGCACCATACAGGTGTGTGGTCCTCACCTGGAACTTGGAACATGGGTAAATTTTCAAGCCAGTGCTTTCTTATTGAGTGACTCCAGATATTATATTTACTTATTTCAGGAAAAAGGGAGATAAATTAAACTGATTAAACAATGAGGAAAATCACAATATGACAAAATAACAAGCCTGAATGTATGTCAGCTCAGACGAAGTTCATTCAACATCCATGTTAATTCATCACGTTCATGGAGTCCCTTTTCCCATTCGCACATTGATATGCTCAGTGTGTTGGGTTCAAGTTCAGTGGATGCCCATCATGCACAGCAATGGAGGCAGCACAGCCAAGGGTCCCATGGAGACGTGGATAGGGACTGTGCAAGAGAGGAGAAGGTTCTTCTGAAATTAACTATTGACACACAAGGAGGCCCAGTACACTCCCTGTCCTGCTCCCTGATGACAGCTATGTCACATGTGCACACACAGATGCTGACAGCGAACCTAAGGCTGGACTGCCAAGGATGAGCAGTTTACATGAAGTTAGATGAACCAGCTCTAGTATATTCATCATGTGTAGTCAATGGATAAAAGTGATGCCCTTCATATCAATAATGATTATATTTGCATCTGTTATTTTGTGTTAGTGATTTGCATTGATTTTTCATTATCAAATTATGTAATTTAAATATATTTACACTTACTCACCAATCACTACCTACATGTTCATCTAAATTGATCTAGTCATGACTAAGATTCTGTGTCCACAATGTTGAACCTGGTTTTGCACAGATGCTAGAGAATAAAAGCAAAAGTGAGGCAGTGAAGCTGCTGCACATTCAACACAAAACTCCACTGAAGGACCATGACTCACAAGCACTACCTCCCTCTGTGTAGGTTTCATGTTTCTGCCTCCCAATGACTGATCCACAGATGCTCCACCTCCTCCAATGCTGGGTCCACATGCTCTAGGGTCACACTTTGCTCTCAGTTCATACTCTGTTGGCTTTATAGGGGACATAGGGTCTGATGGAACTTCCTTTCTCTTGAACACAAACCTCTTGCACTTTTCTACTTCTGGTGGTGAGGGTTAGTTACCCTGGGTGAGTTCATTACTGATAACCTTGAAAGGCATCTCTTTTCTACATTTACCTTTATTTTCTTATGTGACAATTTGTGATTTTTTTCTACCAGGCCTACCCATTGTCAGTGTAACATGGCCTAGAGTCCCTCCACAGTGGTTATTAATATCCAAAATGTCACAGCTGTTTTTCCTAGTAGACCTAACTTTTTCTTTCCTGGGTATTAGTTCACCTGAATAACCCATCTAAATCCACAGAAACATAGGCAATCCTATTATTCTTTCTTCTTGACAAAGAACAATGTGTACTGGTTCTCCTCTGGCCTCATATTCTCCCTATGGCCAGGACTGACCCATGTACATCTGTTCTAACTAAGGGGACGGAGGCCACCTAATGAATGGGGGACTCCCTAGTCCTGGACGTCAGGGTCTGTCTCTTCCCCTCTGCTGGCCTGTAATAGGTCAGCCTACATATTCAGGTTCTAACCAAAGGTATCATGAGTTTTCTTGTTTAGAAGCTTCCTCTGATTTCTGGTGAGTTTTCAATAACCTACACCCAGGCAGGTAAAGTTTATCACTTCATTCATCCAACAAATATTATCAAATACCCAGGTTGCATTACTTTGCATTCAAGGCTTTGTTCTCACAAAGAAGTGAGACAAAGTGTGCCTTTTGGATTTAAACAAATGGATCTAAATCACTCAGTACAGTGGATAGGACACTGAGGTGATGGTGGGTGACTTCTCCTAGGTGTATGTGTCAGGCCTAAGGCAGGTGTTCCTCATCTAACCAGAGGTGAGGCCTCACAGAGGACATTCCTGCCCACAAAGTGAGTAATTATATTAATATCAGTGGTGAAAATATTTAATAGGCCTTGCATCCCTTTATGGAGTTCACACATTGATTTGCCACTCAAACTCAAATCTACTTTTGAGACAGAAGCACAAAAAGTGAGGCCATATCTGACATGGCCCAGTATGAGGAGAACAGAGCTCTGCTGTCCTATGCACTGTACTTACTCACATGACCTCAGGCACATCCCTGTCAGTGACCCCAGGTCTCAGCAGAGGCTGAGGTCTCTGGGGAAGGCAGAGCTCTTCTCCAGAAGAAGATGAGATTGCTGGGTTTTCTGTACCTGGTGACAGTGTCACAGGATGAGTGCCTCAGATGTCAGACATGGGTCTATGGGATGGTGGTAGCTTGCATGCCACTGACAGGGACTGATGCTCCTAGTCCCCAGTGTCTTGTCCCAGATGTAGCTGTAGGAGTCACGCCCAGGACTGGTAAATCCCTCCCTCACCTGCACTTTCTCTGGATTTTCTTTAATGAGATATTCTGTGCACTGGGCCCGCCAGGCTCCAGGGAAGAGTCTGCAGTGATTTGGTGCTATAAGTAGTGGTGGAAGCACATACCCTAAGCCAAAGTTGATATCTCAACTCAGCATCACTAGGGACACTTCCAGGACCCAAGTTTATTTTATTTAACACTGGACAGACTAAGAACTGAAGACACAGCTATGTATCACTGTGTGAGACACACAGTGAGGGGAAGCAGGGTGAGCCCAGACACCAACCTCCCTGCAGGAGACAGAAGGGCTGGGCTCCAGGGGTCACTCAGGACACCAGGAGGCATGCAGGTGACACCAGTCATAGAGAAAAACCCCAGGGACAGGTGTGAACTTTGGCGGTTAAAAATGTACTTTCTTTGGGATCAGGAGTTGCCTCTCAAAACTCTCAGCTCCAACCATGCACACTTCTTCCCTCTTCTTTGTGAATATATTTCCTCAGATTCTCACTGCAAACAGGACATAAGGAGGTGACACTGTCCACTTGCAGATGCCATATCAACATGACTGTGGGTTTCTCCTTCACCAACTCCCTCTACGCCCTGTTATTCTTTCTTGACAAAGTGAATCACACTTTTGTGTGAAATTATATTTAATCTGAGTCCTTCACATACTTCTAGGGATGTGAAGAGTTTGCTTTAGAATAATTAATTCTATGTTCATACAAATACATGTGCAAACATGTAAGCCTCTTTATTTTCATTAGAATCTATAAACAACCCAGATGTCTTTCTAATATTAAAATAAGCAAACTAGGAAGCATCAATGAATGTGATTCTATTCAGCAGCGACAATAATGATCAGCTGATACAGACATCAATGCAGGTGACTCTCAACGATAATTCAGTGTGGAAGTGGCCAGACCCAGAGACTACAGAGTGGTATGTACTGGTGTTCACATGGCCACCCCAGATGAGTGACTGGCTGGGCTTTCTGGCCCTTTTCTCTTTGTTCCCAGGTGGGAAGCTGCGCTACATGAAGACTGACGATTCCCTTGTTCTCAGAGGGTGCTGGTGGATGAATGGCTCCATACAAGGGGACAAACACCTCCAGGATCTTGTGAAAGCACATTGTCCATGACCAGTTCCGATGTTGTCCTGACAGCAGATGTCTCCTCCAGGTGCCTCTATCTTTGGTTCCCCCACAGGCGCAGGACTCCAGGGCAGCTGGCACTCCTCGGATTCTTGTCAGCTGCAAGGGCCTCTCACCACACCCAGGACTCCAGGGCCTTCACATGTTGCTGGAAATGGCATCATCTTCATGGGAATGGATCTGAAACTCTACTTGATGAATGATTTCCAGCTGTCTCCCTGATGGAACTCTATTACTTACTGATGGGGAGAAAGATGGCTGTGCTCCACACTCAGGAAGGACCTGAGTGCTCAGATCTGAATACATGGCAGCTAGTGACTCCATGACCACCTGTCTTGGTGGGTGAACCCTGCTGGCAAGTCAGGGTGAGGCAGTCAGTGAACGAGTGTCCCAGAGGTGCTGTGTCCAGGACAAGGCCTCCATCCTAGGAGTGGGGTTGATTGGACAGAGTGAATCCTATCATTTGTTGGCACCTGCCTGGAGCTCAACCTCAGCAGCCAGCAGCTTGAGGCTGAATAAAGGACACTGAAGTATTTTTCTGTGGAAAGGGGTTCCTGTGACCAGGAGGTGGCAGCTTGGAATCTGTGCTCTTGAACGTGCCTGACTTGAATGCATTTGCTGCACTAGGATGGGGAAGGGAGGGTGTACCTTTGTTTATGTTGTCTAGCTGTTCCCACTGTTTGCCTCTTTTCTGGAGTAAATTCTTCTTCATTGCCCATGTTCCAGTAGGACCATGTTGAGTCATGGTAGGACCTTTAAAAACATGTTCTTCATTCTGACTCTAACAGAAGCATTTGCAGGTCTTCATGCCCTCATGTTGGAGTTGAAGTGCTGTTAGTCTTTTTTGGTTGTGTTGATAACTGCACAGGAGATCTATCCTTCTCACAAACCAAATGCGCTTGGTGCTTGATAACCCCAGGTGCAGCGATGGGGAGCCAACTTCTGGAACCTAATCACCTGCATCACAGGATGTTTCTTCCCTGGAGAGACAGCTCCCTCTGCTCTTCCCATAAGTTCAGGGAAACCACCAGTATGCCTTCTGCTGCTGCTTCTAACTGAAATTCCCACCGTATGAGGAACCACTTGGTGTTTGGTCAACTGTGCTCGCTTCACTCAGCATGATGTCCTCAAGGAAGATCCATGTAGTAGCTTAGAGCATGTTTTCCTTTTAATTATTGAGATGATACTGTAGAAATAAAATAACAAAGTGCACAGCAACCAGTGTTCATCTCAGATCACAAAGCGACGCTCCATGGGAAGCATGGATCAGGCAGAAGCCCTAATTCTGCTGTGACTGGGTGAAGGCAAGGGGTGTTTGTGCGACAGGGATGAATGCAGATACAGGACCAGTGGGGAGGAGCTTCTATCACTGCAGACAAGCTAGGTTTCTCTTTAGCTGTAGGTAGTGATGTGAAACCAGAAGATTGCCTGCAATTTTCAGTCCCATAGTCAGGATGCCTCTTCCCTGTTATTTGTGCAAACAGCTGTGTGAAATGAAGTGTTGAGGGCCCAGTGCAAAGGTGACTGTTCTGAGTCCACACCTTGCACAGGTTGGAAAAGGAAGACATGCCAGGTGGTTTGTCTGGAATGGCTGTCCCCACTCTATTTTAAACTGGCCCCTCTCCTGCCATCTTCTCACAGTGAGAACCCTTCACATGTGATGTGTCCACCACACTGTCCTTGTTATGTCCCCTCTGTTATCAGGTGCCTGAGAGAATCTCAAGCCCTGATGTAAATGGACTTCACAGTGTGAGAGTTAGAAGGTCAGGTATACCTGTCACTGCTGCAGGTGGCCCTGTGGTCAGACTTGGCCCCCATCATTGTCCCCTCCAATGCACACTCTGGATCCCCTAAGACTGCCCCACCCTGTGGGGAGTAGTTTGCTGTATGTGCCTATTGGTTGGGAAGACACAGACCCAGATTACACAGGGGCTGTGGACCTTGATCACCTGGCTTCCAGCAGGTGTTTGAATGATTCAAGTTTCCTCCCTCCTGTCGAAGGTTTTAGGGAGAGAAATAGCCTCTGCCTCAGCTAGGCTGACCCCTTTCTGTCCCTCCTGGGAACTGAAACTTTGTCCCCAAAGGGGAACAGAGTGAAAATCTACAATCTGTACAGACACTCTGTCTTCTACACCTGTTGTACAGGTGCTGACAGAACAGATCAAAACAAAACAAAAAACAATGGAACAGAAAATCCTAACAACAATAGCAAATACAACAATAATAAAAGAATAAAAAAAAAGAAAAAATACAAACAAGCAGAACAACAAAAGACAAGAAAAAAGAATTAGAGAAGTAAAATGAATAGAAAAGAGAATATGAAAGGGAAGAAGGAGGGAAAGAAATATAATACATATAGAAAAATAAAAATAAACAAGAAAACAAGAAAAATGGAAATACTAATAAGAAATGTAGAAGCCAAATAACTTCTATGCATGATCCCTGGACATATAGTAAGATGTGGGATTTGTTGGAGAGAAGGGGAGTACCAGGCAGATGAGGGCACAGGGCAGAAAATTAGGACAACTGTGATAGCATCATCAACAAAATACATTTTTTTTAAAGTGAAAAGATAGAGTAAAACAATGAAAGGGAAAACAAGAGATATGGAAAAAACAGGACAAATAAAAATAAGTGACAGAATGAAAAAATAAAGGGATATTAAAAGAGTAATAAAGGCAAAGTATACAATTCAGTAAAGTTAGGTATATTCACATTGACATAGAACAGGGTGAATAACTTGAAAATTCTGACGTTTTATACACATAAATCACCTTCCCCTCCTCCCAGCTCTGGCACTCACCAACTACTTCCTGTTTTGATACACTTGACTACTCTTGATATATGCCTTGCATATGTGGCAACATGCAGTGTTCTCTTCTTGTGACTGTCTTATTTCTCTCAGCATAAAGTCCTCAAGGTCCATCCACACTGACACATCTGACAAGGTCCCCATCTTCAGTGTTATGCAGTACTCCAGTGTATGTATGTGCCCCATTTGTTTATCCCTTCATCCATGAAGGCATATTTAGGTTGTTTCCACCTAGAGTCTGTTCTGAATTTGCTGCTATGATCGGGGTCTAACCATCTGTTTGCAATTACTTCAGATATACACCCAGGATTCCAACTGCTGTATAATATGACACTTCTACTATGGATTTCTGAAAAGCATTTATACTGTTTTCTAGTGGGTGCTCAAGGGTTCCTATTTTCCATATTCTTGCAAACATTTGTTATTTTGTTTAGTTTTCCTTTTAATACTGACTTCCTAATGGATGTTAAGTTACCTCTCATTATGTTTTATTAAGGTTTTATTTATTTATTTTTAGAGAGGGGGAGGGAGGGAAAAAGAGAGGGAGAGAAACGTCAATGTGTGGTTGCCTCTTGTGTTTCCCTCCTGGAGACCTGGCCCACAACCCAAGCATGTGTCCTGACTGGATATTGAACCAATGACCCTTCAGTTCACAGGCCCATGCTCTGTCCATTGAACCATAGGAGCCAGGGCTCATTATGGTTTTGACTTACATTTCTGTAATTATCATTAATGTTAACCATCTTTTAAGATGCGTGTTTGTCAATTCTATGTTAGCCTTGAAAAGACCTATTTCATTTTCACCCCATTTTTCTTCCAGTTCTACGGAAGTATGATCATTCCTCACTGTCTAAGCATATGGTGTATGGCATAATGACCGGAATTACATATCTTGTGATATGATTACCACAGAAATGGAGTTAACATCCGTCATTTCATACAGAGACAAGAAAATGCAAAGGCAGAGAAGAGAAGAAGAGATGATAGAAGAAAAAGAAGGGAAATGTGGGCTTCTTTGTGCTAAGAACTTTTAGGACCTACTCACATGAACGAAACTCCCACACAGCATAGAGCAGTGTGAAACCTAGTCACTAATGTGTCCTTTCCATGCCCGGGACTTACTTACGTGGCAACTGGAAGTTTGTGACCTTATGTCATCAGCACATTATTCTTACACTGCCCATCCCCACCTCCAGTGACCGCAAATATAACCTCTATAGTGACATTTTAGACTCCACATACAATATCATACAGTATGTGTCTCTCTGTGTCTCACTTACTTTGCCCACCATTATGTCCTCAAGGTGCATTTATGTTGTCACTAAAGGCAGGATTTTCATTTTATTTTTATGGCAAATAATATGCTATTTTATTCATTCACCTTATCCATGCCTTGGGTGTTGTATTCAATACTTAAATAAACATGGAACTATAGAAAATTCATTGATAAATTGATTTTGTGTTTTTCTGGAAACATACCCTGAGGTGGAATATCTGGGTCATAAGGCAGTTCTGTTTCTAGTTTTTTAAGAAACACCCATGTTATTTCCCTCGGCAGCTGCACCAATTCCCATTCCCACTAGTAGTGCACAGGGTTCCATTGACTGCACGTCCTCTCACTGAGGCTCACACCTCTGTGTCTGACCTCATCTTGTCCCTCTCAGCAGGGGCTCTGTCTCAGTTCACCCAGCAGGAGTTTGGTCCTGGGCCGATTAGACACTCGCGCTGACCTGGTCCTTCTCTGGGTTCTCATAGAGCACCAGCGGTTCAGGTGTTGGCCGGATCTGTCACAGCCCCTGCCCCCACCCCGGGAAGGCACAAGAGTGGTTCTCAGATGTTTGTTGGAACAATGCTGAGTATTATAACTCACCCATTAAGAGCAGGCTCACAATCTGCAAGGACACCCCCATAAACTAGGTGGTTCTCACAGTGCCCAGCATAGGCCTTTCATATACAACCATGTATTGCTGTGCTTGGATGGCACAGAGACACAGCCCTGGTGCCTCCTGCAGAAGAATGTGGATACATGTCAGCTGAGCCTCACGTCTGCAGAACAGGAAAGCACAGGGTGATGTCATTTCCTGCTGGCTCTAGGGGTTCCTCTGGCCTCCCACAAGCTCAAAGTCCCATCTCTCCTTAGAAGACCCACATCCTTGTTAGTGGTGCAGACAGGAGAGATGCTGAATTCTGTTTCATAAACATTCACCATGACAAGGTCAGTTACTTAGGAAAGAATCGTCAGCCTCAGGGTGTGACTGTGTCATAGGCTCCTGTCCCTCCAAGTGGAAGAATAAAATTAAATACAAACTAGATTTTTGCTAAAAGATTGGATTTCATGTTAAAAAAGCATTAGCCAGGAGAAAGTTTGAATCTCCATCCACTTCTTGGACCAGATAAATCAACGTGAAACACCAGTTGAAGGGCAGCTGGTGTGAAACTTTAGGAACAGGAGCAGGGAAGAAGGTGGGAGGAGAGAAGGAGAGGGTCAGCCCCATCCCACAAGTGCGGTGAGTGGGAAATCCAAAGGATATTGTGGCAGGGAACTCCCTCGCCCTGGGAGCATGGGATCTCAGCCCATGCAGGAGTCCCCAATACACAGCAACATAAATGGAAATGGGAGCCCATGTAGCATCTGGTGATGGGAAACTGCGATGATTAGGTGTATGTGGGAGACTCTGAATGCAGCATCCCAGTGAGAGGATGACCCCATTGTTACAACACCATGAACTGTGACTTCTTGAGGGGCCATGCAACTGTTCCAGTCTGGAGAAGGTGTCTCCTTGGTACATCTATTAGTGACTGGGAGGGGCTCTCTATTCTCTGGATGGACTCTTGGCAGAGAATCACTGGGAGTCTCAACTATGGCTTGAGGAAGAGGACCAGTGTTGCCCACCTGCTGTGCATGGGCAGCACCCCACCCCCACCTGCTGAATTGCTATGCCTGCCGTGTCCTAGATCTGCAGTCCTCCAAGGCCAAGAGGTACTGCTCTGAATGGACTTATGGCCCCATCAGCACTTTGGAGACTGGGAGGGGCTGGCAAGAACAGTGTACCTAGAGGGCCTGTGTTTTTTTTTTTTTTTCCTCCTATTCAGCTTGGTTAGTGGATGCAAAGGTGCCAGCAAACCACACTGAGCTGGGTTTTTGGATTGTGTCTCCCAGGTGTGCTTCTATCCAGGAGCCAGATGGGCACGTTCTGGGCTCAGTGGCTGTATTATGGGGAAGTGGAACTGGGGTCCCCAGCAAAGTTAGCTCCTGCAGCATGGGAAAGAGACAAATGCCACTGATAACAGAGGGGACAGAACAGGGACTGTGTGGATCCACGATAGTTGTCTTGGGCCCAACACAGAATTAGCAGCAGTTGTCTGTGGCACTTCATGTGGACCCTGACTCACTTCAACTTATCTAGGACCATGTTACAGGTGATGGACATGCTTTTCCATTGTACTGAGGACTCTGAGTCCACAGGTGTGTACAACCCTGGAGGATAGGTAACACTAGATGCAGATACCCACTTGTGTTTTCATTACAGAAACAGGGTACTACAACCCCTGCCCTAGATTAGGGTCAGGGGAGGAGTTGGGGAGAGTGGACAGGGCACAGGCTCAGATGTTCCTTTTAACAGATATGGCCTCTTGGACACAACCCAGGATGTGACCACTGGGGGGCGCTCAGTGTCCCTGAACACAAGGACCATCAAAGGAGCAGGTGTGGTCAAATGTCTTGGAGGTTTATTTTCAGGCTTACTCTTCCGGTAACAGTTTTCCTCAGGGAACCTTTCTGGATTCCCAATTCTGTGCACCTCTGAAGTCTGTTGTAAAGGAAGAAGATACTCTACCCTGGACAGAAGACTGAGTCCCTTTCAGACACTCTTGTGCCCAATTTCAATGAATCATCAAACCTCTGACCCACATCATCTGAATCTAACCAGAGGCTCTTTTGGACCCAACAGTCACCCCATCCCCAAATAGCTTACTGTCCAAGCTGACCAGCAGCAAGACACATGCTTGCTGGTCAGTGGGCACCAGAGGTGTATGAAAACGACTCATGAGGTCATAGGCCCCAGTGATGATGGTCATTGAATTGCATCATTGTCACAGCACAAAGTGTAGGTGACACCACACAGAGGCAGAGGGACCCACACAGCCGGGTGTGGATGTCCAAACTGATAACAGACACACTCCCCATAGGAACATGGGATGTTTATATTGTACTCAGTTGAAATCAATGTAAGAAAAAAGAAAGGCCCTTCGCGAGTTTGATTATCATAATAAGTCCTGGTTAGCAGCCCCCAGTGTGTTACTGAGGTAGGAACCACCAAGGAATACTACTACGCCAAAGTTCTCAATGGGAGTCTCTAATGAAGCTGCAGGATGTTCAGAACTTTTACAGTAAAGATGAGATGTGTAAGCACAGTCCTGGGACTCAGCCACGTCTCCTGCCTGTTGCACTCAGCCCCATACCCTTGCCTTAGCCTCCCAGGAGTTTGGGATGATGTTCCCTTTCTTCTCTTCAATTCCTGTTGATATTCTATATTTCCCTTTATGTGAACTTCTAGCCTAGAGCAGAGTGGTCAGACATTTATATAATTTGTGATGTGATGGCCCAATATATCCAGAATCCACCTGGCACCACTCAGGCTTTTTTACATTATTATTGACTTGATTGACTTTACTGTACTTTACATCCCTGTGTTTAATCTGCAACTTCTAGTTTGTAATTTTCAATCTTTTTACTTTTATCTCCCATGCTCCCAACTCTCCTCCTGCCTACAAATCCCCAGTCTGTTCTTGGTGTCTGTGTGTCTGTTTTTATTTTGCTGGTTTATTTATTTTGTTATTTAGATTCCACTTCTAATTGAGACACACTGTATTTGTGTATATTTCTCTGACTTACCTCACTCAACATAATACTCTCTAGGTTCATCCATGTGGTCACAGAAGGAAAGATTTCACTTTGGATGGCTGAGTAGAAGTGATGGATTAATTTTCAAATCAGTGTGCTGGCCAGAAACTCATTTTACACTTTCACCAATGCCTTTATGGATTTGTATGTGTTGAGTATGCTGGTTATCGCCCATAATATAACTTGACTGTTATCATGTGTCGTGTCAATTTCATCACCATCAACTTCAACGCATTGACCCGACCATGGAGCATCGTCCAGGGATAAATCTCCACCATGAAACTTCGCAAACCACTTTTGATATGTTTTACTACTCACAGTACCACCTCCATACACTGAAAGAATTTTTTGTGTGTGTTTAACTTGTAATTTTGTCTTTCTTGATATAATGAAGAAAAAAATGACAAAATGTTGTGTGTTTTCCATGTTCAATATAAAAATGACTGCATAAAAAATCACCAATTCTGATAACTTTTTAAACTCATGCTGAATATGACACTGTCACCAAAAAATCAAACAAAATTATATTAAATGAAGATAAAGCCAGCTAAGCACTACTAGAAATAACTTACAGGAAAGAAAAACAAATTAATTTTTGGCCAACCCATTGTGTTAGTGACTATGTGAGGCTATTTCTAAGGAAAATGACCTAAGACAACATGAACTTGCTACACAAACTTACTGAAAATCACAAGAACAAGAACAAGAACAAATAAAGGACAAGAACACTGGGAAGTGTTGGTGCCAGGCTTGCTTAATCCCACCACCCATGTACCTGAGAGTATCTCCTCCCAGTTCTGCACAATGATCCCCACAACTTGTGACTTCATGCCCAGGTGACACCCATCTCATGTGGATGAGGTGACAGCATTCTCTCAGGTCAAGGTCAGCCATGAGAATGGATGAAACACGGTGCAAAGGAGGATTCTGAAATTTACCTCTGATGCACCCTTCTCTTGCATTCCTGATTAGAACTATGTCATGTGTCCACAGAGCCACAGATGCTGATGGTGAACATAAAGCTGAACCACTCTGCCTGGCCAGGTTTATATAAAGTTTGATCCAACAGCCCCAGGGAGGGAAGGCTCTTTGAATGATATTTTGACTCTGTAATCAATTGACAAGAGTGGGTGGCTGGCCTTTCTGTCCCTTTACCCCTGTTCCCAGGTGAGAATCTGTACTTCGTGCACACTGATGGTTCCCTCACTGTCATCAGGGCCCTGAGGGATGGATGGCTCTACACACAGAAGAAACACCTCCAGGCTCCTGTGAATGCACAACATCCATCACCAGTTCTGACATTGTCCTAACAGCAGCTGTCTCCTCTAGGAACCTCCGTCTTTGGTTCTCCCACTGGTGCGAGACTCCAGGGCAGCAGACAGTCCACTGATTCCCCATCTCCTGCAATTACCTTTCACAACACCTAGGTACCGAGTGCCTTCAGATGCTGCTGGAAATTAAATTCATAGTATAAGTGGAATGATACAACATGTGTCTTTCCATTATGGCTTTATTTCACAGAGCATGACATTGCCTAGTTTCATCCACAATGTGGTTTATGGCAAGATTTTCTGTTTTAAGGCTGAGTAATACTCAGCCATGATTACATAGCACATGTTCACCCACTCTCCTACTGATGGACACTGGGGTGGTTTTTACGTATTGACTGACGTGAATCATGCTGCAATGAACAGGGCAGTGCAAGTACCTCTCCCAAGTCCTGGTTCATATTATTGAATGTGCACCTAGAAGCTGCATGGCTTGATCCTGCAGGATTTCAAAAAAATTAGAAAAACAAACATGCTCTTTACTATATGATAGATTTAATCATGAACTATTGCAATCTAGGGAAAGAGACCTTAACAAAGAACTGGGCTCGGTTTGAACACAACAATGAAAGTGGCATTTGCAAGCAAGGGGAAGGCTGCAGGGGTCGGTGGATGGAAATTACTAAAAGGAGACTTCAAGGGGAAGGGGATCCTTGCTGAAACATTTTGACAGGATTCCTGCTAAAGACAGGCCAAGCTGATCACATAACAAGGGACAATTCTCTCTAGACAGGATGCTTGCGGAAAGTGGGCAATACAGGTGTAACAAGAATGGACACAGAAGCCCAAGGTCAAAGCACGGTTGAGAAGAGGGCCTAGGGGAGGCTGACTGAGGATTGGCCAAGGAGACAGTCCTTGTCAACACCACCTGAGTTAGTATTTTTAGGGTCTCTATAAGGATCTATCAGTAAGTTTTGGGGCCAGAATGAAGCATTCAGTGAGTACTTACTGATTTGATCCTGTATTAGAAGTTCTAGCACTCCATGTCTTCACTTGAAAGTAAATGGGTTCTGATTATAACTCATTAATGACAGAAAAAGTAGAACACAAATTCTTATTAACTGTGTCACTGATTATACAAAGCAATATTGTAACTATGTCTATCGCTTTAAATGTGGAAAAATTAGACATGATTATTTTGGCTTTTTTTCTAATTGTAAAAGAAACTTTGTATATAATATAGTACATGAGGAATGTACTACATAATGGAAATATTGCACAATTATAAATGGAAATTGTAATTTCCTTCTTATTTCCTTCTCATCCAGAGAGTGGGAGGAGTCCGTTTCTCCACACTCTCAGCAGCACTTGATTTCTTTCACTTTTGTTCTGTCATTTTGCAAAAGCCATCCTGCCAGGGTGAGGTGATGTCTTACAGCGACATTTATCCTGAGTTCCTGACACCTAGGGGTCTTCTTGTGAGCCTGTTCATTGTTTTGTTCATTTCTGAGGTAGTGTTCTCTTTTTCTCATTTCAATAATTTCCTTTAGTTTCCATCACTCACCTGGAGTTACCTTCACGATCCTGATATCTGCCTACCTCTTCCTAATAGCTTCTCTCAAGTAATCAGAGTCATTTTAAATTCTCTTTTTGGCAATCCCGATACCTGAGTGCCACAGGAATGCCATTTGACTGTGTGCCCATTTGGACTCTGGTGTGGCTCTTTGTCATTCCCATAGTTTCTAGTGCACCCAACCTGCCAGAAAGGACAATAGCTACAGGGGTCCTCCTGTGCTGTGTTATGTGCCATTACTTCGTGCTCATAATTAATTACCTCAGCTGGGACACCAGCTCTCTCTTCCTCCCTTTACAGCATCACTGTGCAGGTCTCAGTGAATAGGAGAGGGCCTCTTCTGGAGGCTTTGGTTGCCATACAGACCACTGTTTTTTTGCAAATTATATTTTATTCATTATGATATTACAGTTTTCCAAATTTCCTCCCTCCCCCCTGTACCCCCTGTACACCCACTCCCTCAAGCAATCCCTGCACCATTGTTCATCTGCATGGATCATGTTTACAAATTTTTTGGCTAATCAATTTCCTGAACCATACTTTACATCCATGTGGGTACCTGTAACTACCTATTTGTAGTTAAACCCCTCACCTTTTCAAACATCTGCCACACACGGTGCTATCTGGAATTTTTTTTACTAAATAAGTCCCTTAATATTTCATGCAATAATGGTTTGGTGATTATGAACTTCTTTACTTTTGGGGAGAAGGGTGTTCTGGGAACCACTTTATTTTTGTGGAAATACATTGAACATTAGTCACCTTATTCTTTTGTTTTCTTCCATTTATTAAATTTCATTGTTGTTCAAGCACAGTTGTCTGCATTTACCCCCAACACTTACCCCCAACCCCAGCCATCCCCACTGCTCTCTCCTTCTGTCCTCTTTTGGTTTTCTCCATATGTCCTTCATAGTAGTTCCTGAAAACTCTCCTCCTTATCCCTTCTCCTCATTAGCCCCTCCCACCACCTCTCTAGTTACTGTCAGTATGTTCTTAATTTCAATGTCTCTGGTTACATTTTGTTTGTTTTTTTTTCTTTTCTTGATTATGTTCCAGTTAAAGATGAGACCATATGGTATTTTCCCCTCACTGCCTGTCTTATTTCACTTAGCAAAATGCTCTCCAGTTCCATCCATGCTTTTGCAAAGGGTAGGAGCTCCTTCGTTCTCTCTGCTGTGTAGAATTCCATTGTGTAAATGTACCATAGTCTTTTTTATCCATTCATTTACTGATTGGCACTTAGTTGCTTCCAGGACTTGGCCATTGTAAATTGTACTGCTCTGAACATTGGGGTTCATAGATTCTTTTGAATTGGAGTTTCAGGGTTCTTAGGATATAATCCCATCAGTGGAATTTTAGGGTCAAAAGGCAGATCCATTTTTAGCTTACTGAGGAAATTCCATACCATTTTCCACAGTGGCTGCACCAGTCTGCATTCCCACCAACAGTACACTAGGGTTCCCTTTCCTCCACATCCTCTCCGAAATTGCTGTTTGTTATTTTGCTTATGGTGACAATTCTCACTGCTGTGTAGTGGTATCTTGTTGTGGTTTTAACTTGCATCTCTCTGATGGGCAGTGGTGCTGAGAATATTTTCATATGTATTTGAGCCCTGTGTATGTCCTCCTTGGAGAAGTGTCTGTTCAAGTCTTTTGCCCATTTTTTAATTGGGTTGTTTCTCTTCCTGGAGTGCAGTCGTGTGAGTTCTTTATATGTTTTGGAGATCAGACCCTTGTCTGAGGAATGTTTTCCCTTATGGTGTGTTCTCTTTTCATCTTAATGGTGTTCTGTTTAGCCATGCAGAAGCTTCTTAATTTGATTAGGTCCCATTTGTTCATTCTTTCCTTTATGTCCCTTGCTCTAGGGGGCATATTAGTGACAATATTGCTGCATGGAATGTCTAAGACTATCCTGTCTATGTGTTCTTCTAGGACTTTTATGGTGCCACAACTTATATTTAAGTCTTTTATTTACCTTGAATTTATTTTTTCTGTATGTTGTAAGGCAGCGACTGATTCATTTTTTCGTATATAGCTGTCCAGCTCTCCCATCTCCATTTGTTGAAGAGGTTATTTTTCCTCCATTTTTGCTGCTTTCCCCTTGTCAAATATTAATTGACCATTGAGACTTGGGTTTATTTCTGGGCTCTCTGTTCTGTTCCATTGGTCTATGTGTCTGTTCTTCTCTCAGTACCAGGCTATTACGATTATAGTGGTCTTGTAATACAGTTTGATATCAGGTACTGTGATCCCTCCTACTTTTTTCTTCTTTCTGAAAATTGCTGCAGCTATTCAGGGTCATTTATGGTTCCATATACACTTTTGAAATCTTTGTTCTATACCTGTTTTATATGTAATTGGAACTTTAATAGGGATTGTTTGAGTCTATAAATTGCTTTTGGTTGTATGGACATATGGATGGTGTTAATTCTTCCAAACCATCAATACTGTGCATGATTGGGAAGAACTTTATCTGCCCCTTGGTGCTAAATGATAGTTTAGATGGGTAGAGCAATCTTGTTCCCTGCTTTTCATGACTTTGAATATTACTTCCCAATCCCTTCTGATCTTTCAAGTTTCTTTTCAGAAGGTGACCATTTTATTGGAATTCCCCTAAAGGTAAATTGTTGCTTTTCCTCTTGCTGCTTTTAATATTCTCTCTTTATCATTAGCCTTTGACATTTTAATTATGATGTGTCTTGGCATGGGCCCCTTTGCATCCATCTTATTTGGGACTTTCTGTGCTTCCTGGGCTTGCATGTCTATTTCCTTCACCACATTAGGGAAGTTTCCTTTCATTTTTTTTTCAAATAGATTTCCAGTTTCTTGCCCTTTTTCTTTTTCTATGGAACCCCTATGTTGCAAATGTTGGAATGCTTGAGATTGTCCCAGAGGCTGCTTTAACTATCCTCTTTTTATTGGATTCTTCTTTCTTTATGTCATTCTTGTTGGGTTTATTTTCCTTTCCTTATATTTCAAATCATTGATTTGATTCTGGGTCATGCACTCTACTATTGTTTTCCTGTACATTGTTTTTTTGTTTTGTTTTGTTTTGTTTTTTATTTACATTAGCATATCTTTCATTTCTGACTGGATAGTTTTTTGTTTTTTGTGTTTTTTTTTCCATGCTGTTGCGATCCTAACCTCATTCCTTGAACATCCTTGCAACCAGTGTTTTGAACTCTGCATCTGACAGATTGCTTATCTCCATTTTGTTTAGTACTTTTTATGGAGATTTGATTTGCACTTTCATTTCTTTGTCTCCTGATTTTGGCAGCCTCTCTGTGGTTGTTTCTATGTAGTTGGTAGAGCTGCTTTGACTCTCTGTTTTGGTAGTGTGCCCTAATGTAGTAGGCATTCTGTAGGGGCCAGGTGCACATTCTCCCCTATGACCCAAGCTGGGTACTTGGGGTGCACCCATTGAATGGACTGAGTACATCTTCCTCTTATAGTTGAGCCTTGATTGCTTTGGCAGGTCAATGGGAGGTATTTACATATACCAGTAAGCTACAAAGACTGGCTGTGACCAGTGACTACTTTTGCCCTCTGTAGGGGATCATCTGTGCAGGGGCAAGGCATTCATTCTGCTACATAGTCTGAAGTTTTCCACTGGGTGCACAGTCTCTAGGGTTTCCTGGGTAGTGGAGGCCAAAGTCAGGCCCCACCTGTGTTCTGCCTGGGGACATCCTGAATTATCTATAAAACATTCTGCAGATGGCTGCACTGTGCTGGGCTTGGAGAGTCCCAGCAGTAGCCAAACCGTGAACCTATATTGGCAGCATCTAGTACCAGACCTCTGGGCACTTAACAAGTGGTAGGGTTTTAGGAAATTATGAAGTATGAGCAACTCCAGCCATATATGGAAAAACCACTGATAACACCTTGGGTGAATCTGTATGCTGGATGGCATGTTGCTATAGGGGAAATCCAGGACACGGGAAACAGCATTTTGTGATCGATGGTGTCTCTGATATGACACTTACATGCCAGCTCATTGGGTCTGTGTAGGGAGGGATGGAAAGAGGGACAATGGACTCTATCACTTCCCTTAGCACTTGACTTGATACCAGACACTTCATATCTTCCCTTTATGCCAATGGTGCCTTTCAAGCTGCTACCCTGATGCTGTCATTCAGATGTATTGTATGAGTAAGTCCATGTGTGGTTTCTTTAAGAAAAACTGCCTGAGACTCTAGGAGTTTCTTCCACTGAATTCATCCCCATCCAGTTTTGAAGCCAGAAGTTATGGGGACTTATCTTCTCCACACTGGAACCTTGGGCTGCAGGATCCGGTGTTGAGGTGTGAATTCTTGTCCCAAAATTTTCCTCTCAAAAGTTTTCTACTAAAGTGAATATAGGACTGGTCTATCCCATGCCTTCACCCCTCTTTCCAGTCAGGATGGATGTGGATGTCCATCTGCAGACTCATACCTCCCAGTATTACTGCGTGAGAAACACAGAGAAACAAAAGGAGTGCGATCCCAGACACAAACGTTTCTCTGGAAAGACAAAAGGTTTGAAGGGCAGCATGTGCTTAGGATACAAGGGGGCAGTCAAGACACAAGGGCGCATAGTGTAAAAAGCCTGTCACTGTATGAAAAGGACTCCAATTAGACAGGGCCAATCTTCTGGCTTCCCTGTTCCTGCATTGGCACCTGATTCTGCTCCTGTAGAGACACCCCGCCACCACGGGTCTGCTCTCAGGACTCTTGGCTGTGAGCTCTGAGAATGGGGACCTGTGGGCTCTAGACAGTGTGATCCTCCCACATATCGAGTCAGTGTTGACTGCACTGACTAGAAAACTGTCCTTTGGTTCTGACCCTCCTGAAGACAAGCCAGGACCCTTCTCACAACAGAGTCTTCAGGTTCCAGTCTCCAGGTTCAGGGAACAGGAAAAAAAACAAAGAGTGGACACTTGCCATTCTGTATGTCAATTATGTTTGCTTTTCTTCCATTGTCAAGTCAGGAGAATGCTAAGTTAGGGTCAGTGCTGGGACCCTGCCCATGTGGTAAGACCAGGGGACAATGGGGACCTGTGGATCATGGCCATGAGAATCATCACTGTGCATGTGTGATTTACTGAGTACTAGAAGTGCACTGGCATCAGGGCCACATGCATTGCTACTCCAGTGGAACCTGCAGGCAGAGGAAACTGAGGACTTCAGAGGCCTCAGAGCTCCTGAAGGCTTCAGGATTCAAGGGTGTTGGATGAGTTCAGAGCATCTTGCAACTCCAGGGATAGGACCCCCTAGTTGCTTAACAGAGCCCTGGGCTGGGAGGTCCCTGCAGAGTCACTGGAGTTTAGTAAGGCAAATTCTCTGTGTCCTGAGGTCTCTAATAACAAAATATCCATGAGAGAGAAGCCTGAAGTCAGGGCACAGTGTATAATATTGGACTGGAGATGCTGAGAAGTCCACATCTTGTCAGTGTAGAGAGGACCCTCCCCTGTACAGCACATGCTGAGCATCGGGGGTGCATGGGACATACAAGCTCAAAGATGCTTCCCAGAAGTAGGTGCAGAGGAACCTGGGGAGTTACTCCCTTGAGGGCCTGTGTTTTCCTCTTTTCATGAAAACATCACAAAGAAGATTGGACATGAGGTGACAGTAAATATCCTATTCTATCAGAACATTTACCAAACTCAATAATGCATGAAGACCACAGTCAGTGAGCTTATTTCTGTGGCTTCGTTATATCTGAGTTCTGAGGAACTAGATGCAAGGTGGTGTTAACACATTGGGTGCAGCATTTGGGGGCCACTCTGTCCCAGGATTAAGACTGTCAAGCATTAACACCCAAAAGTGGTCTGTGTGTCACTCAAAGGTGGTTTCATAATAAGGACCATGTCCTATGGGGACTTGTTCCTCAGTTGGAGGAACTATGTCTGAACAGAGCTCAGGGACCTGGTAGGTGACACATGTCCTACAACACAGATTAGGATTTTCATCCTTAGTCTCCCACTGAGCATGGCCCCTATGTGCTCTGTCTTCTCTCACATTACTAATGTCTTCCACTATGAAACACTCTGCCTCGTGAATATGCAAATGGGTACAGGTGGTCTAGGTTAAATGTGGGACTGTCTGTGCCCTGAGAGCATCACCCAGCACTTGGCTTCAGGTTCACAGCACCAAGCGTAGGTGACAACACACAGAGGCAGAGGGACACACAACAGTTTTGTGTGGATGTCCAGGATGATGACAAACACACACCACAAGGGGGCGTATAACGTTAACCACCCACAGAGTTGAAATCTCTGGGAGGATCAGGTAAGACCCTTCTGAAAGTCAGATTATGATACTATGTCCTGGTTAGCTTCCCCCAGTGTGTTACTGAGGTAGGGACCACCTGCAAATAACACTAGGCCAAGGTTCTCAATGGGAGTTCTAGTAAACCTAAAGATGTTCAGATTTGCACAGTACAAATGAAACCTGTGTGTTCAGCCCTGGAATTCAGCCATGTCTCTTGCCTGTTGTATCCTGGAATTTGTGTTAAATTTCTTTTTATCTTCTGCAATTCCAATTGCCATTCCACATTATATTATATCAGCGTCTAGCCTACAGCAGAGTGGTCAGACACTTGCACAGTTTGTGATGTGATGGGCCAGTATCTCCAGTACCCACCTCACACCACACACAGTTATTACACTATTATTGACTTTATTACAAGTGCTGTGATTTACCTAACTGTGTTTAACATGTAACCAAGGTGTCCTTCTTTATCGCTTCTCCCTTTTCATCCAGGCTCCCAAATCTGGGTCTATGAGTGTTTCTATTCTGCTTTATTTTATTTTCTTCATTGGATTCCACATATAATTGAGATCACATGGCATTTCCATTTCTCTATCTGGATTTTTTTATTCAATATAATACTCTCTAGGTCTGTCCAAGTCCCAAATAGTAAAGTTCAATTATTTTATTGCCAAGGATATCATGTTTTATGGCTGAGTAGAAATGATGGGTTCATTTCCAAATCAGTTCTTTTTGATATTACTGACAAGGGGACCATGTGAGGCTATCTCTGAGAAAAGTGACATAAGACAAATTGCACTTGCTACACGAGGAGGACAAAGCACAACAAAAAGAACAAGGGCCCTGGAATTACTGGCTCTAGGCTTGCTTCATCCCACCATCCACGTAACTGGGAGGATGCCTTTCCTCTTCTGCACACTGATCTCCAGAGCATGTGACTAAATGCAGAGATGACACCTGTCTCATGTGGAAAAGGGGACAGCATTCTCAAGGGCCATGTGCAGCTATGAAAATGGATGAAAGTGGACGAGACCACACTTATGAAATTTACTTCTGATGAGCCAGGGATGGATCTGTTTCTTACATTAATTGTTGGAACTATGTCACAGGTGGACAGAGCCACAGATGCTGATGGTGAGAATAACACAGAACCATAGTGCCTGACCAGGTTTACATGAAGTTAGACCCACCGACCCCAGGCTGGAGATGAAACTTAAAGGATTTATTTACTTTGCAATCAATGTACAAAGAAAATGATGCTTTCCATATCAATGATGATTTAATTTATTTTCTGTTATGTTGTATTAGTGATTGTAGGAAGGTTTCTCATAATGAAATTGTTATAATTTTAAAATATTTACTCCCCAATTTACACTTACATCTTCACCTAAGCAGATCTAGTCATGACTGAAATTCTTCTGTGTGCCCAATGTTGGAACCCGGTTTTACCACAGAGTCTAGGAAATAAAACCAAAAATGAACAGTGAAGTTGCTGAACAGTCAACACCAAACTCCACTAAAGAAACATGTCCCGGGAGCACTGTGTGCTTCTCTGTAGATTTCAGGCTTCTGTCTTCAATGCTCCACACAGACTTTCTACAAAACTGGGTCCACATGCTCTAGTTTCTCAGTCTGTACTTAGTTTGTACTCTGATTGTTTCATAAAAGAAATAGGGTCCGATGGAACTTTCTGTCACCTGAACAGGACCGTCGTGTAGTTTTAATGCTCCCTGTGGTCATGAACTTTGGGTTCTCTGGGTGTGTTCAATACTGGTGACTTTCAAAGGCATCTTTCATTTTAAATGCTGATCTGTTATGAACATTACTCTCCTAGGCCATGTGCCCATCTCCTGGAGAAGTTGGGTCAGTGGGGATGGCAGAGGCTCAAAGTGCAAAGTAAATCTTAACAGACATGCACCCTTAGATATGTCACACACTAGGGCGTTGTCCTTTATGTCACTGTTCAAACCAGGAGCTCAATATATAGGAGAAGGACATGCAAATGGGGTCCCTCTGCACATGAAAAGCAGCACAGCCCTGACCCTGAAGGTCTGGGACAGCAGCCCAACCCAGGATTCCCAGGTGTCCCCAGTGCCTGCTCAGGACAGAACACAGACCTCTCACCATGGGGTCTGGGCTCAGCTGGGTTTTCCTTGTTGCAATTTTAAGAGGTAATTTGTGGAGAATGAGACACTGGATATGTGAGTGGATATGACTAAGAGAAACAGTGTGGGGTGACAGTTTCCTGACCTGGTGTCCTTCTGTTTGCAGGTGTCCAGTGTGAGGTGCAGCTGGTGGAGTCTGGGGGAGGTTTGGTGAAGCCTGGGGGGTCTCTGAGACTCTCCTGTGTGGCTTCTGGATTCACCTTCGATGACTATGCAATGTCCTGGGTCCGCCAGGCTCCAGAGAAGGGGCTGGAGTGGGTCTCAGCAATTAGCTGGAATGGTGGTAGCACATACTACGCCAGCTCCGTGAAGGGCCGATTCACCATCTCCAGAGACAATGGCAAGAACACGGTCTATCTGCAAATGAACAACCTGAGAGCCGAGGACACGGCCATGTATTACTGTGCGAAAGACACAGTGAGGGGAAGTCAGTGTGAGCCCAGACATAAACCTCCCTGAAGAAGACAAGAGGGCTGGGCTGTAGGGGATGCCCAGGACACCAGGGGGCGCTCAGGGCACACTGAGCAAAGGGAGCATCTGGGGAGCAGCTGCAGATGCAGTTTAAGGACTGGTTCCTGGCAGGTGTGGGGTTAACTCTCCACACAGTAGTTTCCTTCTGGGAGCCTCCCTCCCTTCACGGTTCTGTGCTCCCTTTATGGTTCAGGGCTGTAGTGAGAAGGCAGGATTAGAAGTTGGTGTAATGCATGAACCCTTTTGGTAATGAAGACTTCAGCATGGAGGCAGGTCCACGTTTCAATGCAGTTAAAATCCACAAATGCATATTTCTTCCAGTCAGCATGTCACAGGGACAAGGCTGCTGTGCTCTTGAAGGTGTGGGCATGAATGCCGCTCAGGTGCAGCATTGACCAAGTGGTACTGCCGGTTTAGGCAGGTTTTATGAATTTAAATAAGCATGCCATTTTTGAAACTTCCCAGAGACTGTATATACTAATGACAGTGACATTTGATTATAGTGATCCCTCACTGAACAATTATTAATGTGCTGTGTGTACTTGAGTTACTTGGTGTGACAGTTGTTAAGCGATTGGTGGAGGAGGCTGAAGAGACTGAGCCCAGAAGGTGTCCAGGGCAGGTAAAAGGCTTTACATGAATTTGTTCCTTCTTCCCATTCCCTTTTTCCACAAAGATGGACTTTTGGTGCACAGACGTACAATGGGCAGGGTTTCTGTCTTGAAAGCACAAGACAGCAGACCTTGCAGCACCCACTGCCCTCAGCCGGGGAGGCTGACAATGGGGATGAACTTCACTCTGTGTGTCGACACTTGGGCAAGGTCACACAGGGAATTTATTCTGAGCTGAGTAGCAGGAAACACTGCATGTGGAATATCGCTGTGAATTGTGTTGTGTTAAACGGCCAGATGGTAGAATTTAGTAACAACAATAATAACTCTGCAGCACGCAGACTAACCAGCCTCTCATAAAACTCTCCTGTCACAATGAGTGTGCTTTTCCCTCTAGTCAAGTGGGGACCATCACTCAGGGCCTTGACTTCTCTGTCACTAAGGGGAGAATCACATGCAAATGGGCATGTCCTGAGGTGGGTCTCTGGTAGGCAGCATATGTGTGGGTCATGTTTTCTTATCCATTCAGTTTTTCTATGTCTTTTGATTGGAGCATTTAATCCATTTACATTTGAGGTTATTATTTATAGGTACTTATTTATTGCCGATATTTTGTACCTATGTTCCTCTCTTTCTCTCTCTTTTCCTTCCTTTCCTTAAAGCAGTCCCTTTAGCATCTCTTGCAGAGCCGGTTTGTTGGAGGTGTATTTTTTTAGACTTCTTTTGTCTGGGTAACTCCTTATTTGGCCTTCTGTCTTGATTTAGGTCCTTGCTGGGTGAAGTAGTCTTGGTTTGCAGGCCTTTGATTTTCATTACTTGGAATATTTTTTGCCATTCTCTTCTGGCTTGGAGCGTTTCCATTGAGAAGTCAGTTTCTAACCTTATTGGGGCTCCCTTGCATGTTATTTCCTGTTTCTCCCTTACTGTCTTTAAGATTCTTTCTTTGTTTTGGAATTTTGCCATTTTAATTAGGATATATCTTGCATTGGGCCTCTTTGAGTTCCTCTTTTTTGGGACTCTCTGTGATTCCTGGATTTGTGTGACTTTTTCTCTCATCAACTTAGGGAAATTTTCCATCACTACTTTTTCGAACAGGTTTTCTATCCCTTCCTCTTCTTCTCCTCCTTCTGGTAACCCTATGATATGGATATTATTATGTTTCATGCAGTCCTGTATTTCCCTTAATCCCTCTTCATTCTTTCTGAGCCTATTTTCCTTTTCTTGCTCATTCTGGGTGTTTTTTTCTACCCTGTCCTCCAATTCACTGATCTGATCCTCTGCTTCATGGAGCCTGCTTTGGTTCCTGCTACTGTGTTCTTCATTTCAGAAATTGTATTCTTCATTTCCTCTTGGTCCTTGTTGATAGGTTCTATTTCCTTTTTCATGTTGATATAGTTTCCAGTGAGTTCATTGTCCTTTGCCTGTAGTTTTGGTAATTCTGTGTGAGCTCATTAAACTTTCTTACAACCAGTTCTTTGAGCTCAGTATCTGATAGATGACTTGTCTCTTTTTCATTTGGCATTGTTTCTGAGGCTTCCTCCTTTCCTTTCATTTAGGGCTTTTTTTCTTTGTCTTCCCATTGTTTGTGAGATTCTTCCTGTTAGCCTCTGCATCTTAAGTTGCTCTGTTCTTTCCCCCTGGGTGTATGGTGTGAACTTCTGTGGTAGAATGCCTGTGACATTCAGTGTTGCATTCTCCTTGATCTCCCGATCATACTGATCTTGAGCTGTGGTTTATGTTGTCTCTGTGTATGTCTTTGGTTTTTGGTTCTTGTTGAGACTTTCTTTGGTGGGTCTTTCCCACTAGCTGGTTATCTGAAAGTCAGTCTGTCCCCCACCTCTTGTTTTCTGTTGTGCAAGTGTGGCAGGTTGTGTTGGATCTCATTCTTCTGTATGTACAAGGCTTTTCTGTTGCTCTTGTTCAATTGTTTGTTCTTAGTAATTTCTTCACTGTTTAGTTGTATTTCCAGATAGGTCCTGGGTTGAGTTACTGTGACTTCCACTCCCTCCTTCACCTTCTCCTCTTTTTAGCTGTTGGTATTTCCTTTATTGGTGTGTTTCTCTTCCAGGAGGTATCCTGGTGTTCTACCTACCCAGTTTCTACCTACTCTTTTTTTATGGTAGGTTGTAGGGGGAAAATGAAATGGTTTAAGAGAGCAGGAGTGTATTGTATGATATTTAAAGTACCAACCCTTAGAGAAGAGATAGAGGATCATTTGAATATATATATTTATCTTTAAAATATATATATTTAACCATGATATTCTACCCACCTGGACATTTTTAAAAAAGGGTGGAAAGAAGATTAGATTCTTTTTGTTGGGGTGGGGGGGAAATGTGAGTTGGATCTAGAAAGCTGTGAGATTGTGGGAGGTAGATTGTGAGGTAAAGTGAGAGTAAAGGGTAGAAAATAGGGATAATGTGTGAGAGAATAGATTTAACCACACCAATAATAAAGTTCAGGAAACAGTGAAGTGTGCTAAGATCTAGAAGGGCTTCTGTGTAGTATATACAGATGTATGGATCAGCTATTATTTTCAATAGTAATGGAGCATCAATCATGTGAGAGAATCTATGTGATCTGGATAACTAGAGTAGGGAGCATAGGTCCTAGAGTAGTGTGCTAATCAAACCCAAGGGAAGTGAAAGACAGTTTATTATCAATACACTGTGAAAGAGAGAACAAGGGGTAACCAGTCAAACATGCAAATTAACTAGTTAAGTGAAGAAGACTAAACAGAAAGATGAGAGATACAAAAATATTAATAAAATGAGTGATGTAAGAACAATAATAAAAAATAATACAGATATACAATAACTTGCAAGTTCTCTGGAGTAGCAAAGTGAAATTTGTGTCATTGTCTCAGCTGTTAGGATGCCCCCTCTTTGGGTCTAGCTTTGGTTTTTTCACAGTTCCAGCTGTTATTGCCTTCCTTGAGGGGATTTAAAAAAAAAGAAGAAGAAGACAGAAGGAAGAAGAGATATAAAAGGAATGAAAGAAGGCATAGAACAAAAAAGAAGGAAAGAGAGGAAGAAGGTGTTAAAAGAAAGAAGAATAATTTAAAACATCAATAATTAGTTAAGAACAACAACAACAACAAAACAAGCCTGCTGGCCAAGCCAGTTTTGCTGGTCTTTTTTGGCTGTAGCCAACTCAAGCAGCCTAGCCCAACTCTTCTCTATCCCAACCAGCACTCCGGCAGTCTCCATCCCAGGTCTCCAGTGGCCCCTGGACCTACAGGTTCAGTCACTCACCCTCCTCTGGGCTATGTGTGTGCCCGTGTGGGGGGCCTTCCTTGATTTGCACTCTCCCCAATGCTTGTGGTCTCACGTTTCTCTGAGTTGCACTCTCCCCCTTCAATGTTGTGGTGCAGGGTCTACCCAAGGTTCCCATGCTCCCCAGTCGGTGCCTGTGGTCTCAGGTGTGCACTCTCCCCCTGGTGTTTAGGATTTGGGCTCGATTTCCCGCACACCCCAGGGAAGCTCTGAGTGTCCAGGTGGAGAGAAGACCGACCGGAGCTGTTGCTGCAGTAGGATTCCCCAAAGTGACCCCGAGGGTCTTTTCCTTTTTGAGAAAATCCTCCTGCTCAATCCTGCTGCTCCCTCTGTACAAGGAAGGGCCTGTCCTCTCACACAGCCCACCTCTCCAGCTAGACCAGAGACTGCCCTGGTCAGGACCTCATAAGGCCCAATTCTCAAATCTCCCCAGCCGGCACCCACAGTCTCCCTGTGTTTACCACACTTCGTCCTTATTCCCCTCCCTCTGATCTCAATCAACCATGTATCCCTCTGTGCTGCTCAAGCCTTGTTTGGCAGGGAAGGGAGCTGTTAACCTGGCTCTCTCCCAGGAGTCCTGCAGCAGGCCTGGCAGGCCTGGGCCTGGGGCTGCAGTTGCCCTGTTCCACGTGCTGGTCCCAGGGACCTTTCTGTCCTGAAGCAATCCCCTTACCATCTGTTTTTTTTGTTTTTTTTTTAGTGTCCTGTATACATTTCGGTCTCCTATCTTCATAAATGCTGGGGTGCTGTTGGCTGTTCGCTTTGTTCCTCAGTAGATCGTCTAGGTGTTTCACCCGTGTGCAGGGGGAAGTAGACTCTGCTCCGACCTATCTCACCACATTTTTCCTCCTCTCCACTATCCTCTTTTTATTGAATTCTTATTTCTTTGTGTAATTCCAGTTGGCTGTTTATTTCTTTCCTTATATTCCAA
The DNA here is from genome assembly GCF_022682495.2 of Desmodus rotundus. Classification (NCBI taxonomy): domain Eukaryota; kingdom Metazoa; phylum Chordata; class Mammalia; order Chiroptera; family Phyllostomidae; genus Desmodus; species Desmodus rotundus. The sequence goes on along the minus strand of NC_071396.1, from coordinate 16,449,067 downwards.
ATCATTGATTTGATTCTGTGTCATGCATTCTACTATGTTTTCCTGTACATTGGTTTTTTCTTACTTATTTACATTAGTATATCTTTAATTTCTGACTGTACTTTTTTTCATGTTGTGAGATCGTCACTACATTCCTTGAACATCCTTATAACCAGTGTTTTGAATTCTGCATCTGACAGATTGCTTATCTCCATTTTGTTGAGTACTTTTTACAGAGATTTGATTTGCACTTTCATTTCTTTTTTTTATTTTAAATTTATTTATTTATTTATTTTTATTAAGTTACAATTGTCTGCATTTTCTCTCCATCCATGGATGCACTTTCATTTCTTTGTCTCCTAATTTTGGCAGCCTCTCTGTGGTTGTTTCTATGTAGTTTGTAGACCTGCTTTGACTCTCTGTACTGGTAGTGTGGCCTAATGTAGTAGGCACTCTTTACGGGCCAGGTGCACATTCTCCCTTATCACCCAAGCTGGGTACTTGAGGTTCATCTATTGAGTGGACTGAGTACATGCTCCTTTTGAAGTTGAGCCTTGGTTGTTTTGGGCAGGTCAATGGGAGGTGTTTACATACACCAGTATGCTGCAAGGACTGGTTATGACCAGTGACCAACTACTTTTGCTCTCTGTAGGGGATCACGTGTGCAGGGGCAAGGCATTCTTGCTCCTAGATAGTGTGAAGCTCTCCACCAGGTGCACAGTCCCTAGGGTTGCCTGGGTAGTGCAGGCCAAGGACAGGCCCCACCTGTGTTCTGCCTGGGGACACCCTGGATTAGCTATAAAACATTCTGCAGATACCTGCTACTATGCTGGTCTTGGAGTGTCCCAGGAGAATGCAAACTGTGAATCTACACTGGCAGCTGCTTGTACCAGACCTCTGGGCACTTAGCAAGTGATAGGGTTTTAGGAAGTTGTGAAGCATGAGCCAACACCAGCCTTATATGGAAAAACCACTGTTAACACCTTGGGTGAACCTATACATTGGATGGTGTGTTGCCTTAGGGAAACTCCAGGGCAGGTCAAACAGCTTTATCATGGTTGATGGAGTCTCTGACATGGCAGTCACATGCTGTTTCAATGGGCGTGTGTAAGGAGGGATGGGAAGAGGGACAATAGACTTTGTTAGACTTTCTGTGTGGGGATAAGCTGTCCCCCAGCACTTGACTTGATACCAGGCACTTCATTTCTTCCTTTTAGTCACTGATGCCATTCAAGCTGCTACCCTGGTGCAGTCGTTCAGATGGATTGAGTGTGAGTGAGTCTGTGTGTGGTTTCTTAAGGAAAAACTGCCTGGGACTCTAGAGTTTCTTCTACTGACTTCATCCCCATTCAACTTTGCAGCCAGAAGATGTGGGGACTTTTCCTCACCTCACCTGAACCCTGAGCTGCAGGACGAGATGTTAAAGTGTGAATCCTTGTCCCAAAATATTCTTCGCAAAAATTTTCCACCAAAGTGAATATGGGACTTGTCTATCCCATGCCTTCACCCCTCTTTCCAGTCAGGATGGATGTGGATGCCCATCTGCAGACTGACACCTCCTAGTATTATTATGTGAGAGACTCAGAGAAACAAAAGCAGTGCGATCCCAGACACAAACGTTTCTCTGGAAAGACAAAAGGGTTGAAGTGCAAAGTGTGCTCAGGATACCAGGGGGCACTCAATACAGGAGGGTGAACAGTGAAAAAAGCTTGTCACTGTATGAAAGGGACTCCAATTAGACAGGGCCAATTTTCAGTGTGCCCTGTTCCTGCATTAGCACCTGATTCTGCTCCTGTGGAGACACCTGCCTCCCACAGGTCTGCTCTCGGGACTCCTGGCTGTGAGCTCTGAGAATGGGGACCTGTGGGCTCTAGACAGTGTGATTCCCCCGCACATCGAGTCAGTGTTGACTACACTGACTAGAAAACTGTCCTCTGGTTCTGACCCTGAAGACAAGCCAGGACCCTTCTCACCACTGAGTTTTCAGGTTCCAGGATCCCAGAGAACAGGAAAAAAACAAAGAGTGGACACTTGCCATTCTGTATGTCAATTATGTTTGCTTTTCTTCCATTGTCAAGTCAGGAGAATGCTAAGTTAGGGTCAGTGCTGGGACCCTGCCCATGTGGTAAGACCAGGGGACAATGGAGACCTGTGGATCATGGCCATGAGAATCATCACTGTGCATGTGTGATTTACTGAGTACTAGAAGTGCAGTGGCATCAGGGCCACATGCATTGCTACTCCAGTGGAACCTGCAGGCAGAGGAACCTGAGGACATCAGAGGCCTCAGAGCTCCTGAAGGCTTCAGGATTCAAGGGTGTTGGATGAGTTCAGAGCATCTTGCAACTCCAGGGATAGGACCCCCTAGTTGCTTAACAGAGCCCTGGGCTGGGAGGTCCCTGCAGAGTCACTGGAGTTTAGTAAGGTCAATTCTCTGTGTCCTGAGGCCTCTAAGAACGAAATGACCCTGGGAGAGAAGCCTGAAATCAGGCCACAGTGTATAATTGTGGACTAGAGATGCTGGGAAGGCCACATCCTGTCAGTGCAGGGAGGACCCTCCCCTGTAGGACACATGCTGAGCATCAGGGGGTGCATGGGACATACAAGCTCAAGGATGCTTCCCAGAGGTAGGTGCAGCAGGAGCTGGGGAGTAACTCCCTTGAGGGCCTGTGTCTTCCTCTTTTCATGAAAACATCACAAAGAAGATTGGACATGAGGTGACTGTAAATATCCTATTGTATCAGACCATTTACCAAACTCAATAACACATGAGAACCACAGTCAGTGAGCGTATTTCTGTGGCTTCTTTATATCTGAATTCTGAAGAACTAGATGCAAGGATGGTTTTGTTAACTCACTGGGTGCAGCATTTTGGAACCACTCTGATGCAGGAATGACACCTTCAGGCATTAAAGCCCAAAAGTGGTCTGTGTGTCACTCAAAGGTGGTTTCACAATAAGGAGCATGTCCTATGGGGGCTTGTTCCTCGGTGGGAGGAACTATGTCTGAACAGAGCTCAGGGACCTGGTAGGTGACACATGTCCTACAACACAGATTAGGACTTTCATCCTTAGTCTCCCACTGAGCATGACCCCTGTGTCCTCTGTCTTCTCTCACATTACTAATGGCTTCCACTAGGAAATACTCTGCCTCGTGAATATGCAAATAGGAACAGGTGGTCTAGGTTAAATGTGGGTCTGTCTGAGCCTTGAGCGCCTCACCCAGCTCTTGGCTTCATGCTCATAGCACCAAGAGTAGGTGACACCACACAGAGGCAGAGGGACACACAATAGTTTTGTGTGGATGTCCAGGCTGATGACAAACATGCACCACAAGGGGGCGTATAACGTTAACCACCCACAGAGTTGAAATCTCTGGGAGGATCAGGTAAGGCCCTTCCACAAGTCAGATTATAATACTACTTCCTGGTTAGCATCCCCCAGTGTGTCACTGAGGTAGGGACCACCTGCAAAGAACACTAGGCCAAGGTTCTCAGTGAGAGTCTCTAATACATCTAAAGATGTTCAGAATTTTCACAGTAAAATTGAAACCTATGAGTGCAGCCCTGGAATTCAGCCATGTCTCTTGCCTGTTGTACCCTGGAATTTGTATTCAATCTCTTTTTTTCTTTTGCAATTCCACTTGCCATTCCACATTATATTATATCAGCGTCTAGCCTACAGCAGAGTGGTCAGACACTTGCACAGTTTGTGATGTGATGGGCCAGTATCTCCAGTACCCACCTCACACCACACACAGTTATTACACTATTATTGACTTTATTACAAGTGCTGTGATTTACCTAACTGTGTTTAACATGTAACCAAGGTGTCCTTCTTTATCGCTTCTCCCTTTTCATCCAGGCTCCAAAATCTGGGTCTATGAGTGTTTCTATTCTGCTTTATTTTATTTTCTTCATTAGATTCCACATATAAGTGAGATCACATGGCATTGCTGTGACTCCATCTGGGTGTTTTGTTTATTTTTTTCTGCATAATACTCTCTGTCTGCCCAAGTCCCAAATAGTAAGATATAGTTCTCTGATGGCTGAACATATCATGTTTTATGGCTGTGTAAAAATGATGGGTTCATTTCCAAATCACTTCTTTCTGATATTCCTGACAAGAGGACCATGTGAGGCAATTTCTGAGAAAAGTGACATAAGACAACTTGCACTTGCTATATGAGGAGGACAAATCACAACACAAAGAACAAGCACCCTGGAATTATTGGCTCTAGGCTTGTTTCATCCCACCATCCACGTACCTGGGAGGATGCCTTTCCTCTTCTGCACACTGATCTCCAGAGCATGTGACTAAATGCAGAGATGACACCTGTCTCGTGTGGAAAAGGGGACAGCATTCCCAAGGGCCATGTACAGCTATGAAAATGGGTGAAAGTGGAGGAGACCAAGCTTCTGAAGTTTACTTCTGATGAGCCAGGGATGGATCTGTTTCTTACATTAATTGTTGGAACTACATCACAGGTCCACAGAGCTACAGATGCTGATGGTGAGAATAACACAGAACCATAGTGCCTGACCAGATTTACATGAAGTTAGACCCACCGATCCCAGGCTGGAGATGCAACTTAAAATTTTTTTTACTTTGCAATCAATGGACAAAGAAAATGATGCTTTCCATATCAATGATGATTTAATTTATTTTCTGTTATGTTGTATTTGTGGTTGGTAGGAAGGTTTCTCATAATGAAATTGTTATAATTTTAAAATACTTACTCCCTAATTTACACTTACATCTTTACCCAAGCAGATCTAGTCATGACTGAAATTCTTCTGTGTGCCCAATGTTGGAACCTGGTTTTACCACAGAGTCTAGGAAATAAAAACAAAAATGAACAGTGAAGTTGCTGAACAGTCAGCACCAAACTCCACTAAAGAAACATGTCCCTGGAGCACTGTGTGCTTCTCTGTAGATTTCAGGCTTCTGTCTTCAATGCTCCACACAGACTTTCTACAAAACTGGGTCCACATGCTCTAGTTTCTCAGTCTGTACTTAGTTTGTACTCTGATTGTTTCATAAAAGAAATAGGGTCCAATGGAACTTTCTGTCACCTGAACAGGACCGTCGTGTAGTTTTAATGCTCCCTGTGGTCATGAACTTTGGGTTCTCTGGGTGTGTTCAATACTGGTGACTTTCAAAGGCATCTTTCATTTTAAATACTGATCTGTTATGAACATTACTCTCCTAGGCCATGTGCCCATCTCCTGGAGAAGTTGGGTCAGTGGAGATGGCAGAGGCTCAAAGTGCAAAGTAAATCTTAACAGACATGCACACTTAGATATGTCACACACTAGGGCGTTGTCCTTTATGTCACTGTTCAAACCAGGAGCTCAATATATAGGAGAAGGACATGCAAATGGGGTCCCTCTGCACATGAAAAGCAGCACAGCCCTGACCCTGAAGGTCTGGGACAGCAGCCCAACCCAGGATTCCCAGGTGTCCCCAGTGCCTGCTCAGGACAGAACACAGACCTCTCACCATGGGGTCTGGGCTCAGCTGGGTTTTCCTTGTTGCAATTTTAAGAGGTAATTTGTGGAGAATGAGACACTGGGTATGTGAGTGGATATGACTGAGAGAAACACTGTAGGGTGACAGTTTCCTGACCTGGTGTCTTTGTGTTTGCAGGTGTCCAGGGTGAGGTGCAGCTGGTGGAGTCTGGGGGAGGCTTGGTGAAGCCTGGGGGTTCTCTGAGACTCTCCTGTGTGGCTTCTGGATTCACCTTCGATGACTATGCAATGTCCTGGGTCCGCCAGGCTCCAGGGAAGGGACTGGAGTGGGTCTCATACATTAACTGGAATGGTGGTAGCACATACTACGCCAACTCCGTGAAGGGCCGATTCACCATCTCCAGAGACAATGGCAAGAACACGCTCTATCTGCAAATGAACAACCTGAGAGTCGAGGACACGGCCATGTATTACTGTGCGAAAGACACAGTGAGGGGAAGTCAGTGTGAGCCCAGACATAAACCTCCCTGAAGAAGACAAGAGGGCTGGGCTGTAGGGGATGCCCAGGACACCAGGGGGCGCTCAGGGCACACTGAGCAAAGGGAGCAGCTGGGGAGCAGCTGCAGATGCAGTTTAAGGACTGGTTCCTGGCAGGTGTGGGGTTAACTCTCCACACAGTAGTTTCCTTCTGGGAGCCTCCCTCCCTTCAAGGTCTGTGCTCCCTTTATGGTTCCGGGCTGCAGTGAGAAGGAGGATTAGAAGTGGCTGTAATGCATGAACCCTTTTGGTAATGAAGACTTCAGCATGGAGGCAGGTCCACGTTTCAATGCAGTTAAAATCCACAAATGCATATTTCTTCCAGTCAGCATGTCACAGGGACAAGACTGATGTGCTCTTGAAGGTGTGGGCATGAATGCCGCTCAGGTGCAGCATTGACCAAGTGGTACTGCCGGTTTAGGCAGGTTTTATGAATTTAAATAAGCATGCCATTTTTGAAACTTCCCAGAGACTGTATATACTAATGACAGTGACATTTGATTATAGTGACCCCTCACTGAACAATTATTAATGTGCTGTGTGTACTTGAGTTACTTGGTGTGACAGTTGTTAAGCGATTGGTGGAGGAGGCTGAAGAGACTGAGCCCAGAAGGTGTCCAGGGCAGGTAAAAGGCTGTACATGAGTTTGTTCCTTCTTCCCATTCCCTTTCTCCACAAAGATGGACTTTTGGTGCACAGACGTACAATGGGCAGGGTTTCTGTCTTGAAAGCACAAGACAGCAGACCTTGCAGTGCCGACTGCCCTCAGCCCGGGAGGCTGACAATGGGGATGAACTTCACTCTGTGTGTCGACACTTGGGCAAGGTCACACAGGGAATTTATTCTGAGCTGAGTAGCAGGAAACACTGCATGTGGAATATCGCTGTGAATTGTGTTGTGTTAAACGGCCAGATGGTAGAATTTAGTAACAACAATAATAACTCTGCAGCACGCAGACTAACCAGCCTCTCATAAAACTCTCCTGTCACAATGAGTGTGCTTTTCCCTCTAGTCAAGTGGGGACCATCACTCAGGGCCTTGACTTCTCTGTCACTAAGGGGAGAATCACATGCAAATGGGCATGTCCTGAGGTGGGTCTCTGGTAGGCAGCATATGTGTGGGTCATGTTTTCTTATCCATTCAGTTATTCTATGTCTTTTGATTGGAGCATTTAATCCATTTACATTTGAGGTTATTATTTATAGGTACTTATTTATTGCCGATATTTTGTACCTATGTTCCTCTCTTTCTCTCTCTTTTCCTTCCTTTCCTTAAAGCAGTCCCTTTAGCATCTCTTACAGAGCCGGTTTGTTGGAGGTGTATTTTTTTAGACTTCTTTTGTCTGGGTAACTCCTTATTTGGCCTTCTGTCTTGATTTAGGTCCTTGCTGGGTGAAGTAGTCTTGGTTGCAGGCCTTTGATTTTCATTACTTGGAATATTTTTTGCCATTCTCTTCTGGCTTGGAGCGTTTCCATTGAGAAGTCAGTTTCTAACCTTATTGGGGCTCCCTTGTATGTTATTTCCTGTTTCTCCGTTGCTGTCTTTAAGATTCTTTCTTTGTTTTGGAATTTTGCCATTTTAATTAGGATATATCTTGCATTGGGCCTCTTTGAGTTCCTCTTTTTTGGGACTCTCTGTGATTCCTGGATTTGTGTGACTTTTTCTCTCATCAACTTAGGGAAATTTTCCATCACTACTTTTTCGAACAGGTTTTCTATCCCTTCCTCTTCTTCTCCTCCTTCTGGTAACCCTATGATATGGATATTATTATGTTTCATGCAGTCCTGTATTTCCCTTAATCCCTCTTCATTCTTTCTGAGCCTATTTTCCTTTTCTTGCTCATTCTGGGTGTTTTTTTCTACCCTGTCCTCCAATTCACTGATCTGATCCTCTGCTTCATGGAGCCTGCTTTGGTTCCTGCTACTGTGTTCTTCATTTCAGAAATTGTATTCTTCATTTCCTCTTGGTCCTTGTTGATAGGTTCTATTTCCTTTTTCATGTTGATATAATTTCCAGTGAGTTCATTGTCATTTGCCTGTAGTTTTGGTAATTCTGTGTGAGCTCATTAAACTTTCTTACAACCAGTTCTTTGAGCTCAGTATCTGATAGATGACTTGTCTCTTTTTCATTTAGCATTGTTTCTGAGGCTTCCTCCTTTCCTTTCATTTAGGGCTTTTTTTCTTTGTCGTCCCATTGTTTGTGAGATTCTTCCTGTTAGCCTCTGCATCTTAAGTTGCTCTGTTCCTTCCCCCTGGGTGTATGGTGTGAACTTCTGTGGTAGAATGCCTGTGAGATTCAGTGTTGCATTCTCCTTGATCTCCCGATCATACTGATCTTGGGCTGTGGTTGATGTTGTCTCTGTGTATGTCTTTGGTTTTTGGTTCTTGTTGAGACTTTCTTTGGTGGGTCTTTCCCACTAGCTGGTTATCTGAAAGTCAGTCTGTCCCCCACCTCTTGTTTTCTGTTGTGCAAGTGTGGCAGGTTGTGTTGGATCTCATTCTTCTGTATGTACAAGGCTTTTCTGTGGCTCCTGTTCAATTGTTTGTTCTTAGTAATTTCTTCACTGTTTAGTTGTATTTCCAGATAGGTCCTGGGTTGAGTTACTGTGACTTCCACTCCCTCCTTCACCTTCTCCTCTTTTTAGCTGTTGGTATTTCCTTTATTGGTGTGTTTCTCTTCCAGGAGGTATCCTGATGTTCTACCTACCCAGTTTCTACCTACTCTTTTTTTATCGTAGGTTGTAGGAGGAAGATGAAATGGTTTAAGAGAGCAGGAGTGTATTGTATGATATTTAAAGTACCAACCCTTAGAGAAGAGATAGGGGATCCTTTGAATATATATATTTATCTTTAAAATATATATATTTAACCATGATATTCTACCCACCTGGACATTTTTAAAAAAGGGTGGAAAGAAGATAAGATTCTTTTTGTTGGGGGGGGGGATGTGAGTTGGATCTAGAAAGCTGTGAGATTGTGGGAGGTCAGATTGTGAGGTAAAGTGAGAGTAAAGGGTAGAAAACAGGGATAATGTGTGAGAGAATAGATTTAACCACACCAATAATAAAGTTCAGGAAACAGTGAAGTGTGCTAAGATCTGGAAGGGCTTCTGTGTAGTATATACAGATGTATGGATCAGCTATTATTTTCAATAGTAATGGAGCATCAATCATGTGACAGAATCTATGTTATCTGGATAACTAGAGTAGGGAGCATATGTCCTAGAGTAGTGTGCTAATCAAACCCAAGTGAAGTGAAAGACAGTTTATTAGCAATACACTGTGAAAGAGAGAACAAGGGGTAACCAGTCAAACAATGCAAATTAACTAGTTAAGTGAAGAAGACTAAACAGAAAGATGAGAGATACAAAAATATTAATAAAATGAGTGATGTAAGAACAATAATAAAAAATAATACAAATATACAATAACTTGCAAGTTCTCTGGAGTAGCAAAGTGAAATTTGTGTCATTGTCTCAGCTGTTAGGATGCCCCCTCTTTGGGTCTAGCTTTGGTTTTTTCACAGTTCCAGGTTTTATTGCCTTCCTTGAGGGGATTTAAAAAAGAAGAAGAAGAAGACAGAAGGAAGAAGAGATATAAAAGGAATGAAAGAAGGCATAGTACAAAAAAGAAGGAAAGAGAGGAACAAGGTGTTAAAAGAAAGAAAAATAATTTAAAACGTAAATAATTAGTTAAGAACAACAACAACAACAAAACAAGCCTGCTGGCCAAGCCAGTTTTGCTGGTCTTTTTGGCTGTAGCCAACTCAAGCAGCCTAGCCCAACTCTTCTCTATCCCAACCAGCACTCCGGCAGTCTCCATCCCAGGTCTCCAGTGGCCCCTGGACCTACAGGTTCAGTCACTCACCCTCCTCTGGGCTATGTGTGTGCCCGTGTGTGGGGACTTCCTTGATTTGCACTTTCCCCAATGCTTGTGGTCTCACGTTTCTCTGAGTTGCACTCTCCCCCTTCAATGTTGAGGTGCAGGGTCTACCCAAGGTTCCCATGCTCCCCAGTCGGTGCCTGTGTTCTCAGGTGTGCACTCTCCCCCTGGTGTTTAGGATTTGGGCTCGATTTCCCGCACACCCCAGGGAAGCTCTGAGTGTCCAGGTGGAGAGAAGACCGACCGGAGCTGTTGCTGCAGTAGGATTCCCCAAAGTGACCCCGAGGGTCTTTTCCTTTTTGAGAAAATCCTCCTGCTCAATCCTGCTGCTCCCTCTGTACAAGGAAGGGCCTGTCCTCTCACACAGCCCACCTCTCCAGCTAGACCAGAGACTGCCCTGGTCAGGACCTCATAAGGCCCAATTCTCAAATCTCCCCAGCCGGCACCCACAGTCTCCCTGTGTTTACCACACTTCGTCCTTATTCCCCTCCCTCTGATCTCAATCAACCATGTATCCCTCTGTGCTGCTCAAGCCTTGTTTGGCAGGGAAGGGAGCTGTTAACCTGGCTCTCTCCCAGGAGTCCTGCAGCAGGCCTGGCAGGCCTGGGCCTGGGGCTGCAGTTGCCCTGTTCCACGTGCTGGTCCCAGGGACCTTTCTGTCCTGAAGCAATCCCCTTACCATCTGTTTTTTTTGTTTTTTTTTTAGTGTCCTGTATACATTTCGGTCTCCTATCTTCATAAATGCTGGGGTGCTGTTGGCTGTTCGCTTTGTTCCTCAGTAGATCGTCTAGGTGTTTCACCCGTGTGCAGGGGGAAGTAGACTCTGCTCCGACCTATCTCACCACATTTTTCCTCCTCTCCACTATCCTCTTTTTATTGAATTCTTATTTCTTTGTGTAATTCCAGTTGGCTGTTTATTTCTTTCCTTATATTCCAAATCATTGATTTGATTCTGTGTCATGCATTCTACTATGTTTTCCTGTACATTGGTTTTTTCTTACTTATTTACATTAGTATATCTTTAATTTCTGACTGTACTTTTTTTCATGTTGTGAGATCGTCACTACATTCCTTGAACATCCTTATAACCAGTGTTTTGAATTCTGCATCTGACAGATTGCTTATCTCCATTTTGTTGAGTACTTTTTACAGAGATTTGATTTGCACTTTCATTTCTTTTTTTTATTTTAAATTTATTTATTTATTTATTTTTATTAAGTTACAATTGTCTGCATTTTCTCTCCATCCATGGATGCACTTTCATTTCTTTGTCTCCTAATTTTGGCAGCCTCTCTGTGGTTGTTTCTATGTAGTTTGTAGACCTGCTTTGACTCTCTGTACTGGTAGTGTGGCCTAATGTAGTAGGCACTCTTTACGGGCCAGGTGCACATTCTCCCTTATCACCCAAGCTGGGTACTTGAGGTTCATCTATTGAGTGGACTGAGTACATGCTCCTCTTGAAGTTGAGCCTTGGTTGTTTTGGGCAGGTCAATGGGAGGTGTTTACATACACCAGTATGCTGCAAGGACTGGTTATGACCAGTGACCAACTACTTTTGCTCTCTGTAGGGGATCACGTGTGCAGGGGCAAGGCATTCTTGCTCCTAGATAGTGTGAAGCTCTCCACCAGGTGCACAGTCCCTAGGGTTGCCTGGGTAGTGCAGGCCAAGGACAGGCCCCACCTGTGTTCTGCCTGGGGACACCCTGGATTAGCTATAAAACATTCTGCAGATACCTGCTACTATGCTGGTCTTGGAGTGTCCCAGGAGAATGCAAACTGTGAATCTACACTGGCAGCTGCTTGTACCAGACCTCTGGGCACTTAGCAAGTGATAGGGTTTTAGGAAGTTGTGAAGCATGAGCCAACACCAGCCTTATATGGAAAAACCACTGTTAACACCTTGGGTGAACCTATACATTGGATGGTGTGTTGCCTTAGGGAAACTCCAGGGCAGGTCAAACAGCTTTATCATGGTTGATGGAGTCTCTGACATGGCAGTCACATGCTGTTTCAATGGGCGTGTGTAAGGAGGGATGGGAAGAGGGACAATAGACTTTGTTAGACTTTCTGTGTGGGGATAAGCTGTCCCCCAGCACTTGACTTGATACCAGGCACTTCATTTCTTCCTTTTAGTCACTGATGCCATTCAAGCTGCTACCCTGGTGCAGTCGTTCAGATGGATTGAGTGTGAGTGAGTCTGTGTGTGGTTTCTTAAGGAAAAACTGCCTGGGACTCTAGAGTTTCTTCTACTGACTTCATCCCCATTCAACTTTGCAGCCAGAAGATGTGGGGACTTTTCCTCACCTCACCTGAACCCTGAGCTGCAGGACGAGATGTTAAAGTGTGAATCCTTGTCCCAAAATATTCTTCGCAAAAATTTTCCACCAAAGTGAATATGGGACTTGTCTATCCCATGCCTTCACCCCTCTTTCCAGTCAGGATGGATGTGGATGCCCATCTGCAGACTGACACCTCCTAGTATTATTATGTGAGAGACTCAGAGAAACAAAAGCAGTGCGATCCCAGACACAAACGTTTCTCTGGAAAGACAAAAGGGTTGAAGTGCAAAGTGTGCTCAGGATACCAGGGGGCACTCAATACAGGAGGGTGAACAGTGAAAAAAGCTTGTCACTGTATGAAAGGGACTCCAATTAGACAGGGCCAATTTTCAGTGTGCCCTGTTCCTGCATTAGCACCTGATTCTGCTCCTGTGGAGACACCTGCCTCCCACAGGTCTGCTCTCGGGACTCCTGGCTGTGAGCTCTGAGAATGGGGACCTGTGGGCTCTAGACAGTGTGATTCCCCCGCACATCGAGTCAGTGTTGACTACACTGACTAGAAAACTGTCCTCTGGTTCTGACCCTGAAGACAAGCCAGGACCCTTCTCACCACTGAGTTTTCAGGTTCCAGGATTCCAGAGAACAGGAAAAAAACAAAGAGTGGACACTTGCCATTCTGTATGTCAATTATGTTTGCTTTTCTTCCATTGTCAAGTCAGGAGAATGCTAAGTTAGGGTCAGTGCTGGGACCCTGCCCATGTGGTAAAACCAGGGGACAATGGAGACCTGTGGATCATGGCCATGAGAATCATCACTGTGCATGTGTGATTTACTGAGTACTAGAAGTGCAGTGGCATCAGGGCCACATGCATTGCTACTCCAGTGGAACCTGCAGGCAGAGGAACCTGAGGACATCAGAGGCCTCAGAGCTCCTGAAGGCTTCAGGATTCAAGGGTGTTGGATGAGTTCAGAGCATCTTGCAACTCCAGGGATAGGACCCCCTAGTTGCTTAACAGAGCCCTGGGCTGGGAGGTCCCTGCAGAGTCACTGGAGTTTAGTAAGGTCAATTCTCTGTGTCCTGAGGCCTCTAAGAACGAAATGACCCTGGGAGAGAAGCCTGAAATCAGGCCACAGTGTATAATTGTGGACTAGAGATGCTGGGAAGGCCACATCCTGTCAGTGCAGGGAGGACCCTCCCCTGTAGGACACATGCTGAGCATCAGGGGGTGCATGGGACATACAAGCTCAAGGATGCTTCCCAGAGGTAGGTGCAGCAGGAGCTGGGGAGTAACTCCCTTGAGGGCCTGTGTCTTCCTCTTTTCATGAAAACATCACAAAGAAGATTGGACATGAGGTGACTGTAAATATCCTATTGTATCAGACCATTTACCAAACTCAATAACACATGAGAACCACAGTCAGTGAGCGTATTTCTGTGGCTTCTTTATATCTGAATTCTGAAGAACTAGATGCAAGGATGGTTTTGTTAACTCACTGGGTGCAGCATTTTGGAACCACTCTGATGCAGGAATGACACCTTCAGGCATTAAAGCCCAAAAGTGGTCTGTGTGTCACTCAAAGGTGGTTTCACAATAAGGAGCATGTCCTATGGGGGCTTGTTCCTCGGTGGGAGGAACTATGTCTGAACAGAGCTCAGGGACCTGGTAGGTGACACATGTCCTACAACACAGATTAGGACTTTCATCCTTAGTCTCCCACTGAGCATGACCCCTGTGTCCTCTGTCTTCTCTCACATTACTAATGGCTTCCACTAGGAAATACTCTGCCTCGTGAATATGCAAATAGGAACAGGTGGTCTAGGTTAAATGTGGGACTGTCTGAGCCTTGAGAGCCTCACCCAGCTCTTGGCTTCATGCTCATAGCACCAAGAGTAGGTGACACCACACAGAGGCAGAGGGACACACAATAGTTTTGTGTGGATGTCCAGGCTGATGACAAACACGCACCACAAGGGGGCGTGTAACGTTAATAATCCACAGAGTTGAAATCTCTGGGAGGATCAGGTAAGGCCCTTCCACAAGTCAGATTATAATACTACTTCCTGGTTAGCATCCCCCAGTGTGTCACTGAGGTAGGGACCACCTGCAAAGAACACTAGGCCAAGGTTCTCAGTGAGAGTCTCTAATACATCTAAAGATGTTCAGAATTTTCACAGTAAAATTGAAACCTATGAGTGCAGCCCTGGAATTCAGCCATGTCTCTTGCCTGTTGTACCCTGGAATTTGTATTCAATCTCTTTTTTTCTTTTGCAATTCCACTTGCCATTCCACATTATATTATATCAGCGTCTAGCCTACAGCAGAGTGGTCAGACACTTGCACAGTTTGTGATGTGATGGGCCAGTATCTCCAGTACCCACCTCACACCACACACAGTTATTACACTATTATTGACTTTATTACAAGTGCTGTGATTTACCTAACTGTGTTTAACATGTAACCAAGGTGTCCTTCTTTATCGCTTCTCCCTTTTCATCCAGGCTCCCAAATCTGGGTCTATGAGTGTTTCTATTCTGCTTTATTTTATTTTCTTCATTAGATTCCACATATAAGTGAGATCACATGGCATTGCTGTGACTCCATCTGGGTGTTTTGTTTATTTTTTCTGCATAATACTCTCTGTCTGCCCAAGTCCCAAAAAGTAAGATTTAGTTCTCTGATGGCTGAACATATCATGTTTTATGGCTGTGTAAAAATGATGGGTTCATTTCCAAATCACTTCTTTCTGATATTCCTGACAAGAGGACCATGTGAGGCAATTTCTGAGAAAAGTGACATAAGACAACTTGCACTTGCTATATGAGGAGGACAAATCACAACACAAAGAACAAGCACCCTGGAATTATTGGCTCTAGGCTTGTTTCATCCCACCATCCACGTACCTGGGAGGATGCCTTTCCTCTTCTGCACACTGATCTCCAGAGCATGTGACTAAATGCAGAGATGACACCTGTCTCGTGTGGAAAAGGGGACAGCATTCCCAAGGGCCATGTACAGCTATGAAAATGGGTGAAAGTGGAGGAGACCAAGCTTCTGAAGTTTACTTCTGATGAGCCAGGGATGGATCTGTTTCTTACATTAATTGTTGGAACTACATCACAGGTCCACAGAGCTACAGATGCTGATGGTGAGAATAACACAGAACCATAGTGCCTGACCAGATTTACATGAAGTTAGACCCACCGATCCCAGGCTGGAGATGCAACTTAAAAATTTTTTTACTTTGCAATCAATGGACAAAGAAAATGATGCTTTCCATATCAATGATGATTTAATTTATTTTCTGTTATGTTGTATTTGTGGTTGGTAGGAAGGTTTCTCATAATGAAATTGTTATAATTTTAAAATACTTACTCCCTAATTTACACTTACATCTTTACCCAAGCAGATCTAGTCATGACTGAAATTCTTCTGTGTGCCCAATGTTGGAACCTGGTTTTACCACAGAGTCTAGGAAATAAAAACAAAAATGAGCAGTGAAGTTGCTGAACAGTCAGCACCAAACTCCACTAAAGAAACATGTCCCTGGAGCACTGTGTGCTTCTCTGTAGATTTCAGGCTTCTGTCTTCAATGCTCCACACAGACTTTCTACAAAACTGGGTCCACATGCTCTAGTTTCTCAGTCTGTACTTAGTTTGTACTCTGATTGTTTCATAAAAGAAATAGGGTCCAATGGAACTTTCTGTCACCTGAACAGGACCATCGTGCAGTTTTAATGCTCCCGGTGGTCGTGAACTTTGGGTTCTCTGGGTGTGTTCAATACTGGTGACTTTCAAAGGCATCTTTCATTTTAAATACTGATCTGTTATGAACATTACTCTCCTAGGTCATGTGCCCATCTCCTGGAGCAGTTGGGTCAGTGGGGATGGCAGAGGCTCAAAGTGCAAAGTAAATCTTAACAGACATGCACCCTTAGATATGTCACACACTAGGGCGTTGTCCTTTATGCCACTGTTCAAACCAGGAGCTCAATATATAGGAGAAGGACATGCAAATGGGGTCCCTCTGCACATGAAAAGCAGCACAGCCCTGACCCTGAAGGTCTGGGACAGCAGCCCAACCCAGGATTCCCAGGTGTCCCCAGTGCCTGCTCAGGACAGAACACAGACCTCTCACCATGGGGTCTGGGCTCAGCTGGGTTTTCCTTGTTGCAATTTTAAGAGGTAACTTATGGAGAATGAGACACTGGGTATGTGAGTGGATATGACTGAGAGAAACAATGTAGGGTGACAGTTTCCTGACCTGGTGTCTTTGTGTTTGCAGGTGTCCAGGGTGAGGTGCAGCTGGTGGAGTCTGGGGGAGGTTTGGTGAAGCCTGGGGGTTCTCTGAGACTCTCCTGTGTGGCTTCTGGATTCACCTTCGATGACTATGCAATGCACTGGGTTCGCCAGGCTCCAGGGAAGGGACTGGAGTGGGTCTCACTCATTAGCTGGGATGGTGGTAGCACATACTACGCCAGCTCCGTGAAGGGCCGATTCACCATCTCCAGAGACAATGGCAAGAACACGCTCTATCTGCAAATGAACAACCTGAGAGTCGAGGACACGGCCATGTATTACTGTGCGAAAGACACAGTGAGGGGAAGTCAGTGTGAGCCCAGACATAAACCTCCCTGAAGAAGACAAGAGGGCTGTGCTGTAGGGGATGCCCAGGACACCAGGGGGCGCTCAGGGCACACTGAGCAAAGGGAGCAGCTGGGGAGCAGCTGCAGATGCAGTTTAAGGACTGGTTCCTGGCAGATGTGGGGTTAAATCTCCACACAGTAGTTTCCTTCTGGGAGCCTCCCTCCCTTCATGGTTCTGTGCTCCCTTTATAGTTCGGGGCTGTAGTGAGAAGGCAGGATTAGAAGTGGCTGTAATGCATGAACCCCTTCAGTAGTGAGTCTTCAGCATGGAGGCAGGTCCACGTTTCAATGCAGATGAAATCCACAAATGCATATTTCTTCCAGTCAGCATGTCACAGGGACAAGGCTGCTGTGCTCTTGAAGGTTGGGCATGAATGCCGCTCAGGTGCAGCATTGACCAAGTGGGACTGCCGGTTTAGGCAGGTTTTATGAATTTAAATAAGCATGCCATTTTTGAAACTTCCCAGAGACTGTATATACTAATGACAGTGACATTTGATTATAGTGATCCCTCACTGAACAATTATTAATGTGCTGTGTGTACCTGAGTTACTTGGTGTGACAGTTGTTAAGCGATTGGTGGAGCAGGCTGAAGAGGCTGAGCCCAGAAGGTGTCCAGGGCAGGTAAAAGGCTGTACATGAGTTTGTTCCTTCTTCCCATTCCCTTTCTCCACAAAAATGGACTTATTGTGCACAGACATACAATGGGCAGGGTTTCTGTCTTGAAAGTACAAGACAGCTGACCTTGCAGTGCCCACTGCCCTCAGCCAGGGAGGCTGACAATGGGGATGAACCTCACTCTGTGTGTCGACACTTGGACAAGGTCACACAAGGAATTTATTCTGAGCTGAGTAGCAGGAAACACTGTGCATGTGGAATATCGCTGTGAATTGCGTTGTGTTAAACGGCCAGATGGTAGAATTTAGTAATGACAATAATAACTCTGCAGCACGCAGACTAACCAGCCTCTCATAAAACTCTCCCTGTCACAATGAGTGTGCTTTTCCCTCTAGTCAAGTGGGGACCTTCACTCAGGGCCTTGACTTCTCTGTCACTAAGGGGAGAATCACATGCAAATGGGCATCACCATGTGCAGATAAACATACACTTGCAGCTGTCCTTTCACCTCAGGGAGATCAGTTCCAATACCCGGCTTTTTGCAGTTTACACTCACTGCAGCAGAGGAAGCACCATGATGTTTGAGCTGAGCTGGACACTTGCTCTGATGCTTTTACATGATAACATTACAGAGAGATGGGGGGATTCTATGTGTGTTTTGTGTGTCCACTGCTAATGAAAAGCTCTTCTCCACAGATGTCCTATATGAGCTGCAGGTGGTAGAGTCTAGTGGGGGCCTGAGGCAGCCTGGAGGGTCTCTGAGACTCTCCTGCAAAAGTTCTGGATTCACATTCAGTGACTACTATATAAATTGGATCTGCCAGACTCCAGGAAAGGGACTGGAGTGGGTAGGATTTATCAGAAACAAAGCTAACAGTCACCCAACAGAGTATGCTGCATCTGTGAAAGGCAGGTTCACCATCTCAAGAGATGATTTGAAAAGCACTGCCTATCTGCCAATGAACAGCCTGAGAGCTGAGGACTCTGCCCTGTATTACTGTTTGAATGACACAGAGAGGACGAATCAGTGTGAGCCCAGACAAAAACCTCCGTGCAGGTAGGGCGCCAACAAGACAGGGTGCTCAGGACCCACAGGTTATGAAGGCACAGGGCACATGGTGGTTATTTAAGGATTGGCTTCCTCTCTGGCAGGGAGGATCCCCTTCACCTGACATTCCACATGAAGGTACCTTAGAAAGCCTTCACTACAATGACTCTAAAGTGGTTGGTTCACCTTTAGCTACATGCATTGGGCAGATGCATATTATCTCTGCCTTGGGGCTCTTCCCCTAAAAGCTCTTCTGTGACTGCTGATTTTGTGTTAGTTTGACTAATCACAAGGTTCTTAAACATTTGGCTGAAAGTTACTCATGGGTTTGTCCCACTGTATTTACAGGTGAACTTATCTTTGAGAAGGTGGCTCAGAAAAGCAGACTGTTTTCCCCAGTGCAGATGGGAACCCTTCACTCCACCAAGGTCCTGACTGAAACAAACTGAAGGGGGAGTGTTAACTGCTTCCCACCTGTGTGTTGGATTCTAGAGCTGGGACAGAGGTCTTCTTCTCCCCGGGTACCCTGGTCCTCAGCCCGTGTCCTCACTGATTGATCTTGCAAGTGCTTTTCCTCCAACATGATCTTGCACAATTACCAACTGCAAATTGCCTTCATGTGGAAAAGCTCATGATGAACATTTACTGAAATGATAGAGATTTATATGATTCAGTAGAGTATTGTGAACATTTGCTTAGAAGGAATACTTCCTTGTTGAAGGTTCCAATGTGATTATATATTATAAAAGCAAGATCAAACCTAACCAAGGAGGTAAAAGACCTGTACTCGGAAAACTACACTACATTGAAGAAGGAAATTAAGGAAGACACAAAAAAATGGAAGCATGTACCATGCTCATGGATTGGAAGAATTAACATCATCAAAATGGCCATACTACCCAAAGCAATTTATAGATTCAATGCAATCCCTATTAGAGTACCCATGACATATTTCACAGACATAGAACGAACATTTCAGAAATTTATATGGAACCATAAACGACCCCGAATAGCTGCAGCAATTTTGAGGAAGAAGAACAAAGCAGGAGGGATCACAATACCTGATATCAAATTGTATTACAAGGCCACTGTAATCAAAACAGCCTGATATTGGCATTAAAACAGGCACATAGACCAATGGAACAGAACAGAAAGCCCAGAAATAAACTCAAGTCTTTACGGTCAATTAATATTTGACAAAGGAGGCAGAAGCATAAAATGGAGCAAAAACAGCCTCTTCAACAGATGGTGTTGGGAGATCTGGACAGCTACGTGCAAAAAAATGAAACTTGATTACCAAGTTACGCCATACACGAAAATAAACTCAAGATGGATAAAAGACTTAAATATAAGTTGTAACACCATAAAAGTCCTCGAGGAAAACATTGGCAGGAAAATCTCAGACATTCCACGCAGCAACATCCTCACAGACATATCCCCTAAAGCAAGGGACATAAAGGAAAGAATAAACAAATGGGACCTCATCAAAATAAAAAGCTTCTGCAAGGCTAAAGAAAATAGCACCAAATCACAAAGAGAATCAACAGTATGGGAAAACATATTTGCCAATGATACCTCAGACAAGGGCCTGACCTCCAAAATATATAAAGAACTCACACGACTGCACTCCAGGAGGACAAACAACCCAATAAAAAAATGGGCAAAGGACTTGAACAGACACTTCTCCAAGGAAGACATACAGAGGGCCCAGAGACATATGAAAAGATGCCCAGCATCACCAGCGATCAGAGAGATGCAAATTAAAACCACAAAGGTACCATCTCACACCAGTTAGAGTGGCCAGCATAAACAAATGCACAAACAAATGTTGGAGAGGATGCCGAGAAAAGGGAACCCTAGTGAACTGTTGGTGGGAATGCAGACTGGTGAGGCCACTGTAGAAAACAGTATGGAATTTCCTCAGAAAACTAAAAATGGAACTGCCCTTTGACCCAGCAATTCCGCTGCTGGAATTATACCCTAAGAACCCTGAAACACCAATCCAAAAGAGCCTGTGCACCCCAATGTTCATAGCAGCACAATTTACAATAGCCAAGTACTGGAATCAACCTAAGTGCCCATCAGCAAATGAGTGGATCCAAAAACTATGGTATATTTACACAATGGAATTCTACGCAGCAGAGAGAAAGAAGGAGCTTATACCCTTTGCAACAGCATGGATGAAACTGGAGAGCATTATGCTAAGTGAAATAAGCCAGGCGGTAAGGGACAAATGTCATATGATCTCACCTTTAACTGGAACATAATCAACAAAAGAAAAAAGCAAACAAAATACCACCAGAGACATTGAGGGGGGGAACTGTCTAGCAGTGGCCAGGGGGGAGTGAGGTGGGGACAGTGGGAAGAGGGGATTGAAGGAACTATTATAAAGGACACATGGACAAAATCGGGGGGGATGGTGGGGGTGGGGGAGGGAGGTGGCTTCAGCCGGGGTGGGGGGAGGAAAGGGGAGAAAAGGCATACAACTGTAATTGAATAACAATAAAAAATAAATTAAAAAAAAACAAGATCAATATAGATGATAAATATGCGGTGATGTAAATGACTTGGTGACACATATAAATGGCACATACTTGACAATCCAGCACTGATCCATGGTCCTAAGAAATGGGAAATTTCTAAGTCTTCTCCTCCATAGGAAGCACCTGTGCCGTTCCCCAGACAGCAAAATCGGAAACAGATGTTCTTGTCTGTCCCTGGGGCTAAGTGAGAGCCCAGTGCCTACTGGCTGATAGATTTGGAAAATTCACAGCCCACATGGGGAACATCACAACAGTTCCTCAATGAACAGCCCTAGAGATTGTGTCCTTTAAAAGGGAGTGTGAGCAATGACCAGTCATATCTGAATTCAGTCCCTGATGCCTTGACCAGTGTGGGCAACACCCTGAGGGTTAAACAGGAATCCCAGGTGCAGGAGGAGATGGTGATTCCTGCAGGGACTGACCGGTGCAGCTTGGGCCCTGAGCAGTGAGTCTGTCTCCACATGGGATGTGGAGTCTCAGGTCCACTGGGTGTATGGTCAGAAGGGATGATAACCTTATGAATGGAGCACCAATAGTAGACAAAACTTGGGTGACACACACAGAGATGACCTCACCTAGGAAGACACACTGTAGCCTAGAATCTGCTGGGGGCTCTGCCTAAGTTATAGGTACGGCAGAGAAAGGAGACCTGGAGTGCATTGCCATGAGAATCATCACAGTGTGTATTTCTCATTCATTGAGCAGTAGAAGTGCAGTGGGATTTAGGCCACATGCAGGGTTGCTCCTATGGGACTTTCCACCAGAGGAACCTGAGGAAATTAGAGGCTCCCAAAGCCCCCAACAGCCTCAGGGCTGAGGAATATTGGCTGTGTCAGTGCATCTGGCAGGTCCAGGGAAGGGGCTTCCTGGTGGCTTCACAGAGCCCTGGCTATGAGATCCCCTACAGAGTCACTGGGGTTTAGGAAGGTCAGTTCTCTGAGTCCAGAGAATTAAAACACACAGCATCCCTGAGGGAGTTTCTGGATGTCAGGGCACAACATTGAATTCTGGACTAGAGATGCTGAGAAGTTCATGCTCTGTGATCCCTGACAGGAATCTCCCCAACATGATGCAGAGCTGGCATCAAGGGGTGGGCAAGTCTCAGGTGCTCAAAGCAGCTGCCTCAGGAGCAGGTGCAGGGCAAGCTGGGAAGGGATTTCCTGTTTCCTGTGAGGACCTGTGTCTTTTTCTTTTCATGAAAACCTCTAAAAGAAGAGTTGAACATGTGGATACTGTAAACATCCTATCAGAGTATTCACCAAACTCCATGATAAATGAGAACCACAGTCAGTGGTATTTGGAGGGCTTCTTTATGACTGTACCGTGAGGAAATGTGAACAGGGATGGTTTTATTAACTCAGTAGGTAGAGAATTTTGGAGACATACTGATCCAGGAATAAGATATTCAGGCATTAAATCCCAGAATTGGGAGCTCTCCATGTCTCTCAAAGTTGGGTTCACAATGAGAAGCATGTCCTGTGGGAGCTTGTTCCTCAGTGGGAGGAGCTATATCATCACAGAGCTCAGAGATCTGCCAGGGGATCTCTGTATCCTACAACAGTGTAGGACTTGGACTCTCAGACTCCCTCATAGCTTGTCCCTGTGCCTTCCATCTTCTCTCAGATGGGGTCAAGTCTCCAGCTATGAAAAACTCTTCCCTATACATATGCAAGTGAGAAGAGGTAGACTAGGTTAAATGTGCATCTTTCTGTGCCTTGAACATCACTCATAAACACTGCCCCCTACAGAAGTCCTGACCGCACAGCCCCTCACCATGGATTGGAGCTGCAGAGCCCTGTTCCTGGTGGCAGTGACTGCAGATAAGGAACTCTCCAGTCCATGGGTTCTGGGGGACCAGGGACGTTCCAGGAGCATTTCTGCACCTCCTGTCTCCTCTCCACAGTTGTTCACTCCCAGGTGCAGCTGGTGCTGTCAGGGGCTGAGTTGAGGAGACCTGAGGCCTCAGTGAATATCTTCTGGAATGATTCTGCATACATCTTCATCAGACACCGGATGCACTGAGTGCAAAAGACCCCATGACCAGGGCTTGAGTGGATGGGAGAATCACCCTGATGATAGTAAAAGAAAGTCCACACAGAAGTTCCAGGGCAGAGACACCATGAATCCAGACATGTCATTAAGCACAGACTACATGGGGCTGAGCAGTCTCAAAGCCAAGGACTTGTTCAAGTATTAATGTGTGAGAGACAAAGGATCAAGACCCTCATGCGAGTGTGTCACAGATCACGAGGGGTGGAGTGGTTTGGCTGGACGGAGGACATGACAGAGTGATGGGCCTCTTGACTTCCTCATACACAGTCAGGATCTGAGACGAGGACTGGTGCTGCCACAAGCACATCAGAAATTCAGGGAAGATTTGAAAACCTAGATGAAATGGATACATTTCTAGAAAAATATAACCTTCCAAAACTCAATGAAGAAGAAGCAGAAAGCCTGAACAGACCAGTAACACATGATGAAATTGAAACAGTAATCAAAAAGCTTCCGACACACAAAAGCCCTGGACCAGATGGTTTCACAGGAGAATTCTACAGAGCATTTAAGGAGGAGTTAACCTCCATCCTCCACAGATTATTTCAAAAAATTCAAGAAGATGCAAGACTCCCAAACTCGTGTTATGAAGCCAACATCATCCTGATACCAAAACCAGATAAAGACATAACAAAGAAAGAAAATTTCAGGCCAATATCACTGATGAACATTGATGCTAAAATTCTCAACAAAATACTGGCAAACTGCATCCAGCAATACATTAAAAAGATCATACACCATTATCAAGTGGGATTCATCCCAGGGAGGAAAGGATGGCATAATATTTTTAAATCAATAAACATAACACAACACATAAATAAAAGCAAAGACAAAAACTACATGATCATATCAATAGATGTGGAAAAAGCATTTGATAAGGTACTGCACCCATTTATGATAAAAACCCTCAACAAAGTGGGAATAGAGGGAGCATTCCTCAACATAATAAAGGGCACATGTGAGAGACCTACAGCCAACATCATACTCAATGGACAAAAACTTAGAGCTTTCCCACTAAGATCAGGAACAAGACAAGGATGCCCTCTCTCACCACTCCTATTCAACATAGTATTGGAAGTCCTAGCCATAGCAATCAGACAAGAAAAAGAAATAAAAGGCTTCCAAATTGGAAAGGAGGAAATGAAACTGTCACTGTTTGCAGATGACATGATAGTGTACATGGAAAATCCTATAGACTCCACCAAAAAACTATTCAACCTAATGAATGAATTTGGTAAAACAGCTGGATACAAAGTCAATACTCAGAAATCAAAGGCATTCTTGTATACCAACAATGAAACAGCAGAAACAGAAATCAAGGAAAAAATCCCATTTGATATAGCAACAAGAAAAATAAAGTACCTAGGAATAAACCTAACCAAGGAGGTAAAAGACCTGTACTCAGAAAACTACACAACAGTGAAGAAAGAAATTAAGGAAGACACAAACAAATGGAAGCATGTACCATGCTCATGGATTGGAAGAATTAACATCATCAAAATGGCCATACTACCCAAAGTGATTTATAGATTCAATGCAATCCGTGTTAAAGTACCTATGACATATTTCACAAATATAGAACAAACATTTCAGAAATTTATATGGAACCATAAATGACCCTGAATAGCTGCAGCAATTTTGAGAAAGAAGAACAAAGCAGGAGGGATCACAATACCTGATATCAAACTCTATTACAAGGCCACTGTAATCAAAACAGCCTGATATTGGCATTAAAACAGGCATATAGACCAATGGAACAGAACAGAGAGCCAAGAAAGAAACCCAAGTCTTTACAGTCAATTAATATTTGACAAAGAAGGCAGGAGCATAAAATGGAGCAAAAATAGCCTCTTCAACAAATGGTAATGGGAGATCTGAACAGCCACGTGCAAAAAAAATGAATCTCGATCACCAGCTAACACCATACACAAAAATAAATTCAAAGTAGGTAAAAGACTTAAATATAAGTCGTAAAACCATAAACGTTCTAGAGGAAAACATTGGCAGGAAAATCTCAGACATTCCACGCAACAACATCCTCACAGACATGTCCCCTAAAGCAAGGGACATAAAGGAAAGAATAAACAAATGGGACCTCATCAAAATAAAAAGCTTCTACATGGCTAAAGAAAACAGCACCAAATTACAAAGAGAACCAAGAGTATGGGAAAACATATTTGCTAATGATACCTCAGACAAGGGCCTGATCTCCAAAATATATAAAGAACTCACACGACTCCACTCCAGGAAGACAAACAACCCAATTGAAAAGTGGGCAAAGGACTTGAACAGACACTTCTCCAAGGAAGACATACAGAGGGTCCAGAGACATATGAAAAGATGCTCAACATCACTAGCCATCAGAGAGATGCAAATTAAAACCACAATGAGGTACCCTCTCACACTGGTCAACAAAAACAAATCAACTAACAAATGTTGGAGAGGAGGGAACCCTAGTACATTGTTGGAGAGGAGGGAACCCTAGGACTGGTAAGACCACTGTGGAAAACAGTATGGAATTACCTCAGAAAACTGAAAATGGAACTGCTCTTTGACCCAGCAATTTTGCTGCTGGAATTATATCCTAAGATCCCTGAAACAGCAATCCAAAAGAACCTATGCACCCCAATGTTCACAGCAGCAGAATTTACAATAGCCAAGTACTGGAAGCAACCTAAGTGCCCATCTGCAAACGAGTGGATCCAAAAACTGTGGTATATTTACACAATGGAATTCTATGCAGCAGAGAGAAAGAAGGAGCTTATACCCTTTGCAACAGCCTGGATGGAACTGGAGAGCATTATGCTAAGTGAAATAAGCCACGCAGTGAGGGACAAATACCATATGATCTCACCTTTAAGTGGAACATAATCAACAAAAGAAGAAAGCAAACAAAATATAATCAGAGACATTGAAATTAAGAACAATGTAACAATAGCCAGGGGGGTGTGGGGAGGGGATAGTGGGGAGAGGGGTTTACAGGAGCTATATAAAGGACCCATGGACAAAATCAAGGAGGAGGGTAGAGGTCGGGGAAGGAAGTGGGATTAACTGGGGTGGGGTGGAGGGATGGGGAGAAAGTGCAGACAACTGTAATTGAATAACAATACAAATTAAAAAAAAAAAAGAAATTCAGGGAAGGTTTCAGAAGACCAGATAAACTGCGGGGAAGAGGCAGAGAAGATGCTGCAGAAAGGGCTCCTGTTGTTTGTTGTGATTGCGCAGGAGACACATTTGGAGCTTCCTTGTCCTCTGAATGTAGTATTTCACCAAAGCTTCATCTGGGAATCCTTGCTCAGGGTTACTTTTGGGGATTTTGATGAGGTGATGTCTACCAGTTCTAGTACATTCAGAAAATTGGAATTGTGCGGTGGGAAAAGTAAGAAATGCAAGTAAAGGGGTGATTTCTGCATTCTTGTCTCTGGCCCAGCATCGCAAAAATGACATTCTGGAAGCAAAATCTAGGTTCCAGCCCAGTCTGTGACATCACAGCCTTCTTTCAGCCCTCCCTCAGGCTGAGATCCTGTGGATTCTCCTCACCTGAGATCAAAGCCCTGTGAGTGCCCCTGTCTCTGGGCCAGTACTGATGTCATCTCACAGCAGGGAGCAGCGTGGGGACACCCTTGACAATAGAAGACCCACATTCAGCCTGTGTTCTATTCCTATGTCAACAGAATTATCACATGCCCTGCACTGCAATGTACACATATTTTTCTTGTATATAATGGAAGTCAGAGTAAAAGTGTCAGTTCAAACCAGGTTCACACTCAACGTCCATGTAATTGACCCCCATGCATGGAGTTCCTTTTGCCATTTTGCACATCTATACTATGAGTACATCAGGTTCAAATTCAGAGGACACCCACACTGTGTGGCCATGGTGACAAACTCTCATGGGACACTGCAGACATAATTATAGACTGCAAGAGAGAGATGTTTCTTCTGAAATTAATGTTCAAAGAATCAGGGGGTTCATTCTATCCTGTCCCCTGCTCCCTGATAAAGCTACATTAGCCATCCATGGAAACACACAACTAATAGAGAGCATCTGGCTGAACCTGCAATGACAAACAGTGTAATATAATGTCAGATCCACAAGCTCCAGTAATGGGAGGTTATTTGAATGATTTATTCCTCCTATAATCAATGATAAAGAAAATAAGGCTTTCATATAAACTATGATTTTATTTATATCTCTTATTTTCTATTAGTGGTTTCCACCCAGGTTTTCCTTAATCTAATTTCTAAAATTTCAACACACTTACTTCTCAATTTCTACAAAAATCTTCGCCTAAGCACATCTAGTCATGACTGAGTATCTTCTGTATCCCACATGTTTCAACCTCGTTTTACCACAAACTATGGGGAATGAAAAATGAGGCAGCAGAGGTGCTGCATGTCCAGCACTAAACTCCAATAAAGAAACAGGTCCCAGGATCTCTATCTGCTTCTCTGGAGAGTTCACTCTTTTTTCTCCCAAAGAACAACACAGACCCTCCTGCTCCTCCAACACGGTATCCATGAGCTCTAGAGTCACTCTGTTCTTAGTTCTTACTCAGACTGCTTTGGAGAAGAAATAGGACAGACGGAACTTCCCGTGACGTGAATAGGAACCTCCTGCACTTTTAATGCTCCCTGTTGTCATGAGTATTGAATTTCCTTGGTGTGTTCATTACTTGAGATTTTCAAAGATATATATCATTTTAAATATCTCTGATTTATGAAAATTTACACTTCTAGGCCATGTATACATCTCATGGAGCAGTTGGCTCAGGGCGAAGACACAGGCTTAAATGTGGGGAATAACTGTTAACAGACATACACCCTTAGACATGCCACACTCTGGGCCCATGTCCTTAATGTCACCATCCAGCCCCAGAGCTCCCTATATAGAAGAAGGACATGCAAATAGTGCTCCTCTGCTGATGAAAAGTAGCCCAGCCCCAAGTCTGCAGCTCTGGGACACCAGCCCAAACCAGGATTTCCACGTGCTCTCAGTCCCATCTCAGGACAGAACACAGAACTCTCACCATGGAGTTTGGGCTCAGCTGCGTTTTCCTTGTTGCTGTTTTAACAGGTAATCTATAGAGATTGAAGACACTGAGTATGTGAGTAGATACATCTGAGAGATACAGTGGATGGGCAAGTTTCCTGACCTGGTATCTTGTGTTTGCAGGTGTCCAGTGTGAGGTGCAGCTGGTGGAGTCTGGTGGAGGCTTGGTGAAGCCTGAGGGGTCTCTGAGACTCTCCTGCACAGCCTCTGGATTCACCTTCAGTAGCTACTGGATGCACTGGGTCCGCCAGGCTCCAGAGAAGGGGCTGGAGTGGGTCTCAGCAATTAGTACTGGTGGTAGTAGCACATACTACGCCAACTCTGTGAAGGGCCGATTCACCATCTCCAGAGACAATGCCAAGAACGAGCTCTACCTGCAAATGAACAGCCTGAAGTCCGAGGACACGGCCGTGTATTACTGTGCAAGCGACACAGTGAGAGGAAGTCAGTGGGAGCCCAGACACAAACTTCCCACAGGGAGACAAGAAGGCTGAGCTGCAGGGGATGCTCAGGACACCAGGGGGCACTAAAGGCACACTCATTATTTGGTTCAGTTTGAGATCAGAGGCAGATGTGGATTAACTGTTGGTTTCCTGTCAGGTGTGGTTTAACTCTCCAAACAGCAGTTTCCCTCTGGGAGTGTCCCTTCCTTCATGATTCTGTGCTGACCTCTTAACTATGTGAATTGCAGAGGCTTGCTGTAAAAGGAGGAAAACGTTTTCACATGCACAGAAGGCAGAACGTCACAATAATTGCTGGCATTTATCCTAATGAATCATAGTTGAATCATCAAATCTTCATGATCCATATCAGTTAAATCCACCCAGACGTTCTGCTGGACCCAACAGTGTAGCCCAGCCCCACTCAGCTCAGAGTCCAAGCCGGCCAGCAGCAGGGCACATACGGGCTGAACAGTGGGCACCAGAGGCATATGAAGCCAATGCCAGAAGACAAGGGCCCCCATTGGTGATGGTCATAGACTCGACTCCATGTTCATGCTGACCAATAGCAGCTGACATCATGCACATGTATAGGGATCCCACCATACCTTGGTACAGGTGTCCAGGCTGATGAAGGCACACACAAAGAGGGACAATGAAATAGTGTGTCAGTTCATTGTATAGTCTCTTGAGAGTTTTCACCAAGTCAGGAATGGGTGGTCCACACCAACTAAAGAGCCTAGTTCTGGTTCTTTTTGTTCATCCATGACAAGGTCAAAGAGGGCCCTGCTCAGCAGGACAGGTTTGTGTGGTTTCAATCTCTCACACACATCAAAATAGTGAAAATCACTACTTTATAAATTTCCCACCTGTGCACAAGAGGAGAGGGATGAACATTAAGTTGTCAGCATCAAACATCAAAAACCAGACCCTCACTTCTCATTCCATCAATCTAATAGGAATCAGCCATGAGAACACAAAGGAAAAAACCCTTATGGCTACAAAACAAATGTAGTCCAGAGAAAATGAGAATAATGGTTATTTGTAAGGAATGAGGGGAAATAATAATAAATTACACATACATCTTAGTTCAAAGTTTAGGGTGGAACCTATCCATTCTACATGCTCGTCAACTTGTTCTGAAGGACTTGCAACCCCTTTCTGATTCCAAATATCACCAATTTCCACAGGGTTGTGGGGATCCTCAGATTGGGGAGGTTTGCTGGAGTAGCCTTCCAAGTGGATGGAAACATAATTAGATTCCTTTTGTGTTCCTATGGGTGAATGTTTGTGTCACTCAAAAACTCACATATTAAAATTTGAGTCTCATGTTATTATATTAGGATGTGTGGCCTTAGGACAAGTGTTGGTCCTGGGGTGGGGATCTCCTGGGCAGGATTAGGCCCTTGTAACAGAGGGCTGAGGAAGCTGCCTTGCCCCATCCACCCTCTGAGATGACAGCGAACAGCCATCTAGGAGGTGGGTTCTTACCAGTTATCAAAACTGCTGGCACCTGCTGATGGATTTCTCACATCCACATCTGAGAGAAATAAATTTCTGTTGTGGGCAATGACCCAGTGCACTGTTGGTTACACCATCCAGAATGGTTTAGGATTGTAGTGTAACATGACCACAGGGGCTGCCTCCCTGGGGTTTTGCTGCTATTGTTGTTGTAAAAGGTGCAGCATCGGTGTCCTTCCAGTGATGCTCCAAGACAGTTTTCCTCTGGTCTTTTCTCCCACAGAAAAACATGTCCTGATTGAAGGTCATAGGAGGCCCCTAAACAGATGTAACAGGAAGGCAGCATTAGAAGTGGAGAAAAGGCACGAACCCTTTCGGTATTTACCACACAGCATGGAGCCGGGTCCGGGTTTCACTAGAAGTGGAATCCATGGTCCTCTCAGTCTCCCCATCACAGGGTCATGGCTGCTGTGTGCTTGGAGGCATGGACATGGACAGCACTCAGGAGGAGCATTGGCCAAAGGGGTTTCAGAGTTCACTTAGGTTTGATCACGTTAACTCAGCAAGTCTTTTCTTCAAACGTTCCAGAGATTGTATAAAGTAATGACAGTGTGACATGTGCATCAGAGTGACCCCTTACAGATTGATGACACTTGTATGGTGTGTACCACAGTCATTTGATGTGACATTTGGTAAGCCATTGGGGCCAAAGGGGGCACAAGCTGTGCACAGAGAGTTTCCAGGGCAGGTAAAGGGCCCATTCATACTTCCCACTCTCTTTCTCTGTGCTGATGGACTCTCAGTGCACAGACCTACAATGAACCGGGATTCTCTTCACAGAAAAAATGACCAGCCCTTGCAGTGGCCACTACCCTCAGCCCTGGGAGTCTGACGATGGGGGTGAACCTCACCTGTGTGTCCACACATGGACAAGGTCACCCAGGGAATTTATTCTGAGCTGAAAAGCATGAAACACTGTGCATGTGGAATTTTTGTGTTAAACTGATTGATGATATAAATCAGCTACAGCAACAACAACTCTACATCATGCATACTAACTAGTCTCTTATTAAATTTTCACTATCACAACAAGGATGCATATGGCTGAGTTGAGTGGGGTTTCTCTCACATAGGCTTCACTTCTCTGTCCCTGGGAAGGAGCACATGTAAATGGGGTGCTCCATGGGCTGATAAACCCAGCCCCACCACTGACCCAGCACCTTTGGGACAGAAGACTCAGACCCTGACCCTCTGCAGTGTGCAATTATTACATCCGTTAACCCAGAGGAGGTTCCATGAATTTGGGCTGAGCTGGGCACTTGCTGTGATAATTTTACATGGTAACAATGTGCAGAAAATGGGGCGTGAGTGTGTCTCTATCTGCTGATAATGAGACTCCTTTGTCTAGAGGTGCCCATTGTGAGGTACAGCTGATGGAGTCTGAGGAGACCTGAGACAGCTTGTAAGTCTCTGAGACTCTTCTGCAAAGGCTCTGGATTCACTCCCAGACCTATTATATGACCTGGATCAGCCAGGCTCCTGGAAAGAGACTAGAGTGGATACGTGTTATTAGAAACAGAGGCAACAGTCACTCACACAACAGAATACACTGTATCTGTGAAAGGCAGTGTCATCTCCAGAGATGTTTCCAAATGCACTATCTGCAAATGAACAGCTAGAGAACTGAGGACACAGCCGTGTATTACTGCGTGAGATACACAGAGAGGGAAACCTACTGTGAGGCCTGACACACACCTCCCTGAAGGAGAGGCTGTGACCACCAATGGGCAATGAGTTTCTCTGAATATGGACAACGCCAGGAGCAGTTGCAGGTGGAGGTTTGGGCTGGTTTCCTGTGAGGTTTCCTCTTCCTGTCACAGTTTCACTCAGGCATCCTCTCTGGTTTCCTGGCTCTGTGCTCACCTCTGAATTCTCTGAGTTAGATGTGTCTGTTGTAAAGACAGAGAACTTTCCCTTGTGGACAAGAGGTTGAGTCGTTTTCAGATGTCCTTGTGCCCAATTCCAGTGCCTAATCAAACCTTCTGAACCTTGTAGTTGAATGTGTGGTGGACCCAACATTGTGGCAAGCCCCACACAGCTCAGTTTCCAAGCTGGCCAGCTGCAGGACACATGCCTGCTGGGCAGGTGTCACTAGAGCATATGGACCCAACACCAGGGAACGAAGATGCCTAATGGTGATGGTCATTGACTTGGCATCACACAGAAGTAGAGGGACCCACGGTTTTGTGTGGATGTTCAGGCTGATGACAAAATCACAACAAAGGAACATGGGACGTTTATCGCACACATAGTTGAAGTCTCTGGGAAGAACAGGAAGAGGACTGCAGCACGTTAAACATGCTTTGCTGGAGCCAGGAAAAGAGACTGGCTGAGGGTTTTTATTTTGTCAAGGTCTGTGGGAGGGGAATCTGCTTTAGGGGATTGAGTGGCTTCAGTCTCCCAATGACATCTAAAGAGGGGACCCAGAGTCTTATCAGATTTCCTGTGTGGGGTGGATGAAGAAGAAGCAGGAATGAGACTTCATTTGACAGCAGTCAAATTTAAAATAATAAAAATGGCAACTACCTATTTCACTTAAAAACCATAAAAATGATCAAAAAATAAATAGCATAATGTGTGAAAAACAAACATGTCTACAGAAAAGGAAAGGAATTTTGATTACCAGAAATCAATTGATGTTGGTAATGATGGTGATGGTGATGAAGATGATAGTTATGGTGAGGATGAGGATGATGATGATGATGAATTTGAATTGAGTCAATTGTTTTGCTTCAAAGAAATGATGTTTATCTGGACACACCATCACCATGGCTCCTCCTCTCAGGGGTGTCCTCTCTCCCCTCTCAGCGTTGAGAGATTTTATAAATGGAGCCCCAGTGAATTATTCAGCTTTGGTGATTATGGTGCAACCAGAGAATTAATGACCTGAAAATTTTCTAAGTCTTCATCCCTTACACCTGCGACCTTGTTACAAAATATAACAGAGACACTGTGAAAATGTGAATGGGTAACAAGGAATGCCCCTCCCCCTTTTTCCCAATGACACGTTCCTTATTTCTCTTGATCTCTACCTGCGGAATCTTTAACATTTCTTTTTCTAACAAACTCCTGTTTTCTAAGATGATATAAACTATCTCTATCATGCCCTGCACTTCCTTCTGGATCCTCTCTTTAAAAGTCTTTAAATCCATATGTCTGGTAACCTGTGTTCATGAAAATAAGGCCTATTTCTGTATGTGACTCTACATCCAGCATCTTTCCCTTACCCATTTGTAAAGTGTCTGCTCTAGTCCCTGTGTCTGCTGTAACGAAAAAACGTAGATAATGGAGGCTGATGTTTTTCCGGAGAGATTTTTGAAAGACAAAACCAAAAACAAAAACAACAAAAAAAACCACCTAATAAAAAATCCATTAAAATACTGATACATTAGACTGTGTTAAAATTAAAGAATTTTCTCCCCCCCACACACAAAAACATTAAGCCAATAAACACACAGATGAAAACTTGTTTCCAAATTTCCTGTCTGATGCAAGAAAGTGTTTATTATGCATTAAGAACTTTGTAGGTTGTGTGGAAGATCCCATGACCCTCTGACCATAGAGATCATCCTCAGAAACGGGGCTCAGAAAGGCTCAGAGTGAGGGTTTCCTGTGAGGGTAGAAGTCTCCTTTTCAATGAGCCAATATCTGTACTTAGAATTTTCTTCATTTCCTGGCCCCTGAACCACAACATCACTGACATCACTAGACTAAGGAAACAGGTCAGTTAAACCACTGCCATAATTATTTCAACAAATGTAGAATTACAAGTTGTAAACAAACATATTTACTTTTTTATTTCTAATCTTTTATTCATGTAACAACGTTGGTTTTTTTTTTTCCCTAAAATGACTAGTTTGTGGAGTCTCTGCAATGTGCAAAGGGCT
This sequence comes from Desmodus rotundus, assembly GCF_022682495.2. Lineage (NCBI taxonomy): Eukaryota > Metazoa > Chordata > Mammalia > Chiroptera > Phyllostomidae > Desmodus > Desmodus rotundus. Next base: position 16,415,115 of record NC_071396.1, on the reverse strand, counting down.
TCTGTGAGGGAGCAGTTTGTAGAAGGGACTTAGGAAACATCAAAAAAAATTCAATATCAAGAATTCCAGATCTCCCTGGCTGGTGTAGCTCAGTGGATGAGGGGATTCCTGTTAACCAATATGTTGCCAGCTCGATTCCCAGACTAGGACACATGCCTCGGATGCAGGCCAGGGCCCCATAGGGCTCCAAGTGAAATATAACCACACACTAATGTTTCTCTCCCTCTCTTTCTCCTTCCCTTTCCTGCTGTCTAAAAATAAATGAATAAAATCTTTTAAAAAAAGAATTCAGAATGACCTAAACATCTGTGCTTGGGAAGAAAAGACTGGAAACAAAATGGCATCATAAATTAAGAAACAAGATATTGAGAATGATTATCCTTTATTTCTGAATTTGTTGGCCAAGATAGATAGTTTGTCTGATTTTGTAATATTATTCTTCTGTAATTATGGAATACAAGAGTTTTGGTATTCAGATACAGTCCCAAAAAAGGTAATCCTTTTAAAATATGAGATGTTTATGAGAATTATTGATATATGAGAATTCAAAGTGTCACCCACTCACCTAGTCAAACTTTTCTTTTTATGTTCAGAAAGGTGAGTGAGGCTCGCCATTGACCTTATTCCATTGTGTCTCTTAATCTAGATGACCCCCTCTACCTGAATCACAGGTTGAGTGATTTCAAGAGAAAAGATGTCCCCACAGAGGTGCCAGAATGATCTGGGCAGTGGAACTCAGGGCCTTCCCCCACACAGGTTAATAACTGCCCCACGTGCAAACTACTCTTCTAGGCCCAAAGTAAATTTTTTCCTGTGTTGTTGGGGATCACAACTCTCTCCTCACATGGGGAAGGCTGAGCTGTGCTCTAGAAGAAGATGAGACTGTTGGGTCTCCTGCTGTGCCTGGAAACATCCCCACAGGTTGAGTGTCTCAGATTAAGACACTCATGTGAAGGTCCTGCCTGGCCAATGAGGCCTGCAAGGGACCAGTGTGACAATCATGCTCGGTGGCCTTGGAACTGGAGCATCCACATGAGCTTTGGTTCTGCCTCCAGCACCCAGGGCACAAGTGTTCCTCCTGCGACTCAGGCCTGAGTCCTTGGACTGGAAAGAACTTTGAGACTCCTCTGTGGCCCTCACATTACACTGGCTCCTTGAATTCCCTCAAAGCTTCTTTCTGTCACAATCTCTTATTTCCTCAGGTACAGACTATAGAGGCAGGATATGTGCCTCTGTCCCAGGAATACAAGGTTGAGATAATTTTGACCCAGTCTCTGTCAGACCCACAGACCCATCAGCCCTTCCCCCATAAAAGAGGCTATGTATCCATGTCCCACATTCTCCTAATCCTCATGATTCCAGAATGGATGGGGGACCGTAACAGAGGAACAGGAGCAACACTATGGAAATTATAAATCTTTGTTATTTTTGTTTGTTATTATTTTCAATATTTTGAATTATTTTATTGTTGTTCAATTACAGTTGTCTGCATTTTCTACCCACCCCTCTACCCCACCTCCCTCCCCTGCTTCCACCTTCCCCCTTGATTTTGTCCATGTGTCCTTTATAGTAGTTCCTGAAAACCCTTTTCCCCACTGTCCATTCTCCCCTCCCCTCTGGCTGTTGTTAGACTGTTCTTAAGTTCACTGTCTCTGCTTATATTTTGTTTGCTTTTTTCTTCTGTTGATTATGTTCCAGGTAAAGGTGAGATCATAGGGTATTTGTCACTCACTGCATGGCTTGCTTCACTTAGCATAATGCTGCCCACTTCCATCCATGCTGTTGCAAAGGGTGTCGGGAGCTGACCAACAGCCGACCCTTGACACAGTCAGGATGGATGAGATGCGTCTGCACAGGCAGCTGTGGCTGGATTTCCTGTATCTCTCTTCTTGCATGCATGTCTTTGCTATTACTAGGTGGTGGGATTATTGAGCACTTGTATTTCTGGTCCACTGATCTGCAGAATTCCAAAGCAATTGTACAAAATGATTTCTTGGCCATAGCACAAAAGTGCCCTTATAACACCTCCACAGCCTACTTCTCCTACTTATTGGAAGCTTAATATTAGACAATGGGCAGGCTAGATGCCCAAAATATGGAGAAAAGTTTACTAGATATTCCCCTTAGTACAACCCCCCCCCCATACCTTGGACAGGAATAATAATTGACGGAACTAGATGGCTAAAAGAACAAGGAAAATAGGTGAACTATTATGATTTAAGCATGAGGGAACAAATAAAAAGATTGTCCCCTGCAAAGTGCATAAAGAAAGAACCTAGACAGGAAGATAGATGGCTGAGTTAGAAAGCCTAACCACATAGGCCCTTTAATAGTTCACATATAACTGCTGAGTAGTCTAGCGTATCTTTTTGACCTAAGCCAAATTCTGAAAACTTTGTTAGACATCAAATGATCAATAGCCATTTGAAACTTTGTACATGTAGTTGCTTGGAGTTCTCTGATTGACAGCCCTTGGCCAAAATAACCTTGGTTTAGCATGAACAAATCTGTAGAACTTCCTGTACATTTTCTTGGTATTTCTGTATAGACTTTTTCTTCTTGAGAAATCATGCCATGCACCTTTGATGTTATACAACAAATCCCTATACAAATAAAGCTTGATTAATCTCTTAGAGTTCAGTTAGACCCACAAAAGGGCTGGCCGTTCTCCTGCATCAAACTTGGTGTCTGACCCCTCGTTCTTCGCCTGTGCCATCCACCCTTCGGCGGGACCCTGAAACCTGCTGAAGCTGGACCCCGGCAATAGGGTATAAGTTCCTTCTTTCTCTCTCCTGAGTATAATTCCATTGTGTAAATGTACCATAGATTTTTGATCCAATCATTTGCTGATGGGCACTTAGGTTGCTTCCCATACTTGGCTACTGTTAATTGAGCTGCTATGAACATTAGGATGCATAGGTTATTTTGGATTGGTGTTTCAGGGATCTTAGTGTATAATCCCAGCAGTACAATTGCTGGGTCAAAGGGCATTTCCATTTTTAGTTTTCTGAGGAAACAGTATTCCATACTGTTTTCTACAGTGGCCACACCAGTTGGCATTCCCACCAACAAGGTACTAGGGTTCCCTTTTCTCCACATCCTCTCCAGCATTTGTTTGTTGATTTGTTTATGTTGGCCACTCTGAACAGTGTGAGATGGTACCTTATTGTGGTTTTAATTTGCATCTCTGTGATGGCTAGTTGCTAAGTATCTTTTCATATGTCTCTGGGCCCTCTGTATGTCCTCCTTGGAGAAGTGTCTGTCCAAGTCATTTGCCCATTTTTTCAAATGGGTTGTTTGTCTTACTGGATTGGAGTCCTGTGAGTTCTTTATATATTTTGGAGATCAGACCCATCTCTGAGGTATCTTGGTAAATATGTTTTCCCATATACTTGGTTCTGTTTTCATTTTAATGCTGTTTTCTTTAGCCATGTAGAAGCTTTTTATTTTGATGAGGTTCCATTTTTTATTCTTTCCTTTATGTCCCTTGCTTTAGGGGATGTGTCTGTGAGGATGTTGCTGCATGGAATGTCTGAGGTTTTCCTGCCAATGTTTTCCTCTAGGACTTTTATGGTGTTACGACTTACATTGAAGTCTTTTATCTACCTTGAATATATTTTTGTGTATGTTGTTAGTTGGTGATTGAGTTTCATTTTTTTGCATGTAGCTGTCCAGATCTCCCATTGCCATTTGTGGAAGAGGCTATTTTTGCTCCATTTTATGCTCCTGCCTCCTTTGTCAAATATTAATTGACCATAGAGACTTGGGTTTCTGTCTTGGCTCTCTGTTCTGTTTCATTTGTTTATGTGCTTGTTGTTATGCCAGTACCAGGCTGTTTTGATTACAGTGGCTTTGTAATATAGTTTGATATCAGGTATTGTGATCCCTCGTGCTTTGTTCTTCTTTCTCAAAATTGCTGCAGCTATTCGGGGTCATTTATGGTACCATATAAATTTCTGAAATGTTTTTTCTATATCTGTGAAATAGGTCATGGGTACTTTAATAAGGATTGCATTGAATATATAAATTGCTTTGGGTAGTGTGGCCATTTTGATGATGTTAATTCTTCTAATCCATGAGCATGGTACATGCTTCCATTTGTTTGTGTCTTCCTTAATTTCTTTTTCACTGTTGTGTAGTTTTCTGAGTACAGGTCTTTTACCTCCTTGGTTAGGTTTATTCCTAGGTACTTTATTTTTCTTGTTGCTATATCAAATGGGATTTTTGTCCTGATTTCTGTTTCTGCAGTTTCATTATTGGTATACAAGAATGCCTTTGATTTCTGAGTATTGACTTCGTATCCAGCTGTTTTTCCAAATTCATTCATTACGTAAAGTAGTTTTTTGGTGGAGTCTATCGGATTTTGCGTGAAAACTATCATATCATCTGCAAACACTGACAGTTTCATTTCCTCCTTTCCAATTTGGATGCCTTTTGTTTCTTTTTCTTGTCTGATTGCTGTGGCTAGGACTTCCAATACTATGTTGAATGGGAGTGGTGAAAGAGGACATCCTTGTATTGTTGCTGATCTTAGAGGGAAAGCTCTCAGTTTTTGTCCATTGTGTATGATGTTGGCTGTAGGTCTCTCATATATGGACTTTATTATGTACAGGTGTACTCCCTGTATTCCCACTTTGCTGAGGTTTTTTATCATAAATGGGTGCTGTACATTATCAAATGCTTTTTCCTCAAATGCTTTTTCCTCATATGTCCATATGATCATGTAGTTTTTGTCTTTGCTTTTGTTTATGTGATGCATTATGCTTATTGATTTGCGAATATAGTACCATCCTTGCATCCCTGGAATGAGTCCCACTTGATCATGGTTTTATGATATTTTTATGTATTGCTGGATGTGGTTTGCCAATATTTTATTGAGGATTTTAGCATCTATGTTCATCAATGATATGGGCCTGAAGTTTTCTTTCTTTGTTATACCTTTATCTGGTTTTGAGATTAGGATGATGTTGGCTTCATTAAAAGAGTTTGGGTGTCTTCCATCTTGATTTTTTGAAATAATCTCTGGAGGATGGGGGTTAGCTCTCCCTTAATTGTTCTGTAGAATTCTCCTGTGAAACCATCTGGTCCAGGGCTTTTGTGTGTCGGAAACTTGTTGATTATTGTTTCAATCTCATCAAGTGTTATTGGTCTCTTCAGGCTTTCTGCTTCTTGTTCATTGAGTTTTGGAAGGTTACATTTTTCTAGAAATTTGTCTATTTCATCTAGGTTTTCACAATTCTTGGCATATAGGTCTTCGTAGTAATTTCTTACAATCCTTTGTATTTCAGTGGTATCAGTTGTAGTCTCTCTTCTTTCATTTCTGATTGTGTTTATGTGGGTTCCCTCTCTTTTTTTTTTTCTTGGTGAGCCTGCTAAAGGGCTTGTTGATTTTGTTTATCTTTTCAGAGAACCAGCTCCTCAATTCATGGATCCTTACAATTGTGCTTTTAGTCTCTATGTCATTTAACTCTGCTCTGATCTTGGTTATTTCCTTCCTTCTACTTGCTCTGGGCTGTCTTTGTTGTTGCTCGTCAAGTTCTTGTAGGCATAGGGTTAGATTGTTTATTTGAAACATTTCTATTCTTTTTAGGTAGGCATGTATCTCTATGAACTTCCCTCTCAGGACTGCCTTTGCTGTGTCCTATAGGTTTTGGATTGTTGTGAATTCATTTTTGTTTGTTTCCAGAAACTTTCTGATTTCTTCCCTAATCTCATTTTTCACCCATTCACTGTTTAAGAGCCTGCTATTCAATTTCCATGTTTTTGAGTGTTTTTTTTTTTTTCGTTGAAATTTGTTTTTAGTTTCAATTACTCGTGGTCCGAGAAAATCCTTGATATGATTTCAATTTTCTTGAACATGTTGAGGCTTGTTTTGTTTCCTACCATGTGGTCTTTCTTTGAAAATGTTACATGAGCATTTGAAAAGAATGTGTATTTTGCTTCTTTGGGATGAAAGGCTCCATATGTATCAGTTAAGTCCATTTCCTCTAGGGTATTGTTCAATGCCACAATATCTTTGTTGATATTTTGTTCAGAAGATCTGTCCATCTTTGACAGTGGGGTGCTAAAATCCCCTACTATAATTGTGTTGTTGTCAATATCTTTCTTGAAGTCCTCCAAGATTTTCTTTATGTATTTGGGTGCTCCTATGTTGGGTGCATATATATTTACAATGTTGATGTCTTCTTGGTGGATTCTTCCTGTGAGTATTATGAAGTGACCATCTGGGTCGGTCTCTCTTTATGGACCTTTTTTTGAAGTCTATTTTGTCTGAGATGAGTTTTGCTAACTCTGCTTTTATTTATTTATTTATTTATTTATTTATTTATTTATTTATTATTTTTATTTATTTATTTTTTTGCTGTCCAATTGCTTGGAAAATTTGTTTCTAGCCCTTCATGTTCAGTCTGTGTAGGTCTTCTGTCCTGAGGCGGGTCTTTTGTAGGCAGCATATGTGTGGGTCATGCTTTCCTATCCATCCAGCTATTCTATGTCTTTTGATTGGAAGCATTTAATCCATTTACATTTGAGGTTATTATTGATAGGTGCTTATTCATTGTTGATATTTTGTAACTATGTTCTCCTCTTTCTCTCTCTTTTCCTTCCTTTCCTTAAAGGAGTCCCTTTAGCATCTCTTGCAGAGCTGGTTTGGTGGAGGTGTTCCTTTAGATTTCTTTTTTCTGGGAAACTCCTTATTTGGCCTTCTATCTTCACTGAGAGTCTTTCTGGGAAAAGTAGTCTTGGTTGCAGGCCTCTGTTTCTCATTACTTGGAATATTTTTTGCCATTCTCTTCTGGCTTGGAACGTTTCCATTGAGAGGTCAGTTGTTAACCTTATTGGGGCTCCCTTGTATGTTACTTCTTGTTTCTCTGTTGCTGTCTTTAAGATCCTCTCTTTGTCTTAGAATTTTGCCATTTTAATTATGATGTATCTTGCAGTGGGCCTCTTTGGGTTCCTCTTGTTTGGGACTCTCTGTGATTCCTGGATTTGTGTGACTTTTTCTCTCCTCAGATTAGGCAAATTTTGCATCATGACTCTTTATTTTTTTAATATATTTATTGATTATGCTATTACAGTTTTCCCATTCCCCCCCACTCCACTCCATCCTGCCCACCCCCCTCCCTCCCACATTCCCCCACCATAGTTCATGTCCATGGGTCATACTTATAAGTTCTTTGGCTTCTACATTTCCTACACTATTTTTACCCTCCCCCTGTCTATTTTCCACCTATCATCTATGCTACTTATTCTCTGTACCTTTACCCTCCTCTCCCCCTCCCACTCCCTTATTGACAACCCTAATGTTCTAGTTGTTTGCCTAGTTTGCTCTCGTTTTTGTTTTATGTGTGGTCGTTAATAACTGTGAGTTTGCTGTCATTTTTACTGTTCCTATTTTTGATCTTCTTTTCCTTAGGTAACTCCCTTTAACATTTCATATAATAAGGGCTTGGTGATGATGAGCTTCTTTAACTTGACCTTATCTGAGAAGCACTTTATCTTCCCTTCCATTCTAAATGATAGCTTTGCTGGATACAGTAATCTTGGATGTAGGTCCTTGCATTTAATCTTGGGTCATGTAATTATGATGTGCCTTGGTGTGTTCCTCCTTGGGTCCAGCTTCTTTGGGACTCTCTTAGCTTCCTGGACTTCCCAGAAGTCTATTTCCTTTGCCAGATCGGGGAAGTTTTCCATTATTTGTTCAAATAAGTTTTCAATTTTTTGTTCTTCCTCTTCTCCTTCTGGAACCCCTATAATTTGGATGTTGGAACGTTTCAAGGTGTCCTGGAGGTTCCTAAGCCTCTCCTCATTTTTCCAAGTTCTTGTTTCTTCATTCTTTTCTGGTTGGATGTTTGTTTCTTCCTTCTGGTCCATACCATTGATTTGAGTCTCAGTTTCCTTCTCATCTCTATTGGTTTCCTGTACATTTTCCTTTGTTTCTCTTAGCATAGGCTTCATTTTTTCATCTGTTTTTCGAACAGATTCAACCAAGTCTGTGAGCATATTGATAACCAGTGCTTTGAACTGTGCATCCGATAGGTTAGCTATCTCTTCGTCGCTTAGTTGTATTTTTTCTGGAGCTTTGAAGTGTTCTGTCATTTGGGCCATTTTTTGTTTGTTTGTTTGTTTGTCTGTTTGTCTTGGCGCGTCTGTTACTTTAAGGGGCGGAGCCTTAGGTGTTCACCAGGGCGGGGTAATGCTGGTCGCTGAGCTGTGACGCTGTACGTGGGGGAGGGGCCGAGTGGGAGCAATGGCGCCCGCCTCACTCTCCTCCGGATTTCAATCTTCCACTCCGATACCCACAATCAAACTGGGCCACTCTGGTGCTGGTTCCCGAGTAAGTGGGCCTGTGCACACTCTAGGCCCCTGTGGGTCTCTCCAACAGCCTCTCCCGTGAGGCTGGGAGTCTCTCCTGCCGCCCCAACCCCCAGGGGCGCTTTCAATCAGAGGTTTGAGGCTTTATTTCCCCGAGCTGGAGCCCTGGGTTGCGCAGTGGTCTGCTTCGCTGCCCGCCGTTCGTCCGGTTTATCTGTGGGCGAATGTGGTGCCGCAAGGTGCTACCCGCCACTCTGAGTCTGGCCCTCTGGGTTTATCTGTGCAAATGTGGGGCTGCAGGGTCTGCTAGTGCTCGGACTGCCTGCGCCATTCGTCCCACACTCCGCCAGTCTCAGTCCCACCACAGCCACGGGAGTCCTCTCCACCCCGGTGCCCGTCTCCACCCCTCCTACCAGTCTGGATGAATGTATATTTTCTATTTCCTTGGTGTCGGTCCCCCTTGCTGTTCGATTCTCTGTCAGTTCTGGTTGTGCGAGGAGGCGCAGTGTGTCTACCTACGCCGCCATCTTGGTTCCTCTCGCATCATTACTCTTTCAAACAGGTTTTCTATCCCTTGCTCTTCCTCTTCTCCTTCTGATATCCCTATTATATGGATATTGTACTGTTTCATGTTGTCCTGCATTTCCCTTAACCCCTCTTCATTCTTTCTGAGCCTCTTTTCCTTTTCTTGCTCATTCTGGGTGTTTTTTTCTACCTTGTCCTCCAGTCACTGATCTGATCCTCTGCTTCCTGGAGCCTGCTTTTGATTCCTTCTACTGCGTTCTTCAGTTCAGAAATTGTATTCTTCATTTCCTCTTGGTCCTTGTTGATAGTTTCTATTTCCTTTTTCAGTTGGTATAGTTTGCAGTTAGTTCATTGTAGTTTCCATGTATTTTTTGGTAATTCTCTGTGAGCTCATTAAACTTCCTTACAATCAGTTCTTTGAACTCGGTATGTGATAGTTGACTTGCCTCTTTTTCATTTAGCATTCTTTCTGAGACTTCTTCCTTTCTTTTCATTTAGGGCTTTTTTCTTTGTCTTCCCATTTTTTGTGAGATTCTTCCTCTTAGCCTCTGCTTCTTAAGTTGCTCTGTTCTGTCCCTCTGGGTTTATGGTGTGAACTTCTGTGGTAGAATACCTGTGAGATTCAGTGGTACAATCTCTTTGATCTCCTAATCTTACTGATCTTGGGCTGTGGTTAATGTTGGCTCTGTTTGTGTTTGGTTTGTGGTTCTTGTTAGGTCTTTCTTTGGTGGGTCTTTCCTAACAGCTGGTTATCTGAAAGTCAGTCTATCCCCCACCTCTTGTTTTCTGTTGTGCAGTTATGAGCAGGTTGTGTTAGAGCTCTTTCTTCTGTATGTACAAGTTTTTGAGGCTTTTCTGTTGCTCTTGTTCAGTTGTTTGCTCTTAGTAACTTCTTCACTATTTAGTTGTATTTTCAGATAGGTACTGGGTTGAGTTACTGTGACTTCCACTCCCTCCTTCACCTTCTCCTCTTTTTAGCTGTTGGTATTTCCTTTGTTGGTTCCTTTCTCTTCCAGGAGGCATCCTGGTGTTCTACATACCCAGTTTCTACCTACTCTTTTTTATGTTAGGTTGTAGGGAGAAGATGAAATGGTTTAAGAGAGCAGGAGTGTATTGTATGATATTTAAAGTACCAGCCCTTAGAGAAGAGATAGGGGATCCTTTGGATATATATAGCATTAATTGTGATATTTCACCCACCTGGACATTTTGTTGAAAGGGTGGAAAGAAGAGAAGATTCTTTTTTTGGGAGGGGGGAAGAATTGTGAGTTGGATCTAGAGAGCTGTGAGATTGTGTGAGGTCAGAATGTGAGGTAATGTGAGAGAAAAAGGTAGAAGATAGGTATAATGTGTGAGAGAATAGATTTAACCACACCAATAATAAAGTTCAGGAAACAGTGAAGTGGGTTGAGACTGGGAGAAGTTCTTTGTAGTATTTACAGATGTATGAAACAGCTATTATTTACAATAGTAATGGAGCATCAATCATGTGACAGAATCTATGTGATCTGGATAACTAGAATAGGGAGTATAGGTCCTAGAGTAGTGTGCTAATGGAACCCAAGTGAAGTGAAAGACAGTTAATTAACAATACACTGTGAAAGAGACAACAAGGGGTAACCAGTCAAACAATGCAAATTAACTAGTCAGGCAAAGAAGACTAAACAGAAAGAAGAGATACAAAAATATTAATAAAATGAGTGATGTACGAACAATAATAAAAAATAATACAAATATACAATAACTTGCAAGTTCTCTGGAGTAGCAAAGTGAAATTTGTTTCACTGTCTCATCTGTTGGGATGCCCCCTCTTTGGGTCCAACTTTGGTCTTTTCACAGTTCCAGGTTTTATTGTGTTACTTGTGGGGATTAAAAACAAAAAAAAAGAAGATGGAAGGAAGAAGAGAATGAAAGAAGGCATAGAACAAAAAAGAAGGAAAGAGAGGAAGAAGGTGTTAAAAGAGAGAAAAAATAATTAAATAAATAAATAATTACTTGAAAACAACAACAACAGCAACATCAAGGACAACAAAAAACAAGCCTGCTGGCCAAGCCACTTCTGCTGGTCCTTTTTGTCTGTAGCCAACTCAGGCAGCCTAGCCCAGCTCTTCTCTGTCCCAAGCAGCACTGGGGCAGTCTCCAGCCCAGGTCTCCAGGGCCCCCTGGACCCACAGGTTCAGTCACTCACCCTCCTTTGGGCTATGTGTGTACATGCGGGGCCTTCCTTGATTAGCACTCTCCCTGGTGCCTATGTATGTGGTGTAGAGTCCACTTGAGGTTCCCACGCTCCCCAGTTGGTGCCTGTGGTCTCAGGTGTGCACTCTCCCCCTGGTGTTTAGGATTTGGGCTCAATGCCCCCCCACAGCCCCATGGGAGTGCCAAGTGTCCAGGTGAAGAGGAAACTGGAGCTGTTGCTGCAGTAGAATTCCCCAAAGCGACCCCGAGTGTCTTTCCTTGTTGAGAAAATCCTCCTGCTCAATCCTGCTGCTCCCTCAGTACAGGGAAGGGCCTGTCCTCTCACACAGCCCACCTCTCCAGCTAGACCAGAGACTGCCCTGGTCAGGACCTCATAAGGCCCAATTCTCAAATCTCCCCAGCCGGCACCCACAGTCTCCCTGTGTTTACCACACTTCATCCTTATTCCCCTCCCTCTGACCTCAATCAACCACCTATCCCTCTGTGCTGCCCAAGCCTTGTTTGGCAGGGGAGGGGCTGTTAACCCAGCTCTCTCCCAGGAGTCCTGCAGCAGGCCCAGAGGGCCTGGGCCTGGAGCTGCAGATGCCCTGTTCCCTGCGCTGGTCCCAGGGACCTTTCTGTCCTGAAGTAATCCCCTTACCATCTGTTTTTTTAGTGTCCTGTATACTTTTCGGTCTCCTATCTTCATAAATGCTGGGGTGCTGTTGGCTGTTCGCTTTGTTCCTCAGTAGATTGGCTAGCTGTTTCACAGGTATGCAGGGGGAAGTGGACTCTGCTCCGACCTATCTCGCCACATTTTTCCTCCTATCCACTATCCTCTTTTTATTGAATTCTTATTTCTTTGTGTAATTCTGGTTGGTTGTATATTTCTTTCCTTATATTCCAAATCATTGATTTGATTCTGTATCATTTATTCTATTATGTTGTCCTGTACATTGTTCTTTATTTTTTAATTTACATTAGTATATCTTTAATTTCTGACTGTATCTTTTTTCATGTTGTGAGATCCTCACTATATTCCTTGAACATCCTTATAACCAGTGTTTTGAAGTCTTCATCTGACAGATTGCTTAGCTCCATTTTGTTTAGTACTTTTTACAGAGATTTGATTTGCACTTTCATTTTTTTTTTATTTTAAATTTATTTATTTATTTTAATTCGGTTACAATTGTCTGCATTTTCTCGCTATCCATGGATGCACTTTCATTTCTTTGTCTCCTAATTTTGGCAGCCTCTCTGTGGTTGTTTGTATGTAGTTGGTAGACCTGCTTTGACTCTCTGTACTGGTAATGTGGCCTAATGTAGTAGGCACTCTTTAGGGGCCAGGTGCACATTCTCCCTTATCACCCAAGCTGGGTACTTGAGGTTCATCTATTGAGTGGACTGAGTACATACTCCTCTTGAGCCTTGGTTGTTTTGGGCAGGTCAATGGGAGGTGTTTACATACACCAGTATGCTGCAAGGACTGGTTATGACCAGTGACCAACTACTTTTGCTCTCTGTAGGGGATCACGTGTGCAGGGGCAAGGCATTCTTGCTCCTAGATAGTGTGAAGCTCTCCACCAGGTGCACAGTCCCTAGGGTTGCCTGGGTAGTGCAGGCCAAGGACAGGCCCCACCTGTGTTCTGCCTGGGGACACCCTGGATTAGCTATAAAACATTCTGCAGATACCTGCTACTATGCTGGTCTTGGAGTGTCCCAGGAGAATGCAAACTGTGAACCTACCCTGGCAGCTGCTAGTACCAGACCTCTGGGCACTTAGCAAGTGATAGGATTTTAGGAAGTTGTGAAGCATGAGCCAACACCAGCCTTATATGGAAAAACCACTGTTAACACCTTGGGTGAACCTATACATTGGATGGTGTGTTGCCTTAGGGAAACTCCAGGGCAGGTCAAACAGCTTTATCATGGTTGATGGAGTCTCTGACATGGCAGTCACATGCTGTTTCAATGGGTGTGTGTAAGGAGGGATGGGAAGAGGGACAATAGACTTTGTTAGACTTTCTGTGTGGGAATAAGCTGTCCCCCAGCACTTCACTTGATACCAGGCACTTCATTTCTTCCTTTTAGTCACTGATGCCATTCAAGCTGCTACCCTGGTGCTGTAGTTCAGATGGATTGAGTATGAGTGAGTCTGTGTGTGGTTTCTTAAGGAAAAAATGCCTGGGACTCTAGAGTTTCTTCTACTGAATTCATCCCCATTCAACTTTGCAGCCAGAAGTTGTGGGGACTTTTCTTCACCGCACTGGAACCCTGAGCTGCAGGATGAGATGTTAAAGTGTGAATCCTTGTCCCAAAATATTCCTCGCAAAAATTTTCCACCAAAGTGAATATGGGACTTGTCTATCCCATGCCTTCACCCCTCTTTCCAGTCAGGATGGATGTGGATGCCCATCTGCAGACTGACACCTCCTAGTATTATTATGTGAGAGACTCAGAGAAACAAAAGCAGTGTGATCCCAGACACAAACATTTCTCTGGAGAGACAAAAGTGTTGAAGTGCAAGGTGTGATCAGGATACCAGGGGACACTCAAGACATGAGGATGCAGTGTAAAAAAGCCTGTAACTGTATGAAAGGGACTCCAATTAGACAGGGCCAATTTTCTGAGTTCCCTGTTCCTGCATTAGCACCTGCTTCTGCTCCTATGGGACACCCATTATCCTCCATGGGTCTGCTCTCAGGACTCCTGTCTGTGAGCTCTCAGAGAGGGGACCTGTGGGCTCTAGACAGTGTGATCTTCCCACATGTAGAGTCAGTGTTGACTACACTGACTAGAAAACTGTCCTCTCGTTCTTACCCTCCCGAAGACAAGCTAGGACCCTTCTCGCCACAGAGTCTTCAGGTTCCAGGCTCTCAGAGAACAGGAAAAAACAAAGAGTGGACACTTGCCATTGAGTATGTCAATAAGTCAATCATGTTTGCTTTTGTTCTGTTGCCAAATCAGGGAACTTGCTAGTTTAGGGTTGGTGCGGGGGCCCTGTCCTTGTGCTAAGGACAGGGGGCAAGGGAGACCTGTACATCATGACCATGAAAATCACCACTGTGCATGTGTGATTTACTGAGTACTAAAAGTGGAGTGTCATCAGGGCAACATGCAGTGCTACTCAAATGGAACCTGCAGGCAGAGGAACCTGAGGACATCAGAGGCCTCAAAGTTCCTGAGGACCTCAGGGCTCATGAGTGTTGGATGAGTCAGTGCATCTTGAAGTTTCAAGGGTAGGGCCCCTTAGTTGCTTAACAGAGCTCTGGGCTGGGGGCTCCCTGCAGAGTCACTGCAGTTTATTAAGGCCAATTCTCTGTGTCCTGAGGCCTGTGAGAACAAAATGTCCCTGGGAGAGAAGCCTGAAGTCAGGCTGCCATGTATAATTGTGGACTAGAGATGCTGGGAAGGCCACATCCTGTCAGTGCAGAGAGGACCCTCCCCTGTAGGACACATGCTGAGCATCAGGGGGTGCATGGGACATACAAGCTCAAGGATGCTTCCCAGAGGTAGGTGCAGCAGGAGCTGGGGAGTAGCTCCCTTGAAGGCCTGTGTCTTCCTCTTTCCATGAAAACATCACAAAGAAGATTGGACATGAGGTGACTGTAAATATCTTATTCTATCAGACCATTTACCAAACTCAATAACACATGAGAACCACAGTCAGTGAGCATATTTCTGTGGCTTCTTTATATCTGAATTCTGAGGAACTAGATGCAAGGATGGTTTAGTTAACTCACTGGGTGCAGCATTTTGGGGCCCCTCAGATCCAGGAATGAGACCTTCAGGCATTAAAGCCCAAAATTGGTCTGTGTCACTCAAAGTGGTTTCATAATAAGGACCATGTCCTATGGGGGCTTGTTCCTCAGTGGGAGGAACTATGTATGAACAGAGCTCAGGGACCTAGTAGGTGACACATGTCCTACAACACAGATAAGGATTTTCATCCTTAGTCTCCCACTGAGCATGACCCCTATGTCCTCTGTCTTCTCTCACATTGGTAATATCTCCCACTAGGAAACACTCTACCTTGTGAATATGCAAATGGGAACAGGTGGTCTAGGTAAAATGTGGGACTGTCTGTGCCTGAGAGCCTCACCCAGCACTTGACTTCATGCTCACAGCACCAAGTGTAGTTGACACCACACAGTGGCAGAGGGACACACAATAGTTTTGTGTGGATGTCCAGGCTGATGACAAGAGCACACCACAAGGGGAGCTGTAACATTAACCACCCACAGAGTTGAAATCTCTGGGAGGATCAGGAAAGGCCCTTCTTCAGTTCACATTAAAATACTACATCCTGATTAGCATCCCCCAGTGTGTTAGTGAGGTAGGACCACCAGCACATGGAACTAGGCCGAGGTTCTCAGTGGGAGTCTCTCATACACCTAAAGATGTTCAGAATTTTCACAGTAAAGGTGACACCTGTGAGTACAGCCCTGGAATTCAGCCATGTCTCTTGCCTGTTGTACCCTGGAATTTGTGTTAAATTTCTTTTTTTCTCTTGCAATTCCACTTGCCATTCTTCATTATATTATATGAGCGTCTTGCCTACAGCAAAATAGTCAGGCACTTAAACAGTTTGTGATGTGATGGGCCAGTATCTCCAGTACCCACCTTGCACCACACACAGTTATTATACTATTATTGGCATTATTATGAGTGCTGTGATTTACCTCCCTGTGTTTAACCTGTAATTGCCAAGGTGTCCTTCTTTATCAGTTTTCCCTTTTCATCCAGGCTCCAGGCTCCCAAATTTGGGCCTATGAGTGTTTCTATTCTGTTTTTTTTTTTCCTTCATTGGATTCCACATATAATTGATATCACATGGCATTGTTATTTCTCCATCTTTTTCTTTTGAACCACAATGTTTTTATTTATTTTTCTTTTTTTCTCCTTTTTTATTGTTGTTCAAGTACAGTTGTGTCCATTTTCCCCAAAAAACTACCCCCCAAACCCAACCATCCCTACCTCCCAGCCTAATCCTACCCTCTTTGGCATTGTCCATCTGTCCTTTATACATGTTCCTTGATGACCCTTCCCACTGTCCCCCACATTATCCTCTCCCACATCCCTTCTGGTTACTATCAATTTGTTCTTAATTTTAATGCCTCTGGTTATATTTTGTTTTGCTTGTTTGTTTTGTTGATAGGTTCCACTTATAAATAAAATCATATGATATTTGTCTTTCTCCATCTAGATTTTTTAATTCACCATAATACTCTGTACGTCTGTCCAAGTCCCAAATAGTGAGGTTCAATTCACTTATGGCCGAGGATACCATGTTTTATGGCTGAGTAAAAATGATGGGTTCATTTCCAAATCAGTTCTTTTTGATATTACTGACAAGGGGACCATTTGAGGCTATTTCTGTGAAAAGTTACATAAGACAACTTGAACTTGCTATGTGAGGAGGACAAATCACAACACAAAGAACAAGAACCCTGGAAGAACTGACTCCAGGCTTGCTTCATCCCCCATCTATGTACCTGGGAGGATCCCCTTCTTCTTTGCAAACTGATCCACAGAGCATGTGACTTCATGCAGATATGACACCTGTCTCATGTGGAAAAGGGGACCGCATTTTCAAAGGCCATGTGCAGACATGAAAATGGGTGAAAGTGGAGGAGACCAAGCTTCTGAAATTTACTTCTGATGAGCCAAGCCTGTATCTCTTTCTTAATTATTCACTACAAATACACCACAGTTCCACAGAGCCAGAGACACTGATGATGAAAATAAGACTGGTAACTTTCAAAGGCATCTCTCATTTTAAATACTGATCTGTTATGAACATTTACTCTCCTAGGTCATTGCCCATACCCTGAAGCATCTGGGTCAGTGGAGATGGCAGAGGCTCAAATGTGCAAAGTGATTCTTAACAGACACGCACCCTTAGCCATATCACACGCTAGGGCATTATCCTTTATGTCACTGTTCAAACTGAGAGCTCAATATATAGGAGGCGGACATGCAAATAGGGTCCCTCGGCTCATGAAAAACAGCCCAGCCCTGACCTTGTAGCTCTGGGAAAGGAGCCCAACCCACGATTCCCAGGTGTTCACAGTGCCTGCTCAGAAGAGGACACAGACCACTCACCATGGTGTTTGGGCTCAGCTGGGTTTTCCTTGCTGCAATTTTAAGAGGTAACTTATGGAGAATGAGACACTGGGTATGTGAGTTGATATGACTGAGAGAAACATTGTTGGGTGGCAGTTTCCTGACCTGATGTCTTTGTG
Organism: Desmodus rotundus; assembly: GCF_022682495.2. Classification (NCBI taxonomy): domain Eukaryota; kingdom Metazoa; phylum Chordata; class Mammalia; order Chiroptera; family Phyllostomidae; genus Desmodus; species Desmodus rotundus. The sequence continues at coordinate 16,397,857 of NC_071396.1, read as the reverse complement.
TTTACAGGTGTCCAGTGTGAGGTGCAGCTGCTGGAGTCTGGGGGAGGCTTGGTGAAGCCTGGGGGGTCCCTGAGACTCTCCTGTGTGGGCTCTGGATTCACCTTCAGTAGCTACGGAATGCACTGGGTCCGCCAGGCTCCAGGGAAGGGACTGGAGTGGGTCTCATACATTAATAGTGATGGTAGTAGCACATACTACGCCAACTCCGTGAAGGGCCGATTCACCATCTCCAGAGACAATGGCAAGAACACACTCTATCTGCAAATGAACAACCTGAGAGCTGAGGACACGGCCGTGTATTACTGTACTAGTGACACAGTGAGGGGAAGTCAGTGTAAGCTCATACACAAACCTTCCTGAAGGAGACAAGAGGGCTAGGCTGCAGTGGACTCTCAGGACACCAGGGGGTGCTCAGGGCACACTGAGCACAGGGAGCATCTGGGGAGCAGCTCCAGATGCAGTTTAGGGGCTTGTTTCCTGGCAGGTGTGGGGTTAACTCTGCACAGAGCAGTTTCCCTCTGGGAGCCTCCCTCCCTTTATGGTTCTGTGCTGACCTTTCCAGCATCTGAGTTACAGAGGCTTGTTGTCATCAGAGAAAGACATTCTCACATGCTCCAAAGTCAGTCTCATATACTTGTTTTCCCTCATTTGAATGAAACATCAATGAATCATCAAACCTCCTGACCCAAATCTGCTGAATCCAACCAGAAGCTCTGGTAGACCCAACAGTGCAGCCCATCCCCACAGGGCACAGAGTCCATGCTGACCTGCAGCAGGATACAAGCATGCTGGCCAGTGAGCACCAGAGTTGTAGAAACCCATCCCAGAAGGAAAAAAAAATCCCAGAGATGATGGTCACTGACTTATTTCCACATCTATGACATCAATAGCAGTTGACATCATCTGGACATAGAAGGACTTCCCCCATACCTTGGTATGGATGCCCAAGGTGGTGATATCACACACACAGAGGGACTGTGGAAATGTTTGTCCCTTCATTGAGGGGTCTGTCGAGAGCAGGGCAGACTTTTCAGCAGGGCAGGAATGGCTGTGTCACGTCAGATAAGGAGTCTGGTCCAGGTTTTATTGTTCATCCCTGAGGAGGGTCCTCTCACAGGAGGGGTTTGTGTGGTTTCCGTCTCCCATCTGCATCAATCTAGGGAGAATTCCTGCTTCCATGTCAGATTTCTCACATGTGTGCAGGTAGGGAGAAATTGGTGAACCTAACATGTAAGCAAACATCAAAAACTGGATCCTGCCTCCTTATTTCTTCTAGCACTTAGGAAACATGAGTGAACACAGAGCCACCTATAATTATGGATAGATAATAGTTTTAGTACTTAGAAAATGAGAATAACTGTTATATGTATGCAGTAAGTGGGGAAATAAGAAATTATATGGACATCTTTGTTCAAACTGTAGAGCAGAATCTGTCCACTCTACAACATCATCAGTTTCTTCTGAAGGACTTGGGTCCATTCTCTGCCTTCAAAGATGAGAAGCATCCACAGACTTATGGGGATCCTCAGTTTGGGGAGCTCTACTGAAGCAGTCTTCCAATTGGGTGGATTCATCATTTCATTCATTTGCTGTTGCTATGAGCTGGTGTTGGTGTCTCTCAGAAACTCCCAGGTTATTAAAACCTGAAGTTCATGTGATGGTGTTAGGACATGGGGCCTTGGGATAAGTGATGGTCCTAGGGTGGAGCTGTCATGAATGGGATGAGGTCCTTTGTAACAGAGGACATAGGAAGCTCCCTTGCCCTGTCCACCCTCTGAGATTACAGTGAGCAAACAGTCATATAGGAATCTGTTCTGTAACTGACATCAATCTGCCAGCAGTTGTTATTACATTTCCCACCTCCAGAATGCTAATAAATGAATTTCTATTGTGGGCCAGTGACCCAGTTCACAGTAGATTCTTACAGCACCAAGAATGTAGTAGGGTTGTAGAGTGACATGATCACAGGGTCTGCCTCTCTGGGGATTTGCTGCCACATGTGTTGTTACAAATACAACACCAGTGTCCTTCCAGTGATGTTCAAGGTCAGTTTTTCTCAGGTTATTTTATAGGCAAAATTCCCTGTTCCAAACTCATGGGAGGCTGTTAAACAGATGTAGTGAGAAGGCAGCATTAGAAGAGGGTGTAATGCATGAACACTTTCAATATTGACAATTTCAGCATGGAGGCAGGTCCTCGTTTCAGTGGAGGTAAACTCCACAAATGCATGTTTCTTCCAGTCACTAGGTCACAGGGACAAGGCTGATGTGCTCTTGAAGGCATGGACATGAATGCCACGTGGGTGAAGCATTGACCAAGTGGGACTGCATGTTTATGTAGGTTTTATGAATTTAACTAAGCATGCCATTTTTGAAACTTCCCAGACACTGTATGCAATAATGACAATGTTACATTTAATTATAGTAACCCCTTACTGAACAATTATTAATGAGCTGTGCGCACCTCAGTCACTTGATGTGACGGTTGTTGAGAGATTGAGGGAGGGGGTGCAGAGGCTGAGCAGAGAGGGTATCCAGGGCAGGTAAAATGGGCTACATGTGTTTGTCCCTTCTTCCACTCTCTTTCTCCACAACGATGGTCTCTCAGTGCACAGACATAAAATGGAAAGGGATTCTGATTTGAAAGAACAAGATAGCAAACCTCGCAGTGCCCACTGCCCTCAGGGAGGGTGACAATGGGGATGAACTTCACTCTGTGTCAACACATGGACAATGCCACAGAAAGAATTTATTCTGAGCTGAGTAGCATGAAACACTGTGCATGTGGAATACAGCTGTGAATTAAATTGTGTTAAACTGCCAGGGGGTAGAACTTAGGAACAACAATAATAACTCTAAGCACGCAGACTAACAAGCCTCTCATTAAACTCTCCACTGTCACAATGAGTGTGCTTTTCCCTCTATTCAAGTATGAACCGTCACTCAGTATAGGAGACCATTCTGTGTGGCATGGGCCCAGCTCGCACTCAGAGATACCAGTGGGGAGCGAGGTCCAGGACACAGGACCCACGCCCATAGGTAGGCTCTCCCATGGGGAATCAGGCCTGCATTGTATCTAGGCCACTATGAGGCTTGCTTTTGCTAAAACTCCCCCACCCTGAATTGAAGCAGCAAATGTTTACTGCATGTCTTTGAAGTAACTTCCTAAAATCTATGCTAAACCTTCCAAGGATGAGTGTAACCAGCTTAACAACTTTTCCCTTTACATTTGCAAATATCCTTCCTCTTTTATGTAATTAGCAACATCCTCTCCTTTGTTTTCTGTAACCTCCTAAAGTGAACCTGTGCATAGTAAATGAGGATCACCCTCAATGTAATGTGTCCAGAAAAGCAATAAAAGCCAGTCAAGGCAAGGGTTGAGGTGCTCTCCTCTTGAGAGAGTGGCCATGTTGTTCCTTTTCCTCCACTGGACTTTGTAGTCTGTGTGAATTTGTCCTGTCTCAGCCACAACACATAGATCCCACTGGCCAGGGTCCACATCGTCAGGTGCCTAGGAACAGGAACCCAGGGCTAGGAGCCACAGTTGTGGTCAACACACCACTTGGTTGTAGTGCATTCATCAGCTCAGTCCAGGATGTTGCTAATTACATAAAGAAGGTAAGGGTACAGGACGCCGAGTGCTTTTTGGGAAGGTCGTAGGGTGTGCTGGATTTCAGAGGAAAAGGGTTTTCTCCCTAGGTAGCCCTCTCTTGTGACCACTTTGCAACTGTACCTTCTTTAGTAAGCAGGAGCCTTGCTCTCTCTCCCGAGCATCTGTTGCAATCTTACAGGCACAGGTTGAGCAGTTAAGAGCCACAAGGGGGCTCGCCAGTGAATACACCCATGAAAGGATAAGCTGGAACTGGGAGAGAACACTAGGTTTCTCACGAGCCGCAAGCAAAAGTCCACACAACGAGAGGAACACTGTAAAAACACTCACAAGCCCACCCCAGTGGCGTAACTCCCAACTAGGTCTAGCCTTGGGAAAAAAGAGTAAAGACTTTCCCTTTAATCAGCTTTAAAAACAGCAACTAGTTAAAGGAATATTTTAAAAGCAAATCAGGAAATTCTTTCAAGCCGCCTCTTGCAGTCCTTTCAATTTTGCTTTTTTGCTCCGTCTGCCTGTATAAGAAAAAGTGGATAGTGAATGAGTGTTTTGGTTGCAACCTGACTCTGAAAATGTCTTTCCAGGAGAATTTAGTGTTAGTCACAGGTTTTGTATGAGAGCTTTTGACATTCGCCAAGCTCTGAAGACAAAAGGCACTTCCTCCCCTCCGCCTGAGAAATCGGGTGTTCCCACGTGAGTCGGAACCTTGTGAGGTTGTCTGGGATCAACTCCTGAGATGGGTGGTGACCTTATAGGGACCTCCAACATCATTTATTCTAACTTTGGGCTCATCCAGGGAAGCGCAACATAAAGTTTGGTCACCTAGCACTTCGAGCCCCACCCTCGAGGTTCTAAACACTGAGGGAGGACCCAAAACTCATAAGTGGGGTGAGGGTACTCAGAAAGTCTGGTACCTCTCTCCTCGATTTTCACCAACAGCACATTTCGACCCACCACACTATGTCCCTTAATAGCTAGCTAGTTAGGGTTCAGCATAGGCAGTGGAATCTGAAAAGACAAAATCGAAAGTAAAAAGGAGCCTTTTGCTAGCAAGAATGGGCTCTGGTTTATCTAAAGAACAGGAAGTTTACTGGACGATGTTACAGTAGCTCCTCCAGGGAGTGGGTTGTAAGGTGAAGGAACAGCATCTCATTTAGCTTTTATGAACTATAAAGGAATATTACACTTTTCCTGATGAGGGGATCTTAGATGTAAAGGTTTGGGAAGAAGCAGGAGATGAGTTAAAATCTCTACAGGTCAGTGGTGTTTCTATTGGAACTTGAAACTTAGTAACTTGGGGCTAGTCAGGACTGCTCTCCTTCCCATATGGGCTAAGAGACAGGAGCTAGTCACAGAGGAGAATAAGTAGACTAGTTCAGAGGAGGAAGTCACATATGATGTAGTGGAAGAACCAGCTATGAAAGTTCTCACAGCCCCACCAGGGGACCTGCCTCATAGCCATCGCTCCTTACTTCAACTCTGGGAGTGTTCCTCCTCGCAGGATGACTCTCCACCAAGACAGCCAGAAAATTCAGACAGATATCCTTTCAGAGCCATGTGACGGTGCCTTTCAGCAGGCAGTGGAGGCTGGGGATTTAGATGTCCTTTCAGCCTTCCCCATTAGAGTCAAGGGTCAAAGAAATGTCCACGAGCCCCTTCCTTTTTCCCTTTACAAGGATCTAAAAAGGAGCTTTAGAGAAAATGGGCTTAAGTCTCCTTATACTAATGGGCTATTTCAAGCCATCACGAACAGCTACAGAATGGCCCATTGTGACTGGATTGCTCTGGCCAGGACAGTCTTAACCCCAGATCAGTTCACAGTCTGGAGTTTGGAGTACTCACAGCGAGCCACCCACCTAGCAGCTGGAAATGCACAAATGAATAATCCTGTTACCCTCCCTATGCTGCTTGGGTCTGGGGATTTAGCCACCCCTGCAAATCAAGCCAAGCTTGATCCTCATGCTTTTAGTCAAAGTGCTCAAATTGCCCTCAGATCCATGAAGGCTGTACCTGATTCTCAGGCCAGGGAAATTTCTTCCTTTACCAATATCTATCATGGTGCTGCAGAGGCATATATTGACTTTATTGATCGCCTCCAAGAAGCTATTGAAAGGCAAATACAAGTAAAATAAGCCAGGTGGTGAGGGACAAATACCGTATGATCTCACCTTTAACTGGAACATAATCAACAAAAGAAAAAAGCAAACAAAATATAACCAGAGGCATTGAAATTAAGAACATTGTAACAATAGCCAGAGGGGAGTGGGGACTGGATAGTGGGGAGAGGGGTCTATAGGAGCTACTATAAAGGACACAAGGACAAAATCAAGAGGGAGGGTAGAGGTGGGGGGGTGGGACTGGCTGGGGTGGAGTGGAGGGATGGGGAAAAAAATGAAGACAATTGAATAAAAATAAATTAATTAATTTTTAAAAATAAATAAATGTTATGTACCCCTTAAAAAAAGGCAAAAGATAATGATAGAGCAGCCAAAGCTCTTTTGTGGCCGCTAGTTTATGAAAATGCTAACAAAGACTGCAGGACCACTATAGGACCCCTGGGAGCTACCACCAGAGACATCACTGAGTTTATCAAGGCTTGACAAGATATTGGCCCAGAGCATTATAAGGCTTCCCTCTTGGCTGCTGCAATTAAGGGAGATCCCAGATGTCACAACTGCGGAAAGCCTAGTCACCTGCACAAGGACTGTTCATCCACATGGAAAGGCAGAAAAAGTAATGACAAGCTTCCCCTCAGGGATTGTCTGTGTTGTGGCAAGGGCAGACATTGGGCAAAGGAATGCCACTCTAAATTTGACAAAAATGGCCAACCCATTCAGGGAAATTTCTGAGGGGGCACCCACCCAGTGCCCCCAACCCCAATCAGAGCTTTCAGAACAACAATCAATATCAGGGAACTCAAGGAAATGCACAATTTCCAACCTTCAAGATGCCACCCACAGAAGCGCAGGGCTGCACTTGGTCACCAGCAATGAGCTCATCTTAAGGGAACAGGATGAAGAAATTGTAGCTCCCAGTGGTGTCTGGGGACCTTTGCTCCCAGGAACAGTAGGTTTAATCTTAGGGAGATCCAGTATTACTACCAAAGACATTTTTGTTCAGCCAGGGGTCATTGACTCAGACTATCAAGGGGAAATTAAAATCATGCTTAAAGCCTGTGGCTATCATATTATTCCCACCCAAACGCGCATTGCTGAGCTGCTCTTACTCCCCTACATAAGCGCAAAGACTCAAAGTACAGTAAGGGGGAAGGAGGCTTCAGTAGTACAGACAATCAATTAATTTTTTGGACAGAATCAACTAAGTTAAATAAACCAATCTTACAAATAAAGATAAAGGATAGGACCTTCCAGGGCCTCATAGATACTGGAGCCAACCTCTCTGTTACCTCAAACCAGTTTTGGCCTTGGGAGTGGCCTCTAACAGATAGGGGAACTCCTGCCACAGGTGCTGGAGGAGTTTCTCAACTACAAATCAGTGTATGATCTCTTAAATGTTACGGACCAGAAGGGCAGGTAGGGAGAATTTGACCATATATCTTGTCTAGGCCCCTTAATATTTGGGGCCGTGATCTCCTCAGTCAGTGGGGGATGCAAATTTCTCTGCCACATTTTCCCTAGTGGCCACTGCTCTCATACCTCCCCTACCGCTTACCTGGTTCTCCAACACGCCAGTACAGGTTGATTGGTGGCCACTTAAAGGAGAGTGATTTGAACAGACCTGTCTTTTAGTTAAACAACAATTAGAAGCAGGTGGTATTGAACCTTCTAACAGCCCTTGGAATACGCCTATTTTTGTTGTACCAAAGAAATCTGGCAAATGGAGGCTTATTCATGATCTAAGAAAAATCAATGAAACCCTCCAGCCTATGGGCCCCTACAGCCTGGAGTCCCCAATCCAGCCTGCATTCCAAAGGATTGGCCACTTTTAGTTATTGACCTAAAGGATTGTTTCTTTACAATCCTTTTAGCAGACAGGGATCAGGAGCTTTTTGCATTTTCTCTCCCAGTCATTAACAATTCTCGGCCTTTACAGAGGTTTCAATGGAGAGTTTTGCCTCAGGGGATGCTTAACAGCCCAACTATCTGTCAGCATTTTGTTCATACAACCATTCAGCCAGTAAGAGATCAATTCCCTGATTCAATTATCTATCATTATATGGATGACATCCGGCTTGAAGCTCCTTCACAAGATATTTTAGCAAAAACTGCTTCTTTTCTTAGAAATTCCATGACTTCTGCTGGGCTAGTAATTACACCAGAAAAAAAATCCAGCATTCAGAACCTTGGAAATATTTAGGCTATATAGTTTTTGATAGGACAGTTTGGCCTCCAGTCCTTCAAATTAATCCACCCAAGGATTTACCTCTTAATCGCCTCCAACAACTCCTGGGAGCAATCAACTGGATGTGACCCAGCCTTGGAATACGTACCCAACAATTAACTCATTTATTTAATGCCCTTAAATGGGACACAGATCTTAATTCCCCCAGAAAATTGTCCTCTGAGGCCCTATGAGAATTAAATATAATAAATAAGCATATTGAACACAGAAAACTGACTAGAATTAACTCATAGATTCCTGTCCGGCTTTTCTGTTTCCCAACCTTAGGCACCCCATTGGGTCTTATAGGACAGCTGTCACTCCACTTAGCTATGGTAGAGTGGCTTTTTCTGTCTCATCAACAACAGCGCACCATTACCACCTATATAAATGCATTTTGCCATCTTATTATAAAAGGGCGTGAGCGAACACAGCAGCTATTTGGATGTGATCCTTCCTTTATTCCCGTCCCCCTAACTCATCTATTTACAATAATTGGCAACTCAATCTTCAGAATTTCAGTGTGCCGTAGCTGACTTTGTAGGGGGACTAGAAATCAACCTGCCCTCCGGCAGATTGCTTCAAAACATTCCATTCCTTCAAATAAGGCAAGCAGAAAAGGTCAGCCCAATGCCAATAATTGGGGAGAGAACTGTGTTTCTTGATGGGTCCGGAAAAAATGGACGGGCTGCTATTGTCTGGCAAGAGGGCAAAACATGGAGAAATTTTGTATCCTCGGGACATTCCTCTAGCCAAAGGGCCGAGCTTTTTGCTGCAATCATGGCCTTGCAGCAATGGCCCCAGGAACCTTTGAATATAGTCTGTGACTCAGGATATACTGTTTACACTATTCTGCATCTAGATCAGGCATTAATTAAGACTTCTATTGACCCCAATCTCCTTAACCTATTTTTGACCCTACAGTCCCTCCTTCAGGAGCGAGAATACTCCCTCTTCATTACTCATATTCAACCCCATTCAGTCCTGCCTGGCCCCCTGGTGGGTGGTAATAATAGGGCAGATGCCTTAGTTAGTGTCCCTACTGCCTTCCAGCAAGCAGCAGCTTGTCATCAATTTTTTCATCAGAACAACCAGGTACTCCAAAAGCAATTCAACATTCCTCTCTCCCAAGCTAAGCAAATTATTAAAGAATGTCCTGATTGCCAAGCCCTTAGCTGGGCACCCCCATCTACAGGAGTCAATCCTTGAGGATTAAGCTCTCAGATAATTTCACAAATGGATGTCACTTATTATGCTCCCTTTGGGAAATTCAAATATGTTCATATTTGTATTGATACTTATTCTGGTGCCCTACATGCATCTGCTTTAACAGGAGAATCTGCTAAAGATACACAAGCCCATTGGCTTGAGCCTTTAATCATTTAGGATGGCCTCAGCAAATTAAAACTGATAATGGCCCTGGATACCTTGCCCATTCCACTCAGGTCTTCCATCATCATTGGAATATCCAACATAAAACAGGAATACCTTACAATCCAACTGGTCAGGCAATCATAGAACGGGTTCATCATACTTTTAAAAATCTTCTTATAAAACAAAAAAAGGGGAGTCATGAGTCCTCCCCCCAAAATACAACTATGTTAGCCACGTTTACCTATAATTTTCTAAATTGTGATGAATCACTCTGTACTCCAATTGAAAAACATTTTCAGACAAAAGAGTCAAAACCGCCTTACCCTCAGGTTTTATATGGAGATCCACTGGGAGATGACTCTTGGCAGGGCCCTATAGATCTCTTAACATGGGGAGGAGGGTCTGCATGTGTTTCCATTCCTACAGGTCCTGTCTGGCTTCCAGCAAAATGAGTAAAGCCTTATCATGAGCAGAATAGACACCAAGCTCCACTACCTGGAAGCAAGAACCAATCAACTGACAGACCAGATGGCCCAGCTGACCCTGAACAACCACAAGGAACATGGACACCCGCAGCATCACACACAGGTCTGGGTCTGTCAACGGAGGAGGATGGGGCTTGCTCCAATGACAGGGGCCGAGGTTCAAGCGCCTCATACAGAGGGCAACAACCCCTCAGTGCCCAATAATGTTCCCTTTAGTGGTGCCCCCACCACATGGGGGAACATCAAGGCTCTTAATGCTCGAGCTGAGGAGATTCTTGCTGAAACAAAAGTAGAAGACACCCCAGAAAACAGGTTTATTGCTTACCTATCAGTGTTGTCAGCCAATTTGGCTAAAACTTTGCTTTCAATTGCTATTATACTTTGCTTAGTGGGGCAGGGCCTAGCTACTGAGGTTAATTCCTCTTATATCTGTTGGGGCCACATTATTGATTCACCAGTATTTAAGGTACATACCTGGTGGAATGTTGAGCCTCCCTTTTCCACTAACGATACTCAGTGGACTGGAGGAGTGTGGATGCCCCCTGTTGGCCCACTAGAGGAAAAAAAACACTGGTTACTGGTGCTGAAAAATACTGTTTATGCTGCTGAGCACCTACCAGTTTGTTTTTCTGTCCTTACTAACACTTTATGCTTTCCTTTAAAGGAGCAACTTTACGCTGCAAACAAAGAGCAATGCAGTGGTTACTATCAGCTCTCCATGGTGGCCACGGTTGGCCTGCATGCCCATGAGGGGGTTCACCATACTTTCAATCCCCCTCCAGTTCCTCCATGTGCCTTAGACACTAGTCATAATGGCTCAGTCTTCTAGTCTTTATGCAGAGGACCAAATGCCACCATTGCTTTTCTCCGCAAAAACCCTTCTGTACTTGAGAATTGGGAAACTAACTGGACAATATTAGCTAACCCTGACACAACAACAGTTCTGGCTCAGCCTCAAAAACTATATACTAATATGTGGTGGGAGGGGCCTGGTACTGGGGCACCTATTATCAGAATTGTATCTCCCAACCACACTAGCCCATGACATTATAAGTCTTGGAAAATCGGCTTGCCTTTTATTACTAGGAATCATTTGTATATAAAACTGGTTGTGATCCTAAAGTTGCTCTAGGATGTTCCTAACAGATTGACCCTCCAGAACAAGATTGGGTCACGGTTTGCACCTCTCACCCCTACTTGTTTTTAGCAACACCAGGGACAGCCCAGGTCTTTTATAATGAATCAATAAAGATTGATTCTCTGCATGTCCCTGCAGGTTCAATATATGCCAGCTGCCTTACCCATCTCAATATTACTCAGTTAAATCTCACTATAGTTTGTATAGTTAGAAGACAAACTCAAGTATGGGTGCCAGTTGACGTAACCAGGGAGTGGGAGGCATAGTAGCGCTTAACAATGCGTTGGCATCTATATGAGTCCAACAGTTTGTTGGCACCCTGATAGCATTTATTGTCTCTGCTATAGTTATCACAGCTACTGCTGCCACAGCAACTGCTGCCCTTGTTGACTCACTTCAAACTGCTCACACTGTGGATGTTGTCTTAACCAGTACTACTTTAGAAATTATTCAACAGGCCCAGATTGATCAAGAGATCATGACGTGCCTTTCCATGGTTGAATCAGCACTCAAACGCCAGGATGCACTAGTGACCCGCCAACAGCTGACCTGTGATCCTAGGTTCACCAAGCTCTGCGTTACTTCCCTCATGTGGAATTCCAGCCAATATTCCTGGAGCGATATTCAACATCGCCTAAGAGGGGCTTTTTCTACCAATTTAAAAGGACAAGTTGATAAATTACAGCTAGAATTATATCAGCAGCTACAGGACATTCAACACCTAACTAAGCAAGAGGTTTTCCAAACCCTACATGACAATCTCAGCTGGTTGAACCCAACAAATTGGTTTCATGGGCTTAATCTGGAAATGTGGGTCTTTGGAGCCTCCAGTTGCTTACTGATTATAGTAATGCTCTGTGTACTCCGCTGCATCTGCAAATTATTTCCCCAGGGTCATGTGAGAGACCGGCAAGTAGCAAGCTTTGTGGGATCTATAGCGGTCCTAACTAAAAACAAGGGGGGGGGTGGGTATGGGGAACCATTCCACACTTGGGAAATGTGGCCCAGCCCCGACCCAGAAAAGCCAGTGGATAGCGAAGTTCAGCAAGCAGGACCCACACCCACGGATATGTTCTCCCATGGGGAATCAGGCCTGCATTGTACCTAAACCACTATGACTCTTGCTCTTGCTAAAACTCCCTGGCCCTGAATTGAGGCAGCAAATGAGCTAGACCTCCCAAGTATGGAGTATAACCAGTTCGACCACTTTCCCCCTGAGCTGTAACATCCTTCTCTTTGAAGTAATTAGCAGTATTCTGTCCTTTGTTGTTTGTAAAAGGTAATCACCTACAGTGAACCTGTTGCATAGTAAATGAGGACCATCCTGGATGTAATGTGCCCAGAGAAGCAATAAAAGCCTGTCCAGGTGGGGGTCTACAGGCCCTCTCTCTGACTTAGAGAATGGCCACGCAGCCCCTTTTTCTCCATAGGATTTCTGTAGTCTGTGTGTATTTGTCTATTGCCACCACAACACAGGATCCTGCATTCCAGGATCTGCGTCATTTTTTGTCAGTGATGGTTTCATTTTTCCTAATATTATGTATCAGTGATTGGTATGAAGGTTTCTCATAATGAAATTGTTATAATTTAAAAATACTTACTCCCCAATTTCCACCTACATCTTCACCTAAGTAGGTCTAGTCATAACTGACATTTTTCTGTGTGCCCAATGTTAGAACCTCATTTTACCAAGAGAGTCTAGGGAATAAAAACAAAAATGTTCAGTGAAGTTCCTGAACATTCTGCACCAAATTCCACTAAAGAAACATGTCTCTCAAGAGCACTGTGTGCTGCTCTGTAGCTTTCACGCTTCTTTCTCCAATGCTCCACACACACCTTCTACAACACTGGTTACACATTCTCTAGGGTCTCACTCTGTATTTAGTTCATACTCTGATTGCTTCATAAAAGAGATAAGATCAGACAGAAGTTCCTGTCACCTGAACAGGAACCTCGGGCAATTTTAATGCTCCTTCTGGTCATCAGCATTGAATTCTCTTGGAGTGTTCAATACTGGTGACTTTCAAAGGCATCTCTCTTTTTAAATACCAGTATTTTATGAACATTTACTCTCCTAAGTCATTGCCCATATCCTGGATCTTTGGGGTCAGTGGAGATGGCAGAGGTTCAAACGTGCAAAGTGATTCTTAACACATATGCACCTTTAGACATATCACCCACTAGGGCATTGTCCTTTCTGTCACTGTTCAAACCCAGAGCTCAATATATAGGAGGAGGACATGCAAATAGGGCCCCTCTGCTCCTGAAAAGCCACCCAACCCTGACCCTGCAGCTCTGGGACAGGAGTCCAACCTGGGATTCCCAGGTGTTCACAGTGCCTGCTCAGAACAGAACACAGACCACTCACCATGGTGTTTGGACTCAGCTGGGTTTTCCTTGTTGCAATTTTAAGAGGTAATTTGTGGAGAATGAGACACTGGGTATGTGAGTGGATATGACTGAGAGAAACAGTGTAGGGTGACAGTTTCCTGACCTGATGTCTTTGTGTTTACAGGTGTCCAGTGTGAGGTGCAGCTGGTGGAGTCTGGTGGAGGCTTGGTGAAGCCTGGGGGGTCTCTGAGACTCTCCTGTGCAGTCTCTGGATTCACCATCAGTAGCTACAATATGGACTGGGTCCGCCAGGCTCCAGGAAAGGGACTGGAGTGGGTCTCAGAAATTAGTAGTGGTGGTAGCACATACTACGCCAACTCTGTGAAGGGCCGATTCACCATCTCCAGAGACAATGGCAAGAACACACTCTACCTGCAAATGAACAGCCTGAGAGCTGAGGACACGGCCGTGTATTACTGTACTAGTGACACAGTGAGGGGAAGTCAGTGTGAGCCCATACACAAACCTCCCTAAGGGACACAAGAAGGCTAGGCTGCAGGGGACTCTAAGGACACCAGGAGGCGTTCAGGGCACACTGAGTACAGGGAGCAGATGGGGAGCAGCTGCAGATGCAGTTTAAGGGCTTGTTTCCTGGCAGGTGTGGGGTTAACTCTGCACAGAGCAGTTTTCCTCTGGGAGCCTCCCTCCCTTTATGGTTCTGTACTGACCTTTCCAGCATCTCAGTCACAGAGGCTTGTTGTCATCAGAGGAATACATTCTCAGGTGCTCCAAAGTCAGAGAGTCACATAGGTTTGCTTAATTGTATCCTAATAAATAAACAAACCTCCTGAACTACCTCAGCAGAATCCAACCAGAGGCTCTGCTGAACACAACAAGGAGCCCATCCCCACACAGCTTAGTGTCCAAGCTAATCAACAGCTGGACAGTGGTCTCCAGAGTTGTAGGAACCCAGTCCCAGAAGGAAAAAAAAAAATAAGCCAGGGGTGATGGTCATTGACTTAATTCCACATCCATGACATCAATGACAGTTGACATCATGTGTAGGTTGAGGGACACCCACCATACCTTGGTATGGATGTCCATAGTGACAATGTCACACAGAGCGGGTGTGAAAATGTCCCTTCAATGAGGAGTGTGTTGAGAGCAAGGCAGACTTTCAGCAGGTCAGGAATGGCTGCATCACATCAGATAAGGAGTCTGGTCCAGGTTTCATTGTTCATCCCTGAGGAGGGTCCTGCTCATGAAAGGGGTTTGTGTGGTTTCCATCTCCCACCTGCATCAAACTGGGGAGATTCCCACTTTCACATCAGATTTCCCACGTGTGTGCAGGAGGAGAGACAGGGGTGAACCTCAACACATCAGCATCAGACATCAAACACTACAGCTGCTTATTTCATCGAGCACCTAGGAAACGTGAGTGACAACACAGAGCCACCTATAATTATGGATAGAAAAACACATTTAGTCCATAGGAAATGGGGGTAACAGTTATATGTATGCAGTAAGTGGGGAAATAATAAATGATATGGATGTTTTTGTTCAAAGTGTAGGGTGGAACCTATCCACTCTACAAGGTCTTCCGCTTGTTCTGAAGGGCTTGGGACCACTTTCTGCTTCCAAAGATGAGAGGCATCCACAGATTTATGGAGATCCTCAGTTTGGGATCTCTACTGAAGCAGCCTTCCAATTGGGTGCGGTCATGACTTGATTTGTTTGTTGTTGCCATGAGCTGGTGTTGGTGTCACTCAGAAACTCCCAGGTTATTAAAACCTGAAGCTCATGTCATGGTGTTAGCAGGTGGGGCCTTGAGACAAGTGATGGTCCTAGGGTGGAGGTGTCATGAACAGAATCAAGTCCTTTATAACAGAGGGCAGAGGAATCTCCCTTGCCCCATCCACCCTCTAAGATTACAGTGAGCAAACAGTCATATAGGAATCCATTCTGTAACTGATATCAATCTCCTGGTAGCTGTTATTGCATTCCTCACCTCCATATTACTGACATATTTATGTTGTGGGTCAGTGACACAGTTCACAGTAGATTGTTACAGCACCAAGAATGTAGTAGGTTTGTAGAGTGACGTCACCACAAGGGTTGCCTCCCTGGAGATTTGCTGCCGCATGTGTTGTTAAAAGTACAACATCAGTCTCCTTCCAGTGATTTTCAAGGTCAGCTTTTCTTAGGTGATTTTATAGGCAAAATTCCCTGGTCCAAAGTCATAGGAGGCTGTTAAAGGGATGTAGTGAGAAGGCAGCACTAGAAGTGGGTGTAATGCATGAACACTTTCAGTATTGATGACATCAGCATGGAGGCAGGTCCATGTTTCCCTGGAGGTAAAATCCACAAATGCATGTTTCTTCCAGTCACCAGGTCACAGGTACATGACTGCTGTGCACTTGAAGGTCTGGGCATGAATGCCACTTGGGTGTAGCATTGACCAAGTGGGATTGCGGGTTTATGTAGGTTTTATGAATTAAACTAAGCATGCCATTTTTGAAACTTCCCAGAGATTGTATGTAATGATGACAGGGTGATATTTTTGATTATAATAACCCCTTACTGAACAATTATTAATGTGCTGTGTGCACCTCAGTCACTTGATGTGACAGTTGTTGAGAGATTGGGGGTAGGGTTGAACAGGTTGAGCCCAGAGGGTGTCCAGGGCAGTTTAAATGCTCTACATGTGTTTGTCTCTTCTTCCCACTCCCTTTCTGCACAAAGATGGACTCTGGGTGCACAGACATACAGTGGGCAGAGATTCTGACTTGAAAGCACAAGATAGCAAACCTTGCAGTGCCCACTGTCCTCAGCCAGGGAGGCTGATGATGAGGATGAACTTCACTCTGTATGAACACATGGACAATGTCATTCAAGTGATTTATGCTGAGCTGAGTGGCATGAAACACAGTGAATTACATTGGGTAAAACTGCCAGATGGTAGAACTTAGTAACAACAATAACTCTACAACACGCAGACTAACAAGCCTCTTATAAAACTTTCCACTGTCACAATTAGTGTGCTGTTTCCCATATCCAGGTGGGGACTGTCACTCAGGGACTTGACTTCTCTGTCACTAAGGGGAGCATCATATGCAAATTGGCATCAATACGTGCAGATAAACCAAGACTTGTGGCTGTTCCTGCACTTCAGAGAGATCAGTTCCAACCCCCGGGTCCCTACAGTTTACACTCACTGAAGCTGTTAACTTAGAGGAAGCATCATGAGTTTTGAGTTGAGCTGGGCATTTGCTCTGATGCTTTTACTGGTAACATTACAGAGAGACTGGGGGATTCTGTGTGTGTGTGTGTGTGTGTGTGTGTCCATTGCTAATGAAAATCTCTTGTCCACAGGTGTCTGATGTGAGCTGCAGGTGGTAGAGTATGGTGGAGGCCTGAGGCAGCCTGAAGAGTCTCTGAGACTCTCCTGCAAAGGTTCTGGGCTCATGTTCAGTGACTACTATATAAGCTGGGTCCGCCAGGCTCCAGGAAAGGGACTGGAGTGGGTAGGTTTATTAGAAACAAAGCTAACAGTCACACAACAGAATATGGTGCATCTGTGAAAGGCAGATTCGCCATCTCAAGAGATGATTTGAAAAGCACTGCCTTTCTGCAAATGAACAGCCTGAGAGCCGAGGACTCTGCCCTGTATTACTGTGTGAATGACACAGAGAGGGGCAATCGGTGTGAGCCCAGTCAAAAATCTCCATGCAGGTGGGATGCCAACAAGATGGGGTGCTCAGGGCCCACAGGTTATGAAGGCACAGGGCACATGGAGGTTAGTTAAGGATTGGCTTCCTCTCTGGCAGGGAGAATCCCCTTCACCTGTCATTCCACATGAAAGTACTTTAGAAAGCCTTCACTACAATGAGTCTAAAGTGGTTGGTTGACCTCTAGCTACATGCACTGGGCAGATGAATATTATCACTGCCTTGGAACTCTTCCCCTAAAACTGTTGTGACTGTTGGTTTTGTGTTAGTTTGGCTAGATCACAAGGTGCCTGAATGTTTGGCTGACAGTTATTCATGGGTTTGTCCCAGTGTATTTACAGTTGTAGTTACCTTTGAGACGGTGGATCAGAAAAGCAGAGTGTTTTCCCCAGTGCAGAAGGGCACCCTTCACTCCACCAAGGTCCTGACTGAAACAAACTGAAGAGGGAGAATTAACCCCTTCCCCCCTGTGTGCTGGATTCTAGAGCTGGGACACAGGTATTCTTCTGCCCTGGGCACCCTGGTCCTCAGCCAGTGTCCTCAGTGATTGATCTTGCAAGCAAAATTCCTCCAAAGTGATCTTGCACAATTAGCAACTGCAAACTGCCGTCATGAGGAAAAGCTCACAATGAACATTTACTGAAATAACAGATTTATATGATTCAGTAAACTACTGAGAACATTTGCTTAGAAAGAATGCATTCTTGTTGTAGGTCTCGATATGATTATATCTTATGAGAGCAAGATCGACATAGAGGAGAAACATGCACTGATGTAAATGACTTGGTGACACATATAATGACACAAACTTGACAAATCCAGCACTGACCCATGGTCCTAAACAATGGAAACTTTCTAAGTCTTGTTCTCTGTAGGAACCACCTGTGCCAGACAGCAAAATCTGAAACAGATGTTCTTGTCTGTCCCTGGGGCTAAGTGAGAGCCCAGTGCCTACTGGTCTGATAGATTTGGAAAACTCGCAGGCCACATGGGGAACATCCCAACAGTTCCTCAATGACCAGCCCTAGAAATTGTGTCCTTTGAAAGGGAATTTGAGTAATGACCAGTGGAGTCTGATTTTTACCCCTGATGCCTTGACCAGCATGGGGAAGTCCATGAGGGTTGAGCAAGAATCCCAGGTGCCGGAGCAGATTCCTGCAGGGACTTACAGGTGCAGCTGTGGGTCACTTAGCAGTGAGTCTGTCTCCTCTTGGGATGCGGAGTCTGAGGTCCATGGGGTATATGGTCAGAAAAGTAGATAACCATATGGATGGAGCACCAAGAATAAACAAAAAACTTGGGGTCACACACAGAGATGACCACACCTAGGCATGCACACTGTGGTCTAGAATCCACTGGGGGCTCTGCCCAAGTGATAGGTACAGCAGAGAAAGGAGACCTGGAGTGCATTGCCATGAAAATCATCACAGTGTGTATTGGTCATTCACTGAGCAGTAGAAGTGCAGTGGGATTTGGGCCACATGCAGGGATGCTTAGATGGGACCTTCCCCCAGAGCAACCTGAGGACATTGGAGGCCTCCAAAACCCCAAGAACTTCAGGGCTCAGTGGTGTTGACTTTGTCAGTGCATCTGGCAGGTCCAGGGAAAGGGCTTCCAGGTGACTTCACAGATCCCTGGCTATGAGGTTCTGCAGAGTCACTGGAGTTTAGTGAGGTCAGTTCTGTGTCCATAGAATTAAGGCACACAGTGTCCCTGATGGAATTCCTGGAAGTCAGGACACAACCTTGAATTCTGGACTAGAGATGCTGAGAACTTCATGCTCTGTTATCCCTGACATGCACCTGCCCAGCATGTTGCAGAGCTGGCATCTGGGTGTGGGCAGGTCTCACAAGCTCACAGCAGCTGCCTCAGGAGCCAGTGCACGGGGAGCTTGGAAGGGATGTCCTGTTTCCTGTGAGGGCCTGTGTCTTTTTCTTTTCATGAAAACCTCCAAAAGAAGAGTTGGACATGTGTATATTGTAAGTGTCCTATCAGGGCATTCTCTGAACTCCATGATAAATGAGATCCACAGTCAATGGTATTTGTAGGGCTTTTTCATATTTGTATTGTGAGAAACTGTGAACATGGATGGTTTTATTAACTCACTAGGTGGAGAATTTTGGTGACACACTGACCCAAGAGAAAGACATACAGGCATTAAAGCCCAGAATTGGAAGCTCTCCATGTCTCTCAAAGTTGAGTTCAGAACGAGGAGCATGTCCTGTGGGAGCTTGTTCCTTTGTGGGAGGAGCTATGTCTGTACGGAGCTCAGAGACCTGGCAGGAGATCCACATCCTACAACACTGTGTAGGACTTGGGCCCTCAGACTCCCTTGCAGCTTGTCCCTGTGTCTTTGAACTTCTCTCAGGTGGGGATCATGTCTTCAGCTCTGAAAAGCTCTTGCCTATGCATAGACAAAGGAGAAGAAGTAGACTAGGTTGAATGTGGGTTTGTCTGTGCCCTGAGCATCACCCGCAAACACCATCATCCATAAAATCCCTGACAGCACAGTCCCTCACTCTGGACTGGATCTGGAGAGCCCTCTTCCTAGTGGCAGTTGCCAGAGGTAAGGGGCTTTGCAGTTCCAGGATTGAGGAGGTGGCCAGGGACAGTGAAATGAGATTTTCTCCCACTCCTGAATGCTGTTCATAAGTGTCCACTGCCAGGTTCAGCAGGTACACGAGGGTGATGAAGTGAGGACACCTGGGGCCTCAGTGAAGGTCTCCTGCAAGGTTTCTGCATACACCTTCAGCAGCTATGCTGTGCACTGGGTGTGACAGGCCCAAGGAGAAGAGCTGGATGGATGGTGCAAGTTGACCCTCAATATAGTGCTGCAATCTATGCACACAGGATCCAGGGAAGAGTCACCATGACCACGGATACCTCCCTGAGCACAGCCTGTATGGAGCTGAGCAGCATGAGCCCAGAAACACACCCTTTGGCAGCAGGAGTTTCGACCAGTAGGTGGCGCTCTAGGTGCCGGAGGGCTGTCCTACAGCAGGTGTAGTTGAGGGCGGGTTGCGCTGGTTTTCTGCTGGTTTATTCTTTAACAGTTTCACTCAGCAAGATTCTCTGGGTCCCTGATTCTCTGTGTCACGAATGATGTCTCTGAGAAAATGTTTTGAAACACAGCACTCTCAGGTAAGCAATAGGAAAAGTTTCTTTCAGACACTCTTGTGCCCAATTCAAATGAAACATCAAATCTCCTGACCTACATCAGCTGAATCTAACCAGATTCAGGAGAGGGTGTAAAATAGAGACCATTTTCATCATTTTTCCTGTCTAAATACAGTACAGGAGACGCCAGCTGTGAGTGAAAGTAACTGCATGGTTCTTCCAGTTCCCATGTCACAGAAGACAACTGACGTGTCCTGGGGGGACAGCAATGGGCCACCAATGGTAGTGGGAGGACTTTTGGACTCAACTCTTCAGGGCTTCTGAGCCTTTAAATAAGTTTTATGTAAAAATGCTGTTTTTAGTATTTGCAGAGATTGTGAGTGGTGGTGACCATGAATGTAGGAGCCCTGGCCACATTGCACAGAGCTGGTTTGTGACGATGCTGTGCTGTGAGCACCTCCTTCCCTGAGTGTACAAGTGGGAAATGCAAATTCAAGCATCTTCTATCAGCTCAGCAGGCAGTAGGATTAGTCAGGGAATGAACTCAAGGCAGCAGAGAAACACCTGCAGAAGAAATGTAGGAAGTAATTCTTTAATTTTTTATTCCCATTTTTTCTATTCAGCAGAATGCATCTTTATATGCAACATGTTCACTCCCCATGGACAGTGAAGCTGGATGAAACCATCTAAATGGTTCAAAGGGCCCTTGAGGACTGGCCTGTGGACAGGTCTTACCTTCACAGCTGCTGAGACTTTGCTGTTTCTGGGAACACAGGTGCAGGAAACAACCTCCACTGTTGTTGGAAGCTGTGGCTCCAGCATTGATTGCAGATAAAACCCATGTGTCTATCCCACATATGTGGTCTAATAGGGAAGTTTAACAGGATTTGTTTGAAATGATCTGATTCCAAAGAGCACTTTTCTTGAGACATCAAATATCTGAGTAGGATAAACAGCTATGAAGTCTTCCATTCTTTTTTTTAACTAAAATCATGAGCTAAACATTGACATTTCATAGCAACTGCTTTGGATTTCTTTACATACATCCTTTGAAGGCTCAGATGGGATAGTAACCCATGTTAAGTCTGCTCATTTGCACAATGAATTATTACAGCATTTTCTTAGCTTCCATACTATGCTTTTTACTGAGTTCCACCCTCACATTATTCCATTCTCCAGGATGGGTGAGTGCTTCCAGAGTTCCTCAGGTGTTCATGTGATGGGGTTTTCTGGAGATAAGAGAACCCACTTTGTGGTAAAGAATGGAAATCATACACTGCTCCTCAGACCCTGTTGCTTCCCTATCTCATCCTGATTGACAAGACCTAGCATCTGCAGTGCCCTCCGAAATCTGTTCTGATTTTACATCAGGTGGAGGAATGGATGCTGACTAAGCTGTTATTATACTAGTCCTGGCCACCAACCTGCAGGTTTAATATTGAAGTGTGATCCATTAACAAATACTATCAGGTTCAGATTCTCCATGGGAGTCATGAATATATTGTAGGTTTGCCCTGAATTTCCCATGATGGATACAGAATAATTGTGAGACCAATCTTGGAATTTTGTCATGACAACTCCCTGTCTGTCCGAGATGTACCACACAGGTGTGTGAGCCTCACTTGAAACCTGGAACATGGATAGATTTTCAAGGCATTTCTTTCTTATCTGAGTGACTCCAGATTTTATGTGTGACTATTTCAGAAAAAAAGTTGAGAAGCTGAACTGATTAAACAATGAGGAAAATCACAGCATAGAGGAAAGACAATCCCTCGTGTGTGTCAGTTCAGATGAGCTTCATTCACTGTCCATTTGAATGTATTGTCATGGAGGGGCTTTCTTTTCCCATTCACATATTGGTACACACAGTGCATTTGGTTCAGGTTCAGTGAATGACCAT
Organism: Desmodus rotundus; assembly: GCF_022682495.2. Lineage (NCBI taxonomy): Eukaryota > Metazoa > Chordata > Mammalia > Chiroptera > Phyllostomidae > Desmodus > Desmodus rotundus. Next base: position 16,375,837 of record NC_071396.1, on the reverse strand, counting down.
CACACACGGCCATGGAGGCAGCACAACCAAGGGTCCCATGCAGACATGGATGGGGACTGTGACAGAGGGGATTGTTCTTCTGAAATTAACAATCGACACACCAGGCATCCCACACCTACTCCCTCTCCAGATCCCTGATGACAGCTACGTCACATGTGCACACACACAGATGCTGACGGTGAACCTAAGGCTGAACCAACAAGGATGGGCAGTTTATATAAAGTTAGATCCACCAGCTCCAATTATGGTAGGCTATTGTAATGATTTTTCATCCTTCAATCAATGAATTAATAAAATATTGTTCTTCATATCAATGGCATTTTATTTATATCTGTTATTTCATATTAATAATTGGAATCAAGATTTTCAAAAATGAGATTTAAACATATTTACTCCACAGTCTCTACCTTTATTTGCACCTAAGGAGATCTAGTCATGACTGTGTTTCTTCTTGGTCCCCAATGTTGGTACCTGGTTTTACCACAGAGTCTAGAAAAAGGATGAAGCAGTGAGGCTGCTGCACATTCAGCACCAAACTCCTCTGAGTGAACATGACCTGGGAGCACAGTCTGCTTCTCAGTAGAGTTCACAATTCTGTCTCCCAATGATCCACACAGATGCTCCACCTCCTCCAACACCATGTTCCCGTGCTCTAGGGTCACACTCTGTTCTCAGTTCACACTCTGATCACTTTGTAGGGGAAAAGGTTTCAGAAGGATATTCCTGTCTCCTAAGCATAAAATTTCTCTGGCCATGAGAGCTAAATTCCATTTCATGAGCTCATTACTGGTGACTTTCAAAGGCATCTCTCATTTTAAATCTCTCTCCACTTATGACAATGTACTCTCCTAGGTTGTGTGCCCATCTCCTGGAGCAGTTGGGTCAGTGTAGAGGGCACAGGAGCAAATGTAGGAAGTAATTCTTTAATTTTCATTCCTTTTTTTCCCCTTCAGCAGAATGCCTTTTTCATTGCTTTTATAGAAAGAAAAAGAATGGGGAAAAGGTGAGTTAGAGAGAGAGAGAGAGAGAGAGAGAGAGAGAGAGAGAGAAAGAGAGAGAGAGGAGATTGGTTACTACCCATACACATCTAGACAAGGATTCATATGCACCAGAATCTGGAATCAAAACCACATCCTCTTGGATATAGGACAACACTCCAACCAAGCCAAACAGTGCAAGGAAGGGTGGGGGTAATTCTTAACAGACATGTGCCCTTAGAAACGTCACAATCTGGGTCCATGTCCTCCATGTTACTGTGCAACCCCAGAGCTCCATATACAGTAGGAAGTACATGCAAATAGGGACCCTCTGCTCATGAAAAGAAGCTCAGACAGGACTCTGCACCTCTGGGACAGGAGCCCAGCCCAGGATTCCCAGGCTTTCCCAGCCCCTCCTCAGGACAGAACAGAGACCACACACCATGGTGTTTGGGCTCAGCTGGGTTTTCTTTGTTGTAATTTGAACAAGTAATTTATGGAGAGTGAGAGTCCCTGAGTATGTGTGTGGATATGACTGAGATAAACACTGATGGGACATTCAGTCAAATAGAGAAAGTAGTGTGATAACTTTAAATCTGACTTGGCATCTTAATAGATTGAAGGAGGCTTGTTGCTGCATTTGTCTCATTACCCCTATGGCCAAGTCTGTTTCTTTCTTTAATTCAGTTTGGTATTTGATGCAGAGTACGTGGGCCCAAAGTGTATCTGCGGCACCTGTGGAGAAATAACGATGGTTGTGAGGTGTCAGAGGAGCCCCTGGGCCCATCATTCATTATCTGAGTCACCACTCCAGGTCACTATCTGCCTGTGTGCCTCTTTACTCATTTCTATTCCTCATGTCTGCTGCCAGGCACCTGAGATTTCTGTCTTTGTGACCTTCTGTACCTGCCCTTCATTCTTCCTCTCATTGTGTCTCTCTGTCTGCATACTCTATTTCCTCCTCAAGAATTTGGCTCTGAATACTTTTAGGGAAAACCAGCACCCAATCTTTACTGCAACTACTACTGAAGAGGAGTGTCATTTTCCTTCAGAACCAATGGAGCCCTGTTCTTGGTCAGAGGGGAGATGAGGCCTGGGCATGGAATATGTTGGCCATGGTGCCTGGACATGGTACTCCCTGATTAGCAGTAGGGCTTATGATGTGGAGGAGTCAAATGTGTTACTAAACTCAATACTGTAAAAGAAATCCAGAAAAATGTAGGACCCAGTTCTGTTCATAAAAGAACACTATTACTTTGCAGACAATTCACTGAACTGAACTTTAATGTCTATAACTGTGTAGTACAGCATCTGTTGATACTTCATTTCTCCCCATAGAATCACCCTAATTTTTTATCAAAGAGCCAAATCGAGACTAATTCATGGACTACATTAAGTCCAGTTTCAGTCAGCCTGATTATTTCCATGAACATAACATGAATAGCAATAAACTCCTTCAGCTCTCTCCAATGTGCTTTGCTGGACTCTTATGGAGAATTGCCACTTTGAGCTTTAAATGGCTCCATGGGGCAGAGAAGTCAAAGCCACATGTTTGCTATTGGGCTTTACCTGATATACCTATAGCTTTGGGTGAGATCCACAAGTTCTCAGCTCCTCCGAAATGTCTTGAGGTTCTTCCTTGTCATCTCCCAAGAAAGTAACCTTCATTCCTTGCCTGTAAAGACCACCATGGACTTCTGAATAAGAAGGGTAACACAGTTTCTTGAAGCTGCTTTTATTGGCTTAAAAATATTCTTTATTCCTTAAAGTGCTGCTGACATCCAGAGCCTAGGTACGCCTCTCTCAGACATGGCATTCCAGTCAAAGTCTTGAGTAATAAAACCACAATTCGAAATTGGCTTTTTGTGGCTTGTTAGAAATGCATCAGGTTCCTGCTGGATCTACTCTAATGTATTGTCATGGAAATAATAATACTCATCCATAAGGGTGCTCAAATTCCAGATGATCAAACAAGGAGAAAAAGTTAAATGCCTCCATATTGCTTATGGAAGTATAATATCCAAACTGCCCTAAGAAATGTGCAAGTTTTCTTATACCTGAAAAACAAAAAGATTAAAAAACAGCAATATTTTTATATAATTCACAAAACTACAATCATTTTCACTTCATTCTGTCTCATGATAAGTTTTCTTTGTGTTAATTATTTTCCAGTATATTTACAAATCCAATTATTCTATAAAATCATAATAATCATTATCTCATTCAAAAATGTGATATGAAAATTTATTCTCAGACATATAGGACTTACTATAAGTCATAGATCTTCCCATGGATCTTTCTGCAGATGTAACATGGGTGTTAATGCATCAGGATCGAGCAATGACTACCCATACATGACAGAGAAAGAAACTTAAAATGACATGTTTATAGCTTTAATTATAATGCAATTGAAAAATAAATCTACATTCTGTAATAACATTTTCATATCGTAAAATTGCAAGTGAGGATATATCAGGACTTTATAACTCGGAGATTTTCATACGATCTGTAAACATCCATATGACTAATAAAGATATGTGTGTATAAACAGAACATATTTCTCTATTTGACAAAACTTCCCATGCACTGTAAGCATATCAAATAGGCATAATTGGTTCAAAATTCCTTCCTTATAAAGAAGAATGTAAAATCCATGTAGCATTTCAGGAACCCATTGCAATGACCAAAAGCCAATTTTAGGTCCAGGAAAAGTCTCTTAAAAATTAAAACCTGGAAAATTGGTCAAACGTATTTGACCAAAAACTTATATACCAGTATGAAACTATATTAAATTACTGGATATTATTTACACAGTGTAAAAATGAAGGTTTAAAACAAAAATACAGGCTAGCACAATGTTACTTCTTACAATAAAGAATATGTGTTTATAAATAATTACCTGATTAACATAACACATAACTCTTTTAAAAAGTATACAATTTCTTCTTTCTAGGCAAAAGTGAAAATGTTTATCACTTTTAACTATCTGAAGAACAATCATACAAATTCTGATTTAGCTACTTTTGACATTTAGATTCACTTACCTCATTAATTCATCATTCAACTGAACTATTTAATTTCCTCTCAAGATCGCTTTTTCACATGACTTTAATTCATGTTAGCTCTCTGTGTTGTACACAGTCTTTCTGCAATGTACACAATCCCTGTTATTTATTTTTAAAATAAGTTAAAAATAACCAACATTAGAACAAATTACTTTCTTCAAATTGTGTTTTCATACTTTATAGCTTCTACTATCAAAAAACACAATTTCTTTCCAACATAACTAGAATTTCTAATTCTTATGAACCATGATTTTAGTGACAATTGAACATAAGTAATTAGCATTTTTTAAATGTTACTTAAATGGACATTGCAGGAGAACCAAGATGGCGGCGTAGGTAGACACACTGCGCCTCCTCGCACAACCAGAACCGACAGAGAATCGAACAGCAAGGGGGACCAACACCAAGGAAACAGAAAATAACCATTCATCCAGACTGGTAGGAGGGGCGGAGACGGCACTGGGGTGGAGAGGACTCGCGTGGCTGTGGCGGGACTGAGACTGGCGGAGTGTGGGACAAATGGCGCAGGCAGTCCGAGCACTAGCAGACCCTGCGGTCCCACATTTGCACAGATAAACCCAGAGGGCCGGACTCAGAGTGGCGGAGAGTGGGGCAGGCAGAGTGGCAGATAGCACATTGAGGCACCACATTCGCCCACAGATAAACCGGACGAACGGCGGGGCAGAGAAGCAGACCGCTGCGCAACCCAGGGCTCCAGCTCGGGGAAATAAAGCCTCAAACCTCTGATTGAAAGCGCCCCTGGGGGTTGGGGCGGCAGGAGAGACTCCCAGCCTCACAGGAGAGGTTGTTGGAGAGACCCACAGGGGCCTAGAGTGTGCACAGGCCCACTTACTCGGGAACCAGCACCAGAGGGGCCCAGTTTGATTGTGGGTAGCGGAGTGAAAGACTGAAATCCGGAGGAGAGTGAAGCTGGCGCCATTGCTCCCTCTCGGCCCCGCCCCCACGTACAGCCTCACAGCGCAGCGACCAGCATTACCCCGCCCCGGTGAACACCTAAGGCTCCGCCCCTTAAAGTAACAGATGAGCCAAGACAAACAAACAAAAAAAATGGCCCAAATGACAGAACACTTCAAAGCTCCAGAAAAAATACAACTAAGCGACGAAGAGATAGCCAACCTATCGGATGCACAGTTCAAAGCACTGGTTATCAATATGCTCACAGACTTGGTTGAATCTATTCGAAAAACAGATGAAAAAATGAAGCCTATGCTAAGAGAAACAAAGGAAAATGTTCAGGGAACCAATAGTGATGAGAAGGAAACTGGGACTCATATCAATGGTATGGACCAGAAGGAAGAAACAAACATTCAACCAGAAAAGAATGAAGAAACAAGAACTTGGAAAAATGAGGAGAGGCTTAGGAACCTCCAGGACACCTTGAAACGTTCCAACATCCGAATTATAGGGGTGCCAGAAGAAGAAGAGGAAGAACAAAAAATTGAAAACTTATTTGAACAAATAATGGAGAACTTCCCCGATCTGGCAAAGGAAATAGACTTCCGGGAAGTCCAGGAAGCTCAGAGAGTCCCAAAGAAGCTGGACCCAAGGAGGAACACAACAAGACACATCATAATTACATTACCCAAGATTAAACGCAAGGACCTACGTCCAAGATTACTGTATCCAGCAAAGCTATCATTTAGAATGGAAGGGAGGATAAAGTGCTTCTCAGATAAGGTCAAGTTGAAGAGGCTCATCATCACCAAGCCCTTATTATATGAAATGTTAAAGGGAGTTACCTAAGAAAAAGATCAAAAATAGGAACAGTAAAAATGACAGCAAACTCACAGTTATTAACGACCACACATAAAACAAAAACGAGAGCAAACTAGGCAAACAACTAGAACATGAGGGTTGTCAATAAGGGAGTGGGAGGGGGAGAGGGGGGTAAAGGTACAGAGAATAAGTAACATAGATGATAGGTGGAAAATAGACAGGGGGAGGGTAAAAATAGTGTAGGAAATGTAGAAGCCAAAGAACTTATAAGTATGACCCATGGACATGAACTATGGGGGGGGAATGTGGGAGGGAGGGGGGTGGGCAGGATGGAGTGGAGTGGGGGGGGGAAATGGGACAACTGTAATAGCATAATCAATAAATATATTTAAAAAAAAATGGACATTGCATAACTTTCAGGAAAAGGTATTTTTCCCCATTGGCAAACACATTCATATTTTCAAGAGACGTGTTTCGAATAACATACGAGAATAACATATTAACAGATTCAAATCCACTTTATAGCTTCTCTGCATTAAGAAGGCAAAGTAGGAAAATCAGATCAACTAATATTTAGTTTCCTGTTACTTTAAAATATCTAGATATTTAATAATTTTAATGTTTAGTGTTTTAATATCATTAAACCATTTAATATTTAATAATTTTCAGCATTAAACCTAGCAAAACTCCAAGGTTTCGAGTTACCAAAGACCACACACACACACACGTATATCTGTGTGTATAATATGATATCATGTGACACACTCACATGATACGATACACATATAATATGTTTATTATATGGCATTTGTGCTCATCATGTGACACATCATATGATGTGCCTTTTGATGTACATGTGTGTCTATGATACAAATGGTTTCCTATATGTGATATATATAGTATGTCATATATCATATGAAGTATGATATGATATAGTTTCCTATATATAGTGAGTGTGTGTGTCCCATATGATATACATAGTTTCTGCATGTGTGTGTATACATGTTTGTGTATCATATGATATATATGGTCTCCTCCAAAGACCATATATATTATATGCATATATCTGATATATCACATATATCTTTATTAAAAATTCTCATTTTAATTACCTCTATTTATATTTTATTTTTTATTAATTTCTTTTTTAAAATTTTTATTCAGTTACAATTGTTTGCATTTTCTCCTCATCCCTCCACCCCACCCCAGCCAATCCCATGTCCCTCCCCTACTTCTACCCTCTCCATTGATTTTATCCTTGTGTCCTTTATAGTAGCTCCTGTAGACCCCTTAACAATTATGGATATTTAAAGTCAATTATTACCCAAGCTGTTGCTTTGACAAATTCTGTAACATTCATACATGGCATGAATTTCTTTTTTTAAAGATTTTATATAATTATTTATTTTTAGAGAGGGGAAAGCAGGCAGAGAGACAGGGAGAGAAAAACCAATGTGTGATTGCCTCTCGAGCACTCTCTATTATGGACATGGCCTGAAACCCAGGCATGTGCCCTGACTGGGAACCAAACCCACAACACTTTGGTTCACAGGCCAGCGCTCAGCCACTGAGATACCACAGCCAGGGCTGAATTTCTTAATATCAATTATTTTTCCAGGCCCCACATCATACTGAAAAATTGTATTTTAGAGAATTCTCTTTTTACCATGCATATAAACAATATTATTGGTAATAGTGGTTAAAAACAAAACTTCCTTTTATCATCTGTCTTACCAACATTCAGGAGGCTGGAGGAGAGGTGGGGGGGTGGGGGTATGAGGCCTGAATGGAGAGTAGCTTGACTTAAAAAGCACCAGTTTTTCCTCTTCACATTGAAATGAACATGCTGTCCCTTTTGTTTCTGCACCTTCACAAACTTTGGGGGATTGAATTTTCTATCCCATTGTTCCCGGGACCACCACTGCTCCCACCCACCAGGAGGAGGATTAAGGGTGTCTAAAAGACTTACCTTCTCATTCCTCTTCTTTCTGAGCTTGCATTCTGGGAAGAGAGTGAGACCTTCCTCACTGTCTTTGAACCATCATTTACATCCTTTCTGAGTGAGTCTTTATGATGTAACAGCATGAAATCTTTCACCAAAGAGATTGTATTCTAATTATTCCATCTTTTGCAAAACTATTCTAATTAGTCATTTCCTTATAGCTGTAAGTTGACCAGGCAGCTAAAATGTGACTTAATGGATTTTCATATGGGATCAAGACACAGCCACCCATTTACAAAAAAACAAACAACAAAAATAACATCTAAATAAAAGAAAACCTTCAACCACAAAGTGTTCTCAAACTCAATCTTCTTAAAGGAGGGACTGTGACATTAGCATGAATGAACCTCGAAAGTTTTCAATGGCACACCACCCACATGACAGAGACATACATTCTCTGTGTGCACAAAACAGCAAATAGCAAGTAAAGTCATTACAGGATGAGGAAGTAAACAGAGAACAACTGCAACCAAAGTTTCACTTGAGAGAGACAGTAGATCTCACAGAGGTCCCAACCAGAAGAGATGAGAGTTTTCACTCAGAACAAATACTCATAACCCAGAAATCCATTAACCAGAACACCCAAAGTGCTCTCAAAATCCCACACCTGGGGACTGGGATATTTTTTAGTCACTGAGCCATGTTTCCCACCATGCAATGCCTATTGATTCATATACAGTCCAAGATGGTTCAGAGAACAAAAATGGTGGGGTTGAGGGCTCATGGCTGTGCACATGAGGGACTTCATCCACTTTGGGCTCACTCAACTCCCCTTAATAAGAAAGAGACTTATTTCTTTTCTTCATCAAAGCTTTTAAAGGTGGCTGATGACTGGAGAGGGAGGGCAGGAAAAGTCCCTGAGATAAAGAACTCTGGGCAGCTGTGGGGAAATTGCTGTAAGTAATCCTTGCCATGGGGCCAGCCTGTCACAAGCAGTTGGAACCTCAACCAGGGCCATCAGTGCCTTACCAGGGATCCACATTGTCCTATCCAGTTCACCAAAACTGTAACCCAAATCACGCTTCATCCAAAACCCCTTCTTAACATCTCACTGCAGGAAGCAGGGTTTAGAAGGAGGGAGAGAGGCAAGGAGAGCAAGGATCAGGAGGAGAGGCTGTATACATGCAGGCAGTGTCCTCACTGATCCCAACATGTATCTTTAATTATATCATCTTGGAGGTGGTCAGCACCAGCCAAATTCCTGCATCTTGGTGACCAGAATCTCCCCAAATTGTTGTCAAGGTCATTTCTTGTACAAGCAAGACTGGAACTACTGGCACTTGCAGTATGCTTGCAAAGAAACTGTCCATATGTGAGTTATTTTAACCAGTTGTTTAGTACATCTTTTTGTAATCCCACTTCATTGTAAGTCAGGGTAGTGTCAAGTTTATTCCCTGTTACACTGGCTCCTGGGGTCTGGACTTCCAGCTCCAGGTCTGTGGGCCATAAGTGTTGCTGTCTGTCAGCTTCCCTGTCTGTGGCACACTGTTACAGCAGCCTGAACAACCTCAGATGTTGGAGTCTGTCGGTGTGTCTTTTCCAGCTTGCGGAGCTGCATTCCTTGTTCCAAGGCCTCTTCCTCCTTCTCCATATCCTTGAACAGGTCATTTGGCATCAGTGGTCACATTACTTCCTTCTTGTCCTGTAGTCTAATCCCCCTCTGCCTCCTTCTGTCATATACACTGATCATATTAGCACTCACCCGATTACACTGGAACTTCACTGAATCCCAAGCTCTTTGAAATAATCATACATAACAATGTCCCTTAGCCAAAAACAAACAAACAAAAAAGTCACAGTTACCAAGCAGAGTTCAGACAACCACAGCCAACCTGACTGATTGTAGATATTATGATTCACATTTATTTCAGAAATTATTATATTCTATTATCTTTAAATTTTTCTAATGTCTATGCAGTGAGGCCCTCTTAAATGAGCCTTCAAGTGGTTGTAAATCAACAGCCTCCCCATCAGCCTCCTCCATGTATCTCTAACTTCTGTGTCTCCCAGTCCCAGTAACAGAAAAGCACCTTCTTACCACTCAGTCTGCTTTGTCTTCCTGAAGTTTTGGAAGCAAGAGAAGCCCTATTAATAAATATCTCTGCGTTGTCTAAGATGATATAATCTGTCTCATCCATGCCCTGAACATCCTGGAAGAGTCTTTAAACCCATAGGGCTAGCAGCAATCTGTTCAGCTGAATCAGGAGTATTTCTGTTATGTGACTCAAACTAACTGCAGCATCAGCATCGTCCCGTTAGCCAGATCCAAAGTCTCTCCCAGATTATGAGTAATGTTTCCGGCAGTGATCCCCTCAAGGATCCAGAGCCTGTTCTAGTCCTATGGCCGCTGTTACCAATTAGCATGAACAACGGAGGCTTGTAGAGGGGCTCCGCCCACAGACCACCCGTCCACCACAGATGAGAATAAGTCTACCAAGACATGATCTGCTTGGAGAGGAAAGGTGTCTGATCTCTCAAAGTGAAGCAGGCTGCAGCCAAGAGGAGGGCCCCAAGAAGGGATTTGTAATGGGGTCCAGAACTCAAGGTGTCCAGGAAATATTAGAAAAATGTATGTAGGATGTCCTCACCCCCACAAGCCTGAGCCACGGGGGATGGGACACATGGAACAGGGCCATTCAGAGCTGTTTTGGGTAGCAACAGCTTTGCAGCTAACCCCTGGCACAGTCATTTAACATATCTATAACCTTTAACTGGTTTCATAGATATGTTAAATAGCTGTGGCCCTGCTTTGAGCCAGGGGGATGGGAGTGACTTCCACCCAAGGTGCGACTGGGAAGCAACTCCCCCTGGTTACAGGGCCTGCGTGAGAGCGTGGAGATGATTGGCTCCACGCCATGGGGCCACACCTGCCCAGACTTACTATGGCAGCCCAGTAAAGCTGGAAGAATACGGGGATGCTGGCAGGTGTAACTGACTGTAGGAGGAGTCGGAAATGGGGCTGCAAAGGAAGATGGACACTGGGATTTAAAACCTAGGCCCGGCAGCCATAGGGAGAATAGACCATGCGGCTCTGAAGTAAATAGGGAGTAGACCACGTGGTTCTGAAGTGAATGGGAGAACCACGAGGTTCTGAAGCAAGTAGATAGATAGAGGTCCATGTGGTTCTGAAGTAAAAGAGGAGAGTACCACGAGGTTCTGAGGGGAAAGAAAGAGGGCCAGGATCAGGCAGCTTTGGTGAAGTAAAGAGAGGACCATGCGGTTCTGAAGGGAAAGGAAGAGGACCGTGTGGTTTTGGGGTGCTTCTTTTTGCCACACGGCTTAGGCAACAGGAGAGACTTTGCCAGGAAGAAGAGGGGAGAAAGGACTCTTGCTGGTGAGCCATGAGAAGGTGCCACATGGCTTTGGATTAACTGGAGATTGCAGCAGCCACCCAGCTGATGGTGCCGGGAGCCTGAATCACGGACTTCTACTTCCTTTCCTGAGACACGGTACCCCGGACTGGGCACGGGGAGAGGGAAGGACTGTGCATCTGTGGGTATTCTAAAGGACTTTAGTATCTCAATGAAGCCATTAAGTCACTACTCTTAAGTTTGTGTAACTTTTAAATAAACAATTCCTTTCCTTTTCACCAGTCTCTGGCATTGAGAGACGTCTTTCCTCTGGCGGCCGGCATTGCGAACCTAGGAGGTGGGCGTGGCGGGGGAGGAACCTCCAGAGACAGAAAGGGGGAATCCTTTCTGTAATAATTTATCGTGAGCCCCCCCCCCCTTACTCTGTAACAAAAGGAGAAGGGCCGGGAGTCTTTCCCTCAATGGGCTTCTATTGAGTTTAATTTGCATAGGAATACAGGGCTTATACAAAAACCTCGATCATTGTCAGGCAGTAATGATCAAACAATAGATAACATTCAAAGAATTATGAGGGTTTATTCTGAGTCAGTGTCAGTTAGCTAAAGGGCCATAAAACTTTGGGGAAACCAACTCATTTTTTGCTTGGACCTTTATCATTTAAATTGAGGTTATTAGCAAAGAAGATTTCAGAGGATTTTATACATTGTTTCTTAGGCCTGATCACCCCAGCTGCACTGCCCTCTAGCATTGCTTCAGGCTTCTGTCAGGCAGGAGAAGGAAGGCAGCCAAGAATTAGGAGACTTCTAGAAGACAGAATGAGGACTCAGGTTATGCTAAAGCCAAGGCGTGAGGGTCAATCACCCCCTAATTCTATAGCCCCCCAAGTTCTTCCCTGAGGGCCCCTTTGCAACCATGCCTGTCTTAGGTCATCTCTACCTTGAGGAATCTTACCCTTCATTAGCTAATCAGTCATCTGCCCGGGACCAATCAGGGTGAAGTAAAAGGGGGCAGAGGTAACACCCCTGCCAGGGAGTTAAGCTTTGTTTCCTTAGCTTATGGTCCCAAGGTCTCTTTACCCAGCTGTAGCCATGGGGGTTTACAGCTTCTGAAACCAGGCAGGGCATTTCTGAACAGAGGCTGACAAATTTCTGAGGAGATTTTTTTTAACATCATGCAATAAAGGACCATGAAAATAGTGATTAATTGCCCACTGTATGCTTAAAATATATGTGCCAGCAAACAAACAAACAAAAAATTACATTAAGGGAATTGAAAGACAAACTTAGACAGAGAATATATTTACAAGTAATTTCTGATTGAAAAATGTGTGAATTATACATTAACAACATAATGTGTTGTGTGGGGGAGCCCAGCACCCTCTGACCGCAGTGACTGTCCCCAGAAAAAGGACACAGGGAGGCGGGGAGAGAGGGTTTCCTGTCAGGGCTGAGGTTCCCTGTTGTGTGCATAAATTGTTGCAAAAATTCTCCTCATTAACCTGCCTCTGCTGTCAACATCACTGAAAACTCTAGAGTGAGAAAAGGGATCAGTTAAGCTGCTTCAAACTTTTCACCACATAAAAATTCTCCGAGGTCCCCATGCATAATTACTTTTGTTATTTCTAATCATTTCTCCATGTAAAAGTGTGCTCGTTTCTCATGTTATTAGTGTAGGGTCTCTATAATATGCCATGGGTGTGAAAAAGGAAAGATATTGATTGCAAAGGAAGGTATGGACACAATCAAATTTTTCTAAAAAAAAAAAAATGATGAATCTCACTTGCCTGTGAATGAGTTCAAGTATCTCAGATAAAAATAGTTTCAAAGATAAAAGACACAATATTGATATTCGCTTGACTGCCTTTTTAATTTTTTACACCAAGGTAGACTTTATTTACATTTCAAATTACCATTATACAATATTGGGCCACTGGCTGGTGTGGCTCAGTGGACTTCTTGCTGGACTGTGAACCAAAGGATCACTGGTTTGATTCCCAGTCAGTCTACATGCCTGGGTAGCAGGGCAGGACACCTGTGGGGGGCGCTCCAGAGGTAACCACGCATTGATGTTTCTCTCCCTTTCTTTCTCCACTAACCTCTCTAAAATTAAATAAATACATTATTTAAAAATAAAAAGAAATGGCAATGATACACATCTATCAGTGTGGGATCACATAAACTATCTGAATAAATGGTAATCCCATTTGAATCTGTTTGAAAGATGCATGAGAATTTCAAAGTGCCCCCTACTCAACTAGTCCACCATTTCATCTGATGCTCATGAAGGTGAGGCTGTCCTTTGGTCATATTCCAATGTGTCTCATAACAGAGGGGATTCCCTATCCCTCACACACATGGTGAGTTCAAGAGAAGAGGTGTCCCCACAGAGGTCCCAGAATGACCAGGGTGCCTGACCTCAGTCTCACCACACTTATATGGGAAAAGCTGCCCCACATACAAATTTCTCTCCCAGCTCCAAGGAAAATCCTCCCCTGGGCTGCGGGAGTTCTTAGCTCTCTCCTCACACAGACTTCAGGAGAGGCAGAGCTGTGCTCCAGAAGAAGAAGAGTCTGTTGGATCTCCCCCTGTGACTGATGACAGCCCGCCAGGGTCAGTGTCTCAGATGACACACAGGGGTGTATGAGAAGGTGATAATTGAATGTTACTGACAGAGACTGATGCCCCTTGTCCCCAGGGTCCTGTCTCAAGTGAAGCTGCAGTAGCCGGACCCAGATCTGGTAAATCCCTTGCAGACCCTCTCTGGAATCTCTCTGTATTGTCTTTAATGAGGTATTCTGTGCGCTGGACTGGCAAAGCTCCAGGAAAGGGTGCGCAGTGTGTAGGTGCTATAAATAGTGGTAGAAACGCATTCTCTAACCCAATGCTGAAATCTCAACTCAGCATCATTAGTGACACCTCCAAGACCCAAGTTTATTTCACACTGGACAGCCTGAGAAACAAGTCCTGTATCACAGTGAGGGGAAGGCAGTGTGAGCCCAGACTGAAACCTCCCTGCAGGAAAAAGGAGGGCTGGATACAGGGTCACTCAGGACACCAGGGGGTTCACAGTGTCCACTGAATACAGTGAAAACCACTAGGGGGAGGTGTGTACTTTGGTGATTATAAAGGTACTTTGTTTGGGGGCAGGATTTTCCTCTCAAAACTCTCAGCTCCAACCCCCTCCTCTTCCCTCTTCTCTGTGAATCTATTTCCTCAGATTCTCACTGCAGACAGGACATAAGGAGGTGACACTGTCCACTTGCAGATGACATAATAGAATGACTGTGGATCTCTCCTTCTCCAAGTCCCTCTATGCCCTGTTATTCTTTCTTGACAAAGTAAATCACACTTTCATGTAAAATTATATTTAACCTGAGTCCTTCACATGCTTCTAGGAGTGTTTGCTGTAGAAGAACGAATTCTATGTTCACATACATATGCATACAGATTTTTAAGACTCTTTATTTGAATTAGAATCTATAAACAACCCAGATGCCCTTCTAAATTTAAAATAAGCAAAATAGGGAGCATCCTTACATGCAATTCTAATCAGCAGTGAGAATAATGATCAGCTGATACAGACATCAATGCAGGTGACTCTCAAGGATCACTCAGTGTGGAAGTGGACAGGCTCAGAGACTACAAAGTGGTATGTACTGGTGCTCACAGGATCACTGCAGATGACAGTGATGGGCTAGGCTTCCTGTCACTTTCTCTTTGTTCCACGGTGGGAAGCTTCACTATGTGAAGAGTAATGGTTCCCTGGTTCTCAGCAGGTCCTGATAAATGGGTGGCTCCACACAGGGAAACAAACATCTCCAAGCTCCTGTGAAAGCACACTGCACATGACCAGTTCTGATGTCCTTATGGCAGCTGTCTCCTCCAGGTGCCTTCGTCTTTGGCTGTCCCACAGGCACAGGACTCCAGGGCAGCTGACACTCCTCTGATTCCCATCACCTGCAAAGGCCTCTCACCATAACTAAGTCTCCAGCACCTCCACACTTTGGTGGGAATGGCATCATCTTCATGGGAATGGATCTGGAACTCTACTTGGTGAATGATTTCTGGCCCTTTTTCCTGACAGAACTCTGAGGCAGGTTACTCACCTGCTGATGGGGACAAAGACAGCTGCACTTCACACTCAGTAAGGATCTGAGTGCTGAGATTGGATTACATGGCAGCTAGTGACATCATGACCACCTGTACTAGAGGATGAACCCTGCCAGCAAGTCAAGGTGAGGCAATCAGTGAATCAGAGTCCCAGGGGTGCTGCATCCAGGACAAGGCCGCCATCCTAGGAATGCAGTCGATTGGACAGATTGAATACTGTCATTTGGTGGCAGCCGTATGGAGGTCAAACTAAGCAGCCAGCAGCCTGGTCTTGAATGAAGGACACTGAAGTCCTCTGCTCTGGAAGGGGGCCCTGTGACCAGGAGGTGGCAGCACGGAGTCTGTGCTCTTCAAGGCTCCGGACTGGAATGCATTTGCTGCACTAGGACGGGGAAGTGAGGGGTTGTGCCTTTGTGTATGTTGTCTAGTTGTTCCCACTGTTGGCATCTTTTCAGGAGTAAATTCTTCACCATCCATGCTCGAGTAGGACCATCTCCAGTCATGGTAGGACCTTAAAAACACTTTCTTCATTCTGATTCTGACAGAAGCCCTTGTAGCTCTTCATGCCCTCACACTGGAGGTGAAGTCCTGTTTGTCCTTTCATGTTGTGGTGAGAACTCCACGTGAGATCTACCCTTGGCACAAACCAAATGCACGTGCTGCTTGATAGCCCCAGGTGCAGCAATGGACAGTCAACCTCTGGAACCCAACCACCCTGCATCACAGGAGGCTTCTTCCCCGGAAAGGCTGCTCCCCGTGCTCCTGCAGCAGCTCCAGGAAACCACCATGCTGCCTTCTGCTGCTGCTCCTGGGCTGCCTGCATTCCCCATGTATGAGGAATCATTTGGTGTTAGCTCAGCTGTGCTCCCTTCACTCAGCATCATGTCCTCAAGGTAGACCTGTGTAGTGTCTTAAAGCAGGATTTCCCTTTAATTATTTGTAATTATTGCAAAAACAAAACAAGTGGAGAGCAGCCAGTGTTCATCGAGATCAGAAAGAAATGCCCTTTGGGACCACGGATACGCAAGAACCCTTAATTCTGCTGTGACTGGGTTGAAGTCAAGGGGTGTTTGTGAGAAGGTGAGGGATGGAGGTACAGGGCTAGTGGGGAGTAACTTCTATCATAACAGACAAACTAATTTAGTCTTTACCTGCACATGGTGATGAAATTCAGAAGGTTGTCTGCAATTTTCAGTCCCTTAGTCAGGATGCCTCTTCCTTGTTTTCTGTGCAAACAGCTGTGTGAAATGCAGCGTTTGGGGTCCAGTGCAAAGGTGTCTGTGCTGAGTCCACACCCTGCACAGGTTGGACAAGGAAGGCATGCCTAGTGATTCTCTGGAATGGCTGCTCCCACTCTATTTTAACAAGGCCCTTCTCCTGTCACGTTTTCACAGTAAGAACGCTTCACACGTGATGTGTCAACTACAAATCCCTGACTGTAAGACACACTGTGACTCATTCCAGGCTTTAGCTCTACAGCAGACCCCCATCTGTGACTCCACCTCATGGTGGAAACTTCCAGCCAGGGAACACCTGCTTCTCACGTTCCGCCTCCAGCATTGCAAGCACCATCCTGCTGCCTGTGTCCATGAGCTGCACTGACTCAGAGACCCCACCTCCATGAGGTCACACAGTGCTGGTCCTTCCTGATGGCTTAGTGCACATATTAGTGACATATGTTTACTGAAATGATAGAAATTTCTGTGATTTATCAGATTACTGTGAATAGTTCCTTGAAAAGGATGTTCACTTGATGCAGTTCCCAAGTGAAATAACACAGGATGACAATATCTACATAGAGGACATATATGTGGTGTCTGAAATGACTTTCAGGTATGATTCAGGGGGCACACATTCCTGAAACATCCTTAAGAAATCCAGCACACATCCAAGGTCCCGTGAAAATGCAGACTTTCTCAGTACACACAGTAAAAACCAAAACTAATGCTCGTGTCTGTCCCTGGAACTAAAGGAGAACTCAGTGCCTGCTGGGCTGCTGGATTTGGAGGACATGGAGCCCACATGGGGAACATCACCACAGCTGCTCGATTGCCAGACCTAGAGAATGTCTCCTTTGAAAAGGAGTCTGAGTGAAAACCGATAGTGTCTGAATTCTACCCCTGATGCCTTGACCAGTGTGGGCAAGTCCATGAGTGTTCAAAAAGAATCCCAGGTGCAGGAGGAGATGATAATTCCTGAAGGGAATAACCAGTGAAGTTGTGGGTCACTGAGCAGTGAGTCAGTCTCCGAGTGGGATATGGAGTCTCAGATCCATGGGGTATATGGTCAGAAGGAAAGATAACCATATGGATGGAGCACCAAGAATAGACAAAAAAACATGGGCGTCACACACAGAGATGACCTCAGCTCAAAAGATACACTGTGACCTAGAATCCATTGGGGACACTGTCCAAGTGATTGGTACAGCAGAGAGGGGAGACCTGGAGTGCATTACCATGAAAACTAACACAGTGAGTGCTTGTCATTCATTGAGGAGTAGAAGTGCAGTAGGATTAGGAACACATGCAGGGAAACTCAGATGGGACCTTCCATCAGAGCAACCTGAGGGCATCAGAGGCCTCCAAAACCCCAAGAACTTCAGGGCTCAGGGGTGTTGGCTGTATCAGTGCATCTGGCAAGTGTAGGGAAGGGCTTCCTGGTGACTTCACAGAGCCCTGGCTATGAGGTTCTGCAGAGACACTGGGGTTTATTAATGTCAGTTCTCTGTTTACAGAGAATTAAAGCACACGGTGTCCCTGAGGGAGTTTCTTGAAGTCAGGGCACAACACTGAATTCTGGACTAGAGATGCTGAGATGTTCATGCTGTTTGAGCCATGACATGCACCTGCCCAGCATGATGTGCACCTGGCATCAGGGTGTGGGCGGGACCCACAAGCTCAGAGCAGCTGCACCAGGAGCAGTTGCAGTGGGGGCTGGGAAGGGATTTCCTGCGAGTAAATGTGTCTTTTTCTTTTCACAAAAACCTCTAAAAGAAGATTTGGACATGTGGTGACTGTAAATATCCTATTCTATCAGGGTATTTACTCAACTCCATGATACATGAGAACCAGAGTCAATGGTATTTCTAGGGCTTCTTTATAACTGAAGTGTAAGGGACTGTGAACGGGGATGGTTTTATTAAATCACTAGGTAGAGACTTTTGGAGACACACTGATCCAGAAAGAAGACATTCAGACATTAAATCCCAGAATTGTTCCAGGTGGTCTCCATGTCTCTCAAATGTGGGTGCACAATGACAAGCATGTCCTGTGGAAGCTTGTTCCTCAGTGGGAGGAGCTATATCATCACAGAGCTCAGAGATCTGCCAGGGGACCCATATCCTACAATGCTGTATAAGACTTGGACCCTCAGACTCCCTCGGAGCATTGTCCCTGTGTCTTCTACCTTCTCTTAGATGGAGTTAAGTCTTCAATTATGAAACACTCTGCCTTATGTATATGCAAATGAGAAGAGGTAGACTGGGTTAAATGTGGGTCTTTCTGTGTCCTGGGCATCATTCACAAACACTGTCCCCTTCAGAAGTCCTGACAGCACAGCCCTTCTCCATGAACTGGAGCTGGAGAGCCTTCTTCCTGGTGGCAGTGACTACAGATAAGAGCTCACCAGTCCACAGGTTCAGGGGGGCCAGGGACATTCAAGGAGCATTTCCTCCCACTCCAGTGTCCTCTCCACAGTTGTCCACTCCCAGGTGCAGCTGGTGCTGTCGAGAGCTGAGGTGAGGAGACCTGAGGCCTCACTGAATATATTCTGGAACGATTCTGGATACACCTTCATCAGACACTGGATGCACTGGGTGTGAAAGTCCCCAGGACCAGGGCTTGAGTGGATGGGGAGAATCACCCTGATGATAGTGAAAGAAAGTTCACACTATTGGGTTCACAACCCAATTCAGGGAAAGGTTCAAGGGGACCAAATGCACTGCAAGGAAGAGGCAAGAAAGATGCTTCTGAAAGGACCTCTGTTATTTACTGTGCAGGGGACACATGGGGAGCTGCCACGTCCTCTGAATGAGGGATGTTCATGGAGGCCTCATCTGGGTTTCTCGGTCGGGTTCAGGTTTAATTGTCTGGACTGTAGTGACTCCACAGCATGTTCTAAGACATCCCCCATTTCTGAACGATGGGAGTGTGGTTGGTGAAAAGTACATGAACACCACCGAGGAATTTCTATGTCCTTGTCTCTGGAAAATCATCACAGGGATGACATTCGGGAAGCAAAGATGAGGGTTGACACTTTTCCAGGATCCAGCACAGTCTATGACATTACATTGTTCTCTCAGTCCCCAATCAGGTAGAATTCCTAAGGAGTCTCCTTGCCTGAGACCACAGCCTTGAAAGTGTCCCTGGCCCCGGGCAGTACTGGTCTTCATATAGCAGGGAGCAGGGTGGGGACATGCTTGAAAATGGGAGGCCCACAATCAGCATGTTCTATATTCCTATGGCAATGGGATCAATTCCCACACAGCTGGGGATGCCACCAATTGATCATGTGTGGTCTCTTCAATGTGCTTTGGTGGAATCTTATAAGAAATTGCCAGGATGAGGTTTAATTCACCCCCATGAAACAGAGAAGTCAAACCACCTGGTTGCTATTAGTTTTTACCTACAATACCTGTAACTTTGGGTGAGTTCCTTAAGTTCTTGACATCTTCCAAAATGTCCTGAGTGCTCCCCTGCCATCTCCCAAGAAAGCAACCTTCACTCCTTGCCTGGAAGGACTGCCAGGGAACTTTTGAATAAGGAAGGTACCAGGCCCTCTCTCCAAGTTGCTTTTATTGGCTTCAAAGTCATTCTTCATCCCTTAAAGCTTTTGCTGACATCCAGAGTTCCTAGGCATGTCTCTCAAACATGACATTCCAGCAAAGTTCTTGGTTAATAAAACAGCATTTGGAAAATGGCTGTATGTGTCCTGTTGTGAGTTAATCAGGTTCCTACTTGATTTATTTGAAGAAGTGTATTGCCCTGGCAATAATAACAATCATTCACTAAGTCTGCCCATATTCCAGAGGGCTCAAACAGGAGGAAAATATAAATGCCTTAATATTGCTTGATAAAGTATAATTTACCAAATGGCTTTAAGAAAAATGCAAGGTTTCTTATATGAAAAACAAAATGATTACAAGTTAGCAGTATTTTAAACAGAATTACAAGACTGCAATAATCTTCAATTCATTCTGTCCCATAATAAATTTTGTTTATGCTGATTATTTTCCAGTATTTCTATAAATCCAGTTATTCCATAGACTTCTAGTCATCTTTATCCTGTTAAAAATAGCATGTGAAAATTTAGTCTCAGATATATGGAATATAGACTAAGTCAGTGTCCTTTCCATGGTTCTCTCTGAAGATGTGCCATATATGGAAATGCATCAGGATCAAATAATGTCTGTCCCTAAATGACAGAAAAGGAATCTTAATATGACCTGGATGTAGATCTGGTTATAATGTGATTGACAAATAAGTTTGCTTAAACTACATTTTAAGATATTTTAAAATTATAAATTATATTATATCAGAACACTATAGACTCTTGGAGATTTTCATACAATCTCTAGGCATTTGTTTTAATTATATAAAATATATGTGTATAAATAGAACATAGTTATTCTTCCTTCATTTGATGAAACTTCCCATACACTATGAACATATAAAATGGGCCTAATTTGTTCAGAAATTTTTATTCATAAGAAGAAAGGACAAATCAATGTGGAATTCCAGGAACCCTTGGAATGACCCAAAGCTTATTTTAGGTCAACAGAACATCTCTTAAAAATTAAACTATGTGAAGTTTGTCAGATTAGATCAAAATATGATATATCATTATGAAACAGTAAATCATTGGATATTTATTTACACAAAGTAACAATAAAGTTATCAAACATAAATACAGGCTGGCACAACTTTACTTTTTACAATAAAGAATATGGGGTTTTTTTTTTCTGTGTGGCAGGACAGGATGCCCGTAGGGGACATGTGAGGGGCAACCACACATTGATGTTTCTCTCCCTCTCTTTCTCCCTCCATTTCCCTCTCTAAAATAAATAAATATGCACCCCAATGTTAATAGCAGCACAATTTACAATAGCCAAGTACTGGAAGCAACCTAAGTGCCCATCAGCAAATAAGTGGATCAAAAAACTATGGTACATTTACACAATGGAATTCTACGCAGCAGAGAGAAAGAAGGAGCTTATACCCTTTGCAATGGCATGGATGGAACTGGAGAGCATTATGCTAAGTGAAATAAGCCAGGTGGTGAGGGACAAATACCATATGATCTCACCTTTAACTGGAACATAATCAACAAAAGAAAAAAGCAAACAAAATATAACCAGAGACATTGAAATTAAGAACATTGTAACAATAGCCACAGGGGAGTGGGGAGGGGATAGCGGGGAGAGGGGTCTATAGGAGCTATTATAAAGGACACAAGGACAAAATCAAGGGGGAGGGTAGAGGTGAGGGAGGGAGGTGGGACTGGCTGGGGTGGGGTAGAGGGAAGGGGAGAAAATGCAGACAATTGTAACTGAATAAAAATAAGTAAATAAATTTTAAAATAAATAAATAAATAAATAAAATCTTAAAAAGTAAAGGATATGTGTTTTAAGTATACAAGTGCCTGATAACATAACACATAAATCTTTATAAAAAGTATAAAATATTTTCTTTCTACACAAAAGCAGTTTTCCCTTTTTAACAGACTGAAAAAGAACCAAAGAAATTGTGTTTTAGCTCCTCTTGATATTTAGGTTTATTTACCTAAATGAATTCCTGATTCAGATGAACCATATAATTTCCTCTCAAGATCTTATTTTACACACTTTTAATTTGCATAAATGCCCTGTGATTTACACAGTCTTTCTGACATAGACGCAGTCTCTGTTTATTTGCTTTTTAAAGTTCAGTAAAAAACAACCAACTTTAGAACAAATTATTTTCTTCTATTACTTCAAGTGTTTTCATATATTATACCTTCTATTATCCAATCATATAATTCTTTCCAACTAAATTAGAATTCTTAATTCTTAGAAACTGTGATTTTTAGTGACAATTTATGTAATTAGAACTCTACATTGAAACATTTATGATCATTACATTACTTTTAGAAACAGGTTTTTTTTCCATTGGCCAAAACATCCATATTTTCAACACACACCTGTCAAATGAAGGACAAGATATATTCGTTGACAGGTCCAGATCCACTGTCCAGCTTCTCTGCATTGAGAAGCCCATGTAGCGTAGGTCTGGTTGTCTGGTGACACTGCTTTGTTAGACACCATCCGTACAAAGCACACAAGCCACGGTGAGAGCTGTGAGCAGGACAGAGGGAGTCATTATGTAACGGGCACCACACCACTTTGGGAAAGTGAGGGTTTCTGCATCTGGATGGGGATGGTGGTTGCCCAGTGTTGTGACTGTACTTAAGGTCACTGTGTGTCCACTTAAAATTGGTCAGCATGGTAAATGTTAGTGAATGTATATTTTACCACAAACATCACACCAGCACTAATGAGGGGTGTGCACTTGTTTTCCATGAGAGGTGATGCCTCCTGACCCTGCAGGGTTGGGATGGAGTCAGGACTGTAGGCTGAGGAGGGTGTGGAAGGCCAATCTGAGGAGCCCGCTGTGGGACAACAACCTCAGAAGGGGTGAGATTGTCCCAGGAGCATCACGAGGAAAATTAAACCTGGGGAGAGGTGGAGTCTGGTACAAGATCCTGGGCAAAGGTGTCCCTGGGCCGAGAGCAGTGTGTGGGAGTTGGATGTGTGGGGACAAGGACAGTGGGTGAGTCACCTGAACAGAAGGACCATCCCAGCAGCAGGTGCATTTGGAAGCTGGGGCTGGTTTCCTGTCAGGTTTCATCTTCCTGTAACAGGTTCCCTCAGCGAGTCTCTCTGAATTTCTGATTCCTAGCTCAGCTCTGAAATTCTCTGGGTTAGAAAAGTTTGTTGTAAAGGAAGAAAACATCCACATGTGGAAAAACTGCAGAGTCCCTTTAAGACACACTTGAGCCCAATTCCAATGAAAGATCAAACATTCTGACCCGTGTCAGCTGAAGCTAACCAGAGACTGTGGGACCCTACAGTGCAGCCCAGGCCAACATACTCATTGTCCATGTCGGTTTCAGCAGGGCACTTGCATGCTGGACAGTGGGCACCAGAGGTGTATGAGCCCGATGCCAGAGAACAAAGACCGCTGGTGGGGACGGTCATTCACAAGGTATAATGCTCACAGCACCCAGGGTAAGTGACCCCACACAGAGCAGTGGGACCCAGGGAAGCATAGTGTGGATATCCAGCCTGATGACAAACACACACCCCAAGAGGACATGGACTACTCATCGAATGTGTCTCCATATGTTAGCAAAGGTAAAGTAAGGTAGAATATATATACCTGTTTTATTTAACTACCATAAAAATGAACAAAAATGAGATAAAAGATCTTCATATGTGGATAAATACCACATCCACAGAAAATGAAAAGAATGATTATAAGTAAGCAAATGTAGTTGAAGATGCAGATAAAAGAGAGGAAGAAGATTGTGATGATGACAGAGTTAGACTGGGTCTTGGCCTAATGTCTTACGCAAAATATCTCCCGTATCTAAGGTTTTGGAAACATTGACTCACCTTTCTGCTCTCAAAGGTGAGATGCTTCTCTAGGATCTATGAGGATCATCCATTTAAGGAGCCCTATTAAACTAATCTTCCAATTGGTTGGCATTTTGTGTGATTACTTGGATCCATATCTAAACCCAAAGATGAAATCCATAGAGTTTCTCTGCTGCATTTGTTGTTGAAAGACCTGATAAGATTCTTTCCAATGAGGTTCAAGAGGATGTTTTCTATAATGCTCACTGCAATAGATAGAACTCACTGATTGAAGACCACAGAACATGTTAGAAAGGTGGAGTTGAAAGGCACCTTTAATATGTGGGTGACAGGAGGGGATATAAAAATGAAACATATTCACTATTTTTCCTGTTGTGATGCAGCCTGGCAGAGACCAGTTGAGATTGAAAGTCAGTGACTGCATGATTCTTTGCATCCCTATGTCACAGAGGATGACTGCTGTGAGCTGAGAAGACCATGGGTCACCAGAGCTAGGGAGAACTTTCAACATGGCAGTTCAGGGTTTCTGAAACTTTAAATCATTTTTATGTAAATATGCTCTTTTCCTGTCTCCACAGAGATTGTGGGTGGGGGTGACCATGAAGACTGGGAGTCCTGGACAAAAGTCACAGCACTGGTTTGTGATGATGCTGTATGGTGAACACCTCCATGACTGCACGTGCAAGTGGGGTAAATGCAAATTCAAGCAGCTTCCATCAGCTGAACAACCATACATTTTGTCAAAGAATTACCCCCAGGCATCACAGAAATGCACACACAGTTAATACAACATATTCATGTCACGTAAATGATGGAGCTGAAAGAAATTGTTCAAAGGCCTCTTGAGGACTGAACCCTGGTCCAGTCTCACCTTCAATTCTGACCTAGGATTGGCTGTTTCTGGTAATAGAGGAGCAGGAAACAACCTTCCCTCCCTCTGGAATTTTTCACACCATTGTTCAGTGAAGATGATACCAGTGTGTCTATGCCATATATAAAGTTTTAAAGGGGAATTTAACAAGATTCATTTGAAATTATCTGATGCCAACAAGATGCTGTCTTAAAAGACACAAGGACAAAATCAAGGGGGAGGGAAGAGGTGGGGGGAGGGAGGTGGGACTGGCTGGGGTGGGGTGGAGGGATGGTGAGAAAATGTAGACAATTGTAACTGAATAAAAATAAATTAATTAATTTTAAAAAAGAATCCAAATACCTAAGTGAGGTAGACAGTTATAAAATTCTGTTTGCAGAGAATCCCAAACCATACAATAATCTCTGTTTCTTTTCTGGTCTTTACCTGATTTACAAACCCTAAGTACTGCAGTGCATTCTGACGTTTGTGCTGGTTTTACATCAAATGCAGGAATGGATACTGACAGAAAGTTCTGTCATCATAATGTGTCCAGGTTACCAGCCTGCAGGTTTAATATTGATGTTTGATGCATGAAAAAATAACAAGTTTCAGGGTCTCCATGAGGGTCTCTAATAAATTGGAGGTTTGCATTGAATTTCCCTTGATGGACACTAAACAATTGTGAGCCCAACTGTGGAATTTAGTCATGACACCTGTTTGTCTGAGATGCACTACAAGGTACGTGGACCTCACCTGGATATGGGACAAGGGTACATTTTCAAACCAGTACTTTCTTATCTGCATGACTCTAGATATTATGTGTGGATATTTCAGGAAAAAGGGAGACACTCTGAAATGGTTAAACTGATTAAACAATGAGGAAAATCACAACATAATGAAATGACAATCCTGAATGTGTGTCAGCTCAGACAAGGTTCACTCACTGTCCATGGAAATGCATCCCTATGGATGGGGTTCATTTTCCCATTCGCACATTGACACATTCAGTGCATTGGGTTCAAGTTCAGTGGATGCCCAACATGTACAGCCATGGAGGCAGCACCTCCAAGGGCCAAATGGAGCATGAAGAGGGACTGTGAGAGAGAGGAGATTGTTCTTCTGAAATGAACTATTCATGAACAAGAGGATCACTACATATGCCCTCTCCTGCTCCAGGATTAGAGCTACGTCACATGTCCACACAGACACAGATCCTGATGCTGAACATAAAGCTGAACCGAAAATGATGATAGGTTTACATAGTTCCATCCACCAGCTGGAAAAATGGGAGTCTATTTGAATGATTATTTCACCTTGTGTAATCGATGGACACATAAAAAACATCACTTTTCATATCAAAAGTATACTTATATCTGTTATTTCATATTAGTGATTGGCATGAAGATTTTCCATAATCAAATTTCTATAATTTAATATCTACTCCCCATTCTCAACCTAAATCTTCATCTAAGCAGATCTATTCATAACTGAGTTTCTTCCGTGTCCCCAGTGTTTGACCCTGGATGTAGTACAGAGTCTGTAGAAAAAAAGAAAATGAGGCAGGGATGCTGCTGAACACTCAGCACCAAATGTACTGAAGGAACATGACCCAGGACAACTGTCTGCTTCTCTGTAGAGGTCACACTTCTGTCTCCAAATGGTCCACACAGATGCCCCACCTCCTCCAACACTGGGTCCACATGCTCCAGGGTCACACTCTTCATTCATATTCTGCTTTGAAAAGAAAATATGTTCTGATGAAACTTCCCATCTCCTGAACACAAACCTCCTGTGCTTTTGATTCTCCCTCTGATTATGAGTTGATTTCTCTTTGTGTGTTCATTACTGGTGACTTTCAAAGACATCTCTCATGATAAATCCCTATTTTTAAGAAAATGTACTCTCAGAGGTCATGTACCCATTTCCTGGATCACTTGAGTCAGTGGGGATGGACAGAATCAGATGTGAGGAGAAATTCTAAACAGATGTGGTTCTTTAGACCAGTCACACTCTGGGCCCATGTCCTTCATGTCACCATCCAGCCTCAGTGCTCCCTATATAGTAGGAACACATGCAAAAAGTGCCCCTCTACTCATGAATAGCAGGCCAGACCCTACTCTGCAGCTCTGGGACAGGATTACAGCCTGGGATTCCCCGGTGTTCCCAGTCCCGGGTCAGGGCGGAACACAGACCACTCACCATGGAGTTTCAGCTCAGCTTGGTATCACTTGTTGCTAATTTAAGAGGTATTTTATGGAGAACCAGAGATGCTGAGTATGTGAGTAGATATGACTGAGAGAACAGTGGACCAGTGACTTTTCTGACCTGACCTCTCTGTGTTTGCAGGTGTCCAGTGTGAGGTGCAGCTGGTGGAGTCTGGGGGAGGCTCAGTGAAGCTTGGGGGGTCTCTGAGACTCTCCTGCATGGCCTCTCAATTCACCTTCAGTAGCTATGATATGCCCTGGTTCACACAGGCTCCAGGGAAGTAGCAGGAGTGAGACACAGTCATTAATAGTAATGGTGGTAGCACAAACTATGCCAGCTCTTTGGAAGGCCAAATCACCATCTGCAGAGACACCACCAAGAATGAGCTCTTTCTGCAAATGAACAGCCTGAGTGCCTAGGACAGGGTCCTGTATTACCGAGCAAGACACACTTTGAGGGAAAGGCAGTGTGAGCCCAGACACAAACCCTCCTCCAGGAAACAAGTGGGCTGATCTGCAGGGGGAGCTCAGGCACATTCAATACAGAGTTGACCCCAGGAGCATCTGCTGCAGATTAAGGTCTGTTTTCCTGGAAGGTGTGCGGTTAACTCACCACACAGCTGGGAACCTGTACACAGTTTCCCTCAGGGAGCCTCCCTTCCTTCTTGATTCCTTGCTGGCCTCTTAGGTATCTGAGTTTCAGAGGCTTTCTATAGTAGGATAAAAACACTCTCCCATGCACCAAGGCAGAGTTGCATACATTTGCTTACTGCTTTCCTAATAAATCATCAGTAAATTGTAAAATGTTCTGATCCACATCAGCTGAATCCAATAAGAGACTCTGCTGGACCCAACCCTGCAGCCCAGCCCCACACAGCTCAGAGTCCAAGCCGGCCAGCAGCAGAACACATGCATGCTGAACAGCAGACACCAGTTGTGTATGAACCCAATGCAGAGGACAAAGGTCCAAGATGGTAACAGTCATTGACTGGACTCCATGTTCATGACACAAATAGCAGGTGACATCATGCAGAGGAAGAGGGTCCCCACCACACCATGGTACAGATGTCCAGACTTATGAAGTCACACCCACACAGAGGGACTATCAAACATTTGTCATTTCATTGTGGAGTCTGCTGAGAGCAGGGCTGACTTCAGCAGCTCAGAAATGGCTGGTTCATGACAGGTAAAGAGCCTGGTTCTGGTTCTTATTTTTCATTTGTGACAAGACTCTGCTCATGGGAGGGTCTCGTGTGGTTTCAGTCTCCCACCTGTGTCATAGGACAGTGAATCCCCAGTTTCTATACAGATTTCCTCCATGTGTGCAGGAGGAGAGAGGGGTGAACTTTAACATGTCAGCATCAAACATCAAAAACGACAGCCTGGCTACTTATTCCACTGAACACCTAGGAAACATGAGTGAGAACATGGAGCTACCTTCCATCGTGGGTAGAAAATGATTTCAGTCTCTAGAAAATGAGAATAATGGTTACGTGTGAACACTAAAGGGAAATAGTAAATTATATGAATGTCTTAGTTCAAGGTCTAAGCTGGAACCTGTACACAATTCAAAGCTGACAGCTTGCTCTGAAGGACTTGGGTCCCCTTTCAGCTTCCAAAGATGAGAAGCCTCCACAGGTTTGTGGGGGTATGCAGTTTGGGGAGCTCTACTGCAGTCGCCTTCCAACTGGGTGGAGTCATGACTTGGTCCATTCCTTCTTGCTTTGGGCTTGTGTTCATGTCACTCAAAAACCAACACAATAGAACCTGAGGCCCAAGCAGCTGTGTTAGGAGTGGGTACCTTGGGATGAGATTCAATCTCATGGTAGAGGTCTCATGAATGGGATTAGGGCCCTTATAACAAGAGACTGAGGAAGCTCTTTTGCCCTATCCA
The DNA here is from genome assembly GCF_022682495.2 of Desmodus rotundus. Lineage (NCBI taxonomy): Eukaryota > Metazoa > Chordata > Mammalia > Chiroptera > Phyllostomidae > Desmodus > Desmodus rotundus. The sequence continues at coordinate 16,347,053 of NC_071396.1, read as the reverse complement.
CCCTCTGGGACCACAACAAACAAAAGTCTCCCAGGAGTGAATTCTTAGAAGTGGTCAGATTTGTCGGTTTCTATTTTTGGAATTCCTGCACTCACATCCATGATAAATAAATGCATGTAATTGGCCAATATCCCTTCCATTTCAATTTGTTACAGCACCCAAAATGGATGGGGACTGCAGTGTAATATAACCACAAGGGTTGACTCCCTGGAATTTTGCTGCCATATTTCTTGTAAAAATCCCAGCATTGGTTTCCTTCCAGAAACGTTTAGGGCAGATTTTATCTAGTGTTCTCTTTTACAGGAAACATTTCCTGGTTGAAAGTCATGAGAGGCTGTTAAACAGAGGTAGTGGGAAGGCAGCATTAGAAGTGGGTGTAACACATGCACCCTTTCAGTATTGATTACATCAGCATGGAGGGAGGCCCACATTTCACTGGAGGTAAAATCCATAAATACATGTTTCTTCCAGTCACCATGTCACAGGGTCGTGGCTGCTGTGCATGTGAACACGTGAAAAGAATGCCACCTGGGTGTAGCACTGACCAAGTGGGACTGCGGGTGTAGGTAGGTTTTATGAGTTTAACTAAGCATGCCATTTTTCAGACTTCCCAGAGGTTGTATATACTAATGACAGTGTGGTAATTAGATTGTAGTAATAGCTGCCTGAATAATTATTAATGTGCTGGGTGCACCTCAGTCACTTGAACGGACAGTTTTTAAGCAATTAGAGGAGGAGCCTGAACAGGCTGAGCAGAGAGTGTCCACGTCAGATAAAAGGCTCCACGTGAGTTTGTCCCCTCTTCCCACTGAATTTCTCCACAATGATGGACTCTCCGTGCACAGATGTACAATGGGCAGGGATTCAGTCTTGAAAGAACAAAAGAGCAGCTCTTGCAGCACCCACTGTCCTAGCCTGGGAGGCTGACGATGGAGATGAACTTCACTCTGTGTGCTGACACATGGACAAGGTCACACAGGGCATTTATTCTGCTCTGAGTAGCATGACACACTGTGCATGTGCAATATCTCTCTAAATTAAATTCTGTTAAACCAACCAAAGGTAGAAAATAGCAACAACAACAATAACTCTACAGCACGCAGACTAACCAGCCTCTGATAAAACTCTCCACTGTCACAACCAGAGTGCTTTTCCCTCTAGTCAAGTGGGGACCAACACCAAGGCACTTAACTTCTCAGTCACTGAGGGGAGGAGTGCATGCAAATGGGAATTACTACTTACAGATAAACCAAGGCTGGCTGCTGTCCCTGCACCTCAGGGAGAGCAGCTCAAGCCCCCAGGTCTCAGTAGTTTGCATTCACTGCTGCAGTTAACTCAGAAATAACACCATGAAGTTGGAGCTGAGCTGGGCACTTGCTCTAATGCTTTTACATGGTAAAATTACAGAGAAACAGGGGAATTTTCTGTGTCTGTGTGGGTGTGTCCGCTGCTAATGAATTTATTTTGTCTGCAGGTGTCCGATGTGAGGTGCAGTTGGTGGAGTCTGGTGGGGACCTGCGGCAGCCTGGAGGATCTCTGAGACTCTCCTGCAAAAGTTCTGGATTCACGTTCAGTGACTACTATATAAGCTGGGTCCGCCAGGCTCCAGGAAAGGGACTGGAGTGGGTAGGCTTTATTAGAAACAAAGCTAACAGTCACACAACAGAGTATGCTGCGGCGGTGAAAGGCAGATTCACCATCTCAAGAGATGATTCGAAAAGCACTGCCTATCTGCAAATGAACAGCCTGAGAGCCGAGGACTCCGCCCTGTATTACTGTGCTAGAGACACAGTGAGGGGAAATCAGTGCGAGCCCAGACAAAAACCACATTGCAGGAGGGCCTATAACCACTAGGGGGCGCGCAGGGACAACAAGTCCTGCAGGCACTGGGCACATGGAGGTTAATGGAGATTTTGTTTCATCTCTGGCGGGGAGCTTCCCCTTCACCTAACATTCAACATGTAGGTACCTAAGAAAGCAGCCTCCACAATAAGTTTAAAGTGGTCGGTTCACCTCTATCTACATGCATTGGGCAGATGCATATTATCTCGGCCTTGGGACTCTTCCCCTAAATAGCTCTGTTGTGACTGATGGTTTTGTGTTAGTTTGACTAATCACAAGGTGCCCAAACATTTGACTGATAGTTATTCATGGGTTTGTCCAGCTGTGTTTACAGATGAACTTAACTTTGAGATGGTGGCTCAGAAAAGCAGATGGTTTTCCCCAATGCAGATGGGCACCCTTCACTCCATCAAGGTACTGACTCAAACAAAAAGAAGAGGGAAAATTAATCCCTTCCTGCCTGTGTGATAGATTCCAGAGCTGAGACAGAGGTCTTCTTCGGCCCTAGGCCCCCAGGTCCTCAGCCTTCATACAGGCTGAGTGACAGCAACAGCTCTCCTCTGTCTACTGACTGAAACCAGAGCTCAGGGACTTTGGGACATCTCACAGTCTGTACTATGAGCATCAATTCAATATAAATGTAAATTTCAATATGCATTCAGTGAACAAACAGGAGGATCATGTTAATTAATGTCACATTAATTTGCAAAGGTGTAATGTAACACATTCCTTGTTCCCCAGACCTCTGAGGCCCATCAAAAATTCTCGAACCTCATGACGACTCAGGAAAGATCACTGAGGATGGACAGAGCAGGGCTGCATGGCATCAGAGCTCACTGAGACAGCTCAGGAGACAAAGCTGGCAACAAGGCACAGGGTTCGGGTTCTCAGTGATTGATCTTGAAAATGATCGGGTTCTCCATGTTGATCTTGCACAATAACCAACTGCAAATTGCCTTCTTGAGGAAAAGCTCATGATGAACATTTACTGAAATGATAGAGATTTATTCAATTCATAAGATTACTGTGAACATTTTCTTAGCAGGAATGCTTGCTTGATACAAATTCCAATTGATACTATACTATGATAACAAGACTGACAGAGGGGAAAATGTGCAGTGATGTAAAAGATGTGTTGTCACACATAACTGACCCATGCTTGGTAAATCCAACACTGATTCATGGTCCTAAAACAATGGGAACTCTCTCAGGGTTCCCTCCATAGGAGCCACCTGTGACATTGCCCAGACAGTGAACACTGAAGCAGATGCTGTTGCCTGTCCCCAGAACTAAGTGAGAACTCAGTGCCTGCTGGGCTGCTGGATTTGGAGGACATGGAGCCCACATGGGGAACATCAGAAAGCTTCCTCAATGACCATCCCTAGAGAATGTCTCCTTTGGAAGGGTGTCTGAACAATGAAGAGTGGTGTCTGATTTATCATCCCTGAAGCCTTGACCAGTGTGGGCAAATCCATGAGGGTTTAATCAGGAACCCAGGTTCAGGAGGAGATGATAATTCCTGAAGGGACTGACCAGTGAAGCTGTGGGTCACTGAGCAGTGAGTCTATCTCTACGTGGGATGCAGAGTCCCAGGTCCATGGGGTATATGGTCAGAAGGAAAGATAACCATATGGATGGACCAAGAATAGACAAATACTTGGGTGTCACACACAGAGATGTCACACACAGCTCAAAAGACACACCGTGACCTAGAATCCATTGGGGTCACTGCCCAAGTGATAGGTACAGCAGAGAAGGGAGACCCAGAGTGCATTACCATGAAAACCAACACAGTGAGTGTCTGTCATTCACTGAGCAGCAAAACTGCAATGGGATTAGGGCCACATGCAGGGACCCTCAGATGGGACCTTCCCCTAGAGCAACCTGAGGACGTCAGAGGCCTCCAAAACCCCAAGAACTTCAGGGCTCAGGGGTGTTGGCTGTGTCAGTGCATCTGGCAGGTCGAGGGAAAGGGCTTCCTGGTGGCTTCACAGAGCCCTGTCTATGGGGTTCCCTGTAGAGTCACTGGGGTTTAGTAAGGTCAGTTCTCTGTCCAGAGAATTAAAGCACACAGTGTCCCTGAGGGAGTTTCTGGAAATCAGGGCACAACACTGAATTCTCAACTAGAGATGCTGAGATGTTCATGCTGTTTGAGACCTGACAGGAACCTCCCCAGCATGGTGCAGAACTGGCATCAGGGGGTGGGCGGGACCCAGAGGCTCAGAACACCTGACCCAGGAGCAGTTGCAGGGGGAGCTGGGAAGGGATTTCCTGTGAGGACCTGTGTCTCTTTCCATGAAAATCTCTAAAAGAAGATTTGGACATGTGGTGACTAAATATCCTATTCTGTCAGGGTATTCACCAAACACCTTGATAAATGAGAACCAGAGTCAATGGTATTTCTAGGGCTTATTGATATTTGACTTGTAAGGAACTGTGAACAGGGATGGTTTTATTAACACACTAGGTGGAGACTTTTGGAGACACACTGATCCAGGAAGAAGACATTCAGACATTAAAGCCCAGAATTGGTCCAGGTGGTCTCCATGTCTCTTAAATGTGGGTACACAATGACAAGCATGTCCTGTGGGAGCTTGTTCCTCTATGGGAGGAGCTGTATCAGCACAGAGCTCAGAGATCTGCCAGGGGACACAAATCCTACAACATTGTATAGGACTTGGACCCTCAGACTCCCTCGGAGCATTGTCCCTGTGTCCTCTACCTTCTCTCAGATGGGTTCAAGTCTTCAGCTGGGAAACACTCTGCCATATGCAAATGAGAAGAGGTAGACTGGGTTAAATGTGGGTCTTTCTGTGCCTTGAGATTCACTGACAGTGTCCCCTACAGAAGTCCTGACAGCACAGCCCCTCACCATGGACTGGAGCTGCAGAGCACTCTTCCTGGTAGCAGTGACTACAGATAAGGAACTCTCCAGTCCACAGGTTCAGGGGGACCAAGGACAGTCAAGGGGCATTTCCACCCACTCCTTTCTCCTCTCCACAGTTGTCCACTCCCAGATGCACCTGGAGCTGTCGAGGGCTGAGGTGAGGAGACCTGAGGCCTCAGTGAATATCTCTGGAAGGATTCTGGATACACCTTCATCAGGCACTGGATGCACTGGGTGTGAAAGTCCCCAGGACCAGGGCTTGAGTGGATGGGGAGAATCACCCTGATGATGGTGAAACAAGTCCACACAGAAGTTCCAGGGCAGAGTCACCATGACTGCAGACATGTCCATGAGCACAGCCTACATTGGGCTGAGCAGTCTCAATGGCAAGGACTTGGCCATGTATTACTGTGTGAGAGACACAGGGTGATGACCCACATGCTGAGTGTCACAGACCATGAGGTGTGGGGAAGTTTGGCTGGGCAGAGGAAATGAAAGAGTGATGGCTTCCTGACTTCCTCACACATAGTCCGGATCTGAGACCAGGACTGATGCTACCACAGGCACATCAGAAATTCAGGGAGGTTTCAGGAGACCAGATACACTGTGGGGAAGAGGCAGAGAAGATGCTGCAGAAAGGGCTCCTGTTGTTTGTTCTGATTGTGAGGGGACATGTTTGGAGCATCCTTGTCCACTAAATGAAGTGTTTCATTGAGATGCCATCTGGGGATCAGGGTTACTTTTGGTGATTTGGATGAAGTGATGCTTACCAAGTTATAGTACATTCTCTTATTCTGAAAATTGGAATTGTGCTTGGGGAGAAGTAAGTACATGCAAGTAAAGGGGGGTTTCTATGTTCTTGACTCTGGCCCAGCATCACCCAGATGACATTCTGGCAGCAAAGTCCAGGTTCCAGAACAGTCTATGAAATCACAGCCTTCTTTCAGCCCTCCCTCAGGGTGAGATCCTGTGGATTCTCCTCACCTGAGATCAAAACCCCGTGAGTGCCCCTGTCTCTGGGCAGGTACTGAAGTCATCACTGCAGGGAGCAGCGTGGGCACACCCTTGACAATGGAAGACCCACATTCAGCCTGTGTTCTGTCCCTATGTCAACAGAAACAATTACCACATGCCCGGCACTGCAATGTACACATATTTTTCTTGTATATATTGGAAGTCAGAGAAAAAGTGCCAGTTCAAACCAGGTTCACTCAACATCCATGTAATTGACCCCCATGCATGGAGTTCCTTTTTCCATTTTCATGTCTATACTATGAGTGCATCAGGTTCAAGTTCAGAGGAAGCCCACTATGTGTGGCCATGGTGACAAACTCCCACGGGTCACATGCAGACATGAATAGAGACTGGGAGAGACAGGAGATGTTTCTTATGAAATTAACGATCAAACAATCAGGGGGCTCCATTCTACCCCGTCCCCTGCTCCCTGATAAAAGTTAGGTTGACCATCCACGTAAATTCACATCTTAATAGAGAGCATCAGGCTGAACCCACAAGGACAAACAGTGTAACACAATGTCAGATCAACCAGCTCTAGTAATGGGAGGTTATTTGAATGATTTATTCATTGTGTAATCAGTGATAAAGAAAATAATGCTTTTCATATAAATTATGATTTTATTTATATCTCTTATTTTCTATTAGTGGTTTCCACCAAAGTTTTCCATAATCTAATTTCTAAAATTTCAACACACTTACTCCTCAATTTCTACAAAAATCTTCGCCTAAGCACATCTAGTCATGACTGAGTTTCCTCTGTATCCCACATGTCTGACCTGGTTTTACCACAAAATGTGGGGAATGAGAAATGAGGCAGCAAAGGTGCTGCATATCCAGCACTAAACTCCAATAGAGAAACAGGTCCCAGGATCTCTATCTGCTTCTCTGGAGAGTTCACTCTTTTGTCTCCCAAAGAACAACACAGACCCTCCCGCTCCTCCAACACGGTATCCATGAGCTCTAGAGTCACTCTGTTCTTAGTTCTTACTCAGACTGCTTTGTAGAAGAAATAGGACAGATGGAACTTCCCGTGACGTGAACAGGAACCTCCTGCACTTTTAATGCTCCCTGTTGTCATGAGTATTGAATTTCCTCAGTGTGTTCATTTTTTGAGATTTTCAAAGATATATATCATTTTAAATATCTGTGACTTATGAAAATTTACTCTCCTACATCATGTATGCATCTCATTGAGCACTTGGGTCAGTGGGGATGACACAGGCTCAAATGTGGGGAGTAATGGTCAACAGACATGCACCCTCAGGCATGTAACACTCAGGAACTATGTCCTTCATGTCACCATGCAGCCCCAGGGTTCCCTATATAGTAGGAGGACATGCAAATAAGGCCCCTCTGCTCATGAAAATCAACCCAGCCTTGACCCTGCAGTCCTGGGACAGGAACCTAAACCGGGATTTCCACATGTTCCCAGCCCCTGCTCAGGACAGAACACAGAACTCTCACCATGGAGTTTGGTCTCGGCTGGGATTTCCTTGTTGCTATTTTCACAGGTAATCTATAGAGAATGGGAGACACTAGGTATGTGAGTGGATACACCTGAGAGATACAAGGCCGTAGAGAGTTTCCTGACCTGATATCTTGTGTTTGTAGGTTTCCAGTGTGAAGTGCAGCTGGTGGAGTCTGGGAGGACCTGAGACAACCTGCAGGTCTCTGGGGCTCTCCTACAGAGGCTCTGGAATCACTTCCAGTGACCATTCTATAACCTGGTTTGGCCAGGCTCCAGAAAGGGACTGGAGTGGATAGGTGTTATTAGAAACAAAAGCAACAGTCTCACAACAGAATACACTGTGTCTTGAAAGGCAGTTTCATCTCAAGAGATGTTTCCAAATGCACTATCTGCAAATGAACAGCTAGAGAACTGAGGACACAGCCATGTATTACTGTGTGAGACTCGCAGAGAGGGAAACTCAGTGTGAGGCCTGACGCACACCTCTCTGAAGAAGGGGCTGTGACCACCGGAGGGCAATGAGTGTCCCTGAAGATGGACAACACCAGGAGCAGTTGTAGGTGGAGGTTTGGACTGGTTTCCTGTGCAGTTTTCTCTTCCTGTCACAATTTCCCTCAGGCAACCTCTCTGGTTTCCTGATTTTGTGCTCACCTCTGAATTCTCTCAGTTAGAAATATTTATCGTAAAGACATACAATACTCTCTTGTGGACAGGCGGCAGATTAGTTTTCAGACGCCCTTGTGTCCAATTCCAATGAATGATCAATCATTCTGACCCTGTAGTTTAATGTAACCAGAGGCTGTGCTGGACCCAACAGTGTGGCACATCCCCACACAGCTCAGTTTCCAAGCTGACCAGCTGCAGGGCACGTGCCTGCTGGGCAGTGGTCACCAGAGCATAAGGATCCAACACCAGGAAACAAAGATGCCTAGTGGTGATGGTCATCAACTTGGCATCATGCCCAAAGCACCAGATGCAGGTTACATCTCACAGAAGCAGAGGGACCCACAATTTTGTGTGGATGTCCAGGCTGATGACAAAACCTCACCAAAAGGACATGGAATGTTTATCGCACACATAGTTGAAATTTCTGGGAAGAACAGGAGGAGCACTTCAGCAATGTCAACATGCTTTGATGGAGCCAGGAAAAGAGACTGGCTGAGGGCTTTCATTTTGACAAGGTGTACATGAGGGGAATCTGCTTTAGGGGATTGAGTGGTTTCAGTCTCCCAATGACATCTAAAGAGGGGACCCAGACTCTTATCAGATTTCCTGTGTGGGGTGCTTGAAGAAGAGGCAGGAATGAGACTTCATTTGTCAGCAGTCAAATATAACATAATAAAAATGGTAACTACCTATTTCACTTAAAAATCATAAAAATGAGCAAAAATGAGATAAATGTCATAATGTGTGAACTACAAACATGTCTACAGAAAAGAAAAGGGATTTTGATTACAAGAAAGCAATTGGTGTTGGTAATGATGGTGATGGTGATGAAGATGATTATGGTGATGATGAGGATGAGTATGACGACAAACTTGGATTGAGTCAATTGTCTTTGTTCAATGAAAGGATGTTTATCTGGACACACCATCACCATAGCTCCTCCGGTCAGGGGTGTCCCCCCTTCCCTGTCAATGTTGAGGGAGCCCCGGTGAATTATTCAGCTTGGGTGAGCCATGTTGTGACCAGAGGTGTAATAACCTGAAAGTTTTCTAAGTGCTCATCCTCTGGACCTGTGACCTTGTTACCAAATGTAACAGAGACACTGTGAAAATGTGAATGGGTAACAAGAAATGCCTTTTCCACTTTTTTCCAATGACATGCTCCTTGTTTCTCTTGATCTGTACCTTCAGAATCTTTAACATTTCTATCTCTAACTCCTGTTTTCTAACATAATATAAACTATCTCTATCATGCCCTGTACTTCCTTGTGGATTCTTTCTTAAAAAGTCTTTAAACCCATATGTCTAGTAAACTGTGTTCATGAAAACAAGGCCTGGTTCTGTATGTGACTCTATGTCCAGCATCTTCCCCTCACCCATTTGCAAAGTGTCTGCTCTAGCCCCTATGTCTGCTGTACCCAATAAACATGGATAATGGAGACTCATGTTTTTCTGGGGAGATCATTGGACAAAAACACCTAATAAAAGATCCATTAAAATACTGATACATTAGACTGTGTTAAAATTAAAGAATCCCCCCCACACAATAATCCATTAAGCTAATAAACACACAGATGAGAACTTGCAGACTATGTTTCCAAATTTCCTGTCTGAGGGAAGAAAGAGTTTATTATACATTAAGACCTTTTTAGGTTGTGTGGAAGATCCCATGACCCTCTGACCATAGAGATCATCCCCAGAAACTGGGCTCAGAAAGGCTCAGAGTGGGGATTTCCTGTGAGGGTGGAAGTTCCCTTTCCAATGAGCCAATCTGTACTTAGAATTCTCTTCATTGCTCGGCCCCTGAACCACAACATCACTGACAACACTAGTCTGAGAAAACAGATCAGTTAAACCACGGCCATAATCATCTCAACAAATGTAGAATTACAAGTTGTAAACAAACATATTTACTTTTTATTTCTAATCTTTTATTCATGTGACAATGTGATTTTTTCTGATGTGATTGGTTTGTGGAGTCTCTGCAATGTGCAAAGGGCTTGTGTGAGGGAGCACTTTGCACAGGGGCCTTAGAAACCATCAAAAAACTTCCAACATCAAGAATCCAGGATGTCCCCGGCTGGTGTAGCTCAGTGGATTGAGTGAGGGCTACAAAACAAATGGTTGCTGGTTGGATTCACAATCAGGGCACATGCCAGGGTTCTGGGCCATGTCCCCAGTAGGGGGCGTGCGAGAGGCGCCCACACATTGATGTTTCTCTCCTCTTTCTGCTTCCCTTCCCCTCTCTCTAAAAATAAGTAAATAGAATCACAAAGAAATTAGAATTTAAAAAAAAAAGAATTCAGAATGACCTAAATGTCTGTGCTTGGGAGGAAATTACTGGGGAAAAAAATGGCATCATAAATTAAGAAACAAGATACTGAGAATAACTACCCTTCATTTCTGAATTTGTTAGCAAAAATAGATATTGTTTGTATGATTCTGTTATATTATTTTTGTATTTATGGATATACTAGAGTTTTGCTATTCAGATAGTGCCCCAAAATGGTAATCCTTTTAAAAAATAATTTAAAGATACATGAAATTCGAAGTGTCACCCACTCACCTAATCAAACTTTTCTTTTTATGCTCAGAAAAGAGAGGCTCACCATTGATCTAATTTCAGTGTGTCTCATAGTCCAGGATATCCCCTACACCTGAATCACAGGTTGAGTGATTTCAAGAGAAAAGATGTCCCCACAGAGGTCCCAGAATGACTTGGGCAGTGGACATTAGTGCGGTCCCACATGCAGGGAAAAGGCTGTCCCACATGCAAATTTCTCTTCCAGATCGAAGGTAAATCTTGTCCTAGGTTGTGGAGGCTCGCAGTTTTCTCCTCACATAGGCTGAGTCTCTGGGGAAGAAATAGCTGTAGTCTATGCTCTAGAAGAAGATGAAACCACTGGGATTCTCCCTGTGCCTGGTAACAACCCCTCAGGGTGAGTGTCTCAGATGTCAGACACTAATGTGGGAGGTCCTGCCTTATTATTGAAGGCCTGCAGGGGACCAGGGGGACAATCATGCTTGATGGCCTTGGAACTGTAGCATCCACATGAGCTTTGGTTCTACCTTCAGCATCCAGGACACAAGTGTTCCTCCTGAGACTCAGGCCTGAGTCCCCGGATGAAAAATAAACTTGAGACTCCTCTGCAACCTTCACGTTATACTTGCTCCTCAAATTCCCTCAAACCTTCTTTCTGTCACAATCTCTTATTTCCTCAGGTACACACTGTAGTGGTGGGATGTGTGCCTCAGTCCCAGGAACACAAGGTTGACATAAGTGTGACTCAGTCTCTGTCAGACCCAGGGCCCCATCAACCCTGCCCCCATGAAACAGGCTATGCATCCATGCCCCTCATTCATCTCATCCTTCTCATCCTGAGGCTTCCAGAATGGATGGGTGGCTGCGACAGAGGACCATGAGCAACACTTGGAAATTATTACTGTTTGTTCTATCTCAGCACAGCATCTGGTCACGGCTGCTTCCTGTCCATTTCACGTGATCATGTGTTGACTCATTTAACCTGAGTTTCTTGTTGGCCTTCCTTGTGCTGTGCCCCCTCCTTCCTATTCAGGAAAATAGTGAGAACACCTGTTTACAATCAATTGCATTATGATGTAAACAGGAGAGATGGAATAGGAAACTCAATAAGCACTATGTGCTCCGACCTCACTAGAAAATATCATTCCCCCTTTAAAGGAGAGAAAGTGTACAGATGCAAAGACAGACGAGCCTTGGAGACACAATGCCCAGAGAAATGTGTCACTCTCAGAATCACAATGACTATGAGCTTCCATGTCTGTGAGAACCTGGAGTGGCCAAAGGCTTGGAGACACAGCACAGAATGTGGTGGCTGGAGCAGGGACAGGAAGCAGGGAGTTATTATGTAATGGGCAGCGAGCCAGTTTGGGAAAGTGAGCATTTCTGGATTTGGATGCTGATGATGGTTGCACAACTTTGTGAGTGTGCTTAATGTCACTGTGTCCACTTAAAATAGATTAGCACAGTGAATGTTTGGGGCAAGAACCTCAGAAGGGTTATAAGTGCCCCATGCATGTTTCCAGTGAATTGGAATATGGGAAGAGGGGAAGTCTGTTCCAGGGTCTTTGGCCACAGGGGTCCCTGAGCTGAGACCAGTGTGTGAGGTGGATGTGTGGGACAAGAAGAGTGGGTGGGTCCTGTCTTGAGAGGCCTGCAGGGCATTACAAGGGCCTGGTGCATCTTCAGGTGAGATACGATGTGGGTGGCACATCATTGGAGCCCAACACCCTCTGATTCTGAGTGTCACCAGGAAGGGGGTGGGCTGCATGATTGTCCATGATGCCCACCACACACAGGACCATCCTGCACAAAATGGGCCCACCCTTCTCTGGAGACTTTTTTCCCCATGAATTTCTACTTTGCAACATCCTCTGAGCAGGTAACCAACATTTCCTTCTGCTCTCACCTGGGGTGGGAGTGAGAAAAATAAGACTTTTAACAAGATCCGCTTGTCCTGGCCTCAGAGTCTTCAAAGCTCTTTGAGAACAAGGACACAAAGACACAGAGACACCCAGATGCTCACCAGAATGTGTCTCAGGGCAGCATCACAAGGACATATGAGGGCAGAGAGGACATATCCACTCTGAGGGCCCTTTAGTACAGGTGAGGACACACAGCGTTAGGCTGGACAGAGCCATAATTGAGCTCAGTTCTTCTCCATGATGGAGGAGAGGACAGGGCAGGGTTACAAAGCACAGGGTCCTTTGGAGAACAGGTGCATTGCCTATTGGAGGAGACATTCTAACTGCTTCTCTCCTTTGACGTCCACCTATCTTTCCTTTATGCTGGTCATACTGGACTGTGCCCAGGGATTCTCACAGGTTTCCACCCACACCTTCAGAGCAGTTGGGACATTCCCATCAAACATGCCACCTAGACACCACATGGCTGCACTAACTCCTCACTCACAGCTCTCTTGTCAACAAAGGGGGAATCTCATGAGTCGTTCATCACCAGAGAAAATCTCACATGTGTTCCATGGATGTCCTCAGTCTCTCAGAAGCACTCCAGGCCTTGCTGTGCCCTATAAAATAATAGGCACTTCAGTGGGTATTTTCTGTTTATGGACTGCATGATATTTGGTGAAGTAAATCAGGTTTTAAGCATTTACCAGGCTGTTAAATCCCATCATATTTTTCACTTCAGTTTAGTCATTTAATGTAAAGTACACCTACCCTGCCTTTGGCTTCCCTCCATCTGTAACTTTGGCCCGCCATGGACTCCCAGTCCTCTCCCCAGGATATCAGTCTCCAATCCCCTGCTCAGGGTCTCAGGTGAATGCAGGGATGGCAGGTTCCAAACTGATCTGTATGACCCGAAAGCAGGTCTCACCATCCTCACACATCTCAGAACACCTGCTGACCCAGAGTCAGTGCCTCTGTCTAACTGGGAGACAGTGACTCCAGGGTCTCAGCATCGCATGTGGTCTAGGAACTTGGGAGGCCTCCTGAGTGGGTCACCTGTGTGCAGGGGCTTTACAGCCCTGGGTGAAGTGAGATGAAAGGAACAACACAGCGTGTCTAACACCTGTCTTAGCTGCAGGCCCTTGACTGGACACTGGGCAGCAGGTGGCCCATTTCGTGGAGCTGGACTGGGACAGAGGCTGCATCTGCACCACCACCTGCAGGACCATGGGCCTCAGCTAGGTCAAATGAAAGATTGTTCTTTATTTTTCTCTTAATTTTACATCAAAATTTACATCAAATGTTACTTTACATAACATTATGATTTCCAGTCCAGCAAAGATGACTCTCCTACATATATTCATTTGAATTTGGGAAGATGATTGGGTATAATGTTAATCTTTCTTAACATGCTATTGAAATTAATGGGATCAAAATAGTAGGGCCCTCTCATCCAGTCCAACTTTAAATTTTAAATGTAGAAAGAAGGGCTGTCATTTGACACTTTTCTTTTTTTTTTTTAACATTTTTTTTTATTGTTATTTAATTACAGTTGTATGCCTTTTCTCCCCATCCCTTCACCCCACCCCAGGTGAACCCACTTCCCTCCCCCCTCTCCACCCTCCCCCTTGGATTTGTTCATGTGTCCTTTATAGTAGTTCCTGTAATCCCCTCTACCCACTGTCCCCGCCCCCACCCCCCACCCCCGCCCTTGCTATTGTTACATTGTTCTTAACTTCAATGTCTCTGGTTATATTTTGTTTGCTTTTTCCTTCTATTGCTTATGTTCCAGTTAAAGGTGAGATCATATGGTATTTGTCCCTCACTTCCTGGCTTATTTCACTTAGCATAATGCTCTCCAGTTTCATCCATGCTGTTGCAAAGGGTATAAGCTCCTTCTTTCTCTCTGCTGCGTAGAATTCCATTGTGTAAATATACCATAGTTTTTGGATCCACTCGTTTGCTGATGGGCACTTCGGTTGCTTCCAGTACTTGGCTATTGTAAATTGTGCTGCTATGAACATTGGGGTGCACAGATTCTTTTGGATTGGTGTTTCAGTGTTCTTAGGGTATAATCCCAGCAGCGGAATTACTGGGTCAAAGGGCAGTTCCATTTTTAGTTTTCTGAGGAAATTCCATACTGTTTTCCACAGTGGCCGCACCAGTCTGCATTCCCACCAACAGTGCACGAGGGTTCCCTTTTCTCTCCATCCTCTCCAACATTTGTTTGTGGATTTGTTTATGTTGGCCATTCTGACTGGTGTGAGATGATACCTCATTGTGGTTTTAATTTGCATCTCTCTAATGGCTAGTGATGCTGAGCATCTTTTCATATGTCTCTGGGCCTTCTGTATGTCTTCCTTGGAGAAGTGTCTGTTCAAGTCCTTTGCCCATTTTTTAATTGGGTTGTTTGTCTTCCTGGAGTGGAGTCGTGTGAGTTCTTTATATATTTTGGAGATCAGGCCCTTGTCTGAGGTATCATTGGCAAATATGTTTTCCCATATTGTTGGTTCTCTTTGTAATTTGGTGCTGTTTTCTTTAGCCATGCAGAAGCTTTTTATTTTGATGAGGTCCCATTCGTTTATTCTTTCCTTTATGTCCCTTGCTTTAGGGGATGTGTCTGTGAGGATGTTGCTGCGTGGAATGTCTGAGATTTTCCTGCCAATGTTTTCCTCAAGGACTTTTATGGTGTTACGACTTATATTTAAGTCTTTTATCCATCTTGAGTTTATTTTCGTGTATGGCGTAAGTTGGTGATCGAGTTTCATTTTTTTGCACGTAGCTGTCCAGATCTCCCAACACCATCTGTTGAAGAGACTGTTTTTGCTCCATTTTATGCTCCTGCCTCCTTTGTCAAATATTAATTGATCGTATAGATTTGAGTTTATTTCTGGGCTCTCTATTCTGTTCCATTGGTCTATGTGCCTGTTTTTATGCCAGTACCAGGCTGTTTTGATTACCGTGGCCTTGTAATACAGTTTGATATCAGGTATTGTGATACCTCCTGCTTTGTCCTTCTTTCTCAAAATTGCTGCTGCTATTCGAGGTCGTTTATGGTTCCATATGAATTTCTGCAATGTTTGTTCTATATCTGTGAAATATGTCATGGGTACTCTAATAGGGATTGCATTGAATCTATAAATTGCTTTGGGTAGTATGGCCATTTTGATGATGTTAATTCTTCCAATCCATGAACATGGTACATGCTTCCATTTGTTTGTATCTTCCTTAATTTCTTTCTTCAGTGTTGTGTAGTTTTCTGAGTACAGGTCTTTTACCTCCTTGGTTAGGTTTATTCCTAGGTACTTGATTTTTCTTGTTGCTATATCGAATGGGATTTTTTTCCTGATTTGTGTTTCTGCAGTTTCGTTGTTGGTGTACAGGAATGCCTTTGATTTCTGGGTATTGACTCTGTATCCAGCTATTTTGCCAAATTCATTTATTAGGTCGAGTAGTTTTTGAGTGGAGTCTATAGGGTTTTCCATGTACACTATCATGTCGTCTGCAAATAGTGACAGTTTCATTTCCTCCTTTCCAATTTGGATGCCTTTTATTGCTTTTTCTTGTCTGATTGCTGTGGCTAGGACTTCCAATACTATGTTGAATAGGAGTGGTGAGAGAGGGCATCCTTGTCTTGTTCCTGATCTTAGTGGGAAAGCTCTAAGTTTTTGTCCATTGAATGTGATGTTGGCTGTAGGTCTCTCATATATGGCCTTAATTATGTTGAGGACTGCTCCCTTTATTCCCACTTTGCTGAGTGTCTTTATCAGAAATGGGTGCTGTATCTTATCGAACGCTTTTTCCGCATCTATTGATATGATCATGTGATTTTTGTCTTTGCTGTTGTTGATGTGATGTATTATGTTTATTGATTTGCGAATATTGTACCATCCTTGCATCCCTGGGATGAATCCCACTTGATCATGGTGGATGATCTTTTTAATATATTGCTGGATGCGGTTTGCTAATATTTTGTTGAGAATTTTAGCGTCTATGTTCATCAGCGATATTGGCCTAAAGTTTTCTTTCTTCGTTGTGTCTTTATCTGGTTTTGGGATTAGGATGATGTTGGCTTCATAAAAAGAGTTTGGGAGTCTTCCATCAGTTTGGATTTTTTCGAATAGTCTGTGAAGGATAGGGGTTAGTTCTTCCTTAAATGCTTTGTAGAAATCTCCTGTGAAACCATCTGGTCCAGGGCTTTTGTGTGATGGGAGTTTCTTGATGACTGCTTCAATTTCCTTTGCTGATATTGGTCTGTTCAGGTTTTCTGCTTCTTCTTCAGTCAGTTTTGGAAGATTATATTTTTCTAGAAATGTGTCCATTTCATCTAGGTTTTCAAATTTCTTAGCATATAGGTCTTCATAGTAATTTCTTACGATCCTTTGTATTTCTGTGGTATCAGTTGTAATCTCTCCACTTTCATTTCTAATTCTGTTTATTTGGATCCTCTCCCTTTTCTTCTTGATAAGCCTACTTAAAGGCTTGTCGATTTTGTTTATCTTTTCAAAGAACCAGCTTCTGGATTCATTGATCCTTACAATTGTGCTTTTAGTCTCTATGTCATTTAGTTCTGCTCTGATCTTGGTTATTTCCTTCCTTCTGCTTGCTCTGGGCTGTCTTTGTTGTTGTTCCTCCAGTTCTTGTAGGCGTAGGGTTAGGTTGTTTGTGTGAACTGTTTCTAACTTCTTAAGGTAGGCCTGTATTGCTATGAACTTCCCTCTCAGGACTGCCTTTGCTGTGTCCCATAGGTTTTGGGTTGTTGTGAGTTCGTTTTCATTTGTTTCCAGGAAGTTTTTGATTTCTTCCCTAATCTCATTCTTGACCCATTCATTGTTTAATAGCATGCTATTCAGTCTCCATGATTTTGAGTGTTTTGGGTTTTTACCCTTGGGGTTGGTTTCTAGTTTCAGACCCTTGTGGTCAGAGAAGATGCTTGATATGATTTCAATTTTCTTGAATTTGTTGAGGGTTGCTTTGTGTCCTATCATGTGGTCTATCTTTGAAAAAGTTCCATGGACACTTGAAAAGAATGTGTATTTTGCTTCTTTGGGATGAAAAGCTCTGTATATATCAGTTAAGTCCATTTCCTCTAGGGTATTGTTAAGTGACACAATATCTTTGTTAATCTTTTGTTTGGAAGACCTGTCCATTTTTGATAGTGGGGTGTTAAAATCCCCTACTATAATTGTGTTGCTGTCAATATCTTTCTTGAAATCCTCCAAGATTTTCTTTATGTATTTGGGTGCTCCTATGTTGGGTGCATATATATTTATAATGTTTATGTCTTCTTGGTGGATTCTTCCTTTGAGTATTATGAAGTGACCTTCTGGGTCTCTCTTTATGGCCCTTCTTTGGAAGTCTATTTTGTCTGATATGAGTATTGCTACCCCTGCTTTTTTTTCCTGTCCGTTTGCTTGGAAAATTTGTTTCCAGCCCTTCACTTTCAGTCTGTGTAAGTCTTTTGTCCTGAGATGGGTTTCTTGTAGGCAGCATATGTGTGGGTCATGTTTTCTTATCCATTCAGCTGTTCTATGTCTTTTGATTGGAGCATTTAATCCATTTACATTTAAGGTTATTATCGATAGGTAGTTATTCATTGCCATTATTTCCTACCTGTGTTCCTCTGTCTTTCTCTTTTCCTTCCTTTCCTTAAAGCAGTCCCTTTAGCATCTCTTGCAGAGCTGGTTTGGTGGAGCTGTATTCTTTTAGACTTCTTTTGTCTGGGAAGCTCTTTATTTGGTCTTCTATCTTGATTGAGAGCCTTGCTGGGTAAAGTAGTCTTGGTTGGAGGCCTCTGGTTCTCATTACTTGGTATATTTTTTGCCATTCTCTTCTGGCTTGGAGCGTTTCCATTGAGAAGTCAGTTGCTAACCTTATTGGGGCTCCCTTGTATGTTACTTCCTTTTTCTCCCTTGCTGCCTTTAAGATCCTCTCTTTGTCTTGGAAATTTGCCATTTTAATTATGATGTGTCTTGCAGTGGGTCTCTTTGGGTTCCTCTTGTTTGGGACTCTCTGTGATTCCTGGATTTGGGTGACTTTTTCTCTCCTCAGATTAGGGAAATTTTCCATCATTACTTTTTCAAACAGGTTTTCTATCCCTTGCTCTTCTTCTTCTCCTTCTGGTATTCCTATTATACGGATATTGTTACGTTTCATGTTGTCCTGCATTTCCCTTATTGCCTCTTCATTCTTTCTGAGCCTCTTTTCCTTTTCTTGCTCCTTCTGGGTGTTTTTTTCTACTTTATCCTCCAGCTCGCTGATCCGATCCTCTGCTTCATCAAGTCTGCTTTTAATTCCTTCTACTGTGTTCTTCAATTCAGAAATTGTATTCTTCATTTCCTCTTGGCTCTTGTTGATATTTTCTATTTCCTTTTTCATGTTGATATAGTTTGCAGTTAGTTCATTGTAGTTTCCTTGTAGTTTCTGGTAGTTCTCTTTGAGCTCAGAGAGCTCAGTGAGCTTCCTGATGACCATTGCTTTGAACTCAGTATCTGATAGTTGACTTGCCTCTTTTTCGGTTAGTATTCTTTCTGAGACTTCCTCCTTTCCTTTCATTTGGGAATTGTTTCTTTGTCTTCCCATTGTTTGTGAGGCTCTTCTTGTTGGCCTCTGCTTCTTAAATTGCTTTGTTCTGAATCCCTGGGTTTATGATATGAACTTCTATGGTAGAATGCCAATGGGATTCGGTGGTGCTGTCTCCTTACTCTCCTGTGCTCACTGGTCTTGAGCTGACGTTTATGTGTTTAACACGGTCTAACTCTAGTCTTTTCAGCACTCCAGGTTTTGTTGTCGCACCGTCAGATCTTTCAGTGTCCTCTATCTTTGGTCTCTGATCTTCGTATATGCTGGAATACTGTTGGCTGTTCGCTCTGCTCCTCAGATCAGCTAGGTATTTCCCTGGCGTTGCGGGGAAGGGATTCCGCTCCCACCTATGTTGCCGCCATCTTCCAAGATCCTCCCATTTGACACTTTTCAAAGTTGTCTCCTAACACAATTGCTCTCCTATTATTTACCGACACCATCAAGTCCAAGAGTTGGAATATGGTCAGCACCCAGAATGACGTGGGGCAGTGACCTCAGTCCCTCCCCACTAATTAGAACAGAGTCCCTTGAAGACAACTTCTGGGCACCATCTGTGTATCTTGGTCAGATTCAGGTTTGGGGATTTGGACCATAGTGTATCCACAGAAAGTTCTAGGACATTTTCTTATTTCTGAACAATGCAAGTGAGCTTGGTGAAAAGAAGTACATGAAAGTCAAGAATGAAATCATATGCCCCTGTCTCTGGTCAAGCATCACAGAGGTGACATTCTGGCAGCAGAGATGAGGGTTGACAGTGTTCCAGGTTCCAGTACAGTCCATGATATCACAGCATTCTATCAGTCCTCAATCAGGGTCAGTTCCTGATTGAAGTTTTCGCCACATAATGTCCTGTCCAGTCACAAAGGCACCGAATGGATAGTGCGCTTGGCTGTCTAAACCTCAAGTCATGAAACAATGTAAGAGTTTAACAAGCCCAAGGGGGTGATGAGAATGACATCACAGGACTGATGGTCAGGAAAGAAAGCAGGAAGGATCAGGGAGCCTGAACTCACTTCCTTTTAACAGTAAACAGAGCTCCACAGATACCAAATTTCATCTGAAAACTTCAGACTCAGAACTGACACAATTAAAAGTTATGTTATTTCTATTCACTCAAAATCTGTAAACTATCATTCAACTTGTTTCTCCACTTAAAGTCGAACCACACAATTTGCAAATAACAAGTCACCCAGAGATGCTCCCACATGTGTCACTAATAAGGACACTGCAAATGATGCAACATAGGTTCATTGTTCATGCCCTTGTGTTCCTCTCTTCTTCAGAGAGTAAAATCCTGCCTCTGAATTGAACTCTTCCTGACCCAAATCTAGGGTGGATGGAAAGGAATTTGTTAAATTACAAGACTCTTGCTGCTTGCATGGTTCAGAGTGACCACTGGGGGACAGTATAGCCCATGCAACCCTGTTCCCACACATACCCTGAGCATTTGATGTATGACCCTCTGGACCTCAGAATAAGGTTGAATACCCCACTGCCCATCCAGAGGGGCATATTCCTCCTCCCACACACTCTGAGAGTGCTGTCCACTCCAGGTCTTCACAATCACTAGGTCTGTTCTCTGCTCCTCTTTCCAATTTTAGTTCTGCACACACAGATCGACAAAGGGCTCTCACTGAACTGTTTACATGCCCAGGTGTCAGTTCCAGTCCATCTCTTTATGTCTATCTTAGTCTCTCTGCAACCTTGGCACTGCCTGGCCACGTTCATCCTTGTGAAGGAAGCTCTCAGACCAGACCATGTCCCTGTCATGTCTGCTTAGCATTTCCATCCCACCCTGGGTAGTTCACCCCTCATCTACCTGGCAGTTACGTGGTGCATTTTCTCAAGGAATATTCTAGATTTCTCTGCTGCATACTGTAGGGAAATTCACAATATAAATTGCTATCAAGTGAATCAAATTCTGACATAAATCAGGGCTTCATGCCATGAAACACTGCTCTCCTGGTCACACTGACACTTTCCAATCATATTAAGGATTCCAACCACCATTGCTTTACCAGTTTTCAGGACCTTTCTGGCCAAATCTAGATTTTTTTATTCCACAGACAATGGAGGGAGTCCAAATTTTGTAAAGATTTCAATAAAACAACAAAACAAGACTCATTTTTAAAAAGCGTAATAAAAATAAATTTGTTAATAGGAAAAAACATTTCCCCCACCAAAAATTCTACTAAGGGAGTTGAATGACAAGAGTATACAGGAAGATTATATTTGTAAATCACATGTCTGATGGAAGAAAGTGTTATTGCACATTAAGAATGGTATGCGTTGTGTGGGAGAGCCCAGCGCCATTGGAGTTCTGTGACCACCTCCATAAGCAGGGACAGGGGAGGCTGGGAGTGAGGTTTCCTGTAGAGGTAGAAGTTCCCTTTCCAGTGAGAAAATCTGTGTTAGGAATTCTCTTCATTAACCCCCTGTGAACCCCAGCATAACTGACCAAACTAGACTGAGAAAACAGGCCAGTTAAAACACTGTAGGAATCATTTCAAGATATGAACATTCATCTATGGTACATGTGCGTAATTACTATTGTTATTTCTAATATTTCCATGTAATACCAATGTAATTTCTCATGCAATTATTTCGGGTCACAGCAATATGCCATGGGCATGCATGAAAATAGTTTTCACAGGGAGCTGTAGACACAATCAAAATCTCCCATTTTTTTTTTTGGATGAGTCTTTTTCACCTGTGCTGGGGATTCAATTACTCAGATAAAAATAATGTTATAAATAAAGAAAATATTGTATGGAAACTGGCTTGCTCTATGTTTTAAGTCTTTACACCAAAGTAGACATTATTTGCATATAAAATTACATTGATATATATTTGGTAATTGTTCCATTTCAGAAAATATCTGAATAAATAGAAATCCCTTTTAAATATTTTTGAAAGATGCATGAGTATTCAAAAGTATCACATACTCATCTAGTCCAGCATTTCTTCTTATGCTCAGAAAGGTGATCCCATCATTTGATTAATTCCCATGTCTGTCATAAACCATTGGATCCCCTCTCTGTGACATGCATGGTGAGTGAGTTCAAGAGAAGGGGTATCCTCACAGAGGTCCCAGAATGGTCAGGGTGTTGGACCTCTGACCCTCCCCACTTATAGGGGAAAGGCTGTCCTGCATGCAAATTCCACTTTCAGCTCCAGAGTAAATCCTCCCCTGGGCTTTGGGGTCTCACAGCTCTCTGCTCACACAGGACTGAGGTCTCTGGGGAAGGCAGTGCTGTGCTCTAGGGAAGATGAGATCTCCGGGTCTCCTCCTGTGCCTGGTGACAAGCCCTCAGGGTAATTGTCTAGGATGTCAGACAAGGGCTATGGGATGGTGATGAATGCACATCACTGAGAGGAGCTGATGTTCCTTATTCTCAGATGTTCTGCCCCAGGTTGCAGGAGTCAGGCCCAGTACCGGTGAATCCATGGCAGATGCTCACCCTCTCCTGCACTGCCTCTAGATGCTCTTTAATGAGCACTCATCTGCACTGGACCCACGAGGCTCCAGCTAAAGGGCTGGAGTGGGTTGGTGTTATAAGGAGTGATGGAAGCAGAGATGCTAACCCAATGCTGACCTTTCAGCTCAGCATCACCAGGGACACCTCCAAGAGCCAAGTGTATTTAGCCTTGGCTAGTATGGCTCAGTGGATTGAGTGCTGGCTTGCAACCCAAAGCATCCCTGGTTCGATTCTCAGTCAGGGTACATGCCTGGGGTCTAGGCCATGTCCCTAGTGGGGGACCTGTGAAAGGCAATCACACAATGTTGTTTCTCTCCCTCTCCTTCACCCTCCCTTTCTCTCTCTCTAAAAGTTAATAAGTAAAAAAGAGCCAGGTGTTTTAAACCCTGAACAGCTTAAGAGCCAGCCAGCAGCAGAGCCATGTATTATTGAACAAGAAACACATGGGGGGAAGTCACTGGGAGCCCACAAACAAACCTCCCTGTAGGAGAGGCTGTGACCGCCCCACCGTGGGGCATTCAGGGGCCTGAAACACAAGGACACTCCCAGGAACAGGTGCAGTCTGGTTGTCTCTTCGTGTAACACTTTCCCTCAGAACCTCTCTGGATTCCTGATTCTGTGCTCACCTTTGAAGTCTCTGAAAATATTCCTGCAGACAAAAGGCTGAGTCTGTCCTGGGGCCAATGGTGCAGCCCAGCCCCACACAGCTCAGTGTCCAAAGCAGCCAGCAGCA
This sequence comes from Desmodus rotundus, assembly GCF_022682495.2. Lineage (NCBI taxonomy): Eukaryota > Metazoa > Chordata > Mammalia > Chiroptera > Phyllostomidae > Desmodus > Desmodus rotundus. Next base: position 16,323,934 of record NC_071396.1, on the reverse strand, counting down.
GAACACGTGCATGTAGGGCAGTGGGCACCAGCAGAAAAATAACTGTGTGTGTGATCTATTGAGCAGTAGATGTGCAGTGGGATTAGGGCCTCATACAGGGTACTCAGATGGGACCTTCAGGCAGAGGAACCAGAGGACATCAGAGAATTCCAAACTTCGCAAGAACTTCTGTACTCTGTGGTATTGGCTGAGTCAGGGCATCTGCCAGCCTCAGGGAAGGGGCTCCCTAGTGGCTTCATAGACCCCAGGTTTGATGGTTCCCTGCTAAGTCACTGGGGTTTAGTAAGGTCAGTTCTCTGTGCCAAGAGATGTAAGAGCACATGATGTCCCTGGGGAGCATCCTACAGTCAGGGTACTGTCTTCAATTCTAGAGTAGAGGTCCTGAGAGGTCCCTTCACTGAGTCCAGACAGGACCCTCCCCTGCAGAGCATGGGATGGGCAGCAGGGGTCACACAGGACCCACAAGCTCAGGGCTTCTGCCCAGAAACAAATGCAGAGGAGCTGGGGAGGGGTTGACTTGTGAGGCCCTGAGTCTTTCTGCTTTCATGAAATCATTTAAAACAGGAGTTAGACACTAGGTGACTGTAAATATCCTATTTATCAGAGAAATTACCAAACTTGGTACAACATGAGAACAAGAATAAAGGGTTTTTTCTAGGGTTTCTTTATATTTGAATTGTGAGGACCTGGGAACAAGGATGGTTGTGTTAACTCACTAGGTGCAGTGTTTTGAGACACACTGATCCAGGAATAAGACATCCAGGTGTTGAGCCCCGAACAGATCCAAGTGTTCGCTATGACACTCAATGGTGGGCTCAAAATGTGGAGCATGTCCTGTGCAGGCCTGTTCCTCAGTGCAAGGAGCTATGTCAGCACAGAGCTGAGGGACCTGGCAGGGGACAATATCCTGCAAAACTGATTAGACATGGAGCCCCAGACTCCCACTGAGCAAGCTCCTTGTGCCCTCGTCCTTCTGTCAGGTAGGGTCAAGTTATTCAGCTATGAAAACACCTGCCTCATGAATATGCAAATGAGAAGAGGTACACTAGTTAAATGTGGGTCTCTGTGCCCTGAGAGCATCTCCCACAGCCACACCCACCCCTACAGAAGTCCTGACAGCACAACTCCTCACCATGGACTGGAGCTGGAGAGCACTCTTCCTGGTGGCAGTGGCCACAGGTAAAGGGCTTTGCAGGCCGGGGATTGAGGAGGAGTCCTGGAAGAGGCAAGGGGAATTTCCAAACACTTCTGTCTCCTCTCCACAGGTGTCCACGCTGAAGTGCAGCTGGTGCAGTCTGGGGCTGAGGTGAGGAAGCCTGGGGCATCAGTGAAGGTCTCCTGCAAGGCTTCTGGATACACCTTCACCAGCTACTATATGCACTGGGTGCGACAGGCCCCAGGACAAGGCCTGGAGTGGATGGGAAGAGTTAACCCTAACAGTGGGGGCACAAGCTACGCACAGAATTTCCAGGGCCGAGTCACCATGACGGCAGACAAATCTGCAAGCACAGCCTACATGGAGCTGAGCAGCCTGAGAGCTGAGGACACGGCTGTGTATTACTGTGCAAGAGACACAGTGAAGGAAACAAAGCATGAGCCCAGACACAAACCTCCCTGCAGGAGAGGCTGGGAACACCAGGGGGAGTTCAATGTCCCTGAACACAGGACCTTCTCATGAGCATGTTCACTAGGAGTTCTGTGCAGGTTTCCTGTGTGGTTTCCTTTTCCTGTAACAGTTTCCCTCAGGGAACCTCTCTGGATTCCTTATTCTGAACTCACCTCTGAAGTCTCTGAGTTAGAAAAGTCTGTTGTAAAGAAACATGGTATTCTCACATGAACAAAATTCAGAGTCTCTTTCACACACTCTTGGCCCACTTACAATGACTCATTAAACCTTCTGAGCTACGTTAACCAGAGGCTCTGCTGGGTCCAAGAGTGTTGTATAGGCCCTCACAGCTCAGGGTCCAAGCTGGCCAGCACCAGGTCACATTCATGCTTGGCAGTGGGCATCAGAGGCAAATGAAACGAATGCCAGAAAGTGAAACACCCCCAGTGGTGATGGTCACTGACTTGGCATCGTGCTCACAGCACCCAGCATAGGTGACACCACGCAGGACAGAGGGACCCACAACAGCATGGTGTGGATGTCCAGCCTGGAGACTAAAACACACACACCCAAGGGACATGGAGGGTCTATCATGCACATTTTTTTAATCTCTGGGAGGATTGGCAAAGATCCTTCAGCATTTCAGACATGCTTTGAAAGAGCCAGGAAAGGGGACTGATTCGGGTTTTTATTCTGTTGAGAAGGTGGCACAGGGGGTTCTGCTTATTGGTATTGTGTGGTTTCAATCTCCCAGTGACTTCTAAAGTGGGGGCCCAGCCTTTGCTATCACATTTCCTATGTGGACAGATGGACAAGGGGCAGGAATGACCCATCAGTTGCCAACATTCACACATAAAATAAACTGACTACCCATTGCACTTATCAACTATAAAAGATGAGCAATAATGAGAAAAATGGTCATTTTGTGTGGACAACCACAATGTCCATAGAAAATGAAAAGAATTATTATAAGTAAGCAAATGAAAATGAAGAGGATTGATGGTGGTGATGGTGATGATGATGGTGCTAGAGATAGATCAGGGTCCTGGTCTCATGTCTGAGGCGGGATCTTTCCCCGTACAAGGTCAAAGGATTTTGGAAGGTCTTGGCTCAGATGTCTGCTTCCAAAGATGACAGGCTTACTGATCACTGCCAGGAAGGGGCCCGACATCAGAGTTAAAATGGCCCTGGTGTGTCAAATGATGGACACCTGGATGTATGAGTGTGGACACCAGAATGTGTGACAGGCACCTCTTACCTGCATTCTGAGGACCTAGCAGTGGAAGCTTGTGCACTCAGAACTGAGGAGGGCTTGCCACCGTAGTGCTGTCACAGGACATCTCCTGAGTAGTTTTATTTACTACTTGCACTGGAGAACCCTAAATACGCCACCTTCCAACCCCTTGTAGTGTGTCTACCACTATTCATAGAAAAAGCCCCAGAATATTCAGTTCAGCACAGTGCCTCTGAGTCCAGGCCATGATATACTTTCACCCTCTCTTCCCCTAATGCCTGGAATCCAAGGCAGAGGCAGCGGAGACCAGCCTGTCAGCTCAGAAACGTACACAGCGGAAAGACATACAAATGCCCCCACCCCAGGCTCATGAAATCCAGCTCACCTCCTGTCCCTGTGAAACCTTGTGAGGATCCCTCCCCTGTGAGTCCACCCTTGGGATCCAAACCATGGGGTATGACCCATCTGGGCTTCCCTTCTCATCGCTGTCAAAGGTGCATCTGTGCCCAGGAAGACCAGACCTGGACCCCATAGCTCAGGTCTCACTGCTCCTACAGCACAGACTTGCTACCCTACCTCAGAGCCCTGGGTCCCTGTAGTAGTCCCTGCAGGTCATGGGAGTGACTGCAAATCTACCTAGCCCCACACCCCCTTGATTGTAAAGCCCGGTACTGGGTTGGGTCAGTGACTCCTTTTTCCCACCATAGACACACTGTGGTCCATTTTCCTCCTGCTGACCATCCCTTCCTGTGAGTGCTCCAGTCAGGGGCACCCTCAGGAATGAAAAGACTTCTGCGCTTGTCCTCATGTGGCTTCACCTATTCTTGTCCTGTCTCCACAGGGGTTCTGTCTCAGGTCACCCTGTAACAGGGAGCAGCCAAGAGGGGGGCCAGAATAGTGATTTGTAATAGGGTCCAGAACTCAAGGTGTCCAGAAAATATTAGAAATATATATATGGGATGACCTCACCCACACAAGCCAGATATGGGGGATGGGACACATGGAGCAGGGCCATTCAGAGATGTTTTGTATAGGAACAAAACATCTTTTTGTTAGCTGTGTAGCTAACCTCTGGCACAGTCATTTAACATATCTATAACCTTTAACTGTTTTCATAGATATGTTAAATAGCTGTGGCCACGCTTTGAGCCAGGGGGATGGAAGTGACTTCCACCCAAGTGTAACTGGGAGGCAACTCCCCCTGGTTACAGCACCTGCCTGAAAGCTTGGAGAAGATTGGCTCCATGCCATGGGGCTAAACCTGCCCAGACTTACTAAGGCAGCCCAGTAGAGCTGGAAGAATATGGGAATGCTGGCAGGAGAAACTGATTGTAGGAGGAGTGGGAAATGGGGCTGCAGAGGAAGACGGGCGCCGGGATTTAAACCCTGGTGCAGCAGCCATTCCAGGAGAGGACCACGTGGTTTTGGCAGAGAAAGGAGAGGTCCACATGGCTTTGGCAAAGAAGGAGAGGACCAGGCATCTTTGGCCAAGTAGGGACCCCGTGGCGTGGGTGAGAGTCAGGACCACGTGGCTTTGGGGTGCTCCCTTTTGCCATGAGGCTTAGGCAGCAGGAGAGATTTTGCCAGAAGAAAAGGGGAGAAAGGACTGATGCTGGTGGGCCAGGAGAAGGTGCCACCACATGGCTCTGGATTAACTGGAGACCATGGCGGAGACACAGCTGATGGTGCCAGGAGCCTGAACCACGAACTTCTACTTCCTGAGATACGGTACCCCGGACTGGGCAGAGCGAGAAGGAAGGACTGTGTGTGTCTGTAGGTATACTAAAGGACTTTAGTATTTTAATGAAGACATTAAGTTATTACTCTAAGTCTGTATAACTTTTGAATAAATAATTCCTTTCCTTTTCACCAGTCTCTGGCATTGAGAGACATCTCTCCCTGGTGTAGGCAAGGTGAACCTAGTAGGTGGGGGGATCCCCTGAGAAAAAGGGGGTTTTCAGTCATAGTATATAATTTCCCCCAACCCCTCATATATTCTGTAACACCCCAGCAGGAATCTGGCTCCGGGCTGGAGAGACCCTCCTAGACCCTCACGCTGACCTGCTCCTTCTCTGGGTTCTCAGTGAGCACTAGTGGCACAGGTGTTGTCTGGTTCTGTCATCCTCCTGGGAAGGCACATGAGTGGCTCTCAGATGTTTGTCTGGTGGGACAATGATGAAGTATTACAACATATCTCTGAAGAGCACACTCAGAATCTCCAAGGACACCCCCCCAAAACTAGGTGATTCTAACGAAGACCAGCATGGGCCTTGCACACACAGCCACCTAATACTGTGCGCAGATGGCACAGAGACACAGGCCAGGGGCCTCCTGTAGAAGAACCTGGATGCATGTCAGCTGAGCGCCACCTCTGCCGAACAGGAAAGCATGGGGAGATCTCATTTCCTGCCAGGGTTTGGGGGTTCCCCTCACCTCCCACAGGCTCAGAGCTCTGTCTTCCTTTGTGTTCTCTCCTTAGAATGCCCACATGCCTGTTAGGGGAGCAGACAGATGAGACACTGAATTCTGTTTCATAAACATTGAACATGACAAGGTCAGTTACAAAGGACAGAAGGGTCACACACAGGATGTTACAGTTTCATGGGCTCCTCTCCCTCCAAGTGGCAGAATACAAATAAACACAAAGTCCACCTCCGTTAAAAGATTGGATTCCACGTTAGAGACACATTAGCCAATAAGAAAGCTTGAAGCTCCATGCACATGCTCAGACCAGAGCAGTCAACTTGAAAAACCAGTTGAAATGTAGCTGCTCTGAAACTTTATAAAGACAAACAGGGAAGAAAGTGGGAGGAGACAAGGAGTGGGTAAGCCCCTCCCAGAGGTGCTGTGACTGGTAAGTCCAAGGGATATGGCAGCAGGGAGCTCCCTCCTTCTGGGATCATGGGGTCTCAGCTTATGCAGGGGTCTCCAGTCCACACAAACAGATATGTAATTGGGAGACCGTGTAGTACCTGTGGTGGAAAATTGTGGGTATTCTGTCCACTGAGGTGACTCTGATAGCAGCATCCCAGGGAGGGAGCAGGACCATTGGTAGAAGACCAGGATCTGTGACTGCTGGAGGGGCCATGCAACAGTTCCAGGATGGAGGACAGGTCTGCTTGGTTCACCCAGTAGTGACTTTCAGGGTCTCTTCAGTCTCTCCACGGACTGTGGGCAGAGAACCACTGGGAGTCTCATCTGTGTGGCTTGAGGAAGACGACCAGTTTGCTCACCTCATGTGCACAGGCAGCACCCCACCCCCACCTGCTGCATCCCACCTAGTCCTGCAGACTTTCAAGGGAAATGAGCACTACTTTGACTGGCTATTTGGCCCCACCATCCTGGTAAGACTGCACACTTGTGAGGGGATCAGTTGGCCCTTTAGAGCCTGGGAGGGGCTGGTCAGATTGGATTTCCAAGTGGGTCTGATTTTTTGTGATCCCCTTTAGCTTGTTTAGGGGATGTGAATGTGCCAGCAATTCACACAGGGCTAGGTTTTTGGTCTGTGTCTTGCAGGTGGGATGACATCCTGGAGCCAGATGGGCACATTATGGGATCTGTGGCTGCATTATGGGGAAGGACACTTGGTGTCCTCAGTGAGTTTAGCCCCTGCAGCCATAAGGAAGACAGGAAGAGCTCCTGATAACAGAGGGGACCAGGCAGGAACTATATGTATCCAACATAGTTATCCTGGGTTATACACACTCTTTAGCAGCAGCTGTCTGTGATACTTCAAATTGAACCTGAGTCACCTCAGCTGATCTAGGACTATGCACCAGGTTAGGCATAAGCTTCTCCATTGTACTGAGGACTCTGAACTTGCAGGTTTATACAGCCCTGGAGTGTGGGTAACACTAGAAACAGACACCCATTCATGATCTCACCCAGAAAAGGGGTCCTAACCTTAATCTCACTGTGCATGCCCCACACTTCTTCTCTGGATTAAGGTCTGGGGAACATTGTGGCCTGTGGAAAGAGCAAAGGTCCAGATGCTCACTGTTACCAGATGCGGCCTCTTGGACCACCTAAGGCTGTGACCACTGGGTGGTGCTCAGGGCCCCTGAACACAAGGACCATCAAAGGAGCAGGTGCAATTGGAGATTAGGGCTGGTTTCCTCTCTGGTTTCCTCTTCCTGTAACTGTTTTTCTCAAGGAAGCTCTCTGGACTCTAGGTTCTGCACTCACCTCTAAAGTCTCTGAATTAGAAATGTCTGCTTCAAAGAACCAAAATATTCTCCCATGAACAAAAGGCAGAGTCTCTTTTAGACACTCTTGTGCTCGATTCCAGTGAATCATCATACCTCTGACCCACATCGACTGAATCTAACCAGATGCTCTGCTGGACCCAACAATCAGTCCAGCCTCACACAGCCAGTGTCCAAGCCAGCCAACATGTGCATGCTGAAGAGTGGGCACCAGAGGTGCACGGACCCAATTTCTGAGGAAAAGTATCCTCAGTGGTGATGCATTGACTTGGCAACATGCTCACAGAACCAAGCATAGGTGAGACCACACAGAGGCAGAGGGACCCAGATAGCTTGCTGTGGATTTCCTGGCTGAATTCAAAAACACACACCAAAGGGACATGGAACATTTCTCATGTGCATAGTTCAAATCTCTGGTAAGAACAGGAAATGTCCTTCAGCAATTCAGATTTTTATAGTAAGTCCTGGTTAATAGCCTCCAGTTTCCTTGCTGAGGTATGAACCACCATCAAATAATACTAGGTCCAAATTCTCAGTAGGAGCCTCTAATAAAACTATAGGATGTTCTGAATTTTCCCAATAAAGTTGAAACGTGTGAGCACAGTCCTGAATTCAGCCATGTCTCCTGAATGTTGCATGGCACCTCACAACCTTGCTTTAGGCTCCCTGGAACTTGGGATGATTCTCTCTCTCTCTCTCTCTCTCTCTCTCTCTTTTTTTCCTTTTCAATTCCAATTGATATTCTATTGGGATGACCAAAATTCCTCTTTGTTTGTGTTTTGTTTTCTGTAACATAAAAGACACCTTCTTACTTTTTTTTTCACCAGTACCATTACTGATTTGGACATTTTGTGTGTGGTGGCTATCTCCCACGTGGTATGACACTGATTGCTCTCAATTTATGTCTCCGTTTGATCACTGTGAACATCAACTGCCTACCCAACCATGGAGCATCATCTTGTGAGAAACCCCCAGCATAAAAATTCACAAACCAGTTTTGACACATTCAATCAGCCACAGCAACTTCTCCATAGAATACACGATGTTTTTTCTTGCTTTTCAGTTGTGGTTTCACTTCCTTGAAATAATAAAGCATAACATGATGAAAACCTAGCATATTCTCACACCTTCAATATTAAAATGGCTACATAAAAAAATCACCAATTTTGATAAGTCTTTAAAATGCATGCTGAAATGACAGTTGTCAATACAACCTAAAAAATGTTTCAATTAAAGTTAAGAATAACTAAATGCTACTAGAGCCACCTTACAGAAAAACAAAACAAATAAATGTTTTGGCCAATCAAATATATTAATGAATAGATTATTATATGAAGGTATTTCTATGGAAAATTATATAAGGCCACTTGAACTTGCTACAGGAGGAGGAAAATAACAACATAAAGAATAAGCTGTGGAACTGCTGGCTGCAGACTTGCTTAATCCCTCCACCCATGTACCTGGGAGGATCTCACCCCAGTTCTGCACACTTATCCACAGAACATGTGACTTTATGTCCAGGTGACACCCATCTCGTGTGTATGAGGTGACAGCATACCCGAATGACATGTGCAGACATGAAAATGGATGAAAAAGGATGGAGACGAAGCTTCTGAAATTTAATTCAAATGAATCAGTGGTGTGAATATGTTTCTAGCTTTTCTGATCAGAACTGTGTCACATGTCCACAGAACCACAGGTGCTGATGGTGAAAATAAGACTGTACTCTCACAGGTGACCACTTTACACTAAAGTTAGACCCACCAGCCCCAGGAAGGGAAGGGTATTTAAAGGATGTATTTATTCTTTAATCAATATATGAAGAAAAACGGTGCTATTCATACTGATTAACATTTCTTTCATTTTCTGCTATATTAGGCATTGGATCATGGATTTCCATAATAAAATTCCTATAATTTAAACATACTTGACAATCTTTATCTTCATCTTCACCTAAGCAGGTCTAGTCATGACTGAGTTTCTTCTGTGTCCCCAGTGTTTCAGCCAAAGAGTCTAGAGACTAAAACAAAAATGATGCAGTGAGGTAGCTGTACATTCAGCAGCAAACTCCACTGAAGGAACACGACTCAGGAGCTCTCTCTGCTTCTCTGCAGAATTCACTCCTCTCTCCCAATGATTCACACCTGTGCTCCACCTCCTCCAACACTAGGTCTATGTGCTCTAGGGCCACACTCCGTTCTTTGCTCATACTCTTATCACTTTGTACAGGAAGTGGTGTTAGGCAGTACTTCATGTCTCCTGACCATGAACTCCCTTCATTTTTAATTCTCCCTCTGATTGTGAGTGTTCACTTCTCTTGATGCGTTCAACACTGGTGATTGTCAAAGGGATCTTTCATTTTAAAATATTTTATTTATGTATTTATTGAGAGGGAAATGGAGGGAGAAAGAGAAACATCAATGTGTGGTTGCCTCTAGCACCTCCTACAGGGGACCTGGCCTGCAACCCATGCATGTGCCCTCACTGGGAATCGAACTTGCCACTCTTTGATTCTCAGGCCAGCACTCAATCCACTGAGCCACAGCAACCAGGGTGGCCTTTCATTTTTAATCCCTTTCTTTTTATGACAATTTACTCTAATTTACACTACTACATCATGTACCCTTCTCAAGAAGCAGTTGGGTCACTGAGGAAGGAGGGCACAGGACTAAATCAAGGGACTAATTCTTTTATTTTTCATGTTGTTATTTTATTTTATTATCTTGCCAGGAGGGCATTATTTTCATTGCTTTGAGAGAGAAAGAGAGAGAGACAGGAAAGAGAGAGATCAATTTGTTGCTTCCTGTACATACCTGGCTCTGGGATTGAACCTGTACCCTTTCAGTTATAGGATATTCCAACCAACTGAGGGAAAAATGGTCATGGCTGGGGAGTAATTCATAGCAGACATACTTCCTTGGACAAGTCACACTCTGGGACCATGTCCTTCATGTCACCATCCAACCACACAGCTCCCAATATAGCAGAAGGACATGCAAATAGGGCCTCTGTGTTCATGAAATCAGCCCAGCCCTGACACTGACCCTCTGGGACAGGAGCCCATCCCAGGATTTCCAGGTGTCCCCAGTCCCTGCTCAAGACAGAACACAAACTCTCACCATGGAGTCTGGGCTCAGCTGAGTTTTCCTTGTTGCTATTTTAAGAGGTGATTTATGGAGAATGAGAGACACTGAGTATGTGAGTGGATATGAGAGGAACAATGGGCTTGTAATAGTTTCCTGACCTGATGTATTAGTGTTGACAAATGTCCAGCGTGAGGTGCAACTGGTGGAGTCTGGGGGAGGCTTAGTGCAGCCTGGGAGTCTCTGAGACTCTCCTGTGTAGCCTCTGGATTCACCTTCAGTAGCTCCAGAATGCACTGGGCCAAGCTCCCAGGAAGAGGTGGAGTGGGTGGCAGTTATATGGTACAATGGAAGTCAGAAATACTATGCAGATTCTGTGAAAGGCCAATTCACCATTTCCAGAGACAATGAGAAGTGTGTACATGTCCAGAGACAGTGTGTACTGTACCTGCAAATGAACAATCTGAGAGCCGAGGACACGGAGGTGTATTATTGCACTGCAAACACAGTGGGGGAAGTCACTGTGAACTCAGGCACAAACCCCTTGCTGGAGACAGAAGGCCTGGGCTGCACAGAGTGCCCATGACACCAGGGGGTGCTCATGACCCACAGTGATTGAGCTTAGCTAAGGATTTTTATCATGACCTTGGTCAATAACCAATGATAATTTGCCTTCACGGGGGAACATTTGTGACATCCATGTAGTGAAACAATAGATAGCTTCATCAGATTATGGTGAATATTAGAAGGAAGTTTGCTTGATGCAGGCCCTACATGTGATGATACATTATAATGACACATACATCATAGAAGATAAATACTGGGGCATAAGATAGGAGTGAATCAGCTCAGTCAGCTGAATCACAGGCTCTTTTCCGTGATTGGCATGAAAGTCACTGTGCTCGGGGGTGAGGGACACATGGGTGTTGTCCAGTGCAGTGTCCATGGGTCAGGAAGATGGAAGTGGAAATCTGGTTACTATACAGATGACCATATAGAGCCTGATCCTACAGAAATCACTAAGGATATAAAGGAAATATTGAGTTAGGCCTGTCATATCCCATTGAAAGGAACTCCCAGGACACAGGAACAAGCAGGGGGAGTTCCCAGTAGCCTTGATAAAGTGGCCACTTGGGACCCTGTGGTGAGTGGACATGGGGAGCTTGTGCAAGGCCATGATGCGCTCTAATCCGTATGTTCCTCCTACACACATGCAGCAGCAAAGGGCCAGCAGCCACTGAGTCTGAGATGGCAGCTGGTCATGGGACTGATGTCCTTGGGGAATGGCCACCACGGTTCACTGTGGGAATGTGAAGCCACATCCCATGGCCCAAGAAGGATGTGAATGTGTCCCACAAGAAACAGGTGCTTGCTCTGTTCTGGACTTCACAGATGCTGTGGCAGGTGCCACTGCTGGAGGGCTATGGAAGGAACTCAATGCAGACACCGCACCACATGGACAGCTGACTTACACTAGTTCACTTTGAGGGGCACACTGCTCCCACAGCATCTGACAATGAGCAAAAAGGCACCACATCAGGTGGACTTACTGTGCTCCATACCATCTTCACAGTTCTCTTTTGATGGAGCTGAAATGATCTATTGAAACATGTGTTGTGTGCACCCAAAGAGAAAAATGTGTAAGGGCTGCTTTACAGGAATCATGAGTGTGTGCTCACACTCACCACAAGGATGTTTCCACTGCACAGGTTCCACCAATCCCCTGGGGGCTGGGAATGGAGGAGTGTGGGAGCATGCAGGTTGGATACTACAAGTCTCCCCACATCATCCCACCTTTTTTCCCACAGGATGCAGTGTGTCTGGTCCTGCAGGGGTGAGAAGCATGTTTCTCTTAGCAGCCAAGGCCAGTGAACTACATAGCTCACTTTTATGTCAGAGTTCATCCTCGATTGACAGGGTGGACTGTGCGTTTACCCCATTGTGTACAGTCGAAGGGGCACGGAAAAGTGCAGAGCAAGATTACGTAACAATATTTTAGTTTGGGAATAAGTGTAAAATGGAACATTGCTATTTCCAGGTTAGAAAAACAAAAGTGGGTGAAAATGCTTCTTGCTGAACAAAAATACGTGCTTTTCATCCACATGTTCCAGGGTTGCCAAGATGTTACACAGTGAAGATGAGCTCTGCCCTGTTCTGCTCACACAAATCACATTTCATCAGCTCTTGTCTCCCTTGGGGCCTTGATTCACCAGGGCATGGAGGGTGCAGCCCTCAGTCAGGGGTGAAACATTGACACTGGGATCCTCCTGTGAGGGAACAAGAACAAAGTCTGCCATGTCTGGGGTGGACTTTGCTTCCCTCCACTTCATGGATCCTCAGCTTGTGGCCATTTCAGCCCAGCACAGCGGGGGTGTCTACAGATGATGGGATGCTGCAGAGTGAGTGTGAAGAACAGACCCAGAAGATGTGCTTGACCTCACACCCAGGTCCACAGTGTCTCTGACTCCCAAGGTTCTGTGACCTGGATAGTGTTTCCATTGGTAAGTGAAGACAGAGGGTTAGCACCTTTGACCCGGAAGTCTGTGCCTGGGATTTATGGTGATGACCCGAGAAAGATGCAGGTTCTGTCTGAAGCCCTTTTCAAGGACCTACAGATCCTTTAATGGGGCAGCAGTGGGAATTTTCTGTGTGTGGAGGGTGTGTGGGACCCTGGGAAGCAAACCTGGTTTTAACCATTTACCAGCCTGTTAAATCTCATCCTGTGTTTCACCTCAATTTAGTAGTTTAATAAAAGATGCACCTGCTCTGCACTTTGGTTTCCCGCCATCACCTTGGCCCATCGTGAGCTCCATGTCCCCTTCCTAGGACATCCACCACAAGATTCACCCTCACCCAGGGTTTCAGGTGTACTCAAGGGTGGCAGTTTCCATACTGACCCTCTATGACCACGAAAATGGTCCTGTCATCCACACACACATCTCAGAACACCTGCTGGCCAGAGTAAGTGTCTGTCTCTCTAGGAGAAGGTGACTCTAGGACTTCAGGGCCTCATGTGGTCTGGGAATATGGGAGGCCTCTTGAGTGGCTCACCTGTGGGATGGGGCTGCCTGCACTGCCCTGAGAGAAGTGAGGTGAAAGGAAGGACACAGCGTGTGCAACACCTGTCTCGGGTGCAGGGCCAGCGCTATACTCGCTCCTGGCAGCAGGACCTGACTAGTGTGGCCCATTGCCTGCAGCTGGGCTGAGACAGAGGCTGCACCTGCACTACCACTGCAGGCCAAGGGGCCTCAGCCAGGTCAAGGGAAAGACATTTTAATTTTACTCTTATTTGTACATCAAAATTTACATCGAATGTTATCTTTTATAAAATTATTATTTTCCAAGCTGGCAACAATGAGTCTACTGCATGTGATGTTTTTTCACTTGAGCAGATGTTTGGGCGTAATGTCAATCTGTTTTAATATCCACTGGAATAATTCATGATATTAAAAGAGTGTGGTCCCTCATCCAGTCCAGCTTCAATTTTGAAACATGGAAAGAAGGGCCGTCCATTGTCATGATTCAAAGTTGTCTCATAACCCAACTGCACTCCCATCCCTGACACAGGCCATCGAGTCTGAGAGAAGAAATGTGCTCAGGGACCAGAAGGACAGGGAGCAGTGACATAAGACTCTCCTTACTTATGAGAACAGAGTCCCCTTTATGCAAATTTCCTTCTTACATCCAGTTCAAATTGTCCCCTGGGCTGAGGGGGCTCACGACTGTCTCCTGACAGGGGGCTGAGGTTTCTAGAGAAGGCAGAGCTGTGCTCCAGAGAAGATGGGACTGCTGGGTCTCCTCCTGTGCCTGGTGACAACCCCCCTGGGTGAGTGTCTCAGATGTCAGAAATAGTTCTATGGGACAGTGGTGACTGCACATGACTGACAGGGTCTGATGTTCCTTGTTCCCAGGTGTCCTGTCCCAGGTGCAGCTGCAGGAGTCAGGCCCAGGACTGGTGAAGCCCTCACAGACCCTTTCCCTCACCTGCACTGTCTCTGGATTCTCTATAACAAACTATGGTGTGCACTGGACCCGCCAGGCTCCAGGGAAGGGGCTGGAGTGGGTTGGTGCTATAGGGAGTGGTGGAAGCACATACTACAACCCAGCGCTGAAATCCCGACTCAGCATCACCAGGGACACCTCCAAGAGCCAAGTTTATTTAACACTGAGCAGTCTCACAGCTGAAGACACCGCCATGTATTACTGTGCGAAAGACACAGTGAGGGGAAGTCAGTGTGAGCCCAGACACAAACCTCCCTGAGGGAGGCAGGAGGGCTGGGCTGCAGGGGACACTCAGGACACCAGGGGGCACTCTCCTCTCACCAGTCATGAAGAACAAGCCCCAGGGACAGGTGTGGACGTGGTGGGAATTGAAGGAGCTTCCTTTTGGCAGCAGAAATTTCCTCCCAGAGCTCACAGCTGCATCCAGGGACCCTGCCTTCTTCTCTGTGAATCTGATTTTTGAGGTTTTCACTGCAGGCAATAAACAAGAAAGTAAACATATTTGCAGATGAAATGTCACCAGGGAATACCAACCTCTTCTTTATGAAGTTCCTATTTTTTTCCTTTCTTAACAAAGTGCATCACAGTCTATTATGAAATCATACTTAAAATGTGACCCAGGAGTTTTTGATCCAGAAGAACAAATTCTATGTTCGTAGTAAAACATAAGCACGTATTCATAGCACCTCTATTTGTGTTTGAAGAAGATACAGATATTGAAGAAGTTTTTTCTAGTTCCGAAGTAAGCAAACTAGGAAACATGCATGAATGGAATCTACTCAGCAATGAAAATGATGATCGGGTAACACAGGAGTCTCACGGATGACTCAGCGTGGACTGTGCCAGGCTCAGGGACTCCAAAGGGGTGTGTCCGCAGGTCACAGGTCCACCCTAGGAGGACAGTGGGAGGTGGGGCTTTCTGTCCCTTTCTCACTGTTACCAGGCCAGAAGCTTCACTCTGTGTAGACTGACCACACCCTCACTCACAGCAGGGCCTGATGAATGGACGGCTCCACATATGGAAACAAACACCTCCAGGATCCTGTGAATTTATTGGGTCCACCACCAGGGCTGCTGTCACCCTGACAGCAGCTGTCTCCTCCAGGTGCCTCTGTCTTTGGTTCTCCGGCAAGGACAGGACCCCATGGCAGCTGAGACTCCACTGATTCCCATTTCTTGCAATGGCTTTTCACCTTGCCCAGGCCTCCAGCACCTCCACATGCTGCTGGGAATGACTTCATCACCATGGGAATAGATCTGGACTCTACCTGATGGCTGATTTCTAACAATTTTCCTGAGAAAACTGAAACAGGTTATCCCACTGATGCTGGGGACACAGATGGCTGAGCTCCACACTCAGTAAGGAGCTGAGTGCTTGGGTGTTATTACATGGCAGCTCTTGTCTCCATGACCTTCCTGCCCTGGTGGGTGAACTCCGCCAGGAAAGACAGGGTGAAAGTGTCAGGGACTCAGTGTCCCAGGGAGCTTTGTCCATGACATGGCCTCCATCCCAGGAGTGGGGTCAATTGGACAGAGTGAGTCCTGTAGTTTGGTGGCAGCTGCATGGATCTCAACCTTAGTACTCAGCAGCTTGGGGAGGAACACAGAACTCTGACATCTTCTCTTCTGGAAAAGGAACATGTGACCAGGGGGTGGCAGCACGGAGTCTGTGCTCTTGAGTGCACCTGTCTTGGATGCATTGGCTGCACTAGGATGGGGAAGGGAGTGCGTGTGCCTCAGTGTATATTGTATAAGTGTTATCACTGCTGGGATCTTTTTTGGAGAAAATGCTTCCTCATCATCAGTATTCCAACAGGACCACCTCCAGTCATGGTAGGACTTTTAAAAACAATTTCTGCATCTGACTAGGACCCAAACCATTGTAGTCTTCACGTCCTCATGCTGGAGTTGAACTCCTGTCTGCCTTCTTTTGTTTTGGTGAGAACTCCACGTGATATCTACACTGGACACAAACCAAATGCACATGCTCCTTGATGACCCCAGGTGCAGTGATGGGCCATTGACCTCTGGAATGCAACCACCTTGAATGACAAGATCATTCTTTGGAAAGGCAGCTCACTGTGTGCCCCCCACGAGCTCTGGGGAACCACTGCATGCCCTCAGCAGCTCTGCCTGGACTGTCTGGAGTCCTGATGTAAGAGGGACTGTTTAGTGTTCGCTCAGCTGTGCCTGTGTCTTCACTCAGCATGGTGTCCTCGGGGTTCATCTGTGTAGTTGCTTATGGCAGGGCTGCTTTTTAATTATACTGTAAAAGTAGAAACACAAAGTGAGTGAAATCCTGTGTTCATCTGAGGTCACAAAGAAATGCTGTTTGGGAGGCAGGGATTCAGACAGAAGCACTTAAACTGCTCTGACTAGAGGTGAAGGCAAGGGGTGGTTGTGAGACAGGGAGGGATGTAGGACCAGACTAGAGGCTGGGGGGGGGGGGGGCTTCTATCATTGCAGAGAAGCTATGTTAATCTTTAGCTGTACCTGGGGGTGCAAATGAAGAAGACTGTCTGCAATTTTTGTCCCATAGTCAGGACAACACCGCCCTGTCAGCTGTGCAAACAGTTGTGTGAAATGCAGTGCAGGGGCCCAGAGCAAAGGTGACTGTGCCGAGCACACTACCTACAGAGGTTGGGAAAGGAAGATGTGCCAGGTGGTTTTTCTGGAATGGCTGCCCCCACACTATTTTAACACGACACCACTCCTGTCACCTTCTCACAGTGAGAACCCATCACATGTGATGTGTGCAGCACACATCCCTCAGTGGACAACACTGTGTGACTCATTTCGGTCGTGAGCTCTACAGCACATGCCCAACTGTACTCCACCTCACGATGGAAACTTTCAGCCAGGGAACACCCACTTCCCAAGTTCCTCCACCAGCGCTGGAGGCACCACCCCACTGCCAGTGTCCATGAGCTGCGCAGACTCAGAGACCTCACCTCCAAGGGTACACGGTGCTGGTCCTTCTTGATGTGATATTGCACACATTAGTGACATACACTTACTGCAATGATTTATGTGATTTATCATATAAAGATATGATTTATCAATGATAAAGATTTATGTGATTCATCATATCACTGTGAATAGTTCCTTAGAGAGGGTGTTCACTTGATGCAGTTCCCAAGTGTGCTAACACATGATGACAGCATCTACACAGGGGATGAACCTGCAGCGCCTGAACTGACTTGGCGCACACACACCTGACACCTGCTTGAGAATCCAGCACAGGTCCAGGACCCTGTGAAAATGCACTTCCTCAAAACTCTCCTTGGTAAGAGTCACCTGTGACATTTTACAGACAGCGAAAACCAAGAAAGATGTTCATGTCTGTCCCTGGGACTAAGAGAGAACTCAGTGCCTGCTGGGCTGTTGGATTTGAAAGACAAGGAGTCCACATGTGGAACATCACACAGTTCCTCCATGACCAACCCTAGAGAAGACCAACTTGGAAAGGGAGCCTGAGAAACGACCAGCAGGCCTGAGTTCTCACCTGTGATGCCTTGATCAGATCAGGAGTGTCAACGAGGGTTGAACCAGACACCCAGAGGCAGGAGGAGATGGTGGTTCCTGCAGCCTCTGACAGGTGCAGCTGTGGTTCACTGAGCAGTGGGTCTGTCTCCACGTGGGATGCTGGGGACTGAGGTCCTCAAAGCAGGTGGTAGAAGGGAAGACAACCAGCAGGATGGAGAATCAAGAAAGGGTGAAAATGCAGGGCGTCCTCACTCACCTAACTAGTCACACTCAGGGCTAGAACCCATGTGGTAGGAATAGAGGAGAAAGGAGACTTCAGCATCACCATGAAAATCATCTGTGTGTGTGTGTGTGTGTGTGTGTCTGTGAATTACTGAGCAGTAGAAATGTGGTGGGTTTTGGGCCTCATGCAGGGTCCTCAGATGGGACCTTCAAATAGAGGAATCTGAGGACGCCAGAGGCTCCAAAGGCCCCAAGAACTTCCAAACTCAGAAGAGCTGGCTGCATCAGTGTATCGGGCAGCTCCAGGAAAGGGGATCCCTGGTGGCTCATAGAGCCCTTGTTTGGAGGCTCCCTGCAGAGTCACTGGGGTTTAGTAAGGTCAGTTCTCTGTGCCTAGAGATGTCACAGAACATACTGTCCCTGAGGGAGCACCCTGAAATCAGCATCCAGCCAGGAGAGGATCATGACCCCTGAACTCAGAAAGAACACTCCACTGCTGGGTGCATTCTGGGCAGCAGGGGCCATGAGGGACTCAGGAGCTCAGGGCTGCTGCCTCAGGAGCAAGTACAGAGGAAGCTGGGGAAGTAGTTTCTCTGAGGACCTGTATCTTCCTCTTCTGAAAAATCATCTAAACTAAAATTGGACGTGAGATGACTCTGAATACCCTATTCCCTCAGAGCATTTAGCAAACTCAATAAGACATGAAAACCACAGCCAATGAGAGTATTTATATGGCTACTTTGTATCCAAATTGTAAGGAGCTGGGACAGGGATGGTTTGATTAACTCACTAGGTGCAGCATTTTGGGGACACACTGATCCAAGAATAACACATGCAGGTATCAAGGCAGGATTAGTACCGCTGGTCCCTGTGTCACTCAAAGCTGGGCTCACAGTGAGGAGCATGTCCTGTGGTGCCTTCTTTCTCAGTGGGAGGATCTATGTCAGCACATAGCTCAGGGACCTGTCAGGGGACACATGTCCTTCAACGTGGATTAGGACTTAGTCCATCAGACTCCCCTTGAGCATAGTCCCTGTGCCCTCTACTTCTCTCAGGTGGGGTGGGCACTTCAACCATTAAACACTCTGCCTCCAGACTCTGCAAATAAAAATAGGTAGAAAAGGTCAAATGAGGGTCAACCTGTGCCCTGACTGCATCACCCACAGTCACACCCTCCCCTGCAGAAGACCTGATCACACAGCCCCCACCATGGACTGGAGCTGAGAGCCCTCTTTCTGGTGGCAGTGGCTACAGGGAAAGGGTTCCTCAGTCCCTGGGTTGAAGAGAGGACCAGGGACAGTCAAGGGAGATTTCCATCCACTCCTGTCTCCTCTCCACAGGTGTCCACTCCCAGGTGCAGCAGGTGCAGTCTGGGGCTGAAGTGAGGAAGTGTGGGCCTCAGTGAAGGCCTCCGGCAAGGCTTTTGGATGTACCGTCACCAGCTACGATATGCACTGGGTGCAACAGGCCCTGGTACAAGGACATGAGTGAATAGGGGTGGTTAACCCTAATGATGGTGGCACAATCTATGGCCAGAAGTTCCAGGGCAGAGTTACCATGACAGCAGACAATCCTGTGAACACAGCCTACATGGAGCTGAGCATCCTGAGAGCCGAGGACACGGCCGTGTATTACTGTGTGAGACACACAGAGAGTAGAAATCAAGGTGAGCCCAGCCTCAAACTACTTTGGGGGAGACAGGAGGGCTGGGCTGCAGGGGGTACTCAGGATACTAGGCTCTGCTCAGGTCCCACTGACCACAGAGAACAAACCCAGGAGCAGGTGTGGATGTGGTGGGGAAGGAGGGGCCTTTATCTTGGGAGCAGAGAATTCCTCTCAAATCTCTCAGCTGTATCTAGGGATACTTCTTCCTTCTCTGTGGCTCTGATTTCCCTCATTCTCACTGCAGAGAGCAGAGGAAGAAGTGATACTGTCTCTTTGCACATGAGATTCCACCCTGTGCCTGGGACCTTTCCCTCACCAAGCTCCTGTGTGTCCTTTTTCCTCCTTGACAATGAACCACCCTGAGTGCTCTCATCTTCCCCGTGGTTGGAAACATTTCCCAAATGAGGGGTCCAGCCCAATCCAGGTCCCTGAGTGCTGAGCTCAGTCTCTCTGTCCCCCAACATGCACACAATGTCCTCAAACATCGTTTCCTTCTGACAGACACCCCTCTCCCTACAGGGGTTGTGATGGTCCCCCAGCTTCTCCAGCCTTCAGGCCTCTGTCCTGCCACACATTACCCTCTTGCCCCTCATTTACTGGGTGGATGTGGAAACATACCCCAACATCAGTTTCAACAATCACTGTATTGTTACTCTGATTTAGTTTCCTTTTGAAAAGGATTCATGATTCCATTTATGTCCCAACTGGGAAATGCAGGATGTCAATCCCTTGTCAACACCTTTAACTCAATCACCCCATCTTAATCGTGCCTGCTGAGTCCTGTCATGTAAGGGAACTGTCACCAGTCCCAGCAGCAGCAATCTGGATGTTCCTGACTCTTTGGGTTCACCCATCCTGGTTCCCTGAGGGTCAGGGTCTCAGCTTCACCTCGGGAATCTTGGGACAGGCTTCCTTCCTGAGTCTTTGAAGTTGTGTGGAGGGAATAAGTGTGTGCATGTGAGTGCACACACATGTTATCTTGTTGCACCTGTGTTTGTGACTGTTTGTTGCATGCTGTGTGTGCACATACAGGATTTAATCTCTGTTCTGAGCCTCCCACAGCTCACAGAAAAAGGATTTTCCTGAGTGACCAGGAGAACCAGGCTCCAGGGGGAGTGAAGCCCACTAGGAAGCCTGTGTTTCCTGCCCAGTCAGGTGGGTGTGACTCTAAGGACAAGAGATTGTTATGGACACAAGTTTCTTTGGGATCTTGTCCTTGACACAGACTGACTTCAGAGAGTCTGAGATAATACCTGTAATGAGGTTTAAAGGTGAGGGGTCCCTTACTCAAAGTCCTCCTTGTCTCCAGGTGTCCTGACCCAGGTGAGCTGCATTAGTCAGGCTCAGGACTGGTGAACCCCACAGAGGAGCCGCAAGGATGGGGTGCACGAGGGCCAGGAGTAGTGCACAAGCAAACATTCCTTACAAAGCAGAATCATGATCCATGGGTATGTCCCTAATCCAGCTCTCCCTGCAGCTGAGCTCTGTGACCACCAAGGACATGGCCTGTCACAACACAGTCTAACAAATTTCTTTCAAGTGAAGTTGAAGACAACTAACCACTACTAGAGCCATCTTATAGAAAAAAAATGAACTTTTTGGCCAACCTAATCTCTTAAACTAGATGGCTATCTGAGGCTTTTTTTGAGGAAATTGACATAACACAACATTCACTGGCTACATGAGGATGAAAATGACCACAGAAAGAACAAGAGCCCTGGAAATATTGGCTCCTGGCTTCCTTAATCCCATCACCCACCTATCTGGGAGGATCTGGTCCCAGTTCTGCACACTGATCCGTGCAGCATGTGACTTCATGCCCAGGTGATGCCCAGCTTGGGTGGAGAAGCTGACAGCATTCTAATGGGTCACGTGCAACATTAAACAGGTGAAAAAGAGGGAGGAAACAAACCTTATGAAATTTACTTATGATCAATGACAGATGAACCTGTGTCTTGCATTCCTGATTACAACTACGACACAATCCCCAGAGACACAGACCCTGATGGTGAAAGTAAGGTTCAACTCGTGTCTGAAGAGTTTCATAGAAAGTCAGATCCACCAGCTGCAAGAAGAAGGGGTTATTTAAATGATTTATTCACTCTGTACTCCATGGATGAAGAAAAATGATGCTCTTTATATCCATTATAGTTTTGCTTATTTTATATTTTCTATTAGTGGTTGGCATCAAGGTTTTCCACAACAAAATATGTATAATTTTAACATTCTCACTCGACAACCTCTACCTACATCTTCACCTAAGAAGATCTAGTCATGACTGAGTTTGTGCTGTGACCTCAATATTTGAACCTGGTTTTACCACAGAGTCTATGAAATAAAAACAAAAATGAGGCAGGGAGGCTGCTGCACATTGAGCACCAAACTGCACTGGAGGATCATGACCTGGGAGCTCTGTTTGCTTTTCTGTAGAGTTCACACTTCTGTCTCCCAATGATCCACACAGATGCTCCACCTCCTCCAGCACTGGGTCCATGTGCTTTAGGGTCACACTCTGTTCTTAGTTCATACTCTGATCACTTTGGAGGGGGAAAGGGTCAGATGGAATTCCCTGTATCCTGAACACAAACCTTCTCTGGCCATGAGGGTTGAATTCTCTTGGTGTGTTCAAAATTGGTAATTCTCTAAGGCATCTCTCATTCTAAATCCCTCTCCACTTATGACGATTTACTCTCCAAGGCCATGTGCCCATATCTTGGTGCCGATCATACACTGGGGAGGGCACAGGACCAAGTGAATGAAGATAGTATTTTATTTTCATATTATTATTTTTTCTCTTCACCATAGGACAAGTTTTAATTTCTTTTAGAGACCAAGGAAAGGGGTGGGTGGGGGGCGGTGGGAGAGAGAAAGAGAAAGAGAGAGAGAGAGAGGGATTGCTCACTGTACACACCCAGACAGGGGATTATACACACACACACCTGGCATCAAAGCTCCCACTTTCAGTCACAATACAATGCTTCAATCAACAGAACCAAACAGTCCAATACTTGGGACTAATTGTCAACAGACATGTGACCGTGCAGAAGTCACATTATGAGAACATGTTCCTCGTGTCAGTGTCCAACCCCAGGGCTCCCTATATAGTAGGAGAACATGCAAATAGGGCCTCTCTGCTCATGAAAAGCAGCCAAGCCCTGACCCTGCAGCTCTGGGACAGGAGCCCAGCCCAGGATTCCCAGGTGTTCCAGCCACACTGCTCAGGACAGAACACAGACCACTCACCATGGACTTTGGGCTCAGCTGGGTTTTCCTTGTTGCTATTTTAAGAGGTAACTTATGGAGAACAAGAGACACTGAGTGTGAGAATGTATATAACTGGGAGAAACAATGAATGTGACAGTTTCCTGATTTGACATCTTTGTGTTTGCAGGTGTCCAGTGTGAGGTGCAGCTGGTGGAGTCAGGGGGAGGCTTGGTGAAGCCTGGGGGGTCTCTGAGACTCTCCTGTGTGGGCTCTGGATTTAGCTTCAGTAGCAACTACATGAACTGGGTCCGCCAGGCTCCAGGGAAGGGGCTGGAGTGGGTCTCACGCATTACTAATACTGGTGGTAGCACATACTACGCCAACTCTGTGAAGGGCCGATTCACCATCTCCAGAGACAACTCCAAGAGCGAGCTCTACCTGCAAATGAACAACCTGAGAGCCGAAGACTCAGCTGTGTATTACTGTGCGAGTGACACAGTGAGGGGAAGTCAGTGGGAGCCCAGACACAAACCTCCCTGTGGGAGGCAGTAGGGCTGGGATGCAGAAAATGCCCAGAACATCAGGGGGTGCTCAGGTCACACTGAGCACAAAGATCAGCTTGGGAGCAGCTGCAGCAGCAATTTAAGGGCTGGTTTCCTGGCAGGTGTGCAGTTAACTCTCCACACTGCAGTTTCCCTTTGGGAGCCTGCCTCCCTTCATGCTTCTGTGCTGACCTCTCCAGTATCTGAGTTACAAAGGCTTATTGGCATCAGAGGAAAACATTCTCACATGCTCAATGTCAGAGAGTCACCTGCATTTACTCATTCTTATCCTAATGAATCACCAAACCTTCTGAACTACATCACCTGCATCCAACCAGAGACTGTAGGACCCAAGAGCGCAGCAACCCCACATAGTTCAGAGTCCAAGCTGGTCAGCAGAGGAACACATGCATGCTGGACAGCGGGCAGCACAGGTGTATGAACCCAACACCAAGGACAAAATCTTTGGTGGGGGCAGTCATTGACTTGACTCCATGTCCATGTCACCAATAGCAGTTGACATCATGCGGAGGTAGGGGACCCCCACTCTTCCTTGGTATGGATGCCTCGGCTGTCTCTGGCACAGAGGGACTATGAAAAAGTCTGTTGCTTCATTGAGGAGTCTGTTGAGATTAGGGCAGGCTTTTCAGCAATTCAGGAATGGTTGGATCATACCAGGTAAAGAGTCTGGTTCAGGATCTTATTGTTTGATTGTGACAAGGTCGAAGAGGGTCCTGCTCACAGGAGGGGTTTGTGAGGTTTCAGTCACCCACCTGCACCAAACTATGAAGAATTCCAACTTTCACTTCAGATTTCCCAGGTGTGTGCACAGGAGGGGAGAGAGGGTTGACGTTATCATGTCAGCATCAAACATCAAACCCTAGAGCCTAACTCCTTATTTCACGGAACACCTAGGAAACACGAGTATGAACACAGAGCTACCAACCATATCAGCAGAAAATGATTTCAGTCCCTATAAAATGAGGATAATTGTTGTATGTAAGTAATAAAGGAAAATGATAATCAGTTAGTGACATCTTAGTTCAAAGTCTAGGGTGATACTTGTCCACTCTACAAGGTCTTCAGCTAGTTCTAAAGGACTTGGGTGTCTGTTCTTCTCCCAAAGCTGAGAAAGAAACTTCTACAGGATTTTGGGATCCTCAGTTGGGGAGCTCTACTGGTGTAGATTTCCATCTGGGTGGAATCATGATTTGATTCATTTGTTGTTGCTGTGAGCTTGTGTGTTTGTCACTCAAAAACTCACATTTTAACGCCAGAGGCCCATGCGGTGGTATTAGGGGGTGGGTCCTTGGGGCAAGTGACAGCTCTGTGGTCACTCGTGAATAGTGTTAGGGCATTTACAAGAGAAGGCAGAGGAAGCTTCTGTGCCCTGTCCACCTTCTGACATAACAGCAAACAAACAGCCAACTAGTAAGCAGGTTCTTACTAGACATCAAATCTGCCTGCATCTATTCTTGGATTTCCCAACAGGTCTGTGAGAAATGAATGCCTGTTTTTGGCAATGACCCAATCCTCAGTAATTTGTTACCACACACTGGGTGGAATAGCATTGTAGTGTAACATGACCACAAGGGCTGACTCCCTGGGGGTTTGCCGCCATATTTTCTGTAAGAGTCACAGCGTAAGTGTCCTTCCAGTGATGTTCATGGACAGATTTTCTCTGGTGTGTTCTTTCACAGACAAATTATCCTGGTTGGAAGTTATGTGAAGCTCCTAAACACATGTATCAGGAAGGCAGCATTAGAAGTGGGTACAATCCATGAACCATTTCAGTATTTACCACGTCAGCATGGAGACAGGTCCAGGTTTCACTGGAGGTAAAATCCATAAATGCTTGGTCCTCCCAGTAACCATGTCACAAGACATGGTTGATGTGTGCTTGAAGGTGTGAACATTAACACAACTCAGGAGGAGCATTCGGCTAGGGAGTTTGGGCGTTCAGTTAGGTTTGAATATTTTACCTAGGCATGCCATTTTTTTCAAACTTCCAGGACAATGTATATAATAATGACAGGGTGGCATTTGGATCAGAGTTACCCCTTACTGAAAACCCATTATTATGCTTTGTGGACCTCAGTCACTTGATGTCACAGTCAGCAAGCCATTGGGTGATGAGGGGGAAGAGCCTGAGCACAGTGGGTGTACAGGGGAGTTAAAATATTCTACATCTGTTCATACCTTTTTTCCACCTCTCTTGATGGTGATGGACTCTCAGTGTACAGATGAGCATTGGGCAGTGATTCTGTCTTGAAAGAACAAAAGATCAGCCTTTGCAGCGCCCACTGCCCTCCATCCTGGGAGGCTGATGATGGGGATGAACCTGTCTCTGTGTGTCAACACATGGTCAAGGCTGCACAGGGCATGTATTCTGAGCTGAAGAGCATGAAGCACTGTGCAGGTGGATTATCACTGTGAATTAAATTGTGTTAAACTGACCAATGCTAGAAATTAGCAACAACAATAACTCTACAGCAGGCAGATTCACCAGCACCTTATAAAGGTCTCCACTATCATAATGAGGGTCCTTGTCCTTCTGACTCAAGTGGGAACCCTCACCCGTGACTTCACTTCTCTGTCCATAAGGGGAGGAGTGCCTGCAAGTGGAGTGTTTCATGTGCTGATAAACCCAGCCCTGCCACGGTCCCTGAACCTCTGGGAGAGCTGCCCCAGCCACCCAGGTCCCTACACTTTGCACCCATTGCTGCAGTTAACACACGGAAAGCACCATGAACTTTGGGCTTAGATGGGCATTTGATCTGATGATTTTACGTGTACCATTATGAAGAATCTGGGGGTCGTATTTGTGTGTGTGCTGCTGCCTACGAGAATATCTTGTCTGCAGGTGTCCACTATAAGTTGCAGCTGTAGGATTCTTGGGCTACCTGAGACAGCCTGGGAGTCTCTGGAACTGTCCTTCAAAGGGTCTGGATTTGCATTCAGTCACAGGTATATAACCTGCATCTGCCACCCTCCAGGAAAGAGATCGGAGTAGATAGGTGTTATTAGATATGAAGCTAGCATGCAACAGCATAAGCTGCATCAGTGAAAGAGAGTTTCACCATCTCAAGAGATGATTCCAAAAGATGTGCCTATCTGCAAACAAGAGCAAAGAACACAGCCCTATATTACTGCATGAGACACAAAGAGAGTGGAAGCCAGTGTGAGCCCAGACACAATCCTTTTGGCAGGGGGAGCTGCAACCAACAGGGGGCTGCAGAGGGCCCATCTGTTCTGCACGAGCAGGGAACATGGAGGATAAGGCTAAGTTTTGTCTCTGGCCCAGAAGTTTCCTGTCCATCTATCACTGAACAGGTAGATCCTAAGAAAGTGGCCACCACATTGAATTTAAAGTGGATGCTACTCCTCTATCCGAATACACTTGGCAGACATATGTCATCTCTGACTTGGAATTCTTCCCTTAAATAGCTTTATTGTGACAGTTCATTTTTGTTTTAGTTTGACTGAATCACAAGCTGTCCAAACATGTGGTGAAATGATTTCTTGATTTGTACATAGTGTGTTTGTAGGTGAACTTAGCTTGTGAACTGGTGTCTCAGAAAGTCTGATTTCAACAATGTGGATGGGCACCCTCCACTCCACTGAGGGACTTTCACAAACAGTGAAAGGGAGAAAATTAAGCCCTTCCCACCTGTGTGCTGGATTCTGGAGCTGGGATACAGGTGTTCTCCTGACCTGGGCACCTCGGTCCTCAGCACACAGAACAGGCTTAGTGATGAAAGCAGCTATCCTGTGTCTATTGCCTGTGACCCCAGCTCTTGGGAGTTCGGGATGTCTCACAGCCATAATGTGAGCGTGAACTCTTCATAAATGTAAATACACATATCGGGGGTCAGCTTCTCTGGAGAACCAGGGCCACTGGTATCATAATGCAGACTGTGTAAAAGTTTCCCATCAGAGCCCATAGAATTATTCACATGAAACTATACCAAGCACATGGTGAGCAAAGTAGGGGAATGGGGACCCCTGTGCCAAGCCGGACATGCTTTGACAGAGACAGGGAAGGAAACTGGCCCAGGGCTTTATTTTTTCAATGTGGTGGGAGTGCAGACTTCTGCTTAGACTGGCTTGCGTGGTTTCAATCTCCCAGTGACATCTAAGGGGAGACCACACTTTCTTATCAGATCGAAAAGAGGCAGGAATGACCCTTCAGTTGTCAGCAGTGAAACATGAAATGAAATAGAGTCTCACTACCTAGTCCACCTAACAACTGTAAACAAGGAACAGGTGTGAGATAAGGAGCCATTATGTGTGGACAACAGCCACGTGCATAGAAAATGAAAAGTATGTTTGTAAGTAAGCAAATGATGATGAAGATGGAAAAGATGATGGTGATGATGAGGATACTGATGATGATGATGGGTGAGACAGGGATGTAGGTCCTATGAAATTACAGCTTCTCATACAGACACATCATCCCCATGGCTCCTCTAGGCAGTGGTATCCAGCCTTCCCTGTAACTGGTGAGAATTTTCATAAATGGAGCCCAGTGAATTATGAAGCTTGTGTGACCCAGGCTGTAACCAGGTGAGTAAAAATACCCAAAGTGTCCACGTCTGATTACCTGGAACCTGTGACACTGTTACCTTATTTAATAGACACACTGTGAAACTGTGTATGTGTGTTACAAGGAATCTCCTTTCCACCCCTGGGCAATGACATGTTCCTTATTTCTGTTGATCTGTACCTGTAGATTTCTAAGGTTCTCTTTCTAACCCTCTTATGTTTCTAATTATTTAGGTATCCTCTGTACTTCCTTTTAGGTTTTCACTTCAAAAGTCTTTACACCCACATGTGTAGTAACACTCAGTTCATGAAAATGGGGCATATTCCTGTATGTGACTCAAAGACAGTAAAGCATCCTCCCCTTACCCAGCTCCAAAGTCACTCCCAGATTGTGGGTAATTTTTCCCACAGCGATCCGACCCTGTTACAAAAGTCTATTCTAGTCCCTATGGCTGCTGTACCAAACAGACATGGACAATGGAGGCTGACAAATTTCTGGGGATTGATTTGAAAAACACACAATAGAGAACCAGATAAAATACTGATAACTTAAACATTGTTAAATTAAATAGCTCTGACCCAAACAAAGAGACATTAAGCCACTTCCGGCCAAGATGCAGGCATAGGTAGATACATTGTCCCTCCTTGCACAACCAAAAGAAGGACAGCAACAATTTAAAAACAAAAAACAACCAGAACTGACAGAAAATCAAACTGTATGGAAGTCCAACAACCAAGGAGAAAAAGAAGGAACATTCATCTAGACCGGTATGAGGGGCGGAGACAGGCAGCCCAGGCAGGAAGGACTCGCGGCAAGGCAGCGACTAGCAGACCCCACAAGGAGGTGGCTGGCAGACCCTTCAGCCCCACATTTGCGCATAGATAAACTGGGAGGAATGGTGGGGGAGCAAAGCAGACTGCACAACCCAATGCTCCAGCGCGGGGAAATAAAGCTTCAAATCTCTGATTGAAAACACCTGTAGGGGTTGAGGCGCCAGAAGGAGAAACTCCCAGCCTCACAGGAGAGGTAGTTGAAGAGACCCACAGGGGCCCAGAGCATGCACAAGCCCACCCACTCGGGAATCAGCACCAGAGGGGCCCAATTGGATTGTGGGTAGCAGAGGGAGTGACTGAAATCCAGCAGAGAGTGGAGCAAGCACCATTGCTCCCTCTGGACCCCTCCCCCATGTACAGCAGCATCACACCGCCCTGGTGAACACCTAAGGGTCTGCCCCTTTATGTAACAGGTGCGCCAAGACAAAAAAAAAAAAAAAAAAAAAAGGCCCAAGTGAAAGAACAGATCAAAGTTCCAGAAAAAATACAACTAAACAACAAAGAGATAGCCAACCTATCAGATGCACACTTCAAAACACTGGTAATCAGGATGCTCACAGAATTGGTTGAATTCAGTTGCAAACTAGATGAAAAAATGAAGGCTCTGCTAAGAGAAACAAAGGAAAATGTACTGGGAACCAATAGTGATGCGAAGGAAACTGGAACTCAAATCAATGGCGTGGACCAAAAGGAAGAAAGAAGCATCCAACCAGAAAAGAATGCAGGAACAAGATTTCAAAAAAATGAAGAGAGGCTTAGGAACCTCCAGGACATCTTTAAATGTTCCAAAATCTGAATTATAGGGGTACCAGAAGGAGAAAGGAAGAACAAAAAATTGAAAATTTATTTGAACAAATAATGAAGGAGAACTTCCCTAATCTGCCAAAGGAAATAGACTTCCAGGAAGTCCAGGAAGCTCCCAAAGAAGTTGGACCCAAGGAGGGACACGCTAAGGCACATCATAATTACATTACCCAAGATTAAAGAGAAGGAGAGAATATTACAAGAGGCAAGAGAAAAGGACACAGTTACCTACGAAGGAGTTGCATAAGACTGTAAGCTGACTTCTCAAAAGAGATCTTACAGGCAAGAAGGGGCTGGAAAGAACTATTTGAAGTCATGAAAGGCAAGGACCTACATCCAAGATTACTTTATCCAGCAAAGCTATCATTTAGAATGGAAGGGAAGATAAAGTGCTTCTCAAATAAGGTCAAGTTAAAGAAGTTCATCATCACCAAGCCCTTATTATATGAAAGGTTAAAGGGAGTTACCTAAGAAAAAGAAGATAAAAAATATGAACAGTAAAAACGACAGCAAACTCACAGTTATTAACGACAACACCTAAAACAAAAACAAGAGCAAACTAGGCAAACAACTAGAACAGGAAGAGAACCATAGAGATGGAGATCACATGGAGGGTTCAAATAAGGGAGTGGGAGGGGGAGATGGGGGAAAGGTACAGAGAATAAGTAGCATAGAAGAAAGGTAGAAAATAGACAGGGGGAGGGTAAGAATAGTGTAGGAAATGTAGAAGCCAAAGAACTTATAAGTATGACCCATGGACATGAACTATAGGGGGGGAATGTGGAAGGGAGGGGGTGGGCAGGATGGAGTGGAGTGAGGGGGGCGGGAAATGGGACAACTGTAATAGCATAATCAATAAATATATTTTTTAAAAAAAGAAAATGTAAGAAAGTGGAGGAGAACAAGCTTCTGAAATTTACTTCTGATGAGCCAGGGACGGATCTGTTTCTGACATTACTGACTAGAAATACGCCACAGTTCCACAGAGCCAGAGACACCAATGATGAAAATAAGACTGGCGACTTTCAAAGGCATCTCTCATTTTAAATACTGATTGGTAAAATTAATTAATTTATTTTTATTCAGTTACAATTGTCTGCATTTTCTCCCCATCCCTCCACCCCACCCCAGCCAGTCCCACCTCCCTCCCCCACCTCTACCCTCCCCCTTGATTTTGTCCTTGTGTCCTTTATAGTAGCTCCTATAGACCCCTCTCCCCACTAACCCCTCCCCACACCCCTCTGGCTATTGTTACAATGTTCTTAATTTCAATGTCTCTGGTTATATATTTTGTTTGCTTTTTTCTTTTGTTGATTATATTCCAGTTAAAGGTGTGATCATATGGTATTTCATGAACATTTACTCTCCTATGTCATTGCCCATATCCTGGATCATCTGGGTCAGTGGGGATAGCAGAGGTTCATATGTGCAAAGTATTTCTTAACAGACACGCATCCTTAGACATGTCACATGCTAGGGCATTGTCCTTTATGTAACTGTTCAAACTGAGTGATCAATATACAGGAGGAAGACATGCAAATAGGGCCCCTCTGCTCATTAAAAGTCGCCCAGCACTGACCCTGCAGCTCTGGGACAGCAGCCAGCCCAGGATTCCCAGGTGTTCACAGTGCCTGCTCAGAAGAGGACACAGACCACTCACCATGGTGTTTGGGCTCAGCTGGGTTTTCCTTGTTGCAATTTTAAGAGGTAATTTATGGAGAATGAGACACTGGGCATGTGAGTTGATATGACTGAGAGAGACGCTGTAGGGTGACAGTTTCCTAACCTGATGTCTTTGTGTTTGCAGGTGTCCAGTGTGAGGTGCAGCTGCTGGAGTATGGGGGAGGCTTGGTGAATCCTGGGGCATCTCTGAGACTCTCCTGTGTGGGCTCTGGATTCACCTTCAGTAGCTATGTAATACACTGGGTCCACCAGGCTCCAGGGAAGGGACTGGAGTGGGTCTCATACATTAGTAGTACAGGTAGTATCACAAACTACGCCAACTCTGTGAAGGGCCGATTCACCATCTCCAAAGACAATGGCAAGAACACACTCTACCTGCAAATGAACAGCCTGAGATCTGAGGACACGGCCGTGTATTACTGTGTGAGTGGCACAGTGAGGGGAAGTCAGTGTGAGCCCGGACACAAACCTTCCTGAGGGAGACAAGAAGGCTAGGCTGCAGGGGACGATCAGGATACCAGGGGGTGCGCAGGGCACACTGAGTACAGGGAGCAGCAGGGAAGCAGCTGCGGATACAGTTTAAGGGATTGTTTCCTGGCAGGTGTGGGGTTAACTCTTCACACAGCAGTTTCCCTCTGGGAGCCTCCCTCCCTTTATGGTTCTGTGCTGACCTCTCAGCTTCTGAGTCACAGAGGCTTGGTTTCATCACAGGAAGACATTCTCACACGCTTCAACGGCAGTCTCATACATTTGTTTTCCCTTTTTCTAATCAAACATCAATGAATCACCAAACCTCCTGACCCAAATCTGCTGGATCCACCCAGAGACTCTGGTAGACCCAACAGTGCAGCCCATCCCCACACAGTTCAGAGTCCAAGTTTACCTGCAGCAGGACACATGGAAGCTGAACAGTAGGCACCAGAGTTGTAGGAACCCAGTCCAAGGAGGGAAAACACCCAGGGGTCATGATCATTGACTTAATTCCATATCTATGACATCAATAGCAGTTGACATCATGTGGAGGTTGAGGGACCCCCTCCATACAACTGTATGGATGTTCAGGGTGATGATGTCACACACACAGAGGGACTATGGAAAAAATCTGTCCCTTCATTGAAGAGCCTGTTGAGAGCAGGGAGGTCTTTTCAGCAAGTCAGGAATGGCTGCTGCATCACATCAGATAAGGAGTCTGGTCCAGGTTTCATTGTTCATCCCTGAGGAGGGTCCTTCTCATGAAAGGGGTTTGTGTGGTTTCCATCTCCCACCTGCATCAAACTGGGGAGAATTCACGGGTCCACATCAGATTTCCAGGTGTGTGCAGGAGGAGAGAGAGGGGTGAACCTCAACACGTCAGCATCAGACATCAGGCCCTATAGCCTGGCTCCTAATTTCACTGAACGCCTAGGGAACATGAGTGAGAATACAAAGCTACCTATAATTATGGACAGAAAGTAATTTTACTCCATAGAAAATGAGAATGATGGTTATATATATGCAGTAAGTGGGAAAATAAGATATTATATGGACATCTTTGTTCAAAGTGTAGGATGCAACCTGTCCACTCTACAAGGTCATCAGCTTATACAGAAGGGCTTGGGTCCACTTTCTGCTTACAAAGATGAGAAGTGCCCACAGACTTATGGGGATCCTCAGTTTGGGGATCTCTACTGAAGCAGCCTTCCAATCGGGTAGAGTCATGACTTGATTCATTTGTTGTTGCCATGGGCTGGTGTTGGTGTCACTCAGAAACTCCCAGGTTATTAAAAACTGAAGCTCATGTGATGGTTTTAGCAGGTGGGGCCTGGGGACAAGTTATGGTCCTAGGGTGGAGCACTAATGAACTGGATCAAGTCCTTTATAACAGAGGACAGAGGACGCTCCCTTGCCCCATCCACCCACTGAGATTACAGT
Source organism: Desmodus rotundus (assembly GCF_022682495.2). NCBI lineage: Eukaryota > Metazoa > Chordata > Mammalia > Chiroptera > Phyllostomidae > Desmodus > Desmodus rotundus. Next base: position 16,290,908 of record NC_071396.1, on the reverse strand, counting down.
GAGCAAACAGTCATATAGAAATCTGTTCTGTAACTGACATCAATCTGCCGGCAGTTGTTATTGCACTTCCCACCTCCAGTATACTGATAAATAAAGTTCTGTTGTGAGCCAATGACCCAGTTCATAGTAGATTGTTACAGCACCAAGAATCGATTAGGATTGCAGTGTAACATGACCACAGGGGCTGCCTCCTTGGAAATTTGCAGCCACATGTTCTGTTAAAAGTACAGCATCAGTGTCCTTCCGGAAATGTTCAAGAGTGGTTTTTCTCTAGTGTTTTTATTTTTTTTATTTTTTTTTATTTTTTTAAAAAATTTTATTGTTATTCAATTACAGTTGTGTGCCTTTTCTCCCCATCCCTCCACCCCACCCCAGCCAAACCCCCTCCCTCCCTCACCTTCACCCTCCCCCTTGATTTTGTCCATGTGTCCTTTATAGTAGTTCCTGTAATCCCCTCTCCTCACTGCCCCCTCCCCACTCCCCCCTGGCTATTGTTAGATTGTTCTGTAGTGTTTTTTCAGGCAAAATTCCCTGGGCCAATCATAGGAGGCTGTTAAATAGATGCAGTGAGAAGGCAGCACAAGAAGTGGGTGTAATGCATGAACATTTTCACTATTGACAACTTCAGCATGGAGGCAGGTCCACGTTTCACTGGAGGGAAAATCCACAAATGCATGTTTCTTCCAGTCACCAGGTCACAGGGACAAGGCTGATGTGCTCCTGAAGTCATGGGCATGAATGCCACTTGGGTGTAGCATTGACCAAGTGTTTATGTGGGTTTTATGAATTTAACTAAGCATGCCGTTTTTGAAACTTTTCAGAGATTGTGTGTAGTAATGACAGAGTGACATATGATTATAGTATCACCTCACTGAAAAACTATTAATGTGCTGTGCGCACCTCAGTCACTTGATGTGACAGTTGTTGAGAGATTGGGGAGGGCTGAAGAGTCTGGGCAGAGAGTGTGTCCAGGGCAGTTTAAATACTCTACTTGTGTTTGTTCCTTCTTCCCACTCCCTTTCTCCACAAAGATGGACTCTGGGTGCACAGACGTACAATGGATGGACATTGTGACTTGAAAGCACAAGAGAGCAAACTCTCCCTGTCAGAGTGAGTGTGCTCTTTCCTCTAGTCAAGTGGGGACCGTCACTCAGGGCCTTGACTTCTCTGTCACTAAGCGGAGCATCACATGCAAATGGGTATCAATACATGCAGATAAACACAGAATTGTGGCTGTCCAAGCACATCAGGGACACAAGTTCCAATGCCCAGGTTTCTGCAGTTTGCATCACGGCAGCAGTTAACCTAGAGGAAGCACCATGAAGTTTGAGCTGAGCTGGGCACTTGCTGTGATGCTTTTACATGGTAACATTACAGAGAGACTGGGGGATTCTATGTCTGTGTGTGTGTGTGCTGCTAAGGAAAAGCTCTTGTCCACAGGTGTCTGATGTGAGCTGCAGGTGGTGGAGTCTGGTGGGGACCTGCAGCAGCCTGGAGGGTCTCTCAGACTCCCCTGCAAAGGTTCTGGATTCACGTTCACTGACTACTATATAAACTGGATCCACCAGTCTCCAGGAAAGGGACTGGAGTGGGTAGGTTTTAATAGAAATAAAGTTAACAGCCAACACAACAAAATATGTTTCATCTTTGAAAGGCAGATTCACCATCTCAAGAGATGATTTGAAAAGCACTGCCTATCTGCAAATGATCAGCTTGAGAACTGAGGACTCCACGTTGTATTACTGTGCTAGAGACACAGAGAGGGAAGTCAGTGTTAACTCAGACACAAACCTCCCTGCAGGTGGGTCACCGAACAAAAGGGGGTGCTCAGGGCCGTCAGATTCTGCAGGCACTGGGCACATGGAGATTATTTAAGGTTTTGCTTCCTCTCTGGCAGGGAGCTTCCTCTTCACCTAACATTCCACATGTAGGTACCTAAGAAAGCATCCACCACAATGAGTTTAAAGTGGTCGGTTCACCTCTATCTACATGCATTGGGCAGATGAATATTATCTCTGCCTTGAAACTCTTCCCCTAAATAGCTCTGCTGTGACTGTTGGTTTTGTGTTAGTTTGATTAATCACAAGGTGCCCAAACATTTGGCTGACAGTTATTCATGGGTTATCCAAATGTGTTTACAGGTGAACTTACCTTTGAGATGGTGACTCAGAAAAGCAGACTGTTTTACCCAATGCAGATGGGAACCCTTCATGTCACCAAGGCACTGACTGTAACAAACTGAAGAGGGGAATTAACCCCTTCCTGCCTCTGTGCTGGATTCTAGGGCAGGGACAGAGTTTTCCTCCTGCTCTGGGGACCCTGGTCCTCAGCCTTCAACCAGGCTGAGTGACAGCTAAAGCTCTCCTCTGTCTTCTGACTTAAACCAGAGCTCAGGAACTTTGGGACATCTCAGAGGCAATACTATAAGCATTAATTCCATATAATTGTAAATTTCGATATGCATTCAGTGAACAAACAGGAGGATCGTGTTAATTAATGTCACTTTAGTTTGCAAAAATGTAATGTAACACATTCCCTGTTCCCCAGACCTCTGAGGCCCATCAAAAATTCTGGAACCTCATGACGACTCAGGAAAGATCACTGAGGATGGACAGAGCAGAGCTGCATGGCATCAGAGCTCACTGAGACAGCTTCAGGAGACAAAGCTGGCAACAAGGCACAGGGTTTGAGTTCTCAGTGATAGATCTTGAAAATGATCGGGTTCTCCATGTTGATCTTGCAAAATAACCAACTGCAAGTTACCTTCTTGTGGAAAAGCTTATAATGAACATTTCTTGAAATGATAGCAATTTATTCAATTCATAAGGTTACGGTGAACATTTTCTTAGCAGGAATGCTTGCTTGATACAGATTCCAATTGATACTATACTATGATAACAAGACTAACATAGGGGAGAAATGTGCAGTGATGTAAAAGATGTGTTGTCACACATAACTGACCCATGCTTGGTAAATCCAACACTGACCCATGGTCCTAAAACAATGGGGACTCTCTCAGGGTTCCCTCCATAGGAACCACCTGTGACATTGCCCATACAGTGAACACTGAAGCAGATGGTGTTGCCTGTCCCCAGAACTAAGTGAGAACTCAGTGCCTGCTGGGCTGCTGGATTTGGAGGACATGGAGCCCACATGGGGAAAATCAGAAAGGTTCCTCAATAACCAGCCCAGGAGAATGTCTCCTTTGAAAGGGAGTCTGACCAATGACGAGTGGTGTCTGATTTGTCATCCCTGAAGCCTTGACCAGTGTGAGCAAGTCCATGAGGGTTGAACAAGAATCCCAGGTGAATGATGAGATGGTGATTCATGCAGGGACTGGCAGTCTCAACTTTCGGTCACTGAGCAGCAAGTCTGTCTCCACGTGGGATGTGGAATCTCAGGTCTTTGGGGTGTATGGTCAGAAGGGAAGATGACCACATGGATGGAGCACCACGAATAGACAAAAAACTTGAGTGTCACATACAGAGATGACCTCACCTAGAAAGACACACCATGACCTAGAATCCACTGGGGACACTCTCCAAGTGATAGGTACAGTGGAGAAGGGAGACTTGAAGTGCATTACTATAAAAATCATCCCAGTGTGTTTTTGTCATTCATTGAGCAGTAGAACTGCAGTGGGGTTTGGAACACATGCAGAGACCCTCAGATGGAACCTACCCCAACAGGAACCTGAGGACTGCAGAGGCCCTCAGAGTCCTCATGAGTTTCAGGGCTCAGGGGTGTTGGCTGTGTCATGCATCTAGCAGGTCCTGGGAAGAAGCCTCCTAGTGGCTTCACAGAGCCCTGGCTATGAGGTTCCCTATAGAGTCACTGTGGTTTAGTGAGGTCAGTTCTCCCTGTCCAGAGAATTAAAACCCACAGTGTCTCTGAGGGAGTTTCTGAAAGTCAGGGCACAACACAACAGTTAATTCTGGACTAGAGATGCTGAGAAGTTCATACTCTGTGAGCCCGGACAGGAACCTGATGCAGAGCTGGCATCATGGGGTGGGCAGGTCTCAGGGATTCCCAGCAGCTGCCCCAGGAGCAGGTACAGAGGGAGCTGGAAAGGGGTTTCTTGTGAGGGCCTGTGTCTTTTTCTTTTCATGAAAACCTCTAATGGGAGAGTTGATCATGTGGTGACTGTAAATATCCAATGAGGGCATTCACCAAGCTCCCTGATACATGAGAGTCCGAGTCAATGGCGTTCCTAGGGCTTCTTTATATCTGAAGTGTAAGGAACTGTGAATAGAGTTGGTTTTATTAACTCACTAGATGGAGAATTTTGGAAACACACTGATCTAGGATTAAGACATTCAGACATTAAAGCCCAGAAGTCGTCCAGAAGGTCTCCATGTCTCTCAAAGGTGGGTTCAAAATGATGAGCATGTCCTGTGGGAGCTTGTTCTTCAGTGGTAGGAGCTAGATCTTCACAGGGCTCAGAGATCTGCCAGGGGACCCATATCCTACAACACTGTGTAGGACTTGGACCCACAGGCTCCCTCGAAGCATTTTCCCTGTGTCCTTTACCTTCACTCAGGTGGAGTCAAGTCTTCAATTATGAAACAATCTGCTCCTCTCTTATGCAAAAATGAAGAGGTAGACTAGGTAAAATGTGGGTCTATCTGTGCCCTGAGCATCACTCACAAACACAGTCCCTTACCGAAGTCCTGACGGCACAGCCCTTCATGCTGGCCTGCAAATGGAAAACCCTCTTCCTGGTGGCAGTTGCCAGAGTTAAGGAGCCTCTCAGTTCTTGGGTTGAGGAGGGGATCAGGAACAGAGAAAGGAGATTTCCAGCCACTCCTGAATGCTCTCCACAGGTGTGCACTCTCAGGTGGAGCAGGTTCAGACAGTTGCTAAAGTGAGGACACCTGTGGCTTTGGTGAAGGTCTACTACAAGGCATCTGGATACTCCCTCACCAGCTGTGCTTGCACTGGGTGCAACAGGCCCAAGGAAAAGAGATGGGTGATAGTGTCTTATTTCCCTTGATTTCTACCTGCAGAATCTTTAAACTTTGCATTTTTAAATCACACCTGTCCATAGATATTTAGGTATTTTTAGATGTCATAATCTTCCTTTATATGTCCTGTACTTACTCCTGTGTCCTCATTCAAAAAGACTTTAAACCTGCATTTCCAGTAACACGCTGTTAATGAAAATCAGTCATGTCTGTGTCATGTGATACAACATTAGCATCCACTCTTTACCCAGTTCCAAAGTCACTTCCAAATTTATGAATTACTTTCCCAGCAGTACTCCACTCCTGGCTCTAGAGCTTATTCTAGTCCCTATGGCTGCTATAACGAGTCAGGATGGACAACAGAGGTTGGCCACTTTGGGGGATTTTTTTTTGTAAGATATGCAGCACAGAGAAAGAAGGAGCTCAAACCCTTTGCAACAACATGGATGGAACTGGAGAGCATTATGCTAAGTGAAATAAGCCAGGCAGTGAGGGACAAATACCATATGATCTCACCTTTAACTGGAATATAACCAACAAAAGAAAAAAGCAAACAAAATATAACCAGATACATTGAAATTAATAACAGTATAACAATAGCCAGAGCGGAGTGGGGAGGGGATATTGGGGAGAGCGGTCTATAGGATCTACTATAAAGGACACAAGGACAAAATGAAGAGGGAGGGTAGAGGTGGGGGAGGGAGGCGGTACTGGCTGGGGTGGGGTGGAGGGATGGGGAGAAAATGCAGACAATTGTAACAGAATAAAAATTAAAAAATAAAAACTAAATTTAAAAAAAGACAATCTACAGAGAACCCATTAAAATATTGATAACTTAGACTTTGCTAAAATTAAATGAATTTGTCCCAACGAAGATCCATTAAGCCATTGAAAAGACTTCCAAATCACGTGTTTGATGGAAAAAAAATGTTTATTATACATTGGGAGTGTTATATGCTTTTTGGGAGAGCCCAGCACACCCTGCCCAGAGTTATGATCACCAGAAACAGGGCCAAGGGAGGCTAGTAATGAGGATTTCATGCCAGGGTGGAAGTTCCCTTTCCTGTGAGCAAACCTGTCCTCGGAATCCTCTTCCTTTCCTTCCCTCTGGACCCCAACATCACAGACAAGAGTAGACTGAGAAAACAAGTCACTTATCAGCTGCCATAATGTTTTGACATGTGGAGAATTCTGTGTTCGGATGAGTGACACATACATATTCATGATTCTCATTTCTAGTTTTTCTGCATGGAGAAATGTGATTATTTCTGATGTGACTAGTTCGGAGTCTCTGCAGTTTGCCCTGGGCTTGCAGAAGGGAAGAGATTGAACAGGGAGCTGTAGCCACAATCACACTTGAACCTCAAGAATCAATAAAGGCCCACCTGTCTGTGCTTGGGAGGAGGTTTATCAGATCAACAAGCAGTCATGATGAAGAGAAATGTGACTTTGAAAATGACTCTGCCTTATTTTTTACTTTACATGGCAAAATAGACACTATTTGTATTTATTTTATGATATAGATATTTGGGCATTATAGATATATATAAGTTTTCATATTTAGGAAGTGTCTGAAAATGCTAATAAAACATTCCACATCAGTTTGAAAGGTGTATGAGAACTTGAGTGTCACCTACTCATCTGGTCCACCATTGCTTCTTATGCTCAGGAATTGAGGCCGTCCTTTAATCTCATTCCAATGTGTCTCATTAACCAGGGGATCCTGTGTCCTTGGTGCACATGGTGAGTGAGTTCATGAGAAGAGATGTCCCTACAGAGGTTCCAGAATGATGAAGATGTCAGACCTAAGCCCTCCCCACTTTAGAGGAAAGGCTGCCCCACATGCAAATTTCTCTCCCAGCTCCAGGGTAAATCCTCCCCTGGGCTGTGGGGTCTCACAGATCTCTCCTCACAGGGGGATGAGTTGTCTGGGGAAGGCAGAGTTTTGCTATAGAAGTTGAGACTGCTGAGTCTCCTCCTGTGCCTGGTGACAGCCCCCCTGCATGAGTGTCTCAGATGTCAGACATGGGTCTATGGGATGGTGGTGACTGTACCTGACTGACAAATGCTGATGTTCCTTGTCCACAGGTGTCCTCTCCCATGTGCAGCTGCAGGAGTCAGGACCAGGATTGATGAAGCCCTCGCAGACCCTCTCCCTCTCCTGCACTGTGTCTGGATTCTCTGTTATGAGCTATCACAATCGAGGGACCCACCAGGCTCCAAGGAAGGTGCTGGAGTGGGTTTATGTTGTATGGAGTGGTGGACGTAGAGTAGAACCCAGCACTGAAATCCTGGCTCAGCATCACCAGGGACACGTCCGAGAGGAAAGTTTATTTAACGCTGAACAGTCTCACAGCTGAGGACACAGCTGTGCATTACTGTGTGAGAAACAGAGTGAGGAAAACTCAGTGTGAGCCCAGGCACAAACCTCCCTGAGGAGATGGGAAAGTTTGGTTTCAGGGACAGGTCAGGACAACAGGGGGCCCTCTCCTCTCACCAACCACAGAGAACAGCCCCAGGGGCAGGTGTGGGCCTGGTTGGGAAGAAGGGGGCTTCCTCTTGGGAGCAGGGATTTCCTGTCAGATCTCTCACAGGCATCCAGGGACACAGCCTTCTTCTCTATGAATCTAATTTCTGAAGTTTTCACTGCGGACAATAAACAAGGGGAAATATCCTGAGGGACCATGGACCTCTTCTTCACGAAGTTCAGATTTTTTTTTCCTTTCTTAACAAATTGCATCACATTTTCTTAAGAAATTATACTGAAAATGTCACCAAGGAGTGTTTGATTCAGAAGAAATTCTATGTTTGTAGTAAAACATAAGCATTCATTTGTGGCTCCTTTATCTGTGTTAGTAGAAGTTAAAACATCCCAAAAGTCCTTCTAATTTTACAATTTCCAAACTAGGGAATATCCATGAAAGGATTTCTACTCATCAGTGAAAATAATGATCAGCCTGTGCAGGCAGAATAAAGGTCGCTGTCAGTGATCACTCACCCTGGAAAGTGCCAGGCTCAGAGAACACAGGGGTGTGTCCCGGTGCTCCAGGGCCTTCCTAGGAGGACATAGGGAGGCTGGGATTTCTGTCCCTTTCTCACCATTACCACGTGGGAAGGTGCACCCTGTGTACTGAGGGTTCCCTCATTCTCAGCAGGGCGCTGAGGGATGGACGGCTCCACACAGGGAAACAAATTCCTCCATACTCCAGTGAATGCACAGCGCCCACCACCAGGTCTGATGTTGTCCTGACAGCAGATGTCTCCTCCAGGTGCCTCTGTCTTTGGTTCTCTCACAAGCACAAGATCCCAGGGCAGCAGACACTCCACTGACCACCCATCCCCTGCAATGGACCTTCACCTCACCCAGTGACCATGGGAATATCCGTGGGAATAGATATCCATGGTAGTAGATCTAGAACTCTATCTGATGGCTGATCTCTAGCCCTTTTCCAGGCAAAACTTAGAGGCAAGTTATTCACCTGCCAGTGGGGACAAAGATGGCTGTGCTCCACACTCAGAAATACCTGAGTGCTCAGATCTGAATACATGGCAGCTCCTGGTTCCATGACCCACCTGTTCTAGTTGGTGAACTCTGCCAGGCAAGTCAGGGTGGGAGTGTCAGAAACCCAGTGTCCCAAGGAGCTTTGTCCAGGACCCGGACTCCATCCCAGGAGTGGGGTCAATTGGACAGAGTGAGTCATATAGTTTGGTGGCAGCTGCATGGATCTCAGCCTTAGTGGTCAGCAGTTTAGGGAGGAATGCAGCACACTGACATCTTCTCATCTGGAAAAGGGACCCTATGACCAGGGGCTGGCAGCACGGAGTCTGTGCTCTTGAGTGCACCTGTCTTGGATGCACTTGCTGCTCTGGGATGTGGAAGGGAGCATGTGTACCTTCACCTATGTTGTCTAGCTGTTCCCACTGTTGGCATAACCTCTGGAGTAAATTCTTCTTCACCATCCGTGTTCCGGTAGGATCATCTCCAGTCATGGTAGCAAATTTAAAAACAACTTCTGCATTTTCACTAAGACTGAAATCCTTGCAGATCATTGTGATTGTGGGTGTGGGGCTGGGGCATCAGCATTCCTGGACCTTGGACTGAGCCTTACTTTTAGGCAGGGTTGTGCCCAGGTGTGGGCTGTGTCCTTGCAGCTTTTCCTGTCCCTCAGTGTCACTGAGATTTTTCTGTAAATGTTGTAATTTACAATATTTTGTTGTGTATACTGTTCACCTATGCTTTTAGCCAACATTTTCAGGAATAAAACTTTCATTTTAATAGTTTACTTCAATTTTTGTTTAAGTATATTTAGAAACATAAATGATTATCATTTTATGAGTATAATTTTGCATATAGATATTGTTATTGATTTCTAGAATTATACTTTTAAAGCATATGAATAAAAATGAATTGAAATATTTATATAGATAAGGAAGTTTTACGACCCATGTATAATGCACAGCTCTCTTGTTTCCTCAAAAATCTGAGTAAAACAGAGTGCATTACATATGGCAAATTATGGTACATTAACTGGCTTTATACTAAGTCCATGTTTCAGTCTCAAAAAAATAGGGCTGGAGGGAGTAGGTCTTTTTGGATAGAATCTGAAGTCAGAGGACACATGACGCTGCATCTGTGACAGGCAGATGCTCCATCTAAAGGGATGATTCAGAACATTGTAAATGCGCAAACAGACACCTCCCTGTATGACACTGTGAGAGACTCAGAGAAATAGTCAGTGTGAGCTCAGATACACACCCCTGTGCAAAGACAAAAGGGTTGAACTGCAGGGGGCGCTCAAGACTCAGGTCAAAGTCAAAAACAAACTGGTCCTTGCACCACAGGGAATCCGACAGCCAGGCCCAATTTTCTGGGTCCTCTTTTCCTTAATTACCTCCAGATTCTGCTCTTGAAAAGATGCCCACCCATTGTCACCCATGGTCCTGCCTACGTGTATCCTGGCTGTGCCCTTTCAAATGGAGACCTGTGGGCTATAGGTCAGTGATAGCCCCCCATGTTGGGTCCGTGTTGGGTACACTGCCTGGACAAGGTCCCCTGGATCGGACCATCTGCAGGACAAGCCAGGACCCTTCTCACTACAGACTCTGCAGGTTCCAGGTGCAGGGAGAACAGGAAGCATCAATAGCGGGCAATCTCCTGTCTTCATATCAAATGGGTTTTCTTGTAGTCTGTTGTCAAACTAGATCACTCACAGGATTCAGCTTAGTGTGAGGGATTGTGCATATGCTAGGAAGTGTGGAGAAGGGCATCTGGGTGGGGTTCAGTACCATGAACATCATCACAATGTGTGTGTGTGTGTGTGATTTATTGAGCAGTACATTGCAGTGGGATTAAGGCCACATGCAGGGATCCTCACATGTGACCTGCAAGCTCAGGAACCTGAGGACATCACACTCCCCCCAAGTCTCTGTGATATTCAGGGCTCAGGGCAGTTGGCTGAGTCAGGGCATCATGTAGCTCTAAGGAAGAAGCTCCCTGATGGCATCAAGGAGCCCTGGCTATGTGGTTCCCTGCAGAGTCTCTGGGGTTTAGTACAGCCAATTCAGTGGCCAGAGATGTCAAAGCACATTGTGTCCCTGCGGGAGCAGCCTGAAGTCAGATTCAGTCTTTAACTCTGGACTAGAGATGATGAGAATTCCATGTCCTGTGAGCCCACACAGGACCCTCCCTTTGAGAGTGCAGTCTGGGAAGCAGGGGACAGAGGAGACCCACAAGCTCAGGGCTGCTGTCCAGGAGTGGGTGCAGAGAGAGCTGGGGCAAGACTTCCAGTGAGGGTCTGTGTCTTCCTCTTTTCAGGAAAACATGTACATTATTTCAGACATCAGGTGACTGTAAGCATCAGATTCCACCAGAGAATTTACCCAACAAAATAATGCATGAGAAACACACTCAATAGGGGAATTTCTATACTTTCTTTATATCTGCTTGGAAGGAGCTGGGGTCATGGGTGGTTTTATTCACTCACTTGGTGCAGCATTTGGGAGACACACTGTGCAAGGAAGGACATTCATGTATTGAAGTCCAGAACTGGTCCAGGTGGTCTCTGTGTGTCAAAGGTGGGTTCCTAATGAGGATCATGTGCTGTGGGGCTTGTTCCTCAGTGGGAGAAGTTCTGTCTCCCCAGAGATCAGCGACCTGACAGGGGACACATATTTTACTACAGTGATTGGGACGTGGACCCTGAGTCTTCCACTGAGCATGGGCCCTCTGTCCTCTAGTTCTCTCAGGTGGGGTCAAGTCTTCAGCTGTGAAATACTCTGCCTCATTAATATGCAAATGAGAGGAGGTAGACTAGGTTAAATGTGGGTCTGTGTGTGCCCTGAGAGCATCACCCACAGCCACACCCTCCCCTGCAGAAGTCCTGACGGCACAGCCCCTAACCATGGACTGGAGCTGGAGAGCCCTCTTCCTGGTGGCAGTGGCTACAGGTAAGGGGCTCTTTTGCTCCTGGTTTGAGGAGGGGACCAGGGATAGTCAAGAGATGTTATCACCCCTTCCTGCCTCCTCTCCACAGGTGTCCACTCCCAGGTGCAGCTCCTGCAGTCTGGGGCTGAGTTGAGGAAGCCTGGGGCCTCAGTGAAGATCTCCTGCAAGGCTTCTGGATACACCTTCACAGATTATTATATGCACTGGGTGCGACAGGCCCCAGGAGAAGGCCTTGAATGGATGGGGTATATTTACCCTTGGAATAGTAACACAAACTACGCACAGAAGTTCCAGGGCAGAGTCACCATAACTGCAGACAAGTCCACGAGCACAGCCTACATGGAGCTGAGCAGCCTGCGAGCCGAGGACACGGCTGTGTATTACTGTGCAAGAGACACAGTGAGGGGAAGTCATTGTGAGCCCACACACAAACCTCTTTGGTGGAAACAGGAGGGTTGGGCTGCAGGGGGCGCTCAGATCAAACCAACCACAGAGAACAAATACAGGGGCATGTGTGGATCTAGGCAGGAAGGAAGGGGCTTTGGCTTGGGAGCAGGGATTTCCTCTCAAAACTCTCAGCTGCATCCAGGGACACTTCTTCCTTCTTTGTGGCTCTCATTTCTCACACTGTCACTGCAGACAGCAAAGGAGGAAGTTATACTGTCTCCAGATGGGATTCCACCCTGTGCCTGGTACCTTTACTTCACCACGCTCCTGTGTGTCCTTTTTCCTCCTTGTCAGTGAACGACCCTGAGGGTTCTCATCTTCTCCATGGTTGGAAGAATTTCCCACAAACTGGAGTCCAGCTCTGCCCTGGCCCCTGTGTGCTGAGCTCAGGCTCTCTGTCCCCCAACATGCACACCATGTCCTCACGTGACTGCTTCCTTCTGACAGGCACACCTCACAATGCAGGGGTTGTGATCCTTCCCCAGAGCCTGCACCGCTTAAGTCCCTGTCCTCCCTACCACACATTACCCTCTTGCCCCTCATTGGCTGGTTGGACATGGAAATGCACCCCAACATCTGTTTCAACAATTACAGTATTGTTACTTTGATGTTCTTTGCTTTCTGTTTGAAAAGGACACGATTCCATTTATGCCCCAACTGGAGAACTCCTGATAATCCCCAGGTCAAAAGCTCTAACCCAGTAACCGCAGTCCTTCCTGTTCTCTTAATATTTGACCCATACACATGCATCCACACACTGTCCCACACAGTAACACACACAATCACAGCCCAGTCACACACAGTCACAAACAATAACACAGAGCATTACACTGGTTTTGGAAAACAACATGCATTCACACATAAGCTATGAAACAAAACTGTTCATGTTGTTCTACGCCCTTTCCTTTAAAACGTGTTGGGTTTTTTTCCACTCAATAATGCCCAGTCACATAATGCCTAGGGCCAATGGTTCTCCTTCTTCAATTGCTACAATGTGTACTTAATAGATGACCTTAAATAGCATTTATTTTATATTTACCTCCAATAGCAGCGATTATTATTAATAAAAGGACGTGTTTGGAAATGATGCAGTTCTGAGAATGCAATCGTAGATCTATAACTGAAAAGTATAATTATGAGAAACTTTGTACTTTTGTGCCAAGGATTTCAGTAGCCAATTCAGAAACGGTGTCCCGCCTCAACTTCAGTCACCAGGAAATAGCACAGAAAACACAAAACTGACTCCTATGTCATGACACAAAAGTATAAATTCTTTGTATCCATAACCGCAGTTCAGCAGGGTAACTTGCATTTGAACCTCTTTAAAAAGTTAGGAAAGTGCACAATTCAATAATGGTCACATTAATGGGGAGAAAAATTGTGAACAAATGTCCAGGAGAGTTTACTGTGGGGTAAAATGTGGAAGAAACCTGTTCTCTCTCTGGAGGCCCAGCATGTCCCTCCCTCTCTGCTCCAGTCTCTGCTTCTCTTAGTGAAGGAGAGAAGGTAAATTAGGAGTGAAAGGGAAACCTCACCACAGTGCAGTGTAAATGCAGCCTGTTGGTGGTGTCTGAGATGGGACTAACCTGTTACAGAGTGTGGTCAGGTCTCACAGACAAGGTGTAACAGGAACAACATAACAATTGTGAAATCCGGTTTTATATATTTTTAAATTCTTAGTTGTGGTAGAAAATACAAAAGCTACCATCTTCTTATGTGAAGGTTACACTTAGTTAATATGAAGTGCATTCCCGTTGACATAGAACAGGTTGAAGAACTCTTTCATCTTGCAGATCTGACACTTTATACACACTTTAAGGGTAAATCGACTTAACCCTTCCCACCTCTGGCACTCACCATCCTACTCTCCTTTTCAATTCACCTGACTACTCTAGATAGACAACTTGCATAACTGGAATCATGCAGGACAGTCTTCTTGTGACTGTCTCATTTCTCTCATCATAATCCTCAAGGTCCATCCACGCTGAAGCATCTGACAGGGTTTCTCTTTCTCAGTGTTGTGTAACACTCCAGTGTATCTGTGCACTACATTCTGTTTGTCCCTTCGCCCATCAAGGGACATTGAGGTCGCTTGCACCTGTTGCCTATTCTGAATTTGCTGCTATAATTATGGCCGTGTAACCACCTATTTGACATTACTTTAGATACACACCCGGGAGTCCAATTGCTGCACCATTTTCAGGCGTTGGAGAGCCTCTGTCCTGTTTTTCCTAGTGGGTGCAGAAGAGCTCCTGTTTTCCATATTCTTGCCAATACTTGTGATTTTGTTTGTTTTCTTTTCATTATAAGCTTTGTAATGGATATGAGGCGACATCCACTGTGATTTTGACGTGCATTTCTCTAGTTACCACTAGTGTTGACCGTCTTTTCAGATGTGTGCTGCCCATTTGAATGTCAGTTTTGAAATATATCTATTTCATTTTCACCCCCCTTTTCATTCAGTGGTATAGAAATGTGATCATTCCATACTATATATGTGTCAGGTGTACAGCATAGGGACTGGAATTACATAACTTGTGAAATGATTAACACAGAACTAGAGTTGACATCTATCATTTCTTATAGACACGGGAAAATACACAGGGAGGTAAGAAAATAAAATAGAAAAAAGAGAAGGAAAATGGGGTCTCTTTGTATGGGAAACTTTTAAGATCTATTTTCTTTAGCAGCATCCACACGTACCACAGAGCAGTGTAGAATCTAGTCACCACCCTGTCCATTCCATCCCCAGGACTCACTTATCCTGTGACTGGAAATTTATCCATTCAGATCATTCACATCCGATTCTCCCACTGTCCAAACCCCACCGCTGGCGACCACAGATATGACCTGTGTGATGCTGTCTTTTAGAATCCACGTGCCAGAGAGATCGCACAGGGTGGTCTTTCTGTGTTGCACTTACTTCGTGGACCTTTGTTCCCACAAGGTCCATTATGCCGTCACTAATGGCAGGGTTTTCTTCCGCGTCCAGCGAATGAGAGCCCGTTATACACACTTTCTGTACCCATGATTTGACAGTTGTATATAATGCTAAAGTAAACATGGAGCTATAGATGACATGTTGATATAGTGATTTTGCTTCTTTGGATGCCTACCCACAAGTGGAATTTCTATGTCATGAGGCACCCGTTTTTAATTTTTTAAGGAAATTCCATATTACTTTCCTTTATCTACATCTATTCACATTCCCACGCGTAGTGCACATGGTTCCATTGACAGCATGTCCACACCATCCTTTCTAATCTCTGGCTTATGCTCATTTTTTGTTGTTTCATTTGGATTTTTTAAGTTCAGTTGTAGAGTTACATTTTATACTCTGGACATTAACACATGATTAGATAGATAACTTGCAAACACTTTCCCCATTGCACAGGTTGCCTTTTCTCTTGTTGATGATATTATTTTCATGTACATATGAGATTGAGATTAATGTAAGTAAATTTGTCCCTATTTATTCTTGTTTATTGTGTTTTATGTCCTATTCAGTAAATTAGTGTCAAATCCAAATCCATCAAGTTTTTTTTCTATATTTTGTGCTTTATGTGTATCATCAGTCCAACTTGCTAAGTTAGTCTTTAGCTGCCCCTGGGGCTGCAAACTTGAAGATGTCTGCAATTGTCAGTCCAGTAGTCAGGACACCCCTTCCCTGTCAGCTGTGCTAACAGTTGTGTACAATGCAGTGCGGAGTCCCAGTGCAAAGGCGACTGTGATGAGTCCACACCCTGCACAGGCTGGAGAAGGAACACCTGCCAGGTGGTTTCACTGGAATGTCTGCTCCAACTGTGTTTTAACACAGCCCCTCCCTTGTTAATTCACAGTGAGAACCCTTCACATGTAATGTGTCCACCACAAATCCTGAGTGGACAAGACAGTGTGACTCATTCTAGGCTTGAGTTCTATGGCAGACCCCCAGCCCTGACTCTGCCTCACAATGGAAACTTCCAGCCAGGGAACACCTGCTTCCCAAGTTCCTGCTCCAGCGCTGCAAGCATCATCCTGCTGCCTGTGTCCATGAGCTGTGCTGACTCAGAGACCTCACTTCCATGGGGTCACACAGTGCTGGTCCTTCCTGATGGCTTAGTGCACACATGTGTGACATACATTTGCTGAAATGATAGAAATTTATGTGATTTGTCAGATTACTGTGAAGATTCCTCAGAAAGGGTGTTCACTTGATGCAGTTCCCAAGTGTGCTAACACATGATGACAGCATCCACACAGAGGGTGAACATGCAGCGTCTGAACTGACTTGGTGGCACACATACCTGAAACATGCTTAAGAATCCAGCACAGGTCCAAGGTCCTGTGAAAATGCAGATTTTCTCAGTATTCTCCTAGGTACGACTCACCTGTGACATTCCCCAGACAGTGAAAACCAAGAAAGATGTTCAGGTCTGTCCCTGGGACTAAGAGAGAACTCATTGCCTGCTGGGCTGCTGGACTTGGAGGACACGGAGTCCACACGTGGAACATCACACAGCTCCTCCATGACCAACCCTAGAGAAGATCAGCTTGGAAAGGGAGCCTGCCTAACGACCAGCAGGCCTGAGTTCTCACCTGTGACTCCTTGATCAGAGGAGGAGTGTCAAGGAGGGTCGAACCAGAAACCCAGAGGCAGGAGGAGATGCTGGTTCCTGCAGCCTCTGACAGGTGCAGCTGTGATTCACTGAGCAGTGGGTCTGTCCCCACGTGGGATGCTGGGGACTGAGGTCCTCAAAGCAGGTGGTAGAACGGAAGACAACCAGCAGGATGGAGAATCAAGAAAGGGTGCAAATGCAGGGTGTCCTCACTCACCTAACAAGTCACACTCAGGCCTAGAACCCATGTGGTAGAAATAGGGGGAAAAGGAGACTTCAGCATCACCATGAAAATCATCTGTGTGTGTGTGTGTGTGTGTGTGTGAATTACTGAGCAGTAGAAATGTGGTGGGTTTTGGGCCTCATGCAGGGTCCTCAGATGGGACCTTCAAACAGAGGAATCTGAGGATGCCAGAGGCTCCAAAGGCCCCAAGAACTTCCAGACTCAGAAGTGCTGGCTGCCTCAGTGTATCAGGCAGCTCCAGGAAAGGGGATCCCTGGTGGCTGTCAGAGCCCTTGTTTGGAGGCTCCCTGCAGAGTCACTGGGGTTTAGTAAGGTCAGTTCTCTGTGCCTAGAGATGTCACAGCACATACTGTCCCTGAGGGAGCACCCTGAAATCAGCATCTAGCCAGGAGAGGATCATGTCCCTGAACTCAGAAAGAACCCTCCACTGCAGGGTGCATTCTGGGCAGCTGGGGCCACATGGGACTCAGGAGCTCAGGGCTGCTGCCTCAGGAGCAAGTACAGAGGAAGCTGGGGAAGTAGTTTCTCTGAGGACCTGTATCTTCCTCTTCTGAAAAATCATCTAAACTAAAATTGGATGTGAGATGACTCTCAATACCCTATTCCCTCAGAGCGTTTAGCAAACTCAATAAGACATGAAAACCACAGCCAATGAGAGTATTTATATGGCTACTTTGTATCCAAATTGTAAGGAGCTGGGACAGGGATGGTTTGATTAACTCACTAGGTGCAGCATTTTGGGGACACACTGATCCAAGAATAACACATGCAGGTATCAAGGAAGGATTAGTACCGCTGGTCCCTGTGTCACTCAAAGCTGGGCTCACAGTGAGGAGCATGTCCTGTGGTGGCTTCTTTCTCAGTGGGAGGATCTATGTCAGCACATAGCTCAGGGACCTGTCAGGGGACACATGTCCTTCAACGTGGATTAGGACTTAGTCCATCAGACTCCCCTTGAGCATAGTCCCTGTGCCCTCTACTTCTCTCAGGTGGGGTGGGCACTTCAACCATTAAACACTCTGCCTCCAGACTCGGCAAATAAAAATAGGTAGAAAAGGTCAAATGAGGGTCAACCTGTGCCCTGACTGCATCACCCACAGTCACACCCTCCCCTGCAGAAGACCTGATCACACAGCCCCCACCATGGACTGGAGCTGAGAGCCCTCTTTCTGGTGGCAGTGGCTACAGGGAAAGGGTTCCTCAGTCCCTGGGTTGAAGAGAGGACCAGGGACAGTCAAGGGAGATTTCCATCCACTCCTGTCTCCTCTCCACAGGTGTCCACTCCCAGGTGCAGCAGGTGCAGTCTGGGGCTGAAGTGAGGAAGTGTGGGCCTCAGTGAAGGCCTCTGGCAAGGCTTCTTGATGTACCTTCACCAGCTACGATGTGCACTGGGTGCAAACAGGCCGTGGTACAAGGGCTTGAGTGGATGGGGGTGGTTAACCCTAATGATGGTGGCACAATCTATGGCCAGAAGTTCCAGGGCAGAGTCACCATGACAGCAGACAATCCTGTGAACACAGCCTACATGGAGCTGAGCATCCTGAGAGCCGAGGACAGGGCCGTGTATTACTGTGTGAGACACAGAGAGAGTGGAAGTCAATGTGAGTCCAGACACAAACTACTTTGGAGGATACAGGAGGGCTGGGCTGCAGGGGGTACTCAGGATACTAGGCTCTGCTCAGGTCCCACTCACCACAGAGAACAAACCCAGGAGCAGGTGTGGATCTGGTGGGAAGGAGGGGCCTTTCTCTTGGGAGCAGAGAATTCCTCCCAAAACTCTCAGCTGTATCTAGGGATACTTCTTCCTTCTCTGTGGCTCTGATTTCCCTCGTTCTCACTGCAGAGAGCAGAGGAAGAAGTGATACTGTCTCTTTGCACATGAGATTCCACCCTGTGCCTGGGACCTTTCCCTCACCAAGCTCCTGTGTGTCCTTTTTCCTCCTTGACAATGAACCACCCTGAGTGTTCTCATCTTCCCCGTGGTTGGAAACATTTCCCAAATGAGGGGTCCAGCCCAATCCAGGTCCCTGAGTGCTGACCTCAGTCTCTCTGTCCCCCAACATGCACACAATGTCCTCACATCTCCTTCCTTCTGACAGACACCCCTCATCCTACAGGGGTTGTGATGGTCCCCCAGCTTCTCCAGCCTTCAGGCCTCTGTCCTGCCACATGTTACTCTCTCGCCCCTCATTCACTGGGTGGATGTGTGAAACATGCCCCAACATCAGTTTCAACAATCACTGTATTGTTACTCTGATTTAGTTTCCTTTTGAAAAGGATGCATGATTCCATTCATGTCCCAACTGGGAAATGCAGGATGTCAATCCCTTGTCAACACCTTTAACTCAGTCACCCCGTCTTAATCGTGCCTGCTGAGTCCTGTCATGTAAGGGAACAGTCACCAGTCCCAGCAGCAGCAATCTGGATGTTCCTGACTCTTTGTGGTCATCCATCCTGGTTCCCTGAGGGTCAGGGTCTCAGCTTCACCTCAGGAATCTTGGGACAGGCTTCCTTCCTGAGTCCTTGAAGTTGTGTGGGAGGGAATAAGTAGTGTATGCATGTGAGTGCACACACATGTTATCTTGTTGGCACCTGTGTTTGTGACTGTTGCATGCTGTGTGTGCACATATACGATTTAATCTCTGTTCTGAGCCTCCCACAGCTCACAGAAAAAGGATTTTCCTGAGTGACCAGGAGAACCAGGCTCCAGGGGGAGTGAAGCCCACTAGGAAGCCTGTGTCACCTGCCCAGTCAGGTGGGTGTGACTCTAAGGACTAGAGATTGTTATGGACACAAGTTTCTTTGGGATCTTGTCCTTGACACAGACTGACTTCAGAGAGTCTGAGACAATACCTGTAATGAGGTTTAAAGGTGAGGTGTCCCTTACTCAAAGTCTTCCTTGTCTCCAGGTGTCCTGACCCAGGTGAGCTGCATTAGTCAGGCTCAGTACTGGTGAACCCCACAGAGGAGCTGCAAGGATGGGGTGCATGAGGGCCAGGAGTAGTGCACAAGAAACATTCCTTACAAAGCAGAATCATGATCCATGGGTATGTCCCTAATCCAGCTCTCCCTGCAGCTGAGCTCTGTGACCACCAAGGACATGGCCTGTCACAACACAGTCTAACAAATTTCTTTCAAGTGAAGTAAAGACAACTAACCACTACTAGAGCCATCTTATAGAAAAAAAATGAACTTTTTGGCCAACCTAATCTCTTAAACTAGATGGTATCTGAGGCTTTTTTTGAGGAAATTGACATAACACAACATTCACTGGATATATGAGGATGAAAATGACCACATAAAGAGCTAGAGCCCTGGAAATATTGGCTCCTGGCTTCCTTAATCCCATCACCCACATATCTAGGAGCATCTGGTCCCAGTTCTGCACACTGATCCGTGCAGCATGTGACTTCATGCCCAGGTGATGCCCAGCTTGGGTGGAGAAGCTGACAGCACTCCGATGGGTCATGTGCAAACATGAAACAGGTGAAAAAGAGGGAGGAGACAAACCTTATGAAATTTACTTATGATCAACGACAGATGAACCTGTCTCTTGCATTCCTGATTACAACTACGACACAATCCCCAGAGACACAGACCCTGATGGTGAAAATAAGGCTGAACCCGTGTCTGAACAGTTTCATAGAAAGTCAGATCCACCAGCTGCAAGAAGAAGGGGTTATTTAAATGATTTCTTCACTCTGTACTCCATGGATGAAGAAAAATGATGCTCTTTATATCCATTATAGTTTTGTTTATTGTATATTTTCTATTAGTGGTTGGCATCAAGGTTTTCCACAACAAAATATGTATAATTTTAACATACTCACTCAACAACCTCTACCTACATCTTCACCTAAGAAGATCTAGTCATGACTGAGTTTGTGCTGTGACCTCAATATTTGAACCTGGTTTTACCACAGAGACTATGAAATAAAAACATAAATGAGGCAGGGAGGCTGCTGCACACTGAGCACCAAACTGCACTGGAGGATCATGACCTGGGAACTCTGTTTGCTTTTCTGTAGAGTTCACACTTCTGTCTCCCAGTGATCCACACAGATGCTCCACCTCCTCCAGCACTGGGTCCATTTGCTCTAGGGTCATATTCTGTTCTTAGTTCATACTCTGATCACTTTGGAGGAGAAAATTGTCAGATGGAATTCCCTGTATCCTGAACACAAACCTTCTCTGGACATGAGGGTTGAATTCTCTTGGTGTGTTCAAAATTGGTAATTCTCTAAGGCATCTCTCACTCTAAATCCCTCTCCACTCATGACGATTTACTCTCCAAGGCCATGTGCCCATATCCTGGTGCCGATCATACACTGGGGAGGGAACAGGAACAAGTGAATGAAGAATGCATTTTATTTTTCATATTATTATTTTTTCTCTTCACCACAGGACAATTTTTAATTTCTTTTAGAGACCAAGGAAAGGGGTGGGTGGGGGGTGGGGGGAGAGAGAAAGAGAGAGGGGGGGGGATTGCTCACTGTACACACCCAGACAGGGGATTATACACACACACACCTGGCATCAAAGCTCCCACTTTCAGTCACAATACAATGCTTCAATCAACAGAACCAAACAGTCCAATACTTGGGAGTAATTGTCAACAGACATGTGACCTTGCAGAAGTCACATTATGAGAACATGTTCCTCGTGTCAGTGTCCAACCCCAGAGCTCCCTATATAGTAGGAGGACATGCAAATAGGGCCTCTCTGCTCATGAAAAGCAGCCAAGCCCTGACCCTGCAGCTCTGGGACAGGAGCCCAGCCCAGGATTCCCAGGTGTTCCAGCCACACTGCTCAGGACAGAACACAGACCACTCACCATGGACTTTGGGCTCACCTGGGTTTTCCTTGTTGCTATTTTAACAGGTAACTTATGGAGAATAGGAGACACTGAGTGTGAGAATGTATATAACTGGGAGAAACAATGAATGTGGCAGTTTCCTGATTTGACATCTTTGTGTTTGCAGGTGTCCAGTGTGAGGTGCAGCTGGTGGAGTCAGGGGGAGGCTTGGTGAAGCCTGGGGGGTCTCTGAGACTCTCCTGTGTGGGCTCTGGATTTACCTTCAGTAGCTACGATATGAACTGGGTCCGCCAGGCTCCAGGGAAGGGGCTGGAGTGGGTCTCATACATTAGTAGTCCTAGTGGCAGTAGCACATACTACGCCAACTCTGTGAAGGGCCGATTCACCATCTCCAGAGACAACTCCAAGAGCGAGCTCTACCTGCAAATGAACAACCTGAGAGCCGAAGACTCAGCTGTGTATTACTGTGCGAGTGACACAGTGAGGGGAAGTCAGTGGGAGCCCAGACACAAACCTCCCTGTGGGAGGCAGTAGGGCTGGGATGCAGAAAATGCCCAAAACAACAGGGGGTGCTCAGGTCACACTGAGCACAAAGATCAGCTTGGGAGCAGCTGCAGCAGCAATTTAAGGGCTGGTTTCCTGGCAGGTG
Organism: Desmodus rotundus; assembly: GCF_022682495.2. Classification (NCBI taxonomy): domain Eukaryota; kingdom Metazoa; phylum Chordata; class Mammalia; order Chiroptera; family Phyllostomidae; genus Desmodus; species Desmodus rotundus. The sequence continues at coordinate 16,268,745 of NC_071396.1, read as the reverse complement.
TGCAGTTAACTCTACACACTGCAGTTTCCCTTTGGGAGCCTGCCTCCCTTCATGCTTCTGTGCTGACCTCTCCAGTATCTGAGTTACAAAGGCTTATTGGCATAAGAGGAAAACATCCTCACATGCTCCATGTCAGAGAGTCACCTGCATTTACTCATTCTTATCCTAATGAATCACCAAACCTTCTGAACTACATCAGCTGCATCCCACCAGAGACTGTAGGACCCAAGAGCGCAGCAACCCCACATAGCTCAGAGTCCAAGCTGGTCAGCAGAGGAACACATGCATGCTGGACAGCGGGCAGCAGAGGTGTATGAAACCAACACCAAGGACAAAATCTTTGGTGGGGGCAGTCATTGACTTGACTCCATGTCCGTGTCACCAATAGCAGTTGACATCATGCGGAGGTAGGGGACCCCCCACTCTTCCTTGGTATGGATGCCTCGGCTGACTCTGGCACAGAGGGACTATGAAAAAGTTTCTCACTTCATTGAGGAGTCTGTTGAGATTAGGGCAGACTTTTCAGCAATTCAGGAATGGTGGGATCATACCAGGTAAAGTGTCTGGTTCAGAATCTTATTGTTTGATTGTGACAAGGTCGAAAAGGGTCCTGCTCACAGGAGGGGTTTGTGAGGTTTCAGTCACCCACCTGCACCAAACTATGAAGAATTCCAACTTTCACTTCAGATTTCCCAGGTGTGTGCACAGGAGGGGAGAGAGGGGTGAACCTTATCATGTCAGCATCAAACATCAAACACTAGAACCTGACTCCTTATTTCACTGAACACCTAGGAAACATGAGTGTGAACACAGAGCCACCAACCATATCAGCAGAAAATGATCTCAGTCCCTACAAAATGAGGATAATTGTTATATGTGAGAAATAAAGGAAAATGATAATCAGTTAATGACATCTTAGTTCAAAGTCTAGGGTGATACTTGTCCACTCTACAAGGTCTTCAGCTAGTTCTAAAGGACTTGAGTGTCTGTTCTTCTCCCAAAGCTGAGAAAGAAACTTCTACAGGATTTTGGGGTCCTCATTTGGGGAGCTCTACTGGTGTAGATTTCCATCTGGGTGGAATCATGATTTGATTCATTTGTTGTTGCTGTGAGCTTGTGTGTTTGTCACTCAAAAACTCACATTTTAACGCCAGAGGCCCATGGGGTGGTATTAGGGGGTGGGTCCTTGGGGAAAGTGATAGCTCTGTGGTCACTCGTGAATAGTATTAGGGCATTTACAAGAGAAGGCAGAGGAAGCTTCTGTGCCCTGTCCACCTTCTGACATAACAGCAAACAAACAGCCAACTAGTTAGCAGGTTCTTACTAGACATCAAATCTGCCTGCATCTATTCTTGGATTTCCCAACAGGTCTGTGAGAAATGAATGTCTGTTTTTGGCAATGACCCAGTCCTCAGTAGTCTGTTACCACACACCGGGTGGATTAGCATTGTAGTGTAACATGACCACAAGGGCTGACTCCCTGGGGGTTTGCCGCCATATTTTCTGTAAGAGGCACAGCGTAAGTGTCCTCCCAGTGATGTTCATGGTCAGTTTTTCTCTGGTGTGTTCTTTCACAGACAAATTACCCTGTTTGGAAGTTATGTGAAGCTCCTAAACACATGTATCAGGAAGGCAGCATTAGAAGTGGGTATCATCCATGAACCATTTCAGTATTTACCTCATCAGCATGGAGACAGGTCCAGGTTTCACTGGAGGTAAAATCCATAAATGCTTGGTCTTCCCAGTAACCATGTCACAAGACATGGTTGATGTGTGCTTGAAGGTGTGAACATTAACACAACTCAGGAGGGGCTTTCGGCTAGGGAGTTTGGGGGTTCAATTAGGTTTGAATATTTTAACTAAGCATGCCATTTTTTTTCAAACTTCCCAGACAATGCATATAATAATGACAGTGTGGCATTTGGATCAGAGTTACCCCTTACTGAAAACCCATTATTATGCTTTGTGGACCTCAGTCACTTGATGTCACAGTCAGCAAGCCATTGGGTGATGAAGGGGAAGAGCCTGAGCACAGTGGGTGTACAGGGGAGTTAAAATATTCTATATCTGTTCATACCTTTTTTCCACCTCTCTTGATGGTGATGGACTCTCAGTGTACAGATGAGCATTGGGCAGTGATTCTGTCTTGAAAGAACAAAAGATCAGCCCTTGCAGCGCCCACTGCCCTCCATCCTGGGAGGCTGATGATGGGGATGAACCTGTCTCTGTGTGTCAACACATGGGCAAGGCTGCACAGGGCATGTATTCTGAGCTGAAGAGCATGAAGCACTGTGCAGGTGGATTATCACTGTGAATTAAATTGTGTTAAACTGACCAATGCTAGAAATTAGCAACAACAATAACTCTACAGCAGGCAGATTCACCAGCACCTTATAAAGGTCTCCACAATCATAATGAGGGTCCTTGTCCTTCTGACTCAAGTGGGAACCCTCACCCGTGACTTCACTTCTCTGTCCATAAGGGGAGGAGTGCCTGCAAGTGGAGTGCTTCATGTGCTGATAAACCCAGCCCTGCCACGGTCCCTGAACCTCTGGGAGAGCTGCCCCAGCCACCCAGGTCCCTACAGTTTGCACCCATTGCTGCAGTTAACACACGGAAAGCACCATGAACTTTGGGCTTAGATGGGCATTTGATCTGATGATTTTACATGTACCATTATGAAGAATCTGGGGGTCGTATTTGTGTGTGTGCTGCTGCCTACGAGAATATCTTGTCTGCAGGTGTCCACTATAAGTTGCAGCTGTAGGATTCTTGGGCTACCTGAGACAGCCTGGGAGTCTCTGGGACTGTCCTTCAAAGGGTCTGGATTCACAGTCAGTCACAAGTATATAACCTGCATCTGCCACCCTCCAGGAAAGAGATTGGAGTAGATAGGTGTTATTAGATATGAAGCTAGCATGCAACAGCATAAGCTGCATCAGTGAAAGAGAGTTTCACCATCTCAAGAGATGATTCCAAAAGATGTGCCTATCTGCAAACAAGAGCAAAGAACACAGCCCTATATTACTGCATGAGACACAAAGAGAGTGGAAGCCAGTGTGAGCCTAGACACAATCTTTTTGGCTGGGGGAGCTGCAACCAACAGGGGGCTGCAGAGGGCCCATGTGTTCTGCAGGAGCAGGGAACATGGAGGATAAGGCTAGGTTTTGTCTCTGGCAGAGAAGTTTCCTGTCCATCTATCACTGAACATGTAGATCCTGAGCAAGTTGCCACCGCATTGAATCTAAAGTGGATGGTACTCCTCTATCCGAATACACTTGGCAGACATAGGTCATCTCTGACTTGGAATTCTTCCCTTAAATAGCTTTATTGTGACAGTTCATTTTTGTTTTAGGTTGACTGAATCACAAGCTGTCCAAAGATCTGGAGAAATGATTTCTTGATTTGTACATAGTGGGTTTGCAGGTGAACTTAGCCTGTGAACTGATGACTCAGAAAGGCTGATTTCAACAATGTGGATGGGTACCCTCCACTCCACTGAGGGACTTTCACAAAGAGTGAAAGGGAGAAAATTAAGCCCTTCCCACCTGTGTGCTGGATTCTGGAGCTGGGATACAGGTCTTCTCCTGACCTGGGCACCTCAGTCCTCAGCACACAGAACAGGCTTAGTGATGAAAGCAGCTATCCTGTGTCTGTTGCCTGTGACCCCAGCTCATGGGAGATCGGGATGCCTCACAGCCATAATGTGAGCATGAACTCTTCATAAATGTAAATACACATATCGGGGGTCAGCTTCTCTGGAGAACCAGGGCCACTGGTATCATAATGCAGACTGTGTAAAAGTTTCCCATCAGAGCCCATAGAATTATTCACATGAAACTATACCAAGCACATGGTGAGCAAAGTGGGGGAATGGGGACCCCTGTGCCAAGCCGGACATCCTTTGACAGAGACAGGGAAGGAAACTGGCCCAGGGCTTTATTTTTTCAATGTGGTGGGAGTGCAGACTTCTGCTTAGAGTGGCTTGTGTGGTTTCAATCTCCCAGTGACATCTAAGGGGAGACCACACTTTCTTATCAGATGGAAAAGAGGCAGGAATGACCCTTCAGTTGTCAGCAGTGAAACATGAAATGAAATAGAGTCTCACTACCTAGTCCACCTAACAACTGTAAACAAGGAACAGGTGTGAGATAAGGAGCCATTATGTGTGGACAACAGCCACGTGCATAGAAAATGAAAAGTATGTTTCTAAGTAAGCAAATGATGATGAAGATGGAAATGATGACGGTGATGATGATGATACTGATGATGATGGGTGACACAGGGATGTAGGTCCTATGAAATTACAGCTTCTCATACAGACACATCATCCCCATGGCTCCTCTAGGCAGTGGTGTCCAGCCTTCCCTGTAACTGGTGAGAATTTTCATAAATGGAGCCCAGTGAGTTATGAAGCTTGTGTGACCCAGGCTGTAACCAGGTGAGTAAAAATATCCAAGTTGTCCACGTCTGATTACCTGGAACCTGTGACACTGTTACCTTATTTAACAGAAACACTGTGAAACTGTGTATGTGTGTTACAAGGAATCTCCTTTCCACCCCTGGGCAATGACATGTTCCTTATTTCTGTTGATCTGTACCTGCAGATTTCTAAGTTTCTCTTTCTAACCCTCTTGTGTTTCTAATTATTTAGGTATCCTCTGTTCTTCCTTTTAGGTTTTCACTTCAAAAGTCTTTACACCCACATATGTAGTAACACTCAGTTCATGACAATGGGGCATATTCCTGTATGTGGCTCAAAGACAGTAAAGCATCCTCCCCTTACCCAGCTCCAAAGTAACTCCCAGATTGTGGGTAATTTTTCCCACAGCGATCCGACCCTGTTACAAAAGTCTGTTCTAGTCCCTATGTCTGCTGTAACAAACAGACATGGACAATGGAGGCTGAGAAATTTCTGGGGATTTATTTGAAAAAGACACAATAGAGAACCAGATAAAATACTGATAACTTAAACATTGTTAAATTAAATAGATTTCACCCAATCAAAGAGACATTAAGCTACTTCCAGCCAAGATGCAGGTGTAGGTAAATACATTGTCCTTCCTTGCACAACCAAAAGGACAGCAACAATCTAAAAACAAAAAACAACTAGAACTGACAGAAAATCGAACTGTATGGAAGTCCCACAACCAAGGAGAAAAAGAAGAAACATTTATCCAGACCGGTAGGAGGGGCGGAGACGGGCAGCTCGGGTGGGAAGGACTGGCAGCAAGGCAGCGGCTGGTGGATCCAGCAATGTGGCGGATTGTGGAATGGGGCAGGCCAGGCTGCAGCTAGCAGACCCCACAAGGAGGTGGCTGGCAGATCCTGCAGCCCTACATTTGCACATAGATAAACTGGGAGGAATGGCCCGGGGAGCAAAGCAGACTGCACAACCCAGTGCTCCAGCTTGGGGAAATAAAGCCTCAAACCTCTGATTGAAAACACCTGTGGGGGTTGAGGCGGCAGCAGGAGAAACTCCCAGCCTCACAGGAGAGGTAGTTGAAGAGATCCACAGGGGCCAAGAGCGTACACAAGCCCACCCACTTGGGAATCAGTACCAGAGGGGTCTAATTTGATTGTGGGTAGCAGAGGCAGTGACTGAAATCCCACAGAGAGTGGAGCAAGCGCCATTGCTCCCTCTCAACCCCTCCCCCATGTACAGCAGCATTACACCACCCTGGTGGACACCTAAGGCTCTTCCCCTTTACATAACAGGCGCACCAAGACAAAAAAAAAAAAAAAAAAAAAGGCCCAAGTGAAAGAACAGATCAAAGCTCCAGAAAAAATACAACTAAGCAACGAAGAGATCGCCAACCTATCAGATGCACAGTTCAAAACACTGGTAATCAGGATGCTCACAGAATTGGTTGAATTCGGTTGCAAACTACATGAAAAAATGAAGGCTATGCCAGAAGAAACAAAGGAGAATGTGTTGGGAACCAATAGTGATGCGAAGGAAACAGGAACTCAAATCAATGGTGTGAACCAGAAGGAATAAAGAATCATCCTACCAGAAAATAATGAAGAAACAAGAATTCAAAAAAATGAAGAGAGGCTTAGGAACCTCCAAGACATCTTGAAATCTTCCAAAATCCAAATTATAGTGGTGCCAGAAGGAGAAAGGAAGAACAAAAAATTGAAAATTTATTTGAACAAATAATGAAGGAGAACTTCCCTCATCTGGCAAAGGAAATACACTTCCAGGAAGTCCAGGAAGCTCAGAGAGTCCCAAAGAAGTTAGACCGAAGGAGGGACACACCAAAGCACATTATAATTACATTTCCCAAGATGAAAGAGAAGGAGAGAATCTTAGAAGCAGCAAGAGAAAAGGACACAGTTACCTACAAAGGAGTTCCCATAAGACTTTCAGCTGATTTCTCAAAAGAGACCTCACAGGCAAGAGGAGGCAGGAAAGAAGTATTCCAAGTCATGAAAGGCAAGGACCTACATCCAAGATTACTGTATCCAGCAAAGCTATCATTTAGAATGGAAGGGAAGATAAAGTGCTTCTCAGATAACATCAAGTTAAAGGAGTTCATCATCACTAGGCCCTTATTATATGAAATGTTAAAGGGATTTATCTAAGAAAAAGAATATACAAATATGAACAGTAAAAATGACAGCAAACTCACCGTTATTAATAACCACACCTAAGACAAAAACAAAAGCAAACTAAGCAACAACTAGAACAGGAAGAGAACCACAGAAATGGAGCTCACATGGAGGGTTATCAACAGAGGATTGGGAGGGGGAGAGAGTGGGGAAAGGTACAGAGAATAAGTAGCATAAATGGTAGATAGAAAATAGACAGGGTGAGGGTAAGAATAATATAGGAAATGTAGAAGCCAAATAACTTATATGTATGACCCATGGACATGAACTATAGGGGGGGGGGATGTGGGAGGGAGGGGGTGGGCAGGATGGAGTGGAGTGAAGGGTGGGAAATGGGACAACTGTAATAGTATAATCAATAAATATATTTTAAAAAAGAGACATTAAGCCAATAAAAAGAGAAATGTGAAAATGAAGCACATATTTCCATATCATAATTCTGATGGACGAAAGTGTTAATTATACATCAAGAACATTATATGACATGTGAGAAAGCCCAGCACCCTCTCACCATTGTGCCCATTTCCAGAAGCAGGATTGAGAGAGGCTGGGAGTGGGCGTTTACTATAAGGGTTGAAGATCACTTTTCCATGAGCAAATCTATACTAGGAATTCTCCTCATTTCCATCCTTCTAAACCCCAACCTCACTGACGATACTAGACAGAGAAAACAGCTCAGTTAGTCCACATCAATAGTCACTTCTACATAGGAAGAATTCTGAGTTGTGCACACACATAATCACTATTCTCAATTTTAGTCTTTTCTGCATGTAAAAACGTGATTATTTCCGATGTGATTAGTTTCAAGTCTCAAATGTGCCCCAGGCTCCCATAAGGATGGAGGCTGCACAGGGAGATGTAGCCACACTCACAAAACTTCCAACATCCAGAATCAAGAATAGTCAGACTACCTGTGTTTTGGAGGAAGTTTCTCAGATCCAAATAGCGTGAAATATGTTGGAACCATGATATTGAAAACAACTCTGCATTTTTACTTTTCATGTCAAAATAATTCTTAATTGTATTTATAATATAAAAACTTGAAAATTGTGATTATAGTAGAATTTGGGATTCAGAAACTGACTGAAAATGGTAATAAAACTTTTTAAAGGTTTGGTTTCTTTTTTGAATCAACCAAAACAGGATCCATTAAAGAAAATATTTATAAATTTGACTTCACTGAAAGTAAATCCATTCCTCCCACCAAAGTGTCCACTAAGGGGATTAAAAGACAACTGCGGACATGATGGATACTTTTCCAAGTGATAAGTCTGATGGAAGAGAGGGCTTACTCCACATTAAGAAGCTTGTGTGTTGTGTGGGAGACCAGAACACCACCTGACCACAGTGAACATCCCCCAGACAGATCACAGGGAGGCTGGGAGAGAGTGTTTCATGTCAGGGTTGAAGTCCTTTTCCTGTGAGCAAATCTTTGCTGAAATTATCTTCCCTTTCTTCCCTCTGCACCTCAACATCATTGACTACTCTAGACTGAGAAAAAAGGTCAGTTAAGCCACTGCAACAAACATTCTAAAGTATAAAAATTATCTGTGATCCCCATGCATAATTACGATTATTATTTCTAATCATTTTCCATGTAAACACGTGCTTATTTCTCATGTCATTAGTGTAGGGTCTCTGTAATATGCCATGGGCATGCAAGAGGAAACACACTGCAAAGGGAAATGTGGACACAATCAAAATCTTCCAAAAAAAGTCACTTTCTCTTGCCTGTGATTGTGTTGAAGTGTCTCAGGTAAACATAGTGTCAAAGATAAAGAAAACTATTAAAAATTGGTTGCTTTCCTCTAAATTTATACACCAAGGTAGACATTATATGCATTTCAAATTACAAGTATAAAAATTTTGTGTCTTGGCTGGTGTGTCTAAGTGAATTGAGTATCAGATGTGAACCAAAGGATCACTGGTTCAGTTCCAAGACAGGACACACACATGGGGTGCAGGCCAGGACTCAGTGGAGGATGCTTCAGAGGCAATCACACATTGATTTCTCTCCTTTCTTTCTTCCTCACTTCCCCTCTCCAAAAAATAGACAAATAAAACCATGAAAATAAAAAAAGGTCGTTATACACATCTATAAGTGTTGGGTTACAGAAATTATCTGAACAAATGGTAATGCCACTTGAATCTGTTTGAAAAGTGTATCAGAATCTAAAAGTGTCTCCTGCTCAACTAGCCCACCATTTGCTCTTACTCTCAGCAAGGTGAGGCTGGTTTTGATCATATTCCACTATGTCACATGAAAGAGGGATCCCTTGTCCCTGACATACATGATGAGTGAGTTCAGTGGAAGAGCTGTTCCCATACAGATCCCAGAATGACCATGGTACCTGACCTCTGTCTCATCACAGTTATATCTGAAAGGCTGCTCCATATGGACAGTTCTCTTCCAGCACCAGGGTAAATCCCTTGAGCTGGCACCTTCGGCTGTGGGAGCTCCAGGCATCTACTCACACGGGTTTGCAGTCCCTGGGGAAGGGAGAGCTGTGCTCTAGAAGAAGATGTGACTACTGGGTCTTCTGTGCCTGGTGACAGCCACCCAGGTTGAGTGTCTCAGATGACAGACACAGGTCTATGAGATGGTGATGATTGAATGTTACTGACAGAGACTGATGCCCCTTGTCTCCCAATGTCTTGTCCCAGATGCAGCTGCAGATGTTGGGGCAGGAATGGTGAAGTTCTCATTGACACTATCCCTCACCTGAGTTGTCTCCGGATTCTCCTTATTGAGCTATTACACGCACTACCACCACCAAGCTCCAGGAAAGGGGCTGCAGTGGGTCCATGGCAATGGAAGCTTGGAAGCACAGTCAAGAACTCAATGATGAAATTGCAACTCAGCATCACCAGAGATGCCTTGAAAAGCTAAAGTTATTAAACACAGAGCAGCCTGAGAGCCAAGGATGCAGCTGTGTGTTACTGTGTGAGACACACAGTGAGGGGAAGTCACTGTGAGCCCAGACACAGACTGCTGTGCAGTTGGGACTGTGGCCACCATGGGAGCTCAGAGTCCCTCAACATAAGGATAACCCCAGTTCATTACATTGAAAATCATCATGGTGTTGGTGTGTTTCTGTGCATGTGTCAGATATTGAGCAGTGGAGAGGCAGTAGGATGTGCGTCACATGCAGAGATCCGCAGATGGACCTTCAAACACAGGAACCCGAGCACATCTGAGGCCCCTAAACCCCCAGAGAATTTCTGGACTCAGTATTATCTGCTGCATCAGTGCATCTGGCAGCTCCAGTGAAGGGCCCAATGGTGACTCACAGAGCCGTGGTTTGGTGCTTCCTGCAGAGCCATGGGTGTTTAATAAGCCAGTTCTCTGTGCCTAGAGATGTGGAAAGTTACAGTTTCCCTGAGGGACCACCTGGAAGTCAGGGTGGAGCCTTTCAGTGTGAACTGAAAATTGTGAAAAAGTCTTTGCTTTGTGAGTACAGAGAGGACCCCCCACTGCAGGGAGTGGGCTGGGCAGCACTGGCCACGCGGGACTCACATGTAAAGAGGAGACCCAGTCTTTATTATCAGGTTTGCCATGTGGCACAGATGGAGAAGTGGAGGGAATGAGCCAACAGTTGTTAGCAGTATAACAAAATAAAATAGTGCCTGACTACCTGTTCCCCGTACCAGACATAAAAAAAAAGAGGGAAAGTGAAACAAAGAGTTATTATGTGTGGACAAGCACCATGTCTACAGAACATGAGAATGATACAATGATGATGATCATAGTTACAGTTATGGTGATGGTGATGTGATGATGATGATGGTGGTGATGGTAATGATGAAGATGGACTGAAACAGGACACTTGAAACAACGGTGTCTCATACAGAGACACTGTCACCCAGGTTCCTCCATTCAGGGGCATCCTCCCTCCTCTGTAGTGTTCAGAGATTTCATAAATAGAGCCCCAATGAAATGTGAAGCTTCGGTGACTGTGTGTCACCAAATGGACAATAACCTTCAATGTGTCCAAAAACTTATGCCCTGGGCTTGTGACCTTGTTATCAGATATAACAGAGACGCTGTGAAAATGTGAATGTGAATCACAAGGAATCCCCTTCTCACCCACTTGCAATAACCCTTTCTAAATTTATTCGATCTCCACCTATAGTATCTTAAACTTTTCCATAGTAACATCACCTGTCCATAAACACTTGTTTGTATTCCAAGTTGATACAAGCTGTCTCTATCATGCCCTGTAGTTCCTACTGTTTCTTCATTTATAATGTCTTCAAACTCATATTTCTAGTAACCCAATTTCTCTCTTTGAGAAAATCAGGAATATCTCTGTCTTGTGGCTAAAACACCCCAGCACCCTCCTCTAACCCAGTGCCAAAGCAATTCCACAGTTGCGGGTATTTTTCCAGCAGCCCTCCACTACTGGTACCAGAGGCTGTGCTAGGTACCAGCTAGCACAGGCTCTATGGCTGCCTTAACCAGTGAAATTGGACAATGAAGCCTGGTCATTCACTGAGGAGGTTTTATGTAAAAGTACACAATAAGAACACATTACCTCAACCAGTGATGAATTTTAATTTATTAAAATTAATAATATTGGTCTCACCAAACCACCAAAATTCCACTGAGAAAATTAAAAGACAAGCCTAGTCAAAGAATGTATTTCATTTTTTTAAAGATTTTATTTACTTATTTTTAGAGAGAGGGGAAGGATAGGAGAGAGGGAGAGAAATATCAGTGTGTGATTGCCTCTCACATGTCCCCCTCCTGGAGACATGGCCTGAAACCCAGGCATGTGCTATAGAGTGGAAATTGAATGAGCAACCCTTTGGTTCTCAGACCTGCCCTCTATCCACTGAGCTATGCCAGCCAGAATATATTTCAAAATCATACATCTGAAGGAAGAAAGTTTACATTATACACTAAGAATGTTATATGTCCTGTGGAAGAGTCCAGCAGCCTCTGACCATGGTGACCATCCCCAGAAATAGGGTTGATGAGTGAGGCTGGGAGTGAGGGTTTCCCATCAAGGTAGGAGTTCCCTTTTTGTGAGCAAATCTAAGCTGGGGATTACCATTTCCCTCCCTCTCAATCCCAACCTCACTGACAACACTAGACTGCAAAAAAGTCAGTTACAGTGCTTCCGCAATCATTTCAACATATGAAGAATTCTGAGTTGTATGCATACCTAATCAATATGTTTGTGACGGAGTCTCTCAAATAAAAATGATATCATATACCCTTTGCAATGGCATGGATGGAACTGGAGAGCATTATGCTAAGTGAAATAAGCCAGGCAGTGAGGGACAAATACCATATGATCTCACCTTTAACTGGAACAAAAGAAAAAAGCAAACAAAATATAACCAGAGGCATTGAAATTAAGAACATTGTAACAATAGCCAGAGGGGAGTGGGGAGGGGAGTGGGGAGAGGGGTCTATAGGAGCTACTATAAAGGACACAAGGACAAAATCAAGGGGGAGGGTAAAGGAGGGGGAGGGAGGTGGGACTGGCTGGGGTGGGGTGGAGGGATGGGGAGAAAATGCAGACAATTGTAACTGAATAAAAATAAATAAATAAATTTAAAAAAAAGAAAAAATCATGAAAAAATGATATCATAAATTTAAAATACTGAGAATGACTGTCCTTTATTTTGTGATCTTTAGACAAAGATACATATTAAATATAATATTAAACACATTATTAAATATATTAAATTCCATGTTACATATACTAAGTGTGTGTGTATATATATGTAATTTTGGCAGTTGTAGGTTAATAGAAAGCTAGGATTTAGACACCAAGTTAACAAATTCAAATTTCATTTAAATTTATTTGAGGAAACAAGGGAATTTTAAATATAACTCACTCATGAAGTCCATGACTTCTTCTTATGATACGAAAGTGAGGCCATCCATTAACCTGTCTCCAATATGCTCATAAACTAGGTGAACACCCATCCTTGTCACACATGATGGGAAAATTCAGGAAAAGAGATTCCCCCACACAGGTCCAAAAAAACCCAAGGGTCTGACTCAGTCCCTCCCCACTTACTTTATATATAATACACTGTAAGTATATATACACAGATGCCCTCCACAAATACCCTTGGCACATCAAGAGCTCCCAGTCCCTATCCCAGGACATCAGCCTCCAGATCCATGTTCAGCCAGTTCTCAGGTGCACACAGGGATTGCAAGTTCTGAATTGACCCTGTATGAGCAGGAAGCAGGTTCCATAGTCACCCACATCTCAGAACACCTGCTGGCCCAGAGTCAGTGCCCGTGTCTCTCCGGGAGGAGGGGACTCCAGGATTTCAGCATCACATGTTTGTCTAGGAACCTGGTAGGCCTCCTGAGTGCCTCACCTGGAGGAAGGGGCTGCACTGCCCTGGGGGTAGTGAGGTGAAAGGAAGGACGTAGCATATCTAACACCTGTGTCAGCTGCAGTGCAGTGGATGAATTCTGGGTGGCAGGTCCCAGACACTGTGGCCATTCCCTGGAGTGGGACTGAAGCAGAAACGGCACCTGCACTGTCACCTGCAGGACCAGGGGTCTCAGCCAGGTCAATGAAAAGACTGTTCTTTACACATCAAAATTTACATATTGTTTTATATGAAATATGATTATCCAATCTGGCAACCATGAGTCTACATAAAGTGTTCCTTTGTACTTGTGAAGATGTTGTATATAGTGTTAATCCACTTAATTTACAGATTGAATGATGCATGAGATTAAAACAGTCTGAACCACTCACCTAGTCCACCTTCTATATTAAACATAGAAAGAGGGCTGTCCAATGACATGATTGAAAGGTGTCTCAATACCCATGCGGTCTCCTGCTTCAGAACAGCACCACTGAGTCCAAGACAAGAAATGTGCTCAGGACCCAGAAGGACATGGGGCAGTGACTTCAGCCTCTCCCCCCATATAAGAACAGAGGGCACCACATGCAAATTTTCTCCCAGCTCCTGGGTAAATTCTCCCCTGGACTGTGGGGCTCACATAGGACAGAGGTCTCTGGGGAAGGCAGAGCTGTGGTCTAGAACAAGAGACTGCTGGGTCTTCTCCTGTGCCTGGTGACAGCCCCCCCCCCACCAGTGTGAGTGTCTCAATGTCAGAAATAGGTCTATAGACTGGTGCTGACTGCACGTTACTGACAGGGACTGGTTCTCCTTGCCCTCAGGTGGCTTGTCCCAGGTGCAGCTGCAGGAGTCAGGCCCAGGACTGGTGAATCCTTTGCTGACTCTCCCTCATGTGCACATTCTCCAGTTATTCCATCAGCACTGATTACTGATATGATTGGATCCGCCAGCCACCAGGGAAGGGACTGGAGTATATGAGGTACATATGTAATGATGGAAGCACTTACTAGAGCCCATCCCTCAAGAGCCGTGCCTCTATCTTCAGAGACACATCCAAGAACCACTTCCCCCTGCAGTTGTGCCCCATGACCACTGAAGACTCAGCTCTGTATTACTGTGCACCAGAGGCACAGTGAAAGGAAGTCAACATGAGCCCAAACACACACCTCCTGTCAGGAGACAGGAGGGCTGCCTATATGGCGTGCTCAGGACACCAGGGGGCTCTGAAGACAACAGAAGGGACAGTGGGAAACTACACTGAGACTGCTCCACAGACCCTGACAACCCAGGACCACCTTTTCTTTCTACGTTGTTCCTGCATGAGCAGCTGCCTCTGCTCCTGGGGCGACACCCATCCAGTGTCCCCCATGGTACTGCCATTGGTGTTCCCGGCTGTGTGCTGTATGAATGAGGACCTGTGGCTGTAGGTCAGAGAACCCCCACACGGCAAGTCAGTGTTGGCTACACTGACTGGAAAAGGTAACCTGACTCTGACCCTTTCCAAGACAACCTGGACCTTCTCACCAGAGTCTCTGAAGGTTCCAGGTGCTGGGAGAAAACGAAACCACAAGGGTGGGCACTCGGAAGTCTTCATGTCAACTGTGTTTGCTTTTGTTCTGTTCTCACAGTCGCTAAATCGCTTGGTTCCGGACAGTGTGCGGATCCTGCCCATGTGCTAGGAACAGGGGAGAAGGGAGACCTGAGGTCATTACCATGAAAAGCACCACTGTGTGCATGCTGGTGTGTGTGTGATTCATTGAGCAGTAGAAGTACATGTGACATTAGGGCCACATGCAGGGATACGCAAATGGGACCTGCGAATAGAAGAACCTGAGGACATCGGATTTCCCCAAGCCCCTGAGAACGTCTAAGCACAGGGATGTAGGCTGAATTAGGGCATCTGGTAATTCCAGCAAAGGGGCTCCCTGGGAGCTGGCCAATGCCCTGTCCTGGGGCTCCATGCAGAGTCACTTGGGTTCAGTAAGGGTCATTCTCTTTACCCTGAGATGTCTAAAACATGCTGTTCCTGAGGGAGTGTCCTGAAGTCAAGAGTCAGCCTTTAGTTCTGCACTAGAGCCTGTGAGAAGTCCATGCCCTGTGATGACTACTCACCCCTGCAAGGCTTTGGTTGGGCAGCAGGGGGTGTAAGGAACCCATCTTCTCAGGCTGCTGCTTCAGGTGCAGATGGTGAGGGAGCTGGGGAGATATTTCTTCTGAGGAACTGGGTCTTCCTCTTTTCACAAAAACATCTCATATAAGGATTGGAAATGAGATGCCTGTAAACTTCCAATTCCATCACAGCATTTACCAAACACGCTAAGACAAGAGAACTACAGCCAGTGAGGGTATTTCTCAGCTTCTTTATATCTGAATGTTAACGAGCTGGAGAAAGGAATGGTTTCTTTGTTTGTTTGTTTGTTTTATTTTTTACAATATATTCTGTCCTGAAGACACGCTCATCCGAGGAATAAAACCTACAGGTGTTAAAACCCAGACCTGGTCCAGGTGACCTCTGAGTCACACAAAGGTGGGTTTTCAATGAGTAACATGACCTGTGGGGGCTTGTTCCCCAGTGGGAGGAGCTATGTCTACACAGACCTCAGGAACCTGGCAGGGGACTTACACCAGATAACACTGATTAGGACTTGGACCCCAAGTCTCCTTTGAGTATTATCTCTCTGTCTTCTACCCTCTGCCAGGTGGAGTCATATAATCAGTTATCAAGTGATCTGCCTCATGATTATACAAATGAGAAGAGGTAGACTAGTTAAATGTGGGTCTGTCTGTGCCCTGAGAGCACCTCCCACAGCCACACCCTCCCCTGCAGACGTCCTGATGACACAGACCTAACCACAGACTGGGAATGGAAAGCCCTCTTCCTGGTGACAGTGGCTAATGGTAAGAGGCTCCCATGTCCTTGTGTTGATGAGGGGACCAAGGACAGTCGAGGAACATTTCCACAAACTCATGTCTCCTCTCCACAGGTGTCCACTCCCAGGTGCAGCTGGTACAGTCTGGGGCTGAGGTGAGACAGCCTGGGGCCTCAGTGAACGTCTCCTGCAAGGCTTCTGGATACACCTTCCCAGGCTACTGGATGCACTGGGTGCAAAATCCCCAGGACAAGGCCTTGAGTGGCTGCAGTACATTTATCGTAACCCTGGTAACAGAACCTACGCACTGAAATTCCAGGGCAGAGTCAGCATGACTGCATACAAATCTGTGATCACAGTCTACATGGAGCTGAGAAGCCTGAGAGCTGAGAACACGGCCGTGTATTACTGTGTGAGACACAGTGAGGGGAAGTCAGTGTGACCCCAGACACAAACCTCTTTCAGGGAGATAAGGTGCTGGGCTGCAGGGGGCGCTCAAGAAACCATGGGCGCTCCAGAGATATGAGAACAGAGACCAGCCCCTGAGGGGCAGGTGCTGGCCTGTGTGGGGAAGGAAGGGGCTTCCTTTTGGGAGCAGGGCTTTCTTCTCAAAGCCGTCAGCCTCACCCAGGGACACTTCTTCCTTATTTGTGGCTCTGGTTTCCCACATTCTCTCTGCAGACAGCAAGGGAAGAAGTGAAACTGTCTGTTTGGAGATGAGATTCCCCCTGTGCCTGGGCACTTTTCCTTCACCATCCTCTTCTGCCTCCTTGTTCTTCCTTGACAATGAACCATCCTGAACGCTCTTGTCTTCCCCATGATTTGAAACGTTTCCCACAAAGAGGGATCCAGCGTTGTCCAGGCCCCTGTGTGCTGAGCTCAGTCTCTCTGCCCCTCCCCCAACATGTACACAATGTCCTAACACGTCTCCTTCTTTCTGAAAGGCACACCTCACCCACCAGTGGTTGTGATGGTACCCCAGGACCTCCACCCCTCAGGTCTTTGTTCTTCCTTCCACATATTATCCTCTTGCTCCTCCTTTACTGGGTGGATGGGGAAACCCACCCTAACATCAGCTTTCATCGCCATAGTATTTTTACTCTGATCTTCTTAAATTTCTTTCAGAAAAGGACACATGATTCCATTTACATCCCAACCAAAGCATTCAGAATAATCTCCCCATGTCAACACATTTTACTGAGTCATCCCTAACTTAATGACGTCTGCAGAGTCCTGTCACTCAAAAGGACACTCACCAGTCTCAGCAGCAGGAATCTGGATGTTTCTGAGCATCCACGTTCATCCGTCCTGGGGCCCTGAGGATCATGGCCTCAGCTGCACCTCAGGAGCCTGGAAAAGGGTTCCTTCCTGGGGTGCTGGAAGTTATGTGGGAGTGCACACAAGTTAATGTGTGTGCACACTTGTTACCTTGTTTGCACATGAGTTTGTGACTGTGTGTGTTGCGTGCTGTGTGTGCACATGCATGGATTAATCTCTGTTCTGAGTCTCCCACAGGTCACAGAACAAGGTCTTTCACACATGTCAGTGAGAACCGGTCCCCATGGAGAGACTAGGATGCCTGTGTTTCCCTCTCTGTTGGCTGGGTGTGACATTAGGTCAAGAGTGTGTCATGGACAGAACATGCTTGGGGATCTTCTCTGTGATAGAAACTGACTTCTGAGTATCTTAGGAAATGCATGTAAGGCAGTTGAGAGGTGAGCCATTCCTTACCCAAAGTGTCCTCCTTATGTCTGGGTGTCCTATGCCAGATGAGCTGCATGAGTCAAGCTAAGGAGTAGTGAACCTCTGAGAGGGGCTATGGGGATGGAGTGCTTGGGATCCAGAGGTAGTGCACACCCCAACTTTCCTCTCAGAGCAGAATCTTGACCCCAGAGGCATGTCCCAGCTCCAGCTTTTCTGGCAGCTGAGCTCTGCGACCACTGAGGACACAGCTGTGGGTTACTGTACCACACACAGCTGGCAAGGCAGTGCCAGGCCAGACACCAAAGTCCCTCCTGAGGGATTCGGGGTAGGGCTGAACTGTAGGGGGCACTCAGGACACGTGGATGCCAAGGGCTCTTCTGGTGAGCAGGTGAAGACGGAGGCTGGGAACAGGATTCTTGTTAATGTGTGCATCTGTGTGTGGGTGAGTGTCACTCTGTGCTTTCCCTGCATGGGTAATTTTATGTGTTAGTGTGTGTGTACTTTGTACATTCATGTATGCTTGTACATGTAAGTTTATGTGTGTTTCTAAGTGTTTTTATAGTCCTAAAACTGGTAAGAGTGTTTGGAAGGCAGGAGCTTAATGTTTCTTTACAGCATTTCCTAATTTTCAACAAAATGCTCAAATGCTGAAAAATGTGCCTGGTGACACATCTTAGTATACATGCCTTTCTTGGTGGTTCTTTTGTTTGTTTGTTTGTTTTTTCTTTTTTTTATTGTCGTTATTTTTCTTTTTTTTATTTTTTTATTTTTTATTTTTATTGTTATTCAATAACAGTTGTATGCCTTTTCTCCCCATCCCTCCACCCCACCCCAGCTGAACCCACCTCCCTCCCCCACCTCCACCCTCCCCTTGGTTTTGTCCATGTGTCCTTTTTACCTTTTGCCCATGAGTCTAAGCTCTGCAGGCATCTTGGTGCTGATTTTTTGTGTGTCCAGTTCTGTGCCCATCTTTCAGGCTCCACCTTTCCATGGCTGCACCAGTGTCTGACTCTCTGCCCACCCTCCTTGTCCTCATCCCAGATCCTACAGGCCCTCCACCTGCTGACAGGCCTAATCAGGTAAAGGGCTGGTGGACCTCACCAGTCATCTAGGGAACCCTGGAAAGACCTGCCAGCTCAGTGCTCCAAACATGGGCTTCCCTACTTCCATCCTTAGGAGGAGCCCCTCTACCCTTCAGGTGGCAGTCCTAACACCACAGTGGGGGCATGGGACTCTGAGGACTGGGGTGTGCCTCATCGAACTCCTTCAAGATTTCTTCCTGATGCAAGGACTTCAAGCTTCTCTGTACATAGGATTTGCATTGGGAGTGTGCTGGATCCTAGGAGCATACCAAGGGACCCTGACTCACTGGCCCTTATGTCCAGTAGATCCTGTCCATGATCTGGATGGTCATACGGGGGACATGTTTAATCAAAACCTCTTCTAGGGAGGCATGGATGTTTGTGTTACAATTTTAAATAAAGTTAATGTTGACCTCTTCAGTCCATAACAAAATATGCAGAGAGTGAACATATCTGCTAGCATAGGTGGACCAGTGTCCCTCCTCTTCTCTTAGTAGGCACACATAGTCAAAACCGTCACACCACAGTCAGGCACACACAGTCAGTCACCCACAGACACACACAGTAGCATGCACAGCCACAGAGTCACAGAGTCACACACAGTCTCACACAACACATTATCACACAAAGTCGTACACAACCACAGTTGCCCACAGACACACACAGCCACACACATTTACACAGTGCAACACACAGTCACACACACTGTCACACACTTGTTCTTAAAAAAGACATGCATTCACACTTGAGCTGTGAGGCAAAACTGTTCATGTCATTGCACACCATTTTCTGTAAAATGTGTCAGGTTTTTTTTCTGCACGTTAATGCCCTTGCCAAAAAATGTGCAGGGCAGAAAATACCCTGTACAATTGCTCTGATATGTATGTAATAAATGACTTTAACTAGAGTTTGCTTTATATTTACCTCCTACAGTAGCAATCATTACAAATAAAATTACGTGATTGGAATTCATGCAATTCTGAGAATTAATAAGTAAATCTATAACTGCAAAGGTATAATTATGAGCAAATTTACAATTACTGCCCAAATACTTTCAGGAGCCTATTCAAAAAATTTATCCCAACTCACTTTTAATCACCATGTAACTGCAGAGCAAACCCCACCACCAACTCCTGTGTCAAGATACAAAGGTATTATTGCTTTATTTCCATAACCACATTTGAACATGCTAAATTTGCACTTTAATCTGTAACTTTTGTGTTTCCTAATCATCTTTATAATGTCAGAAAAGTGCACCATTAATACATAGTCACATGAATGGGGAGAAAAACTGGGAAGAAATGTCCAGGTTGAGTTTACATGTGGGTAAAGTGTGAGACAACCCCGTGCTCTGCCTGGTGTCCCCATGCACCTCTCCCTCTCTGCTTCATTTTCTCCTTCTCTTAGCAAAGGAGCAAAGGAAAATGAGGACAGAAACAGAAACCTCACCACAGTGCAGAGTAAACGCAGTGTGCTGGTGGTGTCTGAGGTGGGGCTAACCTGTTACAGAGTGTCGTCAGGCCTCACAAATCAGGTGTAGTGGGAACAACATAAAATTGTGACATCTAGTTTTACATATTTTAAAATTGTTCATTGTTGTCAAAAATACAAAAGTGCCATCTTAGCTACCTGAACTATACACTTCAATAATGTCAAGTACTCTCACACATAGAACAGATTACAGAGCACTTTCGTCTTGTAAAATCTGACACTTTATACACACATCACCTTCCCCTCCTCCCAGCTCGGGCACTCACCATTCTGCTTCCTGTTTCCATACACTTGCCTACTCTAGATAGACACCATGCATAAGTGGAATCACACAGGGGTATCTGTTTGTGACTGTCTTATTTCTTTCACCATAAAGTCCTCAAGGTCCATCCATGCTGAATCAGCTGACAAGATTTCCCTTTTTTAACGTTGCCCATTACATCACCAGGACTTGCTTATCCTGCAAGTGGAAGTTTGTCACTTCAGCTCATCATCATCCAATTCCCCCACTGCCCCTCCCCCACCTCAGAAAACCACAAATACGAGCTTCTTAATAATGTTTTAAGATTCCACATACAAGTAAGATCGTGTACTCTTTGTCTTTCTGTTTCTCACTTACTTAATCTGTCATGTTGCCCTCGAGGTCCATTTATCTTGTCACTAATGACAGGCTTTTCTTCTTTTCATAGTGAACAATAGTCCATCATATATACTTACTTTACCCATGGCTTGGCTGTTGTATATAATGCTTAAATCAACATGGAACTATAGACAACTCTTTGATATACTGATTTTGTTGGCTTTGGAAACACCAAGACATAGAATATCTGAGTCATAAGTCAGCTCTGTTTAAATTTTTGGAAGAACTTCAATATTGTTTCCCTTAGCAGCTACACCAATTCACATCACCACTAATAGTGCAGAAGTTTCCATTGCCAGAATATCCTCCAGCCCAGGCTCACCCCTCTGCATCAGCCCAGCCTGCTAGGCCCACACCTCTAGGACAGGATGCACAGGGCAAGGGCCTGGATGAGCACCTAGTAGAGGATGCTGTTTGCTAGATGGGAGCTCACAGCCTCTTCCCCCATAGCACAGAGGTCTTCTGAGGGCTTTGTGCCCTGAGGGCCCTGGTCCTGAATGGCAGTGTCCCCAGGACAAGCAGAGGTGGAGCCCACAGCTCAGGTCTCACTGCTCCTCCAGCACAGACTCGCTCCCCTACTGCAGAGCCCTGAGTCCCTGAGGGGTCAAGACCATGGGATTGAATGCAAATCTCACCCAGCCCCTCCCTCGCTGGGTTGAAAAGCTGGGAACTGGCCCTGTGGCAGTGACTCCTGTGCCCACCATGGACACGCTGTGGTCAACTCTCCTGCTGCTGACCATCCTTTCCTGTGAGTGCTCCAGTCAGGGACATCCTCAGGGATGAAAAGACTCCTGTTCTCCTCCTCAAGTGCCTTCACCTCTTCCTGTCTTTTCTCCACAGGGGTTCTGTCTCAGGTCACCCTGCAGGAGTCTGGCCCTGGGCTGGTGAGACCCTCCCAGACCCTCACTCTGACCTGTTCCTTCTCTGGGTTCTCACTGAGCACTAGTGATATGGGTGTTGGCTGGGTCCGTCAGCCTCCCGGGAAGGCACTAGAGTGGCTCACAAATATTTGGTGGGATGATGATAAGTATTACAACCCAACTCTAAGGAGCAGGCTCACCATCTCCAAGGACACCTCCAAAAACCAGGTGGTTCTCACAATGACCAGCATGGGCCCTGAAGACACAGCCATGTATTACTGTGCACGGAGGACACAGAGACACATCCCAGGGGCCTCCTGTACAAGAACCTGGGTGGGTGTCAGCTGAACCCCACCTCTGCAAAACAGGAAAGCATGGGGAGATGATGTTTCCTGCCAGACTCAGGTGTTTCCTTTTGCCTCCTACAGGCTCAGAGCCCTGCAGTCCTTTCTCTTCCCTCCTTAGAACAGGGGTGTCCAACTCATTTTCACCAGGGACCATGTCAGCCTCGAGGTTGCCTTCAAAGTGCCGAATGTAATGTTAGTGCTATATAATGTAACTACTCTTTAAGTAGGGGTAAGGAGCTCAGCACTGATGCTGGGTAGAAACAAGGTGACAGGCCTGATAAAATAAGGTGGAGGGCCAGACTCAGCTTGGGGGCCTTGTATTTTCCACCTGTGCCTAACAAGACCCACAAGCTTGATTGTTGTGCAGGCAGGCAGATGCAAATTCTGTTTTATGAAAATTTGACACAACAAGGTCAGGTACATATGACAGAAATGTAATCTACTGGATGTCATTGTTTCATAGGTTCTTGTCCTTCCAAGTGGCAGAATACAAATAAATACAACATCTGCCTTTGTTAAAATGTTTGGATTTAATGTTAGAGAAGCATTAACTGACTAGAAAGCTTGAAGCTCCATCACATGCTCACACCAGAGCAATCAACCTGATAAACCAGTTGAAGTGTAGGTGGTCTGAAACTTTATAAACAGGAGCAGGGAAAAGATGGGAGGAGAGAAGGAGAGGGAAAGCCCCCTCCTGCAGGCGCAGTGACAGGGGAGTCCAATGGATGTTGCATCCTGGAGCTCCCTATCCCTGGGAGTGTGGGGCCTCAGCCATTGCAAGAGTCCTCAATCCATAGCAACAGAGATAGGAATGGGAGCCCACATAGCCTCTGCTGTTGGGCATTTGCGAGGATTAGGTCCACTTGGGAGACTCTGAGCACAGCATCCCAGGGAGGGACTGACCCCATTGTTACAAGATCAGGATCTGTGACTGCTGGAGAGTCCTTGAAGCAGTTCCAGACTAGAAGAAGGGTCTGCGTGGTTCACCCAGTAGTGCCCTTCAGGGACCCTTCTGGAAGGCCTTTGGGCAGAGAACCACTGGGAGTTAGGACTGTGTGGCTTGAGGAAGAGGACCCGTGCTGCACACCTTGTGTGGATGGGCAGCACCCCACCCCCACCTGATGAGTTGCTAGGTTCATCCAGTTCTAGTCCTGCAGTGTTCCAAAGCAATGGGGCCTGGGCTGGATATTTGGCCCCACCATCCTGGTTAGGCAGCACAGGTGTGAGGGGATCTTTTGTGCCTTTGGAGCTTGGGGGGCCTGGGGAGATTGGAGTGCCAAATGGCCCTGATTCTTTTGTGATCCCCTTCAGCTTACTTATGGATATGAATGTGCCAGTAATACACAGAGAGTTGGGTTTTGGGATTCTGTCTCATAGGTGGGCTTCTGTCCTGGAGTCAGATGGGCATGTTCTGGGCTCTGGGGCTGCATTACAGGGAAGCATACCTGGAGTCCCCAATGAGTTTAGCCCCTGCAGCAATGGGAAAGAGAGGAAGAGCCCCTAATAACAGATAGGACAGAACAGGGACCATGTGCATCTACAATAGTGGTCCTGGGCCCAAAATAGACTCTAGCAGCCTTTGTCTGTGACAGTTCTAGGTGAACCTGACTCACGTCAGCTGATTGAGGACTGTCACAGGACATATACAAGCTTCTCCACTCGGGTGACGACTCTGAGTCCACAGGTGTGCACAGCTCTGGAGGTTAGGTAACACTATATACGGACACCTATTCATGCTCTCATTATAGGAAAGGGGTCCTCCAACCTCACTGACCATGCCCCACACTACCCTGTATTAGGGTCATAGGAGCAGTGGGGGTCATTGGAAAGGGCAGAGGTCCAGATGCTCACTGGTACCAGCTGTGGCCACGTGGACATAACCAAGACTGTGACCACTGGGGGTGCTCAGTGTTCCTGAACACAAGGGCCATCAAAGGAGCAGGTGCACTTGGACGTTTCTGCTGGTTTCCTGTCTGGTTTCCTCCTCCTGTAACTGTTTCCTCTAGGGAACCTCTCTGGATTCCTCCTTAAGCACTCACCTCTGAAATCTCTGCGTGAGAAAAGTCAGTTGTAAAGGAAGAAAGTATGCCCATGTGGACTGAAGGCAGAGTCTCTTTAAGACACTCGTGCCCAATTCTAATGAATCATGAAACCTTCTGACACAGGCTGGCTGAATCTAACCAGAGGCTGTGCTGTACATAAGAGCCAGCCCAGTACACACAACTCTGTCCAAGCTGGTCAGCAGCAGGACATATACATACTGGTCAGTGTGCCCAAGGGATGCATGAACCCAATTCCCATGGACAAATATACCCAGAGGTGATGGTCATTGACTTGGCATGCTCACAACACCAAGCATAGGTGACACCACACAGAGGCAGAGGGACCCATGACAGACGGTGTGCATGTCCAGGCTGACAGCAAACACACAAACCAAGGGGACATGGAACGTTTATCATGCTCAGCATCGAGATCTCTGAGAGTGACAGGAAAGGCCCTTGAGCAAGTCAGGTTATTATAGTAAGTCCTGGTTAGCATCCCTCAGTTTGTTTACTGAGGAATGATCCAACAGCAAAAAATACTAGGCTGTGGTTCTCAATGGGAGTCTCTAACAAAATGAGAGGCTTACTGAATTTTCCCAATAAAGATGACATGTGTAAGCACAGTCCTGAACTCAGCCACTTCTCCTGCCTGTCACATTCTGACCCACACCCTTGCCTTAGCTTCACTGCAATTTGGGATAATTTTCTCTTCCTTCTCTTCAATTCCTATTGAAATTTTACATGTTATTTTATATGAATTTCTGGCCTACAAAAGAGTGGTCAGACATTTGTAGAATTTGTGATGTTATAACCCTAGAGATACAGTACCTCCTGGCACCACACATAGTATTTACAATATCATTCACTGTGCAGTACTTTACATCCCGTGTTTAATCCGTAACTGCTGATTTGTACTTCTTAATCCCTTTACCTTTTTCACCCAGGCTCCCGAATTCCTCCCCCCTAGAAATCCCTAGTCTGTTACAAGAGTCTATGTGTCCATTTCTACTCTGCTTATTTGTTTTGCTCTTTAGATTCCACATATAAGTGAGATCATGTTGTACTTCTGTGTATCTGTCACACTAATTTCACTCACAGTAATACTCCCTACATCCATCCACATTGTAACAAATGGAAATATATCATTTTTTATGGCTGAATAAATACAATGGGTTAATTTTCAAATCAGTGTGTTGGCCAAAAAGTCATTTTTTTTCATTTTTACTAATAATTTTATCACCTGTGTGGTGTAACACTGATTGTTCTCATTTAATGTGTCAGTTTGATTACTATCAATTCAAATTGTCTACCCTACCATGGGGCATCATTCAGAGAGAAATTTCCATGATGAAACTTCAAAAACCACTTTTGACACATTTGATCTGTCACAGAATCTTCCTCATACACTGCACAAATTTTTATTTGGCATTAGAGACACACTTCCTGTTCAGGGCGGGTGCTGGGCAGTGGATGGCACATGAGACCAATGAATTCAGGACTGCTGACTCAGGAGCAGGTGCAGAGGCATCTTGGAGGGATTTCTTCTGAGGTCCTGGGTCTTCCCATTCATAGAAAAATATAAAGTAAGAGTTAGGCAAGAGGCAACTTTAAATATCCTATTTACCAAACTTGATAAGAATAGAGAACCACAGGCAATGGAGGCATTTCTAAGCCATGTGAATTTTATATGTGAATTTTAAGGAACTAGATGCAGTGGTGGACTTATTAACACACTAAATGCAGCATTTTGAAGATATATTAACCCAGGAATAATACATTCAGGCATTAAAGCCCAGACCAAGTCCAGGATTTCTCTCTGTCACTTAAAGGTGGGATCTCAATGAGGATCTTGTCCTGTGTGTGCTTATACCTCAGTGGGCGGGGCTGTGTGTGCACAGAGCTCAGGGACTTGAGAGGAGACACGTACCCTGCAGCACGGATTAGGACTTAGACTCTCTGATTCCCTGTGAGCATGGTCCCTGTGTCCTGTATCTTCTCTCAGGCAGGGTCAAGTCTGCCACTATGAAACACTCTGCCTCATATGTGTGCAAATGAGAAGAGTTAGACCAGGTTAAATGTGGGTCGGTTCCTGAGAGCATCTCCCACAGCCCCATCCTCCCCTACAGAAGTCTTGACTGCATAGCCCCTCACCATGGACTGGAGGTGGAGAGCCTGCTTCCAGGTGGAAGTTGCCAGAGGTAAGGGGTTTCCCAGTTCCTGTGTTTAGGAGGGAACCAGGGACAGTGAAGGGAGATTTCAACCCACTCCTGAATGCTCTTTGTGGCAAAGAATAGAAATACAGTGCTCCCCAGACCTCTGTTTGTTTCCTCTTCTCGTCCTGATTGAAGAGACCTAGCATCTGCAGTGCCCTCTGAAGTCTGGTCTGATTTTACATCAGGTCGAGGAATTAATGCTAAGGCTTTGCTATTGTACTAGTCCTGGACACCAACCTCCAGGTTTAATATTGATACACAATATATCAACTAATACTGTGAGGTTCAGGTTCTACATGAGAATCTCCACTAAAGTGATGGTTTGCACTTAATTTCCTCTGATTGAGACTAAACAATTGTGAGCCCAATCTTGGAATTTAGTCACACCTGTCTGTCTGGGATGCAACACACAGGTGTGTGTGCCTCACCTGGAACCTGGAACACGGGTAAATATTCAAGGCAGTGCTTTCTTATCTGAGTGAGTCCAGATATTATGTGTGATTTCAGAAAAAGGGTGAGAAGCTGAACTGATTAAACAATGAGGAAAAATCACAGCACAGATAATTGGCAGTCCCGCAGGTGTGTAGGTTCAGATGAACTTCATTCACCGTCCATGTTAATGTATCGCCATGGAGGGGCTTCCTTTCCCATTCACACATTGATACACACAGTGCATCGGGTTCAAGTTCAGTGGACGCCCACCATGTACAGCCATAGAGGCAGCACAACAAAAGGTCCCATGCAGACATGATTAGGGACTATGAGAGACAGGAGATCGTTCTTCTGAAATTAACTATTGACACAACAGGGACCCCAACTTACTCCCTCTCCAGCTCCCTGATGACAGCTCTGTCACATGTGCACACACACAGATGCTGGCGGCGAACCTAAGTCTGAACCACCAAGGATGAGCAGTTTATATAAACATTGACTTTTCATCCTTTAATCAATGAATAAAGAAAATCATATTCTTCATATCAATAACATTTTATTTGTTTGTTATTTTGTATAAATGACTTGCATCAAGGTTTTCCACAATGATATTTCTGTAATTTAAGCATCGTTACCCCCAATCTCTCCCTACATCTTCACCTGAGCAGATCTAGTCATGGCTGAGTTTCCTCTGTGTCCCCAATGTTTGTAGGTGATTTTACCTCAGAGTCTAGGAAACAAACGACGCAGTTAAGCTGCTGCACATTCAGCACCGAAGTGCACTGAAGGAACATGACCCTGGAGCACTGTCTGCTTCTCTGTAGATTCACGCTACTGTCTCCTAAAGATGCACACAGGCGCTCCACCTCCTAAAACACTGGGTCCACGTGCTGCAGGGACACTCTCTGTTCTTCTTCATACTCTGATAACTTTGTAGAGGAAATAGTGTCAGATGGAACTTTCTGTCTCCTGAACACAAACCTCCTGCATCTTAAATGTATATTATTCCTAATTATTGAACATCTCTAAAACTATCATTTGACTTTTTTCTGCACTTAAAGCTGAACCACAAAATTTACAAATACCAAATCAACCAGAGATGGTCCCACAGGTCTCATAATAAGGACACTGCAAATGATGCAAATTGACCTCACTGTGTGTGTCCTCCTGTTCCTCTCCAGTTCAGAGAGTAAAATCCTGATTTTAAAATGAGCTCTTCCTGCTCCATGTCTTGGGTGGCTGGGTAGGCATCTTGTTAAGTCTGAGGGTCTTGCAGGCTTGTGCCTCAGGGTGCCCACCAGGAGACAGTGTCACCCCTGCCACACTGTTCCCAGACAGCCCCTGAGCTGTAGGATATATGAGTCTCTGCACAGGAGAACAAGGTCAAAAACCCCACCGTCCTCCTCCCAGACACACTGAGAGTGCAGTCATCTCTAGGACTTCACACTCACCAGGTCCCTTCTCTCTCCCTTGTTCCAACGTTAGTTCTGCACACGCACCTCTACCAAGGGCTCTCACTGTGCTGGCTGTTCACATGCCAAGGTGTCAGTTCCAGTCCATCTCTTTACATCTCTCTCAGTGTCTCTGCAGCCTTGGCCCTGCCCGGCCACATTCACCCTCATGAAGGAAGCCCTCAGACCCTGTCCTTGTCATCTCTGCTTAGCGTTCCCATCCCAGCTTGGGATGTCCCTCCTACGTCTGCCTGAACATTACACCATAGTTTCTCAGGGGATAGTCTAGTTAGCTCTGCTGCATACTGTAGGGAGATTCACAGTGTAAAGTCCCTTCAAGTGAATCAGTCCTAGACGTGAGTCAGGATTTCAGGCCGTGAAATGTTGGTCTCCTGGTCACACTGACACAGGAACCAGCTCTCAGTAACATGAAGCATTGCAACCACCATTGCTCTACCAGTTTCATGATCATTCTATCCATACCAGGGTTTTTTAGTCCATGGACAGGAGGGGGACCGTATTCTGTCAAGATTTTAAATAAAACACCAAAACAGGCCCCCTTTAAAAAAGTGGATAAATAGAACTTTGTTAAAATGGAAAACTTTTCTCCCACCAGAGACACTGTTATGGAAATTAAAGACAAGCCTACACAGGAAGAATATATTTGTAAATCACATGTCTGAGAGGATAAAGTGTTTGTTATACCTTAAGAAGGTTACATGTTGTGTGAGGGAGCCCAGCAGACTCTGACCACACTGACCATCCCCAGAAACGGAGCAGGTGAGGGAGGGAGTGACATGTCCTAGCAGAACAGAAGTTCCCTTTCCTGTGAGCAAGTCTGTGCCAGGAACTCTTCTCATTTCTGACCCTCAGACGCCAACTTCAATGACAACACTAGACTGAGCAAACCGGTCAGTTAAACTGCTTTCATTGTCATTTCAAGATAAGAAAATTGTCCGTGGAACGCATGAGTAATTACTATAGTTATTTCTAACTGTTTCTCCATGTAAAAAAGTTTTTTTTTTCTCATGTAATTAGCTTAGGGACTCTGCAATTTGCTGTGGGCATGCATAAGGGTAGAGTTGGCACAGGAAGTTGTAGACACAATCCGAATCTTCCAAAAATGAATTCATAAGTCTTTCTTGCGTGTGGTTGGGATGAAGTTACTCACATAAAAATGTCATAAAGAAAATACAATATTGAAACCAGCCTGTTTTATTTTTTAAGTTTTTACAGCAAGGTGAACATCATTTGCATATAAATTTACATTGATAAATATTTGGTAAGTGTTGAGTTACAGAAACTATCTAAACAAATGGAAATCCCTTCCTAATCAGTTTGAAAGGTGCATGAGAATCCCAATGTATCACCTACTCATTTAGTCCAACATTTCTTCTCCTGCTCAGGAAGGTGATGTCATTCATTTGATCTAATTCCAATGTGTCTCATAAAACAGGTGACCCCTGTCCGGGATGCACATGGTGAGTGAGTTCAAGAGAGGAGGTGTCCCCACAGACATTCCATAAAGACCAGGGTGTCAGACCTCCATCCCTCCCCACATAAAGGAGAATGGTGTCCCCACATGCAAGTTTCACTTCCACATCAAGGGCAAACCCTGTCCTGGGCTGTGGGGTCCCCAGCTCTCTCCTGACAGGGGGCTGAGGTCTTGGGGAAGGCAAAACTGTGCTCTAGAATAAGATGAGACTCCTGGGTCTCTTCCTCTACCTTGTGAAAGACATCCTGGATGAGTGTCTCAGATGTCAGACTCTGGTCTATGGGATGAGGGTGACTCCATGTGACTGACAGCATCTGTTGCTCCTCATCCCCAGGTGTGCTGTCCCAGGTGCAGCTGCATGAGTTGAGCGCAGAACTCGTGAAGCCCTTGCAGACCCTCTGCCTCACCTGAATTCTCTCTGTATTCTCTTCAATGAGGTATGGTGTGCACTGGACCCGAAGGCTCCTGGGAATTGTCAGGAATGGGCCAGTACTTTATGGGGTGGTGGAGGTAGAGACTACATGCCAGCACTGAAATCCTGTCTCACCATCACCATGGACACCTGTGAGAGCTGAGTTTATTTAACACTGAATAGTCTCACAGCTGAGGACCCGGGGACATACACAGTGAGGGGAATCAGTGTGAGCCCAGACACAATCCTCCCTGTAGGAAACAAGAGAGCTGGGATGCAGGGGCCACTCAAGGACCACAGATTGTAGGTACAGGGAACATGGAGGTTAAGGCTTAGTCTCATCTCTGACCAGGAGCTTCCTCTCCATCCGACATTCCACATGCAGATACCTAAGAAAGAGATCACCATGATGTGTCTACAGTGGTTGCTTCTCCTCCATTTAAATACACTGGGCAGATGCATATTTTCTATGACTTGGAACTCTTCTGCTACATAGCTTTGTTGTGACAGTTGGTTTTTGTTTTAGTTTGACTAGATCATAAGGTGCCCAAAGATGTGGCTGAAAGTCATTCCTGGGTTTCTCCAAGTGTATTTACAGGTAAACTTACCTTTGTATTGGTGTCTCAGAAAAACAGATTTTTGTCCACAATAAAGGTGGGCACCCTCCACTACACTGAGGGTCAGACTGGAACAAATAGTGACGGGGGGGTGGGTGGGCAGTTAAGACCTTCCTGCCCTAATGATGAATTCTGCAGCTGGGACAGAGATCTTCTCCTGCTTTGGGCTCCCTGTTCATCTGTCATCACACCAGGCTGAGTTCTGACAGCAGCTCTCCTGGGTCTGTTACCTGCAACCCACACCTCATAGGATCATGGGACATCTCGTTGTCCATAATATGAGCACCGATTTCATATAAATGTAAATGTAAAAATCATTTTTGGGTCACATTCTCTGAAGGAACATGACCTATACTACCATAAAGCAGAGGGCATGCTGGCCTGCCCACATTTGCCCATCAGAATCCACAGATGTGTTTCCTTGAAACAGTAATCGACACTCAGTGAACAAAGCAATTACCCCATTAATGTCACCTTACAATTTGCAAAACTGTTAGCTAATATTCCGTGTGTCCTCGACTTTTGAAGCCCATTGAAAATACCGGAGCCTTATGAAGATGCAGAGGAAATTACTGAGGGTGGAAAAAAGCAGTACTGCGTGGCATCAGAACTCACAAAGTTGACGTCAGCAGACTAAGCTGATGACAAGCCACAGTGTTACAGAGCAAGAGGGTGGGGGTGGTTCACGATAAATTATTACAGAAAGGATTCCGCCTTTCTGTCTCTGGAGGTTCCTTCCCCCCACGCCCAACTGCTAGGTTCGCAATGCCCGCCGCCAGAGGAAAGACGTCTCTCAATGCCAGAGACTGGTGAAAAGGAAAGGAATTGTTTATTCAAAAGTTACACAAACTTAGAATAATGACCTAATGTCTTCAGTAAGATACTAAAGTCCTCTAGAATACCCACAGATGCACAGTCCTTCCCTCTCCCTGTGCCCAGTCCGGGGTACCGTGTCTCAGGAAAAGAAGTAGAAGTCCGTGATTCAGGCTCCCAGCACCATCAGCTGTGTGGCTGCTGCGATCTCCAGTTGATCCAAAGCCATGTGGCACCTTCTCATGGCCCAGCAGCAAGAGTCCTTTCTCCCCTTTCTCTATGGCTGCAAAGTCTCTCCTGCTGCCTAAGCCGCGTGGCAAGAAGAAGCACTCCAAAACCTCGTGGTCCTCTTTACTCTCCTTCAGAACCGCGTGGTCCTTTTCCCCACTTCAGAACCACATGGACCTCTATCTATCTACTTGCTTCAGAGCCTCGTGGTTCACTCCTTCCTTCAGAGCTGCATGGTCTCTTCTTTCTCCCCCATAACCTTGTGGTCCTCCCTACTCTTTGAAGCCGCGTGGTCTCTCTCCTTTCTATGGCTGCCGGGCCTAGGTTTAAATCCCAGTGCCCATCTTCCTTTGCAGCCCCATTTCTGACTCCTCCTACAGTCAGCTACACCTGCCAGCATCCCCGTATTCTTCCAGCTTTTCTGGGCTGCCATAGTAAGTCTGGGCAGGTGTGGCCCCATGGCATGGAGCCAATCATCTCCACGCTCTCACGCAGGCCCTGTAACCAGGGGGAGTTGCTTCCCAGTCCCATCCTGGGTGGAATTTGGTCCCATCCCCCTGGCTCAAAGCATGGCCACAGCTACTTAACACATCCATGAAACCAGTTAAAGGTTATAGATATGTTAAATGACTGTGCCAGGGGTTAGCTGCAAAGCTCTTGCTACCCAAAACAGCTCTGAATGGCCCTGTTCCATGTGTCCCATCCCCCTTGGCTCAGGCCTGTGGGGGTGAAGACATCCTACATACATTTTTCTAATATTTCCTGGACACCCTGAGTCCTGGACCCCATTACAAATCCCTTCTTGGGGCCCTCCTCTTGGCTGCACCCTGCTTCAACAGCACACCAGTCCTCAGTCATTGACTTGCAAATGATTTTTCTCCAGTGTCATCTTGGACAGTAACCAAGTGTAACTTGCATTTTGTTTGGGAACGTTCCTGACAAACATTTACTGAAACAAAAAGGATTTATTTGACTCATCCGGTTACTGTGGACATTTGCTAAGGAGTATGTCTGCTTGATGCAGGTTCCAAGTGTGATAACACATGATAATGACAATTTCAACATAGAGGATAAAGATGCAGTGACTGAAATGAAATGGGGGCACACATAACTGACAACTGTTTGTTAATCCAGCACAGGTCCCTGGTCCTGTGGAAATGGCAGCTGTCGGAGTATTCTAGGTAGGAACTACCTGCCACATTCCCCAGACAGTGCAAACCGAAACAGATGCTCTTGCCTTTCTCTGGATCTAAGCGAGAACTCAGTGTCTGCCTGGCTGCTGGGTGCAGAGGGCACGGAGTCCACCTGGGGAGCATCACCACAGCTCCTCCATGACTGGCCCTAGAGAAGACCACCTTTGCTTGACAGACATCCTGAGTAATGACCAGTAGTGTCAGAGTTCTCACCTATGATGCCTTGGTCAGTCTGGGAATGTCCATGAGGTTGAAACTGAGACTCAGGTGCATGGGGAGACAGTAGTTCCTCCAACAACTGAAAGGTGCTGCTGGGAGTCTCTGAGCAGTAAGTCTGTCTCCATGTAGGATGCTGGGGTCTGAGGTCCCTAAGGCAGCTGGTAGAAAGAAGCATAATCATCAGGATGGAACATCCAGAAACGATGAAAAGATGGTGTGTCCCACAGTGAGCAACCCAACACTAAGTCATTTACAAAGTCACACTCAGGTCTGAAATCCACGGGGTTGGGCCCTGCCCATATGGTGGGAAAAGGGAATAAGGGGCACCTGGAGTTAATTACCATGAAAATCATCACTGTGTGTATGTGTGTGGTTTATTGAGCAGTAGATGTGCAGTGGGATTAGGGCCACATGCAGGGATATCAAGATAGGACCTGCAAGCAGAGGAATTACAGGACATCAGAGGCCACTGAAGCTTGCAGGAGCTTCTGGACTCAGAGGTGTTGGCTGTGTCAGTGCATCAGACAGCCTGAGGGAAAAGACTCTTTAGTGATTCATAGAGATTTGGGTATGGAGCTCACTACAAAGTCACTGGGGTTTAGTAGGACCAGTTCCCAGTGTGCAGAGGTGTTGAAGCACATGGTGTTCCTCAGGGAGCACCCTGAAGTCAGCGTCCAGCCATGAGAAGACCATGCCCTGTGAGACCAGACGGGACCCTCCCCTGCAGGTCGTGAGCTGGTTAGCAGGGGGCATGTGGGACACATGACCTCAGGGCTGTTGACCCAGGAGCAGGTGCACAGGGAGCTAGGGAGGAATTTCCTCTGAGGGCCTGGGGCTTCCTCTTCTCCAAAAAGATCTATAACTAAATTGGACACGAGGTGAACTGTAAACACCCTATTCCATCGGAGCATTTACATCCCAATGCATGTCCCTTAGCTCTGTGCAGACATAGCTCCTCCCATTGAGGGACAAGTCCCCACAGGACATGCTCCTACTTCAGAATACACCTTTGAGTGACTCAGAGACCACCTGGACTATTAATGGCCTTGATACTTGAATGCCTTATTGCTGGGCCAGTGTGTCTCCCAAATTGTGCCCCTAGTAAGTTAATAAACCATCCATATCCCCAGCTCCTTATGATTCAGATTTAAAAAGGCCCTAGATATACCCATATTGACTGTGGTTCTCATGTCTTATTGAGTCCTGTGTGCTGGATCTTGCACCCACTGGCTTTTCTGAGTGGGAGCTGGGCTACAGTTCCCACGTGTGGAACGGTTCCCTATAGGAGAGTGTCAGTGTGTGCATGTGGGTGCATGCACATGTTATCTTGTTGGATGTATGTTTGTGACTGTGTGTTGTGTGCACTCCCTGTGCACACATGTGGGGAACCATTCCAAGCATGGGAGATGTGGCTCAGCCCCCACTCGGAAAAGCCAGTGGGGAGTGAGGTTGGTGGGCAGGACCCACGTCCATGGATAAGTTCTCCAGTGGGAAATCAGGACTGCATGTACTTAGACTGCTATGAGACTTGCTCTTGCTAAAAAACTCCCTCACCCTGAGTTGAGGAAGCAAATGTTTATTGAGTATCTTTATCTTCCCAGAATCTGGGCTAGACACTCCAGGTATGGGACATAGCCCTTTCAACCTTTTCTCCTTTTACATTGCAAATGCCCTCCTTTGATGTATTCAGTGACACCCTCTCCTGTGTCTGCAAAGATAACCACCCAAAACAAACCATTGCACAGTAAAAGAGGACCTTCTTTGATATTAAGGGCCTGAAAAACCTATAAAGGCTGGTCAAGGCAAGGGTAGTGGTGCTCCCCCCTTGAGGAAGTAGGCCAGGCCATGAGAGGCACTCTCCTCTTGAGAGAGTGGCTGCGTCATCCCTTTTCCCCCCCAGGACCTCTGTAGTCCGTGTGTATGTGTATTGGAATACTGCAACCACAACAGCAGATCTTGTGGGCCAAGATCTGCATCACACACATATGATTTAATCTCTGTTCTGAGTCTCCCATAGCTCACAGAACAAGGATCTTGCACACATCAATGAAAATCAGGCTGCAGGGAGA
The DNA here is from genome assembly GCF_022682495.2 of Desmodus rotundus. NCBI lineage: Eukaryota > Metazoa > Chordata > Mammalia > Chiroptera > Phyllostomidae > Desmodus > Desmodus rotundus. Next base: position 16,233,607 of record NC_071396.1, on the reverse strand, counting down.
GCGCAGCCCACTAGAAAGCCTGTGTTTCCCTCTCTGTCAGGTGGGTGTGACCCCAAGAACAAGGGCGTGTCATGGACACAATATGCTTGAGGATCATCTCCTTGACAGATACTGACATCTGAGGGCGTCAGATCACACATGTAAAGAGGCTGAAAGGTGAGGTGTCCCTTAGTCAAAGTCCTACTTGTTCCCAAGTGTCCTGTCCCAGGTGAGCTGCACGAGTTAGGCTCAGCACTGGTGAAGCCCAGAGAGGAGCTGCAGAGGTGGGGTACATGGGAGCCCGTGGGAGTGCATACCCCAACATTCCTTACAGGGCAGAATCTTGACCGAGGGACACGTCCCGGACCCAGATCTCCCTGCAGGTAAGCTCTGTGCCCAACTTGTGTGGAGAAGCTGACAGCATTCCGAATGGTCATGTGCAGACACGAAACAGATGAAAAAGAGGGAGGAGGCAAACCTTATGAAATTTACTTATGATGAACGACAGATGAACCTGCTTCTTGCATTCCTGATGAGAACTACGACACAATCCCCAGAGACACAGACCCTGATGTTGAAAATAAGGCTGAGCCACTGTGTCTGAACAGTTGCATAGAAAGTCAGACCCACCAGCTACAGGAAGAGGAGGTTCTTTTCGATATTTGTTCAGTCTGTAATCCATGGATGAATAAAAATTCTGCTCTTCATATCAATTATAATTTTATTTATTTTCTATTTTATATCTGTGATTGGCATCAAGGTTTCCCATAACAAAATACGTATAATTTTAACATACTTACTCGACAATCTCTACCTCCATCTTCACCTAAGAAGATCTAATCATAACTGAGTTTGTTCTGTATCCCCAATGTTTGAACCTTGTGGGGAACCGTTCCAAGCATAGGAAATGTGGCTCAGCCCCCACTCAGAAAAGCCAGTGGGGAGCGAGGTTGGCGGGCAGGACCCACATCCATGGATAGGTTCTCCAGTGGGAAATCAGGCCTGCATTGTACCTAGACTGCTGTGAGACTTGCTCTTGCTAAAACTCCCTGACCCTGAATTGAGGCAGCACATGTTTACTGAGTATCTTCATCTTCCTAAAATCTGTGCTAAACCACCCAAGTATGGAGTGTGAGCAGTTTCCCCCTTCAGCTGTAACTTCATTCTTTTTGAAGTGTTCTGACCTTTGTCGTCCTTAAAAGGTAATCACCTGTGGTGAACCTGTGCATGGTAAATGAGGATCACCCTGGATGTAATGTGCCTAGAAAAACAATAAAAGCCCGGCAAGGCAAGGGTCGCGGTGCTCTCCTCTTGAGGGAGTGGCCACGCCATCCCTTTTCTTCCACAGGATTTCTGTAGTCCGTGTGTATTTGCATATTGCAACAACAACAGCAGATCCTGCAGATCCTGCGGGCTGGGATCTGCGTCAGAACCTGATTTTACCACAGAGTCTAGGAAATAAAAACAAAAATGAGACAGTGAGTCAGCTGGACATTCCACACCAAACTCCACTGAAGGCACATGACTCAGGACCACTGCCTGCTTCTCTGTAGAGTTCACACTTCTCTCTCCCAGTGATCCACACAGACGCTCCACCTCCTCCAGCACTGGGTCCATGTGCTCTAAGGTCACACTCTGTACTTAGTTCATACTCTGATCACTTTGGAAGGGAAAGGGTCAGATGGAACTCCTTGTATCCTGAACACAAACCTTCTCTGGCCGTGAGGGTGGGAATCTCTTGGTGAGTTCAACATTGGTGGTTCTCTAAGGCATGTCTCACTTTAAATCCATTTCCACTTATGACCATTTACTCTCCTAGGTTGTGTACTCATCTCCTGGAGCAGTTGGTTCCCTGGGGAGGGCACAGGACCAAATGTAGGAAGTAATTCTTTTATGTTTCATATTTTTATTTTTTGTCTTCACCACAGGGTAATTTTTCATTTCTTTCAGAGAGGAAGGTAGGGAGAAACACAAGGAGACAGACAGAGAGAGAAAGAGAGAGAGAGAGAGAGAGAGAGAGAGAGAGAGAATGCTTCCTGTACAAACCCAGACAGGGGATTAGACACAGCTGGGATCGAGGCTCCAGCATTCAGTTGCAGTGTGATGAAGCAACTGAGCCAAACTGTGCAAGTGTTGGGAGTAATTGTTAAAAGACATGCGCCCTTGGAGAAATCACACAATGGGAACATGTTCCTCATGTCAGCATTCAAACCCAGAGCTCCCTACACAGTAGTGGGACATGCAGATAAGGCCCCTCTGCTCATGAAAAGCAGCCCAGCCCAAACCTGCAACTATGGGACAGAAGCCCAGCTCAGGATTCCCAGGTGTTCCTAGTTTTGCTCAGTACAGAACAAAAGCCTCTCACCATATGGAATTTGGGCTAAGCTGGGTTTTCCTTGTTGCAATATTAACAGGTAATTTATGGAGAACAAGAGACAGTGAGTATGTGAGTGGATATGACTGAGAGAAACAATGAATGTGTGACAGATTCCTGACCTGACATCTTTGTGTTTAAAGGTGTCCAGTGCGAAGTGCAGCTGGTGGAGTCAGGGAGAGGCTTGGTGAAGCCTGGGGGGTCTCTGAGACTCTCCTACGCAGCCTCTGGATTCACCTTCAGAATCTACGATATGAAGTGGGTCTGCCAGGCTCCAGGGAAGGGGATGGAGTGGATCTCAGACATTAATAGTGGTGGTGGTAGCACAAACTACGCCAACTCTGTGAAGGGCAGATTCACCATTTCCAGAGACAACACCATGAACAAGCTCTACCTACAAATGAACAACCTGAGGTCTGATGACACAGCCATTTATTACTGTAGGAGAGACACAGTGAGGGGGAAGTCAGTGTGAGTCAGGACACAAACCTCCCTGCAGACAAGAGGGCTGGGCTGTGGGGGACGCTCAGGACAGCAGGGGGCACACAGGTCACACTGAGCACAGGCATCAGCGTGGGAGCAGCTGCAGCAGCAGTTTAAGGGCTGGTTTCCTGGTAGGAGTTGGGTGGACCCCCCACACAGAAGTTTCCCTCTGGGATCCTCCCTCCCTTCATGCTTCTGTGCTGACCTCTCCAGTGTCTGAAATATAGAGGCTTGTTGTCATCAGAGGAAAACATCCTCAGGTGTTCAAAGTCAGAGAGTCGCCTGCATTCGCTTACTCCTATCCTAATGAATCACCAAACCTCTTGAACTACAGCAGCTGAATCCAACCAGAGGCTTTGTGGGAACCATGATACGGCAACCCCAAGTAGCTCAGAGTCCAAGCTAGTGAGCGGCAGGACATGTGCATGCTGGCAATGGGCGCCAGAGTAGTATGAACCCAACACCAAGGACAAAAACTTTCTGGTGGTGGTCATTGATTTGACTCCATGTCCATGACACCAATAGCAGTTGACATCACGCAGAGGTAGGAGGGCCCCACTATTCCTTGCTATGGATGTCTAGGATGTCATACACACAGAGGGACTATGAAAACATTTGTCACTTCATTGAGTCTGTTAAGAGCAGGGTGGACTTTTCAGTAAGTCAGGAATGATTGGAGCATGTCAGGTAAGAAGTGGCTCAGGTTTTATTGTTCATCTCTGACAAGGTTGAGGAGGGTCGTGCTCACAGGGGGGTTTTGTGTGGTTTCAATCTCCTACCTGCAGCAAACTAGGGAGAATCCCCACTTTCTCTACCACGTGTTTGCAGGAAGGGAGAGGTGGGTGAATCTCAACATGTCAGCATCATACCTCAAACACTATAGCCTGACTTGTTTTCTACCAAAAACCTAGGAAACATGAGTGAGAACACGGAGCTACCGAACATTATGGGTAGAAAACAAATTTAGTTCATAGAAAATGAGAATAATGGTTATATGTAAGCACTAAGGGGAAATAATAAATTATATGGATGTGTTAGTTCAAATTCTAGGGTGGTACCTGTCTACCCTGCAGGGCCTTCAGCTTGTTCTGAAGGACATGCTTCATATCTCTGCCTCCAAAGATGAAAGGCTTCTACAGGATAATGGAGATCCTTGGTTTGCAGAGATCTGCTGGAGAAGGTTTGCAACTGGGTGGGATCATGATTAGATTCATTTGTTGTTGCTATGGTTGCTTGTGTTGCTCACATGCTCCCATATTAAAACCTGTGGCCTACGTGATGATGTTAGGAGGTGGGGCCTTGGGACAACTATCAGTCCTTGGGTGGAGCTCTCTTGAATGGGATTAGGGCCTTTATAACAGAGGATTGAGGAAGCTCCCTTGTCCCATCCACCCTCTGAGATTACAGTGAAAAGCCACTAGAAAGGTGTTCTTACCAGTCATCAAAAATGCCAGCAACTATTCTTGGATTTTTCACATCCAGACCTGTGAGAAATACATTTCTGTTGTTGGTACTTTGTTACAGCACCCAGAACAGATTAGTGTTGTACTGTAACATGACCACAAGAGCTGACTCCCTGGGGTTTCACTGCCATGTTTGTTTTGAAAAGTAGAGCATGAGTGTCTTTCCAGTGAGGTTCAAGGGTAATTTCCCTCAGTTGTTTTCTTCCACAGGCAAAACGTACTGGTTGAAGGTCATGGGAGGCTCCTAAACAGATGCACCAGGAAGGCAGCATTGGAAGTGGGTATAATCCATGAACAATTTTATTATTTACCACATCAGTATGGAGCCAGATCCAGGTTCCAATGGAGGTAAAATCCACAAATGCATGGTCCTCCCAGTCACCGTGTCAAAGGGACATGGCTGATGTGCTCTTGAAGGCATCAGATTAACCTCACTCAGAAGGAACTTTGGCCAAATGGTTTCAGTGTTCACTTAGGTTTTACCTAAGTTCGGTTAAACGAATTGTGTCTAGTTTTCAGTCTTCCAAGAGACAGTATATAATAATGGCATGTGGCATTTGGGTCATAGCAGCACCTTTCAGGATAATGATTGGTGTGCTGTGTGCTCATTGGTCATTCGATGTGACAGTCAGAAAGCCTTTGAGGGAGGATTGGGGGAAGAAGCTGAGCCCAGAGGGTGTGGACGGCAGTTAAAATGCTCCACACAGTTTGTCCCTTCTTCCTGCTCTCTTTCCCGATGCCTATGGACCCAGTGCACAGATGTAGAAATTAGCAACACCACCAACAACTCTGCAGCTCGCAGACTCACCAGCCCCTTATGAAATTCCCACTGTCACAGCGAGGATGCTTGTCCCTCGAAGTAGAGTGGGGACCCTCACCTATGGGCCTCGCTTCTCTGTCCCTAGGGAGGATCACATGCACATGCGGTGCTCCACGTGCTGATAAACCCAGCCCGGCCACTGTCCCTGCAAGGCTGGGAGGGCAGCTGCCCCCCTGGGTGTCTGCTGTTTGCAGTCACAGCAGCAGTTAACCCAGAGGAAGCACCATGAAGTTAGAGCTGAGCTGGGCACTTGCTCTGAATCTTTTACATGGTGACGTTATGAAGAAAGTGGGGCTTTAGTGTGTGTCCACTCCTAACGAGAGTCTGTTTTCTGCAGGTTTGTGATGTGAGGTGCAGCTGATGGAGTTGGGGATTGCTGAGAAAGCCTGGATGTCTCTGAGTCTCTCCTGTAAATATACTGGATTCACTTTCAGTGACTATTAAATCACCTGGATCCACCAGCTTCCAGGAAACAGAGTGGAGTGGGTAGGTTTAATTAGAAACAAAGCTAACAGTCACATAAGAGAATATGCTGCATCTGTGAAAGGCAGATTCATCATCTCAAGAGATGATTCCAAATGCACTGCCTATCTGCCAATGCACAGCCTGAGAGCTGAGTACATGGTGGTGCATTACTGGAAGGGAGACATTGTGAGGGGAACTCACTGTGAGCCCAGACCAAACCTCCCTGCAGGAGGGGCTGTGGCCATCAGGGGGCGCTGAGTGTCCTTGAAAACAGGGACAACCCCTGCATCAGTTGCAGGAGGAGGTTTTGGCTGGTTTCCTGTTTGATTTCTTCTCCCTGTAACAGTTTCCCTCAGGAAACCTCTCTGGATTCCTATTCTGTGCTCACCTCTGAATTCTCTGATTTAGAAATATCTGTTGTAAAGAGAGACAACCTTCCCTCATGAGCAAAAGACAGTCCCCAAAAGACAGTCACACATACTTGTGCCCAATTCCCATGAATAACCAAACCTCCTGGTTCTCATCAGCTTAATCTAACCAGAGACTGCTGGACACAACAGTTTGGGACAACGCCACACAGCTCACTGTGCAAGCCAGCCAGCAGCAGGGCACAGGCATGCTGGGCAGGGGTAATCAGGGCGTATGTCTGCAATGCCAGGGAACAAAGATGTCTGGTGTTGGCAGTCACTGACTTGGCATCATGCCCACAGCACCAGGCATAGGTGACAGCACTCAGAGACAGAGGGACACCCACAGCTTGGTGTGGATGTCCAGGCTGTTGAGAAACACACACAAAAGTGACACGGAATGTGTATCACACACATATCTGACATGTCCAAGAAGAACAGGAAAAGACCCTCAGCAAGGGAAACGTGATTTGATAGAGTCAGGAATGGAGATGGACTCAGGGACTTTATTTTCTTGAGGTAATGGGGCAGGGGAACCAGCTTACAAGGGTTCATGCATTTCAATTCTCCCAGTGACGTGTAAAGAGGTGACACAGACTCTATAATCCAATTTCCTGTGTGGGGCAGAAGAAGAGGCAGGAATGAGACTTCATGTAGCATCAGTCAAACATAAAATAATATAAAGTCTGCTACCCATTTCACTTAACAAACATAAAAAATGAGCAAAATCTGAGATAAAGTTCATTTTGTGTGAAAAACATCCATGCCTACAGAAAATGAAAAGAAGAATAATTACAGGAAAGCAATTGATGTTAATGATGTTTGTGTTGGTGATGATGATGATGATGATGGTGATGATGATGATACTGCAGCCAGGGGTGTCCTCTCTTTCCTGTATGTGTTGAGAGATTTTATAAATGGAGTCCCACAGATTACACAGCTTGCGTGAGTCATGAATAATGATCTGAGAGCTGTCTAACTCCTCATTCCCTGGCCCTGTGACATTGTGACCACACATAACTGTGACACTGTAAAATGTGAATGTGGGTAACAAGAAATTCCCTTTCCACTAGTTTAAAATGACATGTTCCTTGTTTCTCTTGATCTCTAACTGCAGAAGCTTTAACATCTGTATTTATAACAAACTCCTCTTTTCTAAGAAGATATAATCTATCTCTTCATGCCTTGTTCTTCCTTCTGGATCTTTACTAAAAAGACTTTAAACACATGCATCTAGTAAACTCATGAAAATAAGCTTATTTCCATACGTGACTCAAACTATGTCCAGCACAATCCCCTTACACAGTTCAAAAGAGTTTGCTCTAGTCCCTATGTCTGCTGTAACCAATGAACATGAACAATGGAGGCTGACTATTTTCTCAAGAGTTCTTTGTAAAAACAACAACAACAACAACAAAAAACAATAGAAGGTCCATTAAAATATGAATATGTTAGACTTTGTTAAAATTAAATAAATTATAAGTCATAACACCATAAAAGTCCTAGAGGAAAACATTGGCAGGAAAATCTCAGACATTCCACGCAGCAACATCCTCACAGACATGTCCCTGAAAACAAGGGAAAAAAGAAAAGAATAGACAAGCGGAACATCATCAAAATAAAAAGCTTCTGCATGGCTAAAGAAAACAGCATTAAAATAAAAAGAGAACAAACAGTATGGGGAAACATATTTGCCAATGATACCTCAGACAAGGGCCTGATCTCCAAAATACATAAAAAATTCACATGACTGCATTCCAGGAAGACAAACAACCCAATTAAAAAATGGGCAAAGGACTTGAACAGACACTTCTCCAAGAAAGACATACAGAGGGCCCGGAAACATATGAAAAGATGCTCAGCATCAATAGCCATCAGAGAGATGCAAATTAAAACCACAATGAGGTACCATCTCACAATGGTTAGAGTGGCCAACATAAACAAATCAACAAACTGATGTTGGAGAGGATGCAGAGAAAAGGGAACCCTAGTGCACTGTTGGTGGGAATGCAGACTGGTGTGGCCACTGTGGAAAACAGTATGGAATTTCCTCAGAAAACTAAAAATGGAACTGCCCTTTGACCCAGCAATTCCGCTGCTGGGATTATACCCTAAGAACCCTGAAACACCAATCCGAAAGAACCTATGCACCCCAATGTTCATAGCAGCACAATTTACAATAGCCAAGAATTTTCATTCTTTTTACTTTTTTCTCCCATGCTCCCAACTCTACTCCCACCTACAAATCCCCAGTCTGTTCTTGGTGTCTGTGTGCCTCTTTTTATTTTGCTGGTTTATTTATTTTGTTATTTAGATTCCACTTCTAATTGAGACACATTGTATTTGTGTATATTTCTCTGACTCACCTCACTCAGCATAATACTCTCTAGGTTCATCCATGTTGTCACAGAGGAAAGATTTCACTTTGTGTGGCTGAGTAGAAGTGATGGATTAATTTTCAAATCAGTGTGCTGGCCAGAAACTCATTTTACATTTTCACCAATGCCTTTATGGATTTCTATATGTTGAGTATGCTGGTTATCGCCCATAATATAACTTGATTGTTATCATGTGTTGTGTCAATTTCATCACCATCAACTTCAACGCTGTGACCTGACCATGGAGCATATTTCAGGGAGAAATCTCTACCATGAAACTTCGTAAACCACTTTTGATATGTTTTATTACTCACAGGACCACCTCCATACACTAAAAGAATTTTTTTAGTGTTTAACTTGTGATTTTATCTTTCTTGATACAATGAAGAAAAATGCCAAAATGTTGTGTGTTTTCCATGTTCAATATAAAAATGGCTGCATAAAAATTCACCAATTCTGATAACTTCTTTAAGCACATGCTGAATATGACAGCAGTCACAAAAAATCAAACAAAATTATATTAAATGAAGATAAAGCCAGCTAAGCACTACTAGAAATAACTTACAGGAAAGAAAAACAAATTAATTTTTGGCCAACCCATTGTGTTAGTGACTATGTGAGGCTATTTCTAAGGAAAGTGACCTAAGACAACATGAACTTGCTACACGAACTTGCTGAAAATCACAAGAACAAGAACAAGAACAAATAAAGGACAAGAACACTGGGAAGTGTTGGTGCCAGGCTTGCTTAATCCCACCACCCATGTTCCTGAGAGTATCTCCTCCCAGTTCTGCACAATGATCCCCACAACTTGTGACCTCATGCCCAGGTGACACCCATCTCATGTGGATGAGGTGACAGCATTCTCTCAGGTCAAGGTCAGCCATGAGAATGGATGAAACACGGTGCAAAGGAGGATTCTGAAATTTACCTCTGATGCACCCGTCTCTTGCATTCCTGAGTAGAACTATGTCATGTGTCCATAGAACCACAGACGCTGAGGGTGAACATAAAGCTGAACCACTCTGCCTGGCCAGGTTTATATAAAGTTTGATCCAACAGTCCCAGGGAGGGAAGGCTCTTTGAATGATATTTTGACTCTGTAATCAATTGACAAGAGTGGGTGGCTGGCCTTTCTGTCCCTTCATCCCTGTTCCCGAGTGAGAATCTGTACTTCGTGCACACTGATGGTTCTCTCTCTCTCATCGGGGCCCTGAGGGATGGATGGCTCCACACACAGACACAAACACCTCCAGGCTCCTGTGAATGCGCAGCATCCATCACCAGTTCTGACATTGTCCTAACAGCTGCTGTCTCCTCTAGGAACCTCCGTCTTTGGTTCTCCCACTGGTGCAGGACTCCAGGGCAGCAGACAGTCCACTGATTCCCCATCTCCTGCATTACCTTTCACAACACCTAGGTATCGAGTGCCTTCAGATGCTGCTGGAAATTAAATTCATAGTATAAGTGGAATGATACAACATGTGCCTTTCCATTATGGCTTTATTTCACAGAGCATGACATTGCCTAGTTTCAACCACATTGTGGTTTGTGGCAGGGTTTTCTGTTTTAAGGCTGAGTAATACTCAGCCATGATTACATAGCACATGTTCATCCACTCTCCCACTGATGGACACTGGGGTGGTGTTTACATATTGACTGACGTGAATCATGCTGCAATGAACAGGGCAGTGCAAGTACCTCTCCCAAGTCCTGGTTTATATTATTGAATGTGCATCTAGAAGCTGCATGGCTTGATCCTGCAGGATTTCAAAAAAAAAATTAGAAAAACAAACATGCTCTTTACTATATGACTGATTTAATCATGAACTATTGCAATCTAGGAAAAGAGACCTTAACAAAGAACTGGGCTCAGTTTGAACACAACAATGAAAGTGGTTATTTGCAAGCAAGGGGAAGGCTGCAGGGGTCGGTGGATGGAAATTACTAAAAGGAGACTTCAAGGGGAAGGGGATCCTTGCTGAAACATTTTGACAGGATTCCTGCTAAAGACAAGCCAAGCTGATCACATAACAAGAAGGGACAATTCTCTCTAGACAGGATGCTTGCGGAAAGTGGGCAATGCAGGTGTAACAAGAATGGACACAGAAGCCCAAGGTCAAAGCATGGTTGAGAAGAGGGCCTAGGGGAGGCTGACTGAGGATTGGCCAAGGAGACAGTCCTTGTCAACACCACCTGAGTTAGTATCTTTAGGTTCTCTATGAGGATCTATCATAAAGTTTTGGGGCCAGAATGAGGCATTCAGTGAGTACTTACTGATTTGGTCCTTCATCACATGTTCTAGCACTCCATGTCTTCACTTGAAAGTAAATGGGTTCTGATTATAACTCATTAATGACATAAAAACTAGAACACAAGTTCTTATTGACTGTGTCACTGATTGTAGAAAGCAATATTGTAACTCTATGTCTATTGCTTTAAATATGGAAAAATTAAACACGATTATTTTGGCTTTTTTTCTAATTGTAAAAGAAACTTTGTATATAATATAGTACATGAGGAATGTACTACATAATGGAAATATTGCACAATTATAAATGGAAATTGTAATTTCCTTCTTATTTCCTTCTCATCCAGAGAGTGGGAGGGCTCCATTTCTCCACACTCTCAGCAGCACTTGATTTCCTTCACTTTTGTTCTGTCATTGTGCAAAAGCCATCCTGCCAGGGTGAGGCGGTGTCTTACAGGGACATTTATCCTGAGTTCCTGACACCTAGGGGTCTGCTTGTGAGCCTGTTCATTGTTTTGTTCATTTCAGAGGTAGTGTTGTCTTTTTCTCATTTCAATCATTCCCTTTAGTTTCCATCACTCACCTGGAGTTACCTTCACGATCCTCATATCTGCCTACCCCTTCCAAACAGCTTCTATCAAGTAATTGGAGTCATTTTAAAGTCACTGTTTGGCAACCCTGATACCTGAGTGCCATAGAAATGCCATTTGACTGTGTGCCTATTTGGACTCTGGTGTGGCTCTTTGTCATTCCTGTAGTCTCTGGTGCACCCAACCTGCCAGAAATGACAGTAGCTACAGGGGTCCTCCTGTGCTGTGTTAGGTGCTATCACTTTGTGCTCATAATTAATTACCTCAACCGGGGCACCAGCTCTCTCTTCCTCCCATTACACCATCACTGTGCAGGTCTCAGTGAATAGGTGAAGGCCTCTTCTGGAGGCTTTGGTTGCCATGGAGACCACTGTTTTTTGTATATTATATTTTATGCATTCTGATATTAGAGTTTTCCCAATTTCCTCCTTTCCCCTCTATACACAGTACCCCCACTCCCTCAAGCAATCCCTGCACCATTGTGCATTTGAATGGATCGTGTTTATGAGTTGTGAGGCTAATTAATTTCCTGGACCACACTTTACATCCACGTGGGTACCTGTAACTACCTATTTGTAGTTACACCCCTCACCTCTTCAACCATCTTCCACACACCCTGCCATCTGGAAATTTTTTCTTAAATAAGTCCCTTAATATTTCATACAATAATGGTTTGGTGATTACAAACTTCTTTAATTTGGGGGGGTTCTGGGAACTGCTTTATTTTTGTGGGAGTACATTGAACATTAGTCACCTTAAATTCTTTTTTTTCCCATTTTTTTTAGATTTTATTGTTGTTAAAGTACAGTTGTCTGCATTTACCCCTCACCACTTGCCCCCAACCCCAGACATACTCACCTCACTCCCTTGCTTCCACCCACCTTGGTTTTCTCCATGTGTCCTTTATAGTAGTTCCTGAAAACTCCCCTCATTATTCCCTCTCCCCTCATTATCGCCTCCCACCTCCTCTCTTGTTACTGTCACTATGTTCTTAATTTCAATGTCTCTGGTTATATTTTGTTTGCTTTTTTTTCTATTCTTGATTAGGTTCCACTTAAAGGTTACATCATATGGTATTTGTCCCTCGCCACCTGGCTTATTTCACTTAGCACAATGCTCTCCATTGTGGCCCATGCTGTTGCAAAGGGTAGGAGCTCCTTCTCTCTATCTGCTGCTTAGAATTCCATTCTGTAAACGTACCATAGTGTTTGGATCCATTCTTTTATTGATGGGCACTTACATTTCTTCCAGCACTTGACTATTGTAAATTGTGCTTCTTTGAACATTGGGGTGCATATGTTCTTTTGGATTGGTGTTTCAGTGTTCTTAGGATATAATCCCATCAGTGGACTTATTGGGTCAAAAGGCAGATCCATTTTTAGCTTCCTGAGGAAATCCCATACTGTTTTCCACAGTGGCTGCACGAGTCAGCATTTGCACCAAGAATGTACCAGGATTCCCTCTTCTCCACATCCTCTCCAACACTTGCTGTTTATTGTTTTGCTTATGGTGACCATTCTCCCTGCTGTGTAGTGGTATTTCAATGGGGTTTTAATTTGCATCTCTCTGATGGGCAGTGGTGCTGAGAATCTTTTCATATGTATTTGAGCCCTGTGTATGTCCTCCTTGGAGAAGTGCCTGTTCAAGTCTTTTACCCATTCTTTAATTGGGTTGTTTCTCTTCCTGGAGTGGAGTCATATGAGTTCTTTATATGTTTTGGAGATCAGACCCTTGTCTGAGGAATATTTTCCCTTATGGTGGGTTCTCTTTTCATCTTAATGCTGTTTTGTTTAGACATGCAGAAACTTCTTAATTTGATGAGGTCCCATTCATTCATCTTTCCTTTATGCCCTTTGCTCTAGGGGGCACATCAGTGAAAATATTGCTGCGTGGAATGTCTGAGGTATGCCTGTCTATGTGTTCTTCTAGGACTTTTATGGTGCCACAACCTATATTTAGGTCTTTTATTCACCTTGAATTTACTTTTGTGTATGTTGTAAGGCAGCAATCGAGTTTCATTTTTTTCAACTAGCTGTCCAGCTCTCCCTACTCCATTTGTTGAAGAGGCTATTTTTACTCCATTTTATGCTGCTTTCCCCTTGTGAAATATTAATTGACCTTTGAGACTTGGGTTTATTTCTGGGCTCTCTGTTCTGTTCCATTGGTCTATGTGCCTGTTTTAATGTCAATACCAGGATGTTTTGATTACAGTGGCCTTGTAATAGTTTGATGTAAGGTATTGTGATCCCTCCTGCTTTGTTCTTCTTTCTGAAAATTGCTGCAGCTATTCAGGGTCATTTATGGTTCCATATACATTTTTGAAATCTTTGTTCTTTATCTGTTAAATATGTAATTGGTACTACAACAGGGATTGTGTTGAATATATAAATTGCTTTTGGTGGTATGAACATTTTGATGGTGTTAATTCTTCCAATGCATGCACATGGTACATGATTGAGAAGAACTTTATCTGCCCTTTGATGCTAAATGATAGTTTAGCTGGGTAGAGCAATCATGTTCCCTGCTTTTCATTACTTTGAATATTACTTTCCAATCCCGTCTGATCTTTCGAGTTTCTTTTGAGGTGATCATTTTATTGGTATTCCCCTAAAGGTAACTTATTGCTTTTTCTCTTGTTGTTTTCAATATTCTCTCTTTATCATTAACCTTTGGCATTTTAATTATGATGTGTCTTGGCATGGGCCCCTTTGTATTCATCTTATGTGGGAATCTCTGTGCTTCCTCGACTTGCATGTCTATTTCCTTCACCACGTTAGGGGAGTTTTCTTTCTTTTTTTCAAAGAGATTTCCAGTTTCTTGCTTTCTCTTCTTCTGTGGCACCCCTATGATGCAAATGTTGGAATGCTTGAGATTGTCCTAGAGGCTGCTTACACTATCCTCTTTTTATTGGGTTTTTCTTTCTTTGTGTCATTCTTGTTGGCTGTTTTTTCCTTTCCTTATATTCCAAATCATTGATTTGATTATGGGCCATGCACTTTACTGTTGTTTTCCTGTACGTTGTTCTTTGTTTTATTTTTTTTAATTTACATTAGTGTATTTTTTATTTTCTGACTTGATTATTTTTTCCTGCTGTTGCGATCCTCACTAAATTCCTTGAACATCCTTGTAACCAGTGTTTTGAACTGAGCATCTGACAGATTGTTTATCTCCATTTATGTTAGTACTTTTTATGGAGATTTGATTTGCACTTTCATTTCTTTGTGTCCTAATTTTGGGAGCCTCTCTGTGTTTGTTTCTATGTAGTTGGGAGAGGTGCTTTGACTCTCTGTTTTGGTAGTGTGTCCTAATGTAGTAAGCATTATGTAGGGGCCAGGTGCACATCCTCCACTATCACCCAAGATGGGCACTTGAGGTGCACCCATTGAGTGGACTTAGTAAATCCTCCTCATGTAGTTGAGCCTTGATTGTTTTGGCAGGTCAATGGGAAGTATTTACCTACACCAGTAAGCTGCAAGGACTGGGTGTGATCAGGGACCATCTACTTTTGCCATCTGTAGGGGATCATCTGTGCAGCAGCAAGGCATTCATGCTCTTACATAGTCTGAAGCTTTCCACTGGGTGCACAGTCTCTAAGATTTCGTTGGTAGTGCAGGCCAAAGTCAGGCCCCAACTGTGTTCTGCCTGGGGAATACCCTGGATTCACTATAAAACATTCTGCAGATGGCTGCTATTGTGCTGGGCTTGGAGTGTCCCAGGTGAAGCCAAACTGTGAACTTACACTGGCAGCTGCTAGTACCACACCTCTAGGCACTTAGCAAGTGGTAGGGTTTTAGGAAATTATGAAACATGAACCGACACTAGCCTTATATGTAAAAACCACTATTAACACCTTCGTTGAACCTATACGTTGGATGGTATGATGCTATAGGGGAATCACGGAACAGGACACACAGCTTTATTATGGTTGATGGAATCTCTTATATGGCACTCACACGCTGGCTCTATGGGTCTGTGTGTAGGGGGGGATGGGAAGAGGGACAACAGTCTCTATTCTATTTTCTGTCTGGGAGAAAGATTTCCCCCAGCACTTGACTTGATGCCAGACACCTCATTTCTTCCCTTTATGCCACTGGTGCCTTTCAAACTGCTACCCTGGTGCTGTCGTTCAGAGAAATTGAGTATGAGTGAGTGTGTGTGTAGTTTCTTAGAGAAAAAAAATGACTGGGACTCTAGAGTTTCTTCTACTGAATTCCTCACCATTCAACTTTGCAGCCAGAAATAATGGGAACTTATCTTCCCTGTGATGGAAACTTGGGTTGCAGGACCCAGTGGTCAGGTGTGAATCCTTGTCCCAAAATATTCCTTGCAAAAATTTTCCACCAAGGTGAATATGGGACTTGTCTATCCCATGCCTTCACCCCTCTTTCCAGTCAGGATGGATGTGGATGTCCATATGCCGACTGACAGCTCCTAGTATTACTGTGTGAGAGACTTAGAGAAACAAAAGCAGTGCGATCCCAGATACAAATGTTTCTCTGGAGAGACAAAAGGGTTGAAGTGCAGGGTGTGATCAAGATACCAGGGGACACTCAAGTCACAAGGGTGCGTAGTGTAAAAAGCCTGTCACTGTATGAAAGGGACTTCAATTAGACAGGGCCGATTTTCTGGTTTCCCTGTTCCTGCATTACCACCTGATTCTGCTCCTGCGGAGACACCTGTCCCCCATGGGTCTCCTCTCAGGACTCCTGGGGCTCAGGAGTTCTCAGAGTAGGGACCTGTGGGCTCTACACAGTGTGATCCTCCCAAATATCAAGTCAGTGTTGACTACACTGACTGGAAAACTGTCCTCTGGTCCTGTCCCTCCTGAAGACAAGCCAGGACCCTTCTCACCACAGAGACTTCAGATTCCAGGCACTCAGAGAACAGGAAAAAAACAAAGATTGGACATTTGCCATTCTGTATGTCAATCATGTTTGCTTTTCTTCTGTTGTCAAATCAGGGCACTTGCTAGGTTAGGGTTAGTGCAGGGGCCCTGCCCATGTGGTAAGAACAGGGGACAAGGGAGACCTGTAGATCATGACCATGAGAATCATCACTGTGCATGTGTGACTTACTGAGTACTAGAAGTGCAGTGGCATCAGGGCCACATGCAGGGCTACTCCAGTGGAACCTGCAGGCAGAGGAACCTGGGGACATCAGAGGCCTCAAAGCTCCTGAGGGCTTCAGGGTTCATGAGTGTTGGATGAGTCAGTGCATCTTGCAGCTCCAGGGATAGGACCCCCTGGATGCTTAACAGAACCCTGGGCTGGGGGCTCCCTGAAGACTCACTGGAGTTTAGTAAGGCCAATTCTCTGTGTTCTGAGGTATCTAATAGCAATATGTCCCTGAGGGAGAAGCCTGAAGTCATGGTGCAGCATATAATATTGGACTGGAGATGCCGAGAAGTCCACATCTTGTCAGTGCAGAGAGGACCCTCCCCTGTAGGGTACATGCTGAGCTTCAGGGGGTGCATGGGACATACAAGCTCAAGGATGATTCCCAGAGGTAGGTGCAAAGGGACCTGGAGAGTAACTCCCTTGAGGTCCTGTGTCTTTCTCTTTTCATGAAAACAGCTCACATAAGATTAGACATTGTTGGTATACAGGAATGTCTTTGATTTCTTAGTATTGACTTTGTATCCAACTGTTTTGCCAAATTCATTTATTAGGTCAAGTAGTTTTTTGGTGGAGTCTATAGGATTTTCCATGTACACTATCATGTCATCTGCAAACAGTGACAGTTTCATTTCCTCCTTTCCAATTTGGATGCCTTTTATTTCATTTCCTTGTCTGATTGCTGTGGCTAGGACTTCCAGTACTATTTTGAATAGGAGTGGTGAGAGAGGGCATCCTTGTCTAGAACCTATGCACCCCAATGTTCATAGCAGCACAATTTACAATAGCCAAGCACTGGAAGCAACCTAAGTGCCCATCAGCAAATGAGTGGATCAAAAAATTATGATACATTTACACAGTGGAATTCTACACAGCAGAGAGAAAGAAGGAGCTCCTACCCTTTGCAACAGCATGGATTTGCAACACCTTCAATTGGAACCTAATCAACAAAAGAAAAAAACAAACAAAATGTCACGAGAGACATTGAAATTAAGAACATTGTAACAATAGCCAGAGGGGAGTGGGGAGGGCATAGTGGGGAGAGGTGTCTATAGCAGCTACTGTAAAGGACACAAGGACAAAATCAAGGGGGAGGGTAGAGGTGGAGGAGGCAGGTGGGATTGGCTGGGGTGGGGTGGACGGATGGGGAGAAAATGCAGACAATTGTAACTGAATAAAAATAAATAAATAATTTTTTTAAAAAAAGATTAGACATGAGGTGACTGTAAATATACTATACTATCTGAACATTTACCCAACTCAATAATAGATGAGAACCACAGTCAGTGAGCATATTTCTGTAGCTTATTTATATCTGAACTCTGAGGAACTAGATGCAAGGATGATTTTGTTAACTCACTAGGTGCAGCATTTTGGAGTGACTCTGATCTAGGAATGAGACCATCAGGCATTAAAGCCCAAAAGTGGTCTGTGTGTCACTCAAAGGTGGTTTCACAATAAGGAGCATGTCCTATGGGGGCTTGTTCCTCGGGGGGAGGAATTATGTCTGCAGAGAGCTCAGGGACCTGGTAGGTGACACATGTCCTACAACATAGATTAAGATATTCATCCTTAGTGTCCCACTGAGCATGGCCCCTATGTCCTTTGTCTTCTCTCACATTGCTAATGGCTTCCACTATGAAACACTCTTCCTCCTGAATATGCAAATGAGAACAGGTGGTCTAGGTTAAATGTGGGTCTGTCTGTGCCCTAAGAGCATCACCTAGCACTTAGCATCATGCTCACAGCACCAAGCATAGGTAACAACACACAGAGGCAGAGGGACACACAATAGTTTTGTGTGGATGTCCAGACTGATAAAAAACACACACCACAAGGGGGCGTGTAACCTTAACCACCCACAGAGTTGAAATCTCTGGGAGGATCAGGTAAGGCCCTTCACAAGTCAGATTAATATACTACATCCTGGTTAGCATCCCCCAGTGTGTCACTGAGGTAGGACCACCAGCAAATAACACTAGGCCGAGGTTCTCAGTGGAAGTCTCTAATAAACCTAAAGATATTCAGAATTTTCACAGTAAAGGTGAAACCTGTGAGTACATCCCTGGAATTCAGGCATGTCTCTTGCCTGTTGTATCCTGAAATTTGTGCTAAATCTCTTTTTTTCTTTTAGAATTCCAATTGCCATTCCACATTATATTATATCAGCTTCTAGCCTACAGCAGAGTGGTCAGGCACTTAAACAGTTTGTGATGTGATGGGCCAGTATCTCTGGTACCCACCCTGCACCACACACAGTTATTACACTATTATTGACTTTATTATGAGTGCTGTGATTTACCTCCCTGTGTTTAACCTCTAACTGCCAAGGTGTGCTTCTTTATCACCTTTACCTTTTCATCGAGGCTCCCAAATCCATGTCTATGAGTCTTTCTTTTCTGCTTTTTTTTTTCTTCATTAGATTCCACATACAAGTGAGATCACATGGCATTGCTGTGACTTCATCTGGATATTTTTATGCAGCATTATACTCTCTAGATCTGTCCCGGTCCCCAATAGTAAGATTTAGTTCTCTGATGGCTGAGGATATCATGTTTTATGGCTGAGTAAAAATGATGGGTTCATTTCCAAATCAGTTCTTTTTGGTATTACTGACAAGCGGACCATGTGAATCTATTTCTGATAAATATGACATAAGACAACTTGAACTTGCTTGCTTGCTACATGAGGAGGACAAATCACAACACAAAGAATAAGAACCCTGGAAGAACTGGCTCCAGGCTTGCTTCATCCCCCATCCATGTACCTGGGAGGATCCCCTTCATCTTTGCACACTGATCCCCAGAGCATGTGACTTCATGCAGAGATGACACCTGATTCGTGTGGAAAAGGGGACAGCATTCTCAAGGGTCATGTGCAGACATGAAAATGGATGAAAGTGGAGGAGACCAAACTTCTGAAATTTACTTCTGATGAGCCAGGGATGGATCTGTTTCTGACATTACTGACTAGAAATAAGTCACAGTTCCACAGAGCCAGAGACACCAAAGATGAAAATAAGACTGGTGACTTTCAAAGGCATCTCTCATTTTAAATACTGATCTTTTATGAACATCTACTCTCTTAGGTCATGTGCCCATCTCATGGAGCATTTGCATCAGTGGGAATGGGAGAGATTCAAATGCACAAAGTAATTCTTAACAGACATGCACCCATAGACATATCACACACTAGGGCATTGTCATTTATATCACCGTTCAAACTGAGAGCTCAATATATAGGAGGAGGACATGCAAATAGGGCCCCTCTGCTCATGAAAAGCTGCCCAGCCCTGACCCTGCAGCTCTGGGAAAGGAGCCCAACCCGGGATTCCCAGGTGTTCACAGTGCCTGCTCAGAACAGAACACAGACCACTCACCATGGTGTCTGAGCTCAGCTGGGTTTTCCTTGTTGCAATTTTAAGAGGTAATTTATGGAGAATGAGACACTGGGTATGTGAGTTGATATGACTGAGAGAAACACTGTAGGGTGACAGTTTCCTGACCTGATGTCTTTGTGTTTGCAGGTGTCCAGTGTGAGGTGCAGCTGGTGGAGTCTGGGGGAGGCTTGGTGAAGCCTGGGGGTTCTCTGAGACTCTCCTGTGTGGGCTCTGGATTCACCTTCAGTAGCCATGCAATGCACTGGGTCCGCCAGGCTCCAGAGAAGGGGCTGGAGTGGGTCTCAGCAATTACTAGTAGTGGTGGTAGCACATACTACGCCAACTCCGTGAAGGGCCGATTCACCACCTCCAGAGACAATGGCAAGAACACGCTCTATCTGCAAATGAACAACCTGAGAGTCGAGGACACGGCCATGTATTACTGTGCGAGAGACACAGTGACGGGAAGTTAATGTGAGCCCAGACATAAACCTCCCTGAAGGAGACAAGAGGGCTGGGCTGTAGGGGAAGCTCAGGACACCAGGGGGCGCTCAGGGAGAATTGAGGACAGGGAGCAGCTGGGGAGCACCTGCAGATACAGTCTAAGGGATTGTTTCCTGGCAGGTGTGGGGTTAACTCTTCACACAGCAGTTTCCCTCTGGGAGCCTCCCTCCCTTTATGGTTCTGTGCTGGCCTCTCAGCTTCTAGTCACAGAGGCTTGTTTTCATCAGAGGAAGACATTCTCACATGCTTCAATGGCAGTCTCATATATTTGTTTTCCCTTATTCTAATGAAATATCAATGAATCACCAAATCTCCTGACATAAATCTGCTGAATCCACCCAGAGTCTCTGGTAGACCCAACAGTGCAGCCCATCCCCACACAGTTCAGAGCCCAAGTTGACCAGCAGCAGGACACATGCATGCTGAACAGTGGGCACCAGCATTGTAGAAACCCAGTCCCAGGAGTCATGGTCATTGACTTAATTCCACATCCATGACATCAATAGACGTTGACATCATGTGGAGGTTGAGGGACCCCCTCCATACAATTGTATGGATGTTCAGGGTGATGATGTCACACACACAGAGGGGCTGTGGAAAAGTTTGTCCCTTCATTGAAGAGCCTATTGAGAACAGGGAGGTCTTTTCAGCAAGTCAGGAATGGCTGCATCACATCAGATAAGGAATCTGGTCCAGGTTTCATTGTTCATCCCTGAGGAGGGTCCTGCTCATGAAAGGGGTTTGTGTGGTTTCCATCTCCCACTTGCATCAAACTGGGGAGAATTCATATGTCCACATCAGATTTCCCACATGTGTGCAGGAGGAGAGAGGGGGTGAACCTCAACATGTCAGCATCAGACATCAAACACTAGAGCCTGGCTCCTAATTTCACTGAACGCCTAGGGAACATGAGTGAGAATACAAAGCTACCTATAATTATGGACAGAAAGTAATTTTAGTCCATAGAAAATGAGAATGATGGTTATATATATACAGTAAGTGGGAAAATAAGATATTATATGGACATCTTTGTTCAAAGTGTAGGGTGCAACCTGTCCACTCTACAAGGTCGTCAGCTTATACAGAAGGGCTTGGGTCCACTTTCTGCTTACAAAGATGAGAAGTGCCCACAGACTTATGGGGATCCTCAGTTTGGGGATCTCTACTGAAGCAGCCTTCCAATCGGGTAGAGTCATGACTTGATTCATTTGTTGTTGCCATGGGCTGGTGTTGGTGTCACTCAGAAACTCCCAGGTTATTAAAAACTGAAGCTCATGTGATGGTTTTAGCAGGTGGGGCCTTGGGAAAAGTGATGGTCCTGGGGTGAGTTTGTCATGAATGGGATCATGTCCTTTATAAAAGAGGACAGAGGATGCTCCCTTTCCCCATCTACCCTCTGAGATTACAGTGAGCAAACAGTTGTATAGGAATCTGCTCTGTTACTGACATCAATCTGCTGGCAGTTGTTATTGCATTCCCCACCTCCAGTATACTGATAGATAAAGTTCTGTTATGAGCCAATGACCCAGTTCATAGTAGATTGTTACAGCTCCAAGAATCGATTAGGATTGCAGTGTAACATGACCACAGGGGCTGCCTCCTTGGAAATTTGCAGCCACATGTGTTGTTAAAACTACAGCATCAGTGTCCTTCCAGGAATGTTCAAGGGCAGTTTTTCTCTAGTGTTTTTTTTTTAGGCAAAATTCCCTGGGCAAGTCATAAGAGGCTGTTAAACAGAGGCAGTGAGAAGGCAGCACTAAAAGTGGGTGCAATGCCTGAACACTTTCAGTATTGACAATGTCAGCATGGAGGCAGGTCCACGTTTCACTGGAGATAAAATCCACAAATGCATGTTTCTTCCAGTCACCAGGTCACAGGGACAAGGCTGATGTGCTCTTGAAGGTGTGGGCATGAATGGCACTTGGGTGCAGTATTGACCAAGTGGGACTGCAGGTTTACATAGGTTTTATGAATTTAACTAAGTATGACATTTATTTTTTATTTTTATTATTATTCAATTACAGTTGTCTGCATTTTCTCCCCATCCCTCCATCCCAACCCAGCCAATCCCACCTCCCTCTCCCGCATCCACCCTCCCCCTTGAGTTTGTCCATGTGTCCTTTATAGTAGTTCCTGCAAACCCCTCTCCCCAGCATCCCCTCCCCACTTCCCTATGGCTATTGTTACATTGTTCTTAACTTCAATGTCTCTGGTTATATTTTGTTTGCTTTTTTCTTCTGTTGGTTATGTTCCAGTTAAAGGTGAGATCATATGGTATTTGTCCCTCACCGCCTGGCTTATTTCACTTAGCATAATGCTCTCCAGTTCCATCCATGCTGTTGCAAAGGGTTTGAAACTTTCCAGAGATTGTATGTAATAATGACAGTGTGATATTTGATTATAGTATCACCTCACTGAACAATTATTAATGTGCTGTGTGCACCTCAGTCACTTGATGTGACAGTTTTGAGAGATTGGGGGAGGGTGGGTGAAGGGGCTGGGTAGAGAGGGTGTCCAGGGCAGTTTAAATGCTCTACATGTGTTTGTACCTTCTTCCCACTCCCTTTCTCCACAAAGATGGACTCTGGGTGCACAGACGTACAATGGATGGAGATTGTGACTTGAAAGCACAAGAGAGCAAACCTTGCAGTGCCCACTGCCCTCAGCCAGGGAGACTGATGATGGGGATGAACTCCACTCTGAGTGTTGACACATGGACAAGGTAACACAGGGAATTTATTCTGAGCTGAGTAGCATGAAACACTGTGCATGTGGAATATCACTGTAAGTTACATTGTATTAACTTGCCAGATCATAGAGTTTAAGAACAACAATAATACCTCTACAGCACACAGACTTACCAGCCTCTCAGAAAACTCTCCCTGTCAGAATGAGTGTGCTGTTCCCTCTAGTCAAGTGGGGACCGTCACTCAGGGCCTTGACTTCTCTGTCACTAAGCAGAGCATCACATGCAAATGGGTATCAATACGTTCAGATAAACCCAGACTTGTGGCTGTCCATGCACATCAGGAACACAAGTTCCAATGCCCAGGTTTCTGCAGTTTGCATCACTGCAGCAGTTAACCTAGAGGAAGCACCATGAAGTTTGAGCTGAGCTGGGCACTTGCTGTGATGCTTTTACATGGTAACATTACAGAGAGACTGGGGGATTCTATGTCCGTGTGGGTGTGTCTGCTGCTAATGAAAAGCTCTTGTCCACAGGTGTCTGATGTGAGCTGCAGTTGGTGGAATCTGGTGGGGACCTGCAGCAGCCTGGAGGGTCTCTCAGACTCCCCTGCAAAGGTTCTGGATTCACGTTCACTGACTACTATATAAACTGGATCTGCCAGTCTCCAGGAAAAGGACTGGGGTGGGTAGGTTTTAATAGAAATAAAGCCAACAGCCAACACAACAAAATATGTTCCATCTTTGAAAGGCAGATTCACCATCTCAAGAATTTATTCCAAAAGCACTGCCTATCTGCAAATGAACAGCCTGAAAGCCGAGGACTCCGCCCTCTATTACTGGGCTAGAGACACAGAGAGGGGAAATCAGTGTTAACTCAGACACAAACCTCCCTGCAGGTGGGTCACCAAACAAAAGGGGGTGCTCAGGGCCCTCAGGTTCTGCAGGCACAAGGCACATGGAGATTATTTAAGGTTTTGCTTCCTCTCTGGCAGGAAGCTTCCTCTTCACCTGGCATTCAACCTGTAGGTACTTAAGAAAGCATCCTCCACAATGAGTCTAAAGTGGTTGGTTCACCTCTATCTACATGCATTGGGCAGATGCATATTATCTCGGCCTTGGGACTCTTCCCCGGAAAAGCTCTGTTGAGACCGTTGGTTTTGTGTTAGTTTGGCTAGATCACAAGGTGCCTAAATGTTTGGCTGACAGTTATTCATGGGTTTGTCCCAGTGTATTTACAGTTGTAGTTACCTTTGAGATGGTGGCTCAGAAAAGCAGAGTGTTTTTCCCAGTGCAGAAGGGCACCCTTCACTCCACCAAGGTCCTGACTGAAACAAACTGAAGAGGGGAATTAACCCCTTCCCACCTGTGTGCTGGATTCTAGAGCTGGGACAGAGTTTTGCTCCTGCTCTGGGCACCCTGGTCATCAGCCTTCAAACAGGTTGAGTGACAGCTAAAGCTCTCTTCTGTCTGCTGACTGAAACCAGAGCTCAGGGACTTTGGGACATCTCCGAGGCTGTACTATGAGCATTAATTCCATATAATTGTAAATTTCAATATGCATTCAGGGAACAAACAGGAGGATCATGTTAATTAATGTCACATTAATTTGCAAAGGTGTAATGTAACACATTCCCTGTTCCCCAGACCTCTGAGGCACATCAAAACCTCTGGAACCTCATGACGACTCAGGAAAGATCACTGAGGATGGACAGAGCAGGGCTGCATGGCATCAGAGCTCACTGAGACAGCTCAGGAGACAAAGCTGGCAACAAGGCACAGGGTTCGGGTTCTCAGTGATTGATCTTGAAAATGATCGGGTTCTCCATGTTGATCTTGCACAATAACCAACTGCAAATTACCTTCTTGTGGAAAAGCTCATGATGAACATTTACTGAAATGATAGAGATTTATTCAATTCATAAGATTACTGTGAACATTTTCTTACCAAGAAAGCTTGCTTGATGCAGGTTCCAATTGATACTATACTATGATAACAAGACTGACATAGGGGAGAAATGTGCAGTGATGTAAAAGATGTGTTGTCACACATAACTGACCCATGCTTGTTAAATCCAGCACTGACCCATGGTCCTAAAACAATGGGGACTCTCTCAGGGTTCCCACCATAGGAACCACCTGTGACATTCCCCAGACAGTGAACACTGAAGCAGATGCTGTTCCCTGTCCCCAGAACTAAGTGAGAACTCAGTGCCTGCTGGGCTGCTGGATTTGGAGGACATGGAGCCCACATGGGGAAAATCAGAAAGGTTCCTCAATAACCAGCCCAGGAGAATGTCTCCTTTGAAAGGGAGTCTGAGCAATGACGAGTGGTGTCTGATTTACCATCCCTGAAGCCTTGACCAGTGTGAGCAAGTCCATGAGGGTTGAACAAGAATCCCAGGTGCAGGAGGAGATGGTGATTCCTGCAGGGACTGACAGGTGCCACTGTGGGTCACTGAGCAGTGAGTCTGTCTCTACGTGGGGCACGGAATCTCAGGACCATGGAGTATATGGTCAGAAGGGAAGATGACCATATGGATGGAGCACCAAGAATGGACAAAAAACTTGAGTGTCACATACAGAGATGACCTCACCTAGAAAGACACACCGTGACCTTGAATCTACTGGGGATACTGCCCAAGTGATACGTACAGCAGAGAGGGGAGACCTGGAGTGCATTACTGTAAAAATCATCACAGTGTGTTTTTGTCATTCACTGAGCAGTAGAACTGCAGGGGGGTTTGAAACACATGCAGGGACCCTCAGATGGAACCTACCCCAACAGGAACCTGAGGACAGCAGAGGCCCTCAGAGCCCTCATGAGTTTCAGGGCTCAGGGGTGTTGGCCGTGTCATGCATCTAGCAGGTCCTGGGAAGAAGCCTCCTAGTGGCTTCACAGAGCCCTGGCTTTGAGGTTCCCTACTGAGTCACTGTGGTTTAGTGAGGTCATTTCTCCCTGTCCAGAGAATTAAAACCCAGTGTCTCTGAGGGAGTTTCTCAAAGTCAGGTCACAGCAGTTAATTCTGGACTAGACACATTCAGAAGTTCATACTCTGTGAGTCCTGACAGGAACCTCCCCAGCATGATGCAGAGCTGGCATCAGGGTGTGAGTAACTGTTCCAAGCATGGGAAATGTGGCTCAGCCCCTACTTGGAAAACCAGTGGGGAGCGAGGTTGGCGGGCAGGACCCACGTCCATGGATAAGTTCTCCAGTGGGAAATCAGGCCTGCATTGTACCCAGACTGCTATGAGACTTGCTCTTGCTAAAAAACTCCCTGACCCTGAATTGAGGAAGCAAATGTTTACTGAGTATCTTTATCTTCCCAGAATCTGGGCTAGACCCTCCAGGTATGGGACATAGCCCTTTCAACCATTTACATTGCAAATGTACTCCTTTGATGTATTCAGTGACTTCCTCTCCTGTGTCTGCAAAGATAACCACCCAAAACAAACCTTTGTATAGTAAAGAGGACCTTTGATGTTAAGGTCCTCAAAAACCCATAAAGGCTGGTCACTCCAAGGCTCTTGGCCCTCCCCCCTTGAGGGAGTGGCCAAGGCACTGAGAGGTGCTCTCCTCTTCAGAGAGTGGCTGAGCTGTCCCTTTTCCCCCACAGGACATCTGTAGTCCATGTGTATGTGTATTGGAATACTGAAACCTCAACAGCAGATCTTGCGGGCAGAGATCTGCGTCATCAGGTGGTGGGCAGGTCTCAGGGGCTCACAGCAGCTGCCTCAGGAGGAGGTGCAGGGCGAGCTGGAAAGGGATTTCCTGTTTCCTGTGAGGACCTATATCTTTTTCTTTTCATGAAAACCTCTAACGGGAGAGTTGATCATGTGGTGACTGTAAATATCCTATCAGGGCATTCACCAAGCTCCATGATACATGAGAGACAGAGTCAATGGTATTTGTAGGGCTTCTTAATATCTGAAGTGTAAGGAAGTGTGAACAGAGTTGGTTTTATTAACTCACTAGATGGAGAATTTTGGAGACACACTGATCTAGGATTAAGACATTCAGGCATTAAAGCCCAGAAGTCGTCCAGAAGGTCTCCATGTCTCTCAAAGGTGGGTTCACAATGATGAGCATGTCCTGTGGGAGCTTGTTCTTCAGTGGTAGGAGCTAGGTCTTCACAGGTCTCAGACATCTGCCAGGGGACCCTTATCCTACAACACTGTGTAGGACTTGGACCCACAGGCTCCCTCGAAGCATTTTCCCTGTGTCCTTTACCTTCACTCAGGTGGAGTCAAGTCTTCAATTACAAAACAATCTGCTCCATTCATATGCAAATAAGAAGAGGTAGACTAGGTAAAATGTGGGTCTGTCTGTGCCCTGAGCATCACTCACAAACACAGTCCCTTACCGAAGTCCTGACGGCACAGCCATTCACACTGGCCTGGAAATGGAAAACCCTCTTCCTGGTGGCAGTGGCCAGAGTTAAGGAGACTCTCAGCTCTTGGGTTGAGGAGGGGACCAGGGACAGAGAAAGGAGATTTCCAGCCACTCCTGAACGCTCTCCACAGGTATGCACTCTCAGGTGGAGCAGGTTCAGAAGTTGCTGAAGTGAGGACACCTGTGGCTTTGGTGAAGGTCTACTGCAAGGCATCTGGATACTCCCTCACCAGCTGTGCTTGCACTGGGTGCAACAGGTCCAAGGAAAAGAGATGGATGATAGTGTCTTACTTCCCTTGATTTCTACCTGCAGAATCTTTAAAGCTTGCATTTTTAAAAAGCACCTGTCCATAAATATTTAGGTATTTTTAGATGCCATAACCTTCCTCTATATGTCCTGTACTTACTTCTGTGCCCTCATTTAAAAAGACTTTAAACCTGCATTTCCAGTAACACTCTGTTAATGAAAATCAGTCATATCTGTGTCATGTGACACAACATTAGCATCCACTCTTTACCCAGTTCCAAAGTCACTTCCAGGTTTATGGATTATTTTCCCAGCAGTACTCCACTCCTGGCTCCAGAGCTTATTCTAGTCCCTACGGCTGCTATAACCAGTCAGCTTGGACAACAGAGGTTGGCCATGTTGGGGGGATTTTTTATTGTAAGACACTCTACAGAGACCCATTACAATATTGATAACTTAGATTTTGTTAAAATTAAATAAATTTGTCCCAGTGAAGATCCATTAAGCCATTGAAAAGACTTCCAAATCAGAAGTTTGATGGAAAAAATGTTTATTATACACTGGGAGTGTTATATGCTTTTTGGGAGAGCCCAGCACACCCTGCCCAGAGTTATGATCACCAGAAACAGGGCCAAGGGAGGCTAGTAATGAGGATTTCATGCCAGGGTGGAAGTTCCCTTTCCTGTAAGCAAACCTGTCCTCGGAATCCTCTTCATTTCCTTCCCTCTGGACCCCAACATCACTGACAAGAGTAGACTGAGAAAAGAAATCACTTAATCAGCTGCCATGATGTTTTGACATGTGGAGAATTCTGTGTTCGGATGAGTGACACACACATATTCATGATTATCATTTCTAGTTTTTCTGCATGGAGAAATGGGATTATTTCTGATGTGACTAGTTTGGAGTCTCTGCAGTGTGTCCTGGGCTTGCAGAAGGGAAGAGACTGAACAGGGAGCTGTAGCCACAATCACACTTGAACCTCAAGAATCAACAAAGGCCCACCTGTCTGTGCTTGGGAGGAGGTTTATTAGATCAACAAGCAGTCATGATGAAGAGAAATGTGACTTTGAAAATGACTCTGCATTATTTTTTACTTTAAATGGCAAAATAGTCATTATGTGCATTTATTTTATGATACAAATATTTGGACATTGTGGATATATAAGAGTTTTCATATTTAGGAAGTGTCTGAAAATGCTAATAAAACATTCCATATCGGTTTGAAAGGTGTATGAGAACTTGAGTTTCACCTACTCATCTGGTCCACCATTGCTTCTTATGCTCAGAAAGTGAGGCTGTCCTTTAATCTCATTCCAATGTGTCTCATAATCCAGGGAATCCCGTGTCCTTGATGCTCATGGTGAGTGAGTATTCACGAGGAGAGATGTCCCTACAGAGGTTCCAGAATGATGAAGATGCCTGACCCAAGCCCTCCCCACTTTAGAGGAAAGGCTGCCCCACATGCAAATTTCTCTCCCAGCTCCAGGGTAAATCCTCCCCTGGGCTGTGGGGTCTCACAGCTCTCTCCTCACAGGGGGATGAGGTTTCTGGGGAAGACAGAGTTTTGCTGTAGAAGATGAGACTGCTGAGTCTCCTCCTGTGGCTGGTGACAGTCCCCCTGGGTGAGTGTCTCAGATGTCAGACATGGGTCTATGGGATGGTGGTGACTGTACCTGACTGACAAGGGCTCATGTTCCTTGTCCACAGGTGTCCTCTCCCATGTGCAGCTGCAGGAGTCAGGACCAGGATTGATGAATCCCTCGCAGACCCTCTCCCTCTCCTGCACTGTGTCTGGATTCTCTGTTATGAGCTATCACAATCAATGCACCCACCAGGCTCCAAGGAAGGTGCTGGAGTGGGTTTATGTTGTATGGAGTGGTGGACGTAGAGTAGAACCCAGCACTGAAATCCTGGCTCAGCATCACCAGGGACACGTCCGAGAGGCAAGTTTATTTAACGCTGAACAGACTCACACCTGAGGACACAGCTGTGCATTACTGTGTGAGAAACAGAGTGAGGAAAATTCAGTGTGAGCCCAGGCACAAACCTCCCTGGGGAGATGGGAAAGTTTGCTTTCAGGGACAGGTCAGGACAACAGGGGGCCCTCTCCTCTCACCAACCACAGAGAACAGCCCCAGGGGCAGGTGTGGGCCTGGTTGGGAAGGAAAGGGGCTTCCTCTTGGGAGCAGGGATTTCCTCTCAGAGCTCTCAGAGGCATCCAGGGACACAGCCTTCTTCTCTGTGAATCTAATTTCTGAAGTTTTCACTGCAGACAATAAACAAGGGGAAATATCCTGAGGGACAATGGACCTCTTCTTCACGAAGTGCAGATGTTTTTCCCCTTTTTAACAAATTGCATCACGTTTTCTTAAGAAATTATACTTAAAATGTCACCGAGGAGTGTTTGATCCAGAAGAAATTCTATGTTTGTAGTAAAACATAAGCACATATTTATGGCTCCTTTATCTGTGTTAGTAGAAGCTAAAACATCCCAAAAGTCCTTCTAATTTTACAATTTCCAAACTAGGGAATATCCATGAAAGGATTTCTACTCATCAGTGAAAATAATGATCAGCCTGTGTAGGCAGAATAAAGGTCGCTGTCAGTGATCACTCACCCTGGAAAGTGCCAGGCTCAGAGAACACAGGGGTGTGTCCCGGTGCTCACAGGGCCATCCTAGAGAGGACACAGGGAGGCTGGGATTTCTATCCCTTTCTCACCATTACCAGGTGGGAAGGTACACCCTGTGTACTGAGGGTTCCCTCATTCTCAGCAGGGCGCTGAGGGATGGACAGCTCCACACAGGGAAACAAACACCTCCAGGATCCAGTGAATGCACAGTGCCCACCACCAGGTCTGATGTTGTCCTGACAGCAGCTGTCTCCTCCAGATGCCTCTGTCTTTGGTTCTCCCACAAGCACAAGATCCCAGGGCAGCAGACACTCCACTGACCACCCATCCCCTGCAATGGACCTTCACCTCACCCAGTGACCATGGGAATATCCGTGGGAATAGATATACATGGAAGTAGATCTAGAACTCTATCTGATGGCTGATCTCTAGCCCTTTTCCAGGCAAAACTTAGAGGCAGGTTATTCACCTGCCAGTGGGGACAAAGATGGCTGTGCTCCACACTCAGAAATACCTGAGTGCTCAGATCTGAATACATGGCAGCTTCTGTTTCCATGACCCACCTGTTCTAGTTGGTGAACCCTGCCACGCAAGTCAGGGTGGGAGTGTCAGAAACCCAGTGTCCCAGGGAGCTTTGTCCAGGACCCGGACTCCATCCCAGGAGTGGGGTCAATTGGACAGAGTGAGTCATGTAGTTTGGTGGTAGCTGCATGGATCTCAGCCTTAGTGGTCAGCAGCTTGGGGAGGAATGCAGCACACTGACATCTTCTCTTCTGGAAAAGGAACCCTGTGACCAGGGGCTGGCAGCACGGAGTCTGTGCTCTTGAGTGCACCTGTCTTGGATGCACTTGCTGCACTGGGATGTGGAAGGGAGAGTGTGTACCTTCACCTACGTTGTCTACCTGTTCCCACTGTTGGCATAACCTCTGGAGTAAGTTCTTCTTCACCATCCGTGTTCCGGTAGGACCATCTCCAGTCATGGTAGCAAATTTAAAAACACCTTCTGCATTTTCACTAAGACTGAAATCCTTGCAGCTCATTGTGAGTGTGGGTGGGGGGCTGGGGCATCAGCATTCCTGGAACTTGGACTGAGCCTTACTTTTATGCAGGGTTGTGCCCAGGTGTGGGCTGTGTCCTTGCAGCTTTTCCTGTCCCTCAGTGTCACTGAGATTTTTCTATAAATGTAATTTACCATATTTTGCTGGGTATATTGTGCACCTATGCTTTTAGCCGACATTTTCAGGAATAAACTTTCCTTTCAATGTTTTACTTCAATTTTTGTTTAAGTATATTTAGAAAAATAATTGATTATCATGTGTATGAGTATCATTTTGCATATAGATATTGTTATTGATTTCTAGAATTATACTTTTAATGCATAAGTATAAAAATGAATTAAAATATTTATATAGATAAGGAAGTTCCACGACCCATGTATAATGCACAGCTCTCTTGTTTCCTCAAAAATCTGAATAAAAAAGAGTGCATTACACATGGCAAATTACGGTACATTAACTGGCTTTATACTAAATCCATGTTACAGGCTCAACAAAATAGGGCTGGAGGAGGTAGGTCTTTTTGGATAGAATCGAAAGTTAGGGGACACATTATGCTGCATCTGTGACAGGCAGATGCTCCATCTAAAGGGATGATTCAGAACATTGTCAATGTGCAGACAGACACCTCCCTGTATGACACTGTGAGAGACTCAGAGAAATAAAGTCACTGTGAGCTCAGATACACACCCCTGTGCAAAGACAAAAGGGTTGAACTGCAGGGGGCGCTCAAGCCTCGGGTCAAAGTCAAAAACAAACTGGTCCTTGCACCACAGGGACTCTCACCAGCCAGGCCCAATTTTGGGGGTCCTCTTTTTCTTAATTACCTCCCGATTCTGCTCCTGAGAAGATGCCCACCCGTTGTCACCCATGGTCCTGCCTTCCTGTCTCCTGGCTGTGCCCTTTCAAAATGGGAACCTGTGGGCTATAGGTCAGTGATAGCCCCCCATGTTGGGTCCGTGTTGGGTACACTGCCCGGACAAGGTCCCGTGGATCTGACCATCTGCAGCACAAGCCAGGACCCTTCTCACTACAGACTCTGCAGGTTCCAGGTGCAGGGAGAACAGGAAGCCTCAAAAGCGGGCAATCTCCAGTCTTCATATCAAATGGGTTTTCTTGTAGTCTGTTGTCAAACTAGGTCACTCACAGGATTCAGCTCAGTGTGAGGGCTTGTACATATGCTAGGAAGTGTGGAGAAGGGCATCTGGGTGGGGTTCAGTGCCATGAACATCATCACTGTGTGTGTGTGATTTATTGAGCAGTATATTGCAGTGGGATTAAGGCCACGTGCAGGTATCCTCACATGGGACCTGGAAGCTTAGGAAACTGAGGACATCAAACTTCCCCAAGTCTCTGTGATGTTCAGGGCTCAGGGCAGTTGGCTGAGTCAGGGCATCATGTTGCTCCAAGGAAGAAGCTCCCTGGTGGCATCAAAGAGCCCTGGCTATGGGGTCCCCTGCAGAGTCTCTGGGGTTTAGTACAGCCAATTCAGTGGCCAGAGATGTCAAAGCACATGGTGTCCCTGAGGGAGCAGCCTGAAGTGAGATTCAGTCTTTAACTCTGGACTAGAGATGATGAGAATTCCATGTCCTGTGAGCCCACACAGGACCCTCCCTTTGAGAGTGCAGTCTGGGCAGCAGGGGACACAGCAGACCCATGAGCTGTGGGCTGGTCTCCAGGGGCAGGTGCAGAGAGAGCTGGGGCAAGACTTCCAGTGAGGTTTGTGTCTTCCTCTTTTCAGGAAAACTTGTACAGTATTTCAGAAATGAGTTGACTGTAAACATCAGATTCCACCAGAGATTTTACCCAACTAAATAAAACATGAGGAACACACTCAATAGGGGCATTTCTATAGTTTCTTTATATCTGATTGGAAGGAGCTGGTGACAGGGGTGGTTTTATTCACTCGCTTGATGCAGAATTTGGGAGACACACTGTTCAAGAAGGACATTCAGACACTGATGTCCAGAACTGGTCCAGGTGGTCTCTGTGTGTCAAAGGTGGGTTCCTAATGAGGATCATGTGCTGTGGGGGCTTGTTCCTCAGTGGGAGAAGTTCTGTCTCCCCAGAGATCAGCGACCTGACAGGGTACACATATTTTACTACAGTGATTGGGACGTGGACCCTGAGTCTTCCACTGAGGATGGGCCCTCTGTCCTCTAGTTCTCTCAGGTGGGGTCAAGTCTTCAGCTGTGAAATACTCTGCCTCATTAATATGCAAATGAGAGGAGGTAGACTAGGTTAAATGTGGGTCTGTCTGTGCCCTGAGAGCATCACCCACAGCCACACCCTCACCTACAGAAGTCCTGACGGCACAGCCCCTCACCATGGACTGGAGCTGGAGAGCCCTCTTCCTGGTGGCAGTGGCTACAGGTAAGGGGCTCTTTTGCTCCTGGTTTGAGGAGGGGACCAGGGATAGTCAAGAGATGTTATCACCTCTTCCTGTCTCCTCTCCACAGGTGTCCACTCCCAGGTGCAGCTGGTTCAATCTGGGGCTGAGTTGAGGAAGCCTGGGGCCTCAGTGAAGATCTCCTGCAAGGCTTCTGGATACACCTTCACCAGCTACTGGATGCACTGGGTGCAACAGGCCCCAGGACAAGGCCTTGAGTGGGTAGGAGCAGTTAATCCTAACAATGGTAATACAATCTATGCACAGAAGTTCCAGGGCCGAGCCACCATGACTGCAGACAAGTCCACGAGCACAGCCTACATGGAGCTGAGCAGCCTGAGAGCCGAGGACACGGCTGTGTATTACTGTGCAAGAGACACAGTGAGGGGAAGTCAGTGTGAGCCCAGACACAAACCTCTTTGGTGGAGACAGGAGGGTTGGGCTGCAGGGGGCGCTCAGACCATACCAACCACAGAGAACAAATGCAGGGGCAGGTGTGGATCTAGGCAGGAAGGAAGGGGCTTTGGCTTGGGAGCAGGAATTTCCTCTCAAAGCTCTCAGCTGCATCCAGGGACACTTATTCTTTCTTTGTGGCTGTCATTTCCCACACTGTCACTGCAGACAGCAAAGGAGGAAGTTATACTGTCTCCAGATGAGATTCCACCTGTACCAGGGCACTTTTCCTTCACCACACTGCTGTGTGTCCTTTTTCCTCCTTGTCAGTGAACGACCCTGAGGCCTCTCATCTGCTCCATGGTTGGAACTATTTCCCACAAACTGGAGTCCAGCTCTGCCCTGGCCCCTGTGGGCTGAGCTCAGTCTCTCTGTCCCCCAACATGCACACCATGTCCTCACATGACTACTTCCTTCTGGCAGGCACACCTCACAATGCAGGGGTTGTGATCCTTCCCCAGAGCCTGCACCCCTTAGGTCCCTGTCCTCCCTACCACACGTTACCCTCTTGCCCCTCATTGGCTGGGTGGACATGGAAATGTACCCCAATATCTGTTTCAATAATTACAGTATTGTTACTTTGATGTTTTTTGTTTTCTGTTTGAAAAGGACACATGATTCCATTTATGCCCCAACTGGAGAACTCCTGATAATCCCCAGGTCAAAAGCTCTAACCCAGTAACCCCAGTCCTTCCTGTTCTCTTAATATTTGACCCATACACATGCATCCACACACTGTCCCACACAGTAACACACACAATCACAGCCCAGTCACACACAGTCACAAACAATAACACAGAGCATTACACTCGTTTTGGAAAACGACATGCATTCACACAGAAGCTATGAAACAAAACTGTTCATGTTGTTCTACGCCCTTTCCTTTAAAACATGTTGGGTTTTTTTCCACTCAATAATGCCCAGTCACATAATGCCTAAGGCCAATGGTTCTCCTGCTTCAATTGCTACAATGTGTACTTAATAGATGACCTTAAATAGCATTTATTTTATATTTACCTCCAATAGCAGTGATTATTACTAATAAAAGGACGTGTTTGGAAATGATGCAGTTCTGAGGATGCAATCGTAGATCTATAACTGAAAAGTATAATTATGAGAAACTTTGTACTTTTGTGCCAAGGATTTCAGTAGCCAATTCAGAAACATTGTCCCACCTCAACTTCAGTCACCAGGAAATAGCACAGAAAACACAAAACTGACTCCTATGTCATGACACAAAAGTATAACTTCTTTATATCCATAACCACAGTTCAGCAGGTTAACTTGCATTTGAACCTATTTAAAAAGTTAGGAAAGTGCACTATTCAATAATGGTCACATGAATGGGGAGAAAAGTTGTGAACAAATGTCCAGGAGAGTGTACTGTGGGGTAAAAGGTGGAAGAAACCTGTTCTCTCTCTGGATGCCCAGCATGTCCCTCCCTCTCTGCTCCAGTCTCTGCTTCTCTTAGTGAAGGAGAGAAGGTAAATTAGGACCGAAATGGAAACCTCACCACAGTGTAGTGTAAATGCAGCCTGTTGGTGGTGTCTGAGATGGGACTAACCTGTTACAGAGTGTGGTCAGGTCTCACAGATTAGGTGTAACAGGAACAACATAACAATTGTGAAATCCAGTTTTATATATATTAAAATTCTTAGCTGTGGTAGAAAATACAAAAGCTACCATCTTCTTATGTGAAGTATACACTGAGTTAATATGAAGTGCATTCCCGTTGACATAGAACAGTTGAAGAACTCTTTCATCTTGCAGATCTGACACTTTATACACATAAATCCACTTAACCCTTCCCACCTCTGGCACTCACCGTCCTACTCTGCTTTTCAATTCACCTGAGTACTCTAGATAGACAACTTGCATAACTGGAATCATGCAGGACAGTCTTCTTGTGACTGTCTCATTTCTCTCATCATAATCCTCAAGGTCCATCCACGCTGAAGCATCTGACAGGGTTTCTCTTTCTCAGTGTTGTGTAACACTCCAGTGTATGTGTGCACCACATTCTGTGCATCCCTTCGTCCATCAAGGGACATTGAGGTCGCTTCCACCTGTTGCCTGTTCTGAATTTGCTGCTATAATTATGGCCGTGTAACCACCTATTGGACATTACTTTAGATACACACCCGGGAGTCCAATTGCTGCACCATTTTCAGTCTTTGCAGCGCCTTTGTCCTGTTTTTCCTACTGGGTGCAGAAAAGCTCCTGTTTTCCATATTCTTGCCAACACTTGTGATTTTGTTTGGTGTCTTTTCATTACGAGCTTTCTAATGGATGTGAGGCGACATCCATTGTGGTTTTGACGCGCATTTCTCTAGTTATCACTAGTGTTGACCGTCTTTTCAGATGTGTGTTGCCCATTTGAATGTCAGTTTTGAAATATATCTATTTCATTTCACCCCCCTTTTCTTTCAGTGGTATGGAAATATGATCATTCCATACTATATATGTGTAAGGTGTACAGCATAGTGACTGGAATTACATAACTTGTGAAATGATTAACACAGAACTAGAGTTGACATCTGTCATTTCTTATAGACACGGGAAAATACACAGGGAGGTAAGAAAATAAAATAGAAAAAAGAGAAGGAAAATGGGGGTTCCTTTGTATGCAAAACTTTTAAGATCTATTTTCTTTAGCAGCATTCACTCGTACCACACAGCGGTGTAGAATCTAGTCACCGTCCTGCCCATTCCATCCCCAGGACTCACTTATCCTGTGACAGGAAGTTTATACATTCAGATCATTCACATCCGAGTCTCCCACTGTCCCAACCCCACCGCTGGCGACCACAAATATGACCTTTGTGATGCTGTCTTTTAGAATCCACATGCCAGAGAGATCGCACAGGGTGGTCTTCCTGTGTTGCACTTACTTCGTGGACCTTTGTTCCCACAAGGTCCGTTATGCCGTCACTAATGGCAGGGCTTTCTTCCGTGTCCAGCGAATGAGAGCCCGTTATACATACTTTCTGTACCCATGATTTGACAGTTGTATATAATGCTAAAGTAAACATGAAGCTATAGATGACATGTTGATATAGTGATTTTGCTTCTTTGGATGCCTACCCACAAGTGGAATTTCTGTGTCATGAGGCACCCCTGTTTTTAATTTTTTAAGGAAATTCCATATTATTTTCCTTTAACTACACCAATTCACATTCCCACGCGTAGTGCACATGGTTCCATTGACAGCATGTCCACACAATCCTTTCTAATCTCTGGTTTATGCTCATTTTTTGTTGTTTCATTTGGATTTTTTAAGTTCAGTTGTAGAGTTACATTTTATACTCTGGACATTAACACATGATTAGATAGATAACTTGCAAATACTTTCCCCATTGCACAGGTTGCCTTTTCTCTTGTTGATGATATTATTTTCATGCACATATGAGATTGAGATTAATGTAAGTAAATTTGTCCCTATTTATTCTTGTTTATTGTGTTTTATGTCCTATTCAGTAAATTAGTGTCCAATCCAAATCCATCAAGTATTTTTCTATATTTTGTGCTTTATGTGTATCATCAATCCAACTTTGCATAATATCAAAAGATGTATTTGTGAAGCAACACATTCCCTTTGATTAAATCTTTATAATGAAAGCAATTCCATTCTCTCATTTTATTCCGTTCATATTCCTGAAAGACAAAAGAAAAATAAGTAAGTCTGATGGCATTTGACATTTAAGAGCTTTCATGTAGAAAACAAAAACAAGCAAAAAAATTTTTCTTTTGAGCTGGTTAATTTCTAAAGAAACTAAAGCACTGCTGTGAGGCAAATAATTGTTGAAGGTGAGCGAGAGAATGGAAGGAGGAAAAGAGGCTTCAGCTCATTGTAACTGCTGCAGAAAGCCGAGAAACAGAATTCTTTCTGTGTGGTGCTTGTATTATCTCATTGTTTGTGGTCCAATCCTCTACTGTTTAATTTGAGGAGCACTCCAAGGAGTATCCTTAGCTTCCCTGACAGGAGCCCAGGACTGGGGCATGAGGGCTCTGAGGGACTCCTTTAAAAAAAAAAAAAAAAGATAGAAAGCTATTCCCTTTTCACATAAATTGAGTGAGTAAGCAAATGTAGGCACATCTTACTCTTTCCAAGATTCTGAAACATGATGTTAGCCTAGAACATACAGGTTTTGTTGCTGGGCCACTCTGCGAGAGGGCAGTGGGTTGTGTCCATCGTTGGTGGGTCACTATGAGCCCCTTTGCAGGCCTCCCTCAGTCTCCCCTCTGACCCTGAGAGCACAGATGCTCCACTTCCTCCAACACTGAATCCACGTGCCCAACACACACACTCTGTTCTTAGTTCATGCTCTGGACACTTTGTATAGGGTGTGGTGTGTGATGGCTATTCCTGTCTCCCGAACACGAATCTCCTCCGTTTTACTTCTCCCTCTCATTGTGAGGGTTGGTCTATCTTGATGTGTTCATTACTGGTGACTTTCAAACCTTTCATTATAACTCCCTCTCTTTTATGACTATTTACTCTATTTCACTGTTCTAGGTCATATGCCAGGTTACTGGATTTAGTTGGGTCCCTGGGGAGCACACAGGACCAAATGAGGGGAGTCATTCTTTTATTTTTCATATTACTCTTATTATATTCACAAAAGGACATTATTTTCAATGAGGACAGAGGGGGAGAGAGAGAGAGAGAGAGATTCCTGTACACAACCAGACCTGGGATTTAACCTGCATCCTGTCAGTTATAGGCGGTCACTGTAACCAAATGAGAAAAAATGGCCAGGGCTCGGCAATAATTCTTAGCAGACATATTCCTTGGACAAGTCACACTCTGAACCCATGTCCTTTATGTCACCGTCTGACCACACAACACCCTATATAGTAGAATGCCATGCAAATAAGGCCAGTCTGCACGAGAAAAACCGTCCAGCCCAAACCCTACAACTCTGGGACCCACGCCCAGCCCGGGATTTCCAGGTGTTCTTGGTCCCTCCTCAGGACAGAACATAGACCTCTCAACGTGGAGTTAGGATAAGCTGGTTTTTCCTTGTTGTTAATTTAAGACGTAATTTATGGGTAATGAAAGACAGAGTATGTGAGTGGATATGTCTGAGAGGAACTGTGGTTGGGTGAAGTTTTTCTAACAAGGACATGCACTGAGAGGTGCAGCTTATATTTGCAGGTATCCAATGGGAGGTGCAGCTGGTAGAGTCTGGGGGAGGCTTGGTGCAGCCTGGGGGGGTGGTGTTCTGAGACCCTCCTGTGTGGCCTGTATACACATTCAGTAGCTCCTGGATGAGCTGAGTCTGCCAGGCTCTTGGAAAGGGCCTGGAGTGGGTCTCAGACATTAATGTGAATGGAAATACCATGTATTATGCCGAATCTCTTAAGGCCCTATTCATCATCTCCAGAGACAATGGCAAGAACACGCTGTATGTGTGAGGGAACAGCCCGTGGGCTAAGAGAAAGGTGTGCATTACTGTGCAAAAAAGAGTGAGGGGAAGTCAGGCTGAGCCCAGACATAAACCTCCCAGCAGTAGGAGCTACAGCCAACAGGGGGTGCACAGGGTCCAGAACAACAGGACCATCCAAGGAGCAGGTGCAGTTGGAGGTTTGGGCTGGTTTACTGTGCAGTTTCCACTGCCTGTAAGCATTTCCCTCAGGTTGCACATCTGTATTCCTGATTCTGTGCTCCCCTATGGAGTCTGTGAGTTAGAAAATTCTGTTGTAACAAAAGAATATATCCCCAGGTGTACAAAAGACACACTATTTTCCAGACATTATTGTGTCCAACTCCAATGAATCATTAAAACCCTGTGACCCATGTCCACTGAATCTAACCAGAGGCTCTCATGGACCCAACAATGCAGCCCAGCCCCACACGGCTCAGTGTCCAAGCCGGCCATCAGCAGGACATGCACGTGCCCTACTTCTGCATGCTGGGCACGAGCACCAGAGGCACATGAACCCAACGCCAGAGGAGAAAGACCACTGTGGTGACAGTCACTGACTGGGCATCGTGCTCACAGCACCAAGAGTAGGTGACATCACACAGAGGCACAGGGACACGTGGCAGCTTGGTGTGGAAACCCAGGATGTTGAAGACAAACCCACACCCCCAGGGGATATGGAGCGATTATCACATGCACAGAGTTTAAATCTCTGGGTGAACAGGAGAAACCCCTCATCCAGTCAGACACAATCTGACAGTCAGGAACTAAGATTGCCTCAGGGTTTTTCTTTTGTCGAAGTTGTGTGGGGGAGGTGAATCGGGTAACAGGGGCTTGGGTGGGGGTTTCATCATCCCAGTGACAGTGGAAGAGGAGAACCAGGCTTTCTTATCAGGTTTCCTGTGTGGGGCAGATGGAGAAGAGGCAGGAGTGCCCCATCAGTGGTCAGCAGTCCAACACAACATAAAATAAAGTCTGACTATCTATTCCACTTACCAACCAAACTATGAGCAAAAATCTGAGGTAAAGAATCATTATGCGTGGATAACAACCATCCTGGAGTAAATAAGAAAGGTTATAACTAAGCGAGTAAAGATGGAAATGATAGTGATTGTGATGATGAGTATGGTTGCAGTGCTGATGACCATGCTGAAGATGAGGATGATGAGGATGGACAGAGAGAAAAGTCTTGGTGCAATGAGACTATGGTTCCTCATACAGACACACCATGGCTCCTGCAGTGAGGGGTGTCCTCACTTCCCTGCAGAGTTGAGAGATTTCATTAAAAAAGCCCTAATGAATTAGTCAGCTTCAATAAATCACAGTGTTACAAGAGGAATGATGACCATAATGGTGGCCACCTCCGAATCCCCTGGACCTGTGACAGTGTTGCCAAATGTAACAGAAACACTGTGAAAATGTGAGTGTGGCAAATGAGGAATCGCCTTCCCACCCATTCCCAACAGCATGTTCCTTATTTCCCTTAATTTCTACCTGCAGATACTTAAACATTTCTATTGCCAACAAATGCCTCTCCATAAATATTTAGGTACAGTCTAAGGTAATATAATCTGTCTCTGCCATGCCCTGTAGTTCCTTTAGGCCCTCACTTAAAGTGTCTCCTGTTCCATATTTGTGGTAACACCTGTTCATGAATAGCAGGTGTATTTCTGTCATGTGACACAAAAGAAGTCCAGCATCCTCCCTTAACCAGTTTCAAAGTCGCTCCCAGAATTGTGGGTATCTTTCCAGGAGCCCCCAACTCCCAATACCAGAGCCTCTTGTAGTCCCAATGGCTTTTGTAACCAATCAGCATGGACAATGGAAGCTGGCCACTTTCTGGGGAGTTTTTAGGAAAAAAATCGCATAATAAATGATCTACTAAGGTATTAACACATTAGAGTTTGATAAAGTTAAATAAATATTTACTAACAAAGATCAATGAAGCCAATAAAAGGCAAATGGGAACATGAAGGAAGTATTTCCAAATCATAAGTCTAAAGGAAGCAAATGT
Source organism: Desmodus rotundus (assembly GCF_022682495.2). NCBI lineage: Eukaryota > Metazoa > Chordata > Mammalia > Chiroptera > Phyllostomidae > Desmodus > Desmodus rotundus. The sequence goes on along the minus strand of NC_071396.1, from coordinate 16,192,104 downwards.
TGTTACTCATTAAGGAAGCTGTATGGTGTCTGGGAGAGCCCAGCACCCTCTGACCACAGTGACCTTCTCCAGAAACAGGGCTGAGGGAGGCCGGGAGTGAGGGGTTACTGTTAGGCTTGAGGTTCCCTTTCCAGTGAGCAAATCTGAGAAGGTTCCTTCCTTCTCAACAGGGCGCTGAGGGATGGACGGCTCCACACAGAGAAACAAACACCTCCAGTGAATGCACAGGACCCACCACCAGGTCTTATGTTGTCCTGACAGCAGCTGTCTCCTCCAGGTGCCTCTGTCTTTGGTTCTCCCACAAGCACAAGATCCCAGGGCAGCAGACACTCCACTGAACGCCCATCCCCTGCAATGGACCTTCACCTCACCCAGTGACCATGGGAATATCCGTGGGAATAGATATCCATGGGAGTAGATCTAGAACTCTGCCTGATGACTTACCTCTAGCCATTTCCCAGAAAAAAATTAGATTCAGGTTATTCACCTGTCTGCAAGGACAAAGATGGCTGTGCTCCACACTCAGAAATACCTGAGTGCTCAGATCTGAATACATGGAAGCTCCTGTCTCCATGATTCAACTGTTCTGGTGGGTGAACCCTGCCAGGCAAGTCAGGGTGAGGCAGTCAGAGAACCAGGGTCCCAAGGGTACTGTGCCCAGGACAAGGACTCCATACCTGGAATGACATCAATTGGACATGTGAGTCCTGTCTTCTCGTGGCAGCTGCCTGGATCTCAACCTTAGTAGCTAGCAGATTGGGGAGGAGTGCAGGACATTGACATCTCTTCTGGAAAAAGGAACTTGTGACCAGGGGTTGGCAGCATGGAATTTGTGCTTGTGAATGCACTTGTCTTGAATTTACTTGCTGCACTGGGATGTGGAAGGGAGAGTGTGTACCTTCACCTATGTTGTCTAGCTATTCCCACTTTTGGCATAATCTCTGGAGTCAATCCTTCTTCACCATCCGTGTTGCAGCAGGACCACCTCCATTCATGGTAGCAATTTTTAAAACAACTTCTGCATTTTCACTAGGACTGAAATCCTTGCAGCTCATTGTGAGTGTGGGTGGGGGGCTGGGGCATCAGCATTCCTGGACCTTTGACTGAGCCCTATTTTAAGGTAGGGTTGTTCCCAGGTGTGGACTGTGTCTTTGCAGCTTTTCCTGTCCCTCAGTGTCACTGAGATTTTTCTGTAGATGTTGTAATTTACAATATTTTGCTGGGTATACTGTGCATCTATGTTTTTGGCCAAATTTTTCAGGAATAAAATTTTCATTTTAATGTTTTACTTCAATTTTTATTTAGGTATATTTAGAAACAACTGATTATCATATTACTGAGTATTATTGTGCATATAGTTATTTTATTGATTTCTAGAATTGCACTTTTAATGCATCAACATAAATAAAAGAATTAAAATATTTACATAGATAAGGAAGTTCTACTACCCAGGTGTAATGTACAGCCCTCCTTTTTCCTCAAAAATTTGTAAAAAAGTGTGCATTATACAGGGCAAATTATGGTACATTATGACTTTGTACTAAATCCATGTTACCGTCTCAACAAAATAGGGTTGGAGGGAGTAGGTCTTATTGGAAAGAATCTAAAGTCAGGGGACACATGATGCTGCATCTGTGACAGGCAGATGCTACATCTAAAGGGATGATTCAGAACATTGTCAATGTGCAGACAGACACCTCCCTGTATTACACTGTGAGAGACTCTGCGAAATAAAGTCACTGTGAGCTCAGATACACTCCTCCCTGTGCAAAGACAAAAGGATTGAACTGCAGGGCGCGCTCAAGACTCGGGTCAAAGTCAAAAACAAACTGGTCCTTGCACCACAGGGACTCAGACAGCCAGGCTCAAGTTTCTCGGTCCCCTCTTCCTTAATCACCTCCTGACTGTGCTCCTGAGTAGATGCCCATTTATTGTCCCCCATGGTCCTGCCTTCGTGTCTCCTGGCTGTGCCCTTTCAGAATGGGGACCTGTGGGCCATAGGTCAGTGATAGACCCCCATGTTGGGTCTGTGTTGGGTACACTGCCTGGGCAAGGTCCCCTGGATCTGACCATCCTCATGACAAGACAGGACACTTCTCGACATACAGTCTGCAGGTTCCTGGTGCAGGGACAACAGGAAGACACAAGGACAGGTAATCTCAAGTCTTCACATCCAATGTGTTTCCTTTTGGTCTGTTGTCAAGCCAGGTTACTCACCAGAATCACATCAGTGTGGGGGCCTGTGCATGTGCTAGAAACCGTGGAGAATGGAGATCTGGGGTTCAGTATCTTGAAAATTACCATAATATGTGTGTGTTTATTGAGCAGGAGATGTGCAGTGGGATGAGGGCCACACACAGGGATCCTCTCATTGGACCTGCAAGCTCAGGAACCTGAGGACATCACATGCCTCCAAGTCCCCGTGATGTTCAGGGCTCAGGGCAGGTGGTTGAGTCAGGGCATCATGTAGCTCCAAGGAAGAAGCTCCCTGGTGGCATCAAAGGGCCCTGGCTATGGGGTTCCCTGCAGAGCCTCTGGGGTTTAGCACAGACAATTCAGTGGCCAGAGATGTCAAAGCACATTGTGTGCCTGAGGGAGCAGCCTGAAGTGAGATTCAGTCTTTAACTCTGGACTAGAGATGATGAGAATGCCATGTCCTGTGAGCCCACACAGGACCCTCCCTTGAGAGTGCAGTCTGGGCAGCAGGGGACACAGCAGACCCACGAGCTCAGGGCTGCTGTCCAGGAGCAGGTGCAGAGAGAGCTGGGGCAAGACTTCCAGTGAGGGCCCGTGTCTTCCTCTTTTTAGGAAAATATGTACAGTATTTCAGACATGAGGTGACTATAAACATCAGATTCCACCAGAGAATTTACCCAACTAAGTACAACATGAACCACACTCATTAGAGGTATTTCTATAGTGTCTTTATATCTCATTGAAAGGAGCTTGTGACAGGGGTGGTTTTATTCACTCGCTTGGTTCAGAATTTGGGAGACACACTGTGCAAGGAAGGACATTCAGGCATTGAAGTCCAGAACTAGTCCAGGTGGTCTCTGTGTGTCAAAGGTGGGTTCCTAATGAGGATCATGTGCTGTGGGGGCTTGTTCCTCAGTGGGAGAAGTTCTGTCTCCCCAGAGATCAGCGACCTGACAGGGGACACATATTTTACAACAGTGCTAGGGACTTGGATTCTGAGTCTTCCACTGAGCATGGGCCCTGTGTCCTCTAGTTCTCTCAGGTGGGGTCAAGTCTTCAGCTGTGAAATACTCTACCTCATTAATATGCAAATGAGAAGAGGTAGACTAGGTTAAATGTGGGTCTGTCTGTGCCCTGAGAGCATCACCCACAGCCACACCCTCCCCTGCAGAAGTCCTGACTGCACAGCCCCTCACCATGGACTGGAGCTGGAGAGCCCTCTTCCTGGTGGCAGTGGCTACAGGTAAGGGGCTCTTTTGCTCCTGGGTTGAGGAGGGGACCAGGGATAGTCAAGAGATGTTATTACTCCTTCCTGCCTCCTCTCCACAGGTGTCCATTCAGAGGTGCAGCTCCTGCAGTCTGGGGCTGAGGTGAGGAAGCCTGGGGCCTCAGTGAAGATCTCCTGCAAGGCTTCTGGATACACCTTCACAAGCTACAATATGCACTGGGTGCGACAGGCCCCAGGACAAGGCCTTGAGTGGATTGGGCAAATTTACCCTGGAAATAGTAACACAAACTACGCACAGAAGTTCCAGGGCAGAGTCACCATAACTGCAGACAAGTCCACGAGCACAGCCTACGTGGAGCTGAACAGCCTGAGAGCCGAGGACACGGCTGTGTATTACTGTGCAAGAGACACAGTGAGGGGAAGTCAGTGTGTGCCCAGACACAAACCTCTTTGGTGGAGACAGGAGGGCTGGGCTACAGGGGGCGCTCAGATCATACCAAGCACAGAGAACAAAAGCACGGGCAGGTGTGGGTCTAGGCAGGAAGGAAGGGGCTTTGGCTTGGGAGCAGGGATTTCCTCTCAAAACTCTCAGCTGCATCCAGGGACACTTCTTCCTTCTTTGTGGCTCTCATTTCTCACACTGTCACTGCAGACAGCAAAGGAGGAAGTTATACTGTCTCCAGATGGGATTCCACCCTGTGCCTGGGACCTTTACTTCACCACACTCCAGTGTATCCTTTTTCCTCCTTGTCAGTGAACGACCCTGAGGGTTCTCATCTTCTCCATGGTTGGAAGAATTTCCCACAAACTGGAGTCCAGCTCTGCCCTGGCCCCTGTGTGCTGAGCTCAGGCTCTCTGTCCCCCAACATGCACACCATGTCCTCACGTGACTGCTTCCTTCTGACAGGCACACCTCACAATGCAGGGGTTGTGATCCTTCCCCAGAGCCTGCACCCCTTAGGTCCCTGTCCTCCCTACCACACGTTACCCTCTTGCCCCTCATTGGCTGGGTGGACATGGAAATGCACCCCAACATCTGTTTCAACAATTACAGTATTGTTACTTTGATGTTTTTTGTTTTCTGTTTGAAAAGGACAGGATTCCATTTGTGCCCCAACTGGAGAACTCCTGATAATCCCCAGGTCAAAAGCTGTAACTCAGTAACAGCAGTCCTTCCTGTTCTCTTAATATTTGACCCATACACATGCATCCACACACTGTCACACACAGTAACACACACAATCACAGCCCAGTAACACACAGTCACAAACAATAACACAGAGCATTACACTCGTTTTGGAAAACGACATGCATTCACACATAAGCTATGAAACAAAGCTGTTCATGTCGTTCTACACCCTTTCCTTTAAAACGTGTCAGGGGTTTTTTTCCACTCAATAATGCCCAGTCACATAATGCCTAGGGCCAATGGTTCTCCTGCTTCAATTGCTACAATGTGTACTTAATAGATGACCTTAAATAGCATTTATTTTATATTTACCTCCAATAGCAGCGATTATTATTAATAAAGGACGCATTTGGAAGTGATGCAGTTCTGAGAAGGCATACGTGGATCTATAACTGAAAAGTATAATTATGAGAAACTTTGTACTTTTGTGCCAAGGATTTCAGTAGCCAATTCAGAAATGTTGTCCCACCTCAACTTCAGTCACCAGGAAATAGCACAGAAAACACAAAACTGACTCCTATGTCATCACACAAAAGTATAACTTCTTTGTATCCATAACCATAGTTCAGCAGGGTAACTTGCAATTTAAACTCTTTAAAAAGTTAGGAAAGTGCACAATTCAATAACGGTCACATGAATGGGGAGAAAAGTTGTGAACAAATGTCCAGGAGAGTTTACTGTGGGGTAAAATGTGGAAGAAACCTGTCCTCTCTCTGGAGGCCCAGCATGTCCCTCCCTCTCTGCTCCAGTCTCTGCTTCTCTTAGTGAAGGAGAGAAGGTAAATTAGGACCGAAATGGAAACCTCACCACAGTGCAGTGTAAATGCAGCCTGTTGGTGGAGTCTGAGATGGGACTATCCTGTTACAGAGTGTGGTCAGGTCTCACAGATTAGGTGTAACAGGAACAACATAACAATTGTGAAATCCTGTTTTGTATATTTTTAAATTCTTAGTTGTGGTAGAAAATACAAAAGCTACCATCTTCTTATGTGAAGGTTACACTTAGTTAATATGAAGTGCATTCCCGTTGACAGAGAACAGTTGAAGAACTCTTTCATCTTGCAGATCTGACACTTTATACACATAAATCCACTTAACCCTTCCCACCTCTGGCACTCACCGTCCTACTCTGCTTTTCAATTCACCTGAGTACTCTAGATAGTCAACTTGCATAACTGGAATCATGCAGGACAGTCTTCTTGTGACTGTCTCATTTCTCTCATCATAATCCTCAAGGTCCATCCACGCTGAAGCATCTGACAGGGTTTCTCTTTCTCAGTGTTGTGTAACACTCCAGTGTATGTGTGCACCACATTCTGTGCATCCCTTCGTCCATCAAGGGACATTGAGGTCGCTTCCACCTGTTGCCTGTTCTGAATTTGCTGCTATAATTATGGCCGTGTAACCACCTATTTGACATTACTTTAGATATACACCCGGGAGTCCAATTGCTGCACCATATGCCATTTCTATTTTCAGTCTTTAGAGAGCCTCTGTCCTGTTTTTCCTAGTGGGTGCAGAAGAGCTCCTGTTTTCCATATTCTTGCCAACACTTGTGATTTTGTTTGGTTTCTTTTCATTATAAGCTTTCTAGTGGATGTGAGGCGACATCCATTGTGGTTTTGACGTGCATTTCTCTAGTTATCACTAGTGTTGACCGTCTTTTCAGATGTGTGTTGCCCATTTGTGTGTCAGTTTTGAAATATATCTATTTCATTCTCACCTCCCTTTTCTTTCAGTGGTATGGAAATGTGGTCATTCCATACTATATATGTGTCAGGTGTACAGCATAGGGACTGGAATTACATAACTTGTGAAATGATTAACACAGAACTAGAGTTGACATCTATCATTTTTTATAGACACGGGAAAATACACAGGGAGGTAAGAAAATAAAATAGAAAAAAGAGAAGGAAAATGGGGTCTCTTTGTATGGGAAACTTTTAAGATCTATTTTCTTTAGCAGCATTCACTCGTACCACACAGCGGTGTAGAATCTAGTCACCGTCCTGCCCATTCCATCCCCAGGACTCACTTATCCTGTGACTGGAAGTTTATACGTTCACATCATTCACATCCGAGTCTCCCACTGTCCAAACCCCACCGCTGGCGACAACAAAAATGACCTTTGTGATGCTGTCTTTTAGAATCCACATGCCAGAGAGATCGCACAGGGTGGTCTTTCTGTGTTGCACTTACTTCGTGGACCTTTGTTCCCACAAGGTCCGTTATGCCGTCACTAATGGCAGAGTTTTCTTCCGTGTCCAGCGAATGAGAGCCCGTTATACACACTTTCTGTACCCATGATTTGACAGTTGTATGTAATGGTAAAGTAAACATGGAGCTATAGATGACATGTTGATATAGTGATTTTGCTTCTTTGGATGCCTACCCACAAGTGGAATTTCTATGTCATGAGGCACCCCTGTTTTTAATTTTTTAAGGAAATTCCATATTATTTTCCTTTAACTACACCAATTCACATTCCCACGCTTAGTGCATATGGTTCCATTGACAGCATGTCCACACCATCCTTTCTAATCTCTTGTTTATGCTCATTTTTTGTTGTTTCATTTGGATTTTTTAAGTTCAGTTGTAGAGTTACATTTTATACTCTGGACATTAACACATGATTAGATAGATAACTTGCAAATACTTTCCCCATTGCACAGGTTGCCTTTTCTCTTGTTGATGATATTATTTTCATGCACATATGAGATTGAGATTAAAGTAAGTAAATTTGTCCCCTTTTATTCTTGTTTATTGTGTTTTATGTCCTATTCAGTAAATTAGTGTCAAATCCAAATCCATCAAGTTTTTTTTCTATATTTTGTGCTTTATGTGTATCATCAGTCCAACTTGCTAAGTTAGTCTTTAGCTGCCCCTGGGGCTGCAAACGTGAGATGTCTGCAATTGTCAGTCCAGTAGTCAGGACACCCCTTCCCTGTCAGCTGTGCAAACAGTTGTGTAAAATGCAGTGCGGAGTGCCAGTGCAAAGGTGACTGTGATGAGTCCACACCCTGCACAGGCTGGAGAAGGAACACCTGCCAGGTGGTTTCACTGGAATGTCTGCTCCAACTGTGTTTTAACACAGCCCCTCCATTGTTAATTCACAGTGAGAACCCTTCACATATGATGTGTCCACCACAAATCCTGAGTGGACAAGACAGTGTGACTCATTCTAGGCTTGAGTTCTATGGCAGACCCCCAGCCCTGACTCTGCCTCACAATGGAAACTTCCAGCCAGGGAACACCTGCTTCCCAAGTTCCTGCTCCAGCGCTGCAAGCACCATCCTGCTGCCTGTGTCCATGAGCTGTGCTGACTCAGAGACCTCACCTCCGTGGGGTCACACAGTGCTGGTCCTTCCTGATGGCTTAGTGCACATATGAGTGACATACATTTGCTGAAATGATAGAAATTTATGTGATTTGTCAGATTACTGTGAAGATTCCTCAGAAAGGGTGTTCACTTGATGCAGTTCCCAAGTGTGCTAACACATGATGACAGCATCCACACAGAGGGTGAACATGCAGCGTCTTAACTGACTTGGTAGCACACATACCTGAAACATGCTTGAGAATCCAGCACAGGTCCAAGGTCCTGTGAAAATGCAGGTTTTCTCAGTACTCTCCTAGGTACGACTCACCTGTGATATTCCCCAAACAGTGAAATCCAAAAAAGGTGCTCATGTCTCTCCCTGGAACTAAGTGAGAACTCAGTGCCTGCTGGGCTGCTGGACTTGGAGGACATGGAGTCCAAATGTGGAACATCACACAGCTCCTCCATGACCAACCCTAGAGAAGATCAGCTTGGAAAGGGAGCCTGAGTAACGACCAGCAGGCCTGGGTTCTCACCTGTGATGCCTTGATCAGAGGAGGAGTGTCAAGGAGGGTCGAACCAGAAACCCAGAGGCAGGAGGAGATGCTGGTTCCTGCAGCCCCTGACAGGTGCAGCTGTGGTTCACTGAGCAGTGGGTCTGTCTCCACGTGGGATGCTGGGGACTGAGGTCCTCAAAGCAGGTGGTAGAAGGGAAGACAACCAGCAGGATGGAGAATCAAGAAAGGGTGAAAATGCAGCGTGTCCTCACTCACCTAACAAGTCACACTCAGGCCTAGAACCCATGTGGTAGGAATAGGGGGAAAAGGAGACTTCAGCATCACCATGAAAATCATCTGTGTGTGTGTGTGTGTGTGTGTGTGTGTGTGTGTGTGTGTGTGTGTGTGTGTGAGAATTACTGAGCAGTAGAAATGTGGTGGGTTTTGGGCCTCATGCAGGGTCCTCAGTTGGGACCTTCAAACAGAGGATTCTGAGGACGCCAGAGGCTCCAAAGGCCCCAAGAACTTCCAGACTCAGAAGTGCTGGCTGCATCAGTGTATCCGGCAACTCCAGGAAAGGGGATCCCTGGTGGGTGTGAGAGCCCTTGTTTGGAGGCTCCCTCCAGAGTCACCGGGGTTTAGTAAGGTCAGTTCTCTGTCCGTAGAGATGTCACAATACATACTGTCCCTGAGGGAGCACCCTGAAATCAGCATCCAGCCAGGAGAGGATCATGCCCCCTGAACCCAGAAAGAACCCTCCACTGCAGGGTGCATTCTGGGCAGCAGGGGCCACGTGGGACTCAGGAGCTCAGGGCTGCTGCCTCAGGAGCAAGTACAGAGGAAGCTGGGGAAGTAGATTCTCTGAGGACCTGTATCTTCCTCTTCTGAAAAATCATCTAAACTAAAATTGGACGTGAGATGACTCTGAATACCCTATTCCCTCAGAGCGTTTAGCAAACTCAATAAGACATGAAAACCACAGCCAATGAGAGTATTATATGGCTACTTTGTATCCAAATTGTAAGGAGCTGGGACAGGGATGGTTTGATTAACTCACTAGGCGCAGCATTTTTGGGACACACTGATCCAAGAATAACACATGCAGGTATCAAGGCCAGATTAGTACCACTGGTCCCTGTGTCACTCAAAGCTGGGCTCACAGTGAGGAGCATGTCCTGTGGTGGCTTCTTTCTCAGTGGGAGGATCTATGTCAGCACATAGCTCAGGGACCTGTCAGGGGACACATGTCCTACAACGTGGATTAGGACTTAGTCCACCAGACTCCCCTTGAGCATAGTCCCTGTGTCCTCTAATTCTCTCAGGTGGGGTGAGCACTTCAACCATTAAACACCCTGCCTCCAGACTCGGCAAATAAAAATAGGTAGAAAAGGTCAAATGAGGGTCAACCTGTGCCCTGACTGCATCACCCACAGTCACACCCTCCCCTACAGAAGACCTGATCACACAGCCCCCACCATGGACTGGAGCTGACAACCCTCTTTCTGGTGGCAGTGGCTACAGGGAAAGGGTTCCTCAGTCCCTGGGTTGAAGAGAGGACCAGGGACAGTCAAGGGAGATTTCCATCCACTCCTGTCTCCTCTCCACAGGTGTCCACTCCCAGGTACAGCAGGTGCAGTCTGGGGCTGAAGTGAGGAAGTGTGGGCCTCAGTGAAGGCCTCTGTCAAGGCTTTTGGATGTACCGTCACCAGCTACGATATGCACTGGGTGCAACAGGCCCTGGTACAAGGACATGAGTAAATAGGGGTGGTTAACCCTAATGATGGTGGCACAATCTATGGCCAGAAGTTCCAGGGCAGAGTCACCATGACAGCAGAAAATCCTGTGAACACAGCCTACATGGAGCTGAGCATCCTGAGAGCCGAGGACACGGCCGTGTATTACTGTGTGAGACACACAGAGAGTAGAAATCAATGTGAGCCCAGCCTCAAACTACTTTGGGGGAGACAGGAGGGCTGGGCTGCAGGGGGTACTCAGGATACTAGGCTCTGCTCAGGTCCCACTCACCACAGAGAACAAACCCAGGAGCAGGTGTGGATCTGGTGGGGAAGGAGGGGCCTTTATCTTGGGAGCAGAGAATTCCTCTCAAATCTCTCAGCTGTATCTAGGGATACTTCTTCCTTCTCTGTGGCTCTGATTTCCCTCATTCTCACTGCAGACAGCAGAGGAAGAAGTGATACTGTCTCTTTGCACATGAGATTCCACCCTGTGCCTGGGACCTTTCCCTCACCAAGCTCCTGTGTGTCCTTTTTCCTCCTTGACAATGAACCACCCTGAGTGCTCTCATCTTCCCCGTGGTTGGAAACATTTCCCAAATGAGGGGTCCAGCCCAATCCAGGTCCCTGAGTGCTGAGCTCAGTCTCTCTGTCCCCCAACATGCACACAATGTCCTCAAACATCTCTTTCCTTCTGACAGACACCCCTCTCCCTACAGGGGTTGTGATGGTCCCCCAGCTTCTCCAGCCTTCAGGCCTCTGTCCTGCCACACATTACCCTCTTGCCCCTCATTTACTGGGTGGATGTGGAAACATACCCCAACATCAGTTTCAACAATCACTGTATTGTTACTCTGATTTAGTTTCCTTTTGAAAAGGATTCATGATTCCATTTATGTCCCAACTGGGAAATGCAGGATGTCAATCCCTTGTCTACACCTTTAATTCAGTCACCCCATCTTAATCGTGCCTGCTGAGTCCTGTCATGTAAGGGAACAGTCACCAGTCTCAGCAGCAGCAATCTGGATGTTCCTGACTCTTTGGGTTCACCCATCCTGGTTCCCTGAGGGTCAGGGTCTCAGCTTCACCTCAGGAATCTTGAGACAGGCTTCCTTCCTGAGTCCTTGAAGTTGTGTGGGAGGGAATAAGTGTGTGCATGTGAGTGCACACACATGTTATCTTGTCGGCACCTGTGTTTGTGACTGTTTGTTGCATGCTGTGTGTGCACATATAGGATTTAATCTCTGTTCTGAGCCTCCCACAGCTCACAGAAAAAGGATTTTCCTGAGTGACCAGGAGAACCAGGCTCCAGGGGGAGTGAAGCCCACTAGGAAGCCTGTGTTTCCTGCCCAGTCAGGTGGGTGTGACTCTAAGGACAAGAGATTGTTATGGACACAAGTTTCTTTGGGATCTTGTCCTTGACACAGACTGACTTCAGAGAGTCTGAGATAATACCTGTAATGAGGTTTAAAGGTGAGGTGTCCCTTACTCAAAGTCCTCCTTGTCTCCAGGTGTCCTGACCCAGGTGAGCTGCATTAGTCAGGCTCAGGACTGGTGAACCCCACAGAGGAGCCGCAAGGATGGGGTGCACGAGGGCCAGGAGTAGTGCACACCCAAACATTCCTTACAAAGCAGAATCATGACCCATGGGTATGGCCCTAATCCAGCTCTCCCTGCAGCTGAGCTCTGTGACCACCAAGGACATGGCCTGGCACAACACAGTCTAACAAATTTCTTTCAAGTGAAGTAAAGACAACTAACCACTACTAGAGCCATCTTATAGAAAAAAAAATGAACTTTTTGGCCAACCTAATCTCTTAAACTAGATGGCTATCTGAGGCTTTTTTTGAGAAAATTGACATAACACAACATTCACTGGATACATGAGGATGAAAATGACCACAGAAAGAACAAGAGCCCTGGAAATACTGGCTCCTGGCTTCCTTAATCCCATCACCCACCTATCTGGGAGGATCTGGTCCCAGTTCAGCACACTGATCCGTGCAGCATGTGACTTCATGCCCAGGTGATGCCCAGCTTGGGTGGAGAAGCTGACAGCATTCTCATGGGTCACGTGCTACATTAAACAGGTGAAAAAGAGGGAGGAAACAAACCTTATGAAATTTACTTATGATCAATGACAGATGAACCTGTCTCTTGCATTCCTGATTACAACTACAACACAATCCCCAGAGACACAGACCCTGATGGTGAAAATAAGGCTGAACCCGTGTCTGAACAGTTTCATAGAAAGTCAGATCCACCAGCTGCAAGAAGAAGGGGTTATTTAAATGATTTATTCACTCTGTACTCCATGGATGAAGAAAAATGATGCTCTTTACATCCATTATAGTTTTGTTTATTTTATATTTTCTATTAGTGGTTGGCATCAAGGTTTTCCACAACAAAATATGTGTAATTTTAACATACTCACTCAACCATCTCTACCTACATCTTCACCTAAGAAGATCTAGTCATGACTGAGTTTGTGCTGTGACCTCAATATTTGAGCCTGGTTTTACCATAGAGTCTATGAAATAAAATCAAAAATGAGGCAGGGAGGCTGCTGCACATTGAGCACCAAACTGCACTGGAGGATCATGACCTGGGAGCTCTGTTTGCTTTTCTGTAGAGTTCACACTTCTGTCTCCCAGTGATGCACACAGACGCTCCACCTCCTCCAGCACTGGGTCCATGTGCTCTAGGGTCACACTCTGTTCTTAGTTCATACTCTGATCACTTTGGAGGGGGAAAGGGTCAGATGGAATTCCCTGTATCCTGAACACAAACCTTCTCTGGCCATGAGGGTTGAATTCTCTTGGTGTGTTCAAAATTGGTAATTCTCTAAGGCATCTCTCATTCTAAATCCCTCTCTACTTATGACGATTTACTCTCCAAGGCCATGTGCCCATATCTTGGTGCCGATCATACACTGGGGAGGGCACAGGACCAAGTGAATGAAGATAGTATTTTATTTTCAAATTATTATCTTTTCTCTTCACCACAGGACAATTTTTAATTTCTTTTAGAGACCAAGGAAAGGGGTGGGTGGGGGCGGGGGGGAGAGAAAGAGAGAGAGAGAGAGAGAGAGAGAGATTGGTCACTGTACACAACCAGATAGGGGATTATACACACACACACCTGGCATCAAAGCTCACACTTTCAGTCACAATACAATGCTTAAATCAACAGAACCAAACAGTCCAATACTTGGGAGTAATTGTCAACAGACATGTGACCTTGCAGAAGTCACATTATGGGAACATGTTCCTCGTGTCAGTGTCCAACCCCAGAGCTCCCTATATAGTAGGAGGACATGCAAATAGGGCCTCTCTGCTCATGAAAAGCAGCCCAGCCCTGACCCTGCAGCTCTGGGACAGGAGCCCAGCCTAAGATTCCCAGGTGTTCCAGTCACACTGCTCAGGACAGAACGCAGACCACTCACCATGGACTTTGGGCTCAGCTGGGTTTTCCTTGTTACTATTTTAACAGGTAACTTATGGAGAATAAGAGACACTGAGTGTGAGAATGTGTATAACTGGGAGAAACAATGAATGTGACAGTTTCCTGATTTGACATCTTTGTGTTTGCAGGTGTCCAGTGTGATGTGCAGCTGGTGGAGTCAGGGGGAGGCTTGGTGAAGCCTGGGGGGTCTCTGAGACTCTCCTGTGTGGGCTCTGGATTTACCTTCAGTAGCTACTACATGAACTGGGTCCGCCAGGCTCCAGGGAAGGGGCTGGAGTGGGTCTCATACATTAATAGTGATGGTAGTAGCACAAACTATGCCAACTCTGTGAAGGGCCGATTCACCATCTCCAGAGACAACTCCAAGAGCGAGCTCTACCTGCAAATGAACAACCTGAGAGCCGAAGACTCAGCTGTGTACTACTGTGTGAGAGACACAGTGAGGGGAAGTCAGTGGGAGCCCAGACACAAACCTCCCTGTGGGAGGCAGTAGGGCTGGGATGCAGAAAATGCCCGGAACACCAGGGGGCACTCAGGTCACACTGAGCACAAAGATCAGCTTGGGAGCAGCTGCAGTAGCAATTTAAGGGCTGGTTTCCTGGCAGGTGTGCAGTTAACTCTCCACACTGCAGTTTCCCTTTGGAAGCCTGCCTCCCTTCATGCTTCTGTGCTGACCTCTCCAGTATCTGAGTTACAAAGGCTTATTGGCATCAGAGGAAAACATTCTCACATGCTCCATGTCAGAGAGGCACCTTCATTTTCTTATTCTTATCCTAATGAATCACCAAACCTTCTGAACTACATCAGCTGCATCCAACCAGAGACTGTAGGACCCAAGAGCGCAGCAACCCCACATAGCTGAGAGTCCAAGCTGGTCAGCAGAGGAACACATGCATGCTGGACAGCGGGCAGCACAGGTGTATGAACCCAACACCAAGGACAAAATCTTTGGTGGGGGCAGTCATTGATTGACGCCATGTCCGTGTCACCAATAGCAGTTGACATCATGCGGAGGTAGGGGACCCCCCACTCTTCCTTGGTATGGATGCCTCGGCTGTCTCTGGCACAGAGGGACTATGAAAAAGTCTGTTGCTTCATTGAGGAGTCTGTTGAGATTAGGGCAGACTTTTCAGCAATTCAGGAATGGTTGGATCATACCAAGTAAAGAGTCTGGTTCAGGATCTTATTGTTTGATTGTGACAAGGTCGAAAAGGGTCCTGCTCACAGGAGGGGTTTGTGAGGTTTCAGTCACCCACCTGCACCAAACTATGAAGAATTCCAACTTTCACTTCAGATTTCCCAGGTGTGTGCACAGGAGGGGAGAGAGGGGTGAATGTTATCATGTCAGCATCAAACATCAAACCCTAGAGCCTGGCTCCTTATTTCACTGAACACCTAGGAAACATGAGTGTGAACACAGAGCTACCAACCATATCAGCAGAAAATGATTTCAGTCCCTACAAAATGAGGATAATTGTTGTATGTAAGAAATAAAGGAAAATGATAATCAGTTAGTGACATCTTAGTTCAAAGTCTAGGGTGATACTTGTCCACTCTACAAGGTCTTCAGCTAGTTCTAAAGGACTTGGGTGTCTGTTCTTCTCCCAAAGCTGAGAAAGAAACTTCTACAGGATTTTGGGATCCTCAGTTGGGGAGCTCTACTGGTGTAGATTTCCATCTGGGTGGAATCATGATTTGATTCATTTGTTGTTGCTGTGAGCTTATGTGTTTGTCACTCAAAAACTCACATTTTAACGCCAGAGGCCCATGGGGTGGTATTAGGGGGTGGGTCCTTGGGGCAAGTGACAGCTCTGTGGTCACTCGTGAATAGTGTTAGGGCATTTACAAGAGAAGGCAGAGGAAGCTTCTGTGCCCTGTCCACCTTCTGACATAACAGCAAACAAACAGCCAACTAGTAAGCAGGTTCTTACTAGACATCAAATCTGCCTGCATCTATTCTTGGATTTCCCAACAGGTCTGTGAGAAATGAATGTCGGTTTTTGGCAATGACCCAGTCCTCAGTAATTTGTTACCACACACTGGGTGGAATAGCATTGTAGTGTAACATGACCACAAGGGCTGACTCCCTGGGGGTTGGCTGCCATATTTTCTGTAAGAGTCACAGCGTAAGTGGCCTTCCAGTGATGTTCATGGACAGATTTTCTCTGGTGTGTTCTTTCACAGACAAATTATCCTGGTTGGAAGTTATGTGAAGCTCCTAAACACATGTATCAGGAAGGCAGCATTAGAAGTGGGTACAATCCATGAACCATTTCAGTATTTACCACGTCAGCATGGAGACAGGTCCAGGTTTCACTGGAGGTAAAATCCATAAATGCTTGGTCCTCCCAGTAACCACGTCACAAGACATGGTTGATGTGTGCTTGAAGGTGTGAACATTAACACAACTCAGGAGGAGCATTCGGCTAGGGAGTTTGGGAGTTCAGTTAGGTTTGAATATTTTACCTAGGCATGCCATTTTTTTCAAACTTCCAGGACAATGTATATAATAATGACAGGGTGGCATTTGGATCAGAGTTACCCCTTACTGAAAACTCATTATTATGCTTTGTGGACCTGAGTCACTTGATGTCACAGTCAGCAAGCCATTGGGTGATGAGGGGGAAGAGCCTGAGCACAGTGGGTGTACAGGGAAGTTAAAATATTCTACATCTGTTCATACCTTTTTTCCACCTCTCTTGATGTTGATGGACTCTCAGTGTACAGATGAACATTGGGCAGTGATTCTGTCTGGAAAGAACAAAAGATCAGCCCTTGCAGTGCCCACTGCCCTCAGCCCTGGGAGGCTGATGATGGGGATGAACCTGTGTCTGTGTGTCAACACATGGGCAAGGCTGCACAGGGCATGTATTCTGAGCTGAAGAGCATGAAGCACTGTGCAGGCAGATTATCACTGCGAATTATATTGTGTTAAACTGACCAATGCTAGAAATTAGCAACAACAATAACTCTACAGCAGGCAGATTCACCAGCACCTTATAAAGGTCTCCACAATCATAATGAGGGTCCTTGTCCTTCTGAGTCAAGTGGGAACCCTCACCCGTGACTTCACTTCTCTGTCCATAAGGGGAGGAGTGCATGCAAGTGGGGTGCTTCATGTGCTGATAAACCCAGCCCTGCCACGGTCACTGAACCTCTGGGAGAGCTGCCCCAGCCACCCGGATCCCTACAGTTTGTACCCATTGCTGCAGTTAACACATGGGAAGCACCATGAACTTTGGGCTTAGATGGGCATTTGATCTGATGATTTTACGTGTACAATTATGAAGAATCTGGGGGTCGTATTTGTGTGTGTGCTGCTGCCTACGAGAATATCTTGTCTGCAGGTGTCCACTATAAGTTGCAGCTGTAGGATTCTTGGGCTACCTGAGACAGCCTGGGAGTCTCTGGGACTGTCCTTCAAAGGGTCTGGATTTGCATTCAGTCACAAGTACATAACCTGCATCTGCCAGCCTCCAGGAAAGAGATTGCAGTAGATAGGTGTTATTAGATATGAAGCTAGCATGCAACAGCATAAGCTGCATCAGTGAAAGAGAGTTTCACCATCTCAAGAGATGATTCCAAAAGATGTGCCTATCTGCAAACAAGAGCAAAGAACACAGCCCTATATTACTGCATGAGACACAAAGAGAGTGGAAGCCAGTGTGAGCCCAGACACAATCTTTTTGGCTGGGGGAGCTGCAACCAACAGGGGGCTGCAGAGGGCCCATGTGTTCTGCAGGAGCAGGGAACATGGAGGATAAGGCTAGGTTTTGTCTCTCCCCAGAAGTTTCCTGTCCATCTGTCACTGAACATGTAGATCCTAAGAAAGTGGCCACCACATTGAATCTAAAGTGGATGCTACTCCTCTATCCGAATACACTTGGCAGACACATGTCATCTCTGACTTGGAATTCTTCCCTTAAATAGCTTTATTGTGACAGTTCATTTTTGTTTTAGGTTGACTGAATCACAAGCTGTCCAAAGATCTGGAGAAATGATTTCTTGATTTGTACATAGTGGGTTTGCAGGTGAACTTAGCCTGTGAACTGGTGACTCAGAAAGGCTGATTTCAACAATGTGGATGGGCACCCTCCACTCCACTGAGGGACTTTCACAAAGAGTGAAAGGGAGAAAATTAAGCCCTTCCCACCTGTGTACTGGACTCTGGAGCTGGGATACAGGTCTTTTCCTGACCTGGGCACCTCGGTCCTCAGCACACAGAACAGGCTTAGTGATGAAAGCAGCTATCCTGTGTCTGTTGCCTGTGTCCCCAGCTCATGGGAGTTCGAGATGCCTCACAGACATAATGTGAGCATGAACTCTTCATAAATGTAAATACACATATCGGGGGTCAGCTTCTCTGGAGAACCAGGGCTACTGGTATTATAATGCAGACTGTGTAAAAGTTTCCCATCAGAGCCCATAGAATTATTCACATGAAACTATACCAAGCACATGGTGAGCAAAGGGGGGGAATGGGGACCCCTGTGCCAAGCCGGACATGCTTTGACAGAGACAGGGAAGGAAACTGGCCCAGGGCTTTATTTTTTCAATGGTGGGAGTGCAGACTTCTGCATAGACTGGCTTGTGTGGTTTCAATCTCCCAGTGACATCTAAGGGGAGACCACACTTTCTTATCAGATGGAAAAGGGGCAGGAATGACCCTTCAGTTATCAGCAGTGAAACATGAAATGAAATAGAGTCTCACTACCTAGTCCACCTAAGAACTGTAAACAAGGAACAGGTGTGAGATAAGGAGCCATTATGTGTGGACAACAGCCACGTGCATAGAAAATGAAAAGTATGTTTGTAAGTAAGCAAATGATGATGAAGATGGAAAAGATGATGGTGATGATGATGATACTGATGATGATGGGTGAGACAGGGATGTAGGTCCTATGAAATTACAGCTTCTCATACAGACACATCATCCCCGTGGCTCCTCTAGGCAGTGGTGTCCAGCCTTCCCTGTAACTGGTGAGAATTTTCATAAATGGAGCCCAGTGAGTTATGAAGCTTGTGTGACCCAGGCTGTAACCAGGTGAGTAAAAATACCCAAAGTGTCCACGTCTGATTACCTGGAACCTGTGACACTGTTACCTTATTTAATAGACACACTGTGAAACTGTGTATGTGTGTTACAAGGAATCTCCTTTCCACCCCTGGGCAATGACATGTTCCTTATTTCTGTTGATCTGTTCCTGCAGATTTCTAAGTTTCTCTTTCTAACGCTCTTGTGTTTCTAATTATTTAGGTATCCTCTGTACTTCCTTTTAGGTTTTCACTTCAAAAGTCTTTACACCCACATGTGTAGTAACACTCAGTTCATGAAAATGGGGCATATTCCTGTATGTGTCTCAAAGACAGTAAAGCATCCTCCCCTTACGCAGCTCCAAAGACACTCCCAGATTGTGGGTAATTTTTCCCACAGCGATCCGACCCTGTTACAAAAGTCTGTTCTAGTCCCTATGGCTGCTGTACCAAACAGACATGGACAATGGAGGCTGACAAATTTCTGGGGATTGATTTGAAAAACACACAATAGAGAACCAGATAAAATACTGATAACTTAAACATTGTTAAATTAAATAGATCTGACCCAAACAAAGAGACATTAAGCCACTTCCGGCCAAGATGCAGGCATAGGTAGATACATTGTCCCTCCTTGCACAACCAAAAGAAGGACAGCAACAATTTAAAAACAAAAAACAACCAGAACTGACAGAAAATCAAACTATATGGAAGTCCAACAACCAAGGAGAAAAACAAGGAACATTCATCTAGACCGGTATGGAAGGAAGGACTCGCAGGAAGGCAGCGACTAGCAGACCCCACAAGGAGGTGGCTGGCAGACCCTTCAGTCCCACATTTGCACATAGATAAACCAGGAGGAGCGGTGGGGGAGCAAAGCAGACTGCACAACCCAGTGCTCCAGCGCGGGGAAATAAAGCTTCAAATCTCTGATTGAAAACACCTGTGGGTGTTGAGGCGCCAGAAGGAGAAACTCCCAGCCTCACAGGAGAGGTAGTTGAAGAGACCCACAGGGGCCCAGAGCATGCACAAGCCCACCCACTCGGGAATCAGCACCAGAGGGGCCCAATTGGATTGTGGGTAGCAGAAGGAGTGACTGAAATCCAGCAGAGAGTGGAGCAAGCACCATTGCTCCCTCTGGACCCCTCCCCCATGTACAGCAGCATCACACCGCCCTGGTGAACACCTAAGGCTCTGCCCCTTTATGTAACAGGTGCGCCAAGACACAAAAAAAAGGCCCAAGTGAAAGAACAGATCAAAGCTCCAGAAAAAATACAACTAAGCAACGAAGAGATAGCCAACCTATCAGATGCACACTTCAAAACACTGGTAATCAGGATGCTCACAGAATTGGTTGAATTCAGTTGCAAACTAGACGAAAAAATGAAGGCTCTGCTAAGAGAAACAAAGGAAAATGTACTGGGAACCAATAGTGATGTGAAGGAAACTGGAACTCAAATCAATGGCGTGGACCAAAAGGAAGAAAGAATCATCCAACCAGAAAAGAATGAAGGAACAAGAATTCAAAAAAATGAAGAGAGGCTTAGGAACCTCCAGGACATCTTTAAACGTTCCAAAATCTGAATTATAGGGGTACCAGAAGGAGAAAGGAAGAACAAAAAATTGAAAATTTATTTGAACACATAACGAAGGAGAACTTCCCTAATCTGCCAAAGGAAATAGACTTCCAGGAAGTCCAGGAAGCTACCAAAGAAGTTGGACCCAAGGAGGGACACACCAAGGAACATCATAATGACATTACCGAAGATTAAAGAGAAGGAGAGAATCTTAGAAGCAGCAAGAGAAAAGGACACAGTTATCTACAAAGGAGTTCCCATAAGACTGTCAGCTGATTTCTCAACAGAGATCTTACAGGCAAGAAGGGGCTGGAAAGAACTATTTGAAGTCATGAAAGGCAAGGACCTACATCCAAGATTACTGTATCCAGCAAAGCTATCATTTAGAATGGAAGGGAAGATAAAGTGCTTCTCAGATAAGGTCAAGTTAAACAAGTTCATCATCACCAAGCCCTTATTATATGAAATGTTAAAGGGAGTTACCTAAGAAAAAGAAGATAAAAAATATGAACAGTAAAAATGACAGCAAACTCACAGTTATTAACGACCACACCTAAAACAAAAACAAGAGCAAACTAGGCAAACAACTAGAACAGGAAGAGAACCATAGAGATGGAGATCACATGGAGGGTTCAATAGGGGAGTGGGAGGGGGAGATGGGGGAAAGGTACAAAGAATAAGTAGCATAGATGAAAGGTAGAAAATAGACAGGGGGAGGGTAAGAATAGTGTAGGAAGTGTAGAAGCCAAAGAACTTATAAGTATGACCCATGGACATGAACTATAGGGGGGGAATGTGGAAGGGAGGGGGTGGGCAGGATGGAGTGGAGTGAGGGGGGCGAGAAATGGGACAACTGTAATAGCATAATCAATAAATATATTTTTAAAAAAAAAGAAAATGTAAGAAAGTGGAGGAGAACAAGCTTCTGAAATTTACTTCTGATGAGCCAGGGACGGATCTGTTTCTGACATTACTGACTAGAAATACGCCACAGTTCCACAGAGCCAGAGACACCAAAGATGAAAATAAGACTGGCAACTTTCAAAGGCATCTCTCATTTTAAATACTGATTGGTAAAATTAATTTATTTATTTTTATTCAGTTACAATTGTCTGCATTTTCTCCCCATCCCTCCACCCCACCCCAGCCAGTCCCACCTCCCTCCCCCACCTCTACCCTCCCCCTTGATTTTGTCCTTGTGTCCTTTATAGTAGCTCCTATAGACCCCTCTCCCCACTAACCCCTCCCCACACCCCTCTGGCTATTGTTACAATGTTCTTAATTTCAATGTCTCTGGTTATATTTTGTTTGCTTTTTTCTTTTGTTGATTATATTCCAGTTAAAGGTGTGATCATATGGTATTTCATGAACATTTACTCTCCTAGGTCATTGCCCATATCCTGGATCATCTGGGCCAGTAGGGATGGCAGAGGTTCATATGTGCAAAGTAATTCTTAACAGACACGCATCCTTAGACATGTCACATGCTAGGGCATTGTCCTTTATGTAACTGTTCAAACTGAGCGATCAATATACAGGAGGAAGACATGCAAATAGGGCCCCTCTTCTCATTAAATGTCGCCCAGCCCTGACCCTGCAGCTCTGGGACAGCAGCCAGCCCAGGATTCCCAGGTGTTCACAGTGCCTGCTCAGAAGAGGACACAGACCACTCACCATGGTGTTTGGGCTCAGCTGGGTTTTCCTTGTTGCAATTTTAAGAGGTAATTTATGGAGAATGAGACACTGGGCATGTGAGTTGATATGACTGAGAGAGACTCTGTAGGGTGACAGTTTCCTAACCTGATGTCTTTGTGTTTGCAGGTGTCCAGTGTGAGGTGCAGCTGCTGGAGTCTGGGGGAGGCTTGGTGAAGCCTGGGGCATCTCTGAGACTCTCCTGTGTGGGCTCTGGATTCACCTTCCGTAGCTATGTAATGCACTGGGTCCGCAAGGCTCCAGGGAAGGGACCGGAGTGGGTCTCATACATTAGTAGTACTGGTAGTATCACAAACTACGCCAACTCTGTGAAGGGCCGATTCACCATCTCCAAAGACAATGGAAAGAACACACTCTACCTGCAAATGAACAGCCTGAGATCTGAGGACACGGCCATGTATTACTGTGTGAGTGGCACAGTGAGGGGAAGTCAGTGTGAGCCCAGATACAAACCTCCCTGAGGGAGACAAGAAGGCTAGGCTGTAGGTGACGATCAGGATACCAGGGGGTGCGCAGGGCACACTGAGTACAGGGAGCAGCAGGGAAGCAGCTGCGGATACAGTTTAAGGGATTGTTTCCTGGCAGGTGTGGGGTTAACTCTTCACACAGCAGTTTCCCTCTGGGAGCCTCCCTCCCTTTATGGTTCTGTGCTGACCTCTCAGCTTCTGAGTCACAGAGGCTTGTTTTCATCAGAGGAAGACATTCTCACACGCTTCAACGGCAGTCTCATACATCTGTTTTCCCTCATTCTAATGAAACATCAATGAATCACCAAACCTCCTGACCCAAATCTGCTGAATCCACCCAGAGGCTCTGGTAGACCCAACAGTGCAGCCCATCCCCACACAGTTCAGAGTCCAAGTTTACCTGCAGCAGGACACATGGAAGCTGAACAGTAGGCACCAGAGTTGTAGGAACCCAGTCCATGGAGGGAAAAAACCCAGGGGTCATGATCATTGACTTAATTCCATATCTATGACATCAATAGCAGTTGACATCATGTGGAGGTTGAGGGACCCCCTCCATACAATTGTATGGATGTTCAGGGTGATGATGTCACACACACAGAGGGACTATGGAAAAAATCTGTCCCTTCATTGAAGAGCCTGTTGAGAGCAGGGAGGTCTTTTCAGCAGTCAGGAATGGCTGCATCACCTCAGATAAGGAGTCTGGTCTAGGTTTCATTGTTCATCCCTGAGGAGGGTCCTTCTCATGAAAGGGGTTTGTGTGGTTTCCATCTCCCACCTGCATGAAACTGGGGAGAATTCACGGGTCCACATCAGATTTCCCAGGTGTGTGCAGGAAGAGAGAGAGGGGTGAACCTCAAACGTCAGCATCAGACATCAGACCCTACAGCCTGGCTCCTCATTTCACTGAGCACCTAGGAAACATGAGTGAGAACACAGAGCCATCTGTAATTATGGATAGAAAAACAAGTTCAGTCCATAGAAAATGAGAATAATGGTTATATGTATGCAGCAAGTGGGGAAATAAGATATTATATGGATGTCTTTGTTCAAAGTGTAGGGCGGAACCTGTCCACTCTACAAGGTCATCAGCTTATACTGAAGAGCTTGGGTCCACTTTCTGCATATGAAGATGAGAAGCATCCACAGACTCATGGGGATCCTCAGTTTGGGTATCTCTACTGAAGCAGCCTTCCAATCAGGGGGAGTCATGACTTGATTCTTTTGTTGTTGCCATGGGCTGGTGTTGGTGTCACTCAGAAACTCCCAGGTTACTAACACCTGAAGCTCATGTGATGGTGTTAGCAGGTGGGGCCTTGGGACAAGTGATGGTCCTAGGTTGGAGCACTAATGAACTGGATCAAGTCCTTTATAACAGAGGACAGAGGACGCTCCCTTGCCCCATCCACCCACTGAGATTACAGTGAGCAAACAGTTGTATAGGAATCTGTTCTGTAACTGACATCAATCTGCCGGCAGTTGTTATTGCACTTCCCACCTCCAGTATACTGATAAATAAAGTTCTGTTGTGAGCCAATGACCCAGTTCATAGTAGATTGTTACAGCACCAAGAATCGATTAGGATTGCAGTGTAACAGGACCACAGGGGCTGCCTCCTTGGAAATTTGCAGCCACATGTTCTGTTAAAAGTACAGCATCAGTGTCCTTCCGGAAATGTTCAAGAGTGGTTTTTCTCTAGTGTTTTTATTTTTTTTATTTTTTTTTAATTTTTTAAAAAATTTTATTGTTATTCAATTACAGTTGTGTGCCTTTTCTCCCCATCCCTCCACCCCACCCCAGCCAAACCCCCTCCCTCCCTCACCTTCACCCTCCCCCTTGATTTTGTCCATGTGTCCTTTATAGTAGTTCCTGTAATCCCCTCTCCTCACTGCCCCCTCCCCACTCCCCCCTGGCTATTGTTAGATTGTTCTGTAGTGTTTTTTCAGGCAAAATTCCCTGGGCCAATCATAGGAGGCTGTTAAATAGATGCAGTGAGAAGGCAGCACAAGAAGTGGGTGTAATGCATGAACATTTTCACTATTGACAACTTCAGCATGGAGGCAGGTCCACGTTTCACTGGAGGGAAAATCCACAAATGCATGTTTCTTCCAGTCACCAGGTCACAGGGACAAGGCTGATGTGCTCTTGAAGTCATGGTCATGAATGCCACTTGGGTGTAGCATTGACCAAGTGTTTATGTGGGTTTTATGAATTTAACTAAGCATGCCGTTTTTGAAACTTTTCAGAGATTGTGTGTAGTAATGACAGAGTGACATATGATTATAGTATCACCTCACTGAAAAACGATTAATGTGCTGTGCGCACCTCAGTCCCTTGATGTGACAGTTGTTGAGAGATTGGGGGAGGGCTGAAGAGTCTGGGCAGAGAGTGTGTCCAGGGCAGTTTAAATACTCTACTTGTGTTTGTTCCTTCTTCCCAGTCCCTTTCTCCACAAAGATGGACTCTGGGTGCACAGACGTACAAAGGATGGACATTGTGACTTGAAAGCACAAGAGAGCAAACTCTCCCTGTCAGAGTGAGTGTGCTGTTCCCTCTAGTCAAGTGGGGACCGTCACTCAGGGCCTTGACTTCTCTGTCACTAAGCAGAGCATCACATGTAAATGGGTATCAATACATGCAGAAAAACACAGAATTGTGGCTGTCCAAGCACATCAGGGACACAAGTTCCAATGCCCAGGTTTCTGCAGTTTGCATCACTGCAGCAGTTAACCTAGAGGAAGCACCATGAAGTTTGAGCTGAGCTGGGCACTTGCTGTGATGCTTTTACATGGTAACATTACAGAGAGACTGGGGGATTCTATGTCTGTGTGTGTGTGTGCTGCTAACGAAAAGCTCTTGTCCACAGGTGTCTGATGTGAGCTGCAGGTGGTGGAGTCTGGTGGGGACCTGCAGCAGCCTGGAGGGTCTCTCAGACTCCCCTGCAAAGGTTCTGGATTCACGTTCACTGACTACTATATAAACTGGATCCACCAGTCTCCAGGAAAGGGACTGGAGTGGGTAGGTTTTAATAGAAATAAAGTTAACAGCCAACACAACAAAATATGTTTCATCTTTGAAAGGCAGATTCACCATCTCAAGAGATGATTTGAAAAGCACTGCCTATCTGCAAATGATCAGCTTGAGAACTGAGGACTCCACATTGTATTACTGTGCTAGAGACACAGAGAGGGGAAGTCAGTGTTAACTCAGACACAAGCCTCCCTGCAAGGTGGGTCACCAAACAAAAGGGGGTGCTCAGGGCCCTCAGGTTCTGCAGGCAGTGGGCACATGGAGATTATTTAAGGTTTTGCTTCCTCTCTGGCAGGGAGCTTCCTCTTCACCTGACATTCCACATGTAGGTACCTAAGAAAGCATCCACCACAATGAGTTTAAGGTGGTCGGTTCACCTCTATCTACATGCATTGGGCAGATGCATATTATCTCGGCCTTGGGACTCTTCCCATAAATAGCTCTGTTGTGACTGATGGTTTTGTGTTAGTTTGACTAATCACAAGGTGCCCAAACATTTGGCTGACAGTTATTCATGGGTTTATCCAAATGTGTTTACAGGTGAAATTACCTTTGAGATGGTGACTCAGAAAAGCAGACTGTTTTACCCAATGCAGATGGGAACCCTTCATGTCACCAAGGTACTGACTGAAACAAACTGAAGAGGGGAATTAACCCCTTCCTGCCTGTGTGCTGGATTCTAGGACAGGGACAGAGTTTTCCTCCTTCTCTAGGGACCCACGTCCTCAGCCTTCAACCAGGTTGTGTGACAGCAACAGCTCTCCTCTGTCTGCTGACTGAAACCAGAGCTCAGGGACTTTGGGACATCTCAGAGGCTGTACTATAAGCATTAATTCCATATAATTGTAAATTTCAATATGCATTCAGTGAACAAACAGGGGGGTCGTGTTAATTAATGTCACATTAGTTTGCAAAAGTGTAATGTAACACATTCCCTGTTCCCTAGACCTCTGAGGCACATCAAAAATTCTTGAACCTCATGAAGACTCAGGAAAGATCACTGAGGATGGACAAAGCAGAGCTGCATGGCATCAGAGCTCACTGAGACAGCTCAGGAGACAAAGCTGGTGACAAGGCACAGGGTTTGGGTTCTCGGTGATTGATCTTGAAAATGATCGGGTTCTCCATGTTGATCTTGCACAATAACCAACTGCAAATTGCCTTCTTGTGGAAAAGCTCATAATGAACATTTCTTGAAATGATAGCAATTTATTCAATTCATAAAGTTACTCTGAACATTTTCTTAGCAAGAATGCTTGCTTGATACAGATTCTGATACTATACTGTGATAACAAGACTGACATAGGGGAGAAATGTGCAGTGATGTAAAAGATGTGTTGTCACACATAACTGACCCATGCTTGGTAAATCCAGCACTGACCCATGGTCCTAAGACAATGGGGACACTCTCAGGGTACCCTCCATAGGAGCCACCTGTGACATTGCCCAGACAGTGAACACTGAAGCAGATGCTGTTGCCTGTCCCCAGAACTAAGTGAGAACTCAGTGCCTGCTGGGCTGCTGGATTTGGAGGACATGGAGCCCACATGGGGAAAATCAGAAAGGTTCCTCAATAACCAGCCCAAGAGAATGTCTGCTTTGAAAGGGAGTCTGAGAAATGACGAATGGTGTCTGATTTATCATCCCTGAAGCCGTGACCAGTGTGGGCAAGTCCATGAGGGTTGAACAAGAATCCCAGGTGAATGATGAGATGGTGATTCCTGCAAGGACTGACAGTCGCAACTTTCGGTCACTGAGCAGTAAGTCTGTCTCCACGTGGGATGTGGAATCTCAGGTCTTTGGGGTGTATGGTCAGAAGGGAAGATGACCACATGGATAGAGCACCACGAATAGACAAAAAACTTGAGTGTCACATACAGAGATGACCTCACCTGGAAAGACACACCATGACCTAGAATCCACTGGGGACACTCTCCAAGTGATAGGTACAGTGGAGAAGGGAGACTTGGAGTGCATTACTATAAAAATCATCACAGTGTGTTTTTGTCATTCATTGAGCAGTAGAAGTGCAGTGGGGTTTGGAACACATGCAGGGACCCTCAGATGGGTCCTACCCCAACTGGAACCTGAGGACTGCAGAGGCCCTCAGAGCCCTCATGAGTTTCAGGGCTCAGGGGTGTTGGTCTTGTCATGCATCTAGCAAGTCCTGCGAAGAA
Organism: Desmodus rotundus; assembly: GCF_022682495.2. Lineage (NCBI taxonomy): Eukaryota > Metazoa > Chordata > Mammalia > Chiroptera > Phyllostomidae > Desmodus > Desmodus rotundus. The sequence goes on along the minus strand of NC_071396.1, from coordinate 16,164,480 downwards.
GCCTCCTAGTGGCTTCACAGAGCCCTGGCTATGAGGTTCCCTATAGAGTCACTGTGGTTTAGTGAGGTCAGTTCTCCCTGTCCAGAGAATTAAAACACAGTGTCTCTGAGGGAGTTTCTGAAAGTCAGGGCACAACACAACAGTTAATTCTGGACTAGAGATGCTGAGAAGTTCATAGTCTGTGAGCTCGGACAGGAACCTGATGCGGAGCTGGCATCAGGGGGTGGGCAGGTCTCAGGGATTCACAGCAGCTGCCCCAGGAGCAGGTACAGAGGGAGCTGGAAAAGGGTTTCTTGTGAGGGCCTGTGTCTTTTTCTTTTCATGAAAACCTCTAATGGGAGAGTTGATCATGTGGTGACTGTAAATATCCAATGAGGGCATTCACCAAGCTCCATGATACTGAAGAGCCCGAGTCAATGGCGTTCCTAGGGCTTCTTTATATCTGAAGTGTAAGAAACTGTGAATAGAGTTGGTTTTATTAACTCACTAGGTGGAGAATTTTGGAGACACACTGATCTAGGACTAACACATTCAGACATTATAACCCAGAAGTCGTCCAGAAGGTCTCCATGTCTCTCAAAGGTGGGTTCACAATGACGAGCATGTCCTGTGGGAGCTTGTTCTTCACTGATAGGAGCTAGGTCTTCACAGGGCTCAGAGATCTGCCAGGGGACCCATGTCTTACAACACTGTGTAGGACTTGGACCCACAGGCTCCCTCGAAGCATTTTCCCTGTGTCCTTTACCTTCACTCAGGTGGAGTCAAGTCCTCAATTACAAAACAATCTGCCCCATCCATATGCAAAAGTGAAGAGGTAGACTAGGTAAAATGCGGGTCTGTCTGCGCCCTGAGCATCACTCACAAACACAGTCCCTTACCGAAGTCCTGACGGCACAGCCCTTCATGCTGGCCTGCAAATGGAAAACCCTCTTCCTGGTGGCAGTTGCCAGAGTTAAGGAGCCTCTCAGTTCTTGGGTTGAGGAGGGGACCAGGGACAGAGAAAGGAGATTTCCAGCCACTCCTGAACGCTCTCCACAGGTGTGCACTCTCAGGTGGAGCAGGTTCAGACAGTTGCTAAAGTGAGGACACCTGTGGCTTTGGTGAAGGTCTACTGCAAGGCATCTGGATACTCCCTCACCAGCTGTGCTTGCACTGGGTGCAACAGGCCCAAGGAAAAGAGATGGGTGATAGTGTCTTATTTCCCTTGATTTCTACCTGCAGAATCTTTAAACTTTGCATTTTTAAATAACACCTGTCCATAAATATTTAGGTATTTTTAGATGTCATAATCTTCCTTTATATGTCCTGTATTTACTCCTGTGTCCTCATTCAAAAAGACTTTAAACCTGCATTTCCAGTAACACGCTGTTAATGAAAATCAGTCATGTCTTTGTCTTGTAACACAACATTAGCATCCACTCTTTACCCAGTTCCAAAGTCACTTCCAGATTTATGAATTATTTTCCCAGCAGTACTCCACTCCTGGCTCTAGAGCTTATTCTAGTCCCTATGGCTGCTATAACCAGTCAGGATGGACAACAGAGGTTGGCCACTTTGGGGGATTATTTTTGTAAGATATGCAGCAGAGAGAAAGAAGGAGCTCAAACCCTTTGCAACAACATGGATGGAACTGGAGAACATTATGCTAAGTGAAATAAGCCAGGCAGTGAGGGACAAATACCATATGATCTCACCTTTCACTGGAATATAACCAACAAAAGAAAAAAGCAAACAAAATATAACCAGATACATTGAAATTAAGAACAGTGTAACAATAGCCAGAGGGGAGTGGGGAGGGGATATTGGGGAGAGGGGTCTATAGGAGCTACTATAAAGGACACAAGGACAAAATCAAGAGAGAGGGTAGAGGTGGGGGAGGGAGGCGGTACTGACTGGGGTGGGGTGGAGGGATGGGGAGAAAATGCAGACAATTGTAACAGAAAAAAATTAAAGAATAAAAACTAAATTAAAAAAAGACAATCTACAGAGAACCCATTAAAATATCGATAACGTAGACTTTGTTAAAATTAAATGAATTTGTCCCAACGAAGATCCATTAAGTCATTGAAAAGACTTCCAAATCACGTGTTTGATGGGAAAAAAATGTTTATTATACATTGGGAGTGTTATATGCTTTTTGGGAGAGCCCAGCACACCCTGCCCAGAGTTATGATCACCAGAAACAGGGCCACGGGAGGATAGTAATGAGGATTTCATGCCAGGGTGGAAGTTCCCTTTCCTGTGAGCAAATCTGTCTTCGGAATCCTCCTCATTTCCTTCCCTCTGGACCCCAACATCACTGACAAGAGTAGACTGAGAAAACAAGTCACTTAATCAGCTGCCATAATGTTTTGACATGTGAAGAATTCTGAGTTCTGATGAGTGACACACACATATTCATGATTCTCATTTCTAGTTTTTCTGCATGGAGAAATGTGATTATTTCTGATGTGACTAGTTTGGAGTCTCTGCAGTGTGCCCTGGGCTTGCAGAAGGGAAGAGATTGAACAGGGAGCTGTAGCCACAATCACACTTGAGCCTCAAGAATCAATAAAGGCCCACCCATCTGTGCTTGGGAGGAGGTTTCTCAGATCAACAAGCAGTCATGATGAAGAGAAATGTGACTTTGAAAATGACTCTGCCTTATTTTTTAGTTTATATGGCAGATAGACACTATTTGTATTTATTTTATGATATAAATATTTGGGCATTATGGATATATATGAGTTTTCATATTTAGGAAGTGTCTGGAAATGCTAATAAAACATTCCACACCAGTTGGAAAGGTGTATGAGAACTTGAGTGTCACCTACTCATCTGGTCCACCATTGCTTCTTATGCTCAGGAATTGAGGCCGTCCTTTAATCTCATTCCAATGTGTCTCATAAACCAGGGGATCCTGTGTCCTTGGTGCACATGTTCAGTGAGTTCGCGAGAAGAGATGTCCCTACAGAGGTTCCAGAATGATGAAGATGCCTGATCCAAGCCATCCCCACTTTACAGGAAAGGCTGCCCCACATGCAAACTTCTCTCCCAGCTCCAGGGTAAATCCTCCCCTGGGCTGTGGGGTCTCACAGCTCTCTCCTCACAGGGGGATGAGGTTTCTGGGGAAGACAGAGTTTTGCTGTAGAAGATGAGACTGCTGAGTCTCCTCCTGTGCCTGGTGACAGTCCCCCTGGGTGAGTGTCTCAGATGTCAGGCATGAGTCTATGGGATGGTGGTGACTGTACCTGACTGACAAGGGCTGATGTTCCTTGTCCACAGGTGTCCTCTCCCATGTGCAGCTGCAGGAGTCAGGACCAGGATTGATGAATCCCTCGCAGACCCTCTCCCTCTCCTGCACTGTCTCTGGATTCTCTTTTTGAGTTATCACAATCAATGGACCCACCAGGCTCCAAGGAAGGTGCTGGAGTGGGTTTATGTTATATGGAGTGGTGGATGTAGAGCACAACCCAGCACTGAAATCCTGGCTCAGCATCACCAGGAACACGTCTGAGAGGCAAGTTTATTTAACGCTGAACAGTCTCACACCTGAGGACACAGCTGTGCATTACTGTGTGAGGAACACAGTGAGGAAAACTCAGTGTGAGCCCAGGCACAAACCTCCCTGGGGAGATGGGAAAGTTTGGTTTCAGGGACAGGTCAGGACAACAGGGGGCCCTCTCCTCTCCCCAACCACAGAGAACAGCCCCAGGGGCTGGTGTGGGCCTGGTTGGGAAGGAAGGGGCTTCCTCTTGGGAGCAGGGATTTCCTCTCAGAGCTCTCAGAGGCATCCAGGGACACAACCTTATTCTCTGTGAATCTAATTTCTGAAGTATTCACTGCAGACAATAAACAAGGGGAAATATCATGAGGGACCATGGACCTTTTCTTCATGAAGTTGAGATATTTTTTCCCTTTTTTAACAAATTGCATCACATTTTCTTAAGAAATTATAATTAAAATGTCACCAAGGAGTCTTTGATCCAGAAGAAATTCTATGTTTGTAGTAAAACATAAGCACATATTTATGTCTCCTTTATCTGTGTTAGTAGGAGCTAAAACATCCCAAAAGTCCTTCTAATTTTACAATTAGCAAACTATGGGATATTCATGAAAGGATTTCTACTCAGCAGTGAAAATAATGATCAGCCTGTGTAGGCAGAATAAAGGTCGCTGTCAGTGATCACTCACCCTGGAAAGTGCCAGGCTCAGAGAACACAGGGGTGTGTCCCGGTGCTCACAGGGCCATCCTAGAGAGGACACAGGGAGGCTGGGATTTCTGTCCCTTTCTTACCCTTACCAGGTGGGAAGGTGCACCCTGTGTACTGAGGGTTCCCTCATTCTCAGCAGGGCGCTGAGGGATGGACAACTCCACACAGGGAAACAAACACCTCCAGGATCCAGTGAATGCACAGCGCCCACCACCAGGTCTGATGTTGTCCTGACAGCACATGTCTCCTCCAGGTGCCTCTGTCTTTGGTTCTCCCACAAGCACAAGATCCCAGGGCAGCAGACACTCCACTGACCACCCATCCCCTGCAATGGACCTTCACCTCCCCCAGTGACCACGGGAATATCTGTGGGAATAGATATCCATGGAACTAGATCTAGAACTCTATCTGATGGCTGATCTCTAGCCCTTTTCCAGGCAAAACTTAGAGGCAGATTATTCACCTGCCAGTGGGGACAGAGATGGCTGTGCTCCACACTCAGAAATACCTGAGTGCTCAGATCTGAATACATGGCAGCTCCTGCCTCCATGACCTACCTGTTCCAGTGGGTTAACCCTGCCAGGCAAGTCAGGGTGGGAGTGTCAGAAACCCAGTGTCCCAGGGAGTTTTGTCCAGGACCCGGACTCCATCCCAGGAGTGGGGTCAATTGGACAGAGTGAGTCATGTAGTTTGGTGGTAGCTGCATGGATCTCAGCCTTAGTGGTCAGCAGCTTGGGGAGGAATGCAGCACACTGACATCTTCTCATCTGGAAAAGGGACCCTGTGACCAGGGGCTGGCAACACAGAGTCTGTGCTCTTGAGTGCACCTGTCTTGGATGCACTTGCTGCTCTGGGATGTGGAAGGGAGCATGTGTACCTTCACCTATGTTGTCTAGCTGTTCCCACTGTTGGCATAACCTCTGGAGTAAATTCTTCTTCACCATCCGTGTTCCAGTAAGATCATCTCCAGTCATGGTAGCAAATTTAAAAACAACTTCTGCATTTTCACTAAGACTGAAATCCTTGCAGATCATTGTGAGTGTGGGTGTGGGGCTGGGGCTGCAGCATTCCTGGAACTTGGACTGAGCCTTACTTTTAGGCAGAGTTGTGCCCAAGTGTGGGCTGTGTCCTTGCAGCTTTTCCTGTCCCTCAGTGTCACTGAGATTTTTCTGTAAATGTTGTAATTTACCATATTTTGCTGTGTATACTGTTCACCTATGCTTTTAGCCGACATTTTCAGGAATAAAACTTTCATTTTAATAGTTTACTTCATTTTTTGTTTAAGTATATTTAGAAACATAAATGATTATCATTTTATGAGTATCATTTTGCATATAGATATTGTTATTGATTTCTAGAATTATACTTTTAAAGCATACGAATAAAAATGAATTAAAATATTTATATAGATAAGGAAGTTTTAGGACCCATGTATAATGCACAGCTCTCTTGTTTCCTCAAAAATCTGAGTGAAAAAGAGTGCATTACACATGGCAAATTATGGTACATTAACTGGCTTTATACTAAATCCATGTTTCAGTCTCAAAAAAATAGGGCTGGAGGGAGTAGGTCTTTTTGGATAGAACCTGAAGTCAGGGGACACATGACGCTGCATCTGTGACAGGCAGATGCTCCATCTAAAGGGATGATTCAGAACATTGTAAATGCGCAAACAGACACCTCCCTGTAAGACACTGTGAGAGACTCAGAGAAATAGTCAGCGTGAGCTCAGATACACACCCCTGTGCAAAGACAAAAGGGTTGAACTGCAGGGGGCGCTCAAGACTCAGGTCAAAGTCAAAAACAAACTGGTCCTTGCACCACAGGGAATCCAAGAGCCAGGCCCAATTTTCTGGGTCCTCTTTTCCTTAATGCCTCCCGATTCTGCTCCTGAGAAGATGCCCATCCATTGTCCCCCATGGTCCTGCCTTCCTGTCTCCTGAATGTGCCCTTTCAAAATGGGGACCTGTGGGCTATAGGTCAGTGATAGCCCCCCATGTTGGGTCCGTGTTGGGTACACTGCCTGGACAAGGTCCCTTGGATCTGACAATCTGCAGCACAAGCCAGGACCCTTCTCACTACAGACTCTGCAGGTTCCAGGTGTAGAGAGTAAAGGAAGCCTCAATAGCGGGCAATCTCCAGTCTTCATATCAAATGGGTTTTCTTGTAGTCTGTTGTCAAACTAGGTCACTCACAGGATTCAGCTCAGTGTGAGGGCTTGTGCATATGCTAGGAAGTGTGGAGAAGGGCATCTGGGTGGGGTTCAGTGCCATGAACATCATCACTGTGTGTGTGTGATTTATTGAGCAGTACATTGCAGTGGGATTAAGGCCACGTGCAGGGATCCTCACATGGGACCTGCAAGCTCAGGAAACTGAGGACATCACACTCCCCCCAAGTCTCTGTGATATTCAGGGCTCAGGGCAGTTGGCTGAGTCAGGGCATCATGTAGCTCCAAGGAAGAAGCTCCCTGATGGCATCAAAGAGCCCTGGCTATGGGCTCTTTGCAGAGTCTCTGGGGTTTAGTACAGCCAATTCAGTGGCCAGAGATGTCAAAGCACATTGTGTCCCTGAGGGAACAGCCTGAAGTCAGATTCAGTCTTTAACTCTGGACTAGAGATGATGAGAATGCCATGTCCTGTGAGCCCAAACAAGACCCTCCCTTTGAGAGTGCAGTCTGGGAAGCAGGGGACACAGCAGACCCACAAGCTCAGGCCTCTGTCCAGGAGCAGGTGCAGAGAGAGCTGGGGCAAGACTTCCAGTGAGGGTCCGTGTCTTCCTCTTTTCAGGAAAACATGTACAGTATTTCAGACATGAGGTGACTGTAAACATCAGATTCCACCAGAGAATTTACCAACTAAATGAAACATGAGAAACACACTCAATAGGGGCATTTCTATACTTTCTTTATATCTGCTTGGAAGGAGCTGGGGTCATGGGTGGTTTTATTCACTCACTTGGTGCAGCATTTGGGAGACACACTGTGCAAGGAAGGACATTCAGGCATTGAAGTCCAGAACTGGTCCAGGTGGTCTCTGTGTGTCAAAGGTGGGTTCCTAATGAGGATCATGTGCTGTGGGGGCTTGTTCCTCAGTGGGAGAAGTTCTGTCTCCCCAGAGATCAGTGACCTGACAGGGGACACATATTTTACTACAGTGATTGGGACGTGGACCCTGAGTCTTCCACTGAGCATGGGCCCTGTGTCCTCTAGTTCTCTCAGGTGGGGTCAAGTCTTCAGGTGTGAAATACTCTGCCTCATTAATATGCAAATGAGAAGAGGTGGACTAGGTTAAATGTGGGTCTGTCTGTGCCCTGAGAGCATCACCCACAGCCACACCCTCCCCTACAGAAGTCCTGACGGCAAAGGCCCTCACCATGGACTGGAGCTGGAGAACCCTCTTCCTGGTGGCAGTGGCTACAGGTAAGGGGCTCTTTTGCTCCTGGGTTGTGGAGGGGACCATGGATAATCAAGAGATGTTATTACCCCTTCCTGCCTCCTCTCCACAGGTGTCCACTCCCAGGTGCAGCTGGTTCAATCTGGGGCTGAGTTGAGGAAGCCTGGGGCCTCAGTGAAGATCTCCTGCAAGGCTTCTGGATACACCTTCACAGACTACTATATGCACTGGGTGCGACAGGCCCCAGGACAAGGCCTTGAGTGGATGGGGTATATTTACCCTGGAAATAGTAACACAAACTACGCACAGAATTTCCAGGGCAGAGTCACCATGACTGCGGACAAGTCCTCAAGCACAGCCTACATGGAGCTGAGCAGCCTGAGAGCCGAGGACACGGCCATGTATTACTGTGCAAGCCACACAGTGAGGAGAAGTCAGTGTGAGCCCAGACACAAACCTCTTTGGTGGAGACAGGAGGGCTGGGCTGCAGGGGGCTCTCAGATCATACCAAGCACAGAGAACAAATACAGGGGCAGGTGTGGATCTAGGCAGGAAGGAAGGGGCTTTGGCTTGGGAGCAGGGATTTCCTCTCAAAGCTCTCAGCTGCATCCAGGGACACTTCTTCCTTCTTTGTGGCTGTCATTTCCCACACTGTCACTGCAGACAGCAAAGGAGGAAGTTATACTGTCTCCAGATGGGATTCCACCCTGTGCCTGGGATCTTTACTTCACCACACTCCAGTGTGTCCTTTTTCCTCCTTGTCAGTGAACGACCCTGAGGGTTCTCATCTTCTCCATGGTTGGAAGAATTTCCCACAAACTGGAGTCCAGCTCTGCCCTGGCCCCTGTGTGCTGAGCTCAGGCTCTCTGTCCCCCAACATGCACACCATGTCCTCACGTGACTGCTTCCTTCTGACAGGCATACCTCACAATGCAGGGGTTTTGATCCTTCCCCAGCGCCTGCACCCCTTAGGTCCCTGTCCTCCCTACCACACATTACCCTCTTGCCCCTCATTGGCTGGTTGGACATGGAAATGCACCCCAACATCTGTTTCAACAATTACAGTATTGTTACTTTGATGTTGTTTGCTTTCTGTTTGAAAAGGACATGATTCCATTTATGCCCCAACTGGAGAACTCCTGATAATCCCCAGGTCAAAAGCTCTAACCCAGTAACCACAGTCCTTCCTGTTCTCTTAATATTTGACCCGTACACATGCATCCACACACTGTCACACGCACTAACACACACAATCACAGCCCCGTTACACACAGTCACAAACAATAACACACAGCGTTACACTCATTTGTGAAAACGACATGCATTCAAACATAAGCTATGAAACAAAACTGTTCATGTTGTACTACGCCCTTTCCTCTAAAACGTGTTGGGTTTTTTTCCACTCAATAATGCCCAGTCACATAATGCCTAGGGCCAATGGTTCTCCTGCTTCAATTGCTACAATGTGTACTTAATAGATGACCTTAAATAGCATTTATTTTATATTTACCTCCAATAGCAGCGATTATTATTAATAAAAGGACGTGTTTGGAAATGATGCAGTTCTGAGAAGGCATACGTGGATCTATAACTGAAAAGTATAATTATGAGAAACTTCGTACTTTTGTGCCAAGGATTTCAGTAGCCAATTCAGAAATGTTGTCCCACCTCAACTTCAGTCACCAGGAAATAGCACAGAAAACACAAAACTGACTCCTATGTCATGACACGAAAGTATAACTTCTTTATATCTGTAACTGCAGTTTAGCGGGGTAACTTGCATTTGAACCTCTTTAAAAAGATAGGAAAGTGCACAATTCAATAACGGTCACATGAATGGGGAGAAAAGTTGTGAGCAAATGTCCAGGGGAGTTTACTGTGGAGTAAAATGTGGAAGAAACCTGTTCTCTCTCTGGAGGCCCAGCATGTCCCTCCCTCTCTGCTCCAGTCTCTGCTTCTCTTAGTGAAGGAGAGAAAGTAAATTAGTACTGAAAGGGAAACCTCACCACAGTGTAGTGTACATGCAGCGTGCTGGTGGTGGCTGAGATGGGACTAACCTGTGACAGAGTGTGGTCAGGTCTCACAGACTAGGTGTAACAGGAACAACATAACAATTGTGAAATCCTGTTTTATATATTTTAAAATTCTTAGTTGTGGTAGAAAATACAAAAGCTACCATCTTCTTATGTGAAGTATACACTGAGTTAATATGAAGTGCATTCCCATTGACATAGAACAGGTTGAAGAACTCTTTCATCTTGCAGATCTGACACTTTATACACATAAATCCACTTAACCCTTCCCACCTCTGGCTCTCACCATCCTACTCTCCTTTTCAATTCACCTGACTACTCTAGATAGACAACTTGCATAACTGGAATCATGCAGGACAGTCTTCTTGTGACTGTCTCATTTCTCTCATCATAATCCTCAAGGTCCATCCATGCTGAAGCATCTGACAGGGTTTCTCTTTCTCAGTGTTGTGTAACACTGCAGTGTATGTGTGCACCACATTCTGTTTGTCCCTTCGTCCTTCAAGGGACATTGAGGTCGCTTCCACCTGTTGCCTGTTCTGAATTTGCTGCTATAATTATGGCCGTGTAACCACCTATTTGACATTACTTTAGATACACACCCTGGAATATTGAAATATTTGAAATATGGTCAAATTTGTATTTGACAATAGAAAAATGCCATTTCTATTTTCAATCTTTGGAGCGCCTCTGTCCTGTTTTTCCTAGTGGGTGCAGAAGAGTTCCTGTTTTCCATATTCTTGCCAACACTTGTGATTTTGTTTGGTTTCTTTTCATTATAAGCTTTCTAATGGATGTGAGGCGACATCCATTGTGGTTTTGACGTGCATTTCTCTACATATCTCTAATGTTGACCGTCTTTTCAGATGTGTGTTGCCCATTTGTATGTCAGTTTTGAAATGTATCTATTGCATTCTCACCCCCCTTTTCTTTCAGTGGTATGGAAATGTGATCATTCCATACTATATATGTGTCAGGTGTACAGCATAGGGACTGGAATTACATAACTTGTGAAATGATTAACACAGATCTAGAGTTGACATCTATCATTTCTTATAGACACTGGAAAACACAAAGGAAGGTAAGAAAATAAAATAGAAAAAAGAGAAGGAAAATGGGGGTCTCTTTGTATGGAAAACTTTTAAGATCTATTTTCTTTGGCAGCATTCACACGTACCACACAGCGGTGTAGAATCTAGTCACCGTCCTGCCCATTCCATCCCCAGGACTCACTTATCCTGTGACTGGAAGTTTATACATTCAGATCATTCACATCCGAGTCTCCCACTGTCCAAACCCCACCGCTGGCGACCACAGATATGACCTGTGTGATGCTGTCTTTTAGAATCCACATGCCGGAGAGATCGCACAGGGTGGTCTTTCTGTGTTGCACTTACTTCGTGGACCTTTGTTCCCACAAGGTCCGTTATGCCGTCACTAATGGCAGGGTTTTCTTCCGTGTCCAGCGAATGAGAGCCCGTTATACACACTTTCTGTACCCATGATTTGACAGTTGTATATAATGCTAAAGTAAACATGGAGCTATAGATGACATGTTGATATAGTGATTTTGCTTGTTTTGGTGCCTACCCACAAGTGGAATTTCTATGTCATGAGGCACCCCTGTTTTTAATTTTTTAAGGAAATTCCATATTACTTTCCTTTATCTACATCTATTCACATTCCCACGGGTAGTGCACATGGTTCCATTGACAGCATGTCCACACCATCCTTTCTAATCCCTGGTTTATGCTCATTTTTTGTTGTTTCATTTGGATTTTTTAAGTTCAGTTGTAGAGTTACATTTTATACTCTGGACGTTAACACATGATTAGATAGATAACTTGCAAACACTTTCCCCATTGCACAGGTTGCCTTTTCTCTTGTTGATGATATTATTTTCATGCACATATGAGATTGAGATTAATGTAAGTAAATTTGTCCCTATTTATTCTTGTTTATTGTGTTTTATGTCCTATTCAGTAAATTAGTGTCCAATCCAAATCCATTAAGTTTTTTTTCTATATTTTGTGCTTTATGTGTATCAATCCAACTTGCTAAGTTAGTCTTTAGCTGCCCCTGGGGCTGCAAACTTGAAGATGTCTGCAATTGTCAGTCCAGTAGTCAGGACACCCCTTCCATGTCAGCTGTGCAAATAGTTGTGTAAAATGCAGTGCAGAGCCCCAGTGCAAAGGTGACTGTGATGAGTCCACACCCTGCACAGGCTGGAGAAGGAACACCTGCCAGGTGGTTTCACTGGAATGTCTGCTCCAACTGTATTTTAACACAGCCCCTCCCTGGTTAATTCACAGTGAGAACCCTTCACACATGATGCGTCCACCACAAATCCTGAGTGGACAAGACAGTGTGACTCATTCTAGGCTTGAGTTCTATGGCAGACCCCAGCCCTGACTCTGCCTCACAATGGAAACTTCCAGCCAGGGAACACCTGCTTCCCAAGTTCCTGCTCCAGCGCTGCAAGCACCATCCTGCTGCCTGTGTCCATGAGCTGCGCTGACTCAGAGACCTCACCTCCGTGGGGTCACACAGTGCTGGTCCTTCCTGATGGCTTAGTGCACACATGTGTGACATACATTTACTGAAATGATAGAAATTTATGTGATTTGTCAGATTACTGTGAAGATTCCTCAGAAAGGGTGTTCACTTGATGCAGTTCCCAAGTGTGCTAACACATGATGACAGCATCCACACAGAGGGTGAACATGCAGTGTCTGAACTGACTTGGTGGCACACATACCTGAAACATGCTTGAGAATCCAGCACAGGTCCAAGGTCCTGTGAAAATGCAGGTTTTCTCAGTACTCTCCTAGGTACGACTCACCTGTGACATTCCCCAGACAGTGAAACCCAAGAAAGATGTTCATGTCTGTCCCTGGGACTAAGAGAGAACTCAGTGCCTGCTGGGCTGCTGGACTTGGAGGACACGGAGTCCACATGTGGAACATCACACAGCTCCTCCATGACCAACCCTAGAGAAGATCAGCTTGGAAAGGGAGCCTGCCTAACGACCAGCAGGCTTGAGTTCTCACCTGTGACTCCTTGATCAGAGGAGGAGTGTCAAGGAGGGTCGAACCAGAAACCCAGAGGCAGGAGGAGATGCTGGTTCCTGCAGCCCCTGACTGGTGCAGCTGTGGTTCACTGAGCAGTGGGTCTGTCTCCCCGTGGGATGCTGGGGACTGAGGTCCTCAAAGCAGGTGGTAGAAGGGAAGACAACCAGCAGGATGGAGAATCAAGAAAGGGTGAAAATGCAGGGTGTCCTCACTCACCTAACAAGTCACACTCAGGCCTAGAACCCATGTGGTAGGAATAGGGGGAAAAGGAGACTTCAGCATCACCATGAAAATCATCTGTGTGTGTGTGTGTGTGTGTGTGTGAATTACTGAGCAGTAGAAATGTGGTGGGTTTTGGGCCTCATGCAGGGTCCTCAGATGGGACCTTCAAACAGAGGAATCTGAGGACGCAGAGGCTCCAAAGGCCCCAAGAACTTCCAGACTCAGAAGTGCTGGCTGCGTCAGTGTATCAGGCAGCTCCAGGAAAGGGGATCCCTGGTGGCTGTCAGAGCCCTTGTTTGGAGGCTACCTGCGGAATCACCGGGGTTTAGTAAGGTCAGTTCTCTGTCCCTAGAGATGTCACAGCACATACTGTCCCTGAGGGAGCACCCTGAAATCAGCATCCAGCCATGAGAGGATCATGCCCCCTGAACTCAGAAAGAACCCTCCACTGCAGGGTGCATTCTGGGCAGCAGGGGCCACATGGGACTCAGGAGCTCAGGGCTGCTGCCTCAGGAGCAAGTACAGAGGAAGCTGGGGAAGTAGTTTCTCTGAGGACCTGTATCTTCCTCTTCTGAAAAACCATCTAAACTAAAATTGGACGTGAGATGACTCTGAATACCCTATTCCCTCAGAGCATTTAGCAAACTCAATAAGACATGAAAACCACAGCCAATGAGAGTATTTATATGGGTACTTTGTATCCAAATTGTAAGGAGCTGGGACAGGGATGGTTTGATTAACTCACTAGGTGCAGCATTTTTGGGACACACTGATCCAAGAATAACACATGCAGGTATCAAGGCAGGATTAGTACCGCTGGTCCCTGAGTCACTCAAAGCTGGGCTCACAGTGAGGAGCATGTCCTGTGGTGGCTTCTTTCTCAGTGGGAGGATCTATGTCAGCACATAGCTCAGGGACCTGTCAGGGGACACATGTCCTTCAACGTGGATTAGGACTTAGTCCACCAGACTCCCCTTGAGCATAGTCCCTGTGTCCTCTAATTCTCTCAGGTGGGGTGAGCACTTCAACCATTAAACACCCTGCCTCCAGACTCGGCAAATAAAAATAGGTAGAAAAGGTCAAATGAGGGTCAACCTGTGCCCTGACTGCAGCACCCACAGTCACACCCTCCCCTGCAGAAGACCTGATCACACAGCCCCCACCATGGACTGGAGCTGAGAACCCTCTTTCTGGTGGCAGTGGCTACAGGGAAAGGGTTCCTCAGTCCCTGGGTTGAAGAGAGGACCAGGGACAGTCAAGGGAGATTTCCAACCACTCCTGTCTCCTCTCCACAGGTGTCCACTCCCATATGCAGCAGGTGCAGTCTGGGGCTGAAGTGAGGAAGTGTGGGCCTCAGTGAAGGCCTCCGGCAAGACTTCTTGATGTACCTTCACCAGCTACGATGTGCACTGGGTGCAAACAGGCCCTGGTACAAGAGCTTGAGTGAATGGGGGTGGTTAACCCTAATGATGGTGGCACAATCTATGGCCTGAAGTTCCAGGGAAGAGTCACCATGACAGCAGACAATCCTGTGAACACAGCCTACATGCAGCTGAGCACCCTGAGAGTCGAGGACACGGCCATGTATTACTGTGTGAGACACAGAGAGAGTGGAAGTCAATGTGAGTCCAGACACAAACTACTCTGGAGGATACAGGAGGGCTGGGCTGCAGGGGGTACTCAGGATACTAGGCTCTGCTCAGGTCCCACTCACCACAGAGAACAAACCCAGGAGCAGGTGTGGATCTGGTGGGAAGGAGGGGCCTTTCTCTTGGGAGCAGAGAATTCCTCCCAAAACTCTCAGCTGTATCTAGGGATACTTCTTCCTTCTCTGTGGCTCTGATTTCCCTCGTTCTCACTGCAGACAGCAGAGGAAGAAGTGATACTGTCTCTTTGCACATGAGATTCCACCCTGTGCCTGGGACCTTTCCCTCACCAAGCTCCTGTATGTCCTTTTTCCTCCTTGACAATGAACCACCCTGAGTGTTCTCATCTTCCCCGTGGTTGGAAACATTTCCCAAATGAGGGGTCCAGCCCAATCCAGGTCCCTGAGTGCTGACCTCAGTCTCTCTGTCCCCCAACATGCACACAATGTCCTCACATCTCCTTCCTTCTGACAGGCACCTCTCACCCTACAGGGGTTGTGATGATCCCCCAGCTTCTCCAGCCACACATTACCCTCTTGCCCCTCATTTACTGGGTGGATGTGGAAACATACCCCAACATCAGTTCAACAATCACTGTATTGTTACTCTGATTTAGTTTCCTTTTGAAAAGGATGCATGATTCCTTTTATGTCCCAACTGGGAAATGCAGGTTGTCAACCCCTTGTCAACACCTTTAACTCAATCACCCCATCTTAATCGTGCCTGCTGAGTCCTGTCATGTAAGGGAACTGTCACCAGTCCCAGCAGCAGCAATCTGGATGTTCCTGACTCTTTGGGTTCCCCCATCCTGGTTCCCTGAGGGTCAGGGTCTCAGCTTCACCTCAGGAATCTTGGGACAGGCTTCCTTCCTGAGTCCTTGAAGTTGTGTGGGAGGGAATAAGTGTGTGCATGTGAGTGTACACACATGTTATCTTGTCGGCACCTGTGTTTGTGACTGTTTGTTGCATGCTGTGTGTGCACATATAGGATTTAATTTCTGTTCTGAGCCCCCCACAGCTCACAGAAAAAGGATTTTCCTAAGTGACAAGGAGAACCAGGCTCCAGGGGGAGTGAAGCCCACTAGGAAGCCAGTGTCACCTGCCCAGTCAGGTGGGTGTGACTCTAAGGACAAGAGATTGTTATGGACACAAGTTTCTTTGGGATCTTGTCCTTGACAGAGACTGACTTCAGAGAGTCTGAGATAATACCTGTAATGAGGTTTAAAGGTGAGGTGTCCCTTACTCAAGGTCCTCCTTGTCTCCAGGTGTCCTGACCCAGGTGAGCTGCATTAGTCAGGCTCAGGACTGGTGAACCCCACAGAGGAGCCGCAAGGATGGGGTGCAGGAGGGCCAGAAGTAGTGCACACCCAAACATTCCTTACAAAGCAGAATCATGACCCATGGGTATGGCCCTAATCCAGCTCTCCCTGCAGCTGAGCTCTGTGACCACCAAGGACATGGCCTGGCACAACACAGTCTAACAAATTTCTTTCAAGTGAAGTAAAGACAACTAACCACTACTAGAGCCATCTTATAGAAAAAAAAAAATGAACTTTTTGGCCAACCTAATCTCTTAAACTAGATGGTATCTGAGGCTTTTTTTGAGGAAATTGACATAACACAACATTCACTGGATACATGAGGATGAAAATGACCATAGAAAGAACAAGAGCCCTGGAAATATTGGCTCCTGGCTTCCTTAATCCCATCACCCACATATCTGGGAGGTTCTGGTCCCAGTTGTGCACACTGATCCGTGCAGCATGTGACTTCATGCCCAGGTGATGCCCAGCTTGGGTGGAGAAGCTGACAGCATTCCGATGGGTCACGTGCAACATTAAACAGGTGAAAAAGAGGGAGGAAACAAACCTTATGAAATTTACTTATGATCAATGACAGATGAACCTGTCTCTTGCATTCCTGACTACAACTACGACACAATCCCCAGAGACACAGACCCTGATGGTGAAAGTAAGGCTCAACTCGTGTCTGAAGAGTTTCATAGAAAGTCAGATCCACCAGCTGCAAGAAGAAGGGGTTATTTAAATGATTTATTCACTCTGTACTCCATGGATGAAGAAAAATGATGCTCTTTATATCCATTATAGTTTTGCTTATTTTATATTTTCTATTAGTGGTTGGCATCAAGGTTTTCCACAACAAAATATGTGTAATTTTAACATTCTCACTCGACAACCTCTACCTACATCTTCACCTAAGAAGATCTAGTCATGACTGAGTTTGTGCTGTGACCTCAATATTTGAACCTGCTTTTACCACAGAGTCTATGAAATAAAAACAAAAATGAGGCAGGGAGGCTGCTGCACATTGAGCACCAAACTGCACTGGAGGATCATGACCTGGGAGCTCTGTTTGCTTTTCTGTAGAGTTCACACTTCCGTCTCCCAGTGATCCACACAGACACTCCACCTCCTCCAGCACTGGGTCCATTTGCTCTAGGGTCACACTCTGTTCTTAGTTCATACTCTGATCACTTTGGAGGGGAAAAGTGTCAGATGGAATTCCCTGTATCCTGAACACAAACCTTCTCTGGCCATGAGGGTTGAATTCTCTTGGTGTGTTCAAAATTGGTAATTCTCTAAGGCATCTCTCATTCTAAATCCCTCTCCACTTATGACGATTTACTCTCCAAGGCCATGTGCCCATATCCTGGTGCAGATCATACACTGGGGAGGGCACAGGACCAAGTGAATGAAGAATGCATTTTATTTTTCATATTATTATTTTTTCTCTTCACCACAGGACAATTTTTAATTTCTTTTAGAGACCAAGGAAAGGGGTGGGTGGGGGCGGGGGGGGGGAGAGAAAGAGAGAGAGAGAGAGAGAGAGAGAGATTGGTCACTGTACACAACCAGATAGGGGATTATACACACACACACCTGGCATCAAAGCTCCCACTTTCAGTCACAATACAATGCTTCAATCAACAGAACCAAACAGTCCAATACTTGGGAGTAATTGTCAACAGACATGTGACCTTGCAGAAGTGACATTATGGGAACGTGTTCCTCGTGTCAGTGTCCAACCCTGGAGCTCCCTATATAGTAGGAGGACATGCAAATAGGGCCTCTCTGCTCATGAAAAGCAGCCCAGCCCTGACCCTGCAGCTCTGGGACAGGAGCCCAGCCCAGGATTCCCAGGTGTTCCAGTCACACTGCTCAGGACAGAACACAGACCACTCACCATGGACTTTGGGCTCAGCTGGGTTTTCCTTGTTGCTATTTTAACAGGTAACTTATGGAGAATAAGAGACACTGAGTGTGAGAATGTATATAACTGGGAGAAACAATGAATGTGACAGTTTCCTGATTTGACATCTTTGTGTTTGCAGGTGTCCAGTGTGAGGTGCAGCTGGTGGAGTCAGGGGGAGGCTTGGTGAAGCCTGGGGGGTCTCTGAGACTCTCCTGTGTGGGCTCTGGATTTACCTTCAGTAGCTACTGGATGTACTGGGTCCGCCAGGCTCCAGGGAAGGGGTTGGAGTGGGTCTCATACATTAATAGTGATGGTAGTAGCACATACTACGCCAACTCTGTGAAGGGCCGATTCACCATCTCCAGAGACAACTCCAAGAGTGAGCTCTACCTGCAAATGAACAACCTGAGAGCCGAAGACTCAGCTGTGTATTACTGTGCGAGTGACACAGTGAGGGGAAGTCAGTGGGAGCCCAGACACAAACCTCCCTGTGGGAGGCAGTAGGGCTGGGATGCAGAAAATGCCCAGAACAACAGGGGGCGCTCAGGTCACACTGAGCACAAAGATCAGCTTGGGAGCACCTCTAGCAGCAATTTAAGGGCTGGTTTCCTGGCAGGTGTGCAGTTAACTCTCCACACTGCAGTTTCCCTTTGGGAGCCTGCCTCCCTTCATGCTTCTGTGCTGACCTCTCCAGTATCTGAGTTACAAAGGCTTATTGGCATCAGAGGAAAACATTCTCACATGCTCCATGTCAGAGAGTCACCTGCATTTACTCATTCTTATCCTAATGAATCACCAAACCTTCTGAACTACATCAGCTGCATCCCACCAGAGACTGTAGGACCCAAGAGCGCAGCAACCCCACATAGCTCAGAGTCCAAGCTGGTCAGCAGAGGAACACATGCATGCTGGACAGCGGGCACCAGAGGTGTATGAACCCAACACCAAGGACAAAATCTTTGGTGGGGGCAGTCATTGATTGACGCCATGTCCATGTCACCAATAGCAGTTGACATCATGCGGAGGTAGGGGACCCCCCACTCTTCCTTGGTATGGATGCCTCGGCTGTCTCTGGCACAGAGGGACTATGAAAAAGTCTGTTGCTTCATTGAGGAGTCTGTTGAGATTAGGGCAGGCTTTTCAGCAATTCAGGAATGGTTGGATCATACCAGCTAAAGAGTCTGGTTCAGGATCTTATTGTTTGATTGTGACAAGGTCGAAGAGGGTCCTGCTCACAGGAGGGGTTTGTGAGGTTTCAGTCACCCACCTGCACCAAACTATGAAGAATTCCAACTTTCACTTCAGATTTATCAGGTGTGTGCACAGGAGGGGAGAGAGGGGTGAACCTTATCATGTCAGCATCAAATATCAAACCCTAGAGCCTGACTCCTTATTTCACTGAACACCTAGGAAACATGAGTGTGAACACAGAGCTACCAACCATATCAGCAGAAAATGATTTCAGTCCCTACAAAATGAGGATAATTGTTATATGTAAGAAATAAGGGAAAATGATAATCAGTTAGTGACATCTTAGTTCAAAGTCTAGGGTTATGCTTATCCACTCTACGAGGTCTTCAGCTAGTTCTAAATGACTTGGGTGTCTGTTCTTCTCCCAAAGCTGAGAAAGAAACTTCTACAGGATTTTGGGATCCTCAGTTGGGGAGCTCTACTGGTGTAGATTTCCATCTGGGTGGAATCATGATTTGATTCATTTGTTGTTGCTGTGAGCTTGTGTGTTTGTCATTCAAAAACTCACATTTTAACGCCAGAGGCCCATGGGGTGGTATTAGGGGGTGGGTCCTTGGGGCAAGTGATAGCTCTGTGGTCACTCGTGAATAGTGTTAGGGCATTTACAAGAGAAGGCAGAGGAAGCTTCTGTGCCCTGTCCACCTTCTGACATAACAGCAAACAAACAGCCAACTAGTAAGCAGGTTCTTACTAGACATCAAATCTGCCTGCATCTATTCTTGGATTTCCCAACAGGTCTGTGAGAAATGAATGTCGGTTTTTGGCAATGACCCAGTCCTCAGTAGTTTGTTACCACACACTGGGTGGATTAGCATTGTAGTGTAAAATGACCACAAGGCCTGACTCCCTGGGGGTTTGCCGCCATATTTTCTGTAAGAGGCACAGCATAAGTGGCCTTCCAGTGATGTTCATGGACAGATTTTCTCTGGTGTGTTTTTTCACAGACAAATTATCCTGGTTGGAAGTTATGTGAAGCTCCTAAACACATGTATCAGGAAGGCAGCATTAGAAGTGGGTACAATCCATGAACCATTTCAGTATTTACCACATCAGCATGGAGACAGGTCCAGGTTTCACTGGAGATAAAATCCATAATGCATGGTCCTCCCAGTAACCACGTCACAAGACATGGTTGATGTGTGCTTGAAGGTGTGAACATTAACACACTCAGGAGGAGCATTCGGCTAGGGAGTTTGGGGGTTCAATTAGGTTTGAATATTTTAACTAAGCATGCCATTTTTTTTCAAACTTCCCAGACAATGTATATAATAATGACAGTGTGGCATTTGGATCAGAGTTACCCCTTACTGAAAACCCATTATTATGCTTTGTGGACCTCAGTCACTTGATGTCACAGTCAGCAAGCCATTGGGTGATGAGGGGGAAGAGCCTGAGCACAGTGGGTGTACAGGGGAGTTAAAATATTCTATATCTGTTCATACCTTTTTCCACCTCTCTTGATGGTGATGGACTCTCAGTGTACAGATGAGCATTGGGCAGTGATTCTATCTTGAAAGAACAAAAGATCAGCCCTTGCAGTGCCCACTGCCCTCAGCCCTGGGAGGCTGATGATGGGGATGAACCTGTCTCTCTGTGTCAACACATGGGCAAGGCTGCACAGGGCATGTATTCTGAGCTGAAGAGCATGAAGCACTGTGCAGGTGGATTATCACTGTGAATTAAATTGTGTTAAACTGACCAATGCTAGAAATTAGCAACAACAATAACTCTACAGCAGGCAGATTCACCAGCACCTTATAAAGGTCTCCACTATCATAATGAAGGTCCTTGTCCTTCTGACTCAAGTGGGAACCCTCACCCGTGACTTCACTTCTCTGTCCATAAGGGGAGGAGTGCCTGCAAGTGGAGTGCTTCATGTGCTGATAAACCCAGCCCTGCCACGGTCCCTGAACCTCTGGGAGAGCTGCCCCAGCCACCCAGGTCCCTACACTTTGCACCCATTGCTGCAGTTAACACACGGAAAGCACCATGAACTTTGGGCTTAGATGGGCATTTGATCTGATGATTTTACGTGTACAATTATGAAGAATCTGGGGGTCGTATTTGTGTGTGTGCTGCTGCCTACGAGAATATCTTGTCTGCAGGTGTCCACTATAAGTTGCAGCTGTAGGATTCTTGGGCTACCTGAGACAGCCTGGGAGTCTCTGGGACTGTCCTTCAAAGGGTCTGTATTCACAGTCAGTCACAAGTATATAACCTGCATCTGCCACCCTCCAGGAAAGAGATTGGAGTAGATAGGTGTTATTAGATATGAAGCTAGCATGCAACAGCATAAGCTGCATCAGTGAAAGAGAGTTTCACCATCTCAAGAGATGATTCCAAAAGATGTGCCTATCTGCAAACAAGAGCAAAGAACACAGCCCTATATTACTGCATGAGACACAAAGAGAGTGGAAGCCAGTGTGAGCCCAGACACAATCTTTTTGGCTGGGGGAGCTGCAACCAACAGGGGGCTGCAGAGGGCCCATGTGTTCTGCAGGAGCAGGGAACATGGAGGATAAGGCTAGGTTTTGTCTCTGGCAGAGAAGTTTCCTGTCCATCTATCACTGAACATGGAGATCCTGAGAAAGTTGCCACCGCATTGAATCTAAAGTGGATGCTACTCCTCTATCCGAATACACTTGGCAGACACATGTCATCTCTGACTTGAAATTCTTCCATTAAATAGCTTTATTGTGACAGTTCATTTTTGTTTTAGGTTGACTGAATCACAAGCTGTCCAAAGATCTGGAGAAATGATTTCTTGATTTGTGCATAGTGGGTTTGCAGGTGAACTTAGCCTGTGAACTGGTGACTCAGAAAGGCTGATTTCAACAATGTGGATGGGTACCCTCCACTCCACTGAGGGACTTTCACAAAGAGTGAAAGGGAGAAAATTAAGCCCTTCCCACCTGTGTGCTGGATTCTGGAGATGGGATACAGGTCTTCTCCTGACCTGGGCACCTTGGTCCTCAGCACACAGAACAGGCTTAGTGATGAAAGCAGCTATCCTGTGTCTGTTGCCTGTGACCCCAGCTCATGGGAGATCGGGATGCCTCACAGCCATAATGTGAGCGTGAACTCTTCATAAATGTAAATACACATATCGGGGGTCAGCTTCTCTGGACAACCAGGGTCACTGGTATCACAATGCAGACTGTTTAAAAGTTTCCCATCAGAGCCTATAGAATTATTCACATGAAACTATACCAAGCACATGGTGAGCAAAGTGGGGGAATGGGGACCCCTGTGCCAAGCCGGACATGCTTTGACAGAGACAGGGAAGGAACTGGCCCAGGGCTTTATTTTTTCAATGTGGTGCGAGTGCAGACTTCTGCTTAGAGTGGCTTGTGTGGTTTCACTCTCCCAGTGACATCTAAGGGGAGACCACACTTTCTTATCAGATCGAAAAGAGGCAGGAATGACCCTTCAGTTGTCAGCAGTGAAACATGAAATGAAATAGAGTCTCACTACCTAGTCCACCTAACAACTGTAAACAAGGAACAGGTGTGAGATAAGGAGCCATTATGTGTGGACAACAGCCACGTGCATAGAAAATGAAAAGTATGTTTGTAAGTAAGCAAATGATGATGAAGATGGAAAAGATGATGGTGATGATGAGGATACTGATGATGATGATGGGTGAGACAGGGATGTAGGTCCTATGAAATTACAGCTTCTCATACAGACACATCATCACCATGGCTCCTCTAGGCAGTGGTATCCAGCCTTCCCTGTAACTGGTGAGAATTTTCATAAATGGAGCCCAGTGAATTATGAAGCTTGTGTGACCCAGGCTGTAACCAGGTGAGTAAAAATACCCAAAGTGTCCACGTCTGATTACCTGGAACCTGTGACACTGTTACCTTATTTAATAGACACACTGTGAAACTGTGTATGTGTGTTACAAGGAATCTCCTTTCCACCCCTGGGCAATGACATGTTCCTTATTTCTGTTGATCTGTACCTGTAGATTTCTAAGGTTCTCTTTCTAACCCTCTTATGTTTCTAATTATTTAGGTATCCTCTGTACTTCCTTTTAGGTTTTCACTTCAAAAGTCTTTACACCCACATGTGTAGTAACACTCAGTTCATGAAAATGGGGCATATTCCTGTATGTGACTCAAAGACAGTAAAGCATCCTCCCCTTACCCAGCTCCAAAGTCACTCCCAGAT
This sequence comes from Desmodus rotundus, assembly GCF_022682495.2. Taxonomy (NCBI): domain Eukaryota; kingdom Metazoa; phylum Chordata; class Mammalia; order Chiroptera; family Phyllostomidae; genus Desmodus; species Desmodus rotundus. Next base: position 16,141,281 of record NC_071396.1, on the reverse strand, counting down.
TGTGGGTAATTTTTCCCACAGCGATCCGACCCTGTTACAAAAGTCTATTCTAGTCCCTATGGCTGCTGTACCAAACAGACATGGACAATGGAGGCTGACAAATTTCTGGGGATTGATTTGAAAAACACACAATAGAGAACCAGATAAAATACTGATAACTTAAACATTGTTAAATTAAATAGATCTGACCCAAACAAAGAGACATTAAGCCACTTCCGGCCAAGATGCAGGCATAGGTAGATACATTGTCCCTCCTTGCACAACCAAAAGAAGGACAGCAACAATCTAAAAACAAAAAACAACCAGAACTGACAGAAAATCAAACTGTATGGAAGTCCAACAACCAAGGAGAAAAAGAAGAAACATTCTTCCAGACCGGTAGGAGGGGCGGAGACAGGCAGCCCAGGCAGGAAGGACTCGCGGCAAGGCAGCGGCTAGCAGACCCCACAAGGAGGTGGCTGGCAGACCCTTCAGCCCCACATTTGCGCATAGATAAACCGGGAGGAACGGTGGGGGAGCAAAGCAGACTGCACAACCCAGTGCTCCAGCGCGGGGAAATAAAGCTTCAAATCTCTGATTGAAAACACCTGTGGGGGTTGAGGCGCCAGAAGGAGAAACTCCCAGCCTCACAGGAGAGGTAGTTGAAGAGACCCACAGGGGCCTAGAGCATGCACAGGCCCACCCACTCGGGAATCAGCACCAGAGGGGCCCAATTGGATTGTGGGTAGCAGAGGGAGTGACTGAAATCCAGCAGAGACTGCAGCAAGCACCATGGCTCCCTCTGGACCCCTCCCCCATGTACAGCAGCATCACACTGCCCTGGTGAACACCTAAGGGTCTGCCCCTTTATGTAACAGGTGCGCCAAGACAAAAAAAAAAAAAAGGGCCAAGTGAAAGAACAGATCAAAGTTCCAGAAAAAATACAACTAAGCAACGAAGAGATAGCCAACCTATCAGATGCACACTTCAAAACACTGGTAATCAGGATGCTCACAGAATTGGTTGAATTCAGTTGCAAACTAGATGAAAAAATGAAGGCTCTGCTAAGAGAAACAAAGGAAAATGTACTGGGAACCAATAGTGATGCGAAGGAAACTGGAACTCAAATCAATGGCGTGGACCAAAAGGAAGAAAGAATCATCCAACCAGAAAAGAATGAAGGAACAAGAATTCAAAAAAATGAAGAGAGGCTTAGGAACCTCCAGGACATCTTTAAACGTTTCAAAATCTGAATTATAGGGGTACCAGAAGGAGAAAGGAAGAACAAAAAATTGAAAATTTATTTGAACAAATAATGAAGGAGAACTTCCCTAATCTGCCAAAGGAAATAGACTTCCAGGAAGTCCAGGAAGCTCCCAAAGAAGTTGGACCCAAGGAGGGACACGCTAAGGCACATCATAATTACATTACCCAAGATTAAAGAGAAGGAGAGAATCTTACAAGAGGCAAGAGAAAAGGACACAGTTACCTACGAAGGAGTTGCATAAGACTGTAAGCTGACTTCTCAAAAGAGATCTTACAGGCAAGAAGGGGCTGGAAAGAACTATTTGAAGTCATGAAAGGCAAGGACCTACATCCAAGATTACTGTATCCAGCAAAGCTATCATTTAGAATGGAAGGGAAGATAAAGTGCTTCTCAAATAAGGTCAAGTTAAACAAGTTCATCATCACCAAGCCCTTATTATATGAAATGTTAAAGGGAGTTACCTAAGAAAAAGAAGATAAAAAATATGAACAGTAAAAACGACAGCAAACTCACAGTTATTAACGACCACACCTAAAACAAAAACAAGAGCAAACTAGGCAAACAACTAGAACAGGAAGAGAACCATAGAGATGGAGATCACATGGAGGGTTCAATAGGGGAGTGGGAGGGGGAGATGGGGGAAAGGTACAGAGAATAAGTAGCATAGATGAAAGGTAGAAAATAGACAGGGGGAGGGTAAGAATAGTGTAGGAAATGTAGAAGCCAAAGAACTTATAAGTATGACCCATGGACATGAACTATAGGGGAGGAATCTGGAAGGGAGTGGGTGGGCAGGATGGAGTGGAGTGAGGGGGGCGGGAAATGGGACAACTGTAATAGCATAATCAATAAATATATTTTTTAAAAAAAGAAAATGTAAGAAAGTGGAGGAGAACAAGCTTCTCAAATTTACTTCTGATGAGCCAGGGACGGATCTGTTTCTGACATTACTGACTAGAAATACGCCACAGTTCCACAGAGCCAGAGACACCAATGATGAAAATAAAACTGGCGACTTTCAAAGGCATCTCTCATTTTAAATACTGATTTGTAAAATTAATTAATTAATTTTTATTCAGTTACAATTGTCTGCATTTTCTCCCCATCCCTCCACCCCACCCCAGCCAGTCCCACCTCCCTCCCCCACCTCTACCCTCCCCCTTGATTTTGTCCTTGTGTCCTTTATAGTAGCTCTTATAGACCCCTCTCCCCACTAACCCCTTCCCACACCCCTCTGGCTATTGTTACAATGTTCTTAATTTCAATGTCTCTGGTTATATATTTTGTTTGCTTTTTTCTTTTGTTGATTATATTCCAGTTAAAGGTGTGATCATATGGTATTTCATGAACATTTACCCTCCTAGGTCATTGCCCATATCCTGGATCATCTGGGTCAGTGGGGATAGCAGAGGTTCATATGTGCAAAGTATTTCTTAACAGACACGCATCCTTAGACATGTCACATGCTAGGGCATTGTCCTTTATGTAACTGTTCAAACTGAGCGATCAATATACAGGAGGAAGACATGCAAATAGGGCCCCTCTTCTCATTAAATGTCGCCCAGCCCTGACCCTGCAGCTCTGGGACAGCAGCCAGCGCAGGATTCCCAGGTGTTCACAGTGCCTGCTCAGAAGAGGACACAGACCACTCACCATGGTGTTTGGGCTCAGCTGGGTTTTCCTTGTTGCAATTTTAAGAGGTAATTTATGGAGAATGAGACACTGGGCATGTGAGTTGATATGACTGAGAGAGACGCTGTAGGGTGACAGTTTCCTAACCTGATGTCTTTGTGTTTGCAGGTGTCCAGTGTGAGGTGCAGCTGCTGGAGTCTGGGGGAGGCTTGGTGAAGCCTGGGGCATCTCTGAGACTCTCCTGTGTGGGCTCTGGATTCACCTTCAGTAGCTATGTAATGCACTGGGTCCGCCAGGCTCCAGGGAAGGGACTGGAGTGGGTCTCATACATTAGTAGTACAGGTAGTATCACAAACTACGCCAATTCTGTGAAGGGCCGATTCACCATCTCCAAAGACAATGGAAAGAACACACTCTACCTGCAAATGAACAGCCTGAGATCTGAGGACACGGCCATGTATTACTGTGTGAGTGGCACAGTGAGGGGAAGTCAGTGTGTGCCCAGACACAAACCTCCCTGAGGGAGACAAGAAGGCTAGGCTGTAGGGGACGATCAGGATACCAGGGGGTGCGCAGGGCACACTGAGTACAGGGAGCAGCAGGGAAGCAGCTGCGGATACAGTTTAAGGGATTGTTTCCTGGCAGGTGTGGGGTTAACTCTTCACACAGCAGTTTCCCTCTGGGAGCCTCCCTCCCTTTATGGTTCTGTGCTGACCTCTCAGCTTCTGAGTCACAGAGGCTTGGTTTCATCACAGGAAGACATTCTCACACGCTTCAACGGCAGTCTCATACATTTGTTTTCCCTTATTCTAATGAAACATCAATGAATCACCAAACCTCCTGACCCAAATCTGCTGGATCCACCCAGAGACTCTGGTAGACCCAACAGTGCAGCCCATCCCCACACAGTTCAGAGTCCAAGTTTACCTGCAGCAGGACACATGGAAGCTGAACAGTAGGCACCAGAGTCGTAGGAACCCAGTCCAAGGAGGGAAAACACGCAGGGGTCATGATCATTGACTTAATTCCATATCTATGACATCAATAGCAGTGGACATCATGTGGAGGTTGAGGGACCCCCTCCATACAATTGTATGGATGGTCAGGGTGATGATGTCACACACACAGAGGGACTATGGAAAAAATCTGTCCCTTCATTGAAGAGCCTGTTGAGAGCAGGGAGGTCTTTTCAGCAAGTCAGGAATGGCTGCTGCATCACCTCAGATAAGGAGTCTGGTCTAGGTTTCATTGTTCATCCCTGAGGAGGGTTCTTCTCATGAAAGGGGTTTGTGTGGTTTCTATCTCCCACCTGCATCAAACTGGGGAGAATTCACGGGTCCACATCAGATTTCCAGGTGTGTGCAGGAAGAGAGAGAGGGGTGAACCTCAACACGTCAGCATCAGACATCAGACCCTACAGCCTGGCTCCTCATTTCACTGAGCACCTAGGAAACATGAGTGAGAACACAGAGCCACCTGTAATTATGGATAGAAAAACAAGTTCAGTCCATAGAAAATGAGAATAATGGTTATATGTATGCAGTAAGTGGGGAAATAAGATATTATATGAATGTCTTTGTTCAAAGTGTAGGGCGGAACCTGTCCACTCTACAAGGTCATCAGCTTATACAGAAGGGCTTGGGTCCACTTTCTGCTTACAAAGATGAGAAGTACCCACAGACTTATGGGGATCCTCAGTTTGGAGATCTCTACTGAAGCAGCCTTCCAATTGGGCAGAGTCATGACTTGATTCATTTGTTGTTGCCATGGGCTGGTGTTGGTGTCACTCAGAAACTCCCAGGTTATTAAAAACTGAAGCTCATGTGATGGTTTTAGCAGGTGGGGCCTTGGGAAAAGTGATGGTCCTGGGGTGAGTTTGTCATGAATGGGATCATGTCCTTTATAAAATAGGACAGAGGATGCTCCCTTTCCCCATCCACCCTCTGAGATTACAGTGAGCAAACAGTTGTATAGGAATCTGCTCTGTAACTAATATCAATCTGCTGGCAGTTGTTATTGCATTCCCCACCTCCAGTATACTGATAGATAAAGTTCTGTTATGAGCCAATGACCCAGTTCATAGTAGATTGTTACAGCTCCAAGAATCGATTAGGATTGCAGTGTAACATGACCACAGGGGCTGCCTCCTTGGAAATTTGCAGCCACATGTGTTGTTAAAACTACAGCATCAGTGTCCTTCCAGGAATGTACAAGGGCAGTTTTTCTCTAGTGTTTTTTTTTTTTTTAGGCAAAATTCCCTGGGCAAGTCATAAGAGGATGTTAAACAGAGGCAGTGAGAAGGCAGCACTAAAAGTGGGTGCAATGCCTGAACACTTTCAGTATTGACAATGTCAGCATTTAGGCAGGTCCACGTTTCACTGGAGATAAAATCCACAAATGCATGTTTCTTCCAGTCACCAGGTCACAGGGACAAGGCTGATGTGCTCTTGAAGGTGTGGGCATGAATGGCACTTGGGTGCAGTATTGACCAAGTGGGACTGCAGGTTTACGTAGGTTTTATGAATTTCACTAAGTATGACATTTATTTTTTATTTTTATTATTTTTCAGTTACAGTTGTCTGCATTTTCTCCCCATCCCTCCATCCCAACCCAGCCAATCCCACCTCCCTCTCCCGTATCCACCCTCCCCCTTGAGTTTGTCCATGTGTCCTTTATAGTAAGTAGTTCCTGTAAACCCCTCTCCCCACTATCCCCTCCCCACTCCCCTCTGGCTATTGTTAGATTGTTCTTAACTTCAATGTCTCTGGTTATATTTTGTTTGCTTTTTTCTTCTGTTGGTTATGTTCCAGTTAAAGGTGAGATCATATGGTATTTGTCCCTCACCGCCTGGCTTATTTCACTTAGCATAATGCTCTCCAGTTCCATCCATGCTGTTGCAAAGGGTTTGAAACTTTCCAAAGATTGTTAGTAATAATGACAGTGTGACATTTGATTATAGTATCACCTCACTGAACAATTATTAATGTGCTGTGTGCACCTCAGTCACTTGATGTGACAGTTTTGAGAGATTGGGGGAGGGTGGGTGAAGGGGCTGGGTAGAGAGGGTGTCCAGGGCAGTTTAAATGCTCTACATGTGTTTGTACCTTCTTCCCAATCCCTTTCTCCACAAAGATGGACTCTGGGTGCACAGACGTACAATGGATGGAGATTGTGACTTGAAAGCACAAGAGAGCAAACCTTGCAGTGCCCATTGCCCTCAGCCAGGGAGACTGATGATGGGGATGAACTCCACTCTGAGTGTTGACACATGGACAAGGTAACACAGGGAATTTATTCTGAGCTGAGTAGCATGAAACACTGTGCATGTGGAATATCACTGTAAGTTACATTGTATTAAATTGCCAGATCATAGAGTTTAAGAACAACAATAATACCTCTACAGCACACAGACTTACTAGCCTCTCAGAAAACTCTCCCTGTCAGAATGAGTGTGCTGTTCCCTCTAGTCAAGTGGGGACCGTCACTCAGGGCCTTGACTTCTGTCACTAAGCAGAGCATCACATGCAAATGGGTATCAATACATGCAGATAAACCCAGACTTGTGGCTGTCCATGCACATCAGGGACACAAGTTCCAATGCCCAGGTTTCTGTAGTTTGCATCACTGCAGCAGTTAACCTAGAGGAAGCACCATGAAGTTTGAGCTGAGCTGGGCACTTGCTGTAATGCTTTTACATGGTAACATTACAGAGAGACTGGGGGATTCTATGTCCGTGTGGGTGTGTCTGCTGCTAATGAAAAGTTCTTGTCCACAGGTGCCTGATATGAGCTGCAGTTGGTGGAGTCTGGTGGGCACCTGCAGCAGCCTGGAGGGTCTCTGAGACTCCCCTGCAAAGGTTCTGGATTCACGTTAACTGACTACTATATAAACTGGATCTGCCAGTCTCCAGGAAAGGGACTGGAGTGGGTAGGTTTTAATAGAAATAAAGTTAACAGCCAACACAACAAAATATGTTTCATCTTTGAAAGGCAGATTCACCATCTCAAGAATTTATTCCAAAAGAACTGCCTATCTGCAAATGAACAGCCTGAAAGCCGAGGACTCCGCCCTCTATTACTGGGCTAGAGACACAGTGAGGGGAAATCATTGTTAACTCAGACACAAACCTCCCTGCAGGTGGGTCACCAAACAAAAGGAGGTGCTCAGGGCCCTCAGGTTCTGCAGGCATAAGGCACATGGAGATTATTTAAGGTTTTGCTTCCTCTCTGGCAGGGAGCTTCCTCTTCACCTGGCATTCAACCTGTAGGTACTTAAGAAAGCATCCTCCACAATGAGTCTAAAGTGGTTGGTTCACCTCTATCTACATGCATTGGGCAGATGCATATTATCTCGGCCTTGGGACTCTTCCCCGGAAAAGCTCTGTAGTGACTGTTGGTTTTGTGTTAGTTTGGCTAGATCACAAGGTGCCTAAATGTTTGGCTGACAGTTATTCATGGGTTTGTCCCAGTGTATTTACAGTTGTAGTTACCTTTGAGATGGTGGCTCAGAAAAGCAGAGTGTTTTTCCCAGTGCAGAAGGGCACCCTTCACTCCACCAAGGTCCTGACTGAAACAAACTGAAGAGGGGAATTAACCCCTTCCCACCTGTGTGCTGGATTCTAGAGCTGGGACAGAGTTTTGCTCCTGCTCTGGGCACCCTGGTCATCAGCCTTCAAACAGGTTGAGTGACAGCTAAAGCTCTCTTCTGTCTGCTGACTGAAACCAGAGCTCAGGGACTTTGGGACATCTCAGAGGCTGTACTATGAGCATTCATTCCATATAATTGTAAATTTCAATATGCATTCAGGGAACAAACAGGAGGATCATGTTAATTAATGTTACATTAATTTGCAAAGGTGTAATGTAACACATTCCCTGTTCCCCAGACCTCTGAGGCCCATCAAAACCTCTGGAACCTCATGACGACTCAGGAAAGATCACTGAGGATGGACAGAGCAGAGCTGCATGGCATCAGAGCTCACTGAGACAGATCAGGAGACAAAGCTGGCAACAAGGGACAGGGTTCGGGTTCTCAGTGATTGATCTTGAAAATGATTGGGTTCTCCATGTTGATCTTTCACAATAACCAACTGCAAATTACCTTCTTGTGGAAAAGCTCATGATGAACATTTACTGAAATGATAGAGATTTATTCAATTCATAAGATTACTGTGAACATTTTCTTACCAAGAACGCTTGCTTGATGCAGGTTCCAATTGATACTATACTATGATAACAAGACTGACATAGGGGAGAAATGTGCAGTGATGTTGTCACACATAACTGACCCATGCTTGGTAAATCCAGCACTGACCCATGGTCCTAAAACAATGGGGACTCTCTCAGGGTTCCCACCATAGGAACCACCTGTGACATTGCCCAGACAGTGAACACTGAAGCAGATGCTGTTCCCTGTCCCCAGAACTAAGTGAGAACTCAGTGCCTGCTGGGCTGCTGGATTTGGAGGCCATGGAGCCCACATGGGGAAAATCAGAAAGGTTCCTCAATAACCAGCCCAGGAGAATGTCTCCTTTGAAAGGGAGTCTGAGCAATGACGAGTGGTGTCTGATTTACCATCCCTGAAGCCTTGACCAGTGTGAGCAAGTCCATGAGGGTTGAACAAGAATCCCAGGTGCAGGAGGAGATGGTGATTCCTGCAGGGACTGACAGGTGCCACTGTGGGTCACTGAGCAGTGAGTCTGTCTCCACGTGGGGCACGGAATCTCAGGACCATGGAGTATATGGTCAGAAGAGAAGATGACCATATGGATGGAGCACCAAGAATGGACAAAAAACTTGAGTGTCACATACAGAGATGACCTCACCTAGAAAGACACACCATGACCTAGAATCCACTGGGGATATTGCCCAAGTGATAGGTACAGCAGAGAGGGGAGACCTGGAGTGCATTACTGTAAAAATCATCACAGTGTGTTTTTGTCATTCACTGAGCAGTAGAACTGCAGGGGGGTTTGAAACACATGCAGGGACCCGCAGTTGGGACATACCCCACCAGGAACCTGAGGACAGCAGAGGCCCTCAGAGCCCTCATGAGTTTCAGGGCTCAGGGGTGTTGGCCGTGTCATGCATCTAGCAGGTCCTGGGAAGAAGCCTCCTAGTGGCTTCACAGAGCCCTGGCTATGAGGTTCCCTACAGAGTCACTGTGGTTTAGTGAGGTCAGTTCTCCCTGTCCAGAAAATTAAAACTCAGTGTCTCTGAGGGAGTTTCTGAAAGTCAGGGCACAGCAGTTAATTCTGGACTAGACACATTCAGAAGTTCATACTCTGTGAGTCCTGACAGGAACCTCCCCAGCATGATGCAGAGCTGGCATCAGGGTGTGGGGAACCATTCCAAGCATGGGAAATGTGGCTCAGCCCCCACTTGGAAAACCAGTGGGGAGCGAGGTTGGCGGGCAGGACCCACGTCCATGGATAAGTTCTCCAGTGGGAAATCAGGCCTGCATTGTACCCAGACTGCTATAAGCCTTGCTCTTCCTAAAAAACTCCCTCACCCTGAACTGAGGAAGCAAATGTTTACTGAGTATCTTTATCTTCCCAGAATCTGGGCTAGACCCTCCAGGTATGGGACATAGCCCTTTCAACCATTTACATTGCAAATGTACTCCTTTGATGTATTCAGTGACTTCCTCTCCTATGTCTGCAAAGATAACCACCCAAAACAAACCTTTGTATAGTAAAGAGGACCTTCTTTGATGTTAAGGGCCTCAAAAACCTATAAAGGCTGGTCCCTGCAAGGCTCTTGGCGCTCCCCCCTTGACGGAGTGGCCGAGGCACTGAGAGGTGCTCTTCTCTTAAGAGAGTGGCCGCGCTGTCCCTTTTCCCCCACAGGAAGTCTGTAGTCCATGTGTATGTGTATTGGAATACTGAAACCTCAACAGCAGATCTTGCGGGCAGAGACATGCGTCATCAGGGGGTGGGCAGGTCTCAGGGGCTCACAGCATCTGCCTCAGGAGGAGGTGCAGGGTGAGCTGGAAAGGGATTTCCTGTTTCCTGTGAGGACCTATATCTTTTTCTTTTCATGAAAACCTCTAACGGGAGAGTTGATCATGTGGTGACTGTAAATATCCTATCAGGGCATTCACCAAGCTCCATGATACCTGAGAGCCAGAGTCAATGGTATTTCTAAGGCTTCTTAATATCTGAAGTGTAAGGAAGTGTGAACAGAGTTGGTTTTATTAACTCACTAGATGGAGAATTTTGGAGACATACTGATCTAGGATTAAGACATTCAGGCATTAAAGCCCAGAATTTGTCCAGACCAGAAGTTCTCCATGTCTCTCAAAGGTGGGTTCAAAATGATGAGCATGTCCTGTGGGAGCTTGTTCTTCAGTGGTAGGAGCTAGGTCTTCACAGGTCTCAGACATCTGCCAGGGGACCCATATCCTACAACACTGTGTAGGACTTGGACCCACAGACACCCTTGAAGCATTTTCCCTTTACTTTCACTCAGGTGGAGTCAAGTCTTCAATTATGAAAAAATCTGCTCCATTCATATGCAAAAGTGAAGAGGTAGACTAGGTAAAATGTGGGTCTGTCTGTGCCCTGAGCATCACTCACAAACACAGTCCCTTACCGAAGTCCTGACAGCACAGCCCTTCACGCTGGCCTGGAAATGGAAAACCCTCTTCCTGCTGGCAGTGGCCAGAGTTAAGGAGCCTCTCAGCTCTGGGGTCGAGGAGGGAGGGGACCAGGGACAGAGAAATGAGATTTCCAGCCACTACTGAACGCTCTCCACAGGTTTGCACTCTCAGGTGGAGCAGGTTCAGACAGTTGCTAAAGTGAGGACACCTGTGGCTTTGGTGAAGGTCTACTGCAAGGCATCTGGATACTCCCTCACCAGCTGTGCTTGCACTGGGTGCAACAGGCCCAAGGAAAAGAAGTGGATGGTAGTGTCTTATTTCCCTTGATTTCTACCTGCAGAATCTTTAAAGCTTGTATTTTTAAATAACACCTGTCCATAAATATTTAGGTATTTTTAGATGTCATAACCTTCCTCTATATGTCCTGTACTTACTTCTGTGCCCTCATTTAAAAAGACTTTAAACCTGCATTTCCAGTAGCACGCTGTTAATGAAAATCAGTCATGTCTGTGTCATGTGACACAACATTAGCATCCACTCTTTATTCAGTTCTAAAGTCACTTCCAGATTTATGAATTATTTTCCCAGCAGTACTCCACTCCTGGCTCCAGAGCTTATTCTAGTCCCTATGGCTGCTATAACCAGTCAGCTTGGACAACAGAGGTTGGCCATTTTGGGGGCATTTTTTATTGTAAGACACTCTACAGAGACCCATTACAATATTGATAACTTAGACTTTGTTAAAATTAAATGAATTTGTCCCAACGAAGATCCATTAAGCCATTGAAAAGACTTCCAAATCACGTGTTTGATGGCAAAAAATGTTTATTATACACTGGGAGTGTTATATGCTTTTTGGGAGAGCCCAGCACCCTCTGCCCAGAGTTATGATCACCAGAAACAGGGCCAAGGGAGGCTAGTAATGAGGATTTCATGCCAGGGTGGAAGTTCCCTTTCCTGTGAGCAAACCTGTCCTCGGAATCCTCTTCATTTCCTTCCCTCTGGACCCCAACATCACTGACAAGAGTAGACTGAGAAAACAAGTCACTTATCAGCTGCCATAATGTTTTGACATGTGAAGAATTCTGAGTTCTGATGAGTGACACATACATATTCATGATTCTCATTTCTAGTTTTTCTGCATGGAGAAATGTGATTATTTCTGATGTGACTAGTTTGGAGTCTCTGCAGTGTGCCCTGGGCTTGCAGAAGGGAAGAGATTGAACAGGGAGCTGTAGCCACAATCACACTTGAGCCTCAAGAATCAACAAAGGCCCACCTGTCTGTGCTTGGGAGGAGGTTTCTCAGATCAACAAGCAGTCATGATGAAGAGAAATGTGACTTTGAAAATGACTCTGCCTTATTTTTTACTTTAAATGGCAAAATAGTCATTATATGCATTTATTTTATGACATAAATATTTGGACATTGTGGATATATATGAGTTTTCATATTTAGGAAGTATCTGGAAATGCTAATAAAACATTCCACATCAGTTTGAAAGGTGTATGAGAACTTGAGTGTCACCTACTCATCTGGTCCACCATTGCTTCTTATGCTCAGAAAGTGAGGCCGTCCTTTAATCTCATTCCAATGTGTCTCATAAACCAGGGGATCCCGTGTCCTTGATGCACATGGTGAGTGAGTATTCACGAGGAGAGATGTCCCTACAGAGGTTCCAGAATGATGAAAATGCCTGACCCAAGCCCTCCCCACTTTAGAGGAAAGGCTGCCCCACATGCAAATTTCTCTCCCAGCTCCAGGGTAAATCCTCCCCTGGGCTGTGGGGTCTCACAGCTCTCTCCTCACAGGGGGATGAGGTTTCTGGGGAAGGCAGAGATTTGCTGTAGAAGATGAGACTGCTGAGTCTCCTCCTGTGCCTGGTGACAGTCCCACTGGGTGAGTGTCTGAGATGTCAGGCATGGGTCTATGGGATGGTGGTGACTGTACCTGACTGACAAGGGCTCATGTTCCTTGTCCACAGGTGTCCTCTCCCATGTGCAGCTGCAGGAGTCAGGACCAGGATTGATGAATCCCTTGCAGACCCTCTCCCTCTCCTGCACTGTGTCTGGATTCTCTGTTATGAGCTATCACAATCAATGGACCCACCAGGCTCCAAGGAAGGTGCTGGAGTGGGTTTATGTTGTATGGAGTGGTGGACGTAGAGTAGAACCCAGCACTGAAATCCTGGCTCAGCATCACCAGGGACACGTCCGAGAGGCAAGTTTATTTAATGCTGAACAGTCTCACAGCTGAGGACACAGCTGTGCATTACTGTGTGAGAAACAGAGTGAGGAAAACTCAGTGTGAGCCCAGGCACAAACCTCCCTGGGGAGATGGGAAAGTTTGGTTTCAGGGACAGGTCAGGACAACAGGGGGCGCTCTCCTCTCCCCAACCACAGAGAACAGCCCCAGGGGCTGGTGTGGGCCTGGTTGGGAAGGAAGGGGCTTCCTCTTGGGAGCAGGGATTTCCTGTCAGAGCTCTCACAGGCATCCAGGGACACAGCCTTCTTCTCTGTGAATCTAATTTCTGAAGTTTTCACTGCAGACAATAAACAAGGGGAAATATCCTGAGGGACCATGGACCTCTTCTTCATGAAGTTCAGATTTTTTTTCCCTTTTTTAACAAATTGCATCACATTTTCTTAAGAAATTATACTGAAAATGTCACTGAGGAGTGTTTTATCCAGAAGAAATTCTATGTTTGTAGTAAAACATAAGCACATATTTATGGCTCCTTTATCTGTGTTAGTAGAAGCTAAAACATCCCAAAAGTCCTTCTAATTTTACAATTAGCAAACTATGGAATATCCATGAAAGGATTTCTTCTCATCAGTGAAAATAATGATCAGCCTGTATAGGCAGAATAAAGGTCGCTGTCAGTGATCACTCACCCTGGAAAGTGGCAGGCTCAGAGAACACAGGGGTGTGTCCCGGTGCTCACAGGGCCATCCTAGAGAGGACACAGGGAGGCTGGGATTTCTGTCCCTTTCTCACCATTATCAGGTGGGAAGCTGCACCCTGTGTACTGAGGGTTCCCTCATTCTCAGCAGGGCGCTGAGGGATGGACGGCTCCACAAAGGGAAACAAACACCTCCAGGCTCCAGTGAATGCACAGCGCCCACCACCAGGTCTGATGTTGTCCTGACAGCAGCTGTCTCCTCCAGGTGCCTCTGTCTTTGTTCTCCCACAAGCACAAGAGACCAGGGCAGCAGACACTCCACTGACCACCCATCCCCGGCAATGGACCTTCACCTCACCCAGTGACCATCGTAATATCTCTGGGAATAGATATCCACGGAAGTAGATCTAGAACTCTATCTGATGGCTGATCTCTAGCCCTTTTCCAGACAAAACTTAGAGGCAGGTTATTCACCTGCCAGTGGGGACAAAGATGGCTGTGCTCCACACTCAGAAATACCTGAGTGCTCAGATCTGAATCCATGGCAGCTCCTGCCTCCATGACCCACCTGTTTCAGTGGGTGAACTCTGCCAGGCAAGTCAGGGTGGGAGTGTCAGAAACCCAGTGTCCCAGGGAGCTTTCTTCAGGACCCGGCCTCCATCCCAGGAGTGGGGTCAATTGGACAGAGTGAGTCATGTAGTTTGGTGGCAGCTGCATGGATCTCAGCCTTAGTGGTCAGCAGCTTGGGGAGGAATGCAGCACACTGACATCTTCTCATCTGGAAAAGGGACCCTGTGACCAGGGGCTGGCAGCACGGAGTCTGTGCTCTTGAGTGCACCTGTCTTGGGTGCACTTGCTGCACTGGGATGTGGAAGGGAGCATGTGTACCTTCACCTATGTTGTCTAGCTGTTCCCACTGTTGGCATAACCTCTGGAGTAAATTCTTCTTCACCATCCGTGTTCCGGTAGGATCATCTCCAGTCATGGTAGCAAATTTAAAAACAACTTCTGCATTTTCACTAAGACTGAAATCCTTGCAGCTCATTGTGAGTGTGGGTGGGGGGCTGCAGCATCAGCATTCCTGGAACTTGGACTGAGCCTTACTTTTAGGCAGAGTTGTGCCCAGGTGTAAGCTGTGTCCTTGCAGCTTTTCCTGTCCCTCAGTGTCACTGAGATTTTTCTGTAAATGTTGTAATTTACCATATTTTGCTGGGTATATTGTGCACCTATGCTTTTAGCCAACATTTTCAGGAATAAAACTTTCATTTTAATAGTTTACTTCAATTTTTGTTTAAGTATATTTAGAAACATAAATGATTATCATTTTATGAGTATTATTTTGCATATAGATATTGTTATTGATTTCTAGAATTATACTTTTAATGCATAAGTATAAAAATGAATTAAAATATTTATATAGATAAGGAAGTTCTACGACCCATGTATAATGCACAGCTCTCTTGTTTCCTCAGAAATCTGAGTAAAAAAGTGTGCATTACACATGGCAAATTATGGTACATTAACTGGCTTTATACTAAATCCCTGTTACAGGCTCAACAAAATAGGGCTGGAGGGAGTAGGTCTTTTTGGATAGAATCTGAAGTCAGGAGACACATGATGCTGCATCTGTGACAGGCAGATGCTCCATCTAAAGGGATGATTCAGAACATTGTCAATGTGCAGACAGACACCTCCCTGTATGACACTGTGAGAGACTCAGAGAAATAGTCAGTTTGAGCTCAGATACACACCCCTGTGCAAAGACAAAAGGGTTGAACTGCAGGGGGCACTCAAGACTAAGGTCAAAGTCAAAAACAAACTGGTCCTTGCACCACAGGGAATCCAAGAGCCAGGCCCAATTTTCTGGATCCTCTTTTCCTTAATGCCTCCTGATTCTGCTCCTGAGAAGATGCCCACCCGTTGTCACCCATGGTCCCGCCTTCCTGTCTCCGGGCTGTGCCCTTTCAAAATGGGGACGTGTGGGCTATAGGTCAGTGATAGCCCCCCATGTCGGGTCCGTGTTGGGTACACTTCCTGGACAAGGTCCCCTGGATCTGACCATCTGCAGCACAAGCCAGGACCCTTCTCACTACAGACTCTGCAGGTTCCAGGTGCAGGGAGAACAGGAAGCCTCAAAAGCGGGCAATCTCCAGTCTTCATATCAAATGGGTTTTCTTGTAGTCTGTTGTCAAGCTAGGTCACTCACAGGATTCAGCTTAGTGTGAGGGCTTGTGCATATGCTAGGAAGTGTGGAGAAGGGCATCTGGGTGGGGTTCAGTGCCATGAACATCATCACTGTGTGTGTGTGATTTATTGAGCAGTATATTGCAGTGGGATTAAGGCCACGTGCAGGTATCCTCACATGGGACCTGGAAGCTTAGGAAACTGAGGACATCATACTTCCCCAAGTCTCTGTGATGTTCAGGGCTCAGGGCAGTTGGCTGAGTCAGGGCATCATGTAGCTCCAAGGAAGAAGCTCCCTGGTGGCATCAAAGAGCCCTGGCTATGGGGTCCCCTGCAGAGTCTCTGGGGTTTAGTACAGCCAATTCAGTGGCCAGAGATGTCAAAGCACATGGTGTCCCTGAGGGAGCAGCCTGAAGTCAGATTCAGTCTTTAACTCTGGACTAGAGATGATGAGAATTCCATGTCCTGTGAGCCCACACAGGACCCTCCCTTTGAGAGTGCAGTCTGGGCAGCAGGGGACACAGCAGACCCACAGGCTCAGTGCTGCTGTCCAGTAGCAGGTGCAGAGAAGAGGGGACAAGGCTTCCAGTGAGGGTCCATGTCTTCCTCTTTTCAGGAAAACATCTACAATATTTCAGGCATGAGGTGACCATAAACATCAGATTCCACCAGAGAATTTACAACTAAGTACAACATGAGGACCACACTCATTAGGGGTATTGCTATAGTTTCTTTATATCTGTTTGGAAGGAGCTGGAGTAGGGGGTGGTTTTATTCACTCGCTTGTTGCAGCATTTGGGAACACACTGTGCAAGGAAGGACATTCAGGTATTGAAGTCCAGAACTGGTCCAGGTGGTCTCTGTGTGTCAAAGGTGGGTTCCTAATGAGGATCATGTGCTGTGGGGTCTTGTTCCTCAGTGGGAGAAGTTCGGTCTCACCACAGAGCAGTGACCTCACAGGGGACACATATTTTACAACAGTGCTAGGGACTTGGATTCTGAGTCTTCCACTGAGCATGGACCCTGTGTCCTCTAGTTCTCTCAGGTGGGTTCAAGTCTTCAGCTATGACACACTCTGCCTCATTAATATGCAAATGAGAAGAGGTGGACTAGGTTAAATGTGGGTCTGTCTATGCCCTGAGAGCATCACCCACAGCCACACCCTCCCCTGCAGAAGTCCTGACAGCACAGCCCCTCACCATGGACTGGAGCTGGAGAGCCCTCTTCTTGGTGGCAGTGGCTACAGGTAAGGGGCTCCTTTGCTCCTGGGTTGAGGAGGGGACCAGGGATAGTCAAGAGACATTATCACTTCTTCCTTCCTTCTTTCTACAGGTGTCCATTCAGAGGTGCAGCTCATCCAGTCTGGGGCTGAGGTGAGGAAGCCTGGAGCTTCAGTGAAGGTCTCCTGCAAGGCTTCTGGATATACCTTCACCAGCTACTATATGCACTGGGTGCGACAGGCCCCAGGGCAAGGCCTTGAGTGGATGGGGAGAATTTACACTGGAAATAGTGACACAAACTATGCACAGAAGTTCCAGGGCAGAGTTACCATGACTGCAGACAAGTCCACGAGCACAGCCTACATGGAGCTGAGCAGCCTGAGAGCCGAGGACACAGCCGTGTATTACTGTGGAAGTGACACAGTGAGGGGAAGTCAGTGTGAGCCCAGACACAAACCTCTTTGGTGGAGACAGGAGGACTGGGCAGCAGGGGGTGCTCAGATCATAAGAACCACAGAGAACAAATGCAGGGGCAGGGGTGGGTCTGGCCAGGAAGGAAGGGGCTTCACTTGGAGCAGAGGTTTCCTCTCAAAGCTCTCAGCTGCATGCAGAGACACTTTTTCATTCTTTGTGGCTCTTATTTCCCATGTTGTCACTGCAAACGGCAAAGGAGGAAATTATACTGTCTCCAGATGAGATTCCACCCTGTGCCTGGGACCTTTACTTCACCACGCTCCTGTGTGTCCTTTTTCTTCCTTGAAAATGAACCACCCTGAGGGCTCTCATCTGCCCCGTGGTTGGAACTATTTCCCACAAACTGGAGTCCAGCTCTGTCCAGGCCCCTGTGTGCTGAGCTCAGGCTCTCTGTCCCCCAACATGCACACAATATCGTCATGCTCCTTCTGACAGGCTCCCCTCAGTTTACAGTGGTCATGATCATCCCCCTGCACCTCCACCCCTGAAGTCTCTGTCCCCCCTGCTGGACATTACCTTCTTGCCCCTCATTTACCGTGTGGACATGGAAATGCAGCCCAACATCTGTTTGAACAATCACAGTACTGTTTCTCTGATGTTCTTTGGTTTCCTTTTGAAAAGGACACACAATCCCATTTATGTCCCAACTGGAGAATTCATGATAATCCCCAGGTCAAAAGCTCTAACTCAGCCATCCCCAACGTATTCCCATCTGCAGAGGCCTGTCATATGAGGGTACACTCACCAGTCCCAGCAGCAGGAATCTGGATGTTTTCTAGGGTCCACGTTCAGCCATCCTGGTGCCCCGAGGATCATGGCCTCACCCACACCTCAGGAGCCTGGGGAGAGGCTTCCCTCCTGAGGTGCTTGTAGTTGCATTGAAGAGTTTGTTGTGTATGTGTGTGCACACTTGCTAAAGTGTTGACACAGGTGTTTGTGACTGTGTGTGGTGTGTGCTCTGTGTGTGTTCACATATGATTTAATCTATGCTGTGAGATTGCCACAGATTATAGAACAAGGACCTTCCCACACTACAGTGAGGGCCAGGCCCCAGGGAGAGCACAACGCACTAGAAAGATTGTGTTTCCCTTTCTGTGAGCTTGGTGTCAGTGCAAGGAAAAAGGTGTGTCATGAACACAACAGGCTTATGGATCTTCTTCACAGGAACTGACTGTTCAGTGTTTTAGGCAATGTGTGCAAAAAGCCTGAAAGGTCAGGTGGCCCTTTCTCAAAATGTCCCTTTTTCCCAGGTGTCCTGTCAGAAGTGCTGCACAAGTCAGGCTCAGGACTGGTGAAGCCCAGAGCATGGGTGCCAGAATGGGGTGCATGGGAGCCAGGGGTAGCGCACACCCCAACTTTCCTCATACTGCAGAATTTTGACCCAGGGACACGACCTAGATCCAGCTCTCCCTGAGCTGAGCTCCATGATCACCCAGAACATGTCTGTAGGTTACTGTACCACGTACATGGAGCGAGACAGTGCCATCCTAGACACCAAAGTCCATCTATAGAGGCAGGGGTGGGGTTGGGCTCCAGGGGTTGCCCAGGACAGTGGATGCCTGGGGCCCATCTGGTGAGCAGGTGCAGAGAGAGGCCAGGAAAAGGAATGTTCAATCAGATTGCAATTTCTCCCCATGTTCAGAAAGTGCCTTCACATAGACCTTCCCTCCTATCCTTCTATTCATGTGTGCATCCGTTTCTAGGTGTGTGAGTGTGTTAGTTAACATGTGCATCTGTGCGTGGGTGAGAGTTACTGTTTGATTTACCTGCATGTGCAATTTTATGTGTTCTTGAGTGTGTGTGAGGAGAACCTTCTTGTATGCGTAGTTTCATGTCTGTTTCTAAGTGTTTTATGCTCTTAGTGCTGGCATGGCTTTTATGGAAAAGTAAAGGCTTAATGTTTCTCTGCAGCATTTCCTAATTTTCAACTGACTGCTCAGCTGCTGAATAATATGCATGATGAGATATCTTGGTATCCATGCTGTTCCTTGGTATCTTCTTACCTTTTCACTCCTGAGCCTGAGCTCTGAAGGCATCCTGCTGGTGATTGGTCTGTGTGTGCAGCTCTGCACCCATGTCTCAGGTGGACATGGCTGCACTTGGTGTCTGACTCCCCGTGTGCCCTCCCTGTCCTGGCTCCAGATCCCATGGTCCCTCCATCTGCTGACAGGCCT
Organism: Desmodus rotundus; assembly: GCF_022682495.2. Taxonomy (NCBI): domain Eukaryota; kingdom Metazoa; phylum Chordata; class Mammalia; order Chiroptera; family Phyllostomidae; genus Desmodus; species Desmodus rotundus. The sequence continues at coordinate 16,121,850 of NC_071396.1, read as the reverse complement.
GATCAGGTTGAGGGCTCACGGGCCTCAGCCGTCATCTTGGGATCCACGTGGATTCCAGGTAAGGTTGTCAGCTCAGTGCGCCAAACTCAGGACCTCCCACATCCATCCTTAAAGGGGGCCCCTCTCTCCTGCAGGAAGCAGTGCTAACAACTCACTGGGGACCTGGGACTCTGAGGCCTGAGATGCACCTTATCAAAGGATTTTTCATGTGGGATCCAAGGGTTTCAGGTCCATTGTGGGGGGGGTTTCCATTGGGAGCATGTTGGATTCTAGGAGCAGTCCCTGGAAACCCACCTCACTGGCTCTGAAGTTCAACAGGCCCCATCCATGATCATGATGGTCAGACAGGGCACATGTTTAGTCAAAAGATCTTCTAGACAGAAACAGATGATTTTCCCATTATAAATTATAATTATAAATAAATTATAATTTTAATTATAAATTAAAATTAATAGATTTCCAATTATAAATAAATTTCATGTAGAATTTGTCAGTAGGTAAAAGTGTGCGCAGAGTGACTATATCTGTGAGCATAGAGTGGCAAGCATCCATCCTGTTTGCTTAGTAGTAACCCAGCACACACAGTCACACACAGTCACACTACAACCCTGCACACCATCACACACACATAGGCACACACTGTGACACACAGAATCACAACACAGTTGGTCACACACTCACACATAGTCACACAGCAATGCATTGTCACAGTCACACATGCAGAGTCACACATGGTTGTTACACACACTCACACACACTGTTTGCACTCACATATAAACACAATTACACAAAACCACACACTCAGTTTTTGAAAATAACATGCATTCGCACATGGGATGTGATACAAAATTACTCATGTCATTGCACACTGTTTCCTCTAAGATGTGGCAGGGTGCTTTCTGCACATTCACGCCCAGGACAGACAGTTCTCCTGCTACAACTGCTACGACGTGCACTTAACAGATGACCTTAACTAGCATTTATATGTACCTCCTACAATAGCAATTACTATATATAAAATTATGTGTTTGGAATTGATGTGATACTGAGAGTTAATAAGTAGATTTATAACAGAAAAATATAATTATGAGCAACTTTGTAGTTTTGCCCCAATGATTTCTGGAGCCCATTCAAAAAAGTTGTCCCAACTCACCTTTAATCACCAGGTAATAGCAGAGCAAACTCACTACCAACTCCTATGTCACAATACAAAAGTATAACTTCTTTATTTCCATAACCACAGTTTAGCATGGCAAACTTGCATTTTAATCTATGACTACGTTTCCTGATAATCTTTATAAAGTTAGGAAAGTCCACAACTAAAACATAGTCACACAAATGGGGAAGAGATTGGGAAGAAATGTCCGGGACAACTTTATGGGGGGTTAAAATAAGAGAGAACCCCATGTTCTGCCTACTGGCCCCATGTCTCCCTCCTGCTCTGCTGCATTCTCTGCTTCTTTTAGCAGAGGAGCGAAGTTAAATGAGGACAGAAACAGAAACCTCACCAGAGTGCAGTGTAAATGCAGCGTGTCTTACTTCTCCCATCATGAAGTTCTCAAGGACCATGCACGCTGAAGTACCTGAAAGGGTTTCAATACTGTGTAGTACTCCAGTGTACACATGTACCACAGTCTGTTCATCCCTTCATCCGTCCAGGGACATTTAGGTTGTTTCCACCTAGTGTCAGTTCTGAATTGCTGCTGCGATCATGGTTGTCTGACCATGACTTTGAAACAACTTTAGATGTACACCAAGGAGTCCAGTCGCTGTACTGTATGAGACTTCTATTTTGGAAAAACCTCCATACTGATTTTCATTGTGGGTTCACAAGCATTCCTATTTTCTATATTCTTGCAAACCTTTGTTATTTTTCTTAGTTTTCTTTTCATAATCAGCCCCCTAATGGATCTGAGGTGACATTGCATTATGGTTTTGACTTGCATGTCTATAATTTCTCTGCTGTTGACCATCTTTTCAGATGCATGTTGCCCATTTGCATGTCAGCTTTGGGAAATGTCTTTCAATTTCCATTCCACTTTCCTTTCAGTCATATAGAAATAGGATCTTTCAGCATTGTATACGGGTAAGCTGCACAGCATAAGGGCAGGGCTTACATAACTTGTGAAATTATTACCATAGAAATGGAGTTAACATCCATCATTTCATACAGACACTGGAAAATACAAAGGAAGAGAAGAGAAGAAAACAGAAGAAAAATAAAGGAAATGTGCGTTTTTTTGTGCTGAAATCTTTTAGGATCTAATCTCTAACAAATTTCACACATACCACACAGCAGTGTTAAATCTTTTTGTCGTACTGTCCATTACATCTCCTCCACTTACTTATCCTGCAATAGATCATCAATGTACGATTCTCCCACTGACTGACCCCCACCTCTGGTAACCAGAAATACGACCTTTTTATTTATTTTTCAGAATCCCCATACAAGTGAGATCACTCAGTGTTTGTCTTTCTGTGTCTCACATATTTGTCTACCCTAATGCCCTCTAGGTGCTTTTATGTTGTCACTAGTGCCAGGACTTTCTTCTTTTCATGAGGAATGACAGTCCATTATGTATAATTCTTTATCTATGTTTAAGCTGTGGTATATCACACTTTAATAAAAATGGAACTACAGATAACTCTCCCTACAGTGATCTTGTTTCCTTTGGTGCATACCCAGAGGTGGGATGTCAAGGTCATAAAACAACTATGTTTTTAATTTTTGAGGAAATTGCTTATTGTTCCTCAGCAGCTGCATCAGTTCACATTCCCACTAGGTGTGCACAGGGTTGCATTAACTGCATGCCCTTGCCATCCTGTCTGATCTCCTGTGTATGGCTGACAGTTGCTTTTTGTCGTTTCACTTGGATTTTTGATATTGTGTTGTAGAAGTTCTTTTTATACCCTGGATGTTAATGCATCAACAGGTATAAGCCATGCAAATATTTTGCCCATTACATAGGTTGCCTTTCACTTTGTTTATGGTAACCTTTTCAAGCATGTGTGATGTTGGGTTTAAGTCAATTTGTCTCTATTTCTTCCTGTTGGTTGTGTGTTATATCATATAGACTAAAGTATTGGCAAATCCAGACTTCCAGCCAAGATGGATGCATAGGTAGATACATTTTGTCTCCTTGCACAATCAAAGGTAGGACAACAAATTTAAAAACAAAAAATACCAGAACTGCCAGAAAATTGAACTGTATGGAAGTCTGACAACCAAGGAGTTAAAGAAGAAACTTTCATTCAGTCTGGTGTTAGGGGCAGAGACAGGTGGCTGGGGCAGAAAGCATGCACTGCCAGGAAGCAGCCAGTGGACTGGGCAGTCCCACATTTGCATGAGGATAAACCAGGGGGAACAACTGGGGAGTGAGACAGACCTCACAATCCAGGCTTCCAGCACTGGGAAACAAAACACTAAAACCATCTGATTGTAAAAACCTTTGGGTATTAAGGCAACAGAAGAAAATCCCAGCCTCACAGGGGAGTTCAATATAGAGACCCATAAGGCCCTAGGATATACACAAACCCATATACCTGGGAATCAGCACCAGAGGGGCCCAATTTGCTTGTGGGTAGTGATGGAAGGCTGGCTGAGAGTAGAACAAGCGACATTGTTCCCTCTATGACTCCTCCCCCCCATACAGTGCCACATAATAGTAAAGTGGGTTGCCATGCCATGGGGAATACCTAAGACTCTACCCCTTAATATGTCAAAAGCATGCTGAGACAAAACCAATATGGCCCTAATGAAGGAAAAGATCAAAGCTCCAAAAATAGAACTCAGTGATGAAGAGATAGCAAACTTATCACATGCAGAGTTCATAATACCAGTAATCAGGATACTCACAAAAATTGTTGATTATGGTTGCAAAATAGAGGAAAAAATGAAGGCTATGCAAAGTGAAATAAAGAAAAATGTATAGGGAACCTACAGTAAAGAGAAGGAAACTGGGACTCAAATCAATGATTTGGAGCAGAAGGAAGAAATAAACGTTCAACCAGAATGAAGAAACAATAATTCCAAAATATGAGGACAGGTTTAGGAACCTCCAGGACAACTTTAAATGTTCCGATATCTGAGTCATGGTTGTGCCAGAAGGAGATGCGAAAGAGCAAGATATTGAAAATTATTTTATTTTTTTATTGTTATCCACTTACAATTGTCTGCATTTTCTCCCCATCCCTCCACCCCACCCCAGCCAATCTTACCTCCTGCCCCCACCTCTACCCTCCCCCTTGATTTGTCCTTGTGTCCTTTATAGTAGCTCCTGTAGACCCTTCTCCCCACTATCCCCTCCCCACTCCCCTCTGGCTATTGTTACATTGTTCTTCATTTCAATGTCTCTGGTTATATTTTGTTTGCTTTTTTCTTTTGTTGATTATGTTTATGAAAAAAAATTAATGAAGGAGAACTTCCCCAGTCTGGCAAAAGAAATAGACTTCCAGAAAGTCCAGGAAGCTCACAGATTCTCAGAGAAGTTGGACCCAAGGAAGCACGCACCACGGACCATCATAATTATGTTACCCAAGGTTAAAGAGGAGGAGAGAATCTTAAAAGCAGCAAGAGAAAATGGGACAGTTAACTACAAAGAGTTTCTGTAAGACTGTCATCTGATTTCTCAAAAGAGACCTTACAGGCAAGAAGGCGCTGGAAAAAAGTATTTGAAGTCATGAAAGGCAAGGAGCTACATCCAAGATGATTCTATCCAGCAAAGCTGTCATTTAGAATGGAAGGGCAGATAAAGTGCTTCCCAGATAAGGTGAAGTTAAAGGACTTCATCATCACTAAGCCCTTATTATATGAAATATTAAATGGATTTATCTAAGACAAAGAATATGGTCAAAAATATAAACAATAAAATGACAGCAAACTCACACCTCTCAACAACTGAACCTAAAAAACAAAAACAAAAACAAACTAACAAAAAATATAGAACATGAACAGAATCTCAGAAATGGAGGTCAGATAGATGGTTATCAGCAGGGAGGAGAAGGGGTACAATATGGGAAAAGGTACAGGGGATAAGATGCATAGATGGTAGGTACAAAATATACAGGGGGACATTACGAATCATATAGGAAATGGAGAAGCCAAGGAACTTACATGTACGACTCATTAGTATGAACTAAGACAGGGAAATGTGGGTGGGAGGGAGGATGCAGGGCAGAGGGGAATGAATGGGAGGGAAAAATGAGACAACTGTAAGAGCATAATCAATAAAATATATTTAAAAATAGGAATAATTGACTTAAAATTAAAAAAGAAATAAATTACTGACAAATACAATGCCATCAAGTTTTCTTCTATGTTTTATTCTAAGGGTTTTATACTTTCAGCTCTTACATTTACATCTTTAATCCACTTTGAGTTCATTGTTCTGTAAGGAACATGATTGGATTTTGTTTTATTCTCTGCATGTGGATATTCAGTGAACCCAACACCAGTTGTTGGTGACACTGTCCTTTCCACATCACGTGGTCAATAAATGCAGGAAAATTTTACAAAATGTAACACACATTCCTGAGAAGAGCAACACTCAACACTCTAATAACAGAAGGAAACTGCTTTATATAATGAAGGCCATGTACAAAAGTCCAGAGGTAACGTCATTGTTAATGAAACTTTTTCTCTAAGATCAAAGACACCCACTCTCACCCCTGGCACACAGCACTGCACAGATTTCCTAGGAGGAGCACTTTGGAAGAAAATTAAACAAAATGCACCCAGAACAGAAAGGAGGAAGTAAAATGATCAGTGTTCACAAATGACATGAACTTACATTGGATTTCCATGTCATTTCAATAGTTGAATGAAGGTTTGCTTTTGCAGAAGAGTTTAACATGTGTGTGGATTTCCTCTGCACTGTGGCATGTGACCCTCCTACATTGCTTGGACATAGCAGGGGCTAAACTGCCATGTGAATGAACTGTGAGTGATATGTGTGCGTGCATGTATGGGTGTGGCAAAGCACACTTACTTCCACATATAAATTGAGTGTGTAACCAAATGCAGAACCATCTTTCCCTTTCCAAGATTCTGAAACATGAGTTGAGCCCAGAACGTAGGGGTTTTGTTGCTGGGCTGCTCTGTGAGAGGGCAGTGAGGTATGTCCACGGTTGATGGGTCATTCTCAGCCCACTTTCAGGCCTCTCTCAGTCTCCCCTCTGATCCCAAGAGCACTGGGATGTGCAGTAGTGTAATCGCACTGCCACTCAGTCACGTGTCCCACAAAACTCACCACGTGAGGCTCCATATAAATGACAAACACAATCAAAGTAGAACTGGGGTTTCACCACCACACTGCAAGATGGGATGTCATCTTATTTAATGCAGAAAGGGCAAAAAAACTAATTCCCACAAATCATTGAGTTCAGGATGGCCACTTCGGAGGTGCAAACACAGCACTGTAATGATGTAGAAATGCCCAGTCTCTGCAGGTTATTTCATGTAGTAGTGGGACCATGTGGATCGAGGACTCTCAGGGATCACAGGAAAGGGAACTGTCACCAATGCTGTCATCTGTGCCCTGTGTGTGTCCCCACCAGCTGCCTGGAGCCTGCCCTGGTAAGAGGTCATTGTATTTCCTGGCCTACTGAGAACCATGTAAGGCCCTGTGTCCCTGGGAAATTCCAGTGGGACTGCCATGCGGGGCCAACACTGGTGTAAACACACACTTGCTCACACAGTGAGCACAGATGACTTGGGCATTGACCCTCTCACACCTTCACAATCCCAACCTCACTCTCCCAATATTGGGGAAGCTAGAAAGGAAGGGAAATCACATCTTTGTTAAAACATTGGATTCCATGTTATAGAAACATTACCTGATAACAAAGTTGGAAGTGATTCCAAAGTGTCTGTAGAGTAGTGAGCAAATTTGTTCTCTTGCCCCCAGCCCAGAGAGAACTTGCAGCTAAACTGCAGAGCAATCAACATGAAACACCAGTTGAAGTGCAGCTGCTCTGAAATTTACAAGCAGGAGAGCAGAAGAAGATGGGAGGGAAAAGGAGATGGTGAGCCCCTTCCAGTGCAGGTACAGTGACTGGAAACCCGAAGAGATATTGTAGCAGGGAGCTCCCTCGCCCTGTGAGTGGGGGGTCTCAACCATGCAGGGGTCCCCAACCCACAATAACAGAGATAAAGAAGGGAGCCCATTTAACATCTGGCTTTGGAACTTGTGGGGTATTTGGTCCTCCTGGGGGACTCAGGGTACAGCATCTCAGGGAGGGAGCAACCCCATTGTGACAAGACCAGGATTGGTGACTGCTGGAGGGGCCATGAGGCAGTTCCAGGCCAGAGAAGGTGTCTGTTTGGTACACCCAGTAATGACTTTGGGGGGTCCTCTATTTTCTGGAAGGACTGTGGGCAGAAAACTAAGGGGAGTTTAGACTGTGGTTTGAGGAAGAGGACCTGTGTTGTCCACCTCCTCATGGAACGCACCCTGTCCCCACATTCTGGATTGCTCAGTCTGTCCAGTCCTGTGGTCTTCCAAGGCAAAGGGGTGAAGCCTGGGCTGGATATTTGGCTCAGCCCTGATTGTTAGATGGCAGGGAGATAGTGTTTGGCCCTTTGGAGCCCTGGAGGAGCTGGGGAGACTGTAGTGCCAATTGGCCAGTTTTGTTTTATTTTATTTTATTTTATTTTATTTTATTTTATTTTATTTTATTTTTTGGATCCCCTTTACCAGGAAACAGAGAGCTGGGTTTTTCAGACTGCATCTCCCAGGTGGTTTCTGTCCCAGAGTCAGTTGGGCATGTTCTGGGCTCTGCAGCTGCATTATGGGGAAGCAGAGCGTGGGTCCCCAGTGAGTTCATACCCCTGAAGCCACTAGATGGAGAGGAAGTGTTGCTCCACTAAAGAACCACCCCAAGACTGTTTGAATCTCCTCTGCCCAGACTGGAGAACGCAACTGACCACATTTCTGAGTGGAAAGAAAGAGGTGCTCATAGTGGGGACACTCAAAAGGCAAGACTGAGGCAGATCCATGTACTTGCCTAGGGAGGCCACACACGCTTGTCAACTAGCAACCCTGCCCTGACAGCTGGTCCAAGGCCAGGTGAGACAGTGTCTGAAACTGGCTTGCAACAGAGAACCTCTACGGAGGCCCAGGACTGGACAACAAGTGGTCAAGTTTGGACGACACTGGAGCAAGATCCAGTGGACTACACAAACAGCTTATGCAGGGGGTGATCACAGCAGGCACATGAATCTGTGGGGAGAATCCACACATTTGTCTTTATTACTCTTTTAATATCCCTTTATTTTTCATTCTGTCACTTATTTTTATTTGTCCTATTTTTTTTTCATATCTCTTGTTTTCTCTCTCCTTGTCTTACTCTTTGTTCTCACTTTTTTTTGAAAATGTATTTTGTTGATTATGCTATTGAAGTTGTCCCATTTTCTGTCCTGTGCCCTCATCTGCCTGGTACTCCCCTTCTCTCCAACAAATCCCACATCTTACTACATGTCCAGGGATCATGCAGATAAGTTCTTTGGCTTCTACATTTCTTACTAGTATTTACATTTTTCTTGTTTTCTTGTTTATTTTTATTTTTCTATATGTGTTACATTTCTTTCCTTCTTCACTTTCATATTCTTGTTTCTATTCATTTTTTCTTCTCTAATTCTTTTTTCTTGTCTTTCGTTGTTCTGCTTATTTGTATTTTTTTGTCTTTTTTCTTTTTTTATTCTTTAATTATTGTATATACTATTGTTGTTAGGATTTTCTGTTCCATTGTTTTTTGTTTTGTTTTGTTCTGCTCTGTCAGCACCTTTACAACAGGTATAGAAGACAGAGTGTCTGAACAGATTGTAGATTTTCACTCTGTTCCCCTTTGGGGACAAAGTTTCAGCTCCCAGAAGGGACAGAAGGGGTCAGCCTGACTGGGGCAGAGTCTATTCCTCTCCCTAAAACCTTCAAGAGGAGGGAGGAAACTTGAATCATTCAAACACCTGCTGGAAGCCAGGTGATCAAGGTCCACAGCCCCTGCGTAATCTAGGTCTGTGTCTTCCCAACCAATAGGCACATAGAGCAAACTACTCCCCACAGGGTGGGGCAGTCTTAGGGGATCCAGAGTGTGCATTGGAGGGGACAATGATGGGGGCCAAGTCTGACCACAGGGCCACCTGCAGCAGTGACAGGTATACCTGACCTTCTAACTCTCACACTGTGAAGTCCATTTATATCAGGGCTTGAGATTCTCTCAGGCACCTGATAACAGAGGGGAGAGAACAAGGACAGTGTGGTCCATGATAGTGGTCCTGGGCCAAACATAGACTTTAGCAGCAGTTGTCTGTGACAGTTGTAGGTGAACGTGACTCACTTTACCTGATTAGGGCCACATCACAGGTGATGAACAAGCATCTCCACTTGGTGAGGATTCTGAGTACACAGGTGTATACAGCCCTGGAAAGTAGGTAACCCTAGATACACTCATTCATGCTCTCATTACAGCAAAGGGGTGCTAGCACCTCATGAGGTGTGTCCCAATCTGGACTGCATTAGGGTCAGGGGGGCAGTGTGGCCAGCAGGAAGGGCACAGACCAAGATGCTGGGCTCATTGTCACCAGATATGGCCTCTTGGACATGATCCAGCCCTGCTTAGGCTTCTCTGTTTAGTTATTTAAATGCTATTATGACCACACTACATGAGACACTAACTCTTTTACAGAGGCACAGCCTTCTCTGCAGCTCTCCAAACCTGATATCACTATATAGCAGGAAGACATGCAAATAGGGCCCATCTGCTCATGAAAAGCAGCCCAGCCCCAAGCCTGCAGCTCTGGGACACGAGCCCAGCCCAGGATTCCCAGGTGTTCCCAGTCCCTGGTGAAGACAGAACACAGACCTCTCACCATGGAGTTTGGGCTCAACTGGGTTTTCCTAGTTGCTATTTTAACAGGTAGCTTATGGAGAATGAGAGACACTGAGTATGAGAGTGGATGTGTCTGAGAGAAACAATGAATGTGTGACAGATTCCTGACCTGAGATTTTTCTGTTTGCAGGTGTCCAGTGTGAAGTGCAGCTTGTGGAGTCTGGGGGAGGCTTGGTGAAGCCTGGGGGGTCTCTGAGACTCTCCTGTGCAGCCTCTGGACTCACTGTCAGTAGCAACTATATGAACTGGGTCCGCCAGGCTCCAGGGAAGGGGCTGGAGTGGGTCTCACAGATTACTAGTGGTGGTAGCACGTACTACGCCAACTCTGTGAAGGGCCGATTCACCATCTCCAGAGACAACGCCAAGAACGAGCTCTACCTGCAAATGAAAAACCTGAAAACTGAAGACACGGCCGTGTATTACTGTGCTAGTGACACAGTGAGGGGAAGTCAGTGTGAGCCCAGACACAAACCTCCCTGTGGGAGACAAGAGGGCTGGTCTGCAGGGGACGCTGCGGACACCAGGGGGCGCGCAGGGCACACTGGGCTCAGGGATCAGCTTGAGAGCAGCTGCAGCAGCAATTTAGGGCTGGTTTGTTGGCAGGTGTGGGGTTAACACAACACACGGAGGTTTCCCTCTCAGAGCCTCCCTCCCTTCATGCTTCTGTGCCGACCTCTTTAGTATCTGAGTTACAGAGGCCTGTTGTCATGGGAGGAAACCATTCTCACATGCTCACATGACAAGGTTGGGTAGGGTCCTGCTCACAGGAGAGGGTGGTGAGGTTTCAATCACCCACCTGCACCAAACTATGAAGAATCCCCACTTTCACTTCAGATTTCCCAAGTGTGCACAGGAGACAGAGGGGTGAATCTTAACATGTCAGCATCAAACATCAAACACTGCAGCCTGGCTCCTTATTTCACTGAACTCCTAGGAAACATGAGTGAGAACACAGAGCTACCAACCATTGTGGATAGAAAATGATTTCAGCCCCTTACCATATGATCTCACCTTTAACTGGAACATAATCAACAAAAGAAAAAAGCAAACAAAATATAACCAGAGACATTGAAGTTAAGAAAAATCTAACAATAGCCAGAGGGTAGTGGGGAGGGGACAGTGGGAAGAGGAGTATCCAGGAACTACTATAAAGGACACATTGACAAAATCAAGGAGGAGGGTAGAGGTAGGGGAGGGAGGTGGGTTTGGCTGGGGTGGGGTGGAAGGATGGGGAGAAAATGCAGACAACTGTGATCGAATAACAATAAAAATTTAAAAAAAGAAAGAAAATGTTTTCAGTCCCTACAAAATGAGAATAGCTATATGTAAACTATAATGAAAATAATACATTACATGACATCTTAGTTCCAATTCTAGCCTGGAACCTTTCCACTCTACTAGGTCGTCAGCTTGTTCTGAAGGAATTGGGTCCCCATTCTGCTCCCACCAGTGAGAACCTTCCACATAATTATGGACACCCTCAGTTTGGGGCGCTCTACTGATGCAGCTTTCCATCTGGGTGGAATCAGTATTTGATTCATTTGTTGTTTCTATGAGCTTGTGTTGGTGTCACTCACAAACTCATGTATTAAAACCAGGGGCCCATAGGTGGTATTAAGATGTGGGGTCTTGGGACAAGTGTGGGTCCTGGGGTGGAGATCTCATGAACAGTATTAGGGCCTTTATAACAGAGGACTCAGGGAGCTCTCGTGTTCCGTCCATCCCCTGGGATTACAGTGAACAAACAGCCACCTAGTAAGTGGGTTCTTACTACACATCAAGTCTGCCTGAATTTGTTGTTGGATTTCCCATCAACAGGTCTGTGAGAAAAGCATGTCTGTTGTTGGCCATGACCCAGTCCACAGTAGTTTGTTACCACACCCAGGGTGGATTAGCAATGTGGTGTAACATGACCACAAGGGCCAACTCCCTGGCGTTTTGCTGCCATACGTATTGTAAAAGGCACAGCATGATTGTTCCTCCAGTGATGTTCAAGGGCACTTTTTCTCTAGTGTTTTATTCCACAGAAAAATTCTCCTGGTTGAAGGTCATAGGAGGCTCCTAAACACATGTATCAGGAAGACAGCATTAAAAGTGGGTATAATCCATGAACCATTTCAGTATTTACACATCAGCCTGAAGTCAGGTCCAGTATTCACTGGAGTTAAAATCCATAAATGCATGGTCCTCCCAGTCACCACATCATAGGGACATGACTGATGTTCTGGAAGGTGTGAACATTAACACCACTCACGAGGAACATTGGCCAACGGGTTTGAGGGTTTATTTAGGTTTCATCACTTTAATTAATCATGCCATATTTCTAAACTTCCCAGAGATTGTATATAATAATGACAGTGTGGCATTTGGATCAGAGTAACCCCTTACTGAACAATCATTATTGTGCTGTGTGCACCTCAGTCACTTGATGTCACAGTCAGTAAGTCATTGGGGGAGAGGGGAAAGTGGCTGAGCACAGAGGGTGTCCAGGGGAGATAAAATGAGCTACATGTGCTTATTGCTTCTTCCCAATCTCTTTCTTGACGCTGATGGGCTCTCGGTGCACAGTCGTACAGTGAACAGTGATTCCAACTTGAAAGCACAAAGATCAGCCCTTGCAGTGCCCACTGCCTTGAGACCTGCAGGCTGACAATGAGGATGGGCCTCTCTCTGTGTGTCGACACTTGGACAAGGTCACACAAAGCACGTATTCTGAGCTGAATCACATGAAACATTGTGCATGTGGAATATCACTGTAAATTCAATTGTGTTAAACTGCTAGATGGTAGAAATTAGCAACAACAATAATAACTCTACAGCAGGTAGACTCACCAGCCACTTATAAGATTCCTGCTATCACAATGGGGTTCTTGTCCCTCTGAGTTGAGTAGGGACCCTCACCCAGGTTCTTCACTTCCAGGTCTATAAACAGAGGAGGATCACATGCAAGTGGGGCGCCCAAGTGCTGATAAACCACCCGTCACCACTGCCCCTGCACCTCTGAGAGAGCAGCCCCAGGCCTCTGGTCTCTGCAGTTTGCATTCACTGTCGCAGTTAACACACAGGAAACTCCATGAACTTTGGGCTGAGATAGGCAATTACTCTGATGCTTTTACATGTACCATTATGAAGAATCTGGGGATTTGAAATCATGTGTGTGTATGGCGATCCTAAGGAGAATATCCTGTCTGCAGATGCACAATATGAGTTGGAGCTGGTGGAGTCTAGCGGGCACCTGAGACAGCTTGGGGTTCTCCGAGACTCTGCTGTAAATGCTCTGGGTTCAGTTGCAGTGACTATTACATAACCTGGATTGGCCAGCCTCCAGGAAGGAGACTGGAGTGGATAAGTGTTATTAGAAGCAAAGCTAACCATCACACTACAGAATACACTGCATCAGTGAAAGACAGTTTCACCATCTTAAGGGACGATTCCAAAAGCACTGCCTATCTGCAAATGAGAGCCAAGGACACAGTCCTGCATTACCGCACGGGAAACACAGAGAGGGGGGGACAGTGTGAGCCCAAACACAATCATTTTGGCATGATGGGCTGCAACCAACAGGGGGCGCCCAAGACCCATCTCTTCTGCAGGTACAATCATGTGAAGGTTAATGAAGGCTTGGTTTCATCTCTGGCCCAGGAGCTTCCTCTCCATCTGACCCTGAACATGCAGATACCTAAGAAATTGATCACCAAGATGAGTGTAAAGTGGATGCTTCTCCTCTATCTAAATACACTAGGTAAACCCATGTGATCTATGACTCAGAACTCTTCCCCTACACAAATCTGGTATGACAGTTGGTTTTGGTTTTAGTTTGTCTGGATCACAAGCTGTCCAAAGATTTGGTTGAAAGTTATTTATTGGTTTGTACATAGTTTGTTTACAGGTGAACTTAGCCTGTGAACTGGTATCTCAGAAAGCCTGATTTCACCTATGTGGGTGGGCTCCCTCCACTCCACTGAGGGAACTATTGGAACAAACTCTGAAAGAGAGAATATGAACCCCTGCCCCCTGTGCCCTGGAATCTGGAGCTGGGACAGAAGTCTTCTCCTGCCCTGGACGCCCTCGTCCTCAGCACACAGTCCAGGCTTCGTTAAGAAAGCAGCTCTCCCGTGTCTGCTGCCTGCAACCCCAGCTCAGGGGACTTCGGGATGCCTCACAATCATAATGAGAGTATCAGCTATTTATAAATGAAAATTCACATTCTGTGGGTCAGCTTCTCTGGAGAACCTCTTATTTCCTCAGAGCCACAGTGCGGTGGAAGGATGTGTGCCCTTGTCCCAGGAACACCAGGATGACACAGGTGTGACCTGGAGGTGGACACAGGCCCCATCAGACCCAGGGCCCCATAAGCTCTGCACCAGTGATTCAGGCTGTGTCTGCACCTTCCCCTTTCTCCTCATCCTGCTGCTTCCAGAATGGATGGGAGACCATGACAGAGAACCACAAGAAAAACTGTGGAAATCAGTACTGTTTATTCTATCTCAGCACAGCCTCTGGTCACGGGAGCTTCCTGTCCATTTCATGTGATCACGTATGAACCCCTTTCACCTGAGTTTGTTGCCTGCCTTCCCTGTGTTGTGCCTCCTCCTTCCTGATCAGGAAAACAGCAAAAGCACCTGGTTACAAGCAACTGAATTTTTGAGAAAATGAGAGACATGGAACAGGAAACTCAGTAAGCAAGAAATGCTCCATCCTCACCACAGAATGACATCCCCCCTTACAAAGAAGGACATGTGGACAGGTGTAAGAACACGGAGGAACCTTGGAGACACAACACCTGGAGAAACAGGCCACTCTCAGGATCGCAAAGGCTGCGAGCATCCATGTCTGTGAGAGACGGGGGGTTATGGGTGTGGAGACAGAGCACAGAGAGGGGCAGCTGTGGTGTGGGACAGGAAACAGTGTGATGTATTAAATAATCTCTGAGTCAGTTTGGGAAAGTGAGAATTTCTGGATCTGGATGGTGATGATGTTCGCACAACAGTGTGAATGTACTTAACGTCACCGTGTCCATTTAAAATTGATTATTGTGGTGAATGCTGGTGAATGTAGTTTTTACCACAAATATCACACCAGCATTAATGAGAGGTGTGCATGCATTTTCCTGGAGAGGTGGTGCCACATGACCCTACAGGGTTTGAATGGAGTCAGGACTGTAGGTATGGGCTGGTATGGAAGGTCGTTCTGGGGAGTTCGCTTTGCTGCAAGAATCTCAGAATGGGGGTGACTGTCCCACAGGTGTTTCCAGAGAAAAGGAATATGGGAACAGGGGGAGCTTGCATCAGGATCCTGGGCCAAGTGGTCCATGAGTGGACAGTGATGTGCGAGGTGGATGTGTGGGGGCAAGAACAGTGGGTGAGTCACATCACGACAGGTGCAGGTCCCGGATGTCTCTTTAAGAGAATTGCAGTGAGTGTGCCCTGTCATTAGTACCAGCACTCTCTGACTCACAGTGTCAGCAGGATTATGGGTGGGGACACACAACTGCCCATGATGCTCACCACACACAGGACTGTGCTGTCCAGATAGGACCCTCACTTAACGGGAGACACTTTGTCCCAGCAAATTTTCTCTTTGGAGCACCTCCCATGCAGGTACCCATTTCCCTCTTCTCTCATGGGGCATGAGAAAGAAAAATGACAAGACATTCAACGGGCTCCACTTATCTGTTTCTAAGGGTCTCTAAAGCTGCTGAAAAACAGGGACACAGAGGCACCCAGGTGTCACCTAAAATGCATCTCTGGGCAGCATCACAGGTACAGGTATGGAAGGAACAGCATGTCCAGACTGAGGGCCTTCTGGGGAAGGTGAGGACACACAACACTGGGCTGGCCAGGGCCATGTTCAGGGGCTCAGTTCCCTTTCTCTACACTGGGGGAAGGTACAGGAGAGGGTTACTGTGCACAGGGGTCCCCTGGGGGCACAGGTGTGTGGCTCACTGGTGGAGGCTTTCTCACCACTTCTTTCCTTCAGAATCCACCTCCATTTCCTTCATCCTGGTCACACTGGCTGGTGCCCAGTGTTCCCCACAGGTGTCCCCAGCACATGAGGACAGTGGTGTCATCCCCATCACAGACTCCATCTCAAACCCACATGGCTGCACCAACCCCTCACTCTCAGCTCTCTTAACAAGAAAGGGGGAATCTCACGAGACCTGAGAAAGGTCTCCTGAGACCTTTTGTCACCTAAGAAAATCTGATGTCTGGTCCATGGATGTCCTCAGTCTGTCAGATGTGCCCCTGCCTCACTGTGCACTATTAAATAATGGGACTGCAGTGGGAATGTTCTGTGTATGGAGGGTGTGCGAGACTCGGGGAAGCAAACCTGGTTTTAAGGTTCACTAGGCTGTTAAATCCCATCATGTGTTTCACCTCAGTTTAGTCATTTAATGAAAGATACACCTGCTCTGCACTTTCCTTTCCCTCCAACTGTCACCTGGGCCCATCATGGGCTCCCAGTCCCCTTCCCAGGACATGCACCTCCAGATCCACACCCCCTGGGCATCAGGCGAATGGGGGAAGGAAGGTTCCAAACTGACTCCCTGTGACTACAAATCAGGTGAAATACTCCACAAACATCTCGGAACAGCTGCTGGCCTGGATTCATTGCCTGTGTCTCTCTGGGAGAAAGTGACTCCTGTGTCTCAGAACCCCATGTGGTCTAGGTACCCAAGAGATCTCCAGAGCAGCTCACGTGGGGGAATGGACGGCCTGTCCTTGGGGAAGTGAGAGGAAAGGAAGGACACATCATGTGTAACACCTGTATCAACTTCAGGGCCTGTGCTAGACTTTGGGCAGCAGGTCCTGACCAGAGTGGCTTCTTCCAAGCAGCTGGACTGAAGCAGAGGCTGCACCTGTACCACCCCTGCAGGCCCTGGACACCTCAGTCTGGTGAAAGGAAAGACTATTCTTTAAGTTGTAATAGTTTCTACATCGAATGTTGTTTTACATGAAATTATAATTACCCAATCTGGAAATGATGAATCTACTTCATGTGTTTCCTTGGACTGGGAAGATGTTTGGGCCTAATGTTAATCAGTCTCATTATCCATGAGATTAAAATAGTGTGACCCTCTCATCTTGATCAGCATTAATTTTTAAATATAGAAAAATCGGGGTGTCCCTTATCCTGAGTCCAAGGTGGCTAATAACCTAACTACTCTCCCATCTCTTACCTACAACATCGAGTCCAGTAAAGAAATGTGCTCAAAGACATATAGCAGTGACCTCAGTCCCTCCCCAGTTTTGGCAACTGAGTCCCCACATGCAAATTTCTCTCCTACATCCAGACTAAATCATCCCCTGGGCTGTGGGAGTTCACAGATCTCTCCTCACACAGAGCTGAGGCCTCTGGGGAAGGCAGAGCTGTGCTAGAGAGATGAGACTGCTGGATCTCCTGTTTCTGGTGACAGCCCCCCTGCGTGAGCGTCTCAGATGTCAGCCATGGGTCTATGAGATGGTGGTGACTGCGTGTTAGTGACAGAAATTGATGTGTCTTGTTCCCAGGTGTCCTGTCCCAGGTGCAGCTGCAGGAGTCAGGCCCAGGACTGGTGAATCCCTAACAGACCCTCTACCTCACCTGTGGATTTTCTGGAATCCACTGTCTCTGGATTCTCTTTAAGGAGCAATGGTGTGCACTGGATCCACCAGGCTCCAGGGAAGGGCCTGGAGTAGGTCAGGGCTATAGAGAGCAATGGAAGTACAGACTACAGCCCAACGATGAAATCCCAAATCTGCATCACCAGAGACACACCTCCAAGAGCCACATTTATTTAACACTGAGCAGTCTCACCGCCGAGGACATGGCCATATATTACTGTGTGAGACGCAGAGTGAGGGGAAGTCAGTGTGAGCCCAGACAGGAACCTCCCTGTGGGAGGCAGGAGGGCTAGCCTGCAGGGAGTGCTCAGGACCCAGGGGGTGCTGTTGTCTTACCAATCACAAGAACAGCCAACAGGCAGGTGTGGACCTGGTGGAGAAGGAAGGAGTTTCCCCTTGGGAGCAGGGATTTCCTCTCAGAGGTCTCAGCTGCATCCAGGGACCCTACCTTCTCTGTGAACCTGATTTCTCAGATTTTCACAGCAGTCAATAAACAAGGAAGTAAACATGTTTGCAGATGAAATATCACCAAGGATTACTGATGTCTTATTCACCAAGTTCCTGTTTTTCCCCTTTCTTAATAAAGTGCATCACAATTTATAATTAAATTATACTTAAAACCTTACTGAGGATTGTTTGATCCAAAAGAACAAATCCTATGTTTGTAGTAAAACATGAACATATATTTATAGCACCTTTATTTGTGTTTGAAGAAGATACAAACACCCACAAGGTTTTTTTTCAATTTTTAAATAAGCAAACGGGAACATGCATGAATGGAATCTACTCAGCAATGAAAACAATGATCAGGTAACACAGGAGTCCATGTCGGTGAGTCTCAGGGATCACTCAGCGTGGAATGTGCCAGGCTCAGAGACTCAAATGGAGGGTGGCCTGCTGCTCACAGGTCCACCCTAGGAGGACAGTGGGAGGTGAGGCTTTCTGTCCCTTTCTCACTGTTACCAGGCAGGAAGCTGCACTCTGGGTAGAATGACCACACTCTCATTCATAGCAGGGCCTGATGAATGGACAGCTCCACATATGGAAACAAACACCTCCAGGCTGCTGTAAATGCAAAGTGCCCACCATCAGGGCTGCTGTTGTCCTGACAGCAGCTGTCTCCTCCAGGTGCCTCTGTCTTTGCTTCTCCCACAAAAATTAGATGCCACAGTAGCTGAGACTCCACTGATCCTCATTTCTTTCAATGGCTTTTCTCCACACCCAGGCCTCGAGCACCTCCACACGCTGCTGGAAATGACTTCATCCCCATGGGGATAGATCTGGAACTCTACCTGATGGCTGATTTCTAGCCACTCTCCTGAGAAAAATCTGGCACAGGTTATTAACCTGCTGCTGGAGACAAAGTTGGCTGAGCTCCACACTCAGTAAGGAACTGAGTGCTCAGATCCGATTATGTGGCAGATCTTGTCTCCATGACCCTCCTGCCCTGGTGGGTGAACCATTCCAGGCAAGTCAGGGTGGGAGTGTCAGGGACACAGTGTCCCAGGGAGCTATGTCCATGACATGGCCTCTATCCCAGGAAGGGGTCAGTTGAACCAAGTGAGCCCTGTAGTTTGGTGGCAGCTGCGTGGATCTCAGCATTGGTAGCCAGCAGCTTAGGAAAGAATGCAAGACACTGACATCTTCTCTTCTGGAAAAGGAACCTGTGACGAGAGGCTGGCAGCACAGAATTTATGTTCTTCAAAGTGCCTGTCTTGATTGCATTGTCTGCACTGTGGTGGGGAAGGAAGTGTGTGTGCCTTAGTGTATATCGTCTAGGTGTTATCACTGCTGGCATCTTTTTTGGATTAAGTACTTCTTCATCATCGGTGTTCCAGTAGGACCATCTCCAGTGACAGTAGGACTTTAAAAAAACTTTTCAATATTCAGAAATCAAAGGCATTTTTGAACACCAACAATGAAGTATTAGAAACAGAAATCAGGGGGGAAAAAACCATTTCATATAGCAATAAGAAAAATAAAGTCTCTAGGAATAAACCTAACCAAGGAGGTAAGAAACCTGTACTCAGAAAACTATACAACACTGAAGAAATAAATTAAGGAAGAAACAACCAAGTGGAAGCATGTACCATGCTCATAGATTGGAATAAGTAACATCATACATATAGCCATACTCCCCAAAGCAATTTATAGATTCAATGCAATCCCTATTAAGTACAAATGATATATTTCATAGATACAGAACAACTATTTCAGAAATTTATATGGATCCATAAACCACCCCAAATAGCTGTAGCAATTTTGAGAAAGAAGAAGAAAGTAGGAGGGATCACAACACCTGATATGAAACTGTATTACAAGGCCACTGTAATCAAAACAGCCTGGTACTGGTGTAAGAACAGAAACATAGACCAATGGAACACAACAGAGAGCCCAGAAAACAACCCAAGTCTCTATGGTCAATTAATATTTGACAAAGGGAGAAGGAGCATAAAATGGAATAAAAATAGCCTCTTCAATAAATGGTGTTGGGAGATCTGGACAGCTACGTGCAAAAAAAATGACACTCGATCACCAACTTACACCATACACAAAAATAAATTCAAGGTGGATAAAAGATTTAAATATAAGTCATAACACCATAAAAGCCCTGGAGGAAAACATTGGCAGGAAAATCTCAAACATTCCACGCAGCAACATCCTCAGAGGCACATCCCCTAAAAAAAGGCACATAAAGGAAAGAATAAACAAATGGGACCTAATCAAATTAAAAAACTTCTGCATGGCTAAAGAAAACAGCATTAAAATGAAAAGAGAACCAACTATATGGGAAAACCTATTTGCCAATGATACCTCAGACGAGGGCCTGATCTCCAAAATACATAAAGAACTCACAGGACTCCACTCCAGGGAGGCAAAAAACCCAACCAAAAAGTGGGTTAAATATTTGAACAGACTCTTCTCCAAGGAAGACATACAGAGGGCCCAGAGACATATGAAAAGATGTTCAGCATCACTAGCCATCAGAGAGATGCAAATTAAAACCACAATGAGATACCACTTCACACAGGTCAGAATGGCCATCATAAACAAATCAACAAACCAGTCTTGGAGAGGATGTGGAGAAAAGGGAACTGTGGTGCACTGTTGGTAGGAATGCAGACTGGTGCAGTCACAGGGGAAAAAGAGTATGGAATTTCATCAGAAAACTAAAAATGGAACTGCCTTTTGACCCAGCAATTCCACTGCTGGGATTATACCCTAAGAGCCCTGAAACACCAATCCAAAAGAACCTATGCACCCCAATGTTCATAGCAGCACAATTTATAATAGCCTAGTGATGGAAGCAACCTAAGTGTCCATCAGTAAATGAGTGGATCAAAAAACTATGGTACTAGATTGTTCTTAACTTCAATGTCTCTGGTTATATTTTGTTTCCTTTTTTTTCTATTTATTATGTTCCAGTTAAAGGTGAGATCATATGGTATTTGTCCCTCACCGTCTGGTTTAGGAGGGGACAGTGAGGAGAGGGGATTACAGGAACTACTATAAAGGACCCATGGACAAAATCAAGGGGGAGGGTGGAAGTGGGGAGGGATGGGGATTGGCTGGGGTGGGGTGGAGGGATGGCGAGAAAAGCCACACAACTGTAATTGAATAACAATAAAAAATTAAAATTAAAAAAAACTATGGTACATTTACACAATGGAATTCTACACAGCAGACAGAAAGACGGAGTTTATACCCTTTGCAACAGCATGGATGGAACTGGAGAACATTAGGATAAGTGAAATAAGTCAGGCAGTGAAAGAAAAATACCATACGATCTCAACTTTAACTGGAACATAATTAGAAAAGAAAAAAACAAGCAAAATATAACCAGAGGGGATAAATTAAGAACAATTAAGGAGAAACTGACAGTAAGCAGAAGGGAGGTGGGAGGGGATAATGGTGGAAAGTGTTTTCGGGAACTACTATATAGGACACATGGACAAAACCAAGGGGGAGGGTGGAAGCAAGGGAAGGAGTGGGGTTTGGGGGAAACAGTGGGGGCGGGGGGAAGTGCAGACAATGGAAATTGAACTACAATAAAATTGCTTTTAAAAAATCATTTTCTGCATTCTGACTAGGACTGAATCCATTGCATCTCTTCCTCCCCTCACACTGGAGTTGAAGTCCTGTCTGCCCTCTTGTGTTGTGATGGGAACTCCACGTGATATCTACGCTGGACACAAACCAAATGCACGTGCTGCTTGATAACCCCATGTGCAGGGATGGGCAGCCGACCTCTGGAACCCAACCACCCTGCACCACAGGACACTTCTTTGGAAAGGCAGCTCATCATGCCCCTCCCACCAGCTCTGGGCAACCAACATTCTGCCCTCAGTAGGTGTGTCTGGACTGAGAGGCCTGATGTCAGATGGGCTGTTAATGTTCGCTCAGCTGTGCCTGTGTCCCTTCACTCAGCACGATGTCCTCAATGTTCATCCGTGTATTTGCTTACAGCAGGGTTGCTTTTTAATTATACTGTAAAAATAAAAGAACAATGTGAGTGAAATCTGGTGTTCATCTGAGTGTCCATGTGCTAGAGACAGAGGAGAATAGGAACCTGGGATCATTACCATGAAAATCATCACAGCGAGTGTATGTGTGTTTGTGTGGCTTATTGAGGACTAGACGTGCAGTGGCATTAGGGCCATATGCAGGGATACTCAGATGGGACCTGCAAACAGACAGAACTGAAGACATCAGAGTCCCTGCAAAGACCCTAGAGCTTCTGGACTCAGAGATGTCGGCTTAGTCAGAGCATGTGGCAGCTCCAGCAAAGTGGCTCCCTGGTGGCTGCATGGTGCACTGTGTTGATTCTCTCTACAAAGTCACTGGGGTTTACTAAGGCCAATTCTCTTTATCCTGAGATGTTTAAACACATAGCATCTCTCAGGTAGCATCCTGAAGGATCTCTGAGGACCATCAGTTTTAGGAGCCCTATTAATCCAACTATGTTTTTCAGTATATGTTATTGATTTTGCTTTTATAGTTTTCCCAAGTTTTTTCCTCCCCTTTGTCCCCCTCCACCCTGCACCCCCCAGTCCTTGAGCATTCCCTGCACCCTTAGTTCATGCTCATGGGTTCTACACATGAGTTCTTTGGCCTTTCTCTTTCCTATATATGATCCTTATCCGCCCCCCATTTATTTTACGACTACCAATTAAGCTTCTTATTCCATGCACCTTTCCCCCATTCTTCCCCTCCCCTCCCCACTGAAAACCCTTCTTGCGATCTCCATTTCTTTGGTTCTGTTCCTGTTCTAGTTGTTTGCTTAATTTTTTTGTTTGTTTTTGGTTCAGTTGTTGATAATTATGAGTTCCTTGTCATTTTACTGTTCATAGTTTTTGATCTTCTTCTATTTCTTAGATAAGTCCCTTTAACATTTCCTATAATAAGGCCTTGGCAATGATGAACTCCTTTAACTTGACCATATCTGGGAAGCACTTTAACTGCCTTTAAATTCTAAGTGATAGCTGTGCTGAATAGAATAATCACAGATGTAGGTCTGTGCCTTTCATGACTTCAAATACTTCCTTCCAGCCCCTTCTTGCCTATAAGGTTTCTTTTCAGAAATTGGCTGATACTCTTATGGGAACTCCTTTGTAGGTAACTTTCCTCTTGCTGACTTTAAGATTCTCTCCTTCTCTTGGGTACTGTAATTATGGTGTATCTTAGTGTGTTTCTACTTGGGTCCAATTTCCTTGGGATTCTCTGGGCTTCCTGGACATCCTGGAATCTATCTTCAGATTAGGGAAGTTCTCTCTCATTACTTGTTCAAATAAGTTCTCAACATCTTGCTCTTTCTTGTCTCCTTCTGGTCCCCCTATGATTTGGATGTCAGAAAGCTTAAAATTGTCCAATAAGTTCCTATGCCTCTCCTCATGTGTTCGAATTCTTGTTTCTTCATCATGTTCCATATGAATGTTTACCTCTTCCTTTCGTTCCAAATCATCAATTTGAGTCCTCGTTTCCTTCCCTTCACTGTTGGTCTCCTGTATATTTTGCTTTATTTCACTTTGGGTAGTCTTCATTTCTGCCTGCATTTTTTGACTGAGCTCAGTCAGTTCTGTGAGCATTCTGATTACCAGTGTTTTGATCTCTGCATCAGATAGGTTGTCTACCTCCTCATGGCTTAGCTCTTTTGCTGGAGCTGTGATCTGTTCTTTCACTGTGGTCATATTTCTTTGTCTTGGTGCACCTGTTATATTGTAAGGAGGTGGAGCCTTAGGTATTTGCCTGGGCGGGGTCAACCTCTTTGCTGTGCTGTGGCGCTGTCTGTGGGGGAGGAGTCAGAGAGGGAACAATACTGCTTGACTGCTCCACTCTATCCCACTTTCCAAGGGACTCTCCTGTGAGACCGGGGGTTTCTCTCTCCATCGCAGCCCCTGCAGTATTTTACAGATAGTTTTGAGTCATTAGTTTCTTGTTCAGCCAGCCCCCCAATTGCCCCTATGGTCTGCCAAATTGCTGCTAGTCCTCACCATTCAGCTGCCCATCTCTCATCTCTGCCCTCCTAGTGGTCTGGGTCAATGTTTCTTCAACTCCTTCGTTGTTGGAGGTCCATGCAGCTTGATTTACTATCACTTCTTTTGTGCATTGTTTATAAATTGGTTGTTATCCTCCTTTTTGGTTATGTGAGGAAGTGAAGTGTTCTGCTTATGCCTCCATCCTGGCCAGGACACTCTTAATCCAACTTCCTAATTGGATGGGATTTTGCATGACTCCTTGATGTAAAAACTAACCCCAGAGATCAATTCATTGGGATTTCTCTGCTGCATTGTGGTTCAAACACATGATAAGATTCCTTCCAATGAGGTTCAAGAGCAAGTTTTCTGCAATGTGCACCACAATAGACAGAGCTCACTGACTGAAGACCACACAGCCTGTTAGAAGGATGGAGTCGAAAGGCAGCTTTAATCTGTGGGTGACAGGAGGGGTAAAAAGTATGGAATCATTTTCACCATTGTTTCCTATCTGAGTGCAGTGGGGCAGAGTATGAATGAAAAGAGAAAATAATATTCTTCATATCAATAACATTTTTATATGTTATTTAATATTAGTGTCTTGCATCAAGATTTTTCATAATGAAATTTCTGAAATGTAAACACACTCCCCAATCTCTACCTACATCATCACCTAAGATCAAGTCATGACTGAGATCCTCCCGTGTCCCCAACTGTTTGAATCTGGTTTTAGCACAAGAGTGTAGAGGATAAAAACAAAAGAGTCAGTGAGGCTGCTGCACATTCAGCACCAAACTCTGCTGGAGGAACCTGACCTGGGGGCACTGTCTGCTTCTCTGTGGAGTTCACACTTCTGTCTCCAATGATCCACACAGAGGCTCCACTTCCTCCAATGTAGGACCCACATGCTCTAGATTCACTCTATTCTTAATTCATACTCTGATTGCTTTGTAAGGAAAATGGGGTCAGGTGGAAATTAGCATCTCATGAACATGGACTTCTTGCACTTTTATGAAGGTTGAATTATCTCTGGCCATGAAGGTTGAATTATCTTCCTGTGTTCATTACTGGTGACTTTCAAAGGCATCTGTCATTTTGTTACCTCTCCCTTTATGACAATTTACTCTCCTAGGTCATGTACCTATCACCTGGATCAGGCGGGTCAGTGACAAGGGCACAGGCTCAGATGTGGACAATAATTCTTAAAACAAATCTACCTTGGACATGGCACACTCTAGGACTATGAACTTCTGTGTCACTGTCCAGCCCAAGGGCTCCCTATAAAGCAGGAGGACATGCAAATAAGGCCCCTCTGCTCATGGAAAGCAGTCAGCCCCAATCCTGCAGCTCTGGGGCAGGAGCCCAGACCAGGATTCCCATGTGTTCCCAGTGCCTGCTCAGCAGAGAACACAGACTACTCACCATGGAGTTTGGGCTCAGCTGGGATTTACTTGTAGCAGTTTTAAGAGGTAATTCATGGAGAAGGAGAGAAACTGAATATGTGGGTGGATATGATGGAGAGAAACAGAGGATGAGGGATAGTTCCCTGATCTGACGTCTTTGTGTTTACAGGTGTCCAGTGTAGCTGGTGGAGTCTGCGGGAAGCTTGGTGAAGCCTGGGGGTTCCCTTAAACGCGCCTGCCTGGCCTCTGGATTCACCTTCAGCCATTACTAAATGAGCTGGGTCCCCAGGCTCCAGGGAAGGGGCTGGAGTGGGTTTGTGGAATCAATACTGATGGAAGTAGCACATACTACATCAACTCTGTGAAGGACCGACTCACCATCTCCAGAGACAATGCCAAGAGCACACTGTACCTGCAACTGAACAGCCTGACAACAGAGGACATGGCTGTGTATTCCTATGCAAAGGACACACTGAGGGGAAGTCAGTGAGCCCTGACACAAACCTCCCTGCTATGACCACCAGGGGGCGCTCAGGGGGTCCTGAACACAAGGACCAGCCCAGGAGCAGGTGCAGTTGGAGGTTCGGCCTGGTTTCCTCTGCTGTTTCCTCTTCATGTAACAGTCTCCTTCAGAGAACCTCTCTGAATCCTGATTCTTCACTCACCTCTGAAGTCCCTAACTTAGAAAAGTTTGTTTTAGAGGAAGACACTTCCCTCAAGAACAAAAGGCAGACACTCCTTCAGTCATCCTGGTGTCCAATTCCAATGTATCATGAAACCTTCTGACCTACATCAGATGAATCTAACCAGAGGCTCTGCTGGACTGTCCAGATATCTGGACAGCTAAATTTTAAAAAGAAAAAAGACAGAGGGAGAGAAATTTGACCACCAGCTTACACTTTACACAAAGATAAACACAAGATGGATAGTAGACTTAAATACAAGTCATGGCACCATAAAAGTCCTAGAGGAGAACATAGGGAGGACAATGTCAGATAATCCATGTAGCAATATTTTCACCAAAATGTCCCCTAGAGAAAGGGATATAAAGGAATGGGAAAAAGAGAAACACATGGGACTCCTTCAAATTAAAAAGCCTCTGTCCGGCTAAAGAAAACCTCAGCACACAGAAAAGGGAACCAACCATATGGGAAAACATATTTGCCAATGATACCTTGGACAAGGGTTTGATCTCCAAAATATATAAAGAACTCATATGACTGCACCCACGGAAGACAAACAATCCAATTAAAAAATGAGCAAAGGACCTGAACAGACACTTCTCCAAGGAGGACATACACAGGACCCAGAGACATATTAAAAGATGTTCAGTATCACTAGCCATCAGAGAGATACAAATTACAACCACAATGAGATACCCCTTCATACAGGTCAAAATGACCATTATAAACAAATCAACAAACAACGAGTGCTGGTGAGGTTGTGGAGGAAAGGGAACCCTAGTGCACTGTTGGTGGGAATGCAGGCTGGAGCGTCTACTGTGGAAAACAGTATGGAATTTCCTCGTAAAACTAAAAATTGAACTGTCTTTTGCCCCAGCAGTTCCGCTGCTGGGATTATATCCTAAGAACCCTGAAACACCAATCCAAAAGGACCTATGCACTCCAATGTTCATAGCAGCACAATTTACCATAGTCAAGTGCTGGAAACAGACTAAGTACCCATCAGTAAATGAGTGGGTCTAAAAACGTTTACATTTACACTATGGAATACTACACAGCTGAGAGAAAGAAGGAACTCATGCCATTCGAGACAGCAGGGATGGAACGGGAGAGTATTGTGCTAAGTGAAATAAGCCAGATGGTCAACAGCAAATGCCATAGGATTACACCTACAAGTGGAACCTAATCAATAAAACAAGTGAGCGAGCAAAATGTAACCAGAGACATGGAAATAAAGAGCAAACTGTCAGTGACCAGAGTGGAGGGTTGAGGGGGGTAATGGGGGAAAGAAAGGGAAGGGTCAAGTCAGGAAACATGTATAAAGGACTCACGGAAAAAGACAATGGGGGAGCACTGAAAGTAAAAGGTGTGGGGTGGGCAGGGCAGGGGAGAGTAATGGGGGAGAATGGGGACAACTGTAACTGCATGATTAAAAATAAATAAATAATTTTCACAATTTAACCAGCAAAACTCCAAAGTTCCAAGTCGCTTTGGTGAAACTACACACACACACACACACACACTCATATATATATATAAAATATATATATAATACATGTATACATAATACATATAATGATATGTATATACATTATAAAAGCATTATAAAATTTATTTTAATTTTTTCTATTTATTAGTTCTTCATGGCATTTAAAGTCAAGTATTACCCAAGACATGTTCTCCACAAATTCTGTAACAGAGTAAATACCATGAACTTATCCCTGCAATCCCAGACAAAACAAACATATATTCTGTGTTAAGAATCGTGTCGCAACCGATCAAGGCCAGGCAGATCCACTCTTGTCTCCAGTAGATGGAAGAAAATGCGCAGAGCCATAGGGAAGGGTTGACATTGCTGTACTGGTGGGTGGGAGACCAAGCTTGCCTCAAGCTGCGTGTCTATCTGCCTGTCTCATGTCATGGCCCTTGCTCGCCAGTGTGGCACCTATCGTGGCACCTGTCCCCTTGTGTGTCTCTCCTCATTATCGCCCCCAGCAGGGAGTCCCTACCCGCTTAAGTACTAGAGGGGAACGAAGACAGCAAGATGCCAGAACGTTACCTAACTTAATTCTGTGCATGCGAGCCCACTTCCTGTTATGGCAACAGTTCATCAGACCGAGTCTCAAGGCTATGAGAGCACTGGTTATCAGAATCCTCCAAGGCTATGAGAGCACTGCTTCCCTCAGCTAACCAAATACCCGGGTGAGGAAACCAGACTGCCTCCATTTACCCTACAAGAATTTTAAGAGACAACAATTAAACCTAAACCCACTATAATGTCCTGTTTTTCAGGAAAAATGATCCTTTAAAAAATTACTCAAGATAGTTCTTCTTTTTACTATACAAATAAACAGTAGTAATCATAGAGAAGACAAGAATTTATTTTCTTTTAATTTTTCTACCCAACTGTAAGCAGGCTGTAGGAGTGGTGGGGGAGATATCACAATTGGATGGAAAGCAGTTTGAGTTGAAAAGTTGTTTTTTTTTTCTTTTTCTTTTCAGATTGAAATCAGGCAGTTGTTCCTGCTGCTTCTAAAACCTGCACAGAATTTGGAGGGTGACATTAAGTTACCATTGTTCCCAGGATAACCACAGATACCACTCCTCCAGGAAAAGATTTGAGGTGTTTCAAAGACACATCTCCTGTTTTTTTCTAATCTCTGAGTTTACAGCATGGGAGGGGAGTGAGACATGTTGCCCCATATTTCCACCATCAATTTAAATCTTTTCTAAGGATGTAACAACTAAGGATGAGCAGAATACTAAGAGTGTAACAACATGAAAGCTTACACCTGAGAGATCATATCCTATTTACCGCATCTTTGGCAACACAATTCTAATTAGTCATGGACATAGCAGTAAGGTGATCAGTCAGCAAATGAGAACTAACAATGCTTTGGCTAGTATGGCTCAGTGGATTGAGTGCTGGCCTGAAAACTAAAGTGTTGCCAGTTTGATTCCCAGCCAGGGCACATCCCTGGGTTGGGGGCCAGGTACCCATAGGGGGCACACGAGAGGCTACCACACATTAACGTTTCTCTCTGGCTCTTCCTCCCTTTGCTTCTGTCTAAAAATAAATACATGAAATCTTTTTTAAAATGTAGCTAAAATCGATGTAATTTGTCCCACACCAGTACTGTTAAGGGAATGAAAAGACCAGCATAAAGTGAAGAGCATATTCTCAAATGCTATGTCTGAAAATATTGTGTCCTGAATATAGAGGACTTTCCATGTAGAGCAGCAGCCCAGGACCCTCTGACCACAGGGTTCAGCCCTCCCAGGGAGGCTGGAGATGGAGAGGGTTCCTTTGTGGGCACAGTGACCTTCCGTTGGAGAAAACTGTGGATGGGGCCTCCCCACTCTGCTGATTCTGAACACAATGGGCCCTTAGTGCCAGAATCTGAGAACGTGGCTCAGCCATGATTCTCTCACATCATCTGATCAGTAATTGCACGACTCTGCATCACAGAGACTTATAGTGGCTGCTTTGCTTTCCTCTGCTGCATAAAAAGTGTGCTTCTGTTTGCTGTCACTTGTGAGGGGTCTCTCCTATGGGCCTCGGTGCCTTACGGGAGACTTAGCACAGAGAGCCTTGGACACAAATGCAAGACTCCCACAGCAAGGAACAAGGGGCCCCTCCAAGACTTTGTAGTTACTCGTATAAAAGTGGTCACAGCTGTGTGAGTTACAGAACGCGGGGTCTTTGAAGGAATTGTCCTACATGTTGGGATCTTCTTTATAACTAACTTTAAATCATCATATAACTAAATATAAAGTTGTGATTATACACTCTTGCCAATCAGGTATATATACATATTTTACGTTTAAGAGTTTGGACAAAAAGCTAATCCCTTACAACATCTATAAGAAAATACATGAAACCCCACATCTGCTTTTGCATACAGAAGGACAAGGTCATCCTTTGACCTGTTTGCAGTCAGACCCACAACCTACATGTGCTCTTGTCCCAGGTCACACAGGCCGTGTGGTAAGGAGATGAGATGCCCAGAGGGAAACCTGACTCAGTGCCTCCCCATTTATAAGAACAGAGTACCCCACATGCAAATTTCTCTCCAGCTACAGGGTTCATCCTCCCCTGGGCTGTGGGGACTCACAGTTCCCTTCTCACAACAGACTGAGGTCTCTGGGGAAGGCAGAGCTCTGTTCCAGAAGAAGATGAGACTGCTGGGTCTCCTCCTGTGCCTGGTGACAGCCCCCCAGGGTGAGTGTCAGATGTCAAATATGGGTTTCTGGGATGATGGTGACTGTACATGACTGACAGGGATTGATGCTCCTTGTTCCCAGGTGTCCTGTGCCAGCTGCAGCTTCAGGAGTCGGGCCCAGGACTGGTGAAGCCCTCGCAGACCCTCTCCCTCATCTGCACGGTGTCTGGTGGCTCAGTCACCAGTAGTAGCTACTGGAACTGGATCCGCCAACCTCCAGGGAAGGGACTAGAGTGGATGGGGTACTGGACAGGGAGCACAAGTTACAACCCAGCTTTCCAGGGCCGCATCTCCATCACTGCTGACACGTCCAAGAACCAGTTTTCCCTGCAGCTGAGCTCCGTGACCACCGAGGACACAGCTGTGTATTACTGTGCAAGAGACACAGTGAGAGGAAGTCAGCATGAGCTCAGACACAAACCTCCTTGTGGGAGGCATGAGGGCTGTGCTGCAGGAGCACTCAGGACCCAAGGGGGTGCTCAGGACCCAGCCATCAGAGCATCCATGACAGAAGCAGGTGCAGGTGGAGGCTAAGCCCTGGTTTACTCTCTAGTCTGGCTTTACCCTTCATCTGACATCAGCTTCTGTGTCTTCTCCAGAGTCTGGATCAGGACACCAACAGGACAACTCAGCAGCAAATGACAGTGCCCAGGGCTCGCCTCCCACCAGCTAGCATAGCAGTGGTCAACCCTGAGAGAGAAGAAAGGCCTGGTGATGTGGGTGGTCATTGTCCCAGCACCGTGCACACAGCATGGTTGGCTGCAGCCCCTGTGTAAACTCAGGGTGGTTTCCACCCAAATTAGCTTCAGATGTGGAGTCTGATGATGCCCACACACTGAAGGATCAGATGAAGTTCGGTTCTGACTTGACCGAAGTCTCAGGAGGGCCAGGCAGGTCTCTCCAGCCAGGGTGAAGTGCCTTCAAGGAGGCAGACCAAGAGCTTGCCTCAGGGCTTTTGTGGCCAGAGGTTGAGGGTTTTCACATTGGGCAGGGACGTGGGTGGATTGACTCTGCCACCGAGGGCAAAGGGAAATCACTCAGGATTTTTAATAGACTTTATTTATGTATTTTAGACAGAGGGGAAAGGAGGGAGAAAGAGAAAGAGATAAATTTTAATGTGTGGTTGCCATTTATTTATTTATTTATTTTATTGTTGTCCAATTACAGTCGTCTGCATTTTCTCCCCATCCCTCTACACCTCCCCCTGCCAAACCTCCCTCCCTCCCCAGCTTCCACCCTCCCCCTTGGATTTGTCCATGTATCCTTTATAGCAGTTCCTGAAAACCCTTTTCCCCACTACCCCTTCCCCCCTCCCCTCGGTCTATTGTTAGATTGTTCTTAACTTCAATGTCTCTGGTTATATTTTGTTTGTTTTTTTCTTTTGTTGATTATGTTCCAGTTAAAGGTGTGATCAGATGGCCTTTCATTTGTCCCCTACTGGTAAGCTGGCCTTCAACCCAGGCCTGTGCCCTGACAGGGATTTCAACCAGTGGCCCTTTGGTTCACAGGCCAGTGATCAATCCACTGAGCCACACCAACCAGGGCCATCAGTTGTTTTTTTTTTTTTTTTTAATCTGCATGTCCCTATGAGGGAAGATGTGGGTGCAGAAGGGTGAAGCCTGAAAGTTCCCAGATGTCCATCACCAAAACCTGGGTTCAGACTCCTGTGTCCACCTACCAACAGCAACAATAAGAGAAAGGGAGGTTGTCATGCACTGGCGTGCACAGCATCCGGGACTATGAGCAAGCAGGTAAGAACCCACCAGGGATTAGACAGGAGTCTATGGGGGCAACTTCAGTGTCCTTTTCCACTGTCTGTGATTTTTCTCACGTCACCGAAGGTCATGGTCAGCTGCCTCCTTCCATGGACTGCAGCTTCTGGAGTGTCCAAGTCCTGAGTTAGACGTCCTGCACTGGAGCTGTTCTCAATGGTGTGGGGTTCACATTTGCTCTGTCAGCTGTGAGGTGGTGAACCCAGGGACTACGCTGGAGTTTTACTATGGCCTTTGTCATTAACACACATGCTAAGGTCTCCCCGTGAGCATCATCAGCCATTTCTCCTGACTCCTCATTCAGCAGATGAATCTCCAGCAGATCATTAAGACACTGT
The DNA here is from genome assembly GCF_022682495.2 of Desmodus rotundus. Taxonomy (NCBI): domain Eukaryota; kingdom Metazoa; phylum Chordata; class Mammalia; order Chiroptera; family Phyllostomidae; genus Desmodus; species Desmodus rotundus. The sequence goes on along the minus strand of NC_071396.1, from coordinate 16,089,469 downwards.
AGAGGATGACGTGTGGGAAAGTCATCTGAGTCTGTTGAGATTATGGGATACATGGGTCACTTAACAGGTAATTTAGGGGTTCACCTCACTGAGAATGGGCACTTCCTTATTTGTTTAAACATTATCAAGAGTTTTCCATGGGAGTGTTTTAAATCAGTGGACAGGGTGAGGCTGGTTTCCTCCCTAACTTTGGTAGCCCTGCCCAATCACTGAAGGCCTGCAGGGGACCAATGCGACTCTCCTTCCTGATGGTCTTGGAACTGGAGCTTCCACATGAGCTGTGGTCCTGCCTCCAGATCCCTTGGTACATGGGCTCCTCTTGTGTCTCATGTCTGTCGTCACTGGACTGGAACTAACCTTGAGACTCTTCTGTGACCCTCACATTGTCCTTGCTCCTTGAATTTCCCTGAACCTTAATTCTGTCAGCATCTCTTATTTCCTCAGAGCCACAGTGCACAGGAGGAATGTGAGCTCCTGTCACAGGTACTCCACAGTCAGGCTGGTGTGACCTGGAGGTTTACCAAGTCCCAGTCAGACCTAGGCCCCATCAGACCTACCCTCATCACACAGGCTGTTTCATCCTCCCTCATTCTCCTTGTCCTGCTGCTCCAAGGATGGGAGGGAGGACTTGACAGGGGACTGGGAGCACACTATCAACATTAATACTGTTTTCCTAAGTCAGCACAGCCTCTAGTCACAGGTGCTTCCTGTCCATTTCATGTGATCATGTGTTGACCTCATTCACCTGAGTTTACTGCCCACCTCCCCTGCACCATGCCCACTCCTTTCTTATCAGAAAAAAAACCCCAGCAAAAACTCATGTTTACAGCTACTGAATTCCTGTGAAAATGAGATGGAATAGGAAACTCAATAAGGAAGATGTTCTCCATTCCCACCATAACATGTGAAACCCCCCTTAGAAAGAAGAGAATGTGGACAGATGCAAGAACATGTGTGAGCCCTAGAGACACAACACACAGAGAAACACACCCCTCTGAGAATCACGACAGCTGTGAGCTCCCACGTCTCTGAGAGCTGGAGGGTCAAGGGCATGAAAACAGAGCACAGTAAGGGGTAGTTGGTGTGGGGGACAGGGAAAGGAGAGTCATTAGTTAATGGGCACTGAGCCAGTTTTGGAAAGGGAGCATTTCACGATTTGGATGGGGATGACTCTTGCTCAATGGTGTGAATGTGCTTAAATTCACTGTGTCCATTTAAAATCGATTAGCATGGTGAATTTTACTTAATGCATGTTTTACCACAAGCTTCGACCAGTGCTAATGAGAGGTGTGCACATGTTTTCCAGGAGAGGTGATGCCTCCTGACCCTGCAGGGTTGGAATGGAGTCAGGACGGCAGACAGGGGATGGTGTGGAAGGTCATTCTGAGGAGCTTTTTGGTAACAACCTCAGAAGTGTTATGACTGCCCCAGTATGACTGCCCCATGCATGTTTCCATGGAAATGGTTTCTGGGAAGAGGGGAGCTTGGTCAGGCTTCTATGTGACAGTGGCCCAAGGGCTGACAGCAGTGTGTTAGATGGATGTGTGAGGACAAGGAGAGTGTGTGTGTCACATCCTGAGGGGTACAGGGCATTGCAAGGACCCAGGTGTCCCTTCGAGAGAGATGAAATATGGCTGGTATGTCATTAGGGCCAAGAGGGGGACTCTCAGTGTCTCCAGGATGATAGGTGGGGATGCACAACCATCATGATGCTCACCATACACAGGGCCATGCTGCCAGGATTAAACCTGAACTCTTTGAGACACTTTGTCCCCATGAATTTTCACTTTGCAGAGTCCTCCGAGCATAACCAACATCTGCTCTCACCTGTCATGGGATTGAGAAAAATGACAAGACCTTCAACAGATTCCTGCTGTACAGGCCTCATGGTTTGCAAACCTCCTGGAAAACGAGGACAAGAGACACCTGAAATATGTCTCTGAAAAGTGTTTCAAGAACAGCTGAGGAAAGAAAGGGCATGTCCAGTATGAGGACCCTCAGGGCCAGGTGAGGACACACAACAGTGGGCTGCACAGGGCCATGGGCTAAGCTCAGTTCTCCTCCACTTGGGGGAGGGGCAACAGTGGATTACAGAGCACAGCTGTCCCCTGGGGCACAGGTGTGCTTCCCACTGGATGAGACGTTCTCGAATTTTCTCTCCGTCAGCGTCCATCTCCCTTTCCTTCATGCTGGTCAAGGCTGGATAGTGCCCTGGGCCCCACACAGGTATCCTCCAGCTCCAGAAGGACAGTGGTGTCATCCACATAAAAAATGCCACCTTAACCCCACACGGATGCACCAGCCTATCAAACTCAGCTGTCTTGTCAACAAAGGGGGAGGTTGTTCCAAAACAGACAAGGGGGGTGGTTCACCATATACTATTATGGAAAGGATTCCCCCTTTCTCTCTCTGCCCCCCCCCCACAAACCTACTAGATTTGCCTTGCCCGCCACCAGAGGAAAGATGTCTCTCAATGCCAGAGACCTGTAAAAAGGAAATAAATTATTTATTTAAAAGTTACACAGATTTAGAGTAATGACTTAATGTCTTCATTAAAATACTAAAGTTCGGAACCAAGATGGCGGCGTAGGTAGACACACTGTGCCTCTCCGCACAACCAGAACTGACAGAGAATCGACCGGCAAGGGGGTCGGACACCAAGGAAATAAAAAATAAACATTCATCCAGACCGGTAGGAGGGGCGGAGACGGGCACCGGGGTGGAGAGGACTCGGGTAGCAGTGGTGGACCGAGACTGTCGGAGTGTGGGACGAACTGGGCAGGCAGTCCGAGCACTGGCAGACCCTGCGGCCACACATTCACGCAGATAAACCGAGAGGGCCGGACTCGGAGTGGTGGAGAGTGGGGCAGGCAGAGTGCGGGTAGCACACCGCAGCCCCACATTCGAACATAGATAAACCGGACAAACGGCGGGGAGCGAAGCAGACTGCGCAAACCAGGGCTACAGCTCGGGGAAATAAAGCCTCAAACCTTTGATTGAAAATGCCCGTGGGGGTTGGGGCGGCAGCAGGAGAGACTCCCAGCCTCACGGGAGAGGTCCTTGGAGAGACGCACAGGGGCCTAGAGTGTGCATGGGCCCACCCACTCGGGAACCAGCACCAGAGGGGCCCAGTTTGATTGTGGGTATCGGAGTGGAAGATTGAAATCCAGAGGAGAGTGAAGCCGGCGCCATTGCTCCCTCTCAGCCCCTCCCCCACATACAGCGTCACAGCACAGCGACCAGCATTACCCCGCCCCGTGAACACCTAAGGCTCTGCCCCTTAAAGTAACAGACCCGTCAAGACAAAAAAAAAAAAAAGAAAAAAAATGGCCCAAATGACAGAACACTTCAAAGCTCCAGAAAAAATACAACTAAGCAAGGAAGAGATAGCTAACCTATCGGATGCACAGTTCAAAGCACTGGTTATCAATATGCTCACAGAATTGGTTGAATCTGTTCAAAAAGTAGATGAAAAAATGAAGCCTATGCTAAGAGAAACAAAGGAAAATGTACAGGGAACCAATAGTGATGCGAAGGAAACTGGGACTCAAATCAATGGTGAGGACCAGAAGGAAGAAACAAACATCCAACCAGAAAAGAATGAAGAAACAAGAATTCGGAAAAATGAGGAGAGGCTTAGGAACCTCCAGGACATCTTGAAACGTTCCAACATCTGAATTATAGGGGTGCCAGGAGAAGAGGAAGAACAAAAAATTGAAAACTTATTTGAACAAATAATGAAGGAGAACTTCCCTAATCTGGCAAAGGAAACAGACTTGCAGGAAGTCCAGGAAGCTCAGAGAGTCCCAAAGGACCCAAGGAGGACCCAAGGAGGAACACACCTAGGCACATCATAATTACATTACCCAAGATTAAACGCAAGGACCTACATCCAAGATTACTGTATCCAGCAAAGCTATCATTTAGAATGGAAGGGAAGATAAAGTGCTTGTCAGATAAGGTCAAGTTAAAGAAGTTCATCATCACCAAGCCCTTATTATATGAAATGTTAAAGGGAGTTACCTAAGAAAAATAAGATAAAAAATATGAACAGTAAAAATGACAGCAAACTCACAGTTATTAACAACCACACCTAAAACAAAAACAAAAGAAAACTAAGCAAACAGCTAGAACAGAAACAGAACCACAGAAATGGAGATCACATGGAGGGTTGTCAATAGGGAAGTGGGAGGGGGAGAGAGGGGAAAGGTACAGAGAATAAGTAGCATAAATGGTAGGTAGAAAATAGACAGGGGGAGGGTAAGAATAGTGTAGGAAATGTAGAAGCCAAAGAACTTATATACATGACCCATGGACATGAACTATAGGGGGGGAATGTGGGAGGGGGGGTGGGCAGGATGGAGTGGAGTTGGGGGGGGGGAATGGGACAACTGTAATAGCATAATCAATAAATATATTTTTTAAAAAATACTAAAGTCCTTTAGAATACCCACAGATGCACAGTCCTTCCCTCTCCCTCTGCCCAGTTCAGGGTACCATATCTCAGGAAAAGAAGTAGAAGTCCTTGATTCAGGATCCCAGCACCATCAGCTGTGTGGCTGCCACAATCTCCATTTAATCCAAAACCATGTGGCACCTTCTCATGGCCCACCAGCAAGAGTCTTTCTCCCCTTTTCTTCCTGGCAAAGTATCTCCTGCTGCCTAAGCCGTGTGGCAAATAGGAGTACCCCAAAACCATGTGGTCCTCTCTCTTCTCCCCAAAACCACATGGTCCTCTCTCCTCTCCTTCAAAACCACGCAGTCCTCACCCTCTATGGCTGCTGTGCCTAGGTTTAAATCACAGTGCCAGTGTTCCTCTGCAGCCCCATTTCTGACTCCCCCTACAATCAGTTACACATGCCAGCATTCCCTATTCTTCCAGCTTTACTGAGCTGCCATAGTAAGTCTGGGCAGGTGTGGCCCCATGGCATGGAGCCAATCTTCTCCAAGCTCTCAGGCAGGCACTATAACCATGGGGAGTTGCCTCCTAGTTACATCCTGGGTGGAAGTCACTCCCATCTCCCTGGCTCAAAGCATGCCCACAGCCATTTAAATCATATCCATGAAACCAGTTACAGGCTACAAATATGTTAAATGACCATGCCAAAGGTTAGCTACACAGCTGTTGCTATACAAAACAGCTCTGAATGGCCCAGCTCCATGTGTCCCATCCCCCAGCTCACGCTTGTGGGGGTGAACACATCCCATATATATTTTTCTAATATTTCCTGGAAACCTTGAGTTCTGGACCCCATTGCAAATCCATATTCGGGGCCCTCCTCTTGGCTGCACCCTGTTACAGTTTCTTTAGACATTTGTCACCTGAGGAACTATCTCATCTGGTCCATGGTTGTCCTCAGTCTGTATGATGTGCCCCAGTCCTCCCCATGCACTATTAAATAATGGGGACAGCAGTGAGAATTTTCTGTGTATGGAGGGTGTGTGACACTTGGGGAAGCAAAATAAATAAATAAATAAATAACCTATTTACCAGGTTGTTAAATTCCACCGTGTGTTTCACTTTAGTTTAGTGGTTTAATACAAGATACACTTATTCTGCACTTTTGTAACAGGGTGCAGCCAAGGGAGGGCAAATAGGAATTTGTAATGGGGTCCGGAACTCAAGTTGTCCAGGAAATACTAGAAAAATATAGAGAGAGTGTCCTCACCCCCACAAGCCAGAGCTGGGGGATGGAACACATGGAGCTGGGCCATTCAGAGCTGTTTTGCATAGCAACAGTTGTGCAGCTAACCTTTGGCATGGTCATTTAACATATCTATAGCATTTAACTGGTTTTTTAGATATGTTAAATAGCTGTGGCCATGCTTTGAGCCAGGGGGATAGAAGTGACTTCCAACCAAGATGTGACTAGGAGGCAACTCCCCCTGGTTATGGTGCCTGCCTGAGAGCTTGGAGAAGATTGGCTTCATGCCATGGGGCCATACCTGCCCACACTTACTATGGCAGCCCAGTAGAGCTGGAAGAAAATGGGAATGGTGGCAGGTGTAACTGATTGTAGGATGAGTCAGACATTGGGCTGCAGAGGAAGAGTGGCACTGGGATTTAAACCCAGGAGCAGCAGCCATACCCGAAGGAGAGGATCATGTGGCTTTGGCAGGGTGGGGACCCTGTGGCAGTGACATAACCGATGGTGCTGAGAGCCTGAGTCATGGATTTCTACTTCTTTTCCTGAGATTCGGTACCCCAGACTGGGCAGAGGGAGAAGGAAGGACTGTGTGCATCTGTGGGTATTCTAAAGGGCTCTAGTATTTTAATGAAGACATTAAGTCATTACTCTAAGTCTGTATAACTTTTAAATAAATAACTCCATTCCTTTTCACCAGTCTCTGGCATTGAGAGACATCTTTCCTCTGGCAGTGGGCAAGGTAAACCTAGTAGGTGGTTGAGGGACCCCCAGAGAGAAAGGGGGGTCCTTTTGGTAATAGTATATCATTCACCCCACCCCAGTCTGTTCTGTAATACTTTGGTTTCCCACCATTTGTCACCGTGGCCCATCATAAGCACACAGTCCCCTTCCCAGCATAGCAGTTCCCAGACCCACACCCCAGGGTCTCAAGTGAACACAGGGAAGGCAGGTTCCAAAATGGCTCCCTATGACCAGGAAGCAGGACCCGTCATCCTCACACATCTCAGAACACCTGCTGGCCCAGAGTCAGTGCCTGTGTCTCTCTGGGAGAAGGTGATTCCAGGGTATCATTGCCTCATTGGTCTAAAAACAGAACAGGCCTCCTGATTGGCTCACCTGTAGGAAGAAGCTGCACTGCCCTGGGGAAAGTGAGACAAAAGGAAGGACACAGTGTGTCTAACCCCTGTCTCAGCTGCAGAGCCATGGCTGTACTCTGGACAGCAGGTGCTAAACAGTGTGGCTCATTCCGTGCTGCTGGACTGATTCAGAGGCTACACCTGCACTGCCACATTCAGGCCTAGGGGGCCTCAGTCAGGTGAAGGGATAAACTGTTCTTTATTTTGCTGTGATTTTTACATCAAAAATATTTTAAAGATTTTAATTTATTTAATTTTAGAGAGGGGGAAGGGAAGGAGAAAGAGAGGGAAACATCAATGTGTGGTTACCTCTCTAGCGCCCCCTATTGGGGACCTGGCCCACAACCCAGGCATGTGCCCTGACCTGTAAATGAACTGGCAACCCTTTGGTTTGCAGGCCCGTGCCCAAACCACTGAGGTAAACCAGCCAGGCTACAAGAAAATTAACATCAAATGTTATTTTATATGAAATTATGATTTTCCCGTCTGGCAATGATGAGTCTACTTCATGTGTTTCTTTGGACTTGGGAAGATGTTTGGGCATAATGTTAATCTGTTTTTAATATCCACTTGAATTATCTATGAAATTAAAATAATGTGATCCCTCGTCCAGCCCAGCTCTAATTTTTAAACACAGAAAGAAGGGCTGTCCATTGATGTGACTCGAAGTTGTCTCATAATCTACTTCTTTCCAATCCCTGACAGATGCCATCAAATCTGAGAGAAGAAATGTGCTCACAACCCAGAAGGACACGGGGCAGTGATCTCACTCCCTTCCCACTGATGATAAAGGTTGTCCCATGTGCAAATTTCTCTCCCAGCTCCAGGGTACATCCTTCCCTGTGTTGTGGGGGATCACAGCTCTATCCTCACATGGGGAAGAGGTCTCTGGGGAAGGCAGAGTTGTGCTCTAGAGGAAGATGAGACTGCTGGGTGCCCTCCTGGGCCTGATGAAAGTCCCCCAGTTTGAGTGCCTCCAATGTCAGACACAGATCTATGGGCTGGTGGTGACTGCATGTTACTGACAGGAACTGTTGCTTCTTGTCCCCAGGTGTCCTGTCCCAGGGGCATCTGGGGGAATCAGGCCTAGGACTTGTGAAGCCCTCACACTCTTCCTCACCTGAACAATCTCTGGACTCTACATCACAAGTTATTACTACTGGAGCTGAAAATGCCAGTCCCTGGGAAGGGACTGAGTGGATCAGTTACATCAGTTATGATGGAAGCATTTACTACAGCCCGCCCCCCCAAAAGCTGCACCTCCACCTCCAGATGCCGAAGAACCAGGTCTCCCTGTAGCATAAGCCCATGGCCACTGAGGACTTGACCAAGTATTACTGCATGAGAAACACAGTGAGGGGAATTCAATGTGAGCCCAGATATAAACCCACTGTGGGAGACAGGAGGTTGGGCTGCATGGGATTCTCAGGACATCAGAGGGCTCACAGAACACTAGAGGCACAGTTGAAAACCACAGTTACCCTGGTTAACTGACTAAACTGCGGACTGCTTTTCAAGGTCCCCTGTTCCTGAATCTGTCCCTGCTTCTGCTCCTAGGAAGACACCTGTCCAGTGTCCCCTGTGGTCCTGCCATTGGGCCTGCTGGCCATGACGTTTGAGAATGGCGTCCTCTGGGCTCTACATCATTGTGACCTCCTGAATGTCGGGTCAGTGATGACTACACTGCCTGGACAAGTGTCCTTTGGGTCTGATCCTCCTAGAACAAGCCAGGAGCTTCTCTCCATGGCTTCTGCAGGTTCCAGGTGTTGGGAGAATAGGAACCCGTAAAGGTGTGCACTCTCCTGTCTTCTCCACAATTGTGTTTGCTTTTGTTTTGTCATCAAAGTAGGTCACTCTCTGTTTTGGGTGAGAGTGGGATCCTGCCCTGTGCTAGGAACAGGGAGAAGGGAGACTTTGGAGTCACTACTCTGAAAATCATCACAATGTGTGTGAGTGTGTTTGTATGATTTATTGAGCAGTAGAAATGCAGTGGAATTAAGGCCACAGGCAGGGATTCACAGATGGGACCTGCAAACATAGGAGCCTGAGGACACCAGAGTTCCCCAAATCTCTTGAGAGCTTCTGTACTCAGGGGTGTTGGCTGAGTCAGTGCATCTGGCAGCTCCAGGAAAGGGGTTCCCTGCAGAGTCACTGGAGTTTAGTAAGGCCAGTTCTCTGTATATTGAGATATCTAAAAACACATTGTCCATGAGGGAGCATCTTGCAGCCTTAAATTTGAGACAAGAGATGCTGTGAGGTCCATGCCCTCTGAGCCCAGACAGGACCTTCCCCTGCAGGGTATGAGCTGGGAAGCAGCAGGCACACAGGACCCACAATCTCATGGCTGCTTCCCCACGAGCAGGTGCAGAGGTAGCTAGGGAGGGATTTCCTCCACACACTGGATCCTCCTCTTTTAGTTAAAAAAAAATCTAAAATAATGATTGGACACGAAGTGATTCTAAACATCCTATTCTATCAGAGCATTTACCAAACTCAACAAGACAAGAGAATCACAGTCAATGGGGGCATTTCTAGGGCTTCTATATATCTGAATGTTAAGGTGCTAGACATAGGGATGGTTTTTGCAGTTTACTCACTGCTGAATTTTGGAGACACCCTGATCCAAGGAATTGATCAGAGGAGTTGTCCTCTGCTACTGCATCTGGACTGTCTGCAAGTCTGGAAGTAACAGGGAACATTTAATATTTGCTCAGCTGTGCCTGTGCCACTTCCCTCTGCTCGATGTCTGCAAGGTTAATCTCTGTACTTTCTAAGAAAAGAAGTTACTTTTAGTTATAGTAATGATACTATAAAAGGAAAAGAACAAAGTGAGCAGCAACCAGTATTTATCTGAGATAAAAAAGAAACCCTATTTGGGAAGCAGAGATTCAGGCAGAAGGCCTAATACTGCTCTGGCTGGGTTGAAGGCAGGGGTGTTTGTGACACAGGGAAGCATGCAGGCACAGGACCAGAGGGAATGAAGTTCTAACATTGAAGACAAGCTAAATTTGTCTTTAGCTACACGTGATAATAACAAGTCAGAAGATTGTCTGCACATTTCAGTCCCATATTAAGGATTAGTCTTCCCTGTTTTCTGTGCAAACAGTTGTGTGAAATGAAGGGATGGGGACCCGATCAAAGGTGACTGTGCTGAGTCCACACCCTGTGCAGTTTGGAGAAGGAAGGCACATTAGGGATTTCTCTGGAATGGCTGCTCCAAATCTATTTTAACACAGTCTCTCTCCTGTCACTTTTTCACAGTAAGAACCCTTCACATGTGATGTGTCCACCACAAATCTCTGATGGTAAAACACACTGTGACTCATTCCAGTCTTGAGCTCTGCAGCAGACGCACAGCTGTGATTCCACCTCGTGATGGAAACTTCCAGCCAGGGAACACCCACTTCCCAAGTTCCACCTCCAGCACTGCAAGCACCATCCTGCTGCCTGTGCCCATGAGCTGCACTGACTCAGACACCTAACCTCCATGGGGTCACACAGTGCTGGTCCTTCCTGATGGCTTAGTGCACACATGAGTGACATACAGTTACTGAAATGATAGAGATTTATGTGATTTATCAGATTACTCTGCAGAGATCCTCCGAAAGGATGTTCACTTGATGCAGTTCCCAAGTGTGCTAACACATGATGACAGCATCTACATAAAGGATAAACATGCAGTGCCTGAAATGACTTGGTGACACACATGCTTGAAACAAGCTTGAGAATCCAGCACAGGCCAAGGTCCTGTGAAAATGAGGACTTTGTCAGTACTCTTCTAGGTATAACTCACCTGTGACATTCCCCAGACAGTGAAACCAAAACAGGTGCTCACGTCTGTCCCTGGAACTAAGGGAGAACTCAGTGCCTGCTGGGCTGTTGGCCTTGGAGGACATGGAGCCCACATGTGGAACATCATACAGCTCCTCCATGACCAATGCTAGAGAAGATCAGCTTGGAAAGGGAGCCTGAGTAACGACCAGCAGGGCCTGAGTTCTCACCTGTGATGCCTTGATCAGAGCAGGAATCTCAACCAGGGTCAAACCAGAAACCCAGAGACAGGAGGAGATGGTGGTTCCTGCAGCCCCTGACAGGTGCAGCTGTGAGTCACTGAGCCATGAGTCTGTCTCGACGTGGGATGCTGGGATCTGTGGTGCACAAGGCAAGTGGTCAGAAAGGAGAATAATCTGCAAGATGGGTCACCAAAATGGATGAAAAGAGACTGTGTCCCTCAGCGAGCTGACCTCATTCATATAGGAAATCACACCCAGACCTAGAATCCATCAGTGGGCACTTCCTGTGTGCTGGGATCAGGGTAGAAGGAAGACCTGGAGTTCATTACCTTGAAAATCATCACAGTGTTTGTGGGCTGGTGTGCACATGTCAATTACTGAGCAGTAGAAGTTCAATAGGATTTGGGCCAAATGCAGGGATCCTCAGATGGGACCTTCAAGCAGAGGAACCAGAGCACATCAGAGACCACCTAAACCCACAAGACCTCCAGGACTCAGGGGTATCTGCTGTGTCAGTGCATCTTGCAGCTCCTGGGAAGGGGCCCCCTGGTGGCTTCATAGAGCCCTGGTTTGGTGCTTCCTGCAGAGTCATGAGTGTTTAATAAGCCATATCTCTGTGTCTAGAGATGTGGAAGCACATGATGTCCCTGAGGGAGCATCCAGAAGCCAGGGTGTAGCCTTTCATTATGGACTGAAGATGCTGAGAAGTCCTTGATTTGGGAGGCCAGAGAGGACCCTCCACTGCAGAGAGTGGGCTGGTCAGCAGGAGCCTTGCAGAACCCACATCTAAGAGGAGACCCAGGCTTTCATTTCATCTTTCTCATAAGGGATAGATGGAAAAGTGGCAGGAATGGTACAACACTTGTTAACAGTAAAAAATAAAGCAAAATAAAATAGTGTCTGAGTACTTATTCCACTTATCAAATATAGAAATGAGCAAAAAAGGAAACAAAGAGTCATTATGTGTGGACAACCCACATATCTACAGAAAATGAGAAGAGCGATTATGATGATCATAGTTTTATTTATGGCCATGCTGATGTGACGATGATGATGGTGGTGATGCTGATGTGATGATGACACTGATGGTGATGGTGGTGACGATGATGATGGGCTGGGACTGGACCCTTGAATCAATGGCTCCTCATATGGAGACACCATCGCCCTGGCTCCTCCAGATAGGGGAGTCTTCTCTCCAATGTAGTTTTGAGAGATTTCATACATGGATCCTCAATGAAATTTGCAGCTTCGGTAAGTCTGGGTGTCGCCAGATGTTTAATGATCTTCAGTGTTTCTAACATCTTATGCCTTAGGCCTCGGACCTTGATACCAAATGTAACAGAGACACTGTGAAAAGGTGAACATGGGTCACAAGGAATCCCCTTCCCACCCATTTCCAATATCCTTCTCTAATTTCACTTGAGCTCTGCCTACAGAATCTTAAACATTTCTGTTTCTAACATCACCTGTCCATAAGCACTTGTGTGTATTCCAAGTTGATATAAGCTGTCTCTACCATGCCCTGCACTTGCTACTGGGTCTTCATTTAAAATATCTTTAAACCCGTATTTTCAGTTACCCATATATCTATGTTGATGAAAATCAGACATTTTTCTGTCACATGACTAAAAGTCCAGCACCCTCCCCTAACCCAGTTCCAGAGGAATTCCACAGGTGTGGGTATTTTTCCAGCAGCCCCACTCCTGGTTCCAGAGCCTGTTCTAGTCTCTATATCTGCTGTAACCAATGAACATGGACAATGGAGGCTGGGTATTCACTGAGATTTTTTGCAAAAGCACACAATAAAGGACCCATTAACTAAAATAGTGATGACGTTTTAATTTTTTTAATTTAATAGTATATGTGCCACCAAACCACCAAAATTCCACTGAGAGAATTAAGAGACAAGCCTAGAGAAATAATAGATTTCAAAATCATGCATCTGAAAGAAGAAAGTTGATATTATACACTAAGAATGTTATATGCCCTGTGGAGGAGTCCAGCAACCTCTGACCCTGGTGACCATCCCCAGAAACAGGGCTGTGGAGGATGGAGGAGACAGTTTCCTATCAGGGTAGGAGTTCTCTTTCTGTGAGCAAATCTAAGCTGGGAATTCCCATTTCCCTCCCTCTGAATGGCAGCCTCACTGACAACACTAGACTGCAAAAAAGTCAGTTACTCTGGTGCCATAACCATTTCAGCATATGAATAATTCTGAGTTGTATGCATACAGAATACATAATGAGTGTGTGAGGGAGTTTGTCAGATCAATATGATGTCATAAATTAAGAAAATAAAATACTGAGAATAACTCTCCTTTATTTTGCAATCTTTAGGCATGTATATATGTATATAATTTTGGTAGTTGTAAGTTAATAGAAAGTTAGGATTCAGACACCAGTCTAACAAATTCAAATTTAATTTAAATATATTTGAAGATGCATGAGGATTTTTTTTTGATTTTATTGTTATTCAATTACAGTTCTATGCCTTTTCTCCCCATCCCTCTACCCAACCCCAGCCAAACCCACCTCCCTCCCCCTAAGAATAATCTAACAATAGGCATGGGGGAGTGGGGAGGGGACAGTTAGGAGAAGGGATTACAGGAACTACTATAAAGGACACATGGATGCATGAGAATTTTAAATGTAACTGACTCATCTACTCCACGACTCCTTTTGACACCAAAAATGAGGCATTCCATTAGCCTGCCTCAAATATGTCTCATATACTAGGGGAACGCCCGTCCTGGACATGCATGATGAGGGAGTTCAGGAAAGGATTCTCCCACGCAGGTCCCAGCAAAACCAAAAGAGTCTGACCTCAGTCTCTCCCCACTGACATTATATATTTTATATGTATTTTAATATATAAATGTATATAATTATATATTTATATATAAATATATTGTATATTTAAATATAAATTAAATTTATATTTAAATATTTATATGTGTTTACATATATTTATATATTTTATGTATAAATTTTTATATATTTATTTATATTTATATATTTACATCTAAATATATATTTAGATATAAATTATATATATTTACTAATTTATTTAATAAATTTAGATAAGTATATATCATATATAATATATTTAAATATATTTAATATAAAGTTATTAAATAAATAAATGCATTTAATAAATAAATATAATGAATATGTTTAATATTGTATTTTAAATAACATTTAATATTAATATTTACCTTTTTGTTTTAATGAATATAATAAATATATTTAACACACAAATATATATTACATTTAATAGACTTATAAATGAAGGCATTTTATATAAATATGTAAAATATGAATACATAAATGTATATAATATATAAATATATTTTATATATTTTTAAATATATTTTTGTTTAAATATATATATATATAATATATACACAGATTCCCTCCATCTGTAACCTTGGCCCACCAAGAACTCCCAGTCCCCTAACCCAGAACATCAGCATCCAGATCCCCTTTCAGCCAGGTCTCAGGTGAACTCAGGAATGGCAGGCTCTTAACTGACCCTCTATGACCAGGAAGCAGCTCCCATTGTTCACACATATCTCAGAACACCTGCAGGCCCAGAGTCAGTGCCTGTGTCTGTCTGGGAGAAGGTGCCTCCAGGGTCTCGGCATCCCATGTGGTCAAGGAACCTGGGAGGACTCCTGAGTCCTCTTCTGTGGGAAGGGGATACACTGCCCTGGGGGAAGTGAGGTGAAAGGAAAAACACAGCATATCTAACACCTGTCTCAGCTGCAACACCTTAGATGATCTCTGGGCTACAGGAACTAATCTGCATGGCCCATTCCCTGTAACGTGAGTGAGAGAGAGGCTGCACCTGCACTGTCACCTGCAGGACCAGAGGCTTCAGCCAGATCAAGGAAAAGACTGTTCATTACTTTGCAATTAGTTTTACATCAAAATTAACATAGTAATTAATATGAAATTATGATTATCCAATCTGGCAACCATGAGTCCACATAATGTATTTCCTTATACTTGTGAAGCTGTTTGTATACAATGTTAATCCATTTTATGAATGAATTGAATGACCTATTACATTAAAAAGTGTGAACCACTCATCCAGGTCAGCTTTTCTTCTATTCATAGACAGAGGGCTGTCCATTGACATGATTCAAAGGTGTCTCAATACCCATGCTGTCTCCTGCTTCAGAACTATACCACTGAGTCCAAGAGAAGAAATGTGCTCAGGACCCAAAAGAACATGGGGCAGTGACTTCAGCCCCTCCCTACTTATAAGAACAGAGGCCCCACATGCAAATTTCTCTCTCATCTCCAGCTTAAATCCTCCTTTGGCCTGTGGGGGCTCACAGGAGACAGAAGTCTCTGGGGAAGGCAGAGCTGCATTCTACAACAAGATGAGACTGCTGGGTGTCCTCCTGTGCCTGGTGACAGCTCCCCCAAGGTGAGTTTCTCAATGTCAGACAAGTGTCTATGGGGTGGTAATGACTGTGTGTGGCTAACAGGGGCTCATGCTTCTTGTTCCCAGGTGTCCTGACTCAGGTGAATCTTCAGGAATGGGGCAGAGAATTAATGAAGCCTTCCCAAACTGACTTCCTCACCTGTGCTGTGTACAGTTACTCCATCACCAGTGGTGGCTGCTGGAACTGGATCAGCCAGCTCCCAGGAAAAGGGCTGAAGTGGATCAGGTACATACATAATGATGGAAACACTTATTACACCCCATTGCTCAAGAGCCCCACCCCCATCTCGAGACACATCCAATAACCAGTTCTCCCAGCAGCTGACCTCCAAGACCACTGAAGACACAGCTGGGTATTACTGTGCATGAGAGCAGTGCAGGGAAGTTAGAATGAGCCAAGACACAAATTTCCTGTCAGAAGACAGAAGGACTGGCTCAGGACACCAGGGGGCACTCAAGACAACAGAGGGACAGTGGAGAACTATACTGACACTAGTCCACAGACTCTGACAACCCAGGACCACTTTCTCTGGCTACACTGTTCCTGCATCAGCACCTACTTCTGCTTGTGGAGAGATGACCATCCAGTGTTCCCATGATACTGCCAGCAGGGCTCCTTGCTGTGTGGTGTATGAATGAGGACCTGTGCCTGTAGGTCAGAGACCCCCACATGTTAGGTCAGTGTTGGCTACACTGACTGGAAAAGGATATCCTGTTCCTTCCTTCCCCAGGACAAGCCAGGACCTTCTCACCACGGCACTGGCAAGTTCCAAGTGCTTGGCGAACAGGAAACCACAAGGGCAGGACCTCTCCTGTCTTCATGTCAACCGTGTTTGCTTTTGTTCTGCCATCAAAGTTGGTCACTCACTTGGCTCCGATAAGTGTGTGGATCCTGCCCAGCTTCTAGGAACAGTGGAGATGGGAGACCTGGGGTCATTACCATGAAAATCATCACTGTGTGTGTGTGTGTGCGTGTGTGCGATTTATTGAGCAGTAGATGTGCATGTGACAATAAGGTCACATGCAGGGATACTCAGATGGGACCTGCAAGAAGAAGTACCTGAGAATACCTCAGAGTCCCCCAGATGTCCTGAGAGCTTCTGGACTCATGGATGTCAGCTGAGTCATTGCATCTGGAAATTCCAAGCATTGGGCTCCCTGGTGGCTGCACAGTGCCCTGGGTAGGGTCTCCCTGGAGAGTCACTGGGGCCCAGTAAGGATCCTTCTGTTTAACCTGAGATGTCTAAACACATATTGTCCTTGAGAGAGTGTCCTAAATCAAGGCTTAGCCTTTAATTCTGCACTAGAGCACCGAGAGGTCCACGTTTTGTGAGTCAAGTCATAACCCTCTCCTGCAGGGCTTGGGCTGGGCAGCAGGGGGAGCACAGCACCCATGGTCTCAGCCTGAGGTTTCAGATGCAAGGGTGAGGGAGCTGTGGAGGGATTTCCTCTGAGGGTCTGGATCTTCCTCTTTTCATTAAAAACATGTCCAATAAGGATTGGACATGAGATGAGTGTAAACACGTTGTTCTATCAGAGCATTTAACAAATATGCTAAGGCAAGAGGACCACAGTCAGTGAGGGTATTTCTAGGGCTTCTTTATATCTGAATGTTAAGGAACTGGAGACAGGGATGCTTTTTTACAATTTATTCAGTGCTGCACTTGGAAGACATGCTTATCCAAGGAATAAAACCTACAAGTATTAAAGCCCAGACCCGGTCCAGGTGATGTCTGAGTCACTCAAAAGTAGGTTTCTAGTGAGGAGCATATCCTGTGGGGTCTTGTTCCTCAGTGGGAGGAGCTATGTCTACACAGACCTCAGGGACCTCGCAGGGGGATTATACCAGATAACACTGATAAGGAGCCTCCATTGAGCATGAACTCTGTCCTCTACCCTCTGCCAGGTGGTGTCATATAATCAGTTATCACTTGCTCTGTCTCATGACTATGCTAATGAAAAGAGGTAGACAGTGTTAACTGTGGGTCTGTCTGTGCCCTGAGATCATCACCCACAGCCACACCCTTCCCTATGGCGCAGTCCCTAGCCATGCACTTGAGCTGGAGAGGTCAACAGTGACTACAGATTAGGAGCTCCATAGGCAATGGGTTGAGGAGGAAACCAGGTACAGTCAAAGTGGATTTCCATCCACCACATCCTGCTCTGTGGGGAACCGTTCCAAGCGTGGGAAATGTGGCTCAGCCCCCACTCGGAAACATGGATTCCCGGCCTGCAGGATCCGGTGTTGTGGCTGCAATAGACAAATACACATGGACTACAGAAATCCTGTGGAGGAAAAGGGATGGCGCGGCCACTCCCTCAAGAGGATAGTGCCTGACCCTTGTCTTGACAGGCTTTTATTGCTTTTCTAGGCCCCTTACATCAAAGATGGTCCTCATTTACTATGCATAGGTTTGTTTTAGGTGGTTGCCTTTTACAGACAACAAAGGAGAGGATGTCACTAAATACATCAAAGAAGGATATTTGCAATGTAAAGGGAGAAATGGTCGAAACTGGTTAATGCTCCATACCTGGAAGGTCTACCTCAGATTTTAGTAAGATAAAGATATTGAGTAAACATTTGCTGCCTCAAGGTGAGGGAGTTTTAGCAAGAGCAAGTCTAATAGCAGTCAAGGTACAATGCAGGCCTGATTACCCACTTGAGAACCTATCCATGGACATGGGTCCTGCCCGCCAACCTCGCTCCCCACTGGATTTTCCAATGGGGGCTGAGCCACATTTCCCACACTTGGAATGGTTCCCCACACTGCTCCGCACAGGTGTATAAGCCCAGGTGCAGCTGGTGCAGTCTGGAGCTGAGGTGAAAAAGCTGAGACCTCAGTGAAAGTCTGTGGCAAGGCTTCTGGATACACCTTCATGAGCTATGCTATGTTCTGGGTGTGACAGGCCCAGGAGCGATCCTGCTATGCTTGGGCTGGACCAACACAGACACTGACATACTCATGTATGCCCCATGTTTCTCAGAATGACTTTTCTTCTCCATGGACACTTCTGTTAGCAATGCCTATCTGCAGCTCAAAGGCCTGATGTCCAAGGATATGACCAAGCATTACAGTGCAAGAGTGTCAGTGTGATGACCCTCATCCTGGGTGTGTCACAAACCCTGAGAAGCAGAACAGCTACACTGTGCTGAGGAGATGATAGGGTGATTATGCTCTTGACTTCCTCACACACAGTCAGGGATCAGAAACCAGGACTGATGCAGCCACAGGCACATCAGGAATTCAGGGAATGGTTCAAGGAACCAAATACACTGCAAGGAAGAGACAAGAAAGATACTTCTGAAAGGACCTCTGATATTTACGGTCCAGGGCACACATGGGGAGCTGCCACGTCCTCTGAATGAGGGATGTTCATGGAGGCTTCATCTGGGTTTCTCGGTCAGGTTCAGGTTTAATTGTTTGGACTGTACTGACTCCCCAGCATGTTCTAAGACATCCCTCATTTCTGAACAATGGGAGTGTGGCTGGTGAAAAGTACATGAACACCAACAAGGAATTTCTATGTCTTTGTCTCTGGAAAATCATCACAGGGATAACATTCAAAAAGCAAAGGTGAGGGTTGACAATTTTCCAGTATCCAGCAGTCTATGACATTACATTCTCTCAGTCCTCAATCAGGTAGAGTTCCTAAGGAGTTTCCTTACCTGAGACCACAGCCTTGAATGTGTCCCTGACCCCAGTCCGTACTGATCATCATATAGCAGGGAGCAGGGTGGGGACATGCTTGAAAATGTGAGGCCCACAATCAGCGTGTTCTATATTCCTGTGGCAATGGGATCAATTCCCACACAGCTGGGGATGCCACCAATTGATCATGTGTGGTCTCTTCAATGTGCTTTGGTGGAATCTTATAAGAAATTGCTAGGATGAGATTTAATTCACCCCCATGAAACAGAGAAGTCAAACCACTTGGTTGCTATTAGTTTTTACCTACAATACCTGTAACTTTGGGTGAGTTCCTTAAGTTCTTGAGGTCTTCCAAAATGTCCTGAGCGCTCCCCTGTCATCTCCCAGAAAAGCAACCTTCACTCCTTGCCTGGAAAGACTGCCATGGAACTTTTGAATAAGGAAGGTACCAGACCCTCTCTCCAAGTTGCTTTTATTGGCTTCAAAGTCATTCTTAAAGCTTTTGCTGACATCCAGAGTTCCTAGGCATGTCTCTCAAATATGACATTCCAGCAAAATTCTTGGTTAATACAACAGCAATTGAAAAATGGCTTTATGTGTCCTGTTATGAGTTAATCAGGTTCCTACTTGATTTATTTAAACAAATGTATTGCCATGGAAATAATAACAATCATTCATTAAGTCTGCCCATATTCCAGAGGGGTCAAACAGGAGGAAAATATAAATGCCTTAATATTGCTTGATAAAGTATAATTTACCAAATGGCTTTAAGAAAAATGCAAGGTTTCTTATATGAAAAACAAAATGATTACAAGTTAGCAGTATTTTAAACAGAATTACAAGACTGCAATAATCTTCAGTTCGTTCTGTCCCATAATAAATTTTGTTTATGCTGATTATTTTCCAGTATTTCTATAAATCCAGTTATTCCATAGAGTTCTAGTAATCTTTATCCTGTTAAAAATAGCATGTGAAAATTTAGTCTCAGATATATAGAATATAGACTAAGTCAGTGTCCTTTCCATGGTTCTCTCTGAAGATGTGCCATATATGGAAATGCATCAGGATCAAATAATGTCTGTCCCTAAATGACAGAAAAGGAAACTTAATATGACCTGGATGTAGATCTGGTTACAATGTGATTGACAAATAAATTTGCTTTTCTTAAACTACATTTTAAGATATTTTAAAATTATAAATTATATTATATCAGAACGTTATAGACTCTTGGAGATTTTCATAGAATCTCTAGGCATTTGTTTTAATTATATAAAATATATGTGTATAAATAGAACATAGTTATTCTTCCTTCATTTGATGAAACTTCCCATACACTATGAACATATAAAATGGGCCTAATTTGTTCAGAAATTTTTATTCATAAGAAGAAAGGACAAATCAATGTGGAATTCCAGGAACCCATTGGAATGACCCAAAGCTTATTTTAGGTCAAGAGAACATCTCTTAAAAATTAAACTATGTGAAGTTTGTCAGATTAGATCAAAATATGATATATCATTATGAAACAGTAAATCATTGGATATTTATTTACACAAAGTAACAATAAAGTTATCAAACATAAATACAGGCTGGCACAACTTTACTTTTTACAATAAAGAATATGGGTTTTTTTTTTCCTGTGTGGCAGGACAGGATGCCCGTAGGGGACATGTGAGGGGCAACCACACATTGATGTTTCTCTCCCTCTCTTTCTCCCTCCATTTCCCTCTCTAAAATAAATAAATATGCACCCCAATGTTAACAGCAGCACAATTTACAATAGCCAAGTACTGGAAGCAACCTAAGTGCCCATCAGCAAATAAGTGGATCAAAAAACTATGGTACATTTACACAATGGAATTCTACGCAGCAGAGAGAAAGAAGGAGCTTATACCCTTTGCAATGGCATGGATGGAACTGGAGAGCATTATGCTAAGTGAAATAAGCCAGGTGGTGAGGGACAAATACCATATGATCTCACCTTTAACTGGAACATAATCAACAAAAGAAAAAAGCAAACAAAATATAACCAGAGACATTGAAATTAAGAACATTGTAACAATAGCCACAGGGGAGTGGGGAGGGGATAATGGGGAGAGGAGTTTATAGGAGCTATTATAAAGGACACAAGGACAAAATCAAGGGGGAGGGTAGAGGTGAGGGAGGGAGGTGGGACTGGCTGGGGTGGGGTAGAGGGAAGGGGAGAAAATGCAGACAATTGTAACTGAATAAAAATAAATAAATAAATTTTAAAATAAATAAATAAATAAATAAAATCTTAAAAAGTAAAGGATATGTGTTTTAAGTATACAAGTGCCTGATAACATAACACATAAATCTTTATAAAAAGTATAAAATATTTTCTTTCTACACAAAAGCAGTTTTCCCTTTTTAACAGACTGAAAAAGAACCAAAGAAATTGTGTTTTAGCTCCTCTCGATATTTAGGTTTATTTACCTAAATGAATTCCTGATTCAGATGAACCATATAATTTCCTCTCAAGATCTTATTTTACACACTTTTAATTTGCATAAATGCCCTGTGATTTACACAGTCTTTCTGACATGGACGCAGTCTCTGTTTATTTGCTTTTTAAAGTTCAGTAAAAAACAACCAACTTTAGAACAAATTATTTTCTTCTATTACTTCAAGTGTTTTCATATATTATACCTTCTATTATCCAATCATATAATTCTTTCCAACTAAATTAGAATTCTTAATTCTTAGAAACTGTGATTTTTAGTGACAATTTATGTAATTAGAACTCTACATTGAAACATTTATGATCTTTACATTACTTTTAGAAACAGGTTTTTTTTCCATTGGCCAAAACATCCATATTTTCAACACACACCTGTCAAATGAAGGACAAGATATATTCGTTGACAGGTCCAGATCCACTGTCCAGCTTCTCTGCATTGAGAAGCCCATGTAGCATAGGTCTGGTTGTCTGGTGACACTGCTTTGTTATACACCATCCGTACAAAGCACACAAGCCACGGTGAGAGCTGTGAGCAGGACAGAGGGAGTCATTATGTAACGGGCACCACACCACTTTGGGAAAGTGAGGGTTTCTGCATCTGGATGGGGATGGTGGTTGCCCAGTGTTGTGACTGTACTTAAGGTCACTGTGTGTCCCCTTAAAATTGGTCAGCATGGTAAATGTTAGTGAATGTATATTTTGCCACAAACATCACACCAGCACTAATGAGAGGTGTGCACGTGTTTTCCCATGAGAGGTGATGCCTCCTGACCCTGCAGGGTTGGGATGGAGTCAGGACTGTAGGCTGAGGAGGGTGTGGAAGGCCAATCTGAGGAGCCCACTGTGGGACAACAACCTCAGAAGGGGTGCAATTGTCCCAGAAGCGTCACGAGGAAAATTAAACCTGGGGAGAGGTGGAGCCTGGTCCAAGATCCTGGGCAAAGGTGTCCCTGGGCTGAGAGCAGTGTGTGGGAGTTGGATGTGTGGGGACAAGGACAGTGGGTGAGTCACCTGAACAGAAGGACCATCACAAAAGCAGGTGCAGTTGGAAGCTGGGGCTGGTTTCCTGTCAGGTTTCATCTTCCTGTAACAGGTTCCCTCAGCGAATCTCTCTGAATTTCTGATTCCTAGCTCAGCTCTGAAATTCTCTGGGTTAGAAAAGTTTGTTGTAAAGGAAGAAAACATCCACATGTGGAAAAACTGCAGAGTCCCTTTAAGACACACTTGAGCCCAATTCCAATGAAACATCAAATATTCTGACCCGTGTCAGCTGAAGCTAACCAGAGACTGTGGGACCCTACAGTGCAGCCCAGGCCAACATACTCATTGTCCATGTCAGTTTCAGCAGGGCACTTGCATGCTGGGCAGTGGGCACCAGAGGTGAATGAGCCCGATGCCAGAGAACAAAGACTGCTGGTGGTGACAGTCATTCACAAGGTATAATGCTCACAGCACCCAGGGTAAGTGACCCCACACAGAGCAGTGGGACCCAGGGAAGCATAGTGTGGATATCCAGCCTGATGACAAACACACACCCCAAGACGACATGGACTACTCATCGAATGAGTCTTCATACATTAGCAAAGGTAAAGTAAGGTAGAATATATATACCTGTTTTATTTAACTACCATAAAAATGAACAAAAATGAGATAAAAGATCTTCATATGTGGATAAACACCACATCCACAGAAAATGAAAAGAATGATTATAAGTAAGCAAATGTAGTTGAAGATGCAGATAAAAGAGAGGAAGAAGATTGTGATGATGACAGAGTTAGACTGGGTCTTGGCCTAATGTCTTAGGCAAAATCTCTCCCGTATCTAAGGTTTTGGAAACATTGACTCACCTTTCTGCTCTCAAAGATGAGATGCTTCTCTAGGATCTATGAGGATCATCCATTTAAGGAGCCCTATTAAACTAATCTTCCAATTGGTTGGCATTTTGTGTGATTACTTGGATCCATATCTAAACCCAAAGATGAAATCCATAGAGTTTCTCTGCTGCATTTGTTGTTGAAAGACCTGATAAGATTCTTTCCAATGAGGTTCAAGAGGATGTTTTCTATAATGCTCACTGCAATAGATAGAACTCACTGATTGAAGACCACAGAACATGTTAGAAAGGTGGAGTTGAAAGGCACCTTTAATATGTGGGTGACAGGAGGGGATATAAAAATGAAACATATTCACTATTTTTCCTGTTGTGATGCAGCCTGGCAGAGACCAGTTGGGATTGAAAGTCAGTGACTGCATGATTCTTTGCATCCCTATGTCACAGCGGATGACTGCTGTGAGCTGAGAAGACCATGGGTCACCAGAGCTAGGGAGAACTTTCAACATGGCAGTTCAGGGTTTCTGAAACTTTAAATCATTTTTATGTAAATATGCTCTTTTCCTGTCTCCACAGAAACTGTGGGTGGGGGTGACCATGAAGACTGGGAGTCCTGGCCAAAAGTCACAGCACTGGTTTGTGATGATGCTGTATGGTGAACACCTCCATGACTGCACGTGCAAGTGGGGGAAATGCAAATTCAAGCAGCTTCCATCAGCTGAACAACCGTACATTTTGTCAGAGAATTACCCCCAGGCATCACAGAAATGCACACACAGTTAATACAACATATTCATGTCACGTAAATGATAGAGCTGAAAGAAATTGTTCAAAGGCCTCTTGAGGACTGAACCCTGGTCCAGTCTCACCTTCAATTCTGACCTAGGATTGGCTGTTTCTGGTAATAGAGGAGCAGGAAACAACCTTCCCTCCCTCTGGAATTTTTCACACCATTGTTCAGTGAAGATGATACCAGTGTGTCTATGCCATATATAAAGTTTTAAAGGGGAATTTAACAAGATTCATTTGAAATTATCTGATGCCAACAAGATGCTGTCTTAAAAGACACAAGGACAAAATCAAGGGGGAGGGTAGAGGTGGGGGGAGGGAGGTGGGACTGGCTGGGGTGGGGTGGAGGGATGGTGAGAAAATGCAGACAATTGTAACTGAATAAAAATAAATTAATTAATTTTAAAAAAGAATCCAAATACCTAAGTGAGGTAGACAGTTATAAAATTCTGTTTGCAGAGAATCCCAAACCATATAATAATCTCTGTTTCTTTTCTGGTCTTTACCTGATTTACAAACCCTAAGTACTGCAGTGCATTCTGACGTTTGTGCTGGTTTTACATCAAATGCAGGAATGGATACTGACAGAAAGTTCTGTCATCATAATGTGTCCAGGTTACCAGCCTGCAGGTTTAATATTGATGTTTGATGCATGAAAAAATAACAAGTTTCAGGGTCTCCATGAGGGTCTCTAATAAATTGGAGGTTTGCATTGAATTTCCCTTAATGGAGACTAAACAATTGTGAGCCCAACTGTGGAATTTAGTCATGACACCTGTTTGTCTGAGATGCACTACAAGGTACGTGGACCTCACCTGGATATGGGACAAGGGTACATTTTCAAACCAGTACTTTCTTATCTGCATGACTCCAGATATTATGTGTGGATATTTCAGGAAAAAGGGAGACACTCTGAAATGGTTAAACTGATTAAACAATGAGGAAAATCACAACATAATGAAATGACAATCCTGAATGTGTGTCAGCTCAGACAAGGTTCACTCACTGTCCATGGAAATGCATCCCTATGGATGGAGTTCATTTTCCCATTCGCACATTGACACATTCAGTGCATTGGGTTCAAGTTCAGTGGATGCCCAACATGTACGGCCATGGAGGCAGCGCCTCCAAGGGCCAAATGGAGCATGAAGAGGGACTGTGAGAGAGAGGAGATTGTTCTTCTGAAATGAACTATTCATGAACAAGAGGATCACTACATATGTCCTCTCCTGCTCCAGGATTAGAGCTACGTCACATGTCTACACAGACACAGATCCTGATGCTGAACATAAAGCTGAACCGAAAATGATGATAGGTTTACATAAAGTTCCATCCACCAGCTGGAAAAATGGGAGTCTATTTGAATGATTATTTCACCTTGTGTAATCGATGGACACATAAAAATCACTTTTCATATGAATAAGTATACTTATATCTGTTATTTCATATTAGTGATTGGCATGAAGATTTTCCATAATCAAATTTCTATCATTTAATATCTACTCCCCATTCTCAACCTAAATCTTAATCTAAGCAGATCTATTCATAACTGAGTTTCTTCCGTGTCCCCAGTGTTTGACCCTGGATGTAGTACAGGGTCTGTAGAAAAAAAGAAAATGAGGCAGGGATGCTGCTGAACACTCAGCACCAAATGTACTGAAGGAACATGACCCAGGAGAACCATCTGCTTCTCTGTAGAGGTCACACTTCTGTCTCCAAATGGTCCACACAGATGCCCCACCTCCTCCAACATTGGGTCCACATGCTCCATGGTCACACTCTTCTTCATTCATATTCTGCTTTATAAAGAAAATATGTTCAGGTGAAACTTCCTGTGTCCTGAACGCAAACCTCCTGTGCTTTTAATTCTCCCTCTGGTTATGAGTTGATTTCTCTTGGTGTGTTCATTACTGGTGACTTTCAAAGACATCTCTCGTGATAAATCCCTCTTTTTAAGAAAATGTACTCTCAGAGGTCATGTACCCATTTCCTGGATCACTTGAGTCAGTGGGGATGGACAGACTCACATGTGAGGAGAAATTCTAAACAGATGTGGTTCTTTAGACCAGTCACACTCTGGGCCCATGTCCTTCATGTCACCATCCAGCCTCAGTGCTCCCTATATAGTAGGAACACATGCAAAAAGTGCCCCTCTACTCATGAAAAGCAGGCCAGACCCTACTCTGCAGCTCTGGGACAGGATTACAGCCTGGGATTCCCCGGTGTTCCCAGTCCCGGGTCAGGGCAGAACACAGACCACTCACCATGGAGTTTCGGCTCAGCTTGGTATCACTTGTTGCTAATTTAAGAGGTATTTTATGGAGAACCAGAGATGCTGAGTATGTGAGTAGATATGACTGAGAGAACAGTGGACCAGTGACTTTTCTGACCTGACCTCTCTGTGTTTGCAGGTGTCCAGTGTGAGGTGCAGCTGGTGGAGTCTGGGGGAGGCTCAGTGAAGCTTGGGGGGTCTCTGAGACTCTCCTGCATGGCCTCTCAATTCACCTTCAGTAGCTATGATATGCCCCAATTCAGCCAGGCTCCAGGGAAGTAGCAGGAGTGAGACACAGTCATTAATAGTAATGGTGGTAACACAAACTATGCCAGCTCTTTGGAAGGCCAAATCACCATCTGCAGAGACACCACCAAGAATGAGCTCTTTCTGCAAATGAACAGCCTGAGTGCCTAGGACAGGGTCCTGTATTACCGAGCAAGACACACTTTGAGGGAAAGGCAGTGTGAGCCCAGACACAAACCCTCCTCCAGGAAACAAGTGGGCTGATCTGCAGGGGGAGCTCAGGCACATTCAATACACAGTTGACCCCAGGAGCATCTGCTGCAGATTAAGGTCTGTTTTCCTGGCAGGTGTGCGGTTAACTCACCACACAGCAGTTTCGTTCTGGGAGCCTCCCTTCCTTCTTGATTCCTTGCTGACCTCTTAGGTATCTGAGTTTCAGAGGCTTTCTATAGTAGGATAAAAACACTCTCCCATGCACCAAGGCAGAGTTGCATACATTTGCTTACTGCTTTCCTAATAAATCATCAGTAAAACATCAAATGTTCTGACCCACATCAGCTGAAGCCAACAAGAGACTTTGCTGGACCCAACCCTGCAGCCCAGCCCCACACAGTTCAGAGTCCAAGCTGGCCAGCAGCAGAACAGGTGCTTTCTGAACAGCAGGCATCAGAATTGTTTGAACCCCATGCAAAAGACAAAGGTCCAGATGGTAACAGTCATTGACTGGACTCCATGTTCATGACACAAATAGCAGGTGACATCATGCAGAGGAAGAGAGTCCCCACCACACCATGGTACAGATGTCCAGACTTATGAAGTCACACCCACACAGAGGGACTATCAAACATTTGTCATTTCATTGTGGGTCTGCTGAGAGCAGGGCTGACTTCAGCAACTCAGAAATGGCTGGATCACTCCAGGTAAATAGCCTGGTTCTGGTTCTTATTTTTCATTTGTGACAAGACTCTGCTCATGGGAGGGTCTCATGTGGTTTCAGTCTCCCACCTGTGTCAGAGGAGAGTGAATCCCCAGTTTCTATACAGATTTCTTCCATGTATGCAGGAGGAGAGAGAGGGGTGAACTTTAACATGTCAGCATCAAACATCAAAAACGACAGCCTGGCTACTTATTCCACTGAACACCTAGGAAACATGAGTGAGAACATGGAGCTACCTTCCATCATGAGTAGAAAATGATTTCCATCTCTAGAAAATGAGAATAATGGTTATGTGTAAACAATAAGGGAAATGATATATTATATGAATGTCTTAGTTCAAGGTCTAGGGTGGAACCTGTCCACAATTCAAGCTGACACCTTGTTCTGAAGGACTTGGGTCCCCTTTCTACTTCCAAACATGAGACGCTTCCATAGGTATATAGGGATGCTCAGTTCAGGGAGCACCACTGAAGTCACCTTCCAACTGGGTGGAATCATGATTTGATCCATTCCTTCTTTCTTTGGGTTTGTGTTTATGTCACTCAAAAACCAACACAATAGAACCGGAGGCCAATGTGGCTATATTAGGAGTTGTGGCCTTGGGATAAGCTTCAGTCTTAGGTTGGAGCTCTCATTAATGGGATTAGGGCCCTTATAACACAGGACTGAGGAAGCTCCGTTGCCATGTCCACCCTCTGACACCACAACAAACAAAAGTCATATAGGAAGTGGATTCTTTTTTTTTTTTATATTCAGTTACAATTGTCTGCATTTTCTCCCCTTCTCTCCACCCCACCCCAGCCAGTCCCACCTCCCTCCCCCACCTCTAAAAAGATATCAAATTTACCAGTTTTTATTCCTGGAAATTCTGCCTTCTGGTCAGTGATAGATAAATTTATGTCATTGGCCAATGGTACTATCCATGGTAATTTTTTACAGCACCCAGATTGGATTAGGGCTTAAGGGTAACAAGACCACCAGGTTTGACTCCCTGGAATTTTGCTGCTATATTTGCAGCAAAAATCTTCATGAGTTTCCTTCCAAGGATGCTCATGGGCAGTTTTTTTCTGCTGTTTTTTTATAGGCAAAATTTCCTTGTTGAAAGTCATGGGAGGCTGTTAAATAGACATAGTGAGAAGGCAGCATTAGAAGTGGGCATAATCCATGAAATCTTTCACATTTACTACATCAGCATGAAGCCAGGTCCAGGTTTCACTGAAGGTAAAACTCATAAATGCATGGTTCTTCCACTTACTATGTCACAGGGACATGACTGGTGTGCGGTTGAGTTTGTGTACATGAATGCAACTTGGGTGTAGCATTGGCCAAGTGGGACTGTGTGTTTATGTAGGTTTTTTAATTTTAACTAAGCATGTCATTTTTCAAACATCTTAGAGATTTTATATAATAATGACAGTGTAGACTTGGATTATAGTTACACCTACCTGAATAATTATTAATGTGCTGTGTGCACCTCAGTCACTTCATGAGACAGTTGTTAAGCGATTGGTGGAGAACACTGAAGAGGCTGAGCCCAGAGTGTGTCCAGGGCAGGTAAAAGGCTCTACATGTGTTTTTACCTTCTCCCCACTCTCTTTCTCCACAATGATGGACTCTCGGTGCACAGATGCACAATGGGCAGGGATTCTGTCTCAAAAGAACAAGAGAGCAGCCATTGCAGTGCCCACTGCCCTCACCCAGGGAGGCTGATGGTGGGGATGAATGTTTCTCCGTGTGTTGAATACATGGGCAAAGTCACAGAAATAATTTATTCTGAGCTGAGTGCTCAGAACACTGTGCATGTGGAATATCACTGTGAATTATACTGTATTAAACTTGCAGATGGTAGAACTCAGTAACGACAATAGCAACTCTACAGCACACAGACTAACCAGCCCCTTATAAAATCCTCCACTGTCAGAATGAGTGTGGTTTTTCCCTCTAGTCAAGTGGAGACCGTCACTCAGGGAGTTGACTTCTCTGTCACTAAGGGGAGGAGTGCATGCAATGGATTTCGCCACCTGCAGATAAACCTGGATTTTTGGACGTCCCTGCCCCTCAGGGATAGCAGCTAGAGCCCCTGGGTCTCTGCAGTTTGCATTCACTGCTGCAGTTAACCCAGAGAGAGCACCATGAAGTTTGAGCTGAGCTGGGCACTTGCTCTGATGCTTTTACACGCAACACTGCACTGAGATCGGGGGATTCTATGTGAGTATGTGTGTGTCCACTGCTAATGAATTTCTCTTGTCCGCAGGTGTCCGATGTGAGGTGTAGTTGGTGGAGTCTGGTGGGGCCCTGAGGCAGCCTGGAGGGTCTCTGAGACTCTCCTGCAAAGGTTCTGGATTCACGTTCAGTGACTACTATATATATTGGATCCGCCAGGCTCCAGGAAAGGGACTGGAGTGACTAGGGTTTATTAGAGACAAAGCTAACAGCCACACAACAGAGTATGCTGCATCTGTGAAAGGCAGATTCACCATCTCTAGACATGATTCATAAAGCACTTCCTATCTCCAAATGAACAGCCTGAGAGCCTAGGACTCTGCCTTCTATTACTGTGCTAGAGACACAGAGGGGAACTCAGTGTGAGCCCAGACACAAACCTCCCTGCAGGTGGGTTTGTAAACAGCAGGGGGCGCTCAGGGCCCACATCTTCTACAAGTACAGGCACAGGGAGGCCAATTAAGGTTTTGTTTCATCTCTGGCAGGGAGCTTCCTCTTCACCTGACATTCAACATGTAGGTGCCTAAGAAAGAATCCACCACAATGAGTCTAAAGTGATTGGTTCACCTCTATCTACATGCATTGGGCAGATGCATATTATCTCTGACTTGGGACTCTTCCCCTAAATACCTGTGTTGTGACTGTTCATTTTGTTAGTTTGACTAGATCACAAGATGCCCAAATGTTTGACTGATAGTTAATCCCTGGTTTGTCCAGTTGTGTTTACAGGTGAACTTACCTTTGAAATGGTGTCTCAGAAAAGCAGACTGTTTTCCCCAATGCAGATGGGCATGCTTCACTCCACCAAGGTGCTGACTCAAACAAAAAGAGGAAGGACAATTAACCCCTTCCTTCCTGTGTGCTGGATTCTAGAGCTGGGACAGAGGTCTTCTGCTCTGGGCACCCAGGTCCTCAGCCTTCAACCAGGCTGAGTGACAGCAACAGCTCTCCTGGGTCTGCTGACTGAAACCACAGCTCATGGGCTTTGGGGCATCTCAGTCTGTACTATGAGCGTCAATTCCATATAAATGTAAATTTCAACATGCCTACAGTGAACACACAGGAGGATCACATTAATCCATGTCATTCTGATTCATGTCATAAATCAGAATTTTCAAAGCTATTAGCTAACATTCCATGTGCCCTAGACCTGTGAGGCCCATTGCAAACACCGGAGCCTCATGAAGACTCCGGAAAGATCACTGAGGATGGATAGAGCAGAACTGCATGCCATCAGAGCTCACTGAGACAGCTTCAGCAGACAAAGCTGACAACAAGGCACAGGGTTCAGGTCCTCAGTGACTGATCTTGTAAGGGATTTGTCTCCGCTTTGATTGTGCACAATAACCAACTGCAAAATGCCTTCATGTGAAAAAGCTCATGATGAACATTTACTGAAATCATACAGATTCATTCAATCAGTAAGATTACTGTGAATATTTGTTTAGAAAACATGCTTGCTTGATGCAGTTTTCAATGTAAAAATGCATTATGATAGCAAGATGGACATAGAGGGTAAACATGCAGTGACTTAATGAGATGGTGGGACAAATATCTGATGCATGCCTCATAAATCCAGCCCTTATCTATGATCCTAAAAGTGGGAACTTTCTCAGTGTTCTCCACTGGATCCACCGATGACATTCCCCAGACAGAGAAAACTGAAAAAGATGCTCTTGTCTGTCCCTAGAACTAAGCGAGAACTCAGTGTCTGGTAGATTTGGCGAACTCGGAGCCCAGATGGGAACATCACCCCAGCTCACCCATGACCAGCTCTAGACAAAACCACTTTGGAAAGAGAGCCTGAGTAACTACAGTGGTATGTGATTCCTCACCTGTGAGGCCTTGACCAGTGCAGGAAAGTCCATGAGGGATGAACTGAGAACCCAGTTCAGGAGGAAATGGTGGTTCCTGCAGTGACTCACAGAGGCAGCTGGGGGCCACTGCACATTGAATAATCGGTATGAACATAGGATTCTGGGGTCTGAGTTCCAGGAGTCAGGAGGTGAGAAGAGAAGATAATCATGAAGATGCAACATCAAAAATGAACAAAACGTGAGTGTGACCCTCACCAAGCAGATCTCACTCACCTAGAAAGTCATAGCCAGGCCTACAATCCATGTGGGTGCACTGCCCATGTGCTAGGCACAGGGAGAAGGGACACCTGAAATTCATTACCATGAAAATCATCTTGCTCTGTGTGTCTCTGTGTGTGTGTGATTTACTGAGCAGTAGAAGTGCAGTGGGAATAGGGCCACATGCAGGGATCCTCAGATAAGACTTTAAAGCACAGGAACCTGAGCACCTCAGAGGTTCCCAATGTCCCTGACAGATTCTGAGCTCAGTGATGTTAGCTGTGTTAGTGCATCTGGCATCAGAAGGAAAGGGGTTCCTTGGTGGCTTCATAGAATATTTGCCAGGAATTTCCGCAGAATCACTGGGGCCTAGTAAGGCCAGTTCTCTGTGCAGAGATGTTGAAGCACTTGGTGTCCTTGAGGGAACATCCTGAAGTCAGGGCACAGCCTTCATTTTGGACTGGAGATTTTGGGAGACCCATGCTCTGTAAGCCAAGACATGATGCTGCCCAAGGTGCAGGCCATGCAGCAGGGGGCATGAGGGGTCCAGGAGCTCAGAGCTGCGGCCCCAGGGTAGGTGCAAAGAGAGCTGGGGTGAGGTTTCCTGTGAGGGTCTGGATCTTCCTCTTTCCATGGAAACATCTAAAATAGGAGGTGGGTATGGTGACTGTAAATATCCTATTCTATCAGCATTTACCAAGCTCAACAAGATATGAAAACTACAGTAACTGAGGATATTTCTAAGACTTCTTTACACATGAGTTGTAAGAAACAGAAAATAGGGATGGCTTTATTAACACACTAATGTAGCATTTTGGAGACACACACTGATCCAGCAATAAGACTTTTATGTGTTAAGCCCAGAACTGGTCCAAGTAGTGTGTGTGTGTAATCCAAAGGTGGTTCACAATGAGGAACATGTCCTGTGTGGGAGTGTCCCTCAGTGGAAGGAGCTATGTAAGCACAGTGCTCAGGGACTGGGCAGGGGGCACATAGTCCTTCTGATTCTCTTTGAATGTGGTCCCTGTGCCCTCTGTCTTCTCTTAGGTGGAGAAGAGACAAATATGCAAGTATGATACAACTGCCTCATAAATATGCAAATGAGAAAAGGTAGACTAGATTAAATATGGGTCTATCTGTGTCCTGAGAGCATCACCTAAAGCCACACCCTCTCCTACAGAAGTCCTGAGAGCAGAGCCCCTCACCATGGACTGGAGCTGGAAAGCCCTCTTCGTGGTGGCAGTGGCTACAGGCAAGGGCATCCTAAGTCCCTGGGTTGAGGAGGGGAACAGGGACAGTCAAGCAGACTATCCACTTACTGATGTCTCCTCTCCACAGGTGTCCACTCCCAGGTGCAGCTGGTGCAGTCTGGGGCTGAGGTGAAGAAGCCTGGGGCCTCAGTGAAGGTCTCCTGCAAGGCTTCTGGATACACCTTCACCAGCTATGCTATGCTCTGGGTGCGACAGGCCCCAGCAGGTGCTCTGCAATATATGGGCTGGATCAACACAAACACTGGGAAACCAACATATGCTCAGGGTTTCTCAGAACGCTTTGTATTCTCCATGGACACCTCGGTCAGCACTGCTTATCTGCAGATCAATGGCCTGAAGTCTGAAGACACAGCTGTGTATTACTGTGCGAGAGACACAGTGTGACAACCCACTTCCTGAATGTGTCAAAAACCCTGAAGGATGGGACAGCTGGGCTGGTCTGAAAAGAGGAAAGGGCGATGGGCCTCCTGACTTCCTCACACACAGTCAGGAACCTGAGACCAGGACTGATGCTGCCAGGGGCACATCAGAAGCTCAGAGAAGATTCAAGACTCCAGGCACACTGTGAGGAAGAGGCAGAGAAAGAGGGTCCCAAGAGGGGCCTCTCATTGAGTGTGATTCTGAATTGGCACTTCTGAGCCTCCTCATCCTCTAAACGAAAATTATTCATCAAGACATCATCAGGGAATCACTGGTCGGGATCTGGTTTAGGGATTTGGACTCTAGTGGGGCTTAGCACATTCTATGACATTCCCTTATTTCTGACCAATAGAATTGTACTTGGGGAAATGTAAGTACATGAAAACCAAGGATGATTTTTTATGTCCTTGGCTGTGGCCAAGCATCACAAAGATGACATTTTGGAAATAAATTTGAGGGTTGACAAATGTTCCAGTTTCCAGCACAGTCTACACCATCACAGCATTCTTCCGGTTCTCCTTCAGAATGAGATCCAAAAGAAACTCCTCACCTGAGATCATAACCCTGTGAGTGTCCCTGTTCTTAAGCAGTGCTGATATGTGTCATAAAAATCAGATATCAGGGAATGGATACCCTTGACAATGGGATATCTTCATTCAGCCTGTACTATGTTCCTATGGCAACTGAATCAATCACTCCACACTTGGGTTGCAACCTATACAGTCTGGAGTTTGGCACATGAAATCCCTTTACTGGACTGAGGTCAAGCTGGTGGCAAGAAGAGGCTCTAAGAAAGTGCTGTGGTCTGAAAACACCTTTTAACCCAAATTTGTATGTTGAAATCCTCATCCCCAAAAAGGACAGTATTAGGCGGTATGTTTTTGGGAGATGCTTACGTCATTAGAGTGCCCCAGGAAAGGGGTTAGTGCCTTTCTCAGTGAGCTCAGGGAGCTGGCTGGTCCTTCCACCATATGAGGATCCAGAAAGAGTTCGTCTTATGCCAACCAAAAAGAGGGCCCTCTCCAGAAGGCACCATCCTGGTGTAACCAAATGCAGGTCCAGCTGTCTGTCACTTCAAAAGGCAGTACTCAAGATACAGGTGTTGAGATAAAGGAGGGAGGTTTTATTCAGGTGCCTGAAAGCTGGAAGATGAGGGACTGTCTTCTCAGAGGCCATCTTAGCATTTCAGTGCAGGCACGGGATTTTATTAAGGAGGGAGAGGGACAAGGAAAACAAAGAGATCATGGGAGACTGTGGATGTGCAAGCAGTGACCAGTTAGCCCGAACATGGACCATTAATGCCAGTCAGTTTCCTGCAGTTTAGTGATCTCTGTCACCCAGAGTCATGGTCAAGGCCATTTCTTGTACAAGCAAGACTGGAAATGCTGGCGCCTGCAATGTGCTTACAAAGAAACTGTCAGTGTGAGTTTTACAAGTTTCTAAGTGCATCTTATTCTAATTCCATTTAGTGGAAAGTCACACCAGTATAAAGTTTTTATGCCCTGTTTGCCGCCACTGTCAACTCCTTCTCCATATCTATGCAGATAATGATGTTCTCTGATTCTTCTGGGGAATGAAAATCCTGAGCCTATTATAAACCTACATCTCATTAGTTAAAAGCAGATGCATTTTTAGATGTGGCTCTTGAGCTTATTCTATTTTCCTTGCATGGAGGGATAATAGGGGATAACAGGGTGAGCATCAAGGTGCATGTATAAAGAACACACAGATAAAGCCAAAGGGGGTGGGTTTGAGGGTGGGAGGTGGGGCAGGGTGTGGCGGAGGTGTGTTGGGGTGAAAATGGAGACAATTGAACTTCAACAACAGTAAGAAATACGCCTCCTTGCTGTGCTCACTGTGGTCAGTACAATGCCCATGATGTCTTAGCCACCTTCTGTGCACAGAGTTGCATCTGGCAGATACACATCTTCAGGGCACGTGAAGGTCTGCCCATGGCAGGACTCTGGAAAGCCCTACTTTGTTCTCAATTGGCCTGCTGTGCATCCTGGGGCCAGCAGGTGCAGCTTGTGCAACACCTGCCTGTGTCACAAGCACTTGGAGGTGGAAACCTGCAGTCGCTGCTGTAGCTCGGGTTGCTGTCCCACTGCTAGAAGGAGCCACAGTCACACTGCTCTCCATCACCCACCGCAGTGTTTCCACATGAAGCAAATATCAGGCTTTTATCTGAATACTCAGATCCACTCTGGTAGCTGCAGCTGCAGAGTTTTCCACCACAATTTCCTGTAACTTCTGCCTGCACCCTGGAACAGTTTCTAGAGGCATCTATCAACACAGGGTGTCTGTCCCTCATGCAGGCGCCCCTTCTCTGTCAAACACACACTTCCTCCGCACAATGCAGACCAAAATTTCTCCTGATTACTTGGCTGGCTATAGTTGATAACAATAAATAAAGTCTCCACTGACCACCCAGCATAAGGAGACCAGTTTTGTTTTGTTTTTGTTTTTGTTTTTGCAAACACTATAGGACTAGAGTAAAACCAAGTTCATGCCTTCCTTTCCTGTTCATAATTAAGCTTGAATGTGGTTGAAGAGGAGTATAAATGTTGGTTACATTATTGTCATAAAATGAACTCGGCTGGCACCGCATGGTTGGATCTCTCACAATATAAATGATTATGACACCGACATAGTACCTTAGATTAATACCTTGGAACATGGAGTCAGTTAAACTACCCAGACTTACCAGGAACTGGGCACTTTGTGACACTGTTGTATTGAGTACATACTGAATTGGAACTCCTAAGACAGCCTTTCACATCCTGGGTGGCTTGCAAACATCTTTCTGCTGAGCCTGGAGGCTGCTCTGGCATTCAATTGAGAGAACGGGGAGCACCTCTCTGCTTTGCACGTCAGTGTATATGTGGGTCCTGCGGCATTGGTGTCTGCCACTATCTGAGAAAACAGGTGTTTAAACCTTTGGGAATCCTTGAGGGGTTGGATTTCATAGGCAAGGTCATCCAACTTTATCATCCCTATCAGGCCCCTGTAGCAGGTGTCCATGGTGACTGTGGAGGGAGGAACCTCCTCCAGGTAGCCAAAGTAGTAACAGTCAAGAGTGGCCAAGGGATCATCCACCTGCAAGGCCCCCTGGTCATCCTGGGTCATCATTGCCAATGTGTAGGTCAAAACAGCTTCTTGCTCCACATGTGGATGGTGTGAGTTCCTGACCCCAAAATTCAGGCTACAGGAGGGCCAGCCTGGTGTCTGAATGTCTTTGCTGTGGTGAAGCTCCTTCTTGGAAGCACCGCCTCAGAGGAGATGTAGCATGATGAGGGACGACCTCGAGAATGCTGGGCTGGAGCCAGCACCACACAGAGCCCGAGGAGCAAAAAGGGCATCCTCAGGGTGAACCAAGCCCTCTGCCTGCCTCATGCCCATGTTTAGGGACAACTGTCATTGGGAATGGAGGAAGGGAGGGTCCTCAGTGAAACCAGGTTCCAACCATGTGCCATGGCCACTGGCTTCCAAGGAGATAGTGACAGAAAACCTACGGTGGGTAGGTCCACTGAGGGGAATAGGTACATGTTACATGTTGTGGCAGAGGGTGGGGCCGGGCATGAAGTCATCTGCAAAGTCAGTGTGAGCCCAGACACAAACCTCCCTGAGGAAGAGAGGAGGGCTCAGCTTCAGGGGGCTCTCAGCACACCACGGTTTTCTAAGGATACCAGGGGACATCAATGCCACTAAATGGAGTGGCCCAGCTAACAAGGTCATACCAAGGAGGCTTTTTGGAAGGGCTTCCCCTTGGGGTCAATGATTTATTCCTCTCTTATTGTCCCCTAGGGTAATACCTGCTTCCTTTTATTTGCCTTTAATTTCATTCTCTGGTGAAAAACATAAGAAGTAACTGGGTTTGCAGATACAGTTGCCTTCTCATCTGGGCCATATTGTCACCCTATCCTTCTGGGGTCTGCTTTTCCTGGTTGACAAACAAAACATGTTAGTTATTCTCACTGTACCCTTACTGCGGATGTTCCCCACACACACACCTCTGCAGTGCTGGGCCAGCAGTGTTGAATCCATCTGCTGAGTCACACAATTGACTCTACACAGCACAGACTGTCCCACCTGAGCATGATCAGCCTCGCACTCTCTGCCCCATGAGGGCTCCTGTGCTCTTTGGGGGAAGTGAGCCACTTGCCTCCCACCCTCACGGCTGGATCTTGATATTCAGTGTATGACCCCTTCTGTCACTGCCATCAGTGCCCTGGATGGATGAACACTGAGCCTGGGAACCACACCCAGCTCTCATGTGTCCCCAAGACAGAGGCAGGAGGCCAGAACACAGGTGGAACCCAGTCACGGGGCTACTGGGCAGTGTTCTGAGTGTGTCTCTGGACGTGTTCACGGGAGTGAGTACTACAGTGTGTCTTGGCTGAATGTGCAGACCCACGTGGATCATGAGAACCAGCTGGACGTGGACCTGATCCACACCCATCACCTGCTGTTCATCCAGGATCCCCAGAACCCACCTCATCATCACCCCATGCCCTCTACTCTCCAACTACTCACTAACTCTATCCTAAGCATGAACACTCACAGGACTGGGGCTCTTCTGTCCCCTGTCCAGCAGGGTCAAACTTTGCCTTAAATACAGCCCCCCATCCCCACATTTCCATTTTCTGTATCAGTCTCTCAATGAGAACTTAGGGCCAGTTAAACTGAGCTGACTGGAAGCTAGCCTCAGCCTCCCTCTGAGTCTGTGTTTGGTGCACGCATGTGATTTCAGGCCTCTCAGACTCTCCTCCATGACAGGCCTGAGTCAGGTGGAGACACAGCTGATGAGTGACCGCAGAGCACCTGCAACAACTCACACATGATCTGAGAGCACCTCCAGGTGGCCCTGTGAGCTGAGTAGCAATGTGGTGGACAAGGCAATGGTCAGACAGAAGTTAGAGAAGGGCTGAGTGGCTGGTCACCTGCAATGTGACCAGTGACCACTGTGACTGGAAGCCGGATATACAGGGAGATAGCTGTTAACTCTACAATTGCAGGAACATACTTGAAGCAGGACCAAGAGAAGAATCCAGAGCTTAAAAAATGATTAGGAGAAATTTCATAAAGAACAAAAGGAAATGACCTAAGTGCCTTACCTAAGAAGTTGGACAAAAGACAAAGAAAGTGAGAGAAATGAGTATAAAACACACATTTAAATTGACTTTATGCCTTTTCTTTATACTATGCTCTAGAAATATCAATGAAATGTTTTGTATACAATCTACCACAATAAACAACTGCATATAACAAACCCACCAGAGGTGCTCATTCTGGAGTTTGTCTACATGGTCAACTCTACTCTGTGCTCCCATGTGTATAACATGCAGCCATGTCACACTTAACCGATGTTCCCTTTCATCTCATCCTACATCACCTCTACCTTATCTTCGTCCTCACTGCTCACTGTCACTTTCTTCAAATAATATCTCACGTTTGGTTCTTCAGGCATCTCTGCTTCACATTTCCATCACACCCTTTAGTGTGTCTGTCAAATCTATGGGAGACTTCTGTGTCCATTGTCAGGTTGGACCACAGTGTATTAGCCATTCATCTCCTGAAGGACATGATGGATGTTTCCAAGTTTTGGCAAATATGAATAAAACTGTTATACACACTGTGTGCAGGTTTCTGTGTGGACAGAGTTTTTGTTCTCCTTCGGGCAAACACCAAGGAGTGTGATTGCTGGATCCCGTGCTGAGAGTATATTCAGTTCTGTAAGAAGCCGCTGACCTGTCATCCACATGGCTGTGCCCAAGCTGCTTGCCACCCCCTGCAATGGCGTCTTGTCATAAAGTAAATGACCGTGTCTGTGGGGCTCCGTGCTGTGTCCACGGAGTGTCTGTGTCCTCCGTACTGCCCCCTCTGCCTACCATGTGCCAGCACCATGTAGACTTTATCACCGTAGATAGGTGAATCTTTGCCTGTGGTAGTGTGGATCTCTCCACATGTGTTCTTCAAAATGTATTGCTGTCAAACTCTTTAGCATTTTCACAAAATTCTTAGAAGCACATTGTTTATTTCAAAAACATGTTGGAGTTTTGATTGGAATTGAATTGAAACTATAAACGTTATTTTGGGATGATTGGCATCTAAACTACATTGAGTTGTCTACCCACAAACACAGTGTATGGTCTATTTCTTCCTTTGTTCATATTCTCTGTGAAAAGTTTTATAACTTTCAGTAGACAGACTTTGTGCATCAAATTTTAGATTTATCCTGCTTTTTTTCTTTCTTTTTGTATCATCCCAGTGTTTTTCCTTTCCAAATTTATTTTCCTGTTGCTAAATGTTTGTATAATAATTAATTTGAATATATTTTTTAAGATTTTCTATGCAAATAATTATATACTCTCTGAGCATAAAAGTGACTTTTCTTGAAGCTCCTGGGGGTTTCTGGGACAGGCTTTGGTGAGATGCGATGAAGGCCCTTGCAGATGAAGCCCATAAGACAGTGTGGCCGTGTTTCAACCATGACAACTCTCACAGCACTACCTCCAGCCAGAAGCCAGAACTCCTGTCCAGTTTCCAAAGCTGCATTGGTCAGACCATGGGACAGA
The DNA here is from genome assembly GCF_022682495.2 of Desmodus rotundus. Taxonomy (NCBI): domain Eukaryota; kingdom Metazoa; phylum Chordata; class Mammalia; order Chiroptera; family Phyllostomidae; genus Desmodus; species Desmodus rotundus. Next base: position 16,049,449 of record NC_071396.1, on the reverse strand, counting down.
TCTTCACTCCCACACTGCGTGGGACTAGGCGGGTTTCACTGCTTGCTTTAGAGGCTTCTTTGATTCCCCTCTGCCACCTTACATCAGAACTGCCCAGAACTCAGCACAGAATTAGGTTTTCTTAATGAAGCTGGCCAGGCCTTTTAGAACCCAAAGGGTGTGGTTTGGCACAACAAGGCCCTCTTGCCACAGCAGTGCCCACTGTTCTGTAAGCGATCCTGGACCTCCCTGTGAGCTCAGAATGTGCAGCAAAGGAAACAGTGAGGCTGGCAATGAAGAGCTCACATGGGACAGTGTCTCCACTTTCTGGGCCCCATTCAGACCTTAAAGTGAGTGAGGAAAACCCCATGACTGTGTAGAAGAGGGCACTGGGTCTGCCATTTCCAGATGTAGCTTCTGGAAGTTCAGGTGACACATCTGTGACCATCCCCCCTGGTCTCTGTCCCCAGCACAAGGTGGGGTGGGTGGCAGTCACAGCCCAGGACTGCCTTCCCACCCATTGGCAGAACCTTAGTGTCAGGCTCCTCATGAAACTCACAGGCAGGGCTCTGGGGCTACCATGAGGGCCTCCAGGCCTTGCAGCTGTGGTTCCTCCCATTGGTTCAACTGAGGATGGTTCAATTTTGAGGAACTGTCTATAGGTAGATGTGCCAGAGCCATTGCCATGGGGACTCCATGAGGAGTGCACCAGAGTCTGAAGGGGCCTGGCCCTACCATGGCCATGGCTGCGGACACTACTATCCTCCCCCAGGAGCTACAGTAAACCCATGAACTGCAACAGCCCAGGAGACTGGCACCCTATGGCCCTCCTATCAGCAGTGGAGTGGCCCAGTATTTCCCAGAGACTGGCAGTGAACACTGGTGCCACACCAATTATCCAACTGCTGTGGCTCTGGGATGTGCTGGGAAGTGGTGAAGTGTCCTGCCCCAGCTATGGATGCAGGTGCTTGGGGAGACAGCACTCATGTGCTCAAGCCCAGAGGGTAAGACTACAGGTCTGAGGACATATTGGTTGAGGATGTGGCTAGCCAGGAGCCACACCTGAATGTGCCAGAATAGACATGTCCCTGTACCTTGTGTGGAGAGAGTGTTGACAAACATAAATTCTCCCCTAAGACACCCCATGTGCAGGGGTCATCTGGCAAGAATGTCTCTCTTTGTTGAGTGACACCTGGGGTCTTTCTAGAAGAAATACCTTCCATCCACCTGCCTGGGCCACTGGATGATGAGCAGCTTCCACCCTGCCCCCTGCAATGACATCCCCTCACCTCCCTGTGCTCAGCTGCATGGCACACTCATCTGTAAGCAAAGCAAAAACCCAGGCCTGTTTCCTTTCCACTGGGGATCCCCCAGGTTCTGTGACACTCACCTGTGTCGCTCTTGCCTCCAGGCTCATCAACTGGTCTCAGAACGGGGGACAGGTGTTGTATGTCTGACTCACGAGCACCTGGCATGTGACCACAGGGGCATGGGGATGGTTGCCACGGTCCTTGTGCCTGGAGGGGTGCTGGTGTGTAATTGTCCCTCAGTGTTAACTGAAGTAATAACTTAATTGAGTCCAATCAATTAGCAAATGCATACAGACTCTGGGATTGATGTAAGATCTGCAATGCCCATGCAAAGGGGCCTGCCAGTGAGCACCCTTGTCTCTGACACAACCTGGGGTCCAATTAGCCCAAGGACATGGCTTTGGCAGAACCTGGCTGCAGAACTGGGGCTGTGCTTCAGTGGGCTGTGTGTATCCAGGGACTCATATCAGTGAGTCATGCTCAGGCAAATGCCAGGTGCTGCTTCCTGTTTAAGTGTGGTCGCACATGGGGGTTACAGAACCTGCTCAGTCCTGCTGACCCAGGAAAATACCTGTCTCCTTCCTCCTCTTTTTTCCCTTGTTGGGTCTCCCATGGGGTCCATGCCTGGGAGATGTGATGGTGCACATCAGTGTTCACAGAGACATGGACTCATTACCCTTGTTGCTTTCTTTGCTCCTCAGGTGTCCTGTCCCAGGTGCAGCTGCAGGAGTCAGGCTCAGAGGTGGTGCAGCCCTTGCAGACCCTCTCCATCCCCTGTGCCATCTCAGGGACTGTGTGTCCAGCAACAATGCTGCTTGGGACTGGCTTAGGCAGTGCCCAGGGAGAGGGCTCCACTGGCTGGGAAAGACATGGTTCAGGTCTAAGTGGTAAAGCGATTACGAACCATCTCTTAAAGGTCAGTCAGTCATAGACTCAGACACATGCAGGGACCAGGTCTCCTGAAGGTGATCTCTGTGCCACCGAGGATATTGTCATGTCTTACCATCTGAGAGACACAGTGAGGGGAAGTCAGCATGAGCTCAGATACCAACCTTCCTATGGGAGATCGGAGGACTGGGATGCAGGGGTCTCCCCAGACACCAGGGGGACCTCAGGATGTCAGGGAGTGCTCAGGTCCCAGAGATCAGAGCATCTACCCCCAGGAGCCGTTGGAGGTGGAGGTGGAGGCTAAGCCCTGGTTTACCATGTAGTCTGGGGTTTCCTCTTCATCTGACATTTGTTCCTGCATTTTCTACAGATTCAGGATCGGGACACCAACAGGACAGATGGACAGACAGGAGCTGACGTTTTCTCAGCAGAAAACATCAGCTCCCAGGGCTCACTGGCCATCAGCTATTAGAGCGGTGGTCCATCCTGATGGAGAAGAAAGTCCTGGTGGGCAGGCATCACTGCCCTACACCCCTGCACACAGTGCTGATGCTGTGGTCCCTGTGCAAACCCAGATGGGCATCCACCCAAAGTAGCTTCAGATGTGGAGTCTGATGACACCCACACACCAACGGTTCATATGGAGCTAAGTTCTGACATGACCGAGGTCTTAGGAGGGCAGACAGGCCCCTCCAGCAGGGGTGAAGAGCCTTCTGAGGGCAAGGCTAGGAGCCTGGCTCAGGGTTTGCTGTGGTCAGAGGGGGAAGGCCAGTGAGGATTCTCTTGTTGGGTCAGGACTTGGGTGGATTGACTCTCCCATCAGGAGCAAAGAAGCGATCACCCAGGCTTTCTTATCAGCATGCCCAGATGAGGGAAGATGTGGATAAAGAGAGTGAGTCTTGGATGCTCCCAGTCATCCAGCATCAAAATCTGGGTTCCCACACCTGAGCCCACCTAACAATTGCAATAACGAGGGAAGGGAGACAGTCATGCTTTGAGAACACAGAGATCTGGGATTAGGAGCAAGCAGATAAGAACAGGCCAGTGATTAAACACGCTTCTGGGTCAGACAACTTGAGTAGCACTTTCCTTTGTCTGAGATTTTCCTCAATGTGTCAAATGTCATGGGTGAGCTGCCTTCTTCCAAGGATTGTAGCTTCTCAAAGGTCTGAGAGTCCTGAGTTAGACGTCCTGCACTGGAGCTGTTCTCAAAGCAGTGGGGTTTGCATTTGCTCCGTGAGCGGTGAGCTGTGCACTCAGGGACTGCTCTGGAGTTCTACTGTGGCCTTTGCTGTTAACGTGCACACTGAGGTCTCAACCATGAGTCCCATCAGCCATTTTCCCTGAGTCCTCATGCAGCAGTTAAATCTCCTAGGGGTAGATCAGGAAAACACTATTGAGGATGATGTGGGGGGAGGTCATCTGAGTCTGTTGAGAGTGTGGGTATGGGGATTTTGTGACAGTTAATTTATGGGTCCACTTGACTGAGAGTGGGTGACCATGTACTTGTTCACATATTATCTGGAGGTTTCCGTGTGGATATTTTAAATGAGTGTACTAAGTGAGGCAGATTGCCCTTTCTAGTGTGTCGGGAGGGAACTTCGTTACTGTTGCTGGATAGCAGGGGACAATTGTGACCTTCCTGTCTGATGGCCATAGAACTGGAGCATCCATATGGGCTTTGGTCCTGCCTCCAGCACCCAGGGCACATGGGCTCTTCCTGTGTCTCAGCCCTGAGGCCTTGGACTGGAACTGACATTGAATCTCCTCTGTAATCCTCCCATTACTTTTGCTCCTGGATTCCCATAAACCTTCCTTCTGGTAGGATCTCTTATTTCCTCAGAGCCACAGTGCAGAGATACGATGTGTGCCCCTGTCCCAGGAACACCAGGCTTAGGCAGGTGTGACCGGGAGTTCAACCTGGTCCCCGAAAGCCCCAGGGCCCCATCAGCCCTGTCCCTATCGCACAAGCTGTGTCTACACCTCACCTTTTTTCCTCATCCTGTTTCTTCCAGGATGGGTGAGCGGCTGTGATGGGGGACCATGAGCAACACTATGGACATTCTTGCTCTTTGTCCTAACTCAGCACAACCTCTGGTCACAGGTGCTTCCTGCCCATTTCCTGTGACCAGGTGTTGACCTCATTCATACAAGTTTGTTGTCCTCCTTTCCTGTGCCCTTTATGATCAGAAAAGCAGTAAAAACACCTGTTTCAGCAACTGAATGCTTGTAAAAATGAGATGGAATAGGATACTCAGTAAGCAAAATATTCTCCATCCTCAACATAAAGTGTGAAAACTCCCCTTAAAAAGAAGAGACAGTGGACAGATGCAAGACCACGCATGAGCCTTGGAGACACAATGCCCAGAGAAACCCACCCCTCTCAGAATCACGACGGCTGTGTGCTTCCATGTCTGTGAGAGAAAGAGTGGTCAAATATGTTCGTTCCGTACTGCATAAGTATAAGCTGGACAATGTAATGACTGCACTTTCATATCTGATGATTAACATCCATCATTTCATGTAGACACAAATGAATAAAAAGGAAGAGAAGAGAATAAAAGAACATAGAGGAAGAACAAGGTAAACGTAGGTTTCCTTGTACTGAGAACTGTTAGCATCTACTCTCATTAGCAACTTCCACACATACCATAGAGCAGTTTTAAATCTACTCATCATGCCATCACTTAAATACCAAGGACATACTTATCCTGCCACTGGACATTTATATCCTCAGATCATCAACATCCAGTTCTCCCCCTGCCCAACCCATTTTCTGCTCACACAAATATGATCCTTTTAATATATTTTTTAAATAATCCACATACAAGTGAAATCACACAGTATTTTTCCTTCTGTGTCTCACTTACTTTGACTACCATTATGCCTTCAAGGTCCATTTACTATTGTCAGTAATGGCAGGGTTTTTAGTTTTTAAATGACTTTATTTAATTTTAGAGAGAGGGTAAGGAAGGGAGAACGAGAGGGAGAGAAACAGTAATGTGTGGTTGCCTTTTGTGAGCCCATTATCGGGGACTTATTTTTTCTGTATGGAAGACTGTAGGGTTTTGTTTTGTTCTCTGCACGTGCATATCCAGTGAACCCAACACTATTTTTGGTGACTGCCTTTTCCACATAAAGTGCTCAAAAATGGTTGAAAAATTGACAAAATCTGACATGCTTTCCTGAGAAGGAAAACACTCAACACACTAAAAACAGAAGGAAACTGCCACATATAACAAAAGCCGTGTATAAAAGCTCACAGATGACATCATTCTCAGAGGTGAAAAATGGAAGCTTTTTCTCTGAGATCAGGAGCAGGACAATGATGTCCACTCTCAGCACTTACATTTGATATGGTACAGGAGATGCTAGGAGGAGCACTTTGGGAGAAAATTAAGTGCAATGCATTTAAATCATAAAAAAGGATTAAAATGATCACTGTTCACACAAGACATTAACTTACACTGAGCTTCCTTTTCATTTCACTAGTTAGATGAAGTTTTTCTTTTGCAGAAGAGTTTAACGTGTGTGTGTGTGGAGGGGGATTTCTTTTGCACTGTTGCACATGACTCTACTACATTCCTTAGACAACATGAACTAAAATGCACGTCTGAATGAAGTGTGCATGAGCCCATGCATATGTGTGTATGTGCATGTGTGGGGGTTGTAAAGTGCACATCCCTCCTTATACAAATTGAGTGTGTAACCAAATGTAGGTCCATCTTACCCTTTCCAAGATTCTGAAACATGATTTGAGGCCAGGACATAGGGGTTTTGTGCTACGAGAGGGCAGTGAAGTGCACCCTTGATTGATGGGTCACTCTCAGCCCATTTGCAGGCCTCCCTCAGTCTCCCCTTTGACCCTGAGAGCACTGGATTGTGCAGTAGTGTAACCACACTGCCACTCACTCACGTTTCCCTCCCAAACTTACCACATGAAATGTTGTGTAAACCACAAAAGCAATCACAACAGAACTTTCATTTCACAACACCACTGCAAGATAAGGAATCATCTTCTTTAAGGCAAAAAGTGCAAAAGGACTACTTCCCACAAATCATGGAGCTCAGGATGGCCATGGAGAGATGCATACACAGCACTGTAATGATCTCAAAATACCCAGTTTCTGCCCACTATATCATGTAGTATTGGGAACCATGTGGATCGGGAAGTCACAGGGACCACAGGAAAGGGGGCCATCACCAGTGCTGTCATCTGTGTGTGTCCCCTGCAGCTACACAGAACCTGTCCTGGGTCACAGGAGGTTGTTGTGTCTCCTGGGCTGACTGGGCAGCATGACAAGGCCCGGTGTCCCTGTGATGTTCCAGTGGGGTTCACACACAGGGCTGACACTGCTGTGAACACACACTTGCTCATACAGTGAGCACAGATGACTTGTCCATTGACTCTCACTCATCTTCACAATCCCATCCTCACAGTCTCAGTGTCAGGACAATTAGGACAGAAGTCAAATGGGTTGCTGCTCTTGCCCAGGCTCACACCGCTGTGTCTGTCTCGTCCTCTAGGCCCACCCCTCTAGGACAGGATGCACAGGGCAAGGGCCCTGGATGAGCCCCCAAGAGAGGACGTTTTCTGCTGGATGGGGCCTCACTGCCTTGCCTCCTCCATGGCTCAGGGTCCTTCTAAGGCCTTTGTGCCCTGAGGATCCTGGTCCTGATTGGGGGTGTCCCCAGGAAGTGTAGACGTGGAGCCCACAGCTCAGGTCTCACTGATCCTCCAGCACAGACTCGCTCCCCTACTGCAGAGCTCTGAGTCCCTTTAGGGGTCAGGACCACATGAGTGACTGCAAATGTCACCCAGCCTCACACTCCCTTGATTGTAAAGCTGGGTACTGGGTCTGGGGTGGTGACTCCTGTGCCCACCATGGACATGCTGTGGTCAACTTTCCTGCTGCTGACCATCCCTTCTTTTGATTGCTCCAGTCAGGGACACCCTCAGGGTTGAAAACAATCCCTGTCTCATTCTCAAGTGCCTTCATCTCTTCCTGTCCTTTCTCCACAGAGGCTCTGTCTCAGGTCACCCTGCAGGAGTCTGGCCCTGGGTTGATGAGACCCTCCCAGACCCTCACGGTGACTGACTCCTTCTCTGTGTTCTCGCTGAGCACTACTGGTATGGGTGTTGCCTGGGTCCATCAGCCCCCAGGGAAGGCACTTGAGTGGCTCTCACATGTCTGGTAGGATAATGATAAGTATAACCCCTCTCTAAAGAGCAGGCTCACAATCTCCAAGGACACCTCCAAAATCAGGTGATTCTCACAATTATCAGCCTGCACATTTCATAAATAGCCATGTATTACTGTGCACAAACAACAAAGAGACACAGCCCAGGGGCCTCCTGTACAAGAATCTGGGTGGGTCTCAGCTGGGCACCATGTCTGCAGGACAAGAAACCATGGAGAGATCTGGGGTTTCCTCTCATTTCCCACAGGCTCAGAGCCCCATCTTCTTTCTCTTTTCTCCTTAGAAGGTCAACATCCCTGTTATTGTTGCAGACTAGTGAGGTGCTGAACTCTGTTGCCTAAACATTCAATACGACAAGATCAGTTACATAGGACAGAAGTGTCACTCACAGGATGGCACTGTGTCATGGGCTCCTGTCCCTCCAAGTGGGAGAATACAAACAAACACAAAGTCCGCCTTTGTTAAAAGACTGAATTTCATGTTAGATAAGGATTAGCTGATAAGAAAGCTTGAAGTTCTATACAGTTGCTCCCAGCCTCAGACCAGAGCAATTAACTTGGAAAACCAGTTGAAGTGCAACTGTTCTGAAACTGTATAAACAGGAGTAGGGAAGAAGATGGGAGGACAGAAGGAAAGTGTGAGCCCCCTCCCACAAGGGCAAAGATAGGAAGACCAATGAATTTCTGACATGGAGGTCTCTCCCCCTGAGATCTCTGCATGGAGTATCAGGGATACCTCCAAACCATAGAAATAGAGATGTAAATGGAAGTCCATGTAGCACTAGGTGGTGGGAATCTGTGGTGATGTGGTTCACCTGGGAGACTGAGTGAGTCATCCCAGGGAGGGAACAACCCCACTGTTACAAGACCAGGATCTGTGACTGGTTGAGGGGCCATGGCAATTCCAGGCTTGAAGAGGCTTCTGCTTGTTACTCCCAGAAGTGCCTTTGAGAGGCCATGTACTCTCTGGAAGCAATGTGGGCAGAGAACCACTGGGGGCCTGGGCTGTGTGGCTGGAGGAAGAGACCAGTGTTGCCCACCTGTGCACACAGGCAGTGCCCCACCCCCACCTGATGAGTGGCTAGGCCACCCCATCCTAGTCCAGCAGTCTTCCAAGGCATAGGAGTATGGCCTGGACTGGATGGTTGGCCCTGCCATCCTGGTGAGACAGCACTGGGGTGAGGGGATCACTTGGCCCTTTGGAGCCTGGGAGGAGTTGTGGGCTTTGGAGTGACAAACAGCCCTGATTTTTTTTTTTTTTTTGTCATCTACTTTGCTTGGTCAGAGCATGTAAAAGTGCCAGCAAGCCACACAGAGATAGGTTTTTGGATTGTGTCTCCCATGTGGGTTTCCATCCTGGAGTCAGATGAGCATTTTCTGGGCTTTGTGGCTGCATTACAGGGAAGCAGAACTGGGGTGCCTAGGAGTTTAGCTCCTGAAGCCATGGGAAAGAGAGGAAATGCCCCTGACAACAAAGGGGACAGTACAGGGACTGTATGGATCCATGATAGTGACCCCAGACCCAATATGAACTTTAGCAGCAGTTGTCTGACACTTCAAGTTGAACCTCACTCACTTCACCTGATCTAGGATTACATCACAGGAGATGCACAAGTTTTTCCATTGTACTGAGGACCCTGAGTCCACAGGTATATAGAGCTCTGGAGTGTGGTTAACACTAGATACAGACAGCACCCATTCATGCTCTCACTACAGAAAAAGGGAACTACAACTTTGTGTGCATGTTCCACTCTCCTCTGGATCAGGGTCATGGGAAGAGTGGGGGCAGTGGAGAAGGCAAAGGCCCAGATGCTAGGCTCACTGTTACTAGATGTGGCCTCTTGTACATGACCAAGTATGCAACCACCAGGAAGTGCTCAAGGTCCTTGAACACAAGGACCATCAAAGGAGCAGGTGCAATTGGAGGTTTGGCCTGATTTCCTCTTTGGTTTCCTCTTCTGGTAACAGTTTCTCCCAGGGAGCCTCTGTGGATTCATGATTCTGCACTAACTTATGAAGTCTCTGAGTTAGACAAGTCTGTTGCAAAGGAAGAAAATATTCTCATGTTGACAAAAGGCTGAGTCTCTTTCAGACACACTTGTGCCAAATTCCAATGAATCATCAAACCTTCAGACTCATGTGGGCTGAATATAACAAGACGCCTCCTGGACCAGTCAGGCCATCCCCACATGTCTCAGTGTCCAAACAGCCTGCAGTATGACACGTGCGTGAGAGACAGTGGACATAAGAGGTGCATGAGCCAAAATTCTGAAGACAGAACCCTGGTGATGACGGTCATTGAACTGGCAGCATGGTCACAGCACCAAGCCTACATGACACCACACAGAGGCTGAGGGGCCATGACAACTTTGTGTGAATGTCCAGCATGGTGAGAAACACTCACCCCAAGGGGACATGGAACATTTATCAAATAGGAACTCTAAATCATGGGTTTGAACACGAAAGCCCCTTCAGTAAGTCATGTTATTATAAATCCAGGTAGCTGCTCTCAGTTTGTTACTGAGGGATGATGCACCAGCCAATAATATTAGGTCAAGCTTCTCCATGGGAGTATCTAATCAACATACAGGATACTTAGGATTTCACAATAAATATGGCACGTGTGAGCACATTCCTGAATTCAACCAAGTCCCCTGCCCGTCACACACTGACCCACACCCCTGCCTTAGCCTCCCTGGAACTTGGGGAATTTTTATTTTTCTCTTTTCAGTTTCAATTTGAAATCCACATGTTATTTTATTTATTTATTTTATTTTTTATTGCTGTTCAATTACAGTTTTCTGCATTTTCTCCACACATCATTTTAAATGAGCTTCTAGTCCACAGCAGAGTGCTCAGACATTTACATAATTTGTAATGTTATGGCCCAATATATCCAGTACCTACCTGGCACTAAATGCAGTGTTTACAGTGCTACTGACTTCACTCACTGTGCAGTACTTTACATCCTGGTTTTTAGTCTGTAACTTCTGTTTGTACTCCTTAGTCCCTTTATCTTTTACCCCAGACCCCAACCCTTCCCACCTGCAAAACTGCCAGTCTGCTCTATGGTTGAATGAGTCTGTTTCTAATTCTGCTTCTTTATTTTGTTATTTAGATTCCACATATGAATTGGATCATATTGTATTTTTTTGTATATGTAAACATTTATTGTGGGATAACAAAATTTACTATTTTTGATATATTTATTGATGATGCTATTACAGTTGTCCCATTTCTGCCCCTTCACTCAAATCCATCTTGTCCACCCCCTCCCTCCCACATTCCCCCCCTATAGTTCATGTCCATGGGTCATACTTATAAGTTCTTTGGCTTCTATATTTCCTACACTATTCTTACCCTCCCCCTGTCTATTTTCCACCTACCATTTATGCTATTTATTCTCTGTACCTTTCCCCCATCTTTCCCCCTCCCAATCCCCTATTGATAAGCCTCCATGTGATCTCCATTTCTGTGGTTCTGTTTCTGTTCTAGTTGTTTGCTTAGTTTTCTTTTGTTTTGGTTTTAGGTGTGGTTGTTAATAACTGTGAGTTTGCTGTCATTTTTACTGTTCATATTTTTTATCTTCTTTTTCTTAGATAAGCCCCTTTAACATTTCATATAATAATGGCTTGGTGATGATGAACTCCTTTAACTTGACCTTATCTGAGAAGCACTTTATCTTCCCTTCCATTCTAAATGATAGCTTTGCTGGGTACAGTAATCTTGGATGTAGGCCCTTGCCTTTCATGACTTGGAACACTTCTTTCCAGCCCCTTCTTGCCTGTAAGGTCTCTTTGGAGAAATCAGCTGACAGTCTTATGGGAACCCTTTTGTAGGTAACTGTGTCCTTTTCCCTTGCTGCTTCTAAGATTCTCTCCTTCTCTTTAATCTTGGGTAATGTAGTTATGATGTGCCTTGGTGTGTTCCTCCCTGGGTCCAGCTTCTTTGGGACTCTCTGAGCTTCCTGGACTTCCTGGAAGTCTATTTCCTTTGCCAGACTGGGGAAGTTCTCCTTCATTATTTGTTCAAATAAGTTTTCCACTTTTTGTCCTTCCTCTTCTCCTTCTGACACCCCTATAATTTGGATGTTGGAATGTTTCAAGATGTCCTGGAGGTTCCTAAGCCTCTCCTCATTTTTCCAAGTTCTTGTTTCTTCATTCTTTTCTGCTTGGATGCTTCTTTCTTCCTTCTGGTCCACACCATTGATTTGAGTCCCAGTTTCCTTTGCATCACTATTGGTTCCCTGTACATTTTCCTTTGTTTCTCTTAGCATAGCCTTCATTTTTTCATCTGGTTTTCGAACAAATTCAACCAATTCTGTGAGCATCTTAATAACCAGTGTTTTGAACTGTGCATCCGATAGGTTGGCTATCTCTTCCTCGCTTAGTTGTATTTTTTCTGGAACTTTGATCTGTTCTTTCATTTGGGCCTTTTTTTTTTTGTCTTGGTGCATCTGTTACTTTAAGGGGCGGAGCCTTAGGTGTTCCCTGGGGCGGGGTAACGCTGGTCACAGCACTGTGACGCTGTACTTGGGGGAGGGACTGAGAGGGAGCAATGGCGCCCGCTCCACTCTCCACCAGACTTCAGCCACTCCCTCCGCTTCCCACAATCAAATTTAGCCCCTCTGGTGCTGGTTCCCGAGTGGGTGGGCTTGTGCACACTCTAGGCCCCTGTGGGTCTCTCCAACGACCTCTCCTGTGAGGCTGAGAGTCTCTCCTGCTGCTGCCCCAACCCCTACAGGTGCTTTCAATCAGAGGTCTGAGGCTTTATTTCCCCGTGCTGGAGCCCTGGGTTGTGTGGTCTGCTCCCTACCGTTTGTCCAGGTTTATCTGTGCGTGAGCTTTCATACTCAGGAGCTCACTTTTGGGCAAGAACCTCAGACAGAGTGTATCTGCCCCTGGGTATTTCCAGGGGAATGGATTCTGGGAACAGGGGGAGCCTGATCCAAGATTCTGGGCCACAGGGTCCCTGAAATGAGAGCAGTGTGTGAGGGAGATAAGTGGGGCCAAGGGCAGAGGGTAAGACATGTCCTTAGGGGGCAGAAGATTACAAGGACCTGAGTGTCTCTTTGAGGGAGATGCAATGTGGGTGACATGTCTTTAGGGTCAACACTCTGTACCTCACGGTGCAGCCAGGATGATTGATGGTGGGATCCCACAATTTCATGATGCTCACCACACACAGGACCCTGCTGCCCACAGTGAATGCTCCCTTCTCAGGAGACAAGTTGTCACCATGAGTTTTCACTTTACAGTGTCCCCCTGAGCCAGTAGCCAATGTATCTTTCTGCTCTCACCTGGCATGGGAGTGACAGAAGTGACAAGGCCTTCAACAGGTTCCACTTATCTGGGTCTTGCAGTCTCTATAGCTTCTGGAAACCTGGGACAAGAGACACCTACATGTCACCTGAAATGCATCTCAGAGCATCACAGGAACAGGTGAGTGGGGGTAGTCATGTCCAGACTGAGGGTCCGCTGGGACAGTTCAGCACACTCATCCCTGGGCTGGCCAGGACCACAGACAGGGGCTTGGTTCTCCTCCTCCACCTTGGGGGAGGGGACAGGAGTGGATTTCAGAGCACAGGTGTGCCTCTGGGGCACAGGTGTGCCTCTCCCTGGAGGAGGTGATCTCACTGCTCTCACTTGGCATCCACCTCCCTTTGCTTCATGCTGGCCAAGCTGTCCAGTGTGCTGGGAACCTCACAGGTATGCCCCAGTATTTCCAGGACAGTGTTGCCATCTCCATCGCAGATGTCACCTCAACCCCATGTGGCTGAACAAACCCATCACTCAGCTCTTTGTCGAGAAAGAGGAAATCTCCTGAGACATCTGTCACCTGAGGAAATCTTCCATGTGGTCCATGGATGTCCTCTGTCTGTCAGATGTGCCCCAGTCCTCACTGTGCACTATTAAATAATGGGGCAGCAGTGGGGATTTTCTGTGAGTGGAGGGTGTGTGGGACCCAGGAAAGCAAACCTGGCTTTAACCATTTACCAGCCTGTTAAATCTCATCATGTGTTTCACCTCAATTTAGTGGTTTCATAAAAGATGTACCTGCTCTGCACTTTGGTTTCCTGCCATCACCTTGGCCCATTGTGAGCTCCATGTCCCCTTCCTAGGACATCCGCCACAAGATTCACCCTCACCCAGGGTTTCAGGTGTACTCAAGGGTGGCAGTTTCCATACTGACCCTCTATGACCACGAAAATGGTCCTGTCATCCACACACACATCTCAGAACACCTGCTGGCCAGAGTGAGTGCCTGTCTCTCTAGGAGAAGGTGACTCCAGGACTTCAGGGCCTCATGTGGTCTGGGAATATGGGAGGCCTCTTGAGTGGCTCACCTGTGGGATGGGGCTGCCTGCACTGCCCTGAGAGAAGTGAGGTGAAAGGAAGGACACAGCGTGTGCAACACCTGTCTCGGGTGCAGGGCCAGCGCTATACTCGCTCCTGGCAGCAGGACCTGACTAGTGTGGCCCACTGCCTGCAGCTGGGCTAAGACAGAGGCTGCACCTGCACTACCACTTGCAGGCCAAGGGGCCTCAGCCAGGTCAAGGGAAAGACATTTTAATTTTACTCTTATTTGTACATCAAAATTTACATCGAATGTTATTTTTTATAAAATTATTATTTTCCAAGCTGGCAACAATGAATCTACTGCATGTGATGTTTTTTGACTTGAGCAGATGTTGGGCATAATGTCAATCTGTTTTAATATCCACTGGAATAATTCATGATATTAAAAGAGTGTGGTCCCTCATCCAGTCCAGCTTCAATTTTGAAACATGGAAAGAAGGGCCATCCATTGTCATGATTCAAAGTTGTCTCATAACCCAACTGCACTCCCATCCCTGACTCACGCCATTGAGTCTGAGAGAAGAAATGTGCTCAGGGACCAGAAGGACAGGGAGCAGTGACATAAGACTCTCCTTACTTATGAGAACAGAGTCCCCTTTATGCAAATTTCCTTCTTAAATCCAGTTCAAATTGTCCCCTGGGCTGAGGGGGCTCATGAGTGTCTCCTGACAGGGGCTGACACTTCTAGAGAAGGCAGAGCTGTGCTCCAGAGAAGATGGGACTGCTGGGTCTCCTCCTGTGCCTGGTGACAGCCCCCCTGGGTGAGTGTCTCAGATGTCAGAAACAGTTGGATGGGATGGTGGTGACTGCACATGACTGACAGGGTCTGATGTTCCTTGTTCCCAGGTGTCCTGTCCCAGGTGCAGCTGCAGGAGTCAGGCCCAGGAATGGTGAAGCCCTCACAGACCCTCTCCCTCACCTGCACTGTCTCTGGATTCTCTGTAACAAACTATGGTGTGCACTGGACCCGCCAGGCTCCAGGGAAGGGGCTGGAGTGGGTCGGTGTTATATGGAGTGATGGAAGTACAAACTACAACCCGGCGCTGAAATCCCGACTCAGCATCACCAGGGACCCCTCCAAGAGCCAAGTTTATTTAACACTGAGCAGTCTCACAGCTGAGGACACCGCCACATATTACTGTGCGAGAGACACAGTGAGGGGAAGTCAGTGTGAGCCCAGACACAAACCTCCCTGAGGGAGGGATGAGGACTGGGCTGCAGGGGACACTCAGGACACCAGGGGGCGCTCTCCCCTCACCAGTCATGAAGAACAAGCCCCAGGGACAGGTGTGGCTGTGGTGGGAATTGAAGGAGCTTCCTCTTAGCCGAAGAAATTTCCTCCCAGAGCTCACAGCTGCATCCAGGGACCCTGCCTTCTTCTCTGTGAATCTGATTTTTGAGGTTTTCACTGCAGGCAATAAACAAGAAAGTAAACATATTTGCAGATGAAATGTCACCAGGGAATACCAACCTCTTCTTTATGAAGTTCCTATTTTTTTCCTTTCTTAACAAAGTTCATCACAGTCTATTATGAAATCATACTTAAAATGTGACCCAGGAGTTTTTGATCCAGAAGAATAAATTCTATGTTTGTAGTAAAACATAAGCACGTATTCATAGCACCTCTATTTGTGTTTGAAGAAGATACAGATATCAAAGAAGTTTTTTCTAGTTTTGAAGTAAGGAAACTAGGGAACATGCATGAATGGAATCTACCCAACAATGAAAATGATGATCGGGTAACACAGGAGTCTCACGGATGACTCAACGTGGAATGTGCCAGGCTCAGAGACTCCAAAGGGGTGTGTCCGCAGGTCACAGGTCCACCCTAGGAGGACAGTGGGAGGTGGGGCTTTCTGTCCCTTTCTCACTGTTACCAGGCAGGAAGCTGCACTCTTTGTAGACTGACTGCACCCTCATTCTCAGCAGGGCCTGATGAATGGACGGCTCCACATATGGAAACAAACACCTCCAGGCTGCTGTAAATGCACAGTGTCCCCCACCAGGGCTGCTGTTGCCCTGACAGCAGCTGTCTCCTCCAGGTGCCTCTGTCTTTGGATCTCCCACAAGGACAGGACCCCATGGCAGCTGAGACTCCACTGATTCCCATTTCTTGCAATGGCCTCTCACCACACCCAGGCCTCCAGCACCTCCACATGCTGCTGGGAATGACTTCATCACCATGGGAATAGATCTGGACTCTACCTGATGGTTGATTTCTAACTATTTTCCTGAGAAAACTGTGAAACATGTTATTCACCTGCTGCTGGGGACAAAGATGGCTGCACTCCACACTCACTAAGGAACCGAGTGCTCAGATGTGATTACATGGCAGCTCTTCTCTCCATGACCCTCCTGCCCTGGTGAGTGAACCCCACCAGGCAAGTCAGGGTGGGAGTGTCAGAGACCCAGTGTCCCAGGGAGCTTTGTCCATGACATGGCCTCCATCCCAGGAGTGGGGTCAATTGGACAGAGTGAGTCCTGTAGTTTGGTGGCAGCTGCATGGATCTCAACCTTAGTAGCCAGCAGCTTGGGGAGGAACGCAGGACACTGACATCTTCTCTTCTGGAAAAGAACCCTGTGCCCAGGGGTGGCAGCACGGAGCCTGTGCTCTTGAGCTCACCTGTCTTGGATGCATTGGCTGCACTAGGATGGGGAAGGGAGTGTGTGTCCCTTAGTGTATATTGTATAAGTGTTATCACTGCTGGGATCTTTTTTGGAGAAAATGCTTCCTCATCATCGGTGTTCCAACAGGACCACCTCCAGTCATGGTAGGACTTTTAAAAACAATTTCTGCATCTGACTAGGACCCAAATCATTGTAGTCTTCACGTCCTCATGCTGGAGTTGAACTCCTGTCTGCCTTCTTTTGTTTTGGTGAGAACTCCACGTGATATCTACGCTGGACACAAACCAAATGCACGTGCTCCTTGATGACCCCAGGTGCAGTGATGGGCAGCTGACCTCTGGAATGCAACCATCCTGAATAACAAGGTGCTCGCTTGGAAAGGCAGATCACCGTGTGCCTCCCACGAGCTCTGGGGAACCACTACACGCCCTCAGCAGCTGTGTCTGGACTGTCTGGAGTCCTGATGTATGAGGGACTGTTTAGTGTTCGCTCAGCTGTGCCTGTGTCTTCACTCAGCATGGTGTCCTCGGGGTTCATCTGTGTAGTTGCTTACAGCAGGATTGCTTTTTCATTATACTGTAAAAGTAGAAACACAAAGTGAGTAAAATCCTGTGTTCATCTGAGATCACAAAGAAATGCTGTTTGGGAAGCAGAGGTTCAGACAGAAGCACTTAAACTGCTCTGACAGGGGTGAAGGCAAGGGGTGGCTGTGAGACAAGGAGGGATGTAGGTCCAGGTTGGAGGGGGGCTTCTATCATTGCAGACAAGCTATGTTAGTCTTTAGCTGCACCTGGGCGGGGGGGAATAAAGAAGATTCTCTGCAATTTTCATCCCATAGTCAGGACAACACCGCCCTGTCAGCTGTGCAAACAGTTGTGTGAAATGCAGTGCAGGGGCCCAGAGCAAAGGTGACTGTGCCGAGCACACTCCCTACACAGGTTGGAGAAGGAAGATGTGCCAGGTGGTTTTTCTGGAATGGCTGCCCCCACCCTATTTTAACACGACACCACTCCTGTCACCTTCTCACAGTGAGAACCCGTCACATGTGATGTGTGCAGCACACATCCCTCAGTGGACAACACTGTGTCTCATTTCAGTCGTGAGCTCTACAGCAGATGCCCAACCCTACTCCACCTCACGATGGAAACTTTCAGCCAGGGAACACCCACTTCCCAAGTTCCTCCACCAGCGCTGGAGGCACCACCCCACTGCCAGTGTCCATGAGCTGCACTGACTCAGAGACCTCACCTCCAAGGGTACACGGTGCTGGTCCTTCTTGACGTCATATTGCACACATTAGCGACATACATTTACTGCAATGGTTTATGTGATTTATCATATAAAGATATGATTTATCAATGATAAAGATTTATGTGATTCCTCATATCACTGTGAATAGTTCCTTAGAGAGGGTGTTCACTTGATGCAGTTCCCACGTGTGCTAACACATGACGACAGCATCTACACAGGGGATGAACCTGCAGCACCTGAAGTGACTTGGCGGCACACACACCTGCAATATGCCTGAGAATCCAGCACAGGCCCAGGATCCTGTGAAAATGCACTTCCTCGAAACTCTCCTTGGTAAGAGTCACCTGTGACATTTTACAGACAGTGAAAACCAAGAAAGATGCTCGTGTCTGTCCCTGGATCTACGGGAGAACTCAGTGCCTGCTGGGCTGCTGGATTTGAAAGACATGGAGTCCGCACATGGAACATCACACAGCTCCTCCATGACCAACCCTAGAGAAGACCGGCTTTGAAAGGGAGCCTGAGTAACGACCAGCAGGGCCTGAGTTCTCACCTGCGATGCCTAGATGTCAATGAGTGTCCAACCAGAAGCCCAGGTGCAGGAGGAGACGGTGGTTACTGCAGCCCCTATCAGGTGCAGCTGCAGGTCACTGAGCAGTGGTTTTGTCTCCACCTGAGATGCTTGGGTCTGAGGTCCTCAAGACAGGTAGTAAAAGGGAAGACAACCAGCAGAATGGAAAATCAAGAAAGGGTGAAAACCCAGGGTGTCCTTCACACAGCAGACCTCATTCACCTAAGAAGTCACACTCACTCCTGGAACCCAGGTGTTAGCCCTGCACATGTGGTAGGAATAGGGGAGAAAAGAGACTTCAAGAGCATTACCATGAAAATCACAACTCGTGGGTGGGTGTGTGTGTGTTACTGAGCAGTTGCAGTGTGTTGGGTTTAGGGTCTCATGCAGGGTCCTCAGGTGGGACCTTCAATCAAAGGAATCTGATGACACCAGAGACTCTAAGGGCCCCAAGAACTTCCAGACCCAGAAGTACTGCTGTGTTGGTAAATCAGGCAGCTCCAGGAAAGGGGTTGCCTGCTGCCCCATAGAGCCCTTGTTTGGAGGCTCCTTGCAGGCACTGGGGTTTAGGACGTTCAGTTCTCAATGTCTAGAGATGTCAAAGCACATGGTCTCCCTGGGGGAGCACCCTGAAGTCAAGGCTTAGCCTTTAACTCTGCACTAGAGCCACTGAGATGTCCATTCCCTGTGATCCCAGACAGGACCCTCCCCAGCTGGGCTCAGGCTGAGCAGCAGTCAGCACACGGGACTCAGATTCTCAGGGCTGCTACTTCAGGATCAGGTGGAGAGGGAGCTGAGGAAGGACCTCCTCTGAGATGCTGCATCTTCCTCTTCCCATAAAAACATCTAAAGTAGAGTTGGACATGAGGTGACTGTAAATACCCTCTTCCATTAGAGTGTATATAAAACTAATTAAGGCATGAGAACCTCAGTCAATAAGGGTATTTTATGGCTTGTTTATATCTCAATTATAAAGAGTTGGACACAGGGATTATTTTATATACTCACTAGGTGGAGAATTTTGGAGACACACTGGCTCAGTAATAAGGCATTTATGTGCCAAGGCCAGAGGCCCCGGTCTCTGTGTCCTCAAAGGTGAGTTCAACAAGGAACATGACCTGCGGCGGCTTGTTTCTCAGTGTGAGGGGCTCTTTCTTTATACAGCTTAGGTACTTGGAAGGGGACACATGTCCTCACACAGGGATTAGGGCTGGATCCATCAGACTCCCACTGAGCATGATCCCTGTGTTCTCTACCTTCTCTCAGGTGGGGCCAGGACTTCAGCTATGAAACACTCTGCCACATGCATATGCAAATGAGAAGAGGTAGAGTAGGTTGAATGTGGGTCTGTCTGTGCCCTGAGAGCATCACCCACAGCCACACCCTCCCCTATAGAGGCCGCGATGGCACAGCCCCTCACCCTGGACTGGAGCTTGGAGCCCTCTTCCTGGAGGCAGTGGCTACAGGTAAGGGACCCCCCAGTCTCGATGCACTGGGTATGACAGGCCCCAGGACAAGGGCTTGAGTAGAAGGGACAAACTGATACTGAAGATAATGAAACAAAGTACACACAGAAGTTCCATAGCAGAGTCACATGGTTGCAGACAAGTCCTTGAGCACAGCCTACATAGAGCTGAGTAGCCTGAGCAATGACAAGATGGCTGTGCATTCCTGTGCAGGAGACAGAGTTTGATGACCCATATCCTGAGTGTCAAAAACCCTGAGGGATGGGGCAGCTGGTCTGGGCTGAGGAATGACAGGGCGATGAGCCTCCTGACTTCCTCCCACACAGTCAGTATCTGAGACCAGGAGAGAAGCTGCCACATGCACGTCAGACACTTGGGAAATTCGATGCACTGCAAGGAAGTGTCTGGGAAGATGCTCCTGAGAGGAACCCTTTTACTTACTGTGATGGTGCAGTGGGCACACTGCGAGCTTCCTTGTCCTCAGAATGAGGGGTGTTCATGGAGGTGTCATCTGGGAATCCTTGGTGTGTTCAGCTTTGGGATTGGACTGTAGTGTCTCCTAGAAAGTTCTAGGCCACTATCCTCTGTCTGAACAATGGAATGTGTTTGGGAAAATGTAAGTACTTTAAAGTCAAGAAGACACTTGCCTCTGGCCAAGCATCACATAGATGACACTGTGGCAGCAAAGTCAAGGGTTGACAGGTGTTCCAGGTTCCAGCACAGTCTGTGCCATCTCAGTGTTCTTTCAGTCCTCCCTTGGGGTGAGATCCTAAGAAATCTCCTCACCTGAGACTGCAGCTGTGTGAGTGTCATAGTTACTTGGCCACTACTAATGCCATCACACATTATGGAGCAGTGTGGGGACACCCTTGACAATGGAAGTCCCACATCCAACCTGCACTATGTTCCTATGACAACTGAATCAATCACACAACTGGCACTGCCATCTACACACATTTACTCTTGCAGAGTCTGGAGGTGAGAGCGAGTGTGTCAGCTGAAAGGAGCTTCGTTTACCATCCCCAGTAATTCATCCTCATGCATGGTGTCCCTTTTCCCATGTTGCACATTGATACATTCAGTGCATCTGGTTCAAGTTCAGTGGACACCCATCAGGTACGACCTCAGTGACAGTTCCCCATGGGTCATGTGCAGACATGAATAGGGACAGAGAGAGAAAGAGGAGATTGTTCTTCTGAAATTAGCTAAAGGAAAACCAGGGGGCCTAATCTACTCCCTCTCCTGCTCCCTGATTACAGCTCCTTCACGTGTGCCTGTAAACACAGATCCTGAGAGTGAGCCTCAGGCTGCACAGGCAGTGACGGACAGTTTTACTATAAAGTTAGATCCACCACCTCCAGTAATGGCACGTTTTCTGAATGATTTTTTCATCCTGTAATCAATGGGTAAATAAAAATACTGTTCTTCATTTCAATCATAATTTTATTTACATCAGTTATTTTCTATTAGTGGTTTGCATCAAGGTTTCTATAATCCAACTCCTAAAATGTCAACATACTTACTACCCAATTTCTCCCTACATCTCCGACAAAGCACATCTGGTCATGACTGAGTTTCTTCTGAGTCCAAACGTTTCAATCTGGTTTTACTACAGAGTCTAGAGAATACAAACAAAAGGAGGCAGTGAGGCTGCTGCACATTCAGCACCAAACTCTATGTATGAACATGACCTGGGAGCACAGTCTGCTTCTCTGTAGACTTTATGCTGCTGTCTCCAATGTTCCACACAGACGCTCCACCTCCCCCAACACTGGGTTCACGTACTCAGGGTCACACTCTGTTCTTAGTTCTTACTCTGATCACTTTGTAGGGGAAACGGGGTCAGATGGAACTTCCTGTGGCCTGAACAAGAACTTCCTGCTCTTTTAATGTTCCCTCTGCTTGTGAGCTTTGAATGCTCTTGGTGAGTTCATTACTGGTGACTTTTAAAGGCATCACTCATTTTAAACCCCTCTCTTTTATGAGAATTTACTCTCCTAGATCATGTACCATCTAGACCCTTCGACACGTCACACTCTGAGACCACATAGTTCATGTCAGAGTCTGACACCAGAGCTCCCTATATAGCAGGAAGGCATGCAAATAGGGCCCCTCTGCTCATGAAAAGCAGCCCAGCCCTGACTCTGCAGCTCTGGGACAGGAGCCAGCCCAGGATTCCCAGGGGTTCCAGTCGCTGCTCAGAACAGAACACTGACCCCTCACCATGGGGTTTGGACTCAGCTGGGTTTTCCTTGTTGCTATTTTAAGAGGTAGTTTATGGAGAATGATACACACTGAGCATGTGAGTGGATATGACTGAGAGGAACAGTGGAGGGTGACAGTTTCCTGACCTGATGTCTTTGTGTTTGCAGGTGTCCAGTGTGACGTGCAGCTGGTGGAGTCTGGGGGAGGCTTTGTGCAGCCTGGGGGGTCTCTGAGACTCTCCTGTGTGGGCTCTGGATTTAGCTTCAGTAGCTATGATATGACCTGGGTCCGCCAGGCTCCAGGGAAGGGGCTGGAGTGGCTCTCATACATTAATACTGGTGGCAGCACATACTACGCCAACTCAGTGAAGGGCCGATTCACGATCTCCAGAGACAACGCCAAGAACGAGCTCTACCTGCAAATGAACAACCTGAGATCCGAGGACACGGCCATGTATTACTGTACTAGTGACACAGTGAGGGGAAGTCAGAGTGAGCCCAGACATAAACCTCCCTGAAGAAGAAAAGAGGGCTGTGCTGCAGTGGATGCTAAGGACACCAGGGGGCGCTCAGGGAACACTGAGGAACACTGAGCACAAGGATCAGCTTGGGAGCAGCTGCAGATGCAGATTAAAGGCTTATTTCCTGGCAGGTGTGGGGTTAACTTGCCACACAGCAGTTTCCCTCTGGGAGCCTCCCTCCCTTCATGATTCTGTCCTGACCTTTCCAGTATCTGAGTTACAGAGGCTTGTCCTCATAGGAGGAAAACACTCTCAACATGCTCCAAAGTGAAGGAGTCACATGAATTTGTTTCCTCTTATTCTAATGAAACACCAATGAATCATCAAACCTCCTGACCCAAATAGCTAAATCCAACCGGAAACTCTGCTGGACCCAACAAGGAGCCCATCCCCACAGAGCTCAGAGTCCACGCCGACCTGCAGCAAGACACAAGAAAGCTGGACAGTGGGCACCAGAGTTGTAGGAATCCAGTGCCACAGGGCAAAACCCCCCTGTGGTGATGGTCATTGACTTAATTCCACATCCATAACATCAATAGCAGTTGGCATCATGTGGAGGTGGAGGGGCCCCCACCATACCTTGGTATGGACGTCCATAGTGATGATGTCACACACACAGAGGGACTGTGGAAAAGTTTGTCCCTTCATTAAGGAGTGTGTTGAGAGCAGAGAGGACTTTCAGCAGCTCAGGAGTGACTGCATTACATTAGATAAGGATTCTGGTCCAGGTTTCATTGTTCATCCCTGAGGAGGGCCCTGCTCATGAAAGGGGTTTGTGTGGTTTCCATCTCCACCTGCATCAAACTGGGGAGATTCCCACTTTCACATCAGATTTCCCACATGTGTGCAGGAGGAGAGAGAGGGGTGAACCTCAACACATCAGCATCAGACATCAAACACTACAGCTCCTTATTTCATCGAGCACCTAGGAAACATGAGTGAAAACACAGAGTCACCTATAATTATGGATAGAAAAACAAATTTAGTCCACAGAAAATGAGAATAATGGTTATATGTATGCAGTAAGTGGGGGAATAATAAATTATATGGACATCTTTGTTCAAAGTGTAGAGCAGAATCTGTCCACTCTACAAGGATATCAGCTTGTTCTGAACAGCTTGGGTCCACTTTCTGCTTCCAAAGATGAGAGGCATCCACAGATTTATGGAGATCCTCAGTTTGGGGACCTCTACTGAAGCAGCCTTCCAATTGGGCAGAATCATGATTTGATTCATTTGTTTTTGCTATAAGCTGGTGTTGATGTCACTCAGAAACTCCCAGGTTTTTAAAACCTGAAGTTCATGTGATGGTGTTAGCAGGTGTGGGCTTGGGACAAGTGATGGTCCTAGGGTGGAGCTCTCATGCACTGGATCAAGTCCTTTGTAACAGAGGACAGAGGATGCTCCCTTTGCCCCATCCACCCTCTGAGATTACAGTGAACCAACAGTCGTATCGGAATCTGTTCTGTAACTGACATCAATATGCTGGCAGCTGTTATTGCACTTCCCGCCTCCAGATTACTGATAAATAAGTGTCTTGGCCAGTGACCCAATTCACAGTAGATTGTTACAGCACCAAGAATGTTGTAGGGTTGTAGAGTGACGTGACCACAAGGGCGACTCCCTGGAGATTTGCTGCCACATGTGTTGTTAAAAGTACAGCATCAGTGTCCTTCCAGTGATGTTCAAGGGCAGCTTTTCTCTGGTGTTTTTTATGGGCAATATTCCCTGGATGAAAGTCATGGGAGGCTGTTAAACAGAGGTCGTGGGAAGCAGCATGAGAAGTGGTATCATGCATGAACACTTTCAGTATTGACAACATCGGCATGGAGGAAGGTCCACATTTCACTGGAGGTAACATCCATAAATGCATGTTTCTTCCAGGCACCATATCACAGGGATGTGGCTGCTGTGCACTGGAAGGTGTGGGTATGAATGCTACCTGGGTGCAGCACTGACCAAGTGGGAATGCGGGTTTAGGTAGGTTTCAGGATTTTAACTAAGCATGCCATTTTTGAAACTTCCCAGAGATCGTATGTAATAATGACAGCATGGTACTTAGATTATAGTAACACCGACCTGAGTAATTATTAATGTGGTGCGTGCACCTCAGTCACTTGATGTGACACTTTGTAAGCCATAGGGGGAGAAGGGTGAAGAGGCTAAGCCCAGAACTGTCCAGAGCAGGTAAAAGGCTCTACCTGTGTTTGTCCCTTCTTCCTACTCCCTCTCTCCACAATGATGGACTCTTGGTGCACAGAGGTACAATGGGCAGGGATTCTGTCTTGAAAGCACAAGACAGCAAACCTTGCAGTGCCCACTGTCCTAAACCAGGGAGGATGACAATGGGGATGAACATCTCTGTGTGAACACATGGACACGGTCATACAAAGTGTTTATGCTGAGCTGAGTAACATGAAACACTGTGCATGTGGAATGTTGCTGTGAATTACATTGTGTTAAACTGCCAGATGGTAGAGTTTAGCACAATGATAACTCTACAGCCCACAGACTAATCAGCCCCTTAGAAAAGCCTCCACTGTCATAATGAGTGTGTTTTTCCCTGTAGTCAAGTGGGGACCATCATGCAGGGATTCAACTTCTCTGTCACTAAGGGGAGCATCACATGCAAATGGGCATCACCACGTGCAGATAAACCGAGACTTGTGGCTGTCCCTGCACCTCAGGGAGATCAGTTCCAACCCCCGGTCTCTGCACTTAGCACTTACTACAGCAGTTAACCCAGAGCAAGCACCATGAAGTTTGAGCTGAGCTGGGTCTTGTCCTCATGCTTTTACATGGTAACATTACAGAGATTCTCAGGCAGTCTGTGTGTGTGTGTGTGTGTGTGTGTGTGTCTCCGCAGCTAATGAATATCTCTTGTCACAGGTGTCCAACATGAGGGCAGTTGGTGCAGTCTGGTGCAGACATGATGCAGCCTGGAGGGTCTGTGAGACTCTCCTGCAAAGGTTCTGGATTCACGTTCAGTGGCTACTATAGAAACTGGACCTGGCAGGCTCCAGGAAAGGGACTGGAGGGGTTAGGGGTTATTAGAAAGAAAGCTAACTGTCATACTACAGAATATGCTGAATCTGTGAAAGGCTTATTCACCATCTCAAGAGATGATTCCAAAGGCACTGCCTATCTGCAAATGAATAGCCTGAGAGCCACAGACTTGGCCATATATTACTGCACAAGAGACACAGAGGGGAACTCAGTGTGAGCCCAGGCACAAAGCTCCCTGCAGGAGGGGCTGTAAACACCAGGGGGCACTCAGGGCCCAGAGGTTCTGCAGGCATAGGGTACATGGAGGTCAATTAAGGTTTTCTTTCATCTCTGGCAGGGAGTTTCCTCCTCAACTGACATTCAACATGTAGGTACCTAAGAAAGCATCCTCCACAATGAGTCTAAAGTGGTCGGTTCACCTATAGCTACATGCATGGGGCAGATGCATATTATCTCTGACTTGGGGCTCTTCCCTTAAATAGCTCTGTTGTGACTGTTGGTTTTGTGTTAGTTTGACTAATCACAGGGTGCTCTAACATTTGACTGATAGTTATTCATGGGTTTGTCCAAATGTGTTTACAGGTGAACTTACCTTTGAAGTGGTGGCTCAGAAAAGATTTTTTACCCCAGTGAGGATGGACACCATGCACTCCACTAAGGTCCTGACTGACACAAGTTGAAGTGGGAACATTAACCCCTTGCCTCCTGTGTGCTGGATTCTAGAGCTGGGACAGATGTCTTCTGCCCTGGGCAGCCTGGTCTTCGCCTTCAAAGCAGGATGAGTTCTGGCTACGGCTTTCCGGCATCTGCTGACTGAAACCACAGCTCATGGGCTTTGGGGCATCTCACAGTCTTTACTATGAGTATCAATTACCTATAAATGTAAAGTTCAAGATGCATTCATTGCAAAAAGGAGGATCACATTAACTCATATCACGTTAATTTCCAAAGCTCTTACCTAACATTCTCTTTGACCTAGACCTGTGAGGCCCATTGCAAACACCGGAGCCTCCTGAAGACTCAGGAAAGATCACTGAGGATGGATAGAGCAGAACTGCGTGCCATCAGAGCTCACTGAGACAGCTTCCGCAGACAAAGCTGACAACAAGGCACAGGGTTTGGATTCTCAGTGTTTGATCTTGCAAGTGATTTTCTCCATCTTTGTCTTTGCCTTCATGTGGAAGAGGTCATGGTGATCATTTATAGAAATGATAGAGATTCATTCAATCAGTAAGATACTGTGAACATTTGCTTAAAAAGAATGCTTGCCTGTTGCAGGTTCCAATGAGGTAATACATTTTGACAACCAGATTGACATAGAGGGTAAATATTCAGTGACTTAAATGAGGTGGTGGGACACATAACTGACAGATGCTTGTTAATCCACCACTGATCCATGGTCCTAAGGAAATGGGGACTTTCTCAGGGTTCTCCATAGGAGCCACCTGTGACATTCCCCAGACAGCAAAAATGGAAACAGATGTTCTTGTCTTTCCCTGGAACTGAGGGAGAACTCAGTGCCTGCTGGGCTGCTGGATTTGGAGCATGTGGAACCCACATGGGGAACATCACACAGCTCCTCCATGACCAGCCCTGGAGAATATCTCCTTTGAAAAGGAGGTTGAGTAACGACCACTGGTATCTGATTTCTACCCCTGATGCCTTGACCAGTGTGGGCAAGACCCTGAGTGTTGAACAAGAATCCCAGTGCAGGAGGAGATGGTGGTTCCTGCAGGGGCTGACAGGTGCAGCTGTGGGTCACTGAGCAGTGAGTCTGTCTCCACGTGAGATGTGGAGTCTGAGGTCCGTGGGGTATATGGTCAGAAGGGAAGATAACCACATGGATGGAGCACCAAGAATAGACAAAAAAAACTTGGGTGTCACACACAGAGATGACCTACCCTAGAAAGACACACCATGACTTGGAGTCCATTGGGGGCACTTTCCAAGTGATAGGAATAGCAGAAAAGGTAGCTCTGGGATGCATTTCCATGAAAATTATCACAGTGCTTCTCATTCATTGAGCAGTAGAAGTGCACTGGGATTTGGGCCATATGCAGAGACACTCAGGTGGTACATTCCACCAGAGAAACCTGAAGACAGCAGATGCCCCCCAAACTGAGAAGAGATTCAGAGCTCAGGGGTGTCTCCTGTGTCATGCTTCTGGCAGGCCCAGGGAAGAGGATCCCTTGTGGCTTCACAGAGCCCTGGCTGTGAGATCCCTACAGAGTCACTGGGGTTTAGTGAGATCAGTTCTCTGTGTCCATTGCAATTAAGCACACAGTGTCCCTGAGGGAGTTTCCAGAAGCCAGGAAACAACCTTTCATTCTGAACAAGAGATGCAGAGAAGTTCCCTGACAGGAACCTCCCTAGTGTGGTGTGAAGGTGACATTAAGGATGTGCGGGCCCCACAAGTTCAGAGCAGCTGCCCCAGGAGCAGGTGCAGGGGAAGCTGTAAAGGGGTTTCCTGTGAGGACCTGTGTCTTTTCCTTCTCAGGAAAACCTCTAAAAGAAGATTTGTGCATGTGGTGATGGTAAATACCCTATTCTATCAGGGTGTTTGCCAACCTCCAGGATACATAAGAACCAGAGCCCATGGTATTTCTAGGGATTCTTTATATCTGAATTGTAAGGAACTGTGAACAGGGATGTTTTTATTAACTCACTGGGTGGAGAATTTTGGAGACACACTGATCCAGAAAGAAAGACATTCAGACATAAAAGCCCAGAATTGGTCCAGGAGGTCTCCATGTCTCTCAGATGTGGGGGCACAATGAGAAGCATGTCCTGTGGGAGCTTGTTCCTCCGTTGGAGGATCTATATGGACACAGAGCTCAGGGACCTGGCAGGGGACCCATAACCTCCAGCACCGTATGGGACTTGGACACTCAGACCCCCTCAGAGCATTGATCCTGGGTTCTCTACCTTATCTCAGGTGGGGTCCAGTCTTCAGCTATGAAACACTCTTCCCCATTCATATGGAAATGATAAGAGGTAGACTAGGTTGAATATGGGTCCATCTGTGCCCAGAGAGCATCACCCACAGCCACACCCTCCCCTACAGAAGTCCTGAGAGCAAAGCCCCTCACCCTGGACTGAAGCTGGAGAACGCTCTTCCCGGTGGCAGTTGTCAGAGGAAGGGGCTTTGCAATTCCAGGTTTGAAAAGGTGACCAGGGACAGTGAAACGAGATTTTTTCCCACTCCTGAATGCTGTTCACAAGGGTCCACTGCCAGGTTCAGCAGGTGCAGGAGGGTGATGAAGTGAGGACACCTGGGGCCTCAGTGAAGGTCTCTTGCAAGGCTTCTGGACACACCTTCAGCAGCTGTGCTGTGCACTGGGTGTGACAGGCCCAAGGAAAAGAGCTGGATGGATGGGGCAAGTTGGCCCTCAATATAGTGCTGCAGTCTGTGCACAAAGCATGCAGGGCAGAGTCACCATGACCGCAGACACATCCATGAGCACAGCCTGCTTGGAGGCTAGCAGCCTGAGAGCCGAGGACATGGCTGTGGATACTTTTCCCAGCAGTACTCCACTCCGGGCTCCAGAGCCTATTCTAGTCCCTATGGCTGCTACAGCCAGTCAACGTGGACAACAGAAGTTGGCCATTTTGCAGAGGGGGGCATGTTTTTTGTAAAACACTCAACAGAGGACCCATCAAAATATTGATAATTGGGGGAAGATGGCGACGAGATAGGTGGGAGCTGAGTCCACTTCCCCTCAGCACCAGTGAAACGCCTAGCTGATATGAAGAACAGAGCGAACAGCCAACGGTATTCCAGAATATATGAAGATCGGAGACCAAAAATTGTAGACAACATTAAAAAATCAGACGGTAGGACGAGTGCTTAAGGACAATAAGGTCCCTGGGACCAGCACTGGGACCAGGGCAGCTGAAACCCCTAGCCCAGGTACAGGGTCTACTGCAAGATTCTTGGGAGAGAACAAGGCTGGGCTGGACTGCATGAGAGGCCAGGTGCTTGTGTGGACTGGGGGTCTTGAATAGGAAGAATTTCTCAAAAAGAAAAAGAAAAAATAGAGGCACTCAGCTGCTGTTTAGAAAATTCTCCACAGCAGCCGTGGCCTCTTGCGCCCCCACCTCCTCAGCCCCTGGACTGTGAACACCAGATAAGCAGCCCCAGAACACACCTGAAGCCTGGTTGGTGCACACCCCAATCAGCGGCCTGGGCCTCCACACCTGAAAACTCCGGGTGGGTGAGCACCCAGGTCAGTGGCCGAGCTGCCTGGGTGCACAGGCCCAAAGCCACCAGGTGGGTGCCTACCCCGATCAGTGGCCTTGACGCACACACCTGAAACCCCGGGTGGGTGCACTCCCCAATCAAAGGCCTGGCTGTCCACCGGCTGACCATGCCTGTAGAACTGGGGACTGAACACCTCCCACCCAGCCCCTGCACACAGAGCCCTGCAGGGCCTACTTTCTCTCTAGGAGGAAGGCAGAACGCCCAGCAGAGGGAGCTGCAGAGCTACGGGAGACTGCAGTCCCTGGAAAGATTTGACTCAGTAGGGGGCTGAAGTACCCTGAAGGAGCACCAAGAGCCCCTAGCATCAAGGACAGCAAAGAGCAAGAGGATGGAGTGTGACTTGCCCCTAAACGGTGCACCTCAAGGACAGCACAATTGGTGGACTAAAGACCCAGGGGGGAGCAGAAGGACCCTGAGGAACTGGACAGGAGGCTGGACAACAGCGAAGAGTGTGGCTCAGGAAGGCAGAAAAGTGAAACGCATCCCAACACCCAACCTCTCCTGTTTCGTAGACAGGAAGACCAGCAGAACTGACCTGACCATTTTAAAGCCAGCAGAAGACTTTTCCCCCCTAAATTCCTTCTTCCTTTCTGTCCTTCTTTGCTTTTTTTTATTCCTTCATCCTTCCTTCCTTTACTTTTTTATTCCTTCTTCCTGCCTTCTATTATTTATTTATTTTATTTTAAATTTTGTTAAAATTCCCTCTTCTTTCTTTCCTCCAGTCTTTTCTTATTACTTCTTTCCTTCCTTCATTCCTTCCTCCCTTCCTTCCTTCCTACCTTCCCTTCTCTATTCCTTTTTCCTTCCTTCCCTTTTCCTCTTCTTCCCCCTTTCTCTTTTTCCCACAGGTGTGGCAATAGAACCTGGAGCTCTGAAAGGACCCAAGAGTTAGACCCAAACAGGGGTCATCCTAATAACCGAGACAGTGAGACAAATTTCACCTTCCTACTCCAGAGAACTTGCAAGGTGGGAGTGGTGAACACCAGTACACCTGCTGGAAGAGGAAACCCACCCACAAAAAAAACACCAACAGATAACAACGGAAGAAGGTGAAGAAGGGAGTGGAAGCCACACTAATCTCAATCCAGGACTGATATGGAAATACAACTAAGTAGTGGAGAAGTTACTCAGAACAAACAACTGAGCAAGAGCAAGAGAGAAGCCTGAAAACCTGGTACACAGAAGAATCAACTTCAACACAAACTGTCCACATCTGCACAACAGAATACAAGATGTGATGGACAGAGTGACCCTCAATTAACTAGCTCGATGGAAGGACCCATCAAAGAAAGCCCAAAAACAATCAAAACCCAAAGACATACAGAGAGCCAACATAAACAACAACCCAAGACCAGCGAGCTCAGGAGATTAAGGAGACGACACCAACGAATCCCACTGGCATTCTACCACAGAAGTGCATACCATAAACCCAGGGAGTCAGAACAGATCAATTTAAGAAGCAGAGGCTAACAAGAACAGTCTCACGAACAATGGGAACACAGAGACACAATCCCCAAATGAAAGGAAAGAAGGAAGCCTCAGAAAGAATGCTAAATGAAATACAGGCAAGTCAACTATCAGATACTGAGTTCAAAGCAATGGTTATAAGGAAGCTCACTGAGCTCACAGAGAATTACCAGAAACTACAGGGAAACTACAATGAACTCACTGCAAACTATATCAACATGAAAAAGGAAATAGAAACTATCAACTAGGGCCAAGAGGAAATGAAGAATACAATTTCTGAACTGAAGAACACAGAAGGAATCAAAAGCAGACTTCATGAAGCAAGGATCAGATCAGCGAGCTGGAGGACAAAGTAGAAAAGAACACCCAGAAAGAGCAAGAAAAGGAAAAGAGGCTCAGAAAAAATGAAGAGGGATTAAGGAAAATGCAGGACAACATGAAAAGTAATAATATCTGTATAATAGGGATACCAGAAGGAGAAGAAGAAGAGCAAGGGATAGAACACCTGTTTGAAAAAGTAATGATGGAAAATTTCCCTAATCTGATGAGAGAAAAAGTCACACAAATCCATGAAACACAGAGAGTCCCAAGGAAGAGGAACCCAAAGAGTCCCACTGCAAGACACATAATAATTAAAATGGCAAAGTTACAAGACAAAGAGAGTATCTTAAAGGCAACAAGGGAGAAACAAGAAGTAACATACAAGGGAGCCCCAATAAGGTTAGCAGCTGACTTCCCAATGGAAATGCTCCAAGCCAGAAGAGAATGGCAAAAAATATTCCAAGTAATGAGAAACAGGCCTGCAACCAAGACTACTTTACCCATCTAGGCTCTCAATAAAGATAGAAGGTCAACTATAGAGCTTCCCAGGCAAAAGAAGACTAAAAGAATACACCTCCACCAAGACAGCTCTGCAAGAGATGCTAAAGGTACTGCTTTAAGGAAAGGAAGGAAGAGAGAAAGAGAGAGGAACACAGGTAGGAAAAAAATGGCAATGAATAACTACCTATCATTAATAACCTTAACGTAAATGGATTAAATAGTCCAATCAAAAGACATAGAATAGCTGAATGGATAAGAAAGCATGACCCACACATATGCTGCCTACAAGAAACCCACCTGACAGGGGCTGTTGCTCATTCTCCCCAGGTGTCCTGTCCCATCTTCAGCTGCAGGAGTCGGGCCCAGGACTGGTAAATCCCTTGCAGACCCTCTCCCTCACCTGCACTCTCTCTGAATTCTTTTTAATGAGCTATGGTGTGCACTGGAACAGCCAGGCTCCAAGCAAGGAGCTGGAGTGAGTCAATGCTACAGGGAGTGATGGGAGAACAGACTGTAAGCCAATGCTGACATCCAGGCTCATCATCACCAGGGACATATCCGAGAGCCTAGTTTATTTAACACCGAACAGTCGAGTGCCGGAGACACAGCCATATATTACTGTGCTAGTCACACAGTGAGGGGAAGGCGGCCTGAGCCCAGACACAAACCTCCTGCAGGACACAGGAGAGCTGGGCTGCATGAAGCACTTAGGACACCAGAGGCTGATCAGATTCCTTCTAGAAGGGAATATCTCTGGGTAGGTGTGGGCCTGTTGGAGAAGGAAGGAGCTTCCCCTTGGGACCAGGGATTTCCTCTCGGAGATCTCAGCTCCATCCAGGGACATGTCTTCCCTCTTCTCTGTAAATCTAATTTCTCAGATTCTCACTATTGAAAATATGCCAGGAGGTAACACTATTCATTTGCAGGCGAGATACCAGCAGTGACTTGGGACCTCTTCTTCACCAAGTCCCTCTGTGCTTGTTATTCTTTCTTGATAATGTAAATTGCATATCCTCATGAAATTAAATATATACTTAACATATATGTCAGCAGTCTGCTAGGATTATTTGTTCCAGGAGAACAAAGTCTATGTTCCTACAGAAATATATGCAAATATTTCTAGTTTCTTAATTTTGTTAGAGACTACAAAAAAACAAAAGGCCTTCTATTATTTTTTTAAGGTTTTCCTTATTTATTGTTAGAGAGGGGAAGGGGAGGGGTCAAAGAGAAGGAGAGAAGCATCAATGTGTGGTTACCTCTCTTGTGCCCCCTACTGGGGACCTGGCTGGCAACCCTGGCATGTGCCCTGACTGGGAATGGAACTGGCGACCCTTTGGTTCACAGGCTGGAATTCAATCCACTGAGACACACAACCAAGGCCCTTCTACTCTTAAAGTAAGCAAGCTAGGGAACATACAAGAATGGAATTCACCTCATCAATGAAAACAATGATCGGGTGGTACAGACATCCATGCAGGTGTGTCTCAGCAATTGCTCTGGATGGAAGAACCTAGGCTCAGAGACTACAGAGGGCCATGCCATGGTGTTCGCAAGGCCACCTCAGGAGGACAGCGCTTTGGCTGGGCTTTCTATCCTTTTCTCTCATTCCCCAGTGGGGGCGTGCACTCTACGCAGACTGACCATTCCCTCACTCTCAGCAGGGCCCTGAAGGATGGCTGGCTGTACACACCTCCCCGCTCCTGTGAATGCACTGCGTCCATGACCAGGTATGATGTTGTCCTGACAGCAGCTGTCTTCTCCCAGAGTCTCCATCTTTGAGTCTCTCCCACAGACAAAATGCTCCATGGCAGCCCGCACTTCACTGACCCCAGGTCTCCTGCACTTACCTCTCACCACACTCAGACCACAAGCTCCTCCACACGCTGTTGGAAGTAAAATCTAATTTAAATTCATACTATAAGTGGAATCATACAATATTTGAATATCACCTATGACTTTCCACACAGGGTGATGTCACCAAGTTTCAACTATGTCATGGCTCCTGGCAGGATTCCCTCTGTTTTAAGGCTGAGTGCCACTCTGTCATGAGTGCATAACACACGCTCATCCGTTCTCCCACTGACGGACATTGTGGTGGTTTTTACTTTTTGACTACAGTGAATACTGCTGCGATGAACAGGGCGATGCAAGTGTCATTAGAAGTTCCTGGTTTGTAACATGTGAATGAACATCTAGAAGCTGCCTGACTCAAACATGCAGAATTTCGTTTTCCCTTCTGGAGACACCAACATGCTCTTTCCCATGTGGCAGCACAATTTTATTTTCCCATCCATAGTGTGCGAGGACTCCATTTCCCCACATGCTCACCAACATGATCTTTTTTACATGTGTTTCCTGTCTTTTTTCAAAATCCTTCCTGCCAGGGGTGAGGGGATGTCTTACTGGGGCTTTGACCTGGAGTTCCTGATGACGAGGGCTCTGCAGTGAGCCTGTTGATAGTTTTCTTCATTTTTCTGGGTGTGTGTTGTGGCCCTTGTATCCATGTGATTCTTTCTTTTCATTTCCATCACTCACCTGCAATTACCTTTATGATCATGAAGTCTGCCTACTTTCTCCAATAAGCTTCTAACAAGTTATTAGATTTTAAAAGTATTGTTTGAAAGTCCCAATACCTGAGTCTCACAGGAATGCCACTCGAAAGTATGTCCCTTAAGACTCTGGTCTTGCTGTTTGTTATCCCTGTAGTTTCTGGTGCACCCAGACCTGTGAGAAAGGATAGTAACTACAGGTGTCCTGCTGTGTACCGCCATGTGTCCTTTCTTCATGCTCATAAGTAATTAACTCACCTGGAATATGAGTTCCCTCTTTCTCCCACTAAGCCTTCATTGTGGACGTCTCTGTGAGGTGGTAAGGGGCACATTGGAGGCTTTGGTTTCCATGCAGACCATTGTGGTGGTTGTTTTCTGCTGTGGGATCTACAGAATTCAATTGTTCCAGTGAATCCTTGCTCATGTTCTCTCCTTGGTGTGGGTTAGCATCTTCTGTCCTCTCTGCAGAGTATCCCTCTGTTCTTGCATGTCCAGCTGTACTTCCTGCATTGTGATGGCGGGAAGGTTGTGGGTGTGGTGGTGGGGCTGGGCCTGCCTGATTCTCAGACCGCTGACTGAGCCTTATTCTTAGGCAGACATGTGTCCAAACCTGGGCTGTGTCCTTGCAGCTGTTCCTGTCCCTGGGGATCTCCAAGATTCTCCTGTAAATGTTTTAGATTTGCATTAACTGAGTTTATACAAACTGTATGTTATAGGCCCAATAAAAACACTGGAATGCGTAGGTCTTATTAGAAGAAATCTAAAGTCACCTGACATGTGCTGCATCTGTGTAAGGCAGATTCTCTATCTAAAGGTATGATTATCAATACCTTTAGAAACATTGTCACTCTGCAGATGGACACATCCCTGTACTACTGTGTGAGAAACTCAGAGAAATAAAGTCAGTGTGAGCCCAGACACACACCTCACTGTGCAAACCAAAGGGCTGAACTGCAGGGCCGGTTCAGGAGTCCAGGGGGCAGAGTGACAAACAGCCCAGTCACTGTAACAAAGAGATTGACCAGCCAGGGTCATCTTCTCTGGGCCCCCTGTTCCTGCTTCAGAACCTGCTTGTGTTCCTGGGGAGATGCCTGTCCAGTTTCCCCACTGTCCTGCCCTCAGAATTCTTGGCTCTGACCTCTGAGAATGGGGACTTCTGGGCTGTTGGTAGGTGTGACCCTACCCACATATCAGCTGTGTTGCCTACACTGACTACTAGAGGCTCAGACTCTCCCCAGGATGTACCAGCACCCTTTTCACCATGGTTTCTGCAGTTTCCAGATGCTGGGAAGACAGAAACCCACAAGGCCTGGCACTTCGATCATGTGTGCTTCTGTTGTGTTGTCAATGTAGGTCACTCACTAGGTTCAGGTCAGTGAACCTAGTTGACAGACTAGGAACAGGGGAGAGGCCAGCCCTGGAGTTCATCTCTGTGTACATCATCACTGTGTGTGTGTGTGTGTGTGATTTATTGAGTAGTAGATGTGCATTGAGATTAGGGCCTCTCACAGGGATGCTCAGATGGGTCCTTCAAGCAGAGGAGCCTGAGGACATGAGAGGCCCCCTAACTCCCCAAGGACTCCTGGGATCCATGGTATTGGCTGAGTCAGTGCATCTGGAGGCTTCAGCCAAGGCCCTCTCTGGTGGTTACATAGACCCCAAGCTTGGTGGCTCCCTGTTGGGTCACTGGAGTTTAGTAAGGTCAGTTCTCTGTGCCCAGAGATGTAAGAGCACAAAGTGTTCCTGAGGGAGCATCCTGAAGCCAGGGTACAGAATTCAATTCTAGACAAGCAATGCATAGATGTCCTTTCACTGTAGGCCAGAAAGGATCCAACTCTACAGGGTGTGGCGTTGGCATTGGAGGTTGGTCAGGACCCACAAGTTCATGGCAGTTGCCCAAGAACAAGTGCAGAGGGAGCTGGGGAGGGAAAGACTGTGAGGCCCTGGGTCTTTCTCTTTTCAGGATACCATCTAAAACATGAGTTAGACATGAGTTAACTGTAAAAATACTATTTTATCAGAGAATTTCCCAAATTTGATAAGACATGAAAGGCGGACTAAAGGGTTATTTCTAAGGCTTATTTATTATATGAATTGCAAGGAGCTAGGAGAAAGGATGGTTGTACTAACTCACTTGTTGCAGCTTTTGTAGACACACTGATTAAGGAATAAGACATTCAGGTTTTAACTCCAGAACTGGTCCAGGTGTTCTCTCTGTCACTCAAAGGTGGGCTCACAATGGCAAGCTCGTCCTGTGTTGGCTTGATCCTCAGTGTGAGGAGCTATGTCAGCACAGAGCTCAGGGACCTGGTAGGGGACACATATCTTACAACACTGATTAGACACGGAGCCCCAGACTCCCACTGAGCAAGGTCCTTGTGCCCTCCTCCTTCTGTCAATTGGGGTCAAGTCTTCAGCTATGAAAATGTCTGCCTCATGCATATGCAAATTATAAGAGGGAGACTATGTTAAATGTAAGTCTCTCTGGGCTCTGAGTGTGTCACCCACAGCCACACTGTCCCATATACAAGTCCTAGAGAGCACAGCCCCTCACCATGGACTGGAGCTGGACAGCCTTCTTCCTTATGGCAATGGCTACAGGTAACGGGATTCCCAGAGCTTGGGTTGAGGAGGGGCCAGAAAGAGTCAAAGGGCATTTCCAACCACTGCTGCCTCCTCTCCACAGGTGTCCACGCTGAGGTGCAGCTGGTGCAGTCTGGGGCTGAGGTGAGGAAGCCTGGGGCCTCAGTGAAGGTCTCCTGCAAGGCTTCTGGATACACCTTCACCAGCTACTGGATGCGCTGGGTGCGACAGGCCCCAGGGCAAGGGCTTGAGTGGATGGGACAAATTGACCCTTCAGATAGTGAAACATACTACGCACAGAAGTTCCAGGGCAGAGTCACCTTAACTGCAGACAAGTCCGCCAGCACAGCCTACATGGAGCTGTGCAGCCTGACATCCAAGGACACGGCCGTGTATTACTGTGCAAGTGACACAGTGATGGGAAGTCAGTGTGAGCCCAGACACAAACCTCCCTGCAGGAGACAGAAGGGTTGGGCTTCAGGGGGCACTCAGGTTCCACAGACCACAGATAAAATACCCAGGAGCAGGTGTGGGCCTGGGCAGGAAGGATTTGGGATCAGGGGCTTCCTCTCAGAGCTCTCAGCTGCATCCAGGGACACTTCCTCCTTCTTCACTGCCAATCTAATTTCTCAGATTTTCAGAGTGGACAACAAGCGGGGATGTAGCCCAGTCCATTTGAAAGAAACACATCAGCAAGGACTGAGGACCTCTCTTTCACCAAATCCTTTTGTGTCCTATTATCCTTTCTTGACAAAAAGTGGATCAATTTCTTATGATATTAAATATATACTTAACATGCATCTCATCTGTCTACCCAGAGTGTTTGCTCCAGAACAACAAACTCTATGTTCCTACAAAAATATATGCAAATCTTTACAGCCTCTTTGTGTTAGAAGTTACAAACCTCCCAAATGCCATGTTATTTTAAAATGAGCAAACTGGGGTCCTTGCTGGTGTGTCTCAGTGGATTGAGCCCCGGCCTGCAAACTGAAAGTTCACTGGTTCCATTCCCATTCAGGGCACATGCCTGGATTATGGGCCTGGTCCCCAGGTGGGGACATATGAAAAACAACTGATTGATGTATCTATCTCACATGGTGTTTCTCTCCCTCTCTTCTCACTCCCTTCCCCTTTCTGTAAAATAAATGAATAAAATTAAATAGATAAAATAATCCAACTGGGGAATATCCACTAATGGAATTCTACTCAGCAATGAAAATTACACTCAGCTGATACAGACATTGGCACAGGTGGTCTCAGTGATCACTCAGAGTGGAAGGAGCCAGGCTCAGAAACTCCAAACCTGCATGTCCTGGTGTTCACATGGCCATCCCAGGACGGCAGTGATTGGCTGGGCTTTCTGGTCCTTTCTCCCATTCTCAGGTGGGAAGCTGTACTCTGTGCAGACTGATGGTTCCTTCATTGTCAGCAGGGCCCTGAGGGATGGACGGCACCACACAAGGAAGCAAACACCTCTAGGCTCTTTTTAATGCACAG
Source organism: Desmodus rotundus (assembly GCF_022682495.2). Lineage (NCBI taxonomy): Eukaryota > Metazoa > Chordata > Mammalia > Chiroptera > Phyllostomidae > Desmodus > Desmodus rotundus. Next base: position 16,010,887 of record NC_071396.1, on the reverse strand, counting down.
TGTCCATGACCAGGTCTCATATTGTCCTGACAGGAGCTGGCTCCTCCAGGTGCCTCCATTCTCGGGTCTCTACCACCAGCACAGGACTCCAGGGCAGCCGACACTCCACTGATCCCCCATCTCCTACAGTCACCTTTCCCTACACCCAGGCTTTGAGTGCCTTCACATGCTTCTGGAATAAAATCGAATTCAAATTAGTAGTGTAAGTTGACTCATGCAATATTTGCCTTTCCATTGCAGCTTTATTTCACAGACATACTATCACCTGGTTTCAACTATATGGATTTGTGGCAGGGTTTCCTTTGTTTTAAGGATGAGTAATACTCTGTTCTGAGTATATAGCCCATGTTTATCCACCCACCCACTGATGGAGACTGGGGTGGTTTTTACATATGGACTGCAGTGAATCATGCTGCAATGAACAGGGCAGTGCAAGTACCTCTTCCAAGTCCTGGTGTTTATTATTGAATGAACACCTAGAAGCTGCATGTTTCAATCATGCAGGGTTTCACATTTTGAGGGGAGTTGGAACCTACATCCTGTTTTCCATGTGGTAGCACAATTTGATTCTACAACCCAGAGAGTGCAAGGGCTCCCTTTCCCTACATGCTCACCAACACTTGATCTGTTTCACTTTCATTTTCTGTCCTTTTACAGTAGCCATCCTGGCAGGGGTGAGGTGATTTACTAGTGGGCTTTGATCTGGAGTTCCAGATGACTAGGGGCCTGCTTGTGAGCCTGTGGAGAGATTCATTCATTTCTGGGTCTGTGTCATTGTCATTTTCTCCATTTGGTTCTTTTAGTTTCCATCACTCACACTCAGTCACTTTTATGATTCTGAGGTCTGCCCACAATTTCCTTTTAGGCTCTAATAAATGATTGGAGTTGTTTTAAATTCAGTGTTTGACAATCTCAATACCTGAGCCCCATAGGATTGCCTTTAGGAAGTATATGCATTAGGACCTGGTCTTGCTCTTTGTTATTCCCATATTTTCTAGTGCAATCCGAGCTGCCAGAAAGGACAGTAGCCACACGTGTCCTTTTGTGCTGTGTCGTGGGTCATTACTTTGTTATCATAATTAATTATCTCAGCTGGAACAGGAGTTCCCTCCTCCTCCCGCTAGACCTTCACTTTGGACATCTCTGTGGATCAGGGCTGCTTCTGGAGACTTTGGTGTCATGAAAACCTTTGTAGAAATTTGCTTCCACCATTAGCTCTAGAGAAATCAGTTGATCCAGGGACTTCTTGATTGTGCTCCCTCCTTGGGGTGGGAGAGCACATTCTGATCTCCCCACAGTGCATCTCTGCTCCTGCTTGTGTAACTGCATCTCACACTCATGATGATAGGAAGGTTGTGAGTGTGGAGGTGGGGTTGGGCCAGCAAGAGCCACAGTGTGATGACCTACATCCTGAGTGTGCCCCACACTCTAAGGAGTAGGGAATATAGGCTGAGTTGAAGAGATGACAAAGTGATGGGCCTCCTGACTTTCTCACACACAGCCAGCATTTGAGACAAGGACTGATGCTGTCACGGGCACATCAGAAATTCAGGGACAGGTTTAACGGGATCAAATTCACTATGAGGAAGAGGCATGGGAGATGTTCCTGAAAATACTCCTCTTATTTGTTGTGATTGTGCTGGGAGCACATTGGGAGACTCCTTGTCCTCTGAATGTAGCAGTTCATCAAAGTTTCACCTGGGAATCCTTGGTTGGGGTCACCTTTGAGGATATGAACTGCAGTGTCTCCTAGAAAGTTCCAAATCCTAAGTTCCCATCTCTCTGAACAGTGGAATTGTTTTGGGCAAAAGCTAAGTACAGGAAATTCAAAGAGTAATTTCTATGTTCTTGTCTCTGGCCAAGCATCACACAGATGACACTGTGGCAGCAAAGTCAAAGGTTGATAGATGTTCCAGGTTCCAGCACAGTCTATGGCATCACAGAGTTTTTTTCTGTCCTCCCTCAGGGAGAGATCCTAAGAAGGCTACTCATCTCAGACCACAATCTTGTGAGTGCCAATGTCCCTTGGGCTGTACTGATGTCATCACACAGCAGGAAGAAGTGTGGAGACACTGTTGACAATGGAAGTCCCTCATCCAACCTGCACTATGTTCCTATGACGACTGAACCAAGCACACACCTGGCACTGCCCTCTACACACATTTATTCTTGGGCAGTCTGTAGATCAGAGTGAATGTGTCAGCTGAAAAGAGGTTCATTCACCGTCCATGGTAATTCATCCCCTTGCATGGTGTTCTTTTTTCCACTTTGCACATTGATACATTCAGTACATCAGGTTCAAGTTCAGTGGATGCCCACCAGGTACAAACTTAGTGACAGACTCCCATGGGTCACGCACAGACGTGAATAGGGACAGTGAAAGAGAAGGGAGATGGTTCTTCTGAAATTAACTATCTAAGAACCATGGGGACCACCATACTATTCCCCAGCTCCCTGATTAGAGCTACATCACTTGTCCATACAAACAGATCCCGATGGTGAACATCTGCCTGGACTGCCACTGAGAATAGTTTAATATGAAGTCAGATCCAACAGCTCCAGGAATGGGAGGTTATTTGAATGATTTATCCATCCTGTGATCAATGGATAAAGAAAAATTAGGTTCTTCATATCAATTATGAATTTATTTGTAACCACTCATTTTTTATTAGTGGTTTGCATCAAGGTTTTCTGTAATCCAATTTCTAATATTTCTAACTAGTCACTCCTCAAATTCTACCTACATCATCAACAAAGCAGATCTGGTCATGACCGAGTTTCTTCTGTGTACTGAGTGTTTGAACCTGATTTTACTGCAGAGAAAAAAGAATGAGACAGTGAGGCAGCTGCACATTGGGCACCAAACTCCACTGAGTGGTCACGACCCAGGAGCTCTGCCTGCTTCTCTATAGAGTTCACGTTTCTGTCTCCCAATGATCCACACAGATGTTCAACCTCCTCCAACACTGGGTTTACAAATTCTAGGTACACACTCTATACTCAGTTCATACTCTGAGTGCTTTGCAGGAGAAACAGATTCAAATGGAAATTTCCATCTCCTGCACTCAAATCTCCTGCATGTTTAACTCTCCCTCTGCTTGTGAGGGTTGAACTTTTTGGTTAGCTCATTACTGGTGACATTCAAAGGCAACTCTCATTTTAAATCCTTCTATTTTATGAAAATTTACTTTCCTAGCTTACGTACCCATATCCTGGAGCTGTTGGGGAAATGGAGACATTATAAGTCAAACATGGGGAGTAACTCTCAACAGATATAAACCTTGGAAAAGGGACACTCTGTGTCCATGTCCTTCATGTCACTGTCCAGCCTAAGGGTCCCCTATACAGTAGAAGGGCATACAAATAGGGCCCCTCTGCTCAAAAAAAGCAACCCAGCCCTGGCCCTGCAACTCTGGAATAGGATCTAAGCCCAGGACTTTCAGGTATCCTCAGTCCCTGCTCAGCACCAAATACAGACCTCTCACTACGGGGTATGGGCTCATCTGGGTTTTTGTTGTTGTAAATGTAAAAGATAATTTGTGTGCTTTTCTCTTCTGTTGATTATGTTCCAGTTAAAGGTGAGATCATATGGTATTTGTCCCTCACCACCTGGCTTATTTCACTTAGCCTAATGCTTTCCAGTTCTGTCCATGCCATTGCAAAGGGTATAAGTTCCTTCTTTCTCTCTGCTGTGTAGAATTCCATTGTGTAAATGTACCATAATTTTTGATCCACTCATTTGCTGATGGGCACTTAGGTTGCTTCCAGTACTTGGCTATTGTAAATTGTGTTGCTATGAATATTGGGGTGCATAGGTTCTTTTGGATTGGTGTTTCAGTGTTCTTAGGGTATAATCCCAGCAGGGGCATTGCTGGGTCAAAGGGCAGTTCCACTTTTAGTTTTCTGAGGAAATTCCACACTGTTTTCCACAGTGGCCACACCAGTCTGCATTCCCACCAACAATGTACTAGGGTTCCCTTTTCTCCACATCCTCTCCAACATTTGTTTGTTGATTTGCTTATGTTGGCCACTCTGACTGGTGTGAGATGGTACCTCATTGTGGTTTTAATTTGCATCTCTCTGATGGCTAGTGATTCAGCAGAGAGAAAAAAGGAGCTTATACCCTTTGCAATGGCATGGATGGAACTGGAGAACATTATGCTAAGTGAAATAAGCCAGGTGGTGAGGGACAAATACCATATGACCTCACCTTTATCTGGAGCATAATCAACAAAAGAAAAAAGCAAACAAAATATAACGAGAGACATTGAAATTAAGAACATTGTAAAAAATAGCCAGAGGGGAGTGGGGAATGGATAGTGGGGAGAGGGGTCTATAGGAGCTACTATAAAGGACACAAGGACAAACTCAAGAGGAAGGGTAGAGATGGGGGAGAGAGGTGGGACTGGCTGGGGTGGGGTGGAGGGATGGGGAGAAAATGCAGACAATTGTAACTGAATAAAAATAAGTAAATTATTTAAAAATAGTAATAATAATAAAATAAAAAATAAAAGGTAATTTGTGAAGAATGAATACCCTGACTATGTAAGTGGATACGACTAATAGAAACAGTGGGCTGGTGACAAATTTGGGACCTGGTATCTTTGTCTTTGCAGGTGACTAGTGTGAGGTGCAGCTGGTACAGCCTGGGGTATCTCTGAGATTCTCCTCTGTGGACTCTGAATTCACTGTCAGTAGCCAGAATATGAGCTTGGTCCGCCAGGTCCCAAGGAAGGGGGCAGTGGGTCTCATACGTTAGTATTAGTGGTGGCATGTGCTATGCCAACTCTGTTAAGGTCCGATTTACCATCTCTAGAGATAACGCCAAGAACGAGCTGTACCTGCAAATGAACAGATTGAGTGCCGAAGACATGGTCCTGTAGTATTGTATAAGTGACAGAGTGAGGGGAAGTCAGGGTGAGCAGACACAAACCTCCCTGTGGGAGACAACAAGGCTGGGCTGGCGGGGAAGCTCAGGACACCACGGGGCACTCAGGACACACTGAGCTCAGGGATCAGCTTGGGAGAAGCTGCAGATACAGTTTAAGTGCTTGTTTCCTGGCAGGTATGGGGTTAACTCTCCACACAGACGTTTCCCTCTGAGAGCCTCCCTCCATTCAAGATTCTGTGCTGACTTCTCCAGTTTGTGAATTGCAGAGGCTTGTCGTCATCACAGGAAAACATTCTCACATAATCCAAAGTCAGTCTCACACATTTGCTTACTGCAATCCTAATGAATCATCAGTGAATCATGAAACCTTCTGACCTATATCAGCTGACTCCAACCAGAGGGTTTGCAGGACCCCGGAGCACAGCACCTCCACCTAGCTCAGAGTCCAACCTGACCAGCAGCAGGACATATGCAGGCTGGGCAGTGGGCTCCAGAGACATATTAACCTAATGCCCAGGACAAAAACTCTGTTGGTGATGGTGGTTGGCTCCATGTCCACCACACCAGATAACAGCTGGTATGATGTGGAGGTAGGGGGACCCCACACTATTTCTTGTCATGAATGTCTAGGGTGATGATGTCACACACACAGAGGGACTATATGTAAGTTTCTCAATCATTGAGGAATCTGTTGAGGGCACAGCAGACTTTTCAGTGGCTCAGGGATGGTTGGATCACGTAAAGTAAAGAGCCTGATTTAGGTTCTCGTTATTCATCCATGACAAGGTTGAAAAAGTTCCTCCTCATGGAAAGGGTCTGTATATTTTCTATCCCCCCCACCTGCAACAAAGTAAGGAGAATCCCCACTTTCACTTCAGATTTCCCAGGTGTGCACAGAGGGAGAGAGAGGGGTGAACTTTGACATGTCAGCATCAGACATCAAAACCTGCACCCTGACTACTTATTCCACCGAATGCTTAGAAAACAGGAGTGAGAATGTGGGTCTACCTACCACTATGGGTAGAAAACAATTTTAGTCTTTAAAAAATGACAATAATGGTTATTTTTAAGAAATAAGGGAAACTGTCAATGTGTACTTTATAGTAGTTCCTATAATTCCCTCTCCTCACTGTCCCCTCCACACTCCCCTCTGGCTATTGTTACAATGTTCTTAATTTCAATGTCTCTGGTTATATTTTGTTCGCTTTTTTCTCTTGTTGGTTATGTTTCAGTTAAAGGTGAGATCATATGGTATTTGTCCCTCACCACCTGGCTTATTTCACTTGGGCCACTACTAATGTCATCACATGGCAGGGAGCAGCGTGGGGACACCCTTGACAATGGAAATCCCACATCCAACCTACACTATGTTCCTATCACAACTGAATCAATCACACAACTGGCGCAGCCATCTACACATATTTATTCTTATAGAGTCTGGAGGTGAGAGCGAGTGTGTCAGCTGAAATGAGCTTCGTTTACCATCCCTAGTAATTCATCCCCGTGCATGGAGTCCCTTTTCCCATGTTGCACATTGATACATTCAGTGCATCTGGTTCAAGTTCAGTGGACACCCATCAGGTACAACCTTAGTGACAGTTCCCCATGGGTCATGTGCAGACATGAATAGGGACAGAGAGAGAAAGAGGAGATTGTTCTCCTGAAATTAGCTAAAGGAGAACCAGGGGGCCTAATCTACTCCCTCTCCTGCTCCCTGATTACAGCTACTTCACGTGTGCCTGTAAACACAGATCCTGAGAGTGAGCCTCAGGCTGCACCGGCAGTGACGGACAGTTTTACTATAAAGTTACATCCACCACCTCCAGTAATGGCACGTTTTCTGAATGATTTCTTCATCCTGTAATCAATGGGTAAATAAAAATACTGTTCTTCATGTCAATCATAATTTTATTTACATCAGTTATTTTCTATTAGTGGTTTGCATCAAGGTTTCTATAATCCAACTCCTAAAATGTCAACATACTTACTACCCAATTTCTCCCTACATCTCCGACAAAGCAGATCTGGTCATGACTGAGTTTCTTCTGAGTCCAAACGTTTCAATCTGGTTTTACTACAGAGTCTAGAGAATACAAACAAAAGGAGGCAGTGAGGCTGCTGCACGTTCAGCACCAAACTCTATTGTATGAACATGACCTGGGAGCACAGTCTGCTTCTCTGTAGAGTTTATGCTGCTGTCTCCAATGTTCCACACAGACGCTCCACCTCCCCCAACACTGGGTTCACGTACTCAGGGTCACACTCTGTTCTTAGTTCTTACTCTGATCACTTTGTAGGGGAAACGGGGTCAGATGGAACTTCCTGTGGCCTGAACAAGAACTTCCTGCTCTTTTAATGTTCCCTCTGCTTGTTAGCTTTGAATACCCTTGGTGAGCTCATTACTGGTGACTTTTAAAGGCATCACTCATTTTAAACCCCTCTCTTTTATGAGAATTTACTCTCCTAGATCATGTACCATCTAGACCCTTCGACACATCATACTCTGAGACCACATAGTTCATGTCAGAGTCTGACACCAGAGCTCCCTATATAGCAGGAAGGCATGCAAATAGGGCCCCTCTGCTCATGAAAAGCAGCCCAGCCCTGACCCTGCAGCTCTGGGACAGGAGCCCAGCCCAGGATTCCCAGGTGTTCCCGTTGCTGCTCAGAACAGAACACAGACCTCTCGCCATGGGGTTTGGACTCAGCTGGGTTTTCCTTGTTGCTATTTTAAGAGGTAGTTTATGGAGAATGATACACACTGAGCATGTGAGTGGATATGACTGAGAGGAACAGTGGAGGGTGACAGTTTCCTGACCTGATGTCTTTGTGTTTGCAGGTGTCCAGTGTGACGTGCAGCTGGTGGAGTCTGGGGGAGGCTTGGTGAAGCCTGGGGGGTCTCTGAGACTCTCCTGTGTGGGCTCTGGATTTAGCTTCAGTAGCTACGATATGAACTGGGTCCGCCAGGCTCCAGGGAAGGGGCTGGAGTGGGTCTCATACATTCGTTATGATGCTGGTAGCACAAACTACGCCAACTCTGTGAAGGGCCGATTCACCATCTCCAGAGACAACGCCAAGAACGAGCTCTACCTGCAAATGAACAACCTGAGATCCGAGGACACGGCCGTGTATTACTGTACTAGTGACACACTGAGGGGAAGTCAGAGTGAGCCCAGACATAAACCTCCCTGAAGGAGAAAAGAGGGCTGTGCTGCAGGGGATGCTAAGGACACCAGGGGGCGCTCAGGGAACACTGAGCACAAGCATCAGTTTAGGAGCAGCTGCAGATGCAGATTAAAGGCTTATTTCATGGCGGGTGTGGGGTTAACTTGCCACACAGCAGTTTCCCTCTGGGAGCCTCCCTCCCTTCATGATTCTGTCCTGACCTTTCCGGTATCTGAGTTACAGAGGCTTGTCCTCATAGGAGGAAAACACTCTCACATGCTCCAAAGTGAAGGAGTCACATGAATTTCTTTCCTTTTATTCTAATGAAACATCAATGAATCATCAAACCTCCTGACCCAAATAGCTGAATCCAACCGGAAGCTCTGCTGGACCCAACAAGGAGCCCGTCCCCACAGAGCTCAGAGTCCACGCCTACCTGTAGCAAGACACAAGAAAGCTGGACAGTGGGCACCAGAGTTGTAGGAATCCAGTGCCAGAGGGCAAAACCCCCCTGCGGTGATGGTCATTGACTTAATTCCACATCCATAACATCAATAGCAGTTGGCATCATGTGGAGGTGGAGGGGCCCCCACCATACCTTGGTATGGACGTCCATAGTGACGATGTCACACACACAGAGGGACTGTGGCAAAGTTTGTCCCTGCATTGAGGAGTCTGTTCAGAGCAGGGCAGACTTTCAGCAGGTCAGGAGTGACTGCATCACATCAGATAAGGAGTCTGGTCCAGGTTTCATTGTTCATCCCTGAGGAGGGCCCTGCTCATGAAAGGGGTTTGTGTGGTTTCCATCTCCACCTGCATCAAACTGGGGAGATTCCCACTTTCACATCAGATTTCCCACGTGTGTGCAGGAGGAGAGACAGGGGTGAACCTCAACACATCAGCATCAGACATCAAACACTACAGCTCCTTATTTCATCGAGCACCTAGGAAACATGAGTGAAAACACAGAGTCACCTATAATTATGGATAGAAAAACAAATTTAGTCCACAGAAAATGAGAATAATGGTTATATGTATGCAGTAAGTGGGGAAATAATAAATTATATGGATATCTTTGTTCAAAGTGTAGAGCAGAATCTGTCCACTCTACAAGGATATCAGCTTGTTCTGAACAGCTTGAACAACTTTCTGCTTCCAAAGATGAGAGGCATCCACAGATTTATGGAGATCCTCAGTTTGGGGACCTCTACTGAAGCAGCCTTCCAATTGGGCAGAATCATGATTTGATTCATTTGTTTTTGCTATAAGCTGGTCTTGATGTCACTCAGAAACTCCCAGGTTATTAAAACCTGAAGCTCATGTGATGGTGTTAGCAGGTGTGGGCTTGGGACAAGTGATGGTCCTAGGGTGGAGCTCTCATGCACTGGATCAAGTCCTTTGTAACAGAGGACAGAGGACGGTCTCTTTGCCCCATCCACCCTCTGAGATTACAGTGAACAAACAGTCGGATAGGAATCTGTTCTGTAACTGACATCAATATGCTGGCAGCTGTTATTGCACTTCCTGCCTCCAGATTACTGATAAATAAGTGTCTTGGCCGGTGACCCAATTCACAGTAGATTGTTACAGCACCAAGAATGTTGTAGGGTTGTAGAGTGACGTGACCACAAGGGCGACTCCCTGAAGATTTGCTGCCACATGTGTTGTTAAAAGTACAGCATCAGTGTCCTTCCAGTGATGTTCAAGGGCAGCTTTTCTCTGGTGTCTTTTATGGGCAATATTCCCTGCATGAAAGTCATGGGAGGCTGTTAAACAGAGGTCGTGGGAAGCAGCATTAGAAGTGGGTATCATGCATGAACACTTTCAGTATTGACAACATCGGCATGGAGGAAGGTCCACATTTCACTGGAGGTAACATCCATAAATGCGTGTTTCTTCCAGTCACCATATCACAGCGATGTGGCTGCTGTGCACTGGAAGGTGTGGGTATGAATGCTACCTGGGTGCAGCACTGACCAAGTGGGAATGCGGGTTTAGGTAGGTTTCAGGATTTTAACTAAGCATGCCATTTTTGAAACTTCCCAGAGATCGTATGTAATAATGACAGCATGGTACTTAGATTATAGTAACACCGACCTGAGTAATTATTAATGTGGTGCGTGCACCTCAGTCACTTGATGTGACACTTTGTAAGCCATAGGGGGAGAAGGGTGAAGAGGCTAAGCCCAGAACTGTCCAGAGCAGGTAAAAGGCTCTACCTGTGTTTGTCCCTTCTTCCTACTCCCTCTCTCCACAATGATGGACTCTCGGTGCACAGAGGTACAATGGGCAGGGATTCTGTCTTGAAAGCACAAGACAGCAAACCTTGCAGTGCCCACTGTCCTAAACCAGGGAGGATGACAATGGGGATGAACATCTCTGTGTGAACACATGGACACGGTCATACAAAGTGTTTATGCTGAGCTGAGTAACATGAAACACTGTGCATGTGGAATGTTGCTGTGAATTACATTGTATTAAACTGCCAGATGGTAGAATTTAGCACAATGATAATAACTCTACAGCACACAGACTAATCAGCCCCTTAGAAAGGCCTCCACTGTCATAATGAGTGTGTTTTTTCCCTCTATTCAAGTGGGGACCATCATGCAGGGATTCAACTTCTCTGTCACTAAGAGGAGCATCACGTGCAAATGGGCATCACCACGTGCAGATAAACCGAGACTTGTGGCTGTCCCTGCACCTCAGGGAGATCAGTTCCAACCCCCAGTCTCTGCACTTAGCACTTACTACAGCAGTTAACCCAGAGCAAGCACCATGAAGTTTGAGCTGAGCTGGGTCTTGTCCTCATGCTTTTACATGGTAACATTACAGAGAATCTGAGGCATTCTGTGTGTGTGTGTGTGTGTGTCCGCAGCTAATGAATATCTCTTGTCACAGGTGTCCAACATGAGGGCAGTTGGTGCAGTCTGGTGCAGACATGATGCAGCCTGGAGGGTCTGTGAGACTCTACTGCAAAGGTTCTGGATTCACGTTCAGTGGCTTCTATAGAAACTGGACCCGGCAGGCTCCAGGAAAGGGACTGGAGGGGTTAGGGGTTATTAGAAACAAAGCTAGCCGTCATACTACAGAATATGCTGCATCTGTGAAAGGCTTATTCACCATCTCAAGAGATGATTCCAAAGGCACTGCCTATCTGCAAATGAATAGCCTGAGAGCCACAGACTTGGCCATATATTACTGCACAAGAGACACAGAGGGGAACTCAGTGTGAGCCCAGGCACAAAGCTCCCTGCAGGAGAGGCTGTAAACACCAGGGGGCGCTCAGGGCCCACGGGTTCTGCAGGCATAGGGCACATGGAGGTCAATTAAGGTTTTCTTTCATCTCTGGCAGGGAGTTTCCTTCTCAAATGACATTCAACATGTAGGTACCTAAGAAAGCATCCTCCACAATGAGTCTAAAGTGGTCGGTTCACCTATAGCTACATGCATGGGGCAGATGCATATTATCTCTGACTTGGGGCTCTTCCCTTAAATAGTTCTGTTGTGACTGATGGTTTTGTGTTAGTTTGACTAATCACAGGGTGCTCAAACATTTGACTGATAGTTATTCATGGGTTTGTCCAAATGTGTTTACAGGTGAACTTACCTTTGAAGTGGTGGCTCAGAAAAGATTTTTTACCCCAGTGAGGATGGACACCATGCACTCCACTAAGGTCCTGACTGACACAAGTTGAAGTGGGATCATTAACCCCTTGCCTCCTGTGTGCTGGATTCTAGAGCTGGGACAGAGGTCTTCTGCCCTGGGCAGCCTGGTCTTCTGCCTTCAAAGCAGGATGAGTTCTGGCTACGGCTTTCCGGCATCTGCTGACTGAAACCACAGCTCATGGGCTTTGGGGCATCTCACAGTCTGTACTATGAGTATCAATTACCTGTAAATGTAAATTTCAAGATGCATTCATTGCAAAAAGGAGGATCACATTAACTCATATCACGTTAATTTCCAAAGCTCTTACCTAACATTCCCTTTGCCCTAGACCTGTGAGGCCCATTGCAAACACCAGAGCCTCCTGAAGACTCAGGAAAGATCACTGAGGATGGATAGAGCAGAACTGCGTGCCATCAGAGCTCACTGAGACAGCTTCAGCAGACAAAGCTGACAACAAGGCCCAGGGTTTGGATTCTCAGTGTTTGATCTTGCAAGTGATTTTCTCCATCTTTGTCTTTGCCTTCATGTGGAAGAGGTCATGATGATCATTTATAGAAATGATAGAGATTCATTCAATCAGAAAGATACTGTGAACATTTGCTTAGAAAGAATGCTTGCTTGATGCAGGTTCCAACGAGGTAATACATTATGACAATCAGATTGACATAGAGGGTAAATATTCAGTGACTTAAATGAGGTGGTGGGACACATAACTGACAGATGCTTGTTAATCCACCACTGATCCACGGTGCTAAGAAAATGGGGACTTTCTCAGTTTTCTCCATAGGAGCCACCTGTGACATTCCCCAGACAGCAAAAATGGAAACAGATGTTCTTGTCTTTCCCTGGATCTAAGGGAGAACTCAGTGCCTGCTGGGCTGCTGGATTTGGAGCATGTGGAACCCACATGGGGAACATCACACAGCTCCTCCATGACCAGCCCTGGAGAATATCTCCTTTGAAAAGGAGATTGAGTAACGACCACTGGTGTCTGATTTCTACCCCTGATGCCTTGACCAGTGTGGGCAAGAGCCTGAGTGTTGAACAAGAATCCCAGTGCAGGAGGAGATGGTGGTTCCTGCAGGGGTGACAGGTGCAGCTGTGGGTCACTGAGCAGTGAGTCTGTCTCCACGTGGGATGTGGAGTCTGAGGTCCATGGGGTATATGGTCAGAAGGGAAGATAACCACATGGATGGAGCACCAAGAGTAGACAAAAAAAACTTGGGTGTCACACACAGAGATGACCTACCCTAGAAAGACACACCATGACTTGGAGTCCACTGGGGGCACTTTCCAAGTGATAGGAATAGCATAAAAGATAGCTCTGGGATGCATTTCCATGAAAATTATCACAGTGCTTCTCATTCATTGAGCAGTAGAAGTGCACTGGGATTTGGGCCATATGCAGAGACACTCAGGTGGCACATTCCACCAGAGAAACCTGAAGACAGCAGATGCCCCCCAAACTGAGAAGAGATTCAGAGCTCAGGGGTGTCTCCTGTGTCATGCTTCTGGCAGGCCCAGGGAAGAGGATCCCTTGTGGCTTCGTAGAGCCCTGGCTGTGAGATCCCTACAGAGTCACCTGGGTTTAGTGAGATCAGTTCTCTGTGTCCAGAGCAATTAAGCACACAGTGTCCCTGGGGGAGTTTCCAGAAGCCAGGAAACAACCTTTCATTCTGAACAAGAGATGCAGAGAAGTTCCCTGACAGGAACCTCCCTAGTGTGGTGCAAAGGTGACATTAAGGATGTGCAGGCCCCACAAGTTCAGAGCAGCTGCCCCAGGAGCAGGTGCAGGGGAAGCTGTAAAGGGGTTTCCTGTGAGGACCTGTGTCTTTTCCTTTTCAGGAAAACCTCTAAAAGAAGATTTGTGCATGTGGTGACGGTAAATATCCTATTCTGTCAGGGCGTTTGCCAACCTCCAGGATACATAAGAACCAGAGCCCATGGTATTTCTAGGGATTCTTTATATCTGAATTGTAAGGAACTGTGAACAGGGATGTTTTTATTAACTCACTGGGTGGAGAATTTTGGAGACACACTGATCCAGAAAGAAAGACATTCAGACATAAAAGCCCAGAATTGGTCCAGGAGGTCTCCATGTCTCTCAGATGTGGGGGCACAATGAGAAGCATGTCCTGTGGGAGCTTGTTCCTCCGTTGGAGGATCTATATGCACACAGAGCTCAGGGACCTGGCAGGGGACCCATAACCTCCAGCACCGTATGGGACTTGGACACTCAGACTCCCTCAGAGCATTGCTCCTGGGTTCTCACCTTATCTCAGGTGGGGTCCAGTCTTCAGCTATGAAACACTCTTCCCCATTCATATGGAAATGATAAGAGGTAGACTAGGTTGAATAGGGGTCCATCTGTGCCCAGAGAGCATCACCCACAGCCACACCCTCCCCTACAGAAGTCCTGAGAGCAAAGCCCCTCACCCTGGACTGAAGCTGGAGAACCCTCTTCCCGGTGGCAGTTGTCAGAGGAAGGGGCTTTGCAATTCCAGGTTTGAAAAGGTGACCAGGGACAGTGAAACGAGATTTTTTCCCACTCCTGAATGCTGTTCACAAGGGTCCACTGCCAGGTTCAGCAGGTGCAGGAGGGTGATGAAGTGAGGACACCTGGGGCCTCAGTGAAGGTCTCTTGCAAGGCTTCTGGACACACCTTCAGCAGCTGTGCTGGGCACTGGGTGTGACAGGCCCAAGGAAAAGAGCTGGATGGATGGGGCAAGTTGGCCCTCAATATAGTGCTGCAATCTGTGCACAAAGCATGCAGGGCAGAGTCACCATGACCGCAGACACATCCATGAGCACAGCCTGCGTGGAGGCTAGCAGCCTGAGAGCCGAGGACATGGCTGTGGATACTTTTCCCAGCAGTACTCCACTCCGGGCTCCAGAGCCTATCCTAGTCCCTATGGCTGCCACCACCAGTCAACGTGGACAACAGAAGTTGGCCATTTTGCGGAGGGGGGCCATGTTTTTTGTAAAACACTCAACAGAGGACCCATCAAAATATTGATAATTGGGGGAAGATGGCGACGAGATAGGTGGGAGCTGAGTCCACTTCCCCTCAGCACCAGTGAAACGCCTAGCTGATATGAAGAACAGAGCGAACAGCCAACGGTATTCCAGAATATATGAAGATCGGAGACCAAAAATTGTAGACAACATTAAAAAATCAGACGGTAGGACGAGTGCTTAAGGACAATAAGGTCCCTGGGACCAGCACTGGGACCAGGGCAGCTGAAACCCCTAGCCCAGGTACAGGGTCTACTGCAAGATTCTTGGGAGAGAACAAGGCTGGGCTGGACTGCATGAGAGGCCAGGTGCTTGTGTGGACTGGGGGTCTTGAATAGGAAGAATTTCTCAAAAAGAAAAAGAAAAAATAGAGGCACTCAGCTGCTGTTTAGAAAATTCTCCACAGCAGCCGTGGCCTCTTGCGCCCCCACCTCCTCAGCCCCTGGACTGTGAACACCAGATAAGCAGCCCCCGAACACACCTGAAGCCTGGTTGGTGCACACCCCAATCAGCGGCCTGGGCCTCCACACCTGAAAACTCCGGGTGGGTGAGCACCCAGGTCAGTGGCCCAGCTGCCTGGGTGCACAGGCCCAAAGCCACCAGGTGGGTGCCTACCCCGATCAGTGGCCTTGACGCACACACCTGAAACCCCGGGTGGGTGCACTCCCCAATCAAAGGCCTGGCTGTCCACCGGCTGACCATGCCTGTAGAACTGGGGACTGAACACCTCCCACCCAGCCCCTGCACACAGAGCCCTGCAGGGCCTACTTTCTCTCTAGGAGGAAGGCAGAACGCCCAGCAGAGGGAGCTGCAGAGCTACGGGAGACTGCAGTCCCTGGAAAGATTTGACTCAGTAGGGGGCTGAAGTACCCTGAAGGAGCACCAAGAGCCCCTAGCATCAAGGACAGCAAAGAGCAAGAGGATGGAGTGTGACTTGCCCCTAAACGGTGCACCTCAAGGACAGCACAATTGGTGGACTAAAGACCCAGGGGGGAGCAGAAGGACCCTGAGGAACTGAACAGGAGGCTGGACAACAGCGAAGAGTGTGGCTCAGGAAGGCAGAAAAGTGAAACGCATCCCAACACCCAACCTCTCCTGTTTCGTAGACAGGAAGACCAGCAGAACTGACCTGACCATTTTAAAGCCAGCAGAAGACTTTTCCCCCCTAAATTCCTTCTTCCTTTCTGTCCTTCTTTGCTTTTTTTTATTCCTTCATCCTTCCTTCCTTTACTTTTTTATTCCTTCTTCCTGCCTTCTATTATTTATTTATTTTATTTTAAATTTTGTTAAAATTCCCTCTTCTTTCTTTCCTCCAGTCTTTTCTTATTACTTCTTTCCTTCCTTCATTCCTTCCTCCCTTCCTTCCTTCCTACCTTCCCTTCTCTATTCCTTTTTCCTTCCTTCCCTTTTCCTCTTCTTCCCCCTTTCTCTTTTTCCCACAGGTGTGGCAATAGAACCTGGAGCTCTGAAAGGACCCAAGAGTTAGACCCAAACAGGGGTCATCCTAATAACCGAGAGAGTGAGACAAATTTCACCTTCCTACTCCAGAGAACTTGCAAGGTGGGAGTGGTGAACACCAGTACACCTGCTGGAAGAGGAAACCCACCCACAAAAAAAACACCAACAGATAACAACGGAAGAAGGTGAAGAAGGGAGTGGAAGCCACACTAATCTCAATCCAGGACTGATATGGAAATACAACTAAGTAGTGGAGAAGTTACTCAGAACAAACAACTGAACAAGAGCAAGAGAGAAGCCTGAAAACCTGGTACACAGAAGAATCAACTTCAACACAAACTGTCCACATCTGCACAACAGAATACAAGATGTGATGGACAGAGTGACCCTCAATTAACTAGCTCGATGGAAGGACCCATCAAAGAAAGCCCAAAAACAATCAAAACCCAAAGACATACAGAGAGCCAACATAAACAACAACCCAAGACCAGCGAGCTCAGGAGATTAAGGAGACGACACCAACGAATCCCACTGGCATTCTACCACAGAAGTGCATACCATAAACCCAGGGAGTCAGAACAGATCAATTTAAGAAGCAGAGGCTAACAAGAACAGTCTCACGAACAATGGGAACACAGAGACACAATCCCCAAATGAAAGGAAAGAAGGAAGCCTCAGAAAGAATGCTAAATGAAATACAGGCAAGTCAACTATCAGATACTGAGTTCAAAGCAATGGTTATAAGGAAGCTCACTGAGCTCACAGAGAATTACCAGAAACTACAGGGAAACTACAATGAACTCACTGCAAACTATATCAACATGAAAAAGGAAATAGAAACTATCAACTAGGGCCAAGAGGAAATGAAGAATACAATTTCTGAACTGAAGAACACAGAAGGAATCAAAAGCAGACTTCATGAAGCAAGGATCAGATCAGCGAGCTGGAGGACAAAGTAGAAAAGAACACCCAGAAAGAGCAAGAAAAGGAAAAGAGGCTCAGAAAAAATGAAGAGGGATTAAGGAAAATGCAGGACAACATGAAAAGTAATAATATCTGTATAATAGGGATACCAGAAGGAGAAGAAGAAGAGCAAGGGATAGAACACCTGTTTGAAAAAGTAATGATGGAAAATTTCCCTAATCTGATGAGAGAAAAAGTCACACAAATCCATGAAACACAGAGAGTCCCAAGGAAGAGGAACCCAAAGAGTCCCACTGCAAGACACATAATAATTAAAATGGCAAAGTTACAAGACAAAGAGAGTATCTTAAAGGCAACAAGGGAGAAACAAGAAGTAACATACAAGGGAGCCCCAATAAGGTTAGCAGCTGACTTCCCAATGGAAATGCTCCAAGCCAGAAGAGAATGGCAAAAAATATTCCAAGTAATGAGAAACAGGCCTGCAACCAAGACTACTTTACCCATCTAGGCTCTCAATAAAGATAGAAGGTCAACTATAGAGCTTCCCAGGCAAAAGAAGACTAAAAGAATACACCTCCACCAAGACAGCTCTGCAAGAGATGCTAAAGGTACTGCTTTAAGGAAAGGAAGGAAGAGAGAAAGAGAGAGGAACACAGGTAGGAAAAAAATGGCAATGAATAACTACCTATCATTAATAACCTTAACGTAAATGGATTAAATAGTCCAATCAAAAGACATAGAATAGCTGAATGGATAAGAAAGCATGACCCACACATATGCTGCCTACAAGAAACCCACCTGACAGGGGCTGTTGCTCATTCTCCCCAGGTGTCCTGTCCCATCTTCAGCTGCAGGAGTCGGGCCCAGGACTGGTAAATCCCTTGCAGACCCTCTCCCTCACCTGCACTCTCTCTGAATTCTCTTTAATGAGCTATGGTATGCACTGGAACAGCCAGGCTCCAAGCAAGGAGCTGGAGTGAGTCAATGCTACAGGGAGTGATGGGAGAACAGACTCTAAGCCAATGCTGACATCCAGGCTCATCATCACCAGGGACATATCCGAGAGCCTAGTTTATTTAACACCGAACAGTCGAGTGCCGGAGACACAGCCATATATTACTGTGCTAGTCACACAGTGAGGGGAAGGCGGCCTGAGCCCAGACACAAACCTCCTGCAGGACGCAGGAGAGCTGGGCTGCATGAAGCACTTAGGACACCAGAGGCTGATCAGATTCCTTCTAGAAGGGAATATCTCTGGGTAGGTGTGGGCCTGTTGGAGAAGGAAGGAGCTTCCCCTTGGGACCAGGGATTTCCTCTCGGAGATCTCAGCTCCATCCAGGGACATGTCTTCCCTCTTCTCTGTAAATCTAATTTCTCAGATTCTCACTATTGAAAATATGCCAGGAGGTAACACTATTCATTTGCAGGCGAGATACCAGCAGTGACTTGGGACCTCTTCTTCACCAAGTCCCTCTGTGCTTGTTATTCTTTCTTGATAATGTAAATTGCATATCCTCATGAAATTAAATATATACTTAACATATATGTCAGCAGTCTGCTAGGATTATTTGTTCCAGGAGAACAAAGTCTATGTTCCTACAGAAATATATGCAAATATTTCTAGTTTCTTAATTTTGTTAGAGACTACAAAAAAACAAAAGGCCTTCTATTATTTTTTTAAGGTTTTACTTATTTATTGTTAGAGAGGGGAAGGGGAGGGGTCAAAGAGAAGGAGAGAAGCATCAATGTGTGGTTACCTCTCTTGTGCCCCCTACTGGGGACCTGGCTGGCAACCCTGGCATGTGCCCTGACTGGGAATGGAACTGGCGACCCTTTGGTTCACAGGCTGGAATTCAATCCACTGAGACACACAACCAAGGCCCTTCTACTCTTAAAGTAAGCAAGCTAGGGAACATACAAGAATGGAATTCACCTCATCAATGAAAACAATGATCGGGTGGTACAGACATCCATGCAGGTGTGTCTCAGCAATTGCTCTGGATGGAAGAACCTAGGCTCAGAGACTACAGAGGGGCATGCCACGGTGTTCGCAAGGCCACCTCAGGAGGACAGCGCTTTGGCTGGGCTTTCTATCCTTTTCTCTCATTCCCCAGTGGGGGCGTGCACTCTACACAGACTGACCATTCCCTCACTCTCAGCAGGGCCCTGAAGGATGGCTGGCTGTACACACCTCCCCGCTCCTGTGAATGCACTGCGTCCATGACCAGGTATGATGTTGTCCTGACAGCAGCTGTCTTCTCCCAGAGTCTCCATCTTTGAGTCTCTCCCACAGACAAAATGCTCCATGGCAGCCCGCACTTCACTGACCCCAGGTCTCCTGCACTTACCTCTCACCACACTCAGACCACAAGCTCCTCCACACGCTGTTGGAAGTAAAATCTAATTTAAATTCATACTATAAGTGGAATCATACAATATTTGAATGTCACCTATGACTTTCCACACAGGGTGATGTCACCAAGTTTCAACTATGTCATGGCTCCTGGCAGGATTCCCTCTGTTTTAAGGCTGAGTGCCACTCTGTCATGAGTGCATAACACACGCTCATCCGTTCTCCCACTGACGGACATTGTGGTGGTTTTTACTTTTTGACTACAGTGAATACTGCTGCGATGAACAGGGCGATGCAAGTGTCATTAGAAGTTCCTGGTTTTTAATATGTGAATGAACATCTAGAAGCTGCCTGACTCAAACATGCAGAATTTCGTTTTCCCTTCTGGAGACACCAACATGCTCTTTCCCATGTGGCAGCACAATTTTATTTTCCCATCCATAGTGTGCGAGGACTCCATTTCCCCACATGCTCACCAACATGATCTTTTTTACATGTGTTTCCTGTCTTTTTTCAAAATCCTTCCTGCCAGGGGTGAGGGGATGTCTTACTGGGGCTTTGATCTGGAGTTCCTGATGACGAGGGCTCTGCAGTGAGCCTGTTGGTAGTTTTCTTCATTTTTCTGGGGGTGTGTTGTGGCCCTTGTATCCATGTGATTCTTTCTTTTCATTTCCATCACTCACCTGCAGTTACCTTTATGATCATGAAGTCTGCCTACTTTCTCCAATAAGCTTCTAACAAGTTATTAGATTTTAAAATTATTGTTTGAAAGTCCCAATACCTGAGTCTCACAGGAATGCCACTCGAAAGTATGTCCCTTAAGACTCTGGTCTTGCTGTTTGTTATTCCTGTAGTTTCTGGTGCACCCAGACCTGTGAGAAAGGATAGTAACTACAGGTGTCCTGCTGTGTACCGCCATGTGTCCTTTCTTCATGCTCACAAGTAATTAACTCACCTGGAATATGAGTTCCCTCTTTCTCCCACTAGGCCTTCATTGTGGACGTCTCTGTGAGGTGGTAAGGGGCACATTGGAGGCTTTGGTTTCCATGCAGACCATTGTAGTGGTTGTTTTCTGCTGTGGGATCTACAGAATTCAATTGTTCCAGTGAATCCTTGCTCATGTTCTCTCCTTGGTGTGGGTTAGCATCTTCTGTCCTCTCTGCAGAGTATCCCTCTGTTCTTGCATGTCCAGCTGTATTTCCTGCATTGTGATGGCGGGAAGGTTGTGGGTGTGGTGGTGGGGCTGGGCCTGCCTGATTCTCAGACCGCTGACTGAGCCTTATTCTTAGGCAGACATGTGTCCAAACCTGGGCTGTGTCCTTGCAGCTGTTCCTGTCCCTGGGGATCTCCAAGATTCTCCTGTAAATGTTTTAGATTTGCATTAACTGAGTTTATACAAACTGTATGTTATAGGCTCAATAAAAACACTGGAATGCATAGGTCTTATTAGAAGAAATCTAAAGTCACCTGACACGTGCTGCATCTGTGTAAGGCAGATTCTCCATCTAGAGGTATGATTGTCAATACCTTTAGAAACATTGTCACTCTGCAGATGGACACATCCCTGTATTACTGTGTGAGAAACTCAGAGAAATAAAGTCAGTGTGAGCCCAGACACACACCTCACTGTGCAAACCAAAGGGCTGAACTGCAGGGCCGGTTCAGGAGTCCAGGGGGCAAAGTGACAAACAGCCCAGTCACTGTAACAAAGAGATTGACCAGCCAGGGTCATCTTCTCTGGGCCCCCTGTTCCTGCTTCAGAACCTGCTTGTGTTCCTGGGGAGATGCCTGTCCAGTTTCCCCACTGTCCTGCCCTCGGAATTCTTGGCTCTGACCTCTGAGAATGGGGACTTCTGGGCTGTGGGTAGGTGTGGCCCTACCCACATATCAGCTGTGTTGCCTACACTGACTCCCAGAGGCTCAGACTCTCCCCAGGATGTACCAGCACCCTTTTCACCATGGTTTCTGCAGTTTCCAGATGCTGGGAAGACAGAAACCCACAAGGCCTGGCATTTCGATCATGTGTGCTTCTGTTGTGTTGTCAATGTAGGTCACTCACTAGGTTCAGGTCAGTGAACCTAGTTGACAGACTAGGAACAGGGGAGAGGCCAGCCCTGGAGTTCATCTCTGTGTACATCATCACTGTGTGTGTGTGTGTGTGTGATTTATTGAGTAGTAGATGTGCATTGAGATTAGGGCCTCACACAGGGATGCTCAGATGGGTCCTTCAAGCAGAGGAGCCTGAGGACATGAGAGGCCCCCTAACTCCCCAAGGACTCCTGGGATCCATGGTATTGGCTGAGTCAGTGCATCTGGAGGCTTCAGCCAAGGCCCTCTCTGGTGGTTACATAGACCCCAAGCTTGGTGGCTCCCTGTTGGGTCGCTGGAGTTTAGTAAGGTCAGTTCTCTGTGCCCAGAGATGTAAGAGCACAAAGTGTTCCTGAGGGAGCATCCTGAAGCCAGGGTACAGAATTCAATTCTAGACAAGCAATGCATAGATGTATGTTTAACTCTCCCTCTGCTTGTGAGGGTTGAACTTTTTGGTTAGCTCATTACTGGTGACATTCAAAGGCAACTCTCATTTTAAATCCTTCTATTTTATGAAAATTTACTTTCCTAGCTTACGTACCCATATCCTGGAGCTGTTGGGGAAATGGAGACATTATAAGTCAAACATGGGGAGTAACTCTCAACAGATATAAACCTTGGAAAAGGGACACTCTGTGTCCATGTCCTTCATGTCACTGTCCAGGCTAAGGGTCCCCTATATAGTAGAAAGGCATACAAATAGGGCCCCTCTGCTCACAAAAAGCAACCCAGCCCTGGCCCTGCAACTCTGGAATAGGATCTAAGCCCAGGACTTTCAGGTATCCTCAGTCCCTGCTCAGCACCAAATGCAGACCTCTCACTACGGGGTATGGGCTCATCTGGGTTTTTGTTGTTGTAAATGTAAAAGATAATTTGTGTGCTTTTTTCTTCTGTTGATTATGTTCCAGTTAAAGGTGAGATCATATGGTATTTGTCCCTCACCACCTGCCTTATTTCACTTAGCCTAATGCTCTCCAGTCCCATCCATGACACTGCAAAGGGTATAAGTTCCTTCTTTCTCTCTGCTGCGTAGAATTCCATTGTGTAAATGTACCATAATTTTTGATCCACTCATTTGCTGATGGGCACTTAGGTTGCTTCCAGTACTTGGCTATTGTAAATTGTGTTGCTATGAATATTGGGGTGCATAGGTTCTTTTGGATTGGTGTTTCAGTGTTCTTAGGGTATAATCCCAGCAGGGGCATTGCTGGGTCAAAGGGCAGTTCCACTTTTAGTTTTCTGAGGAAATTCCATACTGTTTTCCACAGTGGCCGCATCAGTCTGCATTCCCACCAACAATGTACTAGGGTTCCCTTTTCTCCACATCCTCTCCAACATTTGTTTGTTGATTTGCTTATGTTGGCCACTCTGACTGGTGTGAGATGGTACCTCATTGTGGTTTTAATTTGCATCTCTCTGATGGCTAGTGATTCAGCAGAGAGAAAAAAGGAGCTTATACCCTTTGCAATGGCATGGATGGAACTGGAGAACATTATGCTAAGTGAAATAAGCCAGGTGGTGAGGGACAAATACCATATGACCTCACCTTTATCTGGAGCATAATCAACAAAAGAAAAAAGCAAACAAAATATAACGAGAGACATTGAAATTAAGAACATTGTAAAAAATAGCCAGAGGGGAGTGGGGAATGGATAGTGGGGAGAGGGGTCTATAGGAGCTACTATAAAGGACACAAGGACAAACTCAAGAGGAAGGGTAGAGATGGGGGAGAGAGGTGGGACTGGCTGGGGTGGGGTGGAGGGATGGGGAGAAAATGCAGACAATTGTAACTGAATAAAAATAAGTAAATTATTTAAAAATAGTAATAATAATAAAATAAAAAATAAAAGGTAATTTGTGAAGAATGAATACCCTGACTATGTAAGTGGATACGACTAATAGAAACAGTGGGCTGGTGACAAATTTGGGACCTGGTATCTTTGTCTTTGCAGGTGACTAGTGTGAGGTGCAGCTGGTACAGCCTGGGGTATCTCTGAGATTCTCCTCTGTGGACTCTGAATTCACTGTCAGTAGCCAGAATATGAGCTTGGTCCGCCAGGTCCCAAGGAAGGGGGCAGTGGGTCTCATACGTTAGTATTAGTGGTGGCATGTGCTATGCCAACTCTGTTAAGGTCCGATTTACCATCTCTAGAGATAACGCCAAGAACGAGCTGTACCTGCAAATGAACAGATTGAGTGCCGAAGACATGGTCCTGTAGTATTGTATAAGTGACAGAGTGAGGGGAAGTCAGGGTGAGCAGACACAAACCTCCCTGTGGGAGACAACAAGGCTGGGCTGGCGGGGAAGCTCAGGACACCACGGGGCACTCAGGACACACTGAGCTCAGGGATCAGCTTGGGAGAAGCTGCAGATACAGTTTAAGTGCTTGTTTCCTGGCAGGTATGGGGTTAACTCTCCACACAGAAGTTTCCCTCTGAGAGCCTCCCTCCATTCAAGATTCTGTGCTGACTTCTCTAGTTTGTGAATTGCAGAGGCTTGTCGTCATCACAGGAAAACATTCTCACATAATCCAAAGTCAGTCTCATACATTTGCTTACTGCAATCCTAATGAATCATCAGTGAATCATGAAACCTTCTGACCTATATCAGCTGACTCCAACCAGAGGGTTTGCAGGACCCCGGAGCACAGCACCTCCACCTAGCTCAGAGTCCAACCTGACCAGCAGCAGGACACATGCAGGCTGGGCAGTGGGCTCCAGAGACATATTAACCTAATGCCCAGGACAAAAACTCTGTTGGTGATGGTGGTTGGCTCCATGTCCACCACACCAGATAACAGCTGGTATGATGTGGAGGTAGGGGGACCCCACACTATTTCTTGTCATGAATGTCTAGGGTGATGATGTCACACACACAGAGGGACTATATGTAAGTTTCTCAATCATTGAGGAATCTCTTGAGGGCACAGCAGACTTTTCAGTGGCTCAGGGATGGTTGGATCATGTCAAGTAAAGAGCCTGATTTAGGTTCTCGTTATTCATCCATGACAAGGTTGAAAAAGTTCCTTCTCATGGAAAGGGTCTGTATGTTTTCTATCCCCCCACCTGCAACAAAGTAAGGGGCATCCCCACTTTCACTTCAGATTTCCCAGGTGTGCACAGAGGGAGAGAGAGGGGTGAACTTTGACATGTCAGCATCAGACGTCAAAACCTGCACCCTGACTACTTATTCCACTGAATGCCTAGAAAACAGGAGTGAGAATGTGGGTCTACCTACCACTATGGGTAGAAAACAATTTTAGTCTTTAAAAAATGACAATAATGGTTATTTTTAAGCAATAATGGAAACTGTCAATATGTCCTTTATAGTAGTTCCTGTAATTCCCTCTCCTCACTGTCCCCTTCACACTCCCCTCTGGCTATTGTTACAATGTTCTTAATTTCAATGTCTCTGGTTATATTTTGTTCGCTTTTTTCTCTTGTTGGTTATGTTTCAGTTAAAGGTGAGATCATATGGTATTTGTCCCTCACCACCTGGCTTATTTCACTTGGGCCACTACTAATGTCATCACACGGCAGGGAGCAGTGTGGGGACACCCTTGACAATGGAAATCCCACATCCAACCTGCACTATGTTCCTATGAAAACTGAATCAATCACACAACTGGCACTGCCATCTACACATATTTATTCTTATAGAGTCTGGAGGTGAGAGCGAGTGTGTCAGCTGAAATGAGCTTCGTTTACCATCCCTAGTAATTCATCCCCATGCATGGAGTCCCTTTTCCCATGTTGCACATTGATACATTCAGTGCATCTGGTTCAAGTTCAGTGGACACCCATCAGGTACAACCTTAGTGACAGTTTCCCATGGGTCATGTGCACACATGAATAGGGACAGAGAGAGAAAGAGGAGAAGGTTCTTCTGAAATTAGCTAAAGGACAACCAGGGGGCCTAATCTCCTCCCTCTCCTGCTCCCTGATTACAGCTCCTTCACGTATGCCTGTAAACACAGATCCTGAGAGTGAGCCTCAGGCTGCACCGGCAGTGACGGACAGTTTTACTATAAAGTTACATCCACCACCTCCAGTAATGGCAAGTTTTCTGAATGATTTCTTCATCCTGTAATCAATGGGTAAATAAAAATACTGTTCTTCATGTCAATCATAATTTTATTTACATCAGTTATTTTCTATTAGTGGTTTGCATCAAGGTTTCTATAATCCAACTCCTAAAATGACAACATACTTACTACCCAATTTCTCCCTACATCTCCGACAAAGCAGATCTGGTCATGACTGAGTTTCTTCTGAGTCCAAACGTTTCAATCTGGTTTTACTACAGAGTCTAGAGAATACAAACAAAAGGAGGCAGTGAGGCTGCTGCACGTTCAGCACCAAACTCTATTGTATGAACATGACCTGGGAGCACAGTCTGCTTCTCTGTAGAGTTTATGCTGCTGTCTCCAATGTTCCACACAGACGCTCCACCTCCCCCAACACTGGGTTCACGTACTCAGGGTTACATTCTGTTCTTAGTTCTTACTCTGATCACTTTGTAGGGGAAACGGGGTTAGATGGAACTTCCTGTGTCCTGAACAAGAACTTCCTGCTCTTTTAATGTTCCCTCTGCTTGTGAGCTTTGAATACCCTTGGTGAGTTCATTACTGGTGACTTTTAAAGGCATCACTCATTTTAAACCCCTCTCCTTTATGAGAATTTACTCTCCTAGATCATGTACCATCTAGACCCTTTGACACGTCACACTCTGAGACCACATAGTTCATGTCAGCGTCTGACACCAGAGCTCCCTATATAGCAGGAAGGCATGCAAATAGGGCCCCTCTGCTCATGAAAAGCAGCCCATCCCTGACCCTGCAGCTCTGGGACAGGAGCTCAGCCCAGGATTCCCAGGTGTTCCAGTGTCTGCTCAGAACAGAACACTGACCCCTCACCATGGGGTTTGGACTCAGCTGGGTTTTCCTTGTTGCTATTTTAAGAGGTAGTTTACGGAGAATGATAGACACTGAGCATGTGAGTGGATATGACTGAGAGGAACAGTGGAGGGTGACAGTTTCCTGACCTGATGTCTTTGTGTTTGCAGGTGTCCAGTGTGACGTGCAGCTGGTGGAGTCTGGGGGAGGCTTGGTGCAGCCTGGGGGGTCTCTGAGACTCTCCTGTGTGGGCTCTGGATTTAGCTTCAGTAGCTACAATATGAACTGGGTCCGCCAGGCTCCAGGGAAGGGGCTGGAGTGGGTCTCATACATTCGTTATGATGCTGGTAGCACAAACTACGCCAACTCTGTGAAGGGCCGATTCACCATCTCCAGAGACAACGCCAAGAACGAGCTCTACCTGCAAATGAACAACCTGAGATCCGAGGACACGGCCGTGTATTACTGTACTAGTGACACAGTGAGGGGAAGTCAGAGTGAGCCCAGACATAAACCTCCCTGAAGGAGAAAAGAGGGCTGTGCTGCAGGGGATGCTAAGGACACCAGGGGGCGCTCAGGGAACACTGAGCACAAGGATCAGCTTGGGAGCAGCTGCAGATGCAGATTAAAGGCTTATTTCCTGGCAGGTGTGGGGTTAACTTGCCACACAGCAGTTTCCCTCTGGGAGCCTCCCTCCCTTCATGATTCTGTCCTGACCTTTCCAATATCTGAGTTACAGAGGCTTGTCCTCATAGGAGGAAAACACTCTCACATGCTCCAAAGTGAAGGAGTCACATGAATTTGTTTCCTCTTATTCTAATGAAACATCAATGAATCATCAAAGCTCCTGACCCAAATATCTGAATCCAACCGGAAGCTCTGCTGGACCCAACAAGGAGCCCCTCCCCACAGAGCTCAGAGTCCACGCCAACCTGCAGCAAGACACATGAAAGCTGGACAGTGGGCACCAGAGTTGTAGGAATCCAGTGCCAGAGGGCAAAACCCCCCTGTGGTGATGGTCATTGACTTAGTTCCACATCCATAACATCAATAGCAGTTGGCATCATGTGGAGGTGGAGGGGCCCCCACCATACCTTGGTATGGACGTCCATAGTGATGATGTCACACACACAGAGGGACTGTGGCAAAGTTTGTCCCTGCATTAAGGAGTCTGTTGAGAGCAGGGCAGACTTTCACCAAGTCAGGAGTGGCTGAGTCACATCAGAGAAGGAGTCTGGATCAGGTTTCATTGTTCATCCCTGAGGAGGGTCCTGCTCATGAAAGGGGTTTGTGTGGTTTCCATCTCCCACCTGCATCAAACTGGGGAGATTCCCACTTTCACATCAGATTTCCCACGTGTGTGCAGGAGGAGAGACAGGGGTGAACCTCAACACGTCAGCATCAGACATCAAACACTACAGCTCCTTATTTCATCGAACACCTAGGAAACATGACTGAGAACACAAAGCCACCTATAATTATGGATAGAAAAACAAATTTAGTCCACAGAAAATGAGAATAATGGTTATATGTATGCAGTAAGTGGGGGAATAATAAATTATATGGACACCTTTGTTCAAAGTGTAGAGCAGAATCTGTCCACTCTACAAGGATATCAGCTTGTTCTGAACAGCTTGGGTCCACTTTCTGCTTCCAAAGACGAGAGGCATCCACAGATTTATGGAGATCCTCAGTTTGGGGACCTCTACTGAAGCAGCCTTCCAATTGGGCGGAATCATGATTTGATTCATTTGTTTTTGCTATAAGCTGGTCTTGATGTCACTCAGAAACTCCCAGGTTATTAAAACCTGAAGTTCATGTGATGGTGTTAGCAGGTGTGGGCTTGGGACAAGTGATGGTCCTAGGGTGGAGCTCTCATGCACTGGATCAAGTCCTTTGTGACAGAGGACGCTCCCTTTGCCCCATCCACCCTCTGAGATTGCAGTGAGCAAACAGTCGGATAGGAATCTGTTCTGTAACTGACATCAATATGCTGGCAGCTGTTATTGCACTTCCCGCCTCCAGATTACTGATAAATAAGTGTCTTGGCCAGTGACCCAATTCACAGTAGATTGTCACAGCACCAAGAATGTAGTAGGGTTGTAGAGTGACGGGACCACAAGGGCGACTCCCTGGAGATTTGCTGCCACATGTGTTGTTAAAAGTACAGCATCAGTGTCCTTCCAGTGATGTTCAAGGGCAGCTTTTCTCTGGTGTCTTTTATGGGCAATATTCCCTGCATGAAAGTCATGGGAGGCTGTTAAACAGAGGTCGTGGGAAGCAGCATTAGAAGTGGGTATCATGCATGAACACTTTCAGTATTGACAACATCGGCATGGAGGAAGGTCCACATTTCACTGGAGGTAACATCCATAAATGCATGTTTCTTCCAGTCACCATATCACAGGGATGTGGCTGCTGTGCACTGGAAGGTGTGGGTATGAATGCTACCTGGGTGCAGCACTGACCAAGTGGGAATGCGGGTTTAGGTGGGTTTCAGGATTTTAACTAAGCATGCCATTTTTGAAACTTCCCAGAGATCGTATGTAATAATGACAGCATGGTATTTAGATTATAGTAACACCGACCTGAGTAATTATTAATGTGGTGCGTGCACCTCAGTCACTTGATGTGACACTTTGTAAGCCATAGGGGGACAAGGGTGAAGAGGCTAAGCCCAGAACTGTCCAGAGCAGGTAAAAAGCTCTACCTGTGTTTGTCCCTTCTTCCTACTCCCTCTCTCCACAATGATGGACTCTTGGTGCACAGAGGCACAATGGGCAGGGATTCTGTCTTGAAAGCACAAGACAGCAAACCTTGCAGTGTCCACTGTCCTAAACCAGGGAGGATGACAATGGGGATGAACATCTCTGTGTGAACACATGGACAAGGTCATACAAAGTGTTTATGCTGAGCTGAGTAACATGAAACACTGTGCATGTGGAACGTTGTTGTGAATTACATTGTATTAAACTGCCAGATGGTAGAATTTAGCAACAATGATAACTCTACAGCACACAGACTAATCAGCCCCTTAGAAAGGCCTCCACTGTCATGATGAGTGTGTTTTTTCCCTCTATTCAAGTGGGGACCATCATGCAGGGATTCAACTTCTCTGTCACTAAGGGGAGCATCACGTGCAAATGGACATCACCACGTGCAGATAAACCGAGACTTGTGGCTGTCCCTGCACCTCAGGTAGACCAGTTCCAACCCCCGGTCTCTGCACTTAGCACTTACTACAGCAGTTAACCCAGAGCAAGCACCATGAAGTTTGAGCTGAGCTGGGTCTTGTCCTCATGCTTTTACAAGGTAACATTACAGAGATTCTCAGGCATTCTGTGTGTGTGTGTGTGTGTGTGTGTGTCTCCGCAGCTAATGAATATCTCTTGTCACAGGTGTCCAACATGAGGGCAGTTGGTGCAGTCTGGTGCAGACATGATGCAGCCTGGAGGGTCTGTGAGACTCTCCTGCAAAGGTTCTGGATTCACGTTCAGTGGCTTCTATAGAAACTGGACCCGGCAGGCTCCAGGAAAGGGACTGGAGGGGACAGGGGTTATTAGAAACAAAGCTAACCGTCATACTACAGAATATGCTGTATCTGTGGAAGGCAGATTCACCATCTCAAGAGATGATTCCAAAGGCACTGCCTATCTGCTAATGAACAACCTGAGAGCCACAGACTTGGCCATATATTACTGCACAAGGGACACAGAGAGGGAGCTCAGTGTGAGTCTAGGCACAAACCTCCCTGCAGAAGGGGCTGTAAACACCAGGGGGCGCTCAGGGCCCACAGGTTCTGCAGGCATAGGGCACATGAAGGTCAATTAAGGTTTTCTTTCATGTCTGGTAGGCAGCTTCCTCTTCAACTGACATTCAACATGTAGGTACCCAAGAAAGCATCCTCCACAATGAGTCTAAAGTGGTCGGTTCACCTATAGCTACATGCATGGGGCAGATGCATATTATCTCTGACTTGGGGCTCTTCCCTTAAATAGTTCTGTTGTGACTATTGGTTTTGTGTTAGTTTGACTAATCACAGGGTGCTCAAACATTTGACTGATAGTTATTCATGGGTTTGTCCAAATGTGTTTACAGGTGAACTTACCTTTGAAGTGGTGGCTCAGAAAAGAAGATTTTTTACCCCAGTGAGGATGGACACCATGCACTCCACTAAGGTCCTGACTGACACAAGTTGAAGTGGGATCATTAACCCCTTGCCTCCTGTGTGCTGGATTCTAGAGCTGGGACAGAGGTCTTCTGCCCTGGGCAGCCTGGTCTTCTGCCTTCAAAGCAGGATGAGTTCTGGCTATGGCTTTCCTGCATCTGCTGACTGAAACCACAGCTCATGGGCTTTGGGGCATCTCACAGTCTGTACTATGAGTATCAATTACCTGTAAATGTAAATTTCAAGATGCATTCATTGCAAAAAGGAGGATCACATTAACTCATATCACATTAATTTCCACAGCTCTTACCTAACATTCCCTTTGACCTAGACCTGTGAGGCCCATTGCAAACACTGGAGCCTCCTGAAGACTCAGGAAAGATCACTGAGGATGGATAGAGCAGAACTGCGTGCCATCAGAGCTCACTGAGACAGCCTCAGCAGACAAAGCTGACAACAAGGCCCAGGGTTTGGATTCTCAGTGTTTGATCTTGCAAGTGATTTTCTCCATCTTTGTCTTTGCCTTCATGTGGAAGAGGTCATGGTGATCATTTATAGAAATGATAGAGATTCATTGAATCAGTAAGATACTGTGAACATTTGCTTAAAAAGAATGCTTGCTTGATGCAGGTTCCAATGAGGTAATAATTATGACAACCAGATTGACATAGAGGGTAAATATTCAGTGACTTAAATGAGGTGGTGGGACACATAACTGACAGATGCTTGTTAATCCACCACTGATCCATGGTCCTAAGAAAATGGGGACTTTCTCAGTGTTCTCCATAGGAGCCACCTGTGACATTCCCCAGACAGCAAAAATGGAAACAGATGTTCTTGTCTTTCCCTGGATCTAAGGGAGAACTCAGTGCCTGCTGGGCTGCTGGATTTGGAGCATGTGGAACCCACATGGGGAACATCACACAGCTCCTCCATGACCAGCCCTGGAGAATATCTCCTTTGAAAAGGAGTTTGAGTAACGACCACTGGTGTCTGATTTCTACTCCTGATGCCTTGACCAGTGTGGGCAAGAGCCTGAGTGTTGAACAAGAATCCCAGTGCAGGAGGAGATGGTGGTTCCTGCAGGGGCTGACAGGTGCAGCTGTGGGTCACTGAGCAGTGAGTCTGTCTCCACGTGGGATGTGGAGTCTGAGGTCCGTGGTGTATATGGTCAGAAGGGAAGATAAACACATGGATGGAGCACCAAGAATAGACAAAAAAAACTTGGGTGTCACACACAGAGATGACCTACCCTAGAAAGACACACCAAGACTTGGAGTCCACTGGGGGCACTTTCCAAGTGATAGGAATAGCAGAAAAGGTAGCTCTGGGATGCATTTCCATGAAAATTATCACAGTGCTTCTCATTCATTGAGCAGTAGAAGTGCACTGGGATTTGGGCCATATGCAGAGACACTCAGGTGGTACATTCCACCAGAGAAACCTGAAGACAGCAGATGCCCCCCAAACTGAGAAGAGATTTAGAGCTCAGGGGGGTCTCCTGTGTTTGCTTCTGGCAGGCCCAGGGAAGAGGATCCCTTGTGGCTTCACAGAGCCCTGGCTGTGAGATCCCTACAGAGTCACTGGGTTTTAGTGAGATCAGTTCTCTGTGTCCAGAGCAATTAAGCACACAGTGTCCCTGAGGGAGTTTCCAGAAGCCAGGAAACAACCTTTCATTCTGAACAAGAGATGCGGAGAAGTTCCTTGACAGGAACCTCCCTAGTGTGGTGCAAAGGTGACATTAAGGATGTGCGGGTCCCACAAGTTCAGAGCAGCTGCCCCAGGAGCAGGTGCAGGGGAAGCTGTAAAGGGGTTTCCTGTGAGGACCTGTGTCTTTTCCTTTTCAGGAAAACCTCTAAAAGAAGATTTGTGCATGTGGTGACGGTAAATATCCTATTCTGTCAGGGCGTTTGCCAACCTCCAGGATACATAAGAACCAGAGCCCATGGTATTTCTAGGGATTCTTTATATCTGAATTGTAAGGAACGGTGAACAGGGATGTTTTTATTAACTCACTGGGTGGAGAATTTTGGAGACACACTGATCCAGAAAGAAAGACATTCAGACATAAAAGCCCAGAATTGGTCCAGGAGGTCTCCATGTCTCTCAGATGTGGGGGCACAATGAGAAGCATGTCCTGTGGGAGCTTGTTCCTCCGTTGGAGGATCTATATGCACACAGAGCTCAGGGACCTGGCAGGGGACCCATAACCTCCAGCACCGTATGGGACTTGGACACTCAGACCCCCTCAGAGCATTGCTCCTGGGTTCTCACCTTATCTCAGGTGGGGTCCAGTCTTCAGCTATGAAACACTCTTCCCCATTCATATGGAAATGATAAGAGGTAGACTAGGTTGAATAGGGGTCCATCTGTGCCCAGAGAGCATCACCCACAGCCACACCCTCCCCTACAGAAGTCCTGAGAGCAAAGCCCCTCACCCTGGACTGAAGCTGGAGAACCCTCTTCCCGGTGGCAGTTGCCAGAGGAAGGGGCTTTGCAATTCCAGGTTTGAAAAGGTGGCCAGGGACAGTGAAACGAGATTTTTTCCCACTCCTGAATGCTGTTCACAAGGGTCCACTGCCAGGTTCAGCAGGTGCAGGAGGGTGATGAAGTGAGGACACCTGGGGCCTCAGTGAAGGTCTCTTGCAAGGCTTCTGGACACACCTTCAGCAGCTGTGCTGTGCACTGGGTGTGACAGGCCCAAGGAAAAGAGCTGGATGGATGGGGCAAGTTGGCCCTCAATATAGTGCTGCAGTCTGTGCACAAAGCATGCAGGGCAGAGTCACCATGACCGCAGACACATCCACGAGCACAGCCTGCGTGGAGGCAAGCAGCCTGAGAGCTGAGGACAAGGCTGTGGATACTCTTTCCAGCAGTACTTCACTCCAGGCTCCAGAGCCTATTCTAGTCCCTATGGCTGCTACCACCAGTCAACGTGGACAACAGAAGTTGGCCATTTTGCAGAGGGGGCATGTTTTTTGTAAAACACTCAACAGAGGACACATTAAAATATTGATAATTTAGATTTTCTTAAACTTAAGTATATTTGTCCCAATAAAGAACCATTAAGCCATTGAAAAGACAAATGTGAACAGAAATATATCTCCAAATGAACTGTATGATGGATGGAAAGCGTTTATTACACATTAAGGACATTGAATGTTGTGTGGGAGAACCCCGCACACTCTGACCACAGTGATGATCTCTAGAAACAGGGACAAGAGAGTCTGGCAGCAAGGGTTTCATGTCTGGGTGGAAGTTCCCTTTCCTGTGAGCACATCTGTCCTAGGAATTCTCTTCATTTCCTTCCCTTGAACCCCCACATCACTGAAAAGAGTAGACTGAGAAAACAGGGCAGTTAATCAGCTGCCATGATGTTTTGACATGTGAAGAATTCTGAATTGTGAGGAGTGACATGTACATTATAACTATTCTCATTTCTAGTTTTTTCTCCATGTAAACATGTGATTATTTCTGATGTCATTAGTTTGGACTCTCTGCAGTGCATGCAGAAGGGAAGAAATTGTACGGGGAGCTATAGCCACAATCATAATTCCAATATCAAGAATCAACAATGTCCCTCCTGTATGTGCTTGGGGGGTAGCTTCTCAGATCAAAAAGTTGTCCGGAATGAAGAAAAATGTGACTTTGAAAATGACTCTGCATTGTTTTTTAAATTTTATATGCTAAAATAAACATCATTTGTATTTATTTTATGATAAAAGTATTTGGGCTTTATGGATGTATTAGAGTTTTTGTATTTTGGAATTGTCTTAAAACTCTAATATTACCTTTCAAATCAGTTTGAAAGGTTTATGAGAATTTAAGAGTGCCACTGACTCTTCCGGTCCACCATTTCTTCTTATGCTCAGGAAGTGTGTTTGTCCTTTGATATCTTTCCAATGTGTCCCTGGTGCACAAGGTGCGTGAGTTCATGAGAACAGATGTCCCTACAGAGGTTGCAGAATGACCAGGATGCCTGACCTAAGTCCCTCTCCACTTATACAGGAAAGGCTGCCCCACATGCAAATTTCTCTTCCAGGCCCAGAGTAAATCCTCCCCTGGTCTGTGGGGGCTCACAGCTTTCTCCCCACATGGGGCTGAGGTCTCTGGAAGACAGAACTGTGCACTAGAAGAAGATGAGACTGCTGGGTCATCTCCTGTGCCTGGTGATTGCCACGCAGGGTGAGTGTCTCAAGTGCCAGACAAAGGTCAGTGGGGTGGTAGTGAGTGTACATGGCTGACACGGACTGATGCTCCTTGTTCCCAGGTGTCCTGCCCCAGGTGCAACTGCAAGAATGGGGCACAGAACTGTTGAAGCCCTTACAGACCCTCTCCCTTACCTGTGCTGTGTATGGTTCCTCCATCACCAGTGGTTACTGCTGGAACTGGATCCGCCAGCCCCCAGGGAAGGGGCTGGAGTGGATTGGGCGCATATGTAATGATGGGAACACTTACTACAGCCCATCCCTCAAGAGCCGCACCTCCATCTCCAGAGACACGTCCAAGAACCAGTTCTCCCTGCAGCTGAGCTCTGTGATCACCGAGGACACAGCGGTGTATTACTGCACCAGAGACACAGTGAGAGGAAGTAAGTGTGAACCCAGACACAAAACTCCCATCAGGAGACAGGAGGGCTGGGCTGCAGGGGGCCCTCAGGACCCCGGGGGAGGTGGTAGAAAACTACAGAGACAATGGTCCACATACTGATATCCCAGAACCACTTTTCTGGCTCCGCTGTTCCTGCATCAGCATCTGTATAACAATGACAGGGGAATACAGGACATAGTGGCTGTGAAAATGAGCTGTCTGGTGAATGTTAAGATAAAACATTGAGATAAGACACTGGTGAATAAAAATTCAACTAAAATTAAAATCCTTTGGCCTACGAGGCTACTGCTAAGGAGATAAAAAGGCAAGTATAGGCTGCAGAGCATATTTCAAATGCTATACCTGAAAATATTGTGTCCTGAATATAAAGGTCTGTCCACGTAATACAGGAATCCAGGACTCTGGCCACAGGGCCCAGCCCTCCCAGGGAGGATGGAGAGGGTTCCTTTGAGATTCACAGTGACCTTCCCTCTCAGCAAAGCTATGGATGGGCCTCTCCCCACTCTGCTGTCACTGAACACAATGAACCCTTAGTACCCGAATCTCAGAATGTGGATCAGCCATGACTCTGCCCACACCTTCCCTTCCAAATTGGTTGACTGCATCACAGAGAGTTGTAGTGGCTGCTTTTTTGACTCTGCTGCATAAAAAAGTGCGCTTCTGTCTGAGGTAAGTTGTGAGTGTCCTCTGCTGTAGGTCTCAGTTACTTAAGGGCGAGTTAGCACAGAGAGCCTTGAACACAAATACAAGACTCACACAGCAGGGATGAAGGAGCTCCAGGCTGCCCAGGCTTTATAATTCCTCGTATAAATGTGGTCACAGGTGCATGAGTTAAAGAAAATTGGGTCTTTGGAGAAACTCTCCTATATGTTGGAACCATATTTACATTAAATTAAAATCAACATATTCATAACCATGAAATTATGATTTTAAAATCTTCTTAATTATGGATGTTTTCATGCTTGCATTTAGAAATGAGTTTGAACTAAAGCTATTCACTTCTAATATGTCCAAAAAACAGATGAGATTCTAATTGTCTTCTTACACCCAGCAAGTGAAGCCATCCTTTGACTTGTTTGCAATGAGACCCACAACCTTAAAGTCCTCTCGTCCCAAGTCACACAGGGCCTTTGGTCACGAGAAGAAATTCCCAGAGGGAGCACTGACATAGTCCTTCTCCACTTATGAGCAAGAAATCTCCCAAATGCAACTTTGTATCATAGCTCCAGAGCGAAGCCTCCCGTGGGCATTGGGGGCTCACAGCTCTTTCCTCACTTGAAGCTGAGGTCTCTGGGGAAGGCAGAGCTATCCTCCAGAGAAGATGAGACTGCTGGGTCTCCTGTGCCTGGTGACAGCTCACAGTTTGAGCGTCTCAGATGTCAGACACAGGTCTCTGTTATGGTGGTGACTGCATATGACTGACAGAGAAGTAAGCACCTTGTCCCCAGGTGCCCTATCCCTGGTAGAGCTGAAGGAGTCAGGCCCAGGAGTGGTGAAGCCCTTGCAGACCCTCTTCCTCATCTGAACTGTGTCTGGAGGCTCAGTCACAAGCATTAACTATTGGGTTGGATCTGGCAGTCCCTAGGAAGAGCGTTGATGGGGTACTGGAGAGGGAGCACGAGATACAACCCAGCTTTCCAGGATCACATCTCCACCAATGCTGACATGTCCAGTAACCAGCTCTCCCTGCAGCTGAGCTCTCTGACCACCAAGGACATGGTTGTGTTTGATGGGGCAAGAGACACAGTGAAGGGGAAGTCAGTGCCAGCCCTGGGTTCCTGTGTTAGTCTGGGGTTTCCTCTTCATCTGACATGTGCTTCTGCATCTTCCCCAGAGTGGGGATCTGGACACATACTGGACAGACAACTCAGCAAACACCAGTTCCCAGGATGCACGGCTCATCAGTTCTTAGATGAGGGGCCAGTCCTGTTGGAGAAAAAAGGTCCAGTGGTGTTGGTCATTGTCCCAGCAAAGTAAAAAAAAAGTGCCTATGGCTGCAGACCTTCTGCAGACTTGGAGGGACTCCCACCCAAACTAGCTTCAGATATTGGGTCCGATGATGCCCACACCCCAAGTGATCAGATGGAGCTCAGTTCTACATGACTGAGGTCTTGGGAGGACCAGGCAGGCATCTCTGGTGGCGGTGACGTGGCTTCTGAGAGCCAGGACAGTAGGCTGGCTCGGGGTTTGTTGGCGTCACAGGGTGAGGGCTGGTGAAGTCTCTCATGTGGGGAGGGACTTGGGTGGATTGACTGTCCCACCTGGGAAGACAGTCATCAGCCAGGATTTCTTATCAGCATGTCCACACCAGGGCAGACAGGGACGAAAAGAGTGAGGCTTATAGCTCCCAGATGTGCAGCATCAAAACCTGGCGCAGACACCTAAGTCCACCTAACGATTGCAATAAGGGAAGGGAGGTTGACATGCACTGTGGGGAAGAGCAATCCAGGATTATGAGCAAGCAGGTAAGAACACACAAGGGACTTGATGGGACATCTTGAGTGGCTGTTTCCACCTCTGAGATTTTCCTGGTTGTGTCAAAGGTGGTGAGTCAGCTGCCTCCTTAATTATTGCAGCTTCTGGAGGGTCCGGATTCCTGA
Organism: Desmodus rotundus; assembly: GCF_022682495.2. Taxonomy (NCBI): domain Eukaryota; kingdom Metazoa; phylum Chordata; class Mammalia; order Chiroptera; family Phyllostomidae; genus Desmodus; species Desmodus rotundus. The sequence goes on along the minus strand of NC_071396.1, from coordinate 15,973,049 downwards.
GCTGGACATCCCGCACTGGAGCCATTCTCAAAGGAGTGGAGTTCACATTTGCACCATGAGGTTTAAGGTGTCAACCCAGGGACACCTCTCGAGTTTTACTGTGTCCTTTGTTGTTTGAACACTTGATAATTTCTCCGTGTGAGGTTCCTCAGCCATTTCCCCTGATTCCTCATTCAGCAGATAAATCGCCTAGTGGTAATTTATGAAGACTCCATTGAGGATGATGTGAGTGAAGGTTGTCTGAGTTTGTTGAGAGAGTGGGAAAGGAGGGTCTTGTGACACTTAACTTGGGGTCTGTTTGATAGGAAATGTGTACCCCCACATTATGTGGGGATTTCTGTGAGGCTGTTTAAAGTCAGTGAATTTAGTGAGGCAGATTATCTCCCACAATGTGGGGGAGGGTCCCTGCATTACAATTGAATGCCTGCAGGGGGCCGATGGGACCCTCCCACTTGATGTCCTTGGACCTGAAACATCCACAGGAGCTGGGGCCCCGCCTCCAGCAACCATGGCATACGGGTTCCTTCTGCATCTCAGGCCTGAGTCTTTGAACTGGAACTAACCTTGAGACACCTCTGCTACCCTCACATCAAACTGGTTCCTTAAATTCCCCTGAACCTCCTTTCTACCTCAATCTCTTACTTCCTCAGAGCCACAGGGTAGAGGTGGGATGTGAGCTCCTGGCCCAGGAAGTCCAGGCTCATGCAGGTGAGACATGGAGTTGGACCTGGTCTGCATCAGACCCAGGGCTCCAACCACCCAGCTGTCAACACACACCCCCTTTTATCCTCATCCTGCTGCTTCCAGAATGGACAGGCGACCGCGACAGAAGACGATGATCACACTATGGAAATTATCACTGTTTGTCCTAACTCAGCACAGCCTCTGGTCACAGGTGCTTCCTGTACCTTTCATTGATCACATGTGGACTCCTTTCACCTGAGCTGGTTGTCCTCGTTCGCTGAGCAGTGCTCCCTGCTTCCTGATCAGGAAAACAGCAAACGACCCTGTTTACAGGATGACTTGTTGTGAAAACCAGAGAGATGGAATAGGAAGCTCATTAAGAAAGGTGTGGTTCATCCTCACCACAAAATGTCATTCCCCGTAAAAAGAAGAGAAAGTGGACAGACACAAGAACACAGATGAGCCTTGGAGACTCATTGCCTGGAGAAACACACCCCTCTCAGAATCACAATGGTTGTGAGCTTCCACGTCTGTGAGAGACGGTGGGTCAAGGGCCTGAAGATGGAGCACAGTAAGGGGTGCCTGGGGCAGGGACAGGAAATGGGGAGTTATTGTTTAATGGATACGGAGTCAGTGTGAGAAAGTGAGCGTTTCTGGATTTGGAAAGTGACAAGGTTGCACAAAGGTGTGAAAGTGTTTAATGTTGCTGTGTCTGTAATTGACCAGCATGGTGAATGTTAGTTAACACATGTTTCATCACAAATGTCACACCAGCATTAATGTGAGGTGTGCACATGTTTTCCAGGAGAGATGGTGTCTCGTGATCTTACAGGATTGGAATGTAGTCAGGACTGAACTCAGGTGGCTGGTATGGAAGTTTCTGAGGAGCTCGCTCTTGGGCGAGGGCTTGCTCCTGGCTAAGAACCTCAGAAAGAGTGTGACTGTCCCATGGGTGTTTCCAGGGAAGGGAATCTGGAAAGACAGGGAGCCTGGATCAGGATTCTAAGCCACAGGGCCCCTGAGCTGAGAGCAGTGTATGAGGTGGGCAAGTGGGGACAAGGATAATAGGTGAGTCACGTCCTTAGAGGTTGCAGGGCATTACAAGGACTGGGTGTCTCTTTCAGAGAGATGCAATGTGGGTGCTATGTCATTAGGGCCCAGTGCTCTCTGACTCACGGTGCCACAAGGATGACCATGGGGATGCACAACCATCCAAGATGTTTTTAACACACAGGACCATGATGCCCCAAATGGACCCTCCCGTCCCAGTAGGTACTTTGTGCCCATGAATTTTTACTTTGCAGAGTTCCCTCAGCAGGTAACCAACATTTCTCTCTGTTCTCTTCCGGCATGGGAGAGAGAAAATGACAAGATCTTCAACAGGTGCCACTTCTCTGTGTCCCATGGTGTCTAAATCCCCTGGAAAACTGGGACATGGAGACCCCCAGGGGTCACCTGAAATGCATATCTGGAAAGTGTCACAGGGACAGGTGAGGGAGGGGAGGGCATGTCCCATCTGAGGCCTCTGGGACACACGAGGACACACATCACTAGGTTGGCCAGATCCATGGATGGGGGCTCAGTTCTCCTGCATGTTGAGGGAGGAGACAGGAATGGGTTACAAAGCAAAGGTGTGCCCTTGGGCAGAGGTGTGCTGCCCCCTGGAGGAGGCATTCTTATAGCTTCTTTTGCTCAGTATCCACCTCCCTTTTGCTCATGCTGGTCACAACTGGACAGTGTCCAGGGCTCCTCACGGTGCGCCCCAGCACCTGCAGGACTAGGGTGCCATCCCTGTCACAGATGCCATTTCCATCTCATGAGACTGCACTAACCCCTCACTCTCATCTCTCTTGTCGACAAAGAGGGAATCTCCTCAGACATTTTTCATGAGGAAATCTCACCTCTGGTCCATGGATGTCCTCAGTCTGTCAGGTGTGCCCCAGTCCTGCTGTGCACTATGAAATAATGGGGCAGCAGTGGGAATTTTCTGTGTGTAGAGGGTGTGTGGGACCCTGGGAAGCAAACCTGGTTTTAAGCATTTACCAGCCTGTTAAATCTCATCCTGTGTTTCACCTCAATTTAGTGGTTTAATAAAAGATGCACCTGCTCTGCACTTTGGTTTCCCGCCATCACCTTGGCCCATCATGAGCTCCATGTCCCCTTCCTAGGACATCCGCCACAAGATTCACCCTCACCCAGGGTTTCAGGTGTACTCAAGGGTGGCAGTTTCCATACTGACCCTCTATGACCACGAAAATGGTCCTGTCATCCACACACACATCTCAGAACACCTGCTGGCCAGAGTGAGTGCCTGTCTCTCTAGGAGAAGGTGACTCTAGGACTTCAGGGCCTCATGTGGTCTGGGAATATGGGAGGCCTCTTGAGTGACTCACCTGTGGGATGGGGCTGCCTTCACTGCCACGAGAGAAGTGAGGTGAAAGGAAGGACACAGCGTGTGCAACACCTGTCTCGGGTGCAGGGCCAGCGCTATACTCGCTCCTGGCAGCAGGACCTGACTAGTGTGGCCCATTGCCTGCAGCTGGGCTGAGACAGAGGCTGCACCTGCACTACCACTGCAGGCCAAGGGGCCTCAGCCAGGTCAAGGGAAAGACATTTTAATTTTACTCTTATTTGTACATCAAAATTTACATCAAATGTTATCTTTTATAAAATTATTATTTTCCAAGCTGGCAACAATGAGTCTACTGCATGTGATGTTTGTTGACTTGAGCAGATGTCTGGGTGTAATGTCAATCTGTTTTAATATCCACTGGAATAATTCATGATATTAAAAGAGTGTGGTCTCTCATGCAGTCCAGCTTCAATTTTGAAACATGGAAAGAAGGGCCGTCCATTGTCATGATTCAAAGTTGTCTCATAACCCAACTGCACTCCCATCCCTGACACAGGCCATCGAGTCTGAGAGAAGAAATGTGCTCAGGGACCAGAAGGACAGGGAGCAGTGACATAAGACTCTCCTTACTTATGAGAACAGAGTCCCCTTTATGCAAATTTCCTTCTTACATCCAGTTCAAATTGTCCCCTGGGCTGAGGGGGCTCACGACTGTCTCCTGACAGGGGGCTGAGGTTTCTAGAGAAGGCAGAGCTGTGCTCTAGAGAAGATGACACTGCTGGGTCTGCTCCTGTGCCTGGTGACTGCCCCCCTGGGTGAGTGTCTCAGATGTCAGAAATAGTTCTATGGGACAGTGGTGACTGCACATGACTGACAGGGTCTGATGTTCCTTGTTCCCAGGTGTCCTGTCCCAGGTGCAGCTGCAGGAGTCAGGCCCAGGACAGGTGAAGCCCTCACAGACCCTCTCCCTCACCTGCACTGTCTCTGGATTCTCTGTAACAAACTATGGTGTGCACTGGACCCGCCAGGCTCCAGGGAAGGGGCTGGAGTGGGTCGGTGTTATATGGAGTGATGGAGGTACAAACTACAACCCGGCGCTGAAATCCCGACTCAGCATCACCAGGGACCCCTCCAAGAGCCAAGTTTATTTAACACTGAGCAGTCTCACAGCTGAGGACACCGCCACGTATTACTGTGCGAGACCCACAGTGAGGGGAAATCAGTGTGAGCCCAGACACAAACCACCCTGAGGGAGGCAGGAGGGCTGGGCTGCAGGGGACACTCAGGACACCAGGGGGCGCTCTCCCCTCACCAGTCATGAAGAACAAGCCCCAGGGACTGGTGTGGATGTGGTGGGAATTGAAGGAGCTTCCTCTTGGCAGCAGAAATTTCCTCCCAGAGCTCACAGCTGCATCCAGGGACCCTGCCTTCTTCTCTGTGAATCTGATTTTTGAGGTTTTCACTGCAGGCAATAAACAAGAAAGTAAACATATTTGCAGATGAAATGTCACCAGGGAATACCAACCTCTTCTTTATGAAGTTCCTATTTTTCTCCTCTTAACAAAATTCATCACAGTCTGTTATGAAATCATACTTAAAATGTGACCCAGGAGTTTTTGATCCAGAAGAATAAATTCTATATTCATAGTAAAACATAAGCACATATTTATAGCACCTCTATTTGTGTTTGAAGAAGATACAGACGTCCCATAAGTTTTTCTAGTTTTGAAGTAAGGAAACTAGGGAACATGCATGAATGGAATCTACTCAACAATGAAAATGATGATCGGGTAACACAGGAGTCTCAGGGATGACTCAGCGTGGAATGTGCCAGGCTCAGAGACTCCAAAGGGGTGTGTCCGCAGGTCACAGGTCCACCCTAGGAGGACAGTGGGAGGTGGGGCTTTCTGTCCCTTTCTCACTGTTACCAGGCAGGAAGCTGCACTCTGTGTAGACTGACCACACTCTCACTCACAGCAGGGCCTGATGAATGGACGGCTCCACATATGGAAACAAACACCTCCAGGATCCTGTGAATGTATTGGGTCCACCACCAAGGCTGCTGTTGCCCTGACAGCAGCTGTCTCCTCCAGGTGCCTCTGTCTTTGGTTCTCCCACAAGCACAGGACCCCATGGCAGCTGAGACTCCACTGATTCCCATTTCTTGCAATGGCCTCTCACCACACCCAGGCCTCCAGCACCTCCACATGCTGCTGGGAATGACTTCATCACCATGGGAATAGATCTGGACTCTACCTGATGGTTGATTTCTAACTATTTTCCTGAGAAAACTGTGAAACATGTTATTCACCTGCTGCTGGGGACAAAGATGGCTGAGCTCCACACTCACTAAGGAACCGAGTGCTCAGATGTGATTACATGGCAGCTCTTGTCTCCATGACCCTCCTGCCCTGGTGAGTGAACCCCACCAGGCAAGTCAGGGTGGGAGTGTCAGAGACCCAGTGTCCCAGGGAGCTTTGTCCATGACATGGCCTCCATCCCAGGAGTGGGGTCAATTGGACAGAGTGAGTCCTGTAGTTTGGTGGCAGCTGCATGGATCTCAGCCTTAGTAGCCAGCAGCTTGGGGAGGAATGCAGGACACTGACATCTTCTCTTCTGGAAAAGAACCCTGTGCCCAGGGGTGGCAGCACGGAGCCTGTGCTCTTGAGCTCACCTGTCTTGGATGCATTGGCTGCACTAGGATGGGGAAGGGAGTGTGTGTCCCTTAGTGTATATTGTATAAGTGTTATCACTGCTGGGATCTTTTTTGGAGAAAATGCTTCCTCATCATCAGTGTTCCAACAGGACCACCTCCAGTCATGGTAGGACTTTTAAAAACAATTTCTGCATCTGACTAGGATCCAAATCATTGTAGTCTTCACGTCTTCATGCTGGAGTTGAAGTCCTGTCTGCCTTCTTTTGTTTTGACAAGAACTCCACGTGATATCTACGCTGGACACAAACCAAATGCACGTGCTCCTTGATGACCCCAGGTGCAGTGATGGGCAGCTGACCTCTGGAATGCAACCACCCTGAATAACAAGGTGCTTGCTTGGAAAGGCAGATCACCGTGTGCCTCCCACGAGCTCTGGGGAACCACTACATGCCCTCAGCAGCTGTGTCTGGACTGTCTGGAGTCCTGATGTAAGAGGGACTGTTTAGTGTTCGCTCAGCTGTGCCTGTGTCTTCACTCAGCATGGTGTCCTCGGGGTTCATCTGTGTAGTTGCTTACAGCAGGATTGCTTTTTCATTATACTGTAAAAGTAGAAACACAAAGTGAATGAAATGCTGTGTTCATCTGAGATCACAAAGAAATGCTGTTTGGGAGGCAGGGATTCAGACAGAAGCACATAAACTGCTCTGACTAGGGGTGAAGGCAAGCGGTGGTTGTGAGACAGGGAGGGATGTAGGTCCAGGTTGGAGGGGGGCTTCTATCATTGCAGACAAGCTATGTTAGTCTTTAGCTGCACCTGGGGGGGGGTGGGGAATAGAGAAGATTCTCTGCAATTTTCGTCCCATAGTCAGGACAACACCACCCTGTCAGCTGTGCAAACAGTTGTGTGAAATGCAGTGCAGGGGCCCAGAGCAAAGGTGACTGTGCCGAGCACACTCCCTACACAGGTTGGAGAAGGAAGATGTGCCAGGTGGTTTTTCTGGAATGGCTGCTCCCACCCTATTTTAACACGACACCACTCCTGTCACCTTCTCACAGTGAGAACCCATCACATGTGATGTGTGCAGCACACATCCCTCAGTGGACAACACTGTGTCTCATTTCAGTCGTGAGATCTACAGCAGATGCCCAACCATACTCCACCTCACGATGGAAAATTTCATCCAGGGAACACCCACTTCCAAAGTTCTTCCACCAGCACTGGAGGCTCCACCCCACTGCCAGTGTCCATGAGCTGTGCTGACTCAGAGACCTCACCTCAAAGGGTACACGGTGCTGGTCCTTCTTGATGTCATATTGCACACATTAGTGACATACACTTACTGCAATGATTTATGTGATTTATCATATATAGATATGATTTATCAATGATAAAGATTTATGTGATTCATCATATCACTGTGAATAGTTCCTTAGAGAGGGCGTTCACTTGATGCAGTTCCCAAGTGTGCTAACACATGACGACAGCATCTACACGGGGGATGAACCTGCAGCGCCTGAACTGACTTGGTGGCACACACACTTGACACCCGCTTGAGAATCCAGCACAGGTCCAGGATCCTGTGAAAATGCACTTTCTCGAAACTCCCCTTGGTAAGAGTCACCTGTGACCATATATAGGCAGTGAAAACCAAGAAAGATGCTCATGTCTGTCCTTGGGACTAAGAGAGAACTCAGTGCCTGCTGGGCTGTTGGATTTGAAAGACATGGAGACATGTCACACTGTGAGACCACATAGTTCATGTCAGCGTCTGACACCAGAGCTCCCTATATAGCAGGAAGGCATGCAAATAGGGCCCCTCTGCTCATGAAAAGCAGCCCAGCCCTGACCCTGCAGCTCTGGGACAGGAGCCCAGCCCAGGATTCCCAGGTGTTCCAGTCTCTGCTCAGAACAGAACACAGACCCCTCACCATGGGGTTTGGACTCAGCTGGGTTTTCCTTGTTGCTATTTTAAGAGGTAGTTTATGGAGGATGAGAGACACTGAGCATACGAGTGGATATGACTGAGAGAAACAGTGGAGAGTGAAAGTTTCCTGACCTGATGTCTTTGTGTTTGCAGGTGTCCAGTGTGACGTGCAGCTGGTGGAGTCTGGGGGAGGCTTCGTGCAGCCTGGGGGGTCTCTGAGACTCTCCTGTGTGGGCTCTGGATTCACTTTCAGTAGCTACGATACGAACTGGGTCCGCCAGGCTCCAGGGAAGGGGCTGGAGTGGGTCTCATACATTCGTTATGATGCTGGCAGCACATACTACACCAACTCTGTGAAGGGCCGATTCACCATCTCCAGAGACAATGCCAAGGACGAGCTCTACCTGCAAATGAACAACCTGAGATCCGAGGACACGGCCGTGTATTACTGTGCGAGTGGCACAGTGAGGGGAAGTCAGTGTGAGCCCAGACACAAACCTCCCTGAGGGAGACAACAGGGCTGTGCTGCAGGGGATGCTCAGGACACCAGGGGGCGCTCAGGGCAAACCGAACACAAGGATCAGCTTGGGAGCAAGAAAAGATAAACAAAATGGGCAAGCCTTTAAGTAGGCTCATCAAGAAAAAAAGAGAGAGGATCCCCATAAACACAATTAGAAATGAAAGAGGAGAGATTACAACTGATACCACAGAAATACAAAGGATTGTAAGAAATTACTACAAAGAACTGTATGCCAAGAAATTTGAAACCCTAGGTGAAATGGACACATTTCTAGAAAAATATAATCTTCCAAAACTGAATGAAAAAGAAGCAGAAAACCTGAACAGACCAATAACAGCAGACAAAATTGAAGCAGTCATCAAAAAACTCCCAACACACAAAAGCCCTGGACCAGATGGTTTCACAGGAGAATTCTACAAAGCATTTAAGGAAGAGCTATCCCTTATCCTTCACAGACAATTCGAAAAAATCCAAAATGATGGAGGACTCCCAAACTATTTTTATGAAGCCAGCATCATCCTAATCCCAAGACCAGATAAAGTCAGAACAAGGAAAGAAAACTTCAGGCCAATATCGCTGATGAACATAGATGCTAAAATTCTCAACAAAATATTGTCAAACCGCATCCAGCTATACATTAAGAACATCATACACCATGACCAAGTGGGATTCATCCCAAGGATGCAAGGATGGTACAATATTTGCAAATCAATAAATATAATACATGACATAAGCAAAAGCAAAGACAAAAATCACATGATTATATCAATAGATGCAGAAAAAGCATTTCATAAGATACAGGACCCATTTCTGATAAAAACGCTCAGCAAAGTGGGAATAGAGGGAGCATTCCTCAACATAATAAGGGCTATATATGAGATACCTACAGCCAACATCATACGCAATGGAAAAAAAACTAAGAGCTTTTCCACTAAGATCAGGAACAAGATAAGGATGCCCTCTCTCACCACTCCTATTCAACATAGTATTGGAAGTCCTAGCCACAGCAATCAGAGAAGAAAAAAAATAAAAGGCATCAAAATTGGAAAGGAGGAAAGGAAACTGTCACTGTTTGCAGATGACATGATACTGTATATGGAAAATCCTATAGACTCCACCAAAAAACTACTTGACCTAAAAAATGAATTTGGCAAAACAGCTGGATACGAAGTCAATACTCAAAAATCAAAGGCATCCCTGTATACCAACAATGAAATAGCAGAAACAGAAATCAGAAAAAAAATCCCATTTTATATAACAACAAGAAAAATAAAGTACCTAGGAATAATCCTAACCAGGAGGTAAAAGACCTTGACTCAGAAAACTACACAACATTGAAGAAAGAAATTAAGGAAGACACAAACAAATGGAAGCATGTACCATGCTCATGGATTGGAAGAATTAACATCATCAAAATGGCCACACTACCCAAAGCAATTTATAGATTCAATGCAATCCCTATTAGAGTACCCATGATATATTTCACAGATATAGAACAAACATTTCAGAAATTCATATGGAACCATAAACGACCCCGAATAGCTGCAGCAATTTTGAGAAAGAAGAACAAAGCAGGAGGGATCACAACTGCTGATATCAAACTGTATTACAAGGTCACTGTAATCAAAACAGTCTGATATTGGCATAAAAACAGGCACATAGACCAATAGAACAGAATAGAGAGCCCAGAAATAAATTCAAGTCTTTATGGTCAATTAATTTTTGACAAAGGAGGCAGGAGCATAAAATGGAGCAAAAACAGCCTCTTCAACAGATGGTGTTGGGAGATCTGGACAGCTACGTGCAAAAAAATTAAACTCGATCACCAACTTAAGCCATACACAAAAATAAATTCAAGATGGATAAAAGACTTAAATATAAGTCATAACACCATAAAAGTCCTAGAGGAAAACATTGGCAGGAAAAATCTCAGATATTCCACACAGCAACATCCTCACAGACACGTCCCCCAAAGCAAGGGACATAAAGGAAAGAATAAACAAATGGGACCTCATCAAAATAAAAAGCTTCTGCATGGCTAAGGAAAATAGCACCAAATTATAAAGAGAACCAACAGTATGGGAAACCATATTTGCAAATGATACCTCAGACCAGGGCCTGATCTCAAAATATATAAAGAACTCACATGACTCCACTCCAGGAAGACAAACAACCCAATTAAAAAATGGGCAAAGGACTTGAACAGACACTTCTCCAAGAAATACATACAGAGGGCCCAGAGACATGTGAAAAGATGCTCAGCATCACGAGCCATCAGAGAGATGCAAATTAAAACCACAATGAGGTACCATGTCATACCAGTCAGAGTGTCCAATGTAAACAAATCAACAAACAAATGTTGGAGAGGATGGAGAGAAAAGGTAACCCTAGGCCAGTGTTGGTGGGAATGCAGACTGGTGAGGCCACTGTGGAAAACAATATGGAATTTCCTCAGAAAACTAAAAATGGAACTGCCCTTTGACCCAGAAATTCCGCTGCTGGGATTATACCCTAAGAACCCTGAAACACCAATCCAAAAGAACCTATGAACCCCAATGTTCCTAGCAGCACAGTTTAAAATAGCTTAGTACTGGAAGCAACCTAAGTGCCCATCAGCAAATGAGTGGATCAAAAAACTGTGGTACATTTACACAATGGAATTCTATGCAGCAGAGAGAAAGAAGGAGCTTATACCCTTTGCAACAGCATGGATGGAACTGGAGAGCATTATGCTAAGTGAAATAAGCCAGGTGGTGAGGGACAAATACCATATGATCTCACCTTTAACTGGAACATAATCAACAGAAGAAAAAAGCAAACAAAACATAACCAGAGACATTGAAGTTAAGAACCATCTAACAATAGCCTTGGAGGAGTGGGGAGGGGACAGTGAAGAGAGGGTATTACAGGAACTACTATAAAGGACACATGGACAAAATCAAGGGGGATGGTGGAGGCAGAGGAGGGAGGTGGGATTGGCTGGGGTGGGGTGGAGGGATGGGGAGAAAAGGCATACAACTGTAATTGAATAACAATAAAAATTAAATATATATATATATAAATATATATATACACACAGAAAAAAATGAGCAAAATGAGATAAAGTTATCTATGTGTCAACCACAAACATGCTTACAGAAGATGAAAGGAAGAACGAAATTAAGAAAGCAATTGATGATGATGATGATGATGATGATGGTGCTAATTGTAATGGTGATGAAGATGATGGTTATGGTGATGATCGGGATGAGGATGATGATGAACTTGGATTGAGTCAATTGTCTTGCTTCCATGAAATGATGTTCATCTGGACACATGATCACCGTGGCTCCTCCAGTCAAGGGTGTCCTCTCTTCCCTCTAAGTGTTGAGACATTTTGTAAATGGAGCCCCAGTGAATTAATCAGCTTGGTTGATTCATGGTACAACTAGAGAAATAATGACCTGAAAGTTTTCTAAATCCTCATCCCCTAGACCTCGGAACTTGTTACAAAATATAACAGATACACTGGGAAAATGTGAATGGGTAACAAGGAATACCCTTTCCACTTCTTTCCAATGGCATGTTCCTTGTTTCTCTTGATCTCTGCCTGCAGAATCTTTAACATTTCTATCCCTAACAAACTCCTGATTTCTAAGATAATATAAACTATCTCTATCATGCCCTTTGCTTCCTTTTGGATCCTCTCTTAAAGTCTTTAAACCCATATGTCTAGTAAACTGTGTTCATGAAAACAAGGCATGGATCTGTATGTAACTAAGTCCAGCATCTTCCCCTTACACATTTGCAAAGTGTCTCTCTAGTCCCTATGTCTGCTGCACCCAATAAACATAGATAATGGAGTTTGATCTTTTTCTGGGGAAATATTTGAGAAAAAGCACTTAATAAGCAATCCATTAAAATATTAATACATTAGACTTTGTTAAAATTAAATATATTTGCCCCAACAAATATCCATTAAGCCAATGAACAGATGATAAATTTAAGACTATGTTTCCGAATTGCATGTCTGACAAAAGAAAGTGTTTAATATACATTAAGAACATTATATGATGTGTGGAAGATCCCAACACCCTCTGACCACAGAGATCATCCCAATAAACAGGGCTCAGAAAGGCTTAGAGTGGGGGTTTCCTGTGAGGGTAGAAGTTCCCTTCCCAATGAGCCAATGTCTATACTTAGAATTCTCTTCATTTCCTGCCCCCTGAACCACAACATCACTGACATCACTAGGGTGACAAAACAGGTCAATTATGCCACTGCCATAATCATTTCAACAAATGTAGAATTCTGAGTTGTAAACATAGATACTTACCTTTTTTTTCATTTCTAGCCTTTTATTAATGTAAAACATGATTATATTTTGATGTGATTTGGAGTCTCTGCAATGTGCAAAGGGCTTGTGTGAGGGAACACTTTGCATAGGGGTCTTAGACACAATCAGAAAATTTCCAGCAGTAAGAATTTAGGTTGTCCCTGGCTGATGTAGCTCAGTGGATTGAGTGCGGTCCTGTGAACCAAAGTGTTGCCAGTTTGATTCCCAGTCTATTCCACATGCCTGGGTTGCAGGCCAGGTTCCCAATGTTACAGAATGGACCCTGGGAGATGAAAGATATACTGTTAGCAAAAGGATCCCCCTTTGTCTCTGGGTGCCACTCCCCACCTACTAGGTTCACCTTGCCTGCCACCAGGGAGAGAAGTCTCTCAATGCCAGATATTGGTGAAAAGGAAAGGAATTATTTATTTAAAAGTTACACAGACTTAGAGTAACAACTTAATGTCTTCATTAGAATACCGAAGTCCTTTAGAATACCTACAGACACACAATCCTTCCTTCTCCTTCTGCCCTAGTCTGGGGTACCGTAACTCAGGAAAAGAAGTAGAAGCCTGTGATTCAGGCTCCCTGCTGTGTCACCACCATGATCTCCAGTTAATCCAAAGCCATGTGGCACCTTCTCATGGCCCACCAGCAAGAGTCCTTTCACCACTTTTCTTCCAGGAAAAGTCTTCCTGCTTCCTAAGCCACGTGGCAAAAAGGAGTACACCAAAAACACGTGGTCCTGACTCTCATCAAAGCCAAGGGGTCCCCACTCTGCCAAAGCCACATGGTTGTCCCCGGTTATGGCTGCCATGCCTGGTTTTAAATCCCAGTGCCAGTCTTCCTTTGCAGCCCCATTTCCAACGCTTCCTACAATCAGTTACACCTGCCAGCATCCCCGTATTCTTCCAGATTTACTGGGCTGTCATAGTAAGTCTGGATAGGTGTGGCCCCATGGCATGGAGACAATCTTCTCCAAGCTCTCAGGCAGGCTCTGTAACCAGGGGGAGTTGCCTCCCAGTTACATCTTGGGTGGAAGTCACTTCCATCCCCCTGGCTCAAAGCATGGCCACAGCTATTTAACATATCTATAAAACCAGTTAAAGGCTATAGATATGTTGAATGACCATGCCACAGGTTAGCTGCACAACTGTTGCTGTACAAAACAGCTCTGAATGACCCAGTTCCATGTATCCCATTCCCCAGCTCAGGCTTGTGGGGGTGAGGACACCTTATATATATTTTTCTAGTATTGCCTGGACACCTTGAGTTCTGGACCCCATTACAAATCCCTATTTGGGGACCCCGCTTGGCTGCTGGCTGCCCCCATTACACCAGTAAGGGGCCACGTGAGAGACAACCACACATTAATATTTCTCTCCCTCTCTTTCTCCTTCCCTTCCCCTCTGACTAAAAATAAATAAATTAAATGCTTACCAAAAAAAGAATTGAGAATGAACTAAATGTCTGTGCTTGGGAAGAAATGACTGGAAACAAAATGGCATCATAAATTAATAAACAAGATGCTGAGAATGACTATCCTTTATTGATGAATTTTTTGGCCAAGATAAATATTATCTGTATGATTTTGTAATATTAGTTTTTGGTAATTATTGGTGTACTGGAATCTTGTTATTCAGATACTGCCCCAAAATGGTAATCCTTTTTAAACCTGATTTAAAGATACATGATAATTCAAAGTGTCACCCACTCACCTAATCAAACTTTTCTTTTTATGCTCAGAAAGGTGAGGGTCGACATTGATATTTTTCAAATGTGTCTCATAACCCAGGTGATCCCTTTATACCTGAACCACAGGTTGAGTGGTTTCAAGAGAAAAGATGTCCCCACAGAGGTCCCAGAATGACCCAGGCAGTGGACTTTAGTGTCTTCCCACTGGTAAGGAAAAGGCTGGCCCACAGGCAAATTTCTCTTCCAGTTCCAAGTTAAAAACTCTCCTGGGTTGTGGGGGGTTCACAGCCCCCTCCTCACATGGGCTGAGTCTCTGGGGAAGGCAGAGCTGTGGTCTATGGTCTAGAAGACCATAGACCTCCTGTGCTTGGTAACAACCCCACAGAGTGAGTGTCTCAGACTCAGACACTCATGTAGGAGGTCCTGCCTGACCAATGAAGTCCTGCAGGGGACCAGTATGACAATCATGCTTGATGGCTTTGGAAGTGGAGCATCCACATGAGTTTTGGTTCTGCCTCCAGCACACAGGACACACACGTTCCTCCTGGACTCAGGCCTGAGTCCTTGGACTGGAACTAACCTGGACACTTCTCTGTGACCCTCACATTACAGTCACTCCTCAAATTCCCCCAAACCTTATTTCTGTCAGTCTGTTGTTTCCTCAGGGCCACAGTGCAAATGCAGGATGTGTGCCCCAGTCCCAGGTACACAAGTGTGAGACAAGTGTGACCTGGAGGTTGACCCAGTCCCCATCAGACCCAGAGCTCCAGTAGCTGTGCCCCCTTCACCCAGGCTGTGTCTCCATCTCCCACTTCCTCCTCATTTGCTGCTTCCAGGGTGGACAGGAGACCATGGCAGAGGACCATGAGCAACACTATGGAAATCATTACTGTTTGTCCTAACTCAGAACGCCATCTGGTCACAGACACTTCCTGTCCATTTCATGTGAGAACATGTTGACTCTTTTCACCTGAGCTGTCCATTTTCCCTTTACTGAGCTCCCTGCTTCCTTATCGGGAAGACAGTAAAATCACCTGGTTACAAGAAACTGAATTCTTCTGAAAACGAGACCAAATGGGAAACCCAATAAGCAAGATGTGCTCCACCCTCACCACAAAATGTCATTCCTCTTAAAAAGAAGAAAAAGTGGACAGGTGCAAGAACACGGATGGACCTTGGAGACACAATGCCCCTAGAAATCAACCACTCTCAGAATCACAACGGGTGTGTGCTTCTAGGTCTGTGAGAAACAGAGGGTCAAGGACAGTGAGACAAAGCACAGAATGTGGTGACTGGGTCAGGGACAGGAAATGGAGAGTTAGTATTTGATGGACACCGAGTCAATTTGGGAAAGAGCATTTCTGGATCCGGGTGATGATGACGGTTGCACATTGTGAAAGTACTTACATCACTGCGTCCTTTTAAAATTGATCAGCACGGTGAATGTTAGTTAATGCACATTTTACCACAAATGTAACACCAGTGCTGATGAGAGGTGTGCACTTATTTTCCGTGAGAGGTGGCGTCTCTTGACCCTGAAGGATTGGAATGGAGTCAGGTCTGCAGGCAGGGACCAGTATGGAAGGCCATTCTTGGGAGCTTGCTTCAGGGCAAGAAGCTCAGAAGGGGTGTGACTGTCCCATGGGTGTTTCCAGAGATAAGGAATCTGGGAAGAGGGGGGCCTGAGCAGGACTCTGGGCCCCAAGGTCCATGGGCTGAGAGCGTGTGTTAAATGGATGTGTGCAGACAAGAATGGTGGGTGAGTCACATCCTACATGCTTCAGGTCGTTACGAGGACCTAGGTGTCTCTTCAAGGGAGATGCGATATGGGTGCCATGTCATTAGGGTCCAGCACAATCTGACTCATGGTGTCACCAGAATTATGCATGTGGACACAGGGCTGTGCATGGTGTTCACCACACACAGGACATGCTGCACAGATCGAATATTCATTTTTTTTGAGACACATTGTCCCCAAATGTTTTCACTTTGCAGCATCCCCCACACAGTTAATCAACACTTCCCTCTGCTATCACCCAACATGGGAAAGAAAAATGACAAGACCTTCAATAAGTTCCATTTTTCCAGGTCTCACAGTCTCTAAATCTCCTGGAAAACTGGGATATGGAGACACACAGGATTCACCTGAAATGCATCTCTGGGCAGTGTCGCAGGCAAAGGTGAGGGAGAGAAGGGCATGTCTAGTCTGCGGGTCTCTGAGGCATGTGAGCACACACATCACTGGACTGCCCAGGGTCATGGATGGGGACTCAGTTCTCCTCCTCCACCTTGAGGGAGGGGTCAGGAGTGGTTACAGAGCACAGGTGTCCCCTGGGCCACACTTAGGATGCTCATTGGAGAAGCTCTTCTTACTGTTTCTCTCCCTCGGGGTCCACCTTTCTTTCCTTTATGCTAGTCATAGCTGCCCAGTGCCCAGGCCTCTTCACATGAGTCCCCCAGCACCTGTAGGAGAGTGGTGCCATCCTTGTCACAGATGCTACCTCAGCCCCACATGGCTGCACCAATAACTCAATCTCATCTCTCTTGTCAGCAAAGGGAGACTTTTATCACCTGAGGAAATCTCACGTCTGGCCCATGGATGTCTTCAGTCAGTCCGATATGCCCCAGGCCTTGCCATGCACTATGAAGTAATGGGACAGCAGTGGGAATGTTCTGTGTGTGGAGGGTGTGCAAGACTCCGGGAAGCAAACCTGGTTTTAAGGATCACTAGGCTGTTAAAACCCATCATGTGTTTCACCTCAGTTTAGTGATTTAATGAAAGATACACCTGCTCTGCACTTTGGTTTCCCTTCTTCTTTCATCTTGGCCCATCATGGGCTTCCAGCCCCCTTCCCAGGACATCAGCCTCCAGATCCACATTCAGTGTCTCAGGTCAACATGGCGATGGCAGGCTCTACACTGAGCCTCTATGGCCAGGAAGCAGGTCCCATCAACCACACACATCTCAGAACATCTGCTGGCCAGAGTGAGTGTCTGTGTCTCTCTGGGAGAAGGTCACTCCAGGGTCTCAGTGCCCCATGTTGTCTGGGAAACTAGGAGGTCTCCTGAGCGGCTCATCTATAGGAAGGGCCTGCACTGCCCTGGGGGAACTGAGAGGAAAGGAAGGACACAGCATGTCTAACAGCTGACAGCTGCAGGGTCTGAGCTGGACTCCAGATGACAGGTCCTAACGTGAATGTCCTGTTCCCTGGAGCTGGATTGAGACAGAGGCTGCACCTGCACAGCCACCTGCAGGCCCTGGGCTTCAGCCAGGTCAAAGTATAGACTGTTCTTTACTTTGACATTTTTTACATCAAAATTTACATCTTATGTTATTTTGTGTGAAATTATGATTTATTTAGTGTGGCAGTGATGAATATACTTCATATGTTTCCTTGGACTATGGAAGATGTTTGGACTTAATGTATATCTGTTTTTATATCCACTTGAATTACCTATGAGATTAGAATTGTGTGATCTACTCATGTTAATCAACATTAATTTTTAAACAGAAAAATGGGGTGTCTTTTATCTTGATTCCAGGGTGTCTCATAATGTAAGTACTGTCCTATCTCTGACCAACACCAAGTCCAAGAGAAGAAATGAGCTCAGGACCCAGAAAGACATGGGGCAATGACCTCAGTCCCTCCAGACTTATGACAACAGAGTCCCCCACATGCAAATTTCTCTTCATCTCCAGAAAAAACCCTCCCCTGGACTGCAGAGTCTCACAGCTCTCTCCTCACACAGGACTAAGGTCTCTGGGGAAGGCAGACCTATGCTCTAGTAGAAGATGAGACTGTTGTGTCCCCTTCTGTGCCTGGTGACAGCCCCCCAGAGTGAGTGTCTCAGATGTCAGACATGGGTCAATGGGATGGTGGTGACTGCATGTGACTGACAGGGACTGAAGCTCCTTGTCCCCAGGTGTCCTGTCCCAGGTGCAGCTGCAGGAGTCAGGCCAAGGACTGGTGAAGCCCTCAGAGACCCTTTCCCTCACCTGCACTGTCTCTGGATTCTCTATAACGAAATATGCTGTGCATTGTACCCAACAGGCTCCAGGCAAGGGGCTGTAGTGGGTCAGTACTATATGGAGCGGTGGAAGCACAAACTACAACCCAACATTCAATTCATGACTCAGCATCACCAGGGACACCTCCAAGAGCCAGGTTTATTTAATACTGAGCAGTCTTATAGCCAAGGACACAGCCCTGTATTACTGTACAGACACAGCGAAGGGAAGTCAGTGTGAGCCCGGACACAAACCTCACTGTGGGAGAAAGGAAGGCTGGGCTGCAGCAGCCACTCAGGACACCAAAGGGCACTCAGGACATCAGGGGGCACTCATTGCTCACCATCCACAGAAAACAACCACAGGGGCTGGTGTGGACTTGGGTGAGGAAGGAAAGGACTCCTTTGGGGAGCAGAAATTTCCTCTCAGAGCTCACAGCCGCATCCAGGAACCCTGCCTTCTTCTCTGCCAATCTGATTTCTCAGCTTTTCACTGTAGACAATAAACAAGTACACAAGTTTGCACACGAAATATCACCAGGGACTACCAACCTCTTCTTCACCAAGATCTTATTTTTTGGTCTTTCTTAACAAAGTGCATCACAGTTTCATATTAATTTATACTTAAAACATGACCGAGGAGTGTTTGATCTAGAAGAACAAATAATATGTTCATAAAATATAAACAAATATGTATAACCCCTGTATGTGCGTTCCTAGAAGCTACACGCATCCCAAAAGTCATTCTAATTTTAATATAAACAAACTAGGGAACATCCATGAATGCGATTCTACTCAACAGTGAAAAAAATGATGAGCTGATACAGAAATCAGTGCTGGTGGGTCTCAGGGACCACTCAGCATGGAATGTGCCAGGATCAAAGATTCCAAATGTGCGTGTCCTGGTGCTCATGGGGCCACACTAGGAGGACAGTGGGAGGTGGGGCTTTCTGTCCCTTTCTCACTGTTACCAGGCAGGAAGCTGCTCTCTGTGTTGACTGACTTCTTCCTCATTCTCAGCAGGGCCCTGAGGGATAGATGGCTCTACATAGGGAAACAAACACCTCTAGGCTCCTGTGAAGGTGCCTTGTCCATGACCAGGTCTGATGTTGTCCTGACAGTAGCTGTCTTCTCCAGGTGCTTCCGTCTTTGGTCCCTGCAGGTGCTGGACCCCAGGGCAGCTGAGTCCCACTCATCTGCATCTCCTGCAATGGCTTTTACCCACTCCTGATCCCCAGTGCCTCCAGACACTGATGAAAATGACATCATCTCTATGGAAATAGATCTGGAATTCTACCTGATGGCTGATTTCCAGCCCTTTTCCTGATAAAACTCTGAGGCAGGTTATTCAGCTGCCATGAGGAACAAAGATGGCTGCCCTCTACATTGAGTAAGGAGCTGAGTGCTCAGAGCTGTGTGCATGGCAGCACCCATCTCCATGGTCAACCTTTCCTGGTGGGAGACCCCTTCCAGGCAAGTCAGGGTGAGGATGTTAGGGACCCAGGACCACAGTTCTTCTGTGTCCAGGACAAGACATCCATCCCAGGAGTGGGGTCAATTGGACAGAGTGAGTCCTGTCTTTCAGTGGCACCAGCATGGAGCTCAACTGAAGCAGCAGCAACTTGGCACTGAACAAGGGACTTTGATGTCTTCCCCCTTGGAAAGGGAACATGTGACCAAGAGCTGAGAGCAGGGAGTCCTTGCTCTTGATTGTGCCCATCTGGGGAGTTTCCATTTGCTGCGCTGGGATGGGGAAGGGAGAGTGTGTACCTTTGTTTATATTGTCTAGCTGTTCCCACTGTTAGCATCTCTCATGGAGTAAATAGATTTTTTTGTCATTGGTATTCCAATAGGACCATCTCCAGTCATGGCAAAGACTTTTAAAAGCTACTATAAAGGACACAAGGACAAAATCAAGGGGGAGGCTGGAACCTGGGGAGGAAGGGGGACTGGCTGGGGTGGGGTTGAGGGATGGGGAGAAAATGCAGACAATTGTAACTGAATAAAAATAAAAATATTTTAAAAAATTAAAAAAATAAAAGCAATGTCTGCACTCTGACTAGGACAGAAGCTCTTGTAGCTCTTCATACCCTCATACAGGAGTTGAAGTCCTGTCGGCCCTTTCTGTGTTGTGGTGAGAGCTCCACATGAGATCTACCCTAGGCACACACCAAATGCATGTGCTATTGATAACCCCAAGTGCAGCAATGGGCAGCTGACCTCTGTAAACTAACCATCCTGCATCATAGAATGTTTCTGCCCTGGGAAGATGACTCACTGTTCCCATCCCAGGAGCACTGGGTAACACCACATTGCCGTCTGCATTTGCATTTTTACTGTCTGAGAGTCCCAACATAAGAGGGATCACTTCGTGTTTGCTTGGCTATATCTGTGTCACTTCACTCAACATGATGTCCTCATGGTGCCTGCATGTAGTTGCTCACAGTAGGATTTCCTTTTAATTATTGAAAAGATACTGTAAAAATAAAAGAATAAAATAAGAGGCAACCATTGTTTGTCTGAGATCAAAATGAAAAGCTATTTTCAGTCCTGTACTCAGGATATCTCTTCCCTGTTAGCTATGCAGACAGCTGTGTGAAATTCAGTGTTGGGGTCCGGACAAAGGTGACTGTGCTGAACTCGCACCCTGTACAGGTTGCACAAGGAAGACATGCCAGGAGGTTTGTCTGGAATGGCTGCTTCCACTATATTTTAACATGGCCCTGCTCCTGTCATCTCACTTTGAGAACCCGTCACATGTGATGCGTCCACCACAAATCCCTGAGTCTACAACACAGTGGGACTCATTCCAGGCTTCAGCTCTACAGCACACCCCCAACACTAACTATGCCAGGAAACTTACTCACTTCCTGATTTCTTCCTCTTGTGCTGCAAGCACCATCCTGCTGCCTGTGTCCATGAAATGCGCTGACTCACAGACCTCCCCTCTGTGAGGTCACACAATGCTGGTCCTTCCTGATGGCTTAGTGTACACACTAGTAACATGCATTTACTGAAATGATAGAGATTTATTTGATTTTTCAGATTACTGTGAAGAGTTCCTTAGAAAGGTTGTTTACTCAATGCAGTTCCCAAGTGTGTTAACACATGACGACAGCATCTACACAGAGGGTGAACATGCAGTGTCTGAACTGACTTGGTGGCACACATACCTGAAACATGCTTGAGAATCCAGCACACGTCCAAGGTCCTGTGAAAATGTGGACTTTCTCAGTAGTCTCCTATGTAGAAGCCATCTGTCACATTCCCCAGACAGTGAAAATGAAGACATGTGCTCATGTCTGTCCCTGGAACTAAGTGAGAATCCAGCACTTACTGGGATTCTCACTGGATTTGGAGGACATGGAGTCCACACATGGAGTATCACACAGTTCCTCCATGACCAATGCTAGAGAAGACCAGCTTGGAAAGGGAGCCTAAGTAACGACCAGCAGTGCCTGAGTTCTCACCTGTGATGCCTTGATCAGAGCAGGAATGTCAACGAGGGTCAAACAAGAAATCCAGATGCAAGAGGAGATGGTGGTTCCTGCAGCCCTGGTCAGGTGCAGCTGTGGGTCACTGAGCAGTGAGTCTGTCTCCACGTGGGATGCTGGGTTTTGATATGCACAAGGCAAATGGTCAGAAGGGAAGTAATTCACTAGATGGGACAACAAAATGTGTGAAAAGCCCCTGTGTCCTTCACAGAACTGACCTCACTCACCTAGGAAGTCACACCCAGACCTAGAATCCACCAGCGAGCACTTCCTGTGTGCTAGGATTAGTGTCGGGAGCTTTATTACAGCCCCCTTCCTCCATGGATGAAGAATAAGTCTACCAAGACATGATCTGCTTGGGGAGTAGAGGTGGCCGATCTCTCAAAGGAGAAGGGTCCCAAGCCTTTTCCTCCATGGGCTTTTATTAGGTTCGTTTGCACAGGAATACAGATAAAGCTCATCAACTATTGTCAGCCAGTAAGGGTTAAACAATACATGATTTACAGAGAACTTTGAGGGCTTATTCTGAGTTACAGCCAATTAGTTAGAGGGCTATAAAACTTTAGGCGCCAGACTCATCTCAGGTCTGGACCTTATCTTTTAAGCTGAGGGTACAAATTAAGTAGGTTTCACAGGAATGTATGTATTTTTTCTTAGGCCTGATTCCCCAGGGAATCTGCCCCTCCCAGCACAGGACTGCACTGCCCTCTGTTATTGCTTCAGGCTCAAGTCAGGCAGGGGAAGAAAGACAACCAAGAGATTAGGAGACTTCTTGCAGACAGAATGAGGACTCAGGGTATTTCAAAGCCGGGGGGCGAGGGTCCATCACCCCCTTTTTCTATAGCCCCTCAAGTCCTTCCCTGTGGGCCTCTTCCGTGACCATGACTGTCTTAGGTTGATCCTCCCTTGAGGATTCTTACCCGTCATT
Organism: Desmodus rotundus; assembly: GCF_022682495.2. Taxonomy (NCBI): domain Eukaryota; kingdom Metazoa; phylum Chordata; class Mammalia; order Chiroptera; family Phyllostomidae; genus Desmodus; species Desmodus rotundus. The sequence continues at coordinate 15,950,471 of NC_071396.1, read as the reverse complement.
GGCTAACTAGTCAAGCTCAGGGCCAAGCAGGGTGAAGTGGGCAGAGGTGGCACACCTGCCAGGGAGATAAGCTTTGTGTCCTTAGTGGCTTATGGTCCCAAGGTCTCTGACTCAGCCTTAACCATGGGGGGTTACATCTTTTGAAATCAGGCGGGGCAGTTCCCAACAGATTAGGGTAGGAGGAAAACCTAGAGTTCACTACATTGAAAATCATCACAGTGTTGGTGTGTTTCTGTGTAGGTTATTGCACAGTGGAGGGGCAGTAGGATTTGAGTCACATGCAGGGATCCTCAGATGGGACCTTCAAACAGAGAAACCAGAGCACATGAGAGGCTCCCAAAACCCCCAAGTGTTTCTGGACTCAGTGTTATCTGCTGCGTCAGTGCATCTGGCAGCTCCTGGGAAGGGGCCCCATGGTGGCTTCATAGAGCCCTGGTTTAGTGCTTCCTGCAGACTCACAGGTGCTTAATGAGGCCAGTTCTCTGTGCCTAGAGATGTGGAAGCACATGGTGTCCCAGAGGGAGCATCCAGAAACCAGGGCACAGCCTTTCATTCTGGACTGAAGATTGTGAAAAGTTCTTGCTTTGTGAGCACAGAGAGGACCCTCCACTACAGGGAGTGGGCTGGGCAGCACTGGCCATGCAGGACTCACATGTAAAGAGGAGACTCAAGCTTTGTCATCAGGTTTCCCATGTTGCACAGATGGAGAAGTGGTGGGAATGAGCCAACAGTTGTTAGCAGTATAACAAAATGGAATAGTGCCTAACTACCTGTTCCCCTTACCAAACATAAAAATATCAGGAAAAATGGAACAAAGCATCATTATGTGTGGACAATCACCATGTGCACAGAAAATGAGAATGATTATGATGATGATGATCATAGTTATGATTATGGGGATGCTGATGTGATGATGTCAATGATGGTGATGGTGGTGGTGATGATGACGGACTGAGACAGGAGTCTTTAAACAATGGCTCCCCATAGAGAGACACCATCACCCCAGCTCCTCCAGTGTGGGTGTCCTCTCTTTCCCATAAGTGTTGAGAGATTTCATAAATGGAGCCCCAATGAAATATGCAGCTTCGATGAGTCAGGGTGTCACCAGATTAGCAATGACTTTCAATGTGTCCAACAACTTGTGCCCTGGGCCTGTGACCTTGCTACCAAATATAACTGAGACTGTGAAAATGTGAACGTGGGTCACAAGGAATCCCCTTCCCACCCATTTGCAATAACCTTTTCTAATTTCACTTGAGCTCTATCTACAGAACCTTAAACATTTTTATTTCTAACAGCACCTGTCCATAACCACTTATGTGTATTCTAAGTTGATATAAGCTGTCTCAATCATGCACTGTATTTTGTACTGGGTCTTCTTTTAAAATATCTTTAAACCCATATTTCTAGTAACACATATTTCTCTGTTCATGAAAATCAGGTATATATCTGACATGTAACTAAAAGAAGTCCAGCACCCTCTCAAACCCAGTTCCAGAACAATTCCACAGTTGTGGGTATTTTTCCAGCAGCTCTCCACTCCTGGTACCAGAGCCCATTCTAGTCCCAATGGTTGCTGTAACCAATGACTATGGGCAATGGAGGCTGGGCATTTACTGAGATTTTTTTCAAAAAGCACACAATAATTAAAATAGTGATGAATTTCAATGTAGTAAAATAAATAGTACAAGCCCCACCAAATCACCAAAATTCCATTGAGAGAATTAAAAGACAAGCCTAGAAAAAGAATATATTTCATTTTTTTAAAGACTTTGTTTACTTAACTTTAGATAGAGAGGAAGGGAAGGAGAAAGAGAGGGAGAGAAACATCAATATGTGGATACCTCTCATGTGGCTCCCTACTGGGGGCCTGGCCTGCCACCCAGGCATGTGGTCTAGACTGGGAATCAAACTGGCAACACTTTGATTCACAGGACCGCACTCAATCCACTGATCTACGCCACCCAGGGTAAAGAATGTATATCAAAATCATACATCTGAAGGAAGAAAGCTGACATTATACATTAAGAATGTTATATGTCCTGTGGAGGAGTCCAGCAGCCTCTGACCATGGTGACCATCCCCAGAAACAGGGCTGTGGAGGATGGAGGAGACAGTTTCCTATCAGGGTAGGAGTTCTCTTTCTGTGAGCAAATCTAAGCTGGGAATTCCCATTTCCCTCCCTCTAATTCCAAACTCCTCTGACAACACTAGACTGCAAAAAAGTCAGTTATTCTGCTGCTGTAACCATTTCAATATATGAAGAACTCTGAGTTACATACATACAGAATCTGTGAGGAAGATCCTCAGATAAAAATGACATCATAAATTAAGAAAATAAACTACTGAGAATGACTCTTCTTTATTTTGTGAGCTTTAGATAGTTATAAATATTATACAAACTTTTAAAATATATTTAATTGTATATTTTACATATAGCATATTGTGTATGCTATATTATATATATTATATATTATATATCATATATAATTACATATGTGATATAATATATGTATATTTATATATCATATATATCGTGTGCATATATAATTTTGGCAGTTGTAGATTAATAGAAAGTTAGGATTCAGACACCAACTTAACAAATTCAAATTTCATTTAAATCTATTTGAAGAGACAAAAATTTTAAATGTAACTTGTACATCTAGTCCACAACTTCTTCTTAAGATACAAAAATGATGCTATCCATTAGCCTGGTTCTGATATGTCCCATAAACTAGGTGGATGCCTACCCTTGACGCACATGATGAGGAAGTTCAGGAAAAGAGATTCTCCCCCACAGGTCCCAGAAAAACCACAGCAGTCTGAACTCAGTCCCTCCTGACGTACACTATATATTTTATATATAATTATACATATTCAGGGCATATATATATATAATTATATATAGTATTTATATTTATATATATAATATACAGATTCTCTCCATCTGTAACCTGGGCCCATCAAGAGCTCCCAGTCCCCTTCCCAGGATGTCAACCTCCAAATCCCCTTCTAGCCAGGTCTCAGGTGAACTCAGGGATGGCAAGTTCTGAACTGACCCTCTATGACCAGGAAGCAGGAACCATTGTCCACACACATCTCAGAACACCTGCTGGCTCAGAGTCAGTGCCTGTGTCTCTCTGGGAGAAGGTGACTCCAGGGTCTCAGTGCCTCATGTGGTCTAGGAACCTGGGAGGACTCCTGAGCGGCTCACATGTGGAAAGGGGATACACCGCCCTGGGGGAAATGATGTGAGAGGAAGGACACAGTATATCTAACACCTGTCTCAGCTTCAGTGCTTTGGATGAACTCTGGGTGACAGGTCCTAATCAGAGTGGCCCATTCCCTGGAGCGGGACTGAGACAGAAACTACACCTTCACTGTTACCTTGAGGACCAGGACTCTCAGGCAGGTGAATGAAAAGACTGTTCTCCCCTTGCAATTATTTTTACATCAAAATTTACATAATTTTACATGAAATTATGATTATCCAATCTGGCAATCATCAGTCTACATAATGTGTTTCTTTGTACTTGTGAAGATGTTTGTGTATAATGTTAATCCATTTTATTAATGAATTGAATGACCCATGAGATTAAAAGTCTGAACCACTCATATACTCCAGCTTCTATATTAAACATAGAAAGAGGGCTGTCCATTGACATGATTGGTGTCTCAATACCCATGCTGTCTCCTTCTTCAGAACTACACCACTGAGTCCAAGGCAGGAAATGTGCTCTGGACCCAGAAGAACATGGGGCAGTGACCTCAGCCCCTCCCTATATACGAGACAGAGAGCAACACATGCAAATTTCTCTCCCAGCTCCAGGGTAAATCCTCCCCTGGGCTGTGGGGCTCACATTGGACTAAGGTCTCTGGGGAAGGCAGAGCTGTGTTCTAGAGCAAGATGAGACTGCTGGGAGTCCTCCTGTGCCTGGTGACAGCCCCCCAGGGTGCATGTCTCAATGTCAGAAATGGGTCTATGGGCTGGTGGTGACTACACGTGAGTGGCAGGGACTGATGCTGCTTGTCCTCAGGTGTCCTGGCCCAGATGCAGCTGCAGGAGTCAGGCCCAACATTGGTAAATCCTTCGCAAACTCTCTCCCTCACCTGCACTGTCTCTGGCTACTCCATCACCTCTGGTTACTGCTGGAGCTGGATCCGCCAGCCACCAGGGAAGGGACTGGAGTGGATTGGGTGCATAGGTAATGATGGAAAGACTTACTACAGCCTGTCCTTCAAGAGTTGCACCTCCATCTCTAGAGACACATCCAAGAATCAGTTCTTCCTGCAGCTGAGCTCCATGAAACCTAGGACACAGCTGTGTTTACTGTGCAACAGACACAGTGAGGGGAAGTCAGAGTGAGCCCACAGACAAACCTCCTGTCAGGAGACAGTGTGGCTGGCTACATGGCATGGGCAGGACACCAGGGAGGATCAAGACAACAGAGGGACAGTGGGAAACTACACTGACACTGCTCCACAGATTCTGACAACGCAGGTCACCTTTTCTTTCTACACTGTACCTGCATCAGCACCTGCTTCTGCTCCTGGGGAGATGCCCATCCACTGTCCTCCAGGGTACTGATATTGGGCATCCATGCCGTGTGCTCTATGAATGAGGACCTGTGGTTCTAGGTCAAAGACCCCCCACATGTCAGGTCAGTGTTGGCTACACTGACTGGGAAAGGGTAAACTGTCTCTGACCCTCTCCAGGACAACTTGGACCTTCTCCCAGGCTCTGAAGGTTCAGGCACTGGGAGAACAGGAAATCTCAAGGTTGGGCACTCTCCCATCTGCATGTCAACCGTGTTTGCTTTTGTTCTGTCATCCAACTATGTCACCCACTTGGTTTTGGTCAGTGTGTGGATCCTGCCCATGTGCTAGGAACAGGGGAGAAGACAGACATGAGGTCATTACCATGAAATCACCACAGTGTGTGTGTGCATGTGTGTGTGATTTATTGAGCAGTGGAAGTGTATGTGACATTAGGGCCACATGCAGGGATGGGACCTTTGAGCAGAGAAACCTGAGGACTTCAGATTCCCCCAAGTCCCCTGAGAACTTCTAGACTCATTGATTTCTGCTGAATCGGGGCATGTGGCAATTCCAGTAAAGGCGCTCCCTGGTGGCCCTGTGTTGGGGCTCCCTGTAGAGTTACTTGGGTTCAGTAAGGGTCATTGTCTTTACGCTGAGATGTCTAAAACACAGTGCTTCTGAGGAAGCATCTTAAAGTCTAGAGTCAGCCTTTAATTCTGCTCTAGATCTTCTGAGAGGTCCATGCCCTGTGAGTCCAGTCAGGACCCTCCCCTGCAGAGGTTGGTCTGGGCAGCAGGGGGAGCACAGGACCCATGGTCTCAGGCTTAGACCTCAGGTGCAGATGGTGAGGGATCTAGGGAGGGATTTCCTCTGAGGGACTGGGTCTTCCTCTTCTTGTAAAAAAACATCTCAAATAAGGATTGGAAATGAGATGCCTGTAAACATCCTACCTATTCCATCAGAGTACTTCCCAAACATGGTAAGAGAAGAGACCCACAGTCAGTGAGGGTATTTCTCAGCTTCTTTATATCTGAATGTTAAGGAGCTGGAGACGGGGATTTTTTTTTTTACAATTTATTCAGTGCTGCCCTTTGAACAAACCATGACCCAAGGAATAAAAGCTACTGGTATTGAAGCCCAGAACTCGTCCAGGTGGTCTCTGTGTTACTCAAAGGTGGTTTCTCAATGAGGACCATGTCCTGTGGGTTCTTGTTCCTCAGAGGGAGGAAATATGTCTGCATAGACCTCAGGTACCTGGCAGGGTGCTTATACCAGATAACACTGATTAAGACTTGGACCCTGAGTCTCCACTGAGTATGATCTCTCTGTCCTCTACCCTTCCTAGATGGAGTCATATAATCAGTTATCATGTGTTCTGCCTCATGGTTATGCAAATTAGAAAAGGTACAGTAGGTTAAACATGGATCTGTCTGTTACTTGAGAGCATCTCCCGCAGCCACACCCTCCTCTATGGAAGCCCTGATGGCACAGTCTCTAACAATGGACTGGGGAGGGAGAGACTTCTTCCCGGTGGTGGTGACCACAGATAAGGGGATCCCAGTCCATGAGTTGAGGAGGGGACCAGGGACAGTCAAAGCTGACTTCCACCCACCACTGCCTACTCTGCACAGGTGTCTACACCCAGGAGCAACTGGTGCAGTGCAAGGCTGAGGTGAGGAACCTCGGGTCTCAGTGAAGGTCTCCAGCATGGTATCAGGATACACGTTCATGAGCTATGCTATATTCTGCTGTGACAGGCCCCAGGAGGGGTCCTGCAATACTTGGGCTTAATCAACACAAACACTGGGAAAACCACGTATGGTCAGTGCTTCTCAGAACTACCTTTCTTCTCCATGTACACTTCTGTTAGCAATGCCTATCTGCAGATTAATGGCCTGATGTCCAGGGATATGACCGTGTATCACTGCAAGAGTCTCTGTGTGATGACCCACATCCTGGGTGTGTCACAAACCCTGAGAAGTGGAACAGAGGGAGTTTGCTGAGGAGATGGAGGGTGGTGAGTCTCCTGACTTCCTCACACACAGTCAGGGATCTGAGAACAGGACTGATGCAGCCTCAGGAATATTAGGAATTCAGGGAGAGGTTTCAAGGGACCAGATGCAAGGAAGAAGGAGGGAAGATGCTCCTGAAAAGACCCATTATTTACTGTGATCTGTACAAGGGGCCCATTGGAAGCTTCCATGTCGTCTGAATGAGGGATATTCATGGAGGCATCAACTCACAATTTTGGTTGGCATCAGGTTTGAGGATTTGGACTGTAGTGACTCCCGAATGTTCTAAGACATCCCCCATTTCTGAACAGTGGAATTGTGCTTGGTGAAAAGTAAGTACTTCAACATCCAGGAGGAATTTTCATGTCATTATGTATGGACAGTCATCGCAAAGATTACATTCTAGGGGCAAAGTTGAGGATTGACAAAGTTCCAGGTTCCAGCACAGTCTATGACATCCCACTGTTCTATCAGTCCTCAGTCAGGGTGAGTTCCTAAGGAGTCTTCCCATCTGAGAACACAGGTTTGCAAGCGTCCCTGTCCCAGAGCAGTACTGGCCATCATACAATAGGCATCAGGGTGGGGACGCCCTGGACAATGGAATATCAACATCCAGTCTGTTCTAAGTTCCTATGACAATGGCATCAATTACCAAACACCATGTGATACCATTTCTATACTTTTATTCATGTATGATCTGCAGGTTGGAGCATGAAATCCCTTCACTGGATTGAGGTCAAGGTGGTAGATGGACCACCCTTTCTCCAGAGGCTCAAGGGCAGCGCCGTGGTCTGAAAACATGGATTCCTCCAAGTTTATATGTTCAATTCCTCACCCCCAAAGAGGATAGTATTAAAAATGGGGTTTTTGGATATTCTTAGGTCATGATAGTGTCCCAAGACAGGAGTTATTGCTTTTCCCAATAAGCTCAGACTTTGGGAACCATGCTGCCTGGTTTCAGGAGCTGTAACCCCACCAACAGGCGAAAAGGCCCCACGGCCAGGGGACCTTGGGGCCATAAGCCACTAAGGATACAAAACTTACCCTCCTGGCAGGGGCACAGCCTCTGCCCCCTTTACTTCTCCCTGCTTGGCCCCTGGAGGATGGCTGGATAGTCAATGACAGGTAAGATTCCTCAAGGAAAGAACAACCTAGGGCAGGCACAGTCATGATGGGACCATCAGGGAAGGACTTAGGGGATTATGGAGGAGGGACAAAAGACCCTCACCCCTGGGCTTTGTCATAGTCTGAGTCCTTATTCTATCTGTAAAATCTCCTAATCTCTTGTCTGCCTTGCTTCCCCCACCTGATTCAGTCCTGAAACAATGCCAATACTGGGAACCAAAGGTTCCCAGTGGGGGGCAATTAGACCTAAGAAAGAATGCATAAAGTCCTGTGAAACCTGGTTTTCTAACAATGTCCTCAATTTCAATGTTAAGGACTCAAGCACAAAATAAGTTTGTTTCCTTAGTGCATCGGGTTCAAGTTCAGTGGACGCCCACCATGTACAGCCATGGAGGCAGCACTACCTAGGGTCCCATGCAGACATGGATAGGGACTGTGAGAGAGAGAGGAGATGGTTCTTATGAAATTAACTATTGACAAACCAGGGGCCCCAACCTACTCCCTCTCCAGCTCCCTGATGACAGCTACGTCACATGTGCAGACACAGAGATGCTGACGGTGAACTTAAGGCTGAACCCAAGGATGAGCAGTTTATATAAAGTTAGATCCACCAGCTCCAGTAATGGGAGGTTACTTGAATGACTTTTTCATCCTTTAATCAATAAATAAAGAAAATAACATTCTTATCAATGACATTTTACTTATATTTGTTTTTTCTTATTAGGGATTTAAATAAAGATCTTCCATAATGAAATTTCTGTAATTTAAACATAGTTGCTCCCCAACCTCTACCTACATCTTCACCTGAGAAGATCGGGTCATGACTGAGTTTCTTCTGTGTCCCCAGTGTTGGTACCTGGTTTCACCACAGAGTCTAGAAAACAAATGATGCACTTAAGCTGCTGCACATTCAAGTACCAAACTCCACTGAAGGGATCTGGGAGCACTGTCTGCTTCTCTGTAGATCCACGCTACTGTCAACTGAAGATCCACGCAGATGCTCCACCTCCTAAAACACTGGGTCCACGTGCTGGAGGGACACTCTCTGTTCTAGTTCATACCCTGATCAGTTTGTAGGGGAAATAGTGTCAGACGGATCTTTCTGTCTCCTAAACATAAAATTTATCTGGCCATAAGGGTTGAATTCTTTTGGTGAGTTCATTACTGGTGACTCTTAAAGACATCTCTCATTTTAAATTCCTCTCCACTTATGACAATGTACTCTCCTAGGTTATGTGCCCATCTGCTGGAACAGCTGGATCACTGGAGAGAGCACAGGACCAAATGTAGGAAGTAATTGTTTTATTTTTATTCTTATTTTTTTCTCTTCACCAGAAGAAATTTTTCATTGCTTTTACAGAATGCAAAAAAGGAGAAAGGGAGAGAGAGAGAGAAAGAGAGAGATTGGTTGCTTCCCATACATACCCAGACCAGGAACCATATGCACCCAAATTTGGGATCAAACCCACATCCTCTTGGTTACAGGACAATGTTCCAACAAACTGAACCAAACTGTGCAAAGCTGGGGGGTGATTCTTAACAGACATGTGCCCCTAGAAAGGTCACACTCTGGGACCATGTCCTTTATGTCAGTGTCCACCAGAGCTCCGTATAAGGTAGGAGGTCATGGAAATAGTGCCCCTCTGGTCACGAAAAGCAACCTAGCCCCAACCCTGAAGCTCTGAGACAGGAGCCCAGCCTGTTTTCTCAAGTGCTCCCAGTCTGTGCTCAGCACAGAACAGAGACTATTCACCACAGTCTTTGAGCTCAGCTGGGCTTTTCTTGTTGCTATTTTAAGAGGTAATTTATGAGAACAAAAGACACTGAGTATGTGAATGGAGATGACTGAGAGAAATGGTGAACAGGTGACAGGTTCCTGACCTAGCTCTTTGTGTTTTCAGATGTCCAGTGTGAGGTGCAGGAAATATGTAATTTTGAAAAAGACACATGGACATGGACAACACTGAGGTGATTGCCGGAAGGATGGTGGTATAAGGGTGGTATAATGGTAATAGGAAAATACATTAATGATTAAATTTTTAAAAATAAAAAAAATAAATGTTAATGCAAACAAAATTTTTCATTTTTATTAATTTCACATTACATGTACACTATTTTGTAGGAACCCTTTGACACCGATGGAGACTGGCTCTCCATCCCCCCAGTCCTGTTGTGAGGACAGAGTCAGGCACTCAGGTGGCTCAGCCTGCACGGGCTCTGGCCTTCTCTGAAGTGTGCTGGTGAGGAGGAGGGAACGACTGTGTGTGGGCTCCCTCGGAGGGTCTGACACACTGATGGTCACAGTCCCTCCTTTCAGACTATATGCCACTGAAGGATCACAGCTTCGGCATGGGAACGTGTGCTCTCCAGGGTGGCACAGATGTCACTAGGTGGACAGTGGGCCCTGCTTTTACCCCAACTCCCATGGCCATGCCCATGTGGAGCAGGCTGGTTTGTTTGGGAGGAGCACACCTTCACCCTGAAACCAAATGGTTAGAGATGGAGCAAGTCCCCACAGACTGAAGGCAACCTCAGTCCTCGGGAGCAGGACTGTGGGGACCTGTCAGGAGGTGGCACTAAAAGGTGGAACCTGTGACAACTGTCCCTAATCCTGGGATTGGAGGCCACATGTTCCCACCAGCTGCTGTCTTGGTCTGCTCTCCAGGCCAGAGTCTTGGGCCCAGGCAGGACTCTGAATGCCTTAAAAAGCTGTGGAGACACCATCATGCAGTTTCCAAGCTTCATTTCGGAGAGCTGCTGGGAAAACATCCATGCCTTTTGCCCCCCCATGATGTACAGCAGGAGCCCGGTGCATGTAGAGAAATGTGTATGTCGGTTCCACAGCTGGCTGTGGTGATTTTTTACAGATGTTTCTTCTGTGTTTCCTCTAGTTGCACAGGGGTCAGAAAGCTGCTTAGTTTTTCTGCCCCTTCCTTGACCGTAGTGGTCCTGATAGTTCACACATTTCTAGCCACTCTGAAGAGGAGGGCAGCTCAGGAGGTGCACATGTGTTCAAAGATCACCCTCAAGTACACCAAGGACAGATCACTTTGCATCACTGACCACACTCTTCTTGGACGGGGCCTGTTGCCCACACTTCCCCTGGCATCTCCCTGGATGCACTGGGGAGGGTCCCAGCCTGCATGGCAGTGGTAGGTCCTTTTACTGTTGCAAATTCCCCTGAGGTTGCATTTGGAAGGGTGACAATCTACCACAATAAGCAACTGTGTATATGAAACCCATCAGATGTGCTCCTTCTCGTGTTTGTCCACACAATCAACTCTACCCTGTGCTCCTATGTGTATAAAATACTGTGATGTCACATTCGACCAATGTTCTCTTTCATCTCATCCTACATCACCTCTTCCTTGTTTTTGTCCTCACTGCTCATTGTCACTTTCTTCAAATAATTTCCTTGAGTTGGTTCTTCAGGCATCTCTGCTTCACATTTCCATCACACCCTTTAGTATGTCTGTCAAACCTATGGGAGACTTCAGTGTCCATTGTCAGGATGGACCACAGTGTATTATCCATTCATCTCCTGAGGGACTTACCGGTTGTCTCCAAGTTTTGACAAATATAAATAACTGCTATAAACACTGTGTGAAGGTTTATGTGTGGGCACAGTTTTTGTTCTCCTTTGGCAAACACCAAGGAGTGTGATTGCTGGATCCCGTGCTGAGAGTATATTCAGTTCTGTAAGAAGTTGCTGACCTGTCAGCCACATGGCTGTGTCCAAGCTGCTTGCCACCCCCTGCAATGGCGTCTTGTCATAAAGTAAATGACCGTGTCTGTGGGGCTCCATGTTGTGTCCAGTTGCCCCCTGTGTCTACCAAGTGCCAGCACCATGTAGACTTTATCGCCGTAGATAGGTGAATCTTTGCCTGTGGTAGTGTGGATCTCTCCAGTTGTGTTCTCCAAAATGTATTACTGTCCAGCTCTTCTGCATTTTGACAAAATTCTTAGAAGCACATTGTTTATTTCAAAAACATGTTGAAGTTTTGATTGGAATTGAATTGAAACTATAAATATTATGAAGGGCCAATTGGCCACATTGAGTTGTCTACCCACAAACACAGTGTATGGCCTATTCCTTTATTCATATTCTCACTGAAATTTTTATATCTTTCAGTGGAAAGATCTTGAGCATCAAATTTTAGATTTATCCTAAGATTTATTTCTCTTTGTTTTTATATCATTATAGTTTTGTTTTCTTTCCAAATTTGTTACCCTGTTGCTTGGAGTTGCTATATTAATTAGTTTGAATATATTTTTCAGATTCTTTAAGATTTTATATGTAGATAATTACCTAATCTCTGCATTAAAAAGTGTGCCTTTCCCTGAAGCCCCTGGAGGGCTTGTAGGGCAGGCTTTGGTGCAGTGTCAGTGCCCCCTCGGCCCTTGCAGATGAAACCCATGAGACAGTGTGGCCACATCTCCATGACGATGATTCTCCTAGCACTACCTCCAGCCAGGATTCCTGTCCAGGTTCCAAAACTGCACCGTGGGGCCCTGGCCAGACCCTGGGACAGGTCTTCATTCCTGCACTGCATGGGGCTAGGCAGGTTTCACTGCTTCCTTTAGAGCCTTCTTTGACCCCTTCTCTCACACCCTGCATCAGAACTGCTCAGAACCCAGCACAGAATTAGTTTTTTGTAAGAAAGTGGGCTGAACCTTTGAGAGTCTGAGGGTGTGGTTTGCTAGAGCAAGGCTCCCTCACTCCAGCAGAGTCCCCCCTTCAGTGAGTGAGCCTTGACCTCACTGTGGGCTTCTAATGTGCAGAAATTTAAAAAAAGACTGGGGATGGAGAACTTACCTGGGACAGTGTCTCCCCCTTCTGGGCCCAAGTCAGATCTTAAAGGAAAACCCCCACGACAGTGTGGACAAGGGCATTGGGTTGCCATTTCTAGATGTAGCTTCCAGAAGTTCAGGTGTCACATCTCTCAACCCTCTGGCTCTCTCTGTCCCCTGAATCTACCCCAGGAGCAAGTGGAGGTGGAGATGGAGGCTAAGCCCTGGATTACCATGTAGTCTGGGGTTTTCTCTTCATCTGACATTTGCTCCTGCATTTTCTACAGAGTCAGGATCAGGGCACCAACAGGACAGACACCTCAGAAGCAAACAGCAGCTCCCAGGGCTCACTGGCCATCAGATAGCAGAGCAGTAGTCAATCCTGATGGAGAAGAAAGTCCTGGTGGGCAGGCATCACTGCCCTACACCCCTGCACACAGTGCTGATGCTGTGGTCCCTGTGCAAACCCAGATGGGCTCCCACCTAAAGTAGCTTCAGATGTGGAGTCTGATGACACCCACAAACCAAGGGTTCATATGGAGCTAAGTTCTGGCATGACCGAGGTCTCAGGAAGGCAGGCAGGCCCCTCCAGCAGGGGTGAAGAGCCTCCTGAGGGCAAGGCTAGGAGCCTGGCTCAGGGTTTCCTGTGGTCAGAGGGGGAAGGCCAGTGAGGGTTCTCTTGTTGGGCAAGGACTTGGGTGGATTGACTCTCCCATCAGGAGCAAAGAAGCGATCACCCAGGCTTTCTTATCAGCATGCCCAGATGAGGGAAGATGTGGATAAAGAGAGTGAGTCTTGGAGCTCCCAGTCATCCAGCATCAAAAGCTGGGTTCCCACACCTGAGCCCACCTGACAATTGCAATAACGAGGGAAGGGAGACAGTCATGCTTTGAGAACACAGAGATCTGGGATTAGGAGCAAGCAGATAAGAACAGGCCAGTGATTAAACACGCTTCTGGGTCAGACAACTTGAGTGGCACTTTCCTTTGTCTGAGATTTTTCTCAATGTGTCAAATGTCATGGGTGAGCTGCCTTCTTCCAAGGATTGTAGCTTCTCAAAGGTCTGAGAGTCCTGAGTTAGACGTCCTGCACTGGAGCTGTTCTCAAAGCAGTGGGGTTTGCATTTGCTCCGTGAGCGGTGAGCTGTGCACTCAGGGACTGCTCTGGAGTTCTACTGTGGCCTTTGCTGTTAACGTGCACACTGAGGTCTCAACCATGAGTCCCATCAGCCATTTTCCCTGAGTCCTCATGCAGCAGTTAAATCTCCTAGGGGTAGATCAGGAAAACACTATTCAGGATGATGTGGGGGGAAGGTCATCTGAATCTGTTGAGAGTATTGGATACGTGGGTCATGTGATAGCTAATTTATGGGTCCATTTGACTGGCAGTGAGTACATGCATATTTGTTCAAACATTATCTGGAGGTTTCTGTGGGTGTGATTTAAATCAGTGGACTGGGGGAGGCAGATTGCCCTCCCTAAGTATGGGGGGCCATGCCCAATCATTGAAGGCCTACCGGAGACCAATGTTACCCTCCTTCCTGATGGTCTTGGAACTAGAGTGTCCACATGAGATTTTGTCTTGCCTCCAGATCTCAGGGCACACAGCCTCTTCCTGCACCTCAGACCTGCGTCCTTGGACTGGAACTAACCTTGAGACTCCTCTGTAACCCTCATGTCACTGTTGCTCCTTGATTTCCCTGAACCTTCTTTCTGTCACATTCTGTTATTTCCTCAGAGCCACAGGGCAGGGATGGGATGTGCCTGTCCCAGGAAGTCCAGGCTGATGCACGTGTGACCTGAAGGTGGACCTTGTTCTGGTCAGACCCAGGGCTCCATCAGTCCTGCCCCCATCACACAGGCTGTGTCTCCACCTCCCCTTTCTCCTCATCCTGCTGCTTCCGATGTAGACAGGAAACTATGACAGAGGACCAGAAACACACTATGGAAATTATGATTGTCCTAACTCAGTCTCAGGTCATGGGTGCTTCCTGTCCATTTCATGTCATCATGTGTTAACTCCTTTCACCCGAGTTTGTTGTCCACCTTCCCTGTGTTGTGTCCCCTCCTTCCTGATCAGGAAAACAGGAAAACCCATTTACAAGCTGAATTCTTGTGAAAACAAGAGACGTGGAATAGGAAACTGAATAAACAAGATGTGCTCCATCCTCACCACAAAACATCATTCCAACTTTAAAAAAAAGAAAAAGTGGACAGATGCAAGAACATGGGGGAACCTGGGAGACACAATGCCCAGAGAAATGCCCCACTCTCAGAATCACAAAGGCTGTGGGTTTCCACATCTGTGAGAACCTGGAGTGGTCAAGGGCGTGGAGACAAAGTACAGAATGTGGTGGCTGGGGTGGGAGGCAGGAAACAAGGAGTATTGTTTAATGGGCACCAAGGCAGTTTGGGAAAGTGAGCATTTCTGGATTTGGAAGGTGACAACAGTTGCACAAGTTTGTGAATGTGTTTAATGTTGCTGTGTCCATTTAGAATAGATTAGCCCAATGACTGTTTGGGGCAAGAACCTCTGAAGGGGTGTGACTATCCCAACATGTTTCTGGGAAAATGGAATCTGGGAAGAGGGGGAGCCTGCTCCAGGGTCTTTGGCCACAGGGTTCCCTGAGCTGAGAGCAGTGTGAGAGGGGAATGTGTGGGGACAAGGACAGTGGGTGAGACCTGAGAGGGTGCAGGGCACTACAAGGACCCGGGGTCTCTTCAGGGGAGATGTGATGTGGGTGTCGTGTCATTAGAGCCCAGCACCCTCTGACTGATGGTCACCAGGATGAGTTGTGGGGATGCGTGACTGTCCATTACAGTCACCACACACAGGACCGTGCTGCACAGATTGGGCACTCCCTTCACGGGAGACATTTTGACCCCATGAATTTTCACTTTGCAGCATCCTCTGAGCAGGTAATCAGCATGTCCCTCTCCTCACATCTCGCATGGCATGGGAGTGAGAAAAATGACAAGGCCTTCAGCAGGTTCCACTTATCCAGGTCTCACAGTCTCTGAAGATCCTGAAAAACTGGGACACAGAGACACACAGTATTCACCTGAAATGCGTCTTTGGGCAGCATCACAGGGACAGGTGAGGGAGAGAACGTCATCTCCAGTCTGAGGACCCTTGGGGCTAGGTGAGGTCACACATCATTGGGCTGGCTAGGGCCATGGAGGGGGGCTCAGTGTCCTCCCCACATTGGGGGAGGGGACAGGAGTGGGTTACAGAGCACAGTGTCCCCTGAGGCAACGATGTGCTGCTCGCTGAAGGCATTGTTCTCACTGTTTCTCTCCGTAAGAATCCACCTCACTGTCCTTCCTGTGGTTCACAGTTGGCCAGTGCCCAGGGATCCTCACAGGTGCCCCCCAGCCCCTGCAGGACATTGGTGCCATCCCCATCACAGACGTCACCTTGGTCCCATGTGGTTGCACCAACCCCTCACTCAGCTGAGAGTCAACAAAGGAGCAATCTCCTGAGACATTTGTAACATACAGAAATCTCATGTCTGGTCCATGGACATCCTCAAGTCTGTCAGATGTGTCCAAGGCCTCACTGTGCACTGTTAAATAATGGGGCAGCAGTGGGAATTTTCTGTGTGTGGAGGGTTTGTGAGACTCCGGGAAGCAAACCTGGCTTTAAGGTTCACTAGGCTGTTAAATCCCTTCATGTGTTTCACCTCAGTTTAGTCATTTAATGAAAGATACACCTGCTCTGCACTTTCCTTTCCCTCCATCTGTCACCTTGGCCCATCATGGGCTCCCAGTCTCCTTCCCAGGACATCAGCCTCCAGATCCACCTTCAGTGTCTCAGGTCAACATGGCGATGGCAGGCTCTACACTGACCCACCATGACCAGGAAGCAGGTCCCATCATCCACCCACATCTCAGAACACCTGAAGGCCAGAGTGAGTGCCTGTGTCTCTCTGGGAGAAGGTGACTCCAGGGCCTCAGGGCCCCATGTGGTCTAGGAACCTGGGAGGCCTCCTGAGTGATTATCCCATCTGGCAACGATGAGTCTACTTCATGTGTTTCTTTGGATTTGGGAAGATGTTTGGGTGTAATGTTAACCTATTTTGGTATCCCCTTGAATATTCCATGAGATTAAAATAGTGGGATCTTCTCATCTAGTTCAGCTTTAATGTTTAAACAAAGAAAGAAGGCTGTCCATTGACATGATTTAAAGATAACTCATAACACAACTATATTCTCATCCCTGACCATGGAGTCCAAGAGAAGAAATGTGCTCAGGACCCAGAAGGACACAGAGCAGTGACTTCAGTCTCTTCACTTATGAAGACAGCATCCCCCACATGCAAATTTCTCTCCCAGCTCCAGGGTACATCCTCCCCTGTGCTGTGGGGGCTCACAGCTCTCTCCTCACAAGGGGCTGAGGTCTCTAGGGAAGGCAGGGCTGTGCCCTAGAAGATGATGAGACTGTTGGGTCTCCTCCTGGGCCTGGTGGCAGCCCCCCGGGGTGAGTGTTTCAGATATCAGACACAGGTCTATGGGATGGTGGTGACTGAACGCGACTGCCAGGGATTGATGCTCCTTGTCCCCAGGTGTCCTGTGCCATGTACAGCTGTAGAAGGCGGGTCCAGGATTGGTGAAGCCCTCAAAGACCCTCCCCCTCACCTGCACTGTCTGGATTCTCCAATTACTCCAGTTACTGCTGGAACTGGATCTGCCAGCCCCCAGGGAAGGGGCTGGAGTGGATTGTGTACATGTTATGATGGGAGTACTTACTACAGCCCGGCCCTCAAGAGCCACACCTCTATCTGCAGAGACATGTCCAAGAACCAGGTTTCCATGCAACTGAGCTCTGTGACCACCAAGGACCCAGCCATGTATTACTATGTGAGAATCATAGTGCAGGAAAGTCAGTGTGACACCTCCCTGCATGAGACAAGAGGTGTGGACACCAGGGGGCACTCAAAGCCCAGAGATCAGAGCACCCACCCCAGGAGCAGATGCAGGTGGAGGCTAAACCCTGGGTTACCATGTAGTCTGGAGTTTCTGCTTCATCTGACATTTGCCCCCGCATCTTCTCCAGAGTTGGAATCAGGATACTGACAGGACAGACAACTCAGAAGTAAATGGCAGCCCCCGGGGCTCACCTGCCATCAGCTAGCATAGCTGTGGTCAGTCCTGTTGGAGAATAAAGGCCTGATGATGGGGATGGTCATTGTCCAAGCACCCTGCACACTGATGCTGCAGCCTCTGTGTAAACCCAGAGAGGCTCCCACCCAAAGTAGCTTAAGATGTGGAGTCTGATGACACCCACACACTGAGGGATCAGGTGGAGCTAAGTTCTGACATGATCTAGGTCTCGGGATGGTCAGGTCTGCACCTCCAGAAAGATTGAAGTGGCTTCCAAGAGCCTGGTCAGGAGCCCGGCTCAGAGTTTTTGTGGTTAGAGGCTGCAGGTTCCCTTGTTGGGCAGGGATTTGCTGAATTGACTCTCCCACCAGGGGCAATGGAGCAATCACCCAGGCTTTTTTATCAGCATGTCCAGATGTGGATAAAAAGGGTGAGGTTTGAAAGTTCTCAGACGTCCAGCATCAAAACCTGCATTCCAACTCCTGAGTCAACCCAACAATTGCAATAAAAATGGAAAGGGAGATACTCATGCATTGGGTGCACAGCAATCCGGGATTATGAGCAAGCAGATGGGAACATACCAGGGATTACACAGGGGTTACACAGGGATTACACAAATTAACACAGATTACACAGTGTTAATTTCCACTGTCTATGAGTTTTCTCACTGTACCAAAGGTCATGAGTCAGCTGCCTCCTTCCAAGGATTGCAGCTTCTGGAGAGTATGAGAGTCCTGAGTTAGACCTCCTGCACTGGAGCCATTCTCAAAAGTGTGGAGTTCACATTTGCTCCGTGAGCTGTAAGGTATGGACCCAGACACTGCTCTGAAGTTTTACTGTGACTCTGTTGTTAATACACAGGCTAAGTCTCACCTGTGGGATTCATCAGCTATTTCCTCTGATTCCTCATTCAGCAGATAAATGTCCTAGTGGTAGATCAAGGAGACACTCCTGAGGATGATGGGCGAAAGCCATCTGAGTCTGTTGAGAGGATAGGACACATGGATCTCGTGATAGTTAATTTATGCATCCACTTGACCGGCCATGGGTGGCCCCATATTTGTTCAAACATTATCTGGGGGTTTCCATGAGGATGCTTTAAATCAGTGAACTGAGTGATGCAGATTGCGCTCCTAACATGGGGGCCCTTCCCAAGCTTTGAAGACCTTCAGAGGGAAACTCCACTGAGCTTTGAGACCCAATGACAACCAGTCACCCATAATCACAGCTCCATGTCCATTAGCACAGAGGGGCCTAAAGAGAATCGGGCTATGCTCCTGGCCTGGAGCCCCAAGGGCCTAGGAGGAAGCCTATCCTCAGAAAGGCCAGGCCCTGTGCTGCCACAGCCTCAGGCACCCAGGAGGGTGGAGCAGGAGGAGTGGGAGAGCACAGGAGGGGAGGCCCCTGGGCCTGCCCTGCCCCTGGGCCTTCCCTGGGCCTTTCCCGGGCCTCCCCCAGGTCTCTCCCACCCCCAGGTCTCCCCTGCCCCTGGGCCTCCCCTGGGCCTCCCTGCACCTGCACCTCCTCCCCTGCGTGTGCTCCACTTCCTGCTGGAGCAGAAAGGACTGAAGCTGCATCAGGGGACAGGCTGGCCCCCAGGATCCCCAAGGTCTCCATCACTGTAATGGTGCAACTCCAGACAGACTCAAAGAAGATAGTACCCACAGGGGGACAGAATGGACGTGGCCAGGGAGGGGCCAGAGGCAGGGTCAGAGGCTGGTGTCCAGGGGCGTGAGGCTGTACCACTTTTCAGACACCCCATGGGACAGCAAGCACAATTCGGACCTGGAGTCCCAGGGTTGGGGGCAGCGGGAGCCAATTCCCAGGTGGGAGTCAACACTGGCTCCTGGAGGACCAAAGGCCCCACAGTGCCCCCTACATAGGTCGGGGGCAATTTATCAACCCATAAGGCCATCCCATGGGGTTGAGTTTCAAAGTGGGGACAGACAGCAGGCCGAGGTGGCCATGCCCTGCCGAGGAGCCTCATGACAGCCAGCATGGCCCCATCTACCAGCCAGACACAGCTCCCAGCCCTGAACCTGCACACAGTCTCCCTGGGTCTCTGCCTCCCTCTGCAGGTCAGCCCTGAATCCCAGGCTCCCTCAGGCCCAACCCACAGTATAGGGGATTTGGGGTGGGTCTGTGTCACTGTGCTACTATTGTAGTGGTGGTAGTTGTTACAGCCACAATGTCACAGCGCCCATCAAAAACCCCGCCCGGAACCGGAGACACGCTCTGCCTTCAACAAACCAGTGACACCGTCCCTGGATTTTGAAGGGGGCCACAGCACCATGGGTATGGTGATACCACAGCAGCACAGCCTACAACACAAACCCACGGTGTGGCAGGCATAGCAAAGGCATGGCCCCCACGACATTCCCCACACAGGCCTGTCCTGCTACCTCCATGGGACCATGTCCCTGATGTGCCCCGTGAAGGCAGGCCCACCAGACACCTGGGCCCGGGGCCCCCACAGGGTAGGGACCTCCCACCGTGTGCATGAGGTTTTTGCCAAGGATCCTCCCACTGTGTTACTATAACTACCACAATGACAGGCCTGGTGCCATAAACCCAGGGGTAACTGCCAGGCCCTTGGGGCCGTGAAGGGTGAGAGGTTGCTCCCAGGGTAATAGCCCGACTCAGCCTCCAGGGCCACTTCCAGCCAGCCCAGCAGCCCCGCCCAAGAGCCCAGAACCCACAGGCATCTGGGTCCTCCAAGGCCTCAGAGGTGGCCTCACTGACCCCACATGCTCCTGCCCAAGCCCAGCAAGCTGGCAGAAACAGCCCTGCGCATGGCACCAGCAGGAGTCAAGCCGGCCAGAGGCACCTTGGGCAGACAATCTGAGACGAAGGTCCCACAGTCAGGACCCCACACACCCTCAGGGAGGCTGACAGGATAGAGCTGGACCGGTGCTAGACTGTGTAGCAATGCACAGACCAGCCAGGGCACAGGCAGGGCTCACAGGGCTGGGAGCTCCTCCCAGCAGACTGCAGATGACTCCCAAAGAAGGTGGTCCTTCCTGGTGGGGCCTGAGGGGGTGGCAGGAGCCTCTCCCTTGGGAGCAGGGCTGTGTAGTTTCTTGGCCGCTGTGTGACTTATACACCAAGTAGAAACCTAGCCACAGTGATGGCCTCCAGGGAAATCCCCTTGGAGGAGCTGGCCCATCCCAATCCAGCAACACAGTCACACACTACACCTGGCTGGGCTGGACTGCCAGGTTCCTGGGGGAGAGAACCACCCAGGGCCTCATTTGGTCCTCAGCCCAGGTCGCCCCCCACACCTTACTCTGGCTGTACACCCCCTGCATGCTCGGACCCTGTCCACATCCAAGCTTCTGTCCCAGGGGCTGCCCCACTGGGTAGACTTTCCCAGGAGGGTGGCTTCAGGCAGTAGAGACTGTGACCTAGGGTTTATCAGCATGCCTACTAAACGACACACAGACAGGGTTCAAAGCTGAAGCCATAACTTCCCAGAAGGTCAACCTGGGTCAGGTCCCAACACTCACCTCAAAGGCCTCAGCAGCTAAGGGCAGTGGCCATGGGGAGCTGAGATCTTCCTGCCCAGCCCTGTGCCTCCTCCTCCCTAGCTGCTGCCCCACCCCTGTCCCCTGATCCAGACTGCAACCTGTCACCCAGTGCAACCCCCAGGCAGGCATGGCCCTGGCTGGCCCTTGGGGCTGCCCAGCCCCTCATGTAACCAGCAGAGGTTACACACCCCATCCAATGACCCACAGGCCCCCAGACCCTGATATCAGAGGCTGACTGGATGCCCGCCTGAGCCTGAGCTCAGCCCAGGCCCCCACAAGCAGTCTCACAGCCAGGCCCGGCCCCCGGTATGCTGTCCCTACTGGTGGGCAATGGCTTAAACCCCCCAGAGCAGCAGACCTGGAATCTCCATGTCCAGCCTGCCCAGCTTCCCTGGGATCTACACACGGGGCATCCACCATGACCTGCCCCAGGCGTCAGGAGCACCTCCTCTCCCCTCCCAGCCCACCCTGGGGGGCTGCAGATCCACACAAGCTACGGGGCACCCTTCAGGACCCAGGACCCAGTTATTGTCATAGGGTCATGCAGTGATCTAGGTAACTACAATGACCACAGTGATACCACCCTCAGCAGCAACAAGGGCCAACTCAGCACTGCCTCCCCCATGTGCCACCAGCAACCTCAGGCCCTCTCTGAACCCAGGCCTGGCAGCTCACTCCTTTGGGTTGGGGCCCTGAAGCCACTGTCATCTGGCCTCTGGCCCTGGAGAGATGGCCCCTCAGACCTGAGGTCTGAGCCCCGGAGGGGGCCCAACTACGGAATTAAAGAAACCACAGCCATCAGGACTGGTAGGAGGGGTGCAGACATTGCCCCTCAGCCATGTATGGTGAATAAAAATTTGGGAGGCATATCTTGGGAGCAAGGAGTCCCAGCCCCACACTAGGACCACCAGCCCAAGGTTCCAGTGCCAGAAACATAAGTCCCCACAACTTCTGCCTGAAAAAACCAGCAGAGATTTAGTTGATGGAAGAAACTTCTGGAGCCCCAAGCAGGTCCATTAAAGAACTCACACATGACCTCACCTATTCAGACTCACTCCCTCTGAGATGCAGCAGTGGGGTATCAGCTTGAAAGGTGCCAGTGGTATACTTAAGTGTCTGCCATCAAGTGTCTGGCAAGCAGAGGACATTATCCCTTTTCTAAACCCTCCCCCACAGAGCTGGCAAGCTGGTGCCATATCTGAGAATCCATCAACTTCCCTAACACTGTTTGACACAACTTGGAAATCCGGAGACTCTGCTCCACCCAACTTACCAGCCCACCCAAGCTGCTTTTGAATGGAAATGGCTGGTCTAGGCTCATGCTTCCCAGCTTCCTAAATCCTCTCAAACAAGCAACAGCAAGATTCACTGAGCTCCCCGCCCCCATGCCTCTTGCTAAGTGGCTCTAGGCTCAGCACTAGCAGCAGCCAATCTAGATTAACAGTTTGGCTTCACCTGGGAATCTCCAAGCCCAGCACGAGTAGTGGCCATCTCAGATTGCTTTATAACTTAGGCAGGGTAGCCCCAAGCAAAACACAGGTGAGGGTTGACCTTGGCCAACACCACCCAGGAAACCCCAGGGCCAGTGCACCTAGTGGACAGCCATAGACCACACTGGAGCACCACCACCCTGCCCCTGCACAGCTGATCCTCCACTGAGGGTGGAGGTTGGTGGTAAGTGGTCACAGCCAATTCTTGTAGCTGACTGGCCTGAGTAAATCCCTCCCTTTGATCTGCCAACAGCAACCAAGGCTCAACTACAAGAGAACTTAAGAGTACCCAGCTTGGGTGATAGGGGAGGCTGTGCCACTGGACCCTACAGAATACCTACTACATCAGGCCACACTATGAAAACAGAGTCAAAGCAGCTCACACAGGGAGGCTGCCAAAACGAGGAGACAAAGAAACAGGACCCAAATGAAAGAAAAGATGAAAACTCCAGAAAAAGAGCTAAACAAAATGGAGATAAGCAATCTGTCAGATGAAGAGTTCAAAGCACTGGGTATAAGGATGCTCAAGGAATTTAGTGAGGATCTCAGCAGCACAAAAAAAGATCCAGTCAGAAATAAAGCACACACTAATTAAAATAAAGAACAATTTACAGGTAAACAACAATAGAATGGATGAAGCCGTGATTAAAATCAATGATATGGAACATAAGGAAGCAAAAAACAACTAATCAGAAAAAGAAGAAAAAGAATACAAAAAATTGAGGATAGTATAAGCAGCCTCTGGGACAACTTCAAGAGGTCCAACATTTGAATCATAGGGGTGCCAAAAGGAGATGAGAAAGACCAAGAAATTAGAAATCTATTTGAGAAAATAACAAAAAGAAATTAGAAAATAACATTCCCTAATTTGGTGAAGCAAATAGACATTCAAGTCCAAGAAGCACAGAGAATCCCAAATATGATGAATGCAAAATGGCTCACTCGAAGACACATCATAATTAAAATGCCAAAGGTTAAAGATAAAGAGAGAATCTTAAACGCAGCAAAAGACAATTGTAACTGAATAAAAATAAATAAATAAAATTTTTTTAAAAAGCAGCAAAAGAAAAACAGTTACCTATAGGGGAGTTCCCATAGGACTGTCAGCTGATTTCTCCAAAGAAATTTTGCAGGTTAGATTCAAAGTCATGAAAAGCAGGGACCTAGGGCCAAGATTGCTCTACCCATCAAAGCTATCATTTAGAATTGAAGGGGAAATAAACAGTATTCTAGACAAGAATAAACTAGAGTTCATCATCACTAAACCATTATTATATGAAATATTAAAGAGACTTATTTTTTTAAGATTAAAACTATGAACATTAAAATGGCAAAAAAATACAAATCTATCAATGATTAAATCCAAAGAACAAAACTAAGCAAACAAGATGAACAGAGACAGAATCATGGACGTGGAGAGCTTTTTGATGTTTGCCAGATGGGAGTGGGTGTGGGGGAATAGGTGAAAAGGTATTGAGGGGATTAAGAAGTAGAAATAAATAGTTACAGAATAGCCCTGGGTATGTAAAGTACATCCAGCTCTCAAGGACCACTCCCAAAGATGGACCTACAGGTGAATCTCAGGGGCCCCAGGGGGCCCTCCACTGAGCCCCATCTCCCAGCCCTATCTGCAGCTCAGCTTTCTGAATCAGCACCTACTTTGGCTTTTTCTTGGACAGTGGGAGGGGCATGACCCAGACCAAACTGGGTGAGCAGCTGTCAACTGTGTCCTTCCACCCCCAGCCCAGGGATAGGCCATATTGTCCCAGCCTCTGTCACTGTGGGATACTGGGGTAACTACCACAGTGACTCAGCCCATGCTCAGAACCCACTGCCCCCACCTGGCCGCCATGCCCCTCCTCAGTACTGGGCCTGTCCCCTCTTGCCATCCTCCCAACAGACTGGTGACCTCATAGTCAGCTCCTGAGCAGACACAAGGACACTGAAGGCAGAGAGCCATCCACTACCTGGCCAGTGTCCAGTGTAAACATCCCAGGCAGTGTTGACTGGGCCTCTGGCACCCAGAGGTGTCCACCTCTCCCACTCAGAACTGGCCCCTCTCCCCATACCCAGCTGCCCAGACTCCACTCTGGGAGGCCCCTCCTCATAGCCCATGCCACTTCCAGTGGCTAGACGACAGGACGGGGCTCCTGCCACAAGGGTGGCCACCCCAGCACCCAGCCTCAGGCCTGTCCCCACGGACAGGGAGCCCCACCTGACTGCCTTCCCCAGGGTCCCAGTTCTTGCCTCCTTCCCCACACTCTCACCCCTCCTCTTTCCATGGGAAAGGGGCTATGACGAGGATTTAGAGCTGAGCTGACCTCCAAAGAGCTCCATGACCCCAGCCACTTCACCACCCTCGGGGCACTGTCCTGTCTCCCAAGCCCCAGGCCCCCTGGCTCAGCACCCAGCACCACAGGGCCAGTGTAGACAGTGTTGCTGGGTTCAGGTCAGGGGCTGGATCAGCTATACAGGTGAGGGGAGCTCAACTGAAGAGCCCCCACACCACCTTGCCCTTGCAGAGGGGAGATTCTGCATGGGACCCTCTCACAGGGGGAATACCTCCACAGTGGCTCAGGCCAGACCCAAAAGTTCCGCCGTGAGCCTTTGCTCCTCTGCCCCCAGGGATCCTCCTCCAGTAGCCCCTGCCATTATGCCAGGACAGCAGCCCTCAGCTCAGGCTGTTGCTCCCATCTAGGGCGTGTCTTCCTTGGAGTCCACGAACCAGAGGCTCCTTCTCATCACAGGCGCTGGGACCTGGGACTACCAGACCTCAGGAGACGCATCCAGCAAGGAAGGACCCCGCCCCTCCTTCAGGGTCAAACAGCACAGAGCAAGGTGCTGAGCTCACAACAGGCCAGGAGGTTTATGGCCCTGCCTGTGTCACCGTGGTATAGTAGCAACTGGTACCACAGTGACACTTGCCCAGTCAGAAACCCCCGCTGGAAAGCTGCCCAGCCGCCAAGCCCCCAATCAGGATCTGAGGTGCAACACCACTCTCCAGGCTGGCAGATGCTCCATGCACTCTCCCTGAGCCCTGGAAATGGCCAGAGTCTGAGGAGGGGTCCTCTGCCAGGACATGGGCCACTGTGGTCCTGGTGGGTCCCTACCCTGCCCGGATCCCCACAGAATCTGTATGGGTCTCAGACAGCATGGGTGGAGTTCAGGCTGCAGCTCCCAGGGCCACAGGCCACTCCTAGGACCTGCCCATGGGGCCCAGAGGCCAGGCCTGCTGTCTCAGCCCAGCCCAACTGAGGCCTTGTCTGGAAGCCCACTCCCGACCACAGAGGCCCAAGGCCCCAGACTGGAGGTTTTTGAGAGGCCCTGAGTCTCAGGGGGTCTAGTGGGGACTACAATCCTAAGAGACTCTGTGGTTGAACCTGTCCCCATGTCCTCTAGGAGCCCAGCCCCAGTGCCAGAGGTCAGAGGGTGGAGCCTAGCTCTCAGTCAGGTGCTATCACAGGCTCTACATGCAACCCCAGCTGACCGCCCAGGTTGCCCTCCTGGTCACACCCCATGGTGAGGACAGGTATTGGGTGGTTTGGGGGAGGGCTGTGTCCTGTCCTCACCCCTGCTACAGCTCAGGAGATGCTGGCCAGAACTGAACTTTGAGGTGAGTGTCCAGTCCTGCCACCAGTGCCCCAGGGCCAGCGGGCAGCAGGCATGAGCCCTCACCTAAGGCATCCACAGCCCCGCCGGCCCCCATGCTCCCAGGCAACATAGGCACCCTGAGCTGTGTCCTTTGCCAGGGCCAGCTGGATGGGAGCTCACAGACAGCTCCCTGGTCTCAGCTCTTTCAGAAAGCCCAACAGGGTGGCCACTATACAAGATGACAGTCAGTAGTCAGCAGACCCCACTGCCCTCCCCTTCTCCATACCAGTGGTGTAGTCCTCCATGGAGCACCATGACACAGCCCTACCCCCAGGCCCTAACAGGGCCTCTGTCCCAGCTTTATGAACTCTGCCACACTGGGCTTCAGGTGCCCCAGTTCAGATCTGGGCCAAAGAAGCCTGTGTGCCCCCTTTCACAGGAGTGTCTCCTAGGAGTAGCCTGTCCCTAGGGCATTGGAGACTCAGAAAGGGAAGGAGTTGAGGGCCCCACTCACCAGGCTCCCTTTATTGACAAAGGCACCTGTGCTCAGGTCCCAGGGGGCCAGCACTAGCCACCTGTAGAGCAGTGTCCTGAAGGACAGAGGAGCCCCCAGGCAGCCTGTTCTCCAGCAGCATCCTAGACACTGAGAAGGCCTGGCTGCCCAGCATGCAGGAAGCAGATAAACTCCAGGCCAGCTCCAGTCTCCAAACCGCTAACCCTGAGAGCCCCTTCCTGTCAACCTGCCCACCGCTCCCCCCACACAGCCTGGGAGGTTTTCAAACCCTTTTAACGTAAAGCTGGGGTTGCCCTGAGTGGATGTCTCTGCAATTTCCTTCTTCTGGTCAACAACAGATTTCTTTATCCACTCCCAATGCCACAATGCTTCATCCACTCACTCACTGACCACATAAGGGGAGGTGGAGGGCAGGGTATGGAGGGTGGGTTGCCTGGCCCAATCCAGTCTGGGGTCAGTCAGGGTGACTACCTGGAAGTGGCAGCACTTTTAGCAGCAGATGGAAAGAAGCACCAGAACTGGTGACACCTTGGGTCCCTGGAGACCTGCACTGGGTTGCAGAACCAGCTGGAGTTAAGATCCCAGATGCTTGGGGTAAATGGTGTGCACAGGGACCCTGAGGCACAGATGGGCACCCCCACTGGGCCAGGCCCCCATCCTGGGCTTCAGGAACCTGTTCTCAGCCAGGAAGAGCCCCCAGCAAAGCAGGGGCTCTGCAGACACAAACAAGACCAGGAGACAAAAGCCCCTCCTTCTGGTCCCTAAAGTCAGCATTGTCATGCTTCAATGCACAGGGTGTCACAGGGGAATCTTCCTGAGATTCAGATACAGAGGTTCTGCTGGTGGTCCAGACAATGCAGATGTCAATCATCCTGGGGGAACATGGGGGAGGTGTGGGACCCAAGAGGGCCCCTCATGCAACCCCAGCTCAGCCCTGGATGGTCCTGGACAAACTGCTCTGCTGGGACAGCATTGTGGGAGGGAGGAGGCTGCATGGGCACCAGTCCCTACCCCTCCCCCAGCTTTCCTCCAGGCCACATCAGCACCTGGCCCATATGTCCCTGGCAGTCACCCCCATGCCCACTCCAAAGGATCTGGGCAGACTTTCTGCTGCTTCTTCCCTCCTGTGCAAGAGCTCAGCTGCCCGGCATGCTTCAGCCTCAGAGTGACTACAGTATTAGAGGTCCAGTATTAGAGGACACACACTCACACTCACACTCACACTCAACACACAACACCATGAGTACCTGCCCTCCTCCCGGGACCACCCCTCATCTGTGAAAGGTCTACACTCTCCCTCACATCTACTACCTGTGTGGACACCCTTGGGTCTTTGGCCCTCTCCCACAAGACCTCTCCTCTCCCTCCAGCCACCTGTCCGAGGCCAACGTCTGGGCTCCTCAGCACCCACTCCTCTCCTCTATAATTGCCCACCCTCCTCTCCTCCCAGCTTATTCTCTGTAGCATCATGACCCTTGACCTGTACCTTTGCACTCCTCCAGCCCTCCCCCATGTCCTCACTTCTCTCCCGGCTTCCCCTCCACTTTCTCTCCCTTCCCCATGGCCTGCCTTCTCCCTCCTCGACCAATAGGTCAACCTCACTCTGCACACATGGGCCTGGAGCCATTTTGAATTGGCGACATCTGTGAAGGCAGTACCATGACTTTGGTGAATGTTCAGGTCATTGCACTTAAGGGACAGGTGTGTCTCGTTGTCAAGGTCTGAACCCGGGAGCTCCTGTTTCCATCACTGAAACCCACTGTGGGAAGGCATCGCTCTGCACGGGAGATGCAGCTGGGCTTCCTGTCTTGTGCAAAACCATATGGGCAAGGGAGGGGTGGCATTTGCTCCCCCTACAGCAGCCACTGTCTGACCACAAAGGAGTGGCCAAGGCCTCCAGAGACACCAGCCTACCACTGTTGTATCCTCGGCTGCTGAGCATGTTGCCACTGGCCTCCCACTCCCACAAGAAGACACACATGGCCTTGGCTGCCCTGCTGCTGCCCAGGCTTCTGACACTGTCCCCTGAGGTTGCTCCCACCCATAAGAACAATGAGCACCCTCCAATCAGCGCCCTTCTCTCAGAAATGTGGGAAGTGGGTAAGGCTTCTCAGGACTTGTAAGCCCCACTGCTTTCCCTGGGCCATGGGTTGGAGGGCTGTATGCCAGAAGACACCAGGTTCTTTCTATGACCGTCTATGGAAAGTTACAGCGTGACTTATGACTTGTGGCTCTCCCCTGTGACTCTCTTATTTGTCTGTTAACTTGTTTTCTGGCTTCTACTATTTTTGGCTCATAACATCAAGTATTAGAGGAGGGAAATTCTGTTTCTCATCCCTTTCTTTCTTTGGTTAAGTCCCCACAACCATTGATTTATCCGCCACAGCAGCCACGTGCTCCTGAGTTGCTTCTGAGCTGAGGAAGGAAGTGGCGGGCTTCTCCCCTTGCATGTTGGCCCTTCCTGAATAAAGAGCCCAGAGACCACCCTCGCTGGTGGAGGCTGTCAGAAGTCATGAGGGGTATTTTTCCACCAAAGCTGATCTGCACTCTGGCCATCTGGTGGGCCACAAACTAGGCCCTGGAGAAGGATGGCTCTGGCTGCAATGGGCTTACAAGGCACAGTGACACCATGGGCCTCGAAGGCCGAGGCAGCCACTGGGTTCACCATCTGTGCCCTCCCTGTCCTTCCACAAGACCCACCCTCGCAGTCACCTGGGCAGACAGAGGGGCATCATCTCTGCGGGCTCCACCTGGTTGGCTTCAGGATCGGAAGTCCAAGGAGCAGAGCAAGTGTTGCCCTCCCACCTCTCATCGCCACTGACCTGACGGCCTCCCACTCTGGCGTGAACATCAGGGCCGGAGGACAGCCAGAGGGCCACTGCCAGCTCGTCGGCTGTTTTCAGAAGCTACTGTATGGATGTGCCCTGACTAACAAGGGAGATGAGTGACCAGGGCACCCTCTCCTCCTGCCCTCAGGGGTTCGGCCCTCAGCTTGGCTCCAAATCCTACTCAGAACATTGAAGCTAGGAGACATCTTCCCAGTCACCTGCTCTGGAAGGGGAAGGGCCCCCATGAAGCAACAGCTGTGAACAGAGGCCAGAAGGACAGCTCAGCATAGCTGGCTGCCTCAGTCATGGCTCACCCCAGGCCACCCAGTGCACCCATCCAGATGCCATGCCTGACACCCACTGGGGCACGTGCTGTAGCACCTCTCCTTCCCCTGACAAGTACTTGTGACAGATGGGAGCAGGGGTGGCCTTCTAGACTGGGCCGTGGGGCACTACAGAAGGAGCCCAGGCTGGGTATGAGCACAGCCTGCCACGTGGTCTGTAGGCCCTGGGCCCACAACAGCTGCCCTGACCCCAGCTATGCATAGCACTGCCAGGCAGGGAGGGCAGGCAGGAGATGCTTCTAAAAGGCTCAGAGAGATCTGCCAAGGCCGTCTCCTGTCACGTGTGGGGACCCCATAGGACACATGGTCTGCAAGAGCTGAATGAGGTTCTCTGGAGCTGGAGGTTTGGGGATGGGGATAGGGGATGGGACTGGGAGCTGGGACTGGACCTGGGGGCTGGGGCTGGGGCTGGGAGATGGGGACTAGGGGTGGGGATACGGGGAAGGACTGAGGCCTGGGGATCAGCTGGAAGAAAGGGGCTGGCATGGCGTAGTGGGCACCTCCCCTCCCCGGTCAGTAACCAGAGGCCTGGAGAGCCAGAGCAGGTGTCTCCTGCAGCCCCTGTTCCCTGAAAGGGAGACAGGCCACCCCAGAGCAGAGGCTGCAGCAGGAAGATCATCCAGGGAGGGACTGGGAGCTAGAGGAAGCCCTGCTGTGGGCTGTGAGCACCTCCTCTCTCAAAATGAGCCCTGGAGGGCAGTCTGGGACACCAACGCTCCCCCAGGGAGCAGGATCCTAGCCTAGCTGAGGAAGAGAGGGCAGACCAGACCCTCCCCCATCACCACTTAAGTCAAAGGAGGGGAGGGGCCGTGAGGCTGTAACCCACACCTCAACCTTCTCTCCCCACTTCTGACCATGTGTCTCTCCCTGCATCTGCAGTCCCACCCCCAGGGCATCTCCCCACTTCTCAAGACCCAGGGACAGCACCCTGGGAGTGCTGCCCAGAAACCCTGCTCCTCCTGCCCCTGTGGGAGCCCCTGTGGTCCTGCTCACCACCCCCATGGGCTCCCTAACCTCAGTCAGCACCCAAGCCTCCTGCCTTTCACACCCCAATCCATCCATACTGCACCAGGGGGAACCTTCTAGAGCAAGCCCCCCACATGCCCAGCCTCCTTGCTGGGCCCTTTAAATGCAGCTATCTGAAACCATCTCAGTCCTCCAAGCACATGGCTAGCCTCTGGGACTTCACCCAGCTAGCTGTTCCTCTGCCTGGAGTTACACATGTACTGGCACATACTCATGCACATGTGCACACACACACAGGTATACAAACATACACTCACGTACTCACACTCACACTCATGCAGGCTTCTCAACAAGCCGGGCACTAACCCTGCCTCAGCCGGCCTTCAGGGTGCTCTCACACCCTGTCAGTCCTCCAAGCCCTGAGGCTGCATCTGTGGCCGCCTCCCCCAGCAGGGGCCTGTCCCTGAGCACACCTGCCAGGCTGACACCTGGCCCTTGGGAGCCTATGTGCATATCCCTCCTCAAAGGCCCACTGAGTCCTGGCACCCAGCCCCAGGTCTGACAGGTGTGGATGCAGACCTCCCTCCTCGTCTTGGTGGTCCCTGAGTCAGGGGACAGTAGCCAGACATGTGTAGGGAAGGGGGACCCTCTCCCTTAGACTGTTGCCCTGCCCCTTGCACTATCTTCCTGAGACTCTTCACCAAGGGCCAGCAGCCCCAGGGGACCTGGAGAGAACCTGTCCTTGTGGAGACCCAGGGGTCCACACCTGCAGGGAAAAATGAACAGGTAGAATTAACCAGATGTGACCAGAGAGAGAAAGCATCCTTGCCGGCTGAGACCATGACAGACCCAGGGGGCTGCGCCAAAGGTCAGCAACGGACTGGGGGTTCCACTAGCCCCCCATACCCTGGTTCAAGAACTTTCTCTAGCTAAGAACAACTCAAATGCGGGGCCCAGGGCAGGGGAATGAGAGGGCTTCAGACATGGCATTGGATATGCTCTTATTTCTAAAGAAAAGGGGAAAGCACCCCTGGGTGCTGGGGCCTCCTCTGCTCTGTGGCCTGCCCACCCACCCGGCCCTCAGTGGGGCATCAGCCTCCACCCACCTGGCCCCCCACTCCAGCCTCAGCGTTTTGGCTGAGCCAGGAACCACAGTGGTACCTGGGTCCACAGTGACTGACAGCTCTACAAAAACCTGGTCAGATTCCCCAGGACATCTGGGGCTGTCCTCCTGGTCTCAGTGCCAGATACACAGGGGGCTGGGTAGGAGCCTGAGATGGGGATGTCTTCCAGGCCAAGGGACAGGATAGGGGTGGCGTGGACAGCAGGGTGAGCAGGGAAATGTGGCCTGTGGGGACAAAGCAAGCCAGGTGTGAGGGAGGATGTCCAGACCCAGACCTGGGGACTTAGGCCAGAGGCCACCTGCCAGGGACACCATGTGGGACTGTCCCCAAGTGGAGAGCAGAGTGTACAGCTCCCAGGGCTCCCTGGGGGCCCCGGATACAGGGGTGTCTGAGGCTGCAGCTCAGGGCCCACTCTGTGCCTCTGCTTACTTCCAGCAATGGGGCCAGGGCACCTGGTCACCATCTACTCATGTGAGTCTAGCATCCTGCCAAGGTTGGATGACTCAGGTGTGCCAAGCTAGGTGCAGTGCTTGGTGTCAGAGGTGGGACAGGAGGGAGAGGTGTGTTTTGAGAGGGGGAAGCATTAGGGAGGAGGCTGTGCTGCTGGTGACTTCCAGCATTGGGGCCAAGGCGCCCCGGTCACTGCCTTTCCCACTAATGATGCCCCTGCTTGCTGCCCTGCATCTCTGGGGTCCTTCTGGCTATGGGCAGGTTTATGTCTGGGGGGAACCAGGGACTGTGTCCCTGTGCAATGCTTTTGGTCTCTGGGGCCAGGGGACCCTAGTCACCATCTCCCAAGGTAAAATGGCTTCTTCTATCTGCCCCTTCTATCTGGAGCTGGGGAAGATATTTCCAGAGAGTGTTGCTCTGTGTGGGGCCTTTGGGAGTCCCCAAGGGGCTTCTCCTGAGGCCATTGGGGTCTCTGCTTTGCAGAAGGCCTTTTGTTGGGGACAGGGGGGCTATGCTCTGGAAGGCAGAGCAGGCTGTGTGTCAGAGGCACGGGAACCTGAGGAGGCAGGGCTTTCCGTGGTGGCCAGAGGCTGGGCGGGGTCCAGTTTTTGTACACTGCCTAAAGGGTCCCATGGCAGTGTGATGACTTCTACTACTGGGGACAGGGCACCCTGGTCACCGTCTCCTCAGGTAAGATGGCTTCCTCTCTCTTCCTCTGTCCTGGGGCTGGGAAAGACATTTCCAGAAAGCTGTTGCTCTGTGCAGACAGGGGTCCTGTGCTCTGGAAGGCAGAGCAGGCTGTGTGTCAGGGGCACAGGGACCAGAGGAGACAGGGCTTGCTGTGGTGGCTGGCAGCTGGGCAGGGGGTGGGTTTTTGTCCACTGCCTAATGGGGCCCATGACAATGTGATGGTTATTACTTCGACAACTGGGGCCAGGGCACCCTGGTCACTGTCTCCTCAGGTAAGATGTCTTCCTCTCTCTTCCTCTGTCCTGGGGCGGGGAAAGACATTTCCAGAAAGCTGTTGCTCTGTGCAGACAGGGGTCCTGTGCTCTGGAAGGCAGGGGCTGTGTCAGGGGCACAGGGACCTGAGGAGACAGGGCTTGCTGTGGTCGCCAGTGGCAGGGCAGCTGGGTAAGGGTGGGTTTTTGTATACTGCCTAATGGGGCCCGTGGCAATGTGATTATTATCTCGACCACTGGGGCCAGGGCACCCTGGTCACCGTCTCCTCAGGTAAGATGTCTTCCTCTCTCCTCCTCTGTCCTGGGGCTGGGAAAGAAATTTCCAGAGAGTCATTGCTCTGTGTGGACTTGGGACTTGTGCTCTGGAAGGCAGAGCGGGCTGTGTGTCAGGGGCACAGGGACCTGAGGAGACAGGGTTTTCTTGGTAGCTGGCAGCAGTGTGGCTGGGTGGGAGTGGGTTTTTGTACACTGCCTACCGGGGCCCATGGCAATGTGATGACTTTGACGTGTGGGGCCCGGGCACCCTGGTCACCGTCTCCTCAGGTGAGTCCTCACAACCCCTCTCTCCTCTCTCTCTCCGAGGGTTTTTGATACATTTTGGGAGAAAATGAGGGTGTCTGGGTCTCAGGTCCAGAAGGACTGGGGCCAGCCCGGGGCTCGGGAAAGGTCCAGGAGGGGACCATGGCCATCAGGGATGAGGAGAGGAGGGTCCAGATCCCTTTCCTCCTGGGCTCTGCAGCTGGAGGCCTGTCTGAGTTCTTGCCCACCTTTGGCCTCTGGGCCCCGTCATCCCCTCTGCCCTCACTGGGCATTTTCTGAGGTGGACTCAAGGCCTCAAACGGGCACCAGTTTTTGCCCAGGATCCTGGCATGGTTGTCACAATGTGGTTTGAATACTGGGGCCAGGGGACCCTGGTCACCGTCTCCTCAGGTGAGTCCTCACCCCACCCCCACTGGAACTTCCCTGGGGGAGTCTGGGGTGTCAGGGTCTGGATATCAGGATATGGATATGTTGGAGGTCAGGAAAGGGAGCCAGGGACTCTGACCTCCCCTCTGCAAATGCACTGCGGTGCTGGGACCGACAGGGCAGTGTGGCTGCGCTGCCCTCAGTTCCGAGGGCTCTGTCGCACCCGCTGTGTGGGTTGAGTGGCTGTCTGTGTTGCTTGGACTTCTGAGTCCCAGTCGTCTCATGGTCAGGGGCCCCAGGCAGCCAGTGGTCAGGCTCCTGTGGGTCAGGTTGGGGGACCGCTGGTGGAGAGGCCCAGGAACTTCCAGATCACAGTCACTTGGATGGTCAGCATCCATGTGGTGCCTGGAGACAGTGTGTGTCCCCGGGTGGCCTCGGGCAATGCCAGGCAAGCTCCCTGGTTTTTGAGGGGTGAGGATGGAGTTTGCACCGCTGTGGTTATTATGGTATGGGCTACTGGGGCCAAGGGACCCTGGTCACCGTCTCCTCAGGTAAGAATGGCCTTCTCAGGCCTTCATTTTCTGCTCCTTTCTGTGGGTTTTTCTGGGCATCAGTGGTTGGTCCTTGGGACGCATGGCCCTGGGAACCTGGGCAGGCTGGCCAGAAGGAACAGGGGCCAGGGCTCAAGGTCTTCAGAGCCTCTTGATTTTCTGATGCTTTTCAGAAACTGGCATAATTCTGGTATATCCAAGGAGGCACTGAGCCCCTGAAAGAGGGGCTGCTGGCCTGAAGGACCACTCTGAAGTGAGAGGCCTGGGGCCCAGGCGAAGGACTGGTGGGGCTGCGGCCGGACAGTCTTGCCGTCAGAATTGGGTGTCAGCGAGGAGGGTGCCTGGCATTAGTGATTGTGAACCAGTGACAGCAGAATGCTCAGAAAGACACTGTCCTCAGACTTAGGAGTGAACTTCTGCACTAGATTGGATTTTTCCAAGTAATGTAATTTAAAAATTGTTTGATTGTATTTAGGCTTCTTTATTAGTTAGGAAGAATGCTGTCCAGTGAGGAAGGACCTGGTGTTGGGGACAGTGGGTGCCTGGCCTCTGAGGTAAGAAGCAGCCGAGGCCGGAGGAGAGCTCAGCCCCAGGAGGCAGCTTCTGACAGAAAGTAGTTTGCTCTCTTAAGAGGCTTACTGAGTATTAAAAGACAGGGTATCTTGGAAGTGGCTCCTTTGGAAAGTGTTTAAAAATTTTATAGCTTTAAAATGTGAGCGTTTTCAAGTATATTACATTTTTAAATCTTTAATTAATCACATTAATTAAAGATTTAAAACACTTTCTGGAGTTGATAGTGGTGCAAATTTAGCCAAGAAATGGTAAGTCAGCCTCAAATTCATGGCGGAGTTTTGACAATAATAAATTAAGGTTATTTTTTTAATTAATTGAGGGATGTTTGGAGTGGATGGAGCTGAGCTAGTGACAATGACTGCTGGGACCATGCACCTGCAGCCGGTGGCCGGAAGCAGGTGGCCTCAGTCTATTTTAGGAAACAAGAAAACACGAATGGCAAATTTATGGTTAATGGTTATGAAGAAGTGGTTTCGGGTAGTTCAGCCCACAAATCTAAAAGTGTTCTGAGCAAAACAACACCTGGTTGATCTGAGTCCTAAAATAAGGTGGGGGTGCTGACAGAAACTAGGAAGTTCTTTTTTTAACTATGTGAGTTTAATTGTTCAGTCTTAGCTTATTAACTTCCCACTTATATTCATTTTGAACTTAAGATATTTAAGAAATTAAACAGTCTTAGGGGCCATGTATCAGTGCATTCGTATAACTTTTTTAAATTAGTTATCTCTTCAAATGGTAATTAATCTCACACTGATTCTCTGTCCCCAAAGCACTGTTTTTTACAATGACTGCTTGCAGGTTTTTAACTTAATCTATTTTCTCTTCATGATGAAAAACGACTTTGATATTCTGATAAAGTCTCCTTTGTTTCAGTTTTCAAGTATTCCTTTGGGGCCAAATTTAGGTGAAGTGTGTGTAACTGTCCTGAATTATTTTGGTTAAGCATGTTAGTTGGTGGATCAAGAGGAAGCCAGTGAGGAACTGAGTCGGAAAGGAGCCGGGCACTTTGCAAGGACATTTTCTGACTTGAACTTGTTCCAGTGGAGGGTCTGAATGTGGCCCTGAGCCCTAGGCTGGGGACACGTAGCCCTGGCTTCTGCCACCAGCCCAGCTGGCTACCCTGAGTCATGAATCGTGTGAGTAGTGGATTTGGAGAAATTGTTGTATGACGAAGACCCCATAGGACTTTCGAGTGACCGAGCAGGCAGAGATGGTAAGAGAGCGGCAGCCAGCTGCCAGCTGGCTGGGGACAGACAGATGGCCTGTTGGTTTTGCTTCCACCTGAAGGGGGATCCTGGATGATCAATGCTCAGTGAGGGCAGAGAGGCTTGTTTGTGTGACCCCCTGTCTAGGTCACTCACATTTAACTTTCCCTAAAGAACATTCCAGGGGAAAGGTGCAAGTGTGACCAAGTGCTACCAACCATCAATGCTGTAAGTCAGACAAGGCCACACATCTGTTGTCTTTTTGTAAGTTGTAAACTCAGTTTTGGTTTTAGGTCATTATCACACATGAGAAAGTAGCCCATGCCTTCTAAAGAACTTTGTGCTGAAGAGCAGAATTCTAAGTGGAGAATTCAGAAAAAAAATGCATTTCCTGGCAATTTCTAGTGATGATGTTTCTCTAGAGGGGGTGTAGTTAAAGTCGGGGGCTGATTGCAGGGCATGTGCTGGGAGAAGAGGTACCGTGGGGACCACCCCAACCTCTCCTCTCCACACAGAAGCAATGCTCCTCCAATTCCTGGGAGATGTGTTAATGACTTAAAGTTGCCTGGAAATGTTTTTAAGATGTTTAAGAAATTAAACAGTCTTAGGGGCCATTTATCAGTGCATTCGTATAACTGTTCATATACTGTTGTTGAAGGTGGGTAGTGATTGGTACTGCTTGGGAGCTGAAAGCCAGCTGGGGTTGGCACTGAGGACATGGAACTGGGCTACCCAGGGGCAAAAGGCAGGGAGAAGCCCTGGGAAGGAACTGATCATGGGCCCAGCCCAACTGTGCAGCACTCATGGATGAGAATGCCTGTGGCTGAGGCAAGCTGCTCTGCTGGCTTGGCCCTTTCTGGCCAGAGACACTGGGCTTTCTGGACTCACCAGGACTGCACTGGGCTGCTCAGTGCAGGCCTGAGCTGAGTTGAATGAAACCAGTTTGAAGTGAGCCTTCTGATCTTAGCTGAACTGGGCTGAGCTGGACTGAACTGGGTGAGCTTAGCCCACTGAGCTGAACTGAGCTGACCTGCTGAGCAGACCTGATCTGAGCAGGGCTAGGTGAGAGCTGGGCTGGGTGGGATGAGCTGACTGAGCCAAGCTGGGCTGGGTAAGCCAGGCTGATCTGGGCTGAGCTGGGTGAACTGAGCTTGATAAGCTGAGCTGAGCTGTGGTGGGTTGAGCTGAGCTGAGCTGGGCTAAGTTGGACTGAGCTGGGTGAGCTGGGTGAGCTGAGCTGGGTGAGCTGAGCTTGGTGAGCCAGGCTGAGCTAGGCTGGGTGACTTGGGCTAAGATAGATGAGCAGAGCTGGGTGAGTTGAGCTGGGCTGAACCAGGTGAGCTGAGCAGAGCTGGACTGGGCAGAGTTGGATGAGATGAGCTGGGTTGAACTGGGCTGAGCCAGGTGAGCTGAGCTGAGCTGGGCTGCACTGGGCTAAGCTAGGCTGAGCCGGGTGAGCCAGACTAAGCTGGGCTGAGATGAGCTGAGCTGGGTGAGCAGGGTGAGCTGAACTGGACTGGGCTGAGCCGGGTAGGCTGAGCTGGGCTGAGCTGGGCTGAATTAGACTGAGCTGGACTAAACTAGGTGAGCAGGGTGAGCTGAGCTAAAATGGGTAAGCTGAGCAGATTGAGCTGAGTTGAGCTAAGCAGAGCTGAGCTGGGCTGAGCTGAGCTGGATTGCCTAAGCTGAGCTGAAGGAGTGGAACTAACCTGGGCTGAGCTAGCTGAGCTGGACTCAGCTGGACTGAGCTCGGTGAGCTGGGTGAGCCGAGCTGGGTGAGCCAGGCTGAGATGGGTGAGCAGAGCTGGGCGAGCTGAGCTGGGCTGAACCAGGTGAGCTGAGCTGAACTGAGCTGAACTGGGTGAAGCTGGGCTGAGCTGGGCTGAACTGAGCTGGTCTGGGCTGAGCCAGGTGAGCTGAGCTGGGCTGAGCTGGGATGAGCTGGGATGAGCTGAGCTGGATTGCACTAAGCTGAGCTGATGGAGTGGAGCTAACCTGGGCTGAGCTAGCTGAGCTGGACTCAGCTGGACTGAGCTGGGTGAGCTGGGTGAGCCGAGCTGGGTGAGCCAGGCTGAGCTAGGCTGGGTGACTCAGGCTGAGATGGGTGAGCAGAGCTGGGCGAGCTGAGCTGGGCTGAACCAGGTGAGCTGAGCTGAGCTGGGCTGAACTGGGTGAAGCTGGGCTGAGCTGGGCTGAGCTGAGCTGGTCTGGGCTGAGCCAGGTGAGCTAAGCTGGGCTGAGCTGGGTGAGCAATGTGAGCTGACTGGACTGGGCTGAACCAGGTAGGCTGAGCTGGGTGATCTGAGCTGGACTGAATTAGGCTGAGCTGGACTGAACTAGGTGAGCAGGGTGAGCTGAGCTGAACTGGGTAAGCTGAGCTGATTGAGCTGAGTTGAGCTAAGCAGAGCTGAGCTGGGCTGAGCTGGGCTGAGCTGAGCTGGATTGCACTAAGCTGAGCTGATGGAGTGGAGCTAACCTGGGCTGAGCTAGCTGAGCTGGACTCAGCTGGACTGAGCTGGGTGAGCTGGGTGAGCCGAGCTGGGTGAGCCAAGCTGAGCCAGGCTAGGTGACTCAGGCTGAGATGGGTGAGCAGAGCTGGGCAAGCTGAGCTGAGCTGGGCTGAGCTGGGTGAGCAAGGTGAGCTGAACTGGACTGGGCTGAGCCAGGTAGGCTGAGCTGGGTGATCTGAGCTGGACTGAATTAGGCTGAGCTGGACTGAACTAGGTGAGCAGGGTGAGCTGAGCTGAACTGGGTAAGCTGAGCTGATTGAGCTGAGTTGAGCTGAACTGAGCTAAGCAGAGCTGAGCTGGGCTGAGCTGGGCTGAGCTGAGCTGGATTGCACTAAGCTGAGCTGATGGAGTGGAGCTAACCTGGACTGAGCTAGCTGAGCTGGACTCAGCTGGACTGAGCTGGGTGAGCTGGGTGAGCCGAGCTGGGTGAGCCAGGCTGAGCTAGGCTGGGTGACTCAGGCTGAGATGGGTCAGCAGAGCTGGGCGAGCTGAGCTGGGCTGAACCAGGTGAGCTGAGCTGAGCTGAGCTGAACTGGGTGAAGCTGGGCTGAGCTGGGCTGAGCTGAGCCGGACTGGGATGAGCCAGGTGAGCTGAGCTGGGCTGAGCTGGGCTGAGCTGGGTGAGCAAGGTGAGCTGAACTGGACTGGGCTGAGCCTGGTAGGCTGAGCTGGGTGATCTGAGCTGGACTGAATTAGGCTGAGCTGGACTGAACTAGGTGAGCAGGGTGAGCTGAGCTGAACTGGGTAAGCTGAGCTGATTGAGCTGAGTTGAGCTGAGTTGAGCTAAGCAGAGCTGAGCTGGGCTGAGCTGGGCTGAGCTGAGCTGGATTGCACTAAGCTGAGCTGAGCGGAGTGGAGCTAACCTGGGCTGAGCTAGCTGAGCTGGACTCAGCTGGACTGAGCTGGGTGAGCTGGGTGAGCCGAGCTGGGTGAGCCAGGCTGAGCTAGGCTGGGTGACTCAGGCTGAGATGGGTGAGCAGAGCTGGGCGAGCTGAGCTGGGCTGAACTGGGTGAAGCTGGGCTGAGCTGGGCTGAGCTGAGCCGGACTGGGATGAGCCAAGTGAGCTGAGCTGGGCTGAACTGAGCTGGGCTGATTGAGCTGAGTTCAGCTGAGTTGAGCTAAGCAGAGCTGAGCTGGGCTGAGCTGGGTGAGCTGAGCTGGATTGAGCTAAACTGAGCGGAGTGGAGCTGAGCTGGGTGGGCTGAGCTGGGTGAGCTACACTAGGTGAGCTGCACCATTCTTGGTGAACTGAGTGAGCTGAACTGGTCTGGGGTCGGCTGAGCGGAGCTGAACTGAGAAGAGTCGGCCTGAGCTGTCTGGGTGGTGAGCTGGGCTAACCACAGTAGGCTGAGCTGGATCCAGCAAAAATGGACTGAATGAGCTGGCTTAACTTGGATGACTGATGATTGCTTTGGGCTGCATCAACCTGGCTGAGCCATGTGGGTGTCACTGGGCTGAGCTGACCATGCAGGTATCCTGGCTGACACTTGGCTGACCTCAGTGGTGGTGCTCAGGCTGTGTTGAACTGAGTCTGTCTTGGTCTTACCCACCACACACACACCATTCTTCAGACACACAGGGCTGGGCAATAGTGCAGCTGAGTCGGGGCAGTGAGGGTTGGGCTCACGGGAGCTTCTTTCCATGTTGGCAGCTGCCTGGGACTCTCCCTGTGCTGTGGCTGAGCAGGCACACTCCAGTGTTCAGAAGAATAACAGAGCTGGCCTGGGCTTGGGCCATCCTAAGCCAGGAGCCAGGGTATGAGTGTCCTGAGTACAGGGTCAGTATTGCTGGGGGAGGAAGGGCCAGATCTGCCAGCTACAACCAGAAGCACTCTTCACACCCATGCTCTGAGCCAGCTCTTGGGGCAGGGTGGGGGCTGCAGCCATGCAGATGGCAAAGCCTTGGAGACTTGTCATGGGCTCAGCCAGGAACTTTAGGGCAATGGGTCCTGACCCCTGACTGGCCAACCATAGCAAGTCACCTTCTCACCCCTTTCTCTTTTGTCACTCTTGGGTCCTCAGAGAGCGTGTCTTCCCCAAACCTCTTTCCCCTCGTCTCCTGTGAGAACTCCCTGTCTGATGACAGCCATGTGACTGTGGGGTGCCTGGCCAAGGACTTCCTGCCCAGCTCTGTCACCTTCTCCTGGAGCTATAAGAACAACAGCGACATCAGCAGCCAGGCCATCCAGAACTTCCCATCAGTCCTGAGAGAGGGCAAGTACGCTGCCAGCTCCAAGGTGGTCCTGCCCTCCATCAACATCAACCAGGGTACAGATGAGTTTTTGCTGTGCAATGTCAAACACTCCAACGGTGACAAAAACGTGCACGTGCCCATCGCAGGTGAGACAGGGCCTCTTCTCAGCTGGGCAGGTGAGTTGGGGCCTGGACAGTCCAGGCTGACTGTGTCCCCTCACCACAGGTGTAGACCCACTGTCCCCCAATGTGAACGTCTTCATCCCACCCCGTGATGCCTTCTCTGGCACCAGCCCCCGCAAGTCCACGCTCATCTGCCAGGCCACAGGCTTCCGCCCCAGGGAGATCTCTGTGTCTTGGCTGCGGGAGGGAAAGCTGCTGGGCTCCAACTTCACCACGGACAAGGTGCAGGTCGAGGACAAAGGGCCCGGACCTGTGACCTACAGTGTCAGCAGCAGGCTGACCGTTACCGAGAGTGACTGGCTCAGCCAGAGTATGTTCACCTGCCAAGTGGAACACAACGGGCTGAGCTTCCAGAAGAACGTGTCATCTGTGTGTAACACTGGTGAGTGGTCCTGCCCCTGAGGGCGGCCCCCAGGGCAAAGGCCTCTCAACACACAGGCATCCACTCAGGTCTGCAGACACTGCCACAGGACAGACCAGCTTCTTCCTGAGCCTTGGCTTCCTGGAGAGGCCAAGGGCGGGGAGGGGCTGTGCAGGGCATCTTGGGGCCACTTGTCAGGAGCAGCCCAGCACCCTCCTCCAACAGGATCCCAGGGCTCAGGAAAAGGTCAGCAAAGCCAGCCACTCAAACCCACTATCCTCCCCCAGGTGCATCCACCATCAAAATCTTCACCATCCCTCCCTCCTTCGCCAGCACCTTCCACACCAAGATGGCCAAGCTGTCCTGCCTGGTCACAGACCTGGCCACCTATGACAGCCTGACCATCTCCTGGACCCGTCAGAATGGCAAGGATCTGAAAACCCACACCAACATCTCTGAGATCCTCCCCAACGCCACCTTCAGTGTGGTAGGGGAGGCCACCGTGTGCGTGGAGGAATGGGAGTCAGGAGAAGAGTTCACGTGCACAGTGACCCACACAGACCTGCCCTTCCCACTGAAGCATACCATCTTCAGGCCCAAGGGTAGGCCCTGCCCCGCCCTTTGTGCTGCACAAGACCCCCATAGCTTTGGGCGTGGCTGGGAACATGACTCTGTTCCCCCTGTTGTCAGGGGCAAATCCTATAGCACCCTGAGCTCACCACTGCCTCTCCTCCCACAGAAGTTGCCAAGCACATGCCCTCTGTGTACGTGCTACCACCCACCAGGGAACAGCTGAGCCTTCGGGAGTCAGCCTCAGTCACCTGCCTGGTGAAGGGCTTCTCACCCCCAGACGTGTTTGTGCAGTGGATGCAGAGAGGACAGCCTATGTCCCCCGACACGTATGTGACCAGCTCCCCACTTCCTGAGCCGCAGGCCCCTGGCCTGTACTTCGTCCACAGCATCCTGACCGTGAACGAGGAGGACTGGAGTGCTGGGGACACCTACACCTGCATCGTGGCCCATGAGGCCCTGCCCCACTTAGTGACCGAGAGGACCGTGGACAAGTCCACTGGTAAACCCACCCTGTACAACGTGTCCCTGGTCATATCTGACATGGCCAGCACCTGCCACTGATCCCCAGCTGCCCCTCCAGAGTACTACCCAGAGCCTCAGGCTGACCTGTCATTGTGCATGTGCATGCATGCAAAATGACTGTGCCAACAAGGTGGGGTGATGCATTCTATAAAAATTAGAAATAAAAATTTCCATTCAAAAGAAGCTGGTCCTGAGTGAGCAATGCTCTCGCCTGCCAGGGCTGTGCTGCCGCTGCCCTGCAGACCACTCTCTGCCACTGTCCCTACCCCTGCCTCACCCTGGCCTCCTACCCGCCTCTGGGAGTGCTGACCCCCTTGCAGAGCACTCACCACAGGCAGAGCCAATGCTCCCCACCCCTCCACTGCTGCTATGGGCACACAGGGACAGGGTTGTGTGAAACGTGTGTGCACATAGACATGGGTGGACGCATAAGGACACGTGTAGATATGGGTGCACATGCACATGGGCACAAGCATACACGTGCAGGGGTACATACACTTGCCCATACACACAGACACACAATGAAGTGGGCATAGGCATACAAATACCACAAGCAAGGATATGGACACACTGACACACAGGTACACAGTAATACACACAATTCATTGGCATGTGCACAGAGAGACACACATGCATGCAAACACAGACACACATGCAGAGTGTACTCATAAAGGCACACAAACAGATATGAACACATACACAGAGCACAGTTGTACAGGACACAGGTATACACAGACGTGCACAGACATGGACATGGACACAGAGAGGCATGCAGTGGACATGGACACACCAGCACATGCACACAGACACATAGATACATACACACTTATGCACACATACAGACACCAAGGTATATACACTCTTGTATACATATGCACAGATATGAACACACAAAGAAGCATTTGTGCATGTATACAGAGGCATGCACATATGTGGGCACATGCACACAGGCGCACATGAGTGCAGAGACACACATTCAGTGGGCATGAACACACAGGCAATTGTATACATGCACAGTTGTGTGCAAAGGCATGGACATATGTACATAGACATATATGTATACTCATACACATGCACACAGTCAGACACACACAGGTACTTGCACACACAGAAAAGTCATGGGCACACAGATACACACTGACACATGCACACATGGGCACACAGATGTTTGCACACATGTGCATGTATGTGCGCACACATGCATGTGCACGTGGAGACACACATGCACATGCATGTCCACGCTGTGTGCACTGGTCCCTCAGTGCCTTTGCAGACACTCCTGCCTCTGCAATGCACCTGCTGCAAGGTTTCCTGCTTGTCTTCTGTCTCAGCTTAGAGGTGCAAATGTGGGCTACCCAGCCAGGACTGACCAAGGCCACCATCCCAGGCCCAGGTCAAAGGGCTTAGAGAGCTACCCTGGCTGGCTGGGTGGCTGCAGCTCCTCAAGGACACTCCAGCCCCAACCAGATTGTTGA
The DNA here is from genome assembly GCF_022682495.2 of Desmodus rotundus. Lineage (NCBI taxonomy): Eukaryota > Metazoa > Chordata > Mammalia > Chiroptera > Phyllostomidae > Desmodus > Desmodus rotundus. Next base: position 15,906,054 of record NC_071396.1, on the reverse strand, counting down.
TGAAGCAGCAGGACCCACACTCACCTGTGAGCAGAGAGAGCTGAGTGTGTCCTGCAGGCAGAGAGGCTGATCTGGTGGCTCTACACCTGCAAACACCTGGCCCTGGAAACATAGGGAAAAGAGACAGCCTGCAGCCGGGAGTGAGGGGCCTAGAGGCCCCAGAGTCTCCATTCCTAGTAGATGGCACTGCCCACTTTGGGCCACCTCCTAGACACCCCATGTTTCTGGCTCTTTGGGTACCTGGGATCCAGACACCTCCAAAGGCCTGTCGGCATTGGGGGCTCTGGACTCCACTTTATGTGTCAGCCTGCCATCCCAGCACCACTCACCCCAGGGCCTCAGAGCCTCGAATCCTAGTGGGGTGGACCAGCTAGGGCCCCACACAGCCTCTCCAACATGCCCTCTACTCCAAGAAGGAGAGAGAGTGAGAGACCCCTGAGGAAGCAAGGAGGGGATCTCTCAAGCCCAGACTTCTGTCTGTTCCCAACCGTAGGCAACAGGGGGCCCCACTCCCAGCCTCTCCAGCCCCAGTGGCCCTGGCTGTGCTGCCCCCACCTCTAGCAGAGTCCACTGGGGCCCCTTTCCCACCCCAGCCCTGCTGCACGCAGCCCCCATGTCTGTGAGCTGCTCTGTCATTGACCCTGCACCCTAGGGCTCCCAGGACAGGTGCCTCTGCCTAACCCTTCATCAGGCTGTCAGAGGCCCCTCCCTCCTGCCCTCTGCTTCTGCCCTGCCACCCTCCCCACCTGGCCCTCCTGGGGGCAGCACAGCAGGGGGCCGAGGGCAGCAGCAGAAGGGTGGGCTGCCCAGTGTAGGCAGAGCCTGAGCCCTGTGTTGTGTCCCCTACAGAGGGGGAGGTGAGCGCTGAGGAGGAGGGTTTTGAGAACCTGAACACCATGGCCTCCACCTTCATCGTCCTGTTCCTGCTCAGTCTCTTCTACAGCACCACGGTCACCCTGTTCAAGGTAGATGGGCGGGTGGGCTGGCAGTGTGCGCATGTACTCGGGTATGGAGACCCCTGCAGAGGAGCACCTCACGCTGCCTCTGCCTCCTGCAGGTGAAATGAGCCACCAGACAGGAACATGGACATCAAGGAGCCGGAACCAAGGGGGTGCCTGCCGCCGTCAGCTCAGGGCCCTTAAATCTGCCTGTGCTACCCCCTAGCTGCCAGCACTAAAGAGCGGCTTCTCTGGACGTGGCCTTGTGTGATGGGGGCCTGGGGCCCAGGTGTTGCTTTGCAATGGGTGTGCTTGTCGCCTTGAAATAAATATGCACATTTTATCTTGTGAAACTGCTTCCTTGTGGAGGATTTTTGCCCAACCACACTCCTGTGTGTTGTGTGAGCCTCTCAACAGGTGACCCCAATTCTGACAAGCATGTGGGAAAGGGACGTCACCTCTGCACAGGTCAGCAGTGGGGGCTGGTCAGCCTGGGGAAGGGAGGTGGCCAAGCTGCAGGAATGCAGGCCTGGTCTCCACAACACAATTTCGGAGCGGCCCAGCTCCAGCCTCCACATCATCAGCAGGGTCTGTGCCCAGGACACTGCAAGACATGCTGTCATTGTTGGTTGCTGGTCCTGGTGAGCCCGGCCACATCGAGGTTTTGACCCATGCCTTGTAGCATGTATGGAGTGTGCTGGTGGGATCCTGGGGGCAGACAGTGGTGGGTGGCCAGTCAGAAAGGCGCATGACAGGAAGGCGGGACATCAGGGAAAGGCTCCATCCACTATATCACCAAAAGAAAGGCAGGTAGCAGTCGGGCTCAGAAGCAATGGCAGGGTGTGAGGTGCCAGGAGGTAGGATCCCCATGAAGGGGATGTGGATGTGGAGGTGCAAGTCAGGCTTAGTGGGCCAAAGGCCATGCAGAGTCCAGAACAGCTGTGGTGGCAAGGTTCTGGGCAGAGGCAGCTTGGGAGAAGGTGGAGAGGACCTGGCAGAGCCAGGTTCCTCCTGGAGGAGACCAGGGCAGGCATTGGTGGGTGCCTGCTGAAACATGGTCCGGGAGAAGGCCATTTCAGGTGCAGAGGAGCTGCATGGAGCTCACACTGCTGGCCGTCATGGGCTGTCCATGGCCCTGAAGGGGTGACTGGCTGTCCAGAATGGAATTAGAAAAGGATGTGGATCCCAAGGGGAACCCATCCCCAGCTGTGGGCTCCAGGTGGATGGGCTCCAGGTGCACAGCCTCCAGGCTCCAACTCAGCTCTGGTTAAATGGACCCCACCCTGACCCAACCTCACAGGCTGGGACACTCAGTCAGGGCCCCTCGTGGCACAAGACTACACAGCATGGCTGCGAGTTCTTGTCCGAACATGGGCTGGCCGCTCAGGATAGCACCTGGGACCATGTCCGAGGCTGTCTTGACAAAGAACCACAGAAGAGGCAACTTCAAGGACAGAAATTTATTCTGTCATTTTCTAGAGTCAGATCCAGGTGTTGCTTTCCCAGTAGTGCCATGTCTTTTCCCTGGTGTCCAGGTGTGGGCACTCCTTGGCCCACCCTCTGCCTCTATCTGCACATGGTCTCACCCTGTGTGCATCCGTCTGTCCCTGAAGGCCCCTTCTCATAAACTCACAGTCATACTGGACTGGGGCCCAGCCCACTCCAGTGCAGCCTCACTTCCACTCATTCTTCTCAACCTCAGCCATCTTAATGAGGCATCTTCTGTGGTACTAGGAGGTTAGCACGACAAGGTATGAATTAAGGGGACGCAACTCAAGCCATAACAGTCCACCCTCTGGGCTCCCTTAACACATCCTTCTCAGATGCAAAATACCCCATCCCAACATCCTCACAGGTCCGAACCCATGCCAGTCTCAATTCTAAATCCAAAATCTCATCTAAATCAGGCACAGGTGAGTGAGCAGTCCTGGGACTGAGAGCTCCCCAGTGGTGGCTGATGGGCTGACCACAGGGCCAGCCCTCCCACTCCAGAGGGAGGAACAGGAGGGAAGGAAGGGAAGGAGGGAGGGAGGGAGGGAGGGAGGGAAGAGAGACCATGGGCCTCAAGAAAGTTCAAAGCCTGCAGGGCAAACCCCATTAGATTTTGAGACCCCAGAAGACCCCTGAGCTTTGTGCTCTGTCCTCAGGGCCTGTATGGCAGCCTACCCTTTGAGCCGTGACCACAGACTCTGGTTCTGCCTCAAAGTCGACCTACCCCGCTTCACCTCATGTGTCTTCAGTCCCTGTGGGCCTGCTCCTGCTCTTGTAAGATTCTCCCATCCAAGTACTAACCAGGCCCAACCCTGCTTAGCTTCCGAGATCAGACGAGATCAGGCACATTCAGTGTTGTATGGGCTGTAGACTGTAAGATCCTCAAAAGCCTTGTGGGCCTGACCATGATCACTGCATGCTCCTCCTGGCTGCTGCTGAGCTGGCTGATGGCATCCATGAGGCACGTGCATGACTCCTCAGCCGCACCTCGTACCTGTTTCCAGAGCTTGCTCTTGGGACAGTCTGGGAACCTCCCAGACATGCCCGTTCTGGTCCCTCCTTGCTGGCCTACTGGCCACACATCTCCTTCAGATCCTGTCTCCTCCCATCTCGACAGGCAGCAAGATGTCAGACCACACGTTCAGCACGTCGCCCATGACCCCTACTTTGCACAAAACACTAGAACAGAATTAAGCCACATCCACAGCCACTTTGCAACAAGGGTCTCCTACCCTCCAGTCTCCAGTGCCAAGGTCCTCGTTCCTGTCCGAGGCTACAGGCACCTGGACCATTGGCATTTGTGATGACATGCATGTTTTCTGACATGGGACAGGCTTTCTCTCCAGCTTCCCCCCTTTCTGGGGTCCACAAAGAATTGCCTTCAATGCCCACGTTTCTACTGACTTCTCTGGGCCACTTGATGTTTTCTAACACCCCCCCCCAGACTCTCCTGGCCTCCACCCACCATCCCATTCTAGAGCCACATCCACACCCTGCTTCTGTACCAAAGTCTGCATCTGTTTCCTACGGGTGCTTCCTATGGGCAGCTGTGCCAAAGTCCCACCAACCAAGTGGCTCAAACAACAGAAATTCATCGGCTCAGTCCTGGAGGACTGGAGTCGAGGTCAAGCTTTGTCTCATCAGCACCTTGAGGTTACAAGGGAAGGCCAGGGCCTCCCACCCTTGCTCCAGTGTTACTGACATCCTCCCCCTGGAAGAGCTCCTTTTTCACATGGCCTCTCCCTGCATGTGTCTGTGTCCAAGTCCCCCTCCTGTGAGTTCTATGGGATTTGGAGCCACCCTGCATGGGCAGGACCTCATTACCTTATGGGGAGGGAGATAGTCCTGCTGAGAGAGCCCAGGAAAAGATGGGGGCAGGGTTGTCAGGTGCTCTGGAGAGAGTGAGGCGGGCTCTTCCAGCAGGGGCCCTGAGCTGAGGGCATAGTGACACTACCCAGCCCATGGCCTGCATTCCATGTGCATCACTGGGACAATGTGTGGCCTGTCCCATCTCTGGCAGGCAGTGTGGCAGCTGGGGGCATGGCAGGAGACAGCTGCAAGCCAACCCATTAGGGAGCTTCCAATGCTGGGACAGCCTCACAAGGGCCCAGGCCAGGGCCACTGCAGGGTGACCCTGCTACACATGATCTGGCGGAGCCGTCTGCCCCAGGACACTCACCCCAGAATAATGCTGAACATCCCTTCTGAGACCAGCCACCCACAGGCTGGTCCCCAAGCAGCAGAACCCCTGGGAGCAGGAGTCGACAACAGGAGGGTCTGATCCCACTGTTGCTCAGGGAACCACACAGAAGTCCAGGCACACTGTGCCTCTCCTGCTGGGCAGCTAGGGGACCCAGGCCCTCACCCACAGTATACCTGGACTGGGGTGTCCCTCGGTGGCTGGAGGGGCTTTAGAACAACAGATGCATAGAGCAAGGGTACTAGGGGACCAAGGGATGACACAGAGGACTGTCTGAGCCTGATCTCCAGTGCACTCTGGATCCCCCAGGACTGGGGCCTCTCCCTCTTACCTCTCTGTGTCCTCAGCAGTGCCCAGACCTCAGGAGCCCAACTCGGTCTGTCTTCCAGATGCAACCGTGCTCCCCATGGCCCTGGGGTGCAAAGCCCCAAAGGAAGGTAACCCTGTGACCCTGGCCTGCTTGGTGACAGGGTTCAACATGTCATCCGGCACTCAGGGGCACAGGAACTGCTCACAGATACTTCTGACCGTGCAGAAGAAACAAGGGTTGCCTACTTCCTGACCATCGTCTGGAAGCCTGGCCTGCACAGTTGCAGTGTCGATCATATTTTTAAGACCTTCCAGTGGCCTCCAGCATGTCTGGCACCTGCCACCCAGGGCCTGACCCCAAGGACCAAAGCAGGGGCCTGGGCCCCAATCGGGCACCTAGCAAACCCTCAGAGAAGCTCCCTACCCCCGCCCCTGCCCTCAGCTGCTCCATCTCCAGCATTTGAATCCAGTCCTTCGGACCCTGTCTCCAGTGAGCAGGAGGCAGTGGCTAAGCATGAGGTTCCCCTGGCCCAGCCCCCAAGCCGCCCTTCCCTCCTGTGTCCACAGCACTCTACCCGCCGCTCCTCTGATTTTAGCATGTTGGAAAACTCAGCCCCCTCTGTGACCAGTGTGCCACCCCTACCAAAAGACTCAACCACAGCTCCCACCACTGCCACAGACTCAGGTGAGGAGCCCCACCTGCCTGCGCATGACCCTGGCTGTGGCCTGCAGGCAGCCCTCCATGACTTCTACTGGGAATCTTCAAGTCACTCCCTGGTCAGGAAGGGCAGGGCCCTGAACGTATGGCTACTGAGTACCTATTGCATGCCAGGTCCTGTGCTGGGTGCCACCCAGGCTCCTCGTGTGCCGGAGACCCACCCAAGTCAGACCTCCAGGAGCACCATGGACAAGGTGGGCCCACAGTTGCCCCCTGACCCTTAATTAATCATGTGTTGCTGCCCGAAGTCTGGGTGTTTGTCAGTGCACCCAGTTCCTGCCCCGTGGGTGGAGGGTCCTCATTGCTCGGAGCAGGGCAACAAGCAATCACTGGGACAGGTATGCTGGATGGACATGGGGCCCTGGCCTGCTGTGTCTCCCCTGCGGTAGCCCTGCCAGGCTGTAGGTGTGGATGCCCACACCAGGCTGGAGTCTGCTCCCGCTGTGGCTCATCAGTGCCCTGTGAAATGGTCCCTCCAGCTTCTGACAGATAGAAGCACATTCACTGCATGTCCCTTTATAGCAGTGCCCACCCCTGGGCTATGGCCCAATAACTTGTTGGCTGTTCACACCCTTGAACCTTGGTGTGGTTGCTTTGTGGATGGTCCTCGAGCACTTAGAGGACAGTTGTGACAAATGAAGCAGACAGAGTCCCACTATAGCTGGAAGGCACATTTGGGGAACACTGACAAGGGTACGACCTGGCCCTTGGGGTGTGGGGAGACAGAGCTGCACCCTCACAAGCTGGGGGCAATAGGAGAACTCACCCCCACCCCAGGGGGTCCAGGAGGAGACCCTGCCTCACCCACCTGCTCCCCCCCACCCTTCACTGCTCCCTAGCCATGCCCAACCAGGAGCTGGGATGTTGGGGAGCCCAGTAGCTGCCTTCCCCAGAGGTCAGTCTCTTGGGAACAGATTAGGGGGTCAGGGGCCTCACCTGCCCTGTCTCAGCAACCCGTTTGGCCACGTCACCCCATGAGGAAACACATTTTCCAAAGCCTGCTGGTGGCCTGAGCATGACCACAGCTGGACTGTGAGGACAAAATGCCCTTTCAGGGTACAAGCTGGCATTGGACAGGGACTGAGTAGAACTGGGAAAACCATGTGAGAGGGTGGTAGAGTGGGCGCTGGTCCAGCCTCAGGGACTTGCCAGGGCTCCGAGAGAGGACTATGTCTGTCCCCTTGGCCACGGCCCTCCTGAAGGACAGGCTCTGGGTGGCTACTCACACAGGGATGGGAGGGAGGGTCACTGACTTGCTAGGCACATGGGACCAAGCCAGGGGATCCTGGGCCCATCCTCCAGAGGAAAAGCAAGGCTCCAGCTGAGGTGTCTTGCACACACTTCTCCTGATGCCCCTGCTCTGTGCCCCTCTGGCTGACACACCCCCTGACCCCAGGCCCTGCTCAGGTGAAATGGCCTTGAGAGCAGATGCCATCACTGCAGAGAAGCCCAGCTCAATGGCAAGCCACACACAGCCAGAAGGTGGGGGCCGCCCCAGCTCTACCTGGGTGGAGACACTGCCACCCACGCTGCCCAGAGGAGCCCAGCCCTGACTTGGACACCTCTTCCCTCCCGCCCACTGGCCAGCTCCATGAACAGCTTTGGTTCCTTGCACCTGCCTCCTGTTTCTGCCACAGCCATCGGGTCTGCCTACCATCACAGGACCAGGGGCCTGAGAGTGGTTTCCATGTGAGCACCTGGGCGCACAGCTGGGGTAGGCTGGGAGGCTCTGCTCCACACTGAACACACATACAGGCTCACACTGCAGGCACACAGATGTACACACATGCACAGCTCACACTGAGCACATGTGCACACATGCACAGGCAGGCAGACTCAGTACATGTGCAAATGCATGTGTGCACACACAAGGCACACATGTGCCTGTTTACAGGCAACATGCATGCTTCACACATTACTTGCATGTCCCTGGGACCTGTCCATTTAGGGTGTGGAGTTGAGAGGTGCCCTGCCTGTCTCGGGGGCAGGGTCACCATGGTGAAGTGGGCATTTCACAAAGGGCTGCCAGCTGCCCAAGGGAGGCCATGAGCCAAGGGCTTCAAAAGGCCAACTGGATTTTCCATGGAGCCTGTGGGTGGTGAGGCCCCACCACAAGCTGAGTGTGATCCAGCCAGGCTGTGAGAGGACATGCTGGTGGTAACTTGCTTCAGCAGCCACGGAAAACAAGCACAGCACCGTCCCTCCCTGCCATCCTGTCCCCGCCCAGGGTGCCCATTCCACCCCTGACTCTGACCATCTCCCCAGGAAGCCAATTTACCACCCTAGTCTCCTTGGGCTGATTAAGCTGTCTCCATATCCCGTGGCCCAGGGTCAAGTCCACACAATCTCCCTGCCCTCCCACCCACCCCTGGGTGTCCTTGTGGGGACACCACCCATCCTGACCTCTTGCCCCTCCACCCCACTGCTGTCCCTCAGCAGGCTGTCCCAGACTCTGAGCTCCCCAATCAGCTTCAAGTCTACATGAAGTCGCAGCTGCCCTGATGAAACCACCAGCCCTTGTTCCCACCTCTCTGAGCTTCCTTCTCTGCCCTTATAGAACATTCTATGGCTCACTGATTATATCTGTCGGCTATTCTCTGTCCTCACCTAGAAAAGTGCCTCCATAAGCACAGGGCTCTCTGTTGCTCCCTGATGGCCCCTGTTTGGTAGGACCCAGCCAACAGGTGAGACCCAGCCTGCAGGTAGGGCTCAGTCCATAGATAGAAAGCAAATATGCACAAGTGAGTGGGCGTCACTGATCCCACTGGCTCAATCCCAGCCTCACATCTGCCTTCCCCACCATGTTCACCTCACCTGTGACAGGTGGGCCCACTACTGTACTCTCACCATCATGTCCCTCTGAAATCCACCTCGCCCACTCTGCTGTCTCAGTGAATGATTACCCACCACGGGAACCCACAGCCCTCGACCCACCTCTGTGCCTGGCCAACCTCCTGCATCAGTGCCCAGGACACAGTCCAGGCCCATCACCTCCCACCTGGAGTTCACGGCAGCCCTGCCAGCTTCCTGGTTTCCCCCTCCCCACCCATGGTCGGTGTGGCCTTTTGAAACCTAAACTGTCCTAGAAGCCACAACTCAAACCTGCTGGTGGGTTCCCATCACATCAGAGCAAAACTGAAGCTCATTCAGCACAACAGATGACCTGTGGGGCCTGGTGCCAGGCCTGTCAACACCACCTCCTCGTGGCTACCATGCCTGCTCTTCTCTGTCACTGTGCGTCACTATTTGTGTGTCCCCATGGCCCTTCCTGCCTCCCAGTCTCCACACTGGGCCTTGTGAGAGCAGGGTTACTGTGTGTCTAGCACCCACACCCACTGAGGGAATGCATGAAGGAATGGAGGGAGGGAGGGAGGGGGTGGTCTGGCTGGGGCTTAGAGGTCTCACAGCCCCAAAGGCAGCAGTGCTGGGTCCCCTGCCCAAGCCATGTCTTGTAGCTCCCCTGCAGGGAGAGCCCCCATGGGATCACAGCTGTCACTCAGCTGTCCCCAAGGGAGCAGCTCCTGGCTCTTCTCTCTGCCCTTGGATGTGCACCATGGAGTCCCATCCATAGGCCCCTGGGAGGCCAGGAGGAAGGTGTGGCCTGTGGTTCCTCTGGATGCCAGGCTAGGCCCAGGGGGACAGTACTGGATCTTCATTCTGTCTTGGAAACACATTTAGAAAACAGCGTATAACACCCCACAAGAAGCACATGGTTATCAATGCAATCTGACTCGCGTACCTTTTTGGGGCTGAAGCATTACCGGCCCAGGCCAGGCCCTAACTGAAGCCCTTGCCCAGCCAGCACCTTAAAGCTGGTCTGGTGGTTTCATGCTCTTCCCCTGTTTCCTCAACAGGAAGAGCTGGGGACTGCCCTCCAACATGACTTCCCTTTTCCATCTCTAGCAAACACCAGTTGGTCTCTGCCTGACTACAGGAATCAACCTGCCAGAGGCATGTGACAGCCTCAGTGGGCCCCCGGCATCCTGTTTCCCTTCACAGGACTGTGTGGGACTCTCCCCTGCACTGTGGCCACAGGCCTTCATTCAGTGCTGTGAAATGAGGGCGAGGGTGGTCTCCCCTACACACGCTGCAGCTCCCCCACTTGCATGCCACCCTCTAATGGAGAAACATCTGTTTCCAGTGGTTGTAACAAACAGGACACATACTCCCTACACCTAAATCAAGGCTTGACAAGCCTGCTCAGCAGCATGGAGTTCCCCACCCAACATCTGTGTGGCCAAACTGACCCCTCTCTCTTGCTGTTGGGGTGGGTCTGAGCCTATTCTGCCCCCTGAGCTTGTGTGCTGAGGCCTCTAGGACCTGGGCAGAGAAACCAGGCTGTGTTCTCTGACCAAGGACCCCAGGTCTACCCCTGACCTCCAGCGGCGCACATTTGCTGAGTTTATTCAGGAGATAAGGGGCTGGGACCAGACCTCAGAGGGCAGTCAGAGATTGGAAGAGCAGAGGCAGGACCCCCGCCCTTCCTATTGGGACACAGCAATCACCAGACCAAGGAAGTACAGGAAAATGCATACTCTTGGGGTAAATAAGTACTTTGTCAGAAAGATACCAAGGTCATGAACTTTAAAGATAAAACTGGTAAACTTCCTACAAAAAAATTCAACATCTACAAGAATAAAGTTACCATAAACAAAGTAAAATACTATAGGAGACAAAGTGACCAAAGAGTCTGACATCAGAAAGAACCTGTATTAAGCAGGATTGTTCAGAAACAAGAAGATATGAGAGGTCAAAGATACATTGATCAATCAATGACAGCTAGATCGAAGATAAATAGATAGATGCATATACACAGAGAGTGGGGAGGAGACTGATTGATTTTAAGGACTTGATGCATGTGATTGTGAAGACTGGGTGAGTCCAGAATCTGTAAGGCAGACCAGCAGCCTGGAGACCAAGGGAAGAGTTAGTGCTGCGATGAAGCCTTGGGCAGGTAGAGCCCCTCTTCCTCAGGGATCCTCAGTCTTTTTCCTCTTCAGGCCTTCAGCTGATCAGATGATGCCCACCCACGTTAGGAAGGACAACACACCTCACTCAGCGTCTACTGATCGTTTGGATGTGTATTTTCAATTTTCTTGGATACATAGTGACGGCTGGGTCTGTTTTTAGCTTTTTGAGGAACTTACAAACTCTTTTCCACAATGTGTATGCATTCTGCATTCCCACCAGCAGGGCACGAAGGTTCCATTTGCCTCACATCCTTGTCAACACATTGTCTTCCCCTTTTTTGATTATAGCCATCTTCGTGGGTGTGAAGTAGTAATTCATTGTGGTTTGGTTCTGTATTTTCCTAAGGACTAATTTTGTTGAGTATCTTTCATATCCTTATTGGCCATTTGTAAATCTTCTTTGGAGAAATGTCTATTCATATCTCTTGCCCTGTTTTAAAAATATAGACTTTACTTTTTTTAGAGCAATTTAGATTTACAGCCAAATTGAGTGGAAAGTACAAAGAGTTTCTATACGTTACCCCCCTGCACACACACACACAGACTCCCCAACGATCAGCTTCCTGCACTGGAGTGGTATATCTGTTACCTTGATACATCGTTACCATCCAAGTCCATAGTTTACACTACATTAGGGTTCACTCTTAGTGTTGTGCATTCTGTGGGATTTGACAAATGTATAAGGACATGTGTCTACCATTATAGTAACATACAGAATAGTTTTGCTGCCCTGACAATATTAAGTGTCTTTTGAAAATCAAAAGTTTTTCTTTTGGTGAAGTCCAATTTATTTTTTTCTTTTATGAGTCATGCTTTTTGGTCCTATCTAAGAAATCTTTTTCTAGCCCAATGACATAAATATTCCCTGTTTTCTCCTGAAAGTTGTATAGTTTTAGGTTTTCCATTTAGGTCTATGATTCATTTCAAGTAAGTTTTTGTGTATGATGCAAGGCATGGGTTGTCAAGAGCAATAAAAGACATAAGGTTTACCCTACTTGCAAGTAAGTTAACAAGTTCCTCTGCCACAATTTCAATGCACACTCACAAAGGACATAAGGTAGAGACAAAGAACTTCATTACAGCACAGCAGGCTGTTGGAACTTCATGTTTGCATTGGTTCCCCTTGTCCCCCAAGTCTCAGGGGCTGTGCCAAAAGACCCAGGTGGATGAAGTACAAACAGGTGCACACAGAGGGTTTGTATCACAGCTCAGCAACTCCACATTTAGGGAATTTCAATCTTTTATGAAGGACTGCAAGCGACCCTGCCCAACCTTTGCCCTAGAACAATACATTATCTTTTCTATGCGGACAGTCAACAAACTTGCCCTTTGCTCTGGCGGTAGACACTATCTCCAGACTGCTTCATGGACAAATATCCTTGAAGAGACAGTCTGGAGCAAAAGGGAAGTTAGTGTCTAACTCTTTTTTAAAAATATATTTATTGATTATGCTATTACAATTGTCCCATTTCCCCCTCCTCACTCCACTCCATCCTGCCCACCCCTTCCCTCCCACATCCCCCCCCCATAGTTCATGTCCATGAGTCATACATATAAGTTCTTTGGCTTCTACATTTCCTACACTATTTTTATCCTCTCCCTGTCTATTTTCCACCTCTCATTTATGCTACTTATTCTCTGTACCTTCCTTCCCCTCCCCCTCCCATTCCCTTGTTGATAACCCTCCATGTGATCTCCATTTCTGTTGTTCTGTTCCTGTTCTAGTTGTTTGCCTAGTTTGCTTTTGTTTTGGTTTTAGGTGTGGTTGTTAATAACTGTGAGTTTGCTGTCATTTTTACTGTTCATATTTTTTATCTTCTTTTTCTTAGATAAGTCCCTTTAACATTTCATATAATAAGGACTTGCTGATGATGAACTCCTTTAACTTGACCTTATCTGAGAAGCACTTTACCTGCCCTTCCATTCTAAATGATAGCTTTGCTGGATAGAGCAATCTTGGATGTAGGTCCTTGCCTTTCATGACTTGGAATACTTCTTGCCAGCCCCTTCTTGCCTGTAAGGTCTCTTTTGAGAAATCAGCTGACAGTCTTATGGGAACTCCTTTGTAGGTAACTGTGTCTTTTTCTCTTGCTGCTTCTAAGATTCTCTCCTTCTGTTTCATCTTGGGTAATGTAATTATGATGTGCCTTGGTGTGTTCCTCCCTGGGTCCAGCTTCTTTGGGACTCTCTGAGCTTCCTGGACTTCCTGGAAGTCTATTTCCTTTGCCAGACTGGGGAAGTTCTCCTTCATTATTTGTTCAAATAAGTTTTCAATTTTTTGCTCTTCCACTTCTCCTTCTGGTACCCCTGTAATTCGGATGTTGGAACGTTTAAAGATGTCCTGGAGGGTCCTAAGTCTCTCCTCATTTTTTTGAATTCTTGTTTCTTCATTATTTTCTGGTTGAATATTTATTTCTTCCTTCTGTTCCAAATTGTTAATTTGAGTCCTAGTTTCCTTCACATTACTATTGGTTCCCTGTACATTTTCCTCTGTTTCTCTTAGCATAGCCTTCATTTTTTCATCTAGTTTGTGACCAAATTCAATCAATTCTGTGAGCTTCCTGATTACCAGTGTTTTGAACTGTGCATCTGATGGGTTGGCTATCTCTCCTTTGCTTAGTTGTATTTTTTCTGGAGCTTTGAAGTGTTCTGTCATTTGGGCCATTTTCTTTTGTGTTGGTGTGCCTGTTATGTAAACGGGCAGAGCCTTAGGTGTTCACCAGGCTGTGGTAACGCTGGTTGTTGTGCTGTGATGCTGTACGTGGAGGAGGGGCTGAGAGGGAGCAATGGCACCTGCTCCACTCTCTGCCAGATTTCAGTCACTCCCTCCACTACCCACAATCAAACTGGGCCCCTCTAGTGCTGATTCCAGAGTGGGTGGGCTTGTGCACACTCTAGGCCCCTGTGGGTCTCTCCAACAAACTCTCCTGTGAGGCTGGGAATTTCTCCCATTGCTGCCTCAACCCCCACAGATGTTTTCAGTCAGTGGTTTGAGGCTTTGTTTCCCCACACTGGAACTCTGGGTTGCGCAGTCTGTCACCAGGTCCACCAGCTTCTGCCTCGCTGACCAGCTGCAGCTTCACCCACCCCGTTCCATGATCCGCCACCTTGCTGAGTCCACCAGCCACTGCCTTGCTGCGAGTCCTCTCCACCCAGCTGCCTATTTCTGCCCCTCCTACTGGTCTGGATGAATGTTTCTTCTTTATCTCCTTGGTTGTTGGACTTCTATACAGTTCAATTTTCTGGCAGTTCTGGTTGTTTTTTGTTGTTCATTGTTGTCTTTCTTTTGGTTGTGTGAGGAGGCACAGTGTGTCTACCTATGCCTCCATCTTGGCCAGAAGTCTGATTTAAGTCTTAATCACACCTTTGGAATACCTCCACTCTCTGGACTAGTGCCTGACCAAATGCCTGGGTTCTGTGGCCTAGCCAAGTTATCTTATAAAATCAGCCACCACAGAACCCTTGGGAATGACCATTGGAAACACACAATGAGTGGGACAAACCTGACTTTCAAGGAGAAGCTTTCAGTGCAATGTGGGTGGGAGAAGGTCATTTCCAGTAGGTTGTAAGTACAAATAATCAATGAAACACATGAAATTGTCGAGTTGCAAATAATCAAAGAAAACTGACTTCAGACAACTGGCCATTCATTCACTGATCACCCATTGTGTGCTGAGCAGGTGTCCAGGTGGACAGACACACAGTGTGCCTCACTGTGGCACTTTCATCCTGCTGGTGGAGGTACAGCCCAACTAAAAACAAACTAGTGGCCTGTGAGGCATAGGAAGCCAGACAAGGACAGGAGCACTGACACCAGGTGTGCTTAGCAGAGGGATGTCCAGAACCCTTCCTTGAGGAGGGAACTTTGACCTTCGGGGTCAGCATGGGATGAAAGGAGGCACATTTTCAGCAGGAATAGAAGTTGCAAAGGTCCCAAGGCAGGACTGTGCTTCACAAGTTCAAGAAGCAGCAAGAAGACTAGTGGGGCAGTGTGGGCAGGTGGGGAGGCAGAGCAAGGCTGGCCTTGTGGGGGGGAACCTGGCTTGTTGGGCTTCACTCTGGCTGATGAGAAGCCCTGAGGGGCTTTGGCAGGGATGGGTGCAGAAGTCTGAGTAGGAGACAGGCTGAGGGGATGGGGTGGGGTAGGGTGTTGGGACAGGTATTCAGATCATGGACATCCCAGAAAGCAGGGCAATTGAGTATGCAGGGTGACGTCTCATGGCATGAATGGGTAGCTGTTTACTGAGCTCAGCAACTCAAAAATTCCCTTTTCAGTGTGATGGGTGTGAGATGCTGTGATGGGACACAGCTCGAGACCTGACTATGGTATTAGGAAGAAGTCAGAGAGGAATGTCACACCTGGGAGCCATCGGCACATGGGAGGTGTCTATAATCCCAAGATGGGCTGGGATGTCCAAAGAGGAGGAGAGGAAAGAAGAGAAGCCAGAGGTGAGAGGCCAGGAGGATGGGGAGGACAGGAACAGAACAACAGAAATGGAGATCACATAGAGGGTTATCAACAGGGGAATGGGAGGGGGAGGGGAAGGAAGGTACAGAGAATAAGTAGCATAAATGAGAGGTGGAAAATAGACAGGGGGAGGGTAAAAATAGTGTAGGAAATGTAGAAGCCAAAGAACTCATATGTATGACCCATGGACATGAACTATAGGGGGGGGATGTGGGAGGGAAGGGGTGGGCAGGATGGAATGGAGTGAGGGGGGGAAATGGGACAACTGTAATAGCATAATCAATAAATATATTTTTAAAAAATAAAAAAAGAAAGACAGCCAAATATATATATATATACATATATATGTATATATAAAATTACTCATTGATGAAAGCAGTAAGAATAAATAATAAATGTACTCCACTAATAAATAAAATTTTAAATCCTAGAATAGTGTCTTATCAAAAATGACTCAGGAAGAGAAAACTCAATAGTACCACTTTTATTAAATAAATTGAAGCAGTAGTTTAAAATGCCAGGGCCATGTTTCATCAAATTTCAAGAAATATATTTTTCAGATTTTATTCAAATGATTTCAAAAAGTGAAAAAGGGAGAATAAGCCCACCCTTATCCTATAAAGCCAGTATAAACTTCATCAGGAACCAGACAAGGGGAATTATGGAACAATATCATTCATGAAATAGATACAAGTATTCTGAACAAAATATTAGCAAATAGTCCTGACTTGTGTGGCTCAGTGGGTTGAGCATGGGCTGTGAAACAAAGGGTCACCAGTTCAATTCCCAGTTAGGGCACATGCCTGGGTTGCAGGCCAGGTCCCCAGTGGGGGCCATGTGAGAGGCAACCACACACTGATGTTTCTTTCCCTCTCTTTCTCCTTCCCTTCCCCTCTCTCTAAAAATAAAATCTTTAAAAATATATCATTTTTAAAAAGAAAATATAATTATCCTGCTTGTAAAAAATGGGTAATTTGCCATGTCCATGATAGGTTTATCCCCAAAATACAAGAACAGTTTGACATTGGAAAATTTATAAATGTCAGTCAATGCATTAACATAACAAAGGAGAACAATCTTAGGATCATCTCAAGGATACAGAAAATAACTTGAAAGAATTTAACATTTTTATGACATAATTTTTTTAAAAAAACTAAAAATACAATGGCATTTCTTTGACCTGACAAAGTTTATGAAAAACCTTTAAAAACTTTCCCCATGGGAAGTAGTTGGAAGGAACACTGTACTGGATTCTGGTATATTAAGTAAGACCAAAAAAATATTACAGCATAACAATTTTCTAAGCACAAAAACCTAGAAGAAATACAAAAATAGTTATTGCTTAAAATAACAGGTAACTGACTAAAATGCCAACACATGGAAATCAGAGTCGGTGCTAGAGTCCAGCAGGAAACAAGAAATGGTGTTTTTGAAAGGATGTCAGATGTCTGCTTCTGCATACCAGTAACTGAGACCCACCTTCCTCTGGAGGATACTGGAAAATCTGGGAGGAATCATCCAAAAATCTTCTGAAAGGCTGCAAAACAAAGACTTAATAAAATGGTGAATAACTACAGGCCCAGAGCCAAAAGATACCAATATTCTGAGATTTAAACCTGGCACCTTAGCCAATCCTCCCTCAAAGACTTTTTCTGATTCTGGAATAACCAGCTGAGAAATGAAGTGGCAATTTTGACAATCTTATGGGACTAGGGAGGGACAACTTGGAGGCCAGGACCCACAAGACAAAGGCTATGGTGAGTCCCTGTACTTCAGACCAGAACCCGCAGACTATCGCTGTGGGTGCAGAGATGGGGAAGCCACCCCTCACGTGGACTGCAGCCTAGTTGTGTCAGTGGGGTCTCTAGCAGAGCTCTGTCTCTGCCACCTTGTGAAGCTGACTCCAACTCCACACCAGGAGCCTGCCAGAAGCACAGGAAAATCGTCTCTGGAAATGATTGCGTCACTTTGGACTTCAGCACTCAGCTCCACATGCTTGAACACAATGTCTGCACAGAATCACGAAGAGCCAGACACAAGGAGACAAAAGCATGTGAGGAAGAGCAAGGACCAGCAATGTCCCCAGACTTCAGCTCCAGGAATCACCAGATATAGACTTTTAAAATAACAAGCCACTATGTTCCAGGAGTAGAAAGGCAGTTTGAAAATTTCATCAGAAATTCAAAATTATGAAATGCGACATAGCAGATATTTTATTTGGATCTAGACTTTAAGTATATGATTCCTTAAATTAAGAACTCAATAGAAGGGTGTGGGGTCAGCATTAACACAGCTGAGGATTCAATGAACCAGGAGCCAGATCTGAGGGACATATTTAGAAGAAGTGTAAAAAAACAAAAGCATGAGTCTCAAAGGAGGGGCCACGCCATGACAAAGTCTGACACAGTGGGAGCAAGGGAGAATAAGATGTTTTTAAAGATGTAATTGCAGAAATCTTTCCAAATCTAAGGAGAGGTGCCACCCCATGACTCAGAGTACAGTACACAGAGAATCACATCTCTCCACACATCATAAACCTGCTGAATGTTAACAGAAAACAAAATATATAACATGAGGCCACAGGAGGGTTGAGAGCACAGGAGGACAGAAGGCACATTATGCAAACGTTAACAAAGAAAAGCATCGTGGCTGTACTTAACTCAGGTAAAACGAGATGCAAGGTGAAAAGCGTCACTGGAGACAATGAGGATGATGTAGTCTAAGTCATGTGCACCTAAAAATACAGCTTTAAAATGTAAAACAACAAACTAACAGGACAGGACACATACATAAATCCACGGTTGCAGTGAGACTTGTTAACATCTGTTTCTCAGTAACTTATAGAGCAAGCAGATAAAATCATTATAACAATGCACTTAATTTGAAGAAAGTAATCGATAGGTTTGACCTGCTGGGCACCTGCAGACCTCAGAAAGCACATTCATCTTGGGCCCTCTGAGGCACTGGCACGCACTAATGTAAGGACATAACAAAAACTGAACACACTCCCAAGACCAAACCCACTGCATCGCACGGTGGTGTGGTGCAGCCTTAATGATTTTCATCCTTTCCTTTTCCTGTTTCTTTCACTTGATCTCAGCCACCACTCTGTGCCTGGTGGGATGGCTTCGGGCTCCAATCCAAATGTCCTCCATTCGGGTCTTGGGACCATTGCTACACCCTAGGCCCCTCCCCCTGAGTTTTTGAATTCTACCTTCTCTGTAACCTGTACCACTACACTCAGGTCCCGGGCTCAGTTTCTGGAACTGTTGCCCTCTGACTGTGGGAGATGGGATCCTCTGATGCTGTTACAGAGGCTTCTGGTTTTACACTGTTCCCTGAGTGCACAGAAGAGGAAGGAGCCTGTTGTCTTCTCTCTACAGTAGTTCAATCCCACTTACTGCCAGTGGAGCTACTCCACCATTCTCATCACTGCTACTGCTCCCCCATCTCTCAAAGGCCACAGACAGTGAAAATGGTGCCATACCTCTACCCCTTTACCATAATTAATGGTAAAAATTCATTTTATATTGTCGTCAAAGACACAGCATAATTTACCATCTTAAACCTTCTTAAGAGTACAGTTCAGTGATATTAACACATTCATAATGTGGTCCAACCCTCATCACCATCCATCTCCATAACTCTTTTTATGTTGTAAAACTAATAATCTTACATTAAACAATAATCTTGCAAAGGACAGATGGCCGCAATGAAGGTGGGAGCCCACTTGCTCGTGGACCAAA
The DNA here is from genome assembly GCF_022682495.2 of Desmodus rotundus. Taxonomy (NCBI): domain Eukaryota; kingdom Metazoa; phylum Chordata; class Mammalia; order Chiroptera; family Phyllostomidae; genus Desmodus; species Desmodus rotundus. The sequence continues at coordinate 15,887,214 of NC_071396.1, read as the reverse complement.
CTGGGACACCTACCTAGTCTTCTGAAGAACAGAGTGAACAGCCAACAGAATCTCAGCTGATATGACCTTTAGAAACCAAAGAGTGCAAAGGACACTTAAAAATGGGCAGTAAAATCTTGTAGGCCAACGGGAAGGTCTCCACTCCAGGCCTTGCTCCGTAGACAACGGCTGCTGCAGGAACACTGGAGGAGAGCCGGGTCAGTGATAGCAACCTAGCAGCTCCTTCCCCTCCCAGAGTGGGGAAGTCTCAGACCTGTGCCAGGAGAGACCTGGACACTTAAAGTCCCTGATGGGATGAAAAGGCAGTAATTGACACAAAACCAGCAGGGTACCTTGGCTGGGCTAATGGTCACTGGCTGGGACAGTGCCAGAGAAATTGGGGAGCTGTATGACACCTGGAGCTGGGATAAGAGAGTGGCCACGACTGGCCATGACCCAGATAAACCCTGGACTGGTCAGAGAGTTGGAATGTGTGGAAAACTAGGCACTTGTTAAGAGAGGCAGGTGGCACCGAAGGGGACTTTTCTCAAAATACAATCTCAGCCCCTGTGCAGGGTCCTCGCATGCAGCAACCAGGCCAACAGAGAGAAGTGGGGGGATGTGTGATTTGCTCCCACTCAGTGCACCTCATGAAAGAATCAAAGGGATGCATAACGAGGTGGATTATGGGCTCTGGTCTGGTGCAAATGTGCACAGTGGACAGTGCCAACTGCACAGTGCTCTGAGGTCATGGGCTGGAAACTGGGCACCTGTGAATATTGTGGCCCAGGCTGAGCCCCCATCCTTGGGGAACCACAGGAGAGGAAAAAGAAAACAGATTCCAGCTCCCCTCTGCCTGCAGGATCTGGGAAGAACTACAAAACCAGATTGGCAGGTTTAAAATCAGTAGGAGCCTTTTTTTTTTCAAGAGTAAGTGACAGACCTAGGTAGGCCTAGGAGGAATAGAAAATCACCAGGCGGGAAAACTGTACCATGGGAAACTGTAGCCTGGGAAAATGCCTACCTGGGAACCTTCCTACCAACCCTACCCACGACAAACAGGTGTCTGGCTAAGATTGGGGTCTGGGGTCGGCCTATCCAGCATAACATGATGAAGCTTTAACTTGAGCCTAACAAGATGTATCAGGAACAATGGTCAGCAGAAATGGCACCCAGCAACCAGCTCTAGCCAGTCAGACTCTGACACCCCAACCAGTTACCCTTTGAGAGTTTTTGCACTTAAAAACCCTGCCCTAAGAACAGCCGAGTGAGTCTTAACCTCCCTTGGTTGGCTCCCCAACCTCCCTAGGTTGGCTCCACTTTCCCTCTTATTCCCCACTAAAAAACCCTGCTCCTTAGCTCACTGCATCCATCTGGTTTCCTGAGCAACTCCAACCTAACAGTAAGATAATAAGACCTGAAGCTGTGAGAAAACCAGAGACAGATGCAGAAAGAAGTCAGAAGGCAAACACCAATGGCTGAGACACATTTCACTTTGCTCAGCATCAAAACTTGTGTGTTTTCTTTTTTTTTTTTTTTTATTTCTCATCATTCTGTGTAAAGTTTTCTGGTCTTTTTATTTGTTTTTATTGGTTGATTTCTTTTTTTATTCTCCCTATCATTTTAACTTTTCTCCTTTCACTTCACTCATATTCCAAATAACACACTACTCTTGGTCTTTTATATTTTATTATTTTCATTCAGATTATATATTTCTTATCATATTATTGTTATTCCACATCCCACACAACAAAACTTCACTGGTCTTAATCCATTTTTCAATCTTCCTGAGCTTTATTATTGCTGTAGTTAACTTTATTTTTTTCTCACACGATGCCAAGTTTCTATCCCTTACTCTCACTATTTCTCCTCCATCTAACCTCACACAAGTGCTCTTCTTTCTTAAGTCAGCTCACATTCTTTTTCCCTTCAAATAAGAGTGTTATTTATTTTTCACCTTTTATAAACAGTGGCTAGTTGAGTGAAATATCACAGTTATTGCTGTACTTCTCCAAAGGATCTCCTATTTATTCACTACTTGTTTGTATTTTAAATGTACAAACTTTCCCACTGTCTACCTCCATTTCCACTTCCCCTGATCAGTTGAGTATTGAGTAAGGGATTTTATTTCATTGTTCTCTCCCTCTCTCTCTCTCTCTCTCTCTCTCTCTCTTTTCTTTTTCTTTATCTTTTCTCCTCTCTCACCCTGGGCTTTACCCCTTACTCTTATTAGCTTGCTTCCCCCATTCTCTCAAAATCATTTTTCTTTACTGTAAACATCTCATATTCGCTTTTTGCTTGTCTATAATATTCTTTTTCTCACTCCACCTTTATTAAACTTCATTCAGCTGTCACTGCTATCAACCCTGCTGTGGTTTTTCTGCAATTTTGTTCCCATGGGTCCAGTACCTTTTCAATTTTACTTCAAACCTCATAGTATACTCTTCCCTCTTCTCACCTCACTGTTCCCATCACTAATTTATGTTTTACTTACATTGTACATTTTGTTCTCTCCCTTTCTTTGCCTTGCTCCTATCCCAGCTCTTATCAATTCTCCTCCCTCTTACCACATAACAATATTTCCCCCCTCTTTTAGTCTTCTCATCTTCCTTTGATCATATCTTATAATACCCGCAATGTCTCTTCACCTTTATTAATCTTAGTTCAATTGCAGTTGAGACTCCTGATGTGGTAGGGGGTTCTTTTTGCTGGTGTGGGTTTGGTTGTCTAGTAATACTGATTTGTTAACCAACACCTGTACAACAGCATACAAGACAAAGTGGGATTTGTGACTACCAGTAAACCTGCTAGAAAGGAGAACCCAACAACAAAGGAGCCGCCAACAGGTAAAGCCCAAGTATAAGAGAGCCCATACAAATGGAACAAAGGGCAACCTTAGAGCATCCAGATACAGAGATCAAGGAGACCACACCATAGAGTTCCACAGAACCCCTAAAACAGAACTGAACCCCACAGAACTCCCACCATAGAAGTTCAGCCTACAAAGACAGGTGGCAAAACAGAGCGTCTAAGATCACAGAAACAAACAAAAAAGAGTCCCCTAAAATGGGAAGACAAAGAAAGAACCCACAACCAAAAGGAATGGAAGATTCCCCAGTAAATGAGCTAAATGAAATGGAGGCCAAAAAAAAAAAAAAAAAAAAAACCTATCGGATATAAAATTCAAAACAATGGTTATATGGGTACCCAAGGAACTCACTGACAATTACAGTGAACTGAATGGCACCTAAAACAGCATGAAAAAGAAAACAGAAACTATAAATAAGAATCAGGAAGAAATAAAGAATATAATATCTGAAATAAAATATATGCTAGAAGGAAGTACAAGCTGGCTGGATGAAGCAGAGGACTGAATTAGCAAGCTGGAGGATAAGGTAGAAAGAAACACCCAGGTAGAGAAGCTTCACAAAAAAGACTTAAAGAATATGAAGATAGCTTATGGGAACTGCAAGACAACATGAAATGCAACAATGTTCGAATCACAGGAATACCAGAAAGAGAAGAAAAGGAACAAAAGATAGAAACCCTCTCTGAGAAAGTAATGACAGGAAACTTCCCTAACTAAGAGAGGGGAAAGCCATGCAAGTTCAGGAGGCACAAAGGGTACCAATTAAGTTGAATGAATAGAGGCCTACTCCAAAACACATAACAATTAAAATTGCAAATTTGAAAGATAAAGAGAGAATCTTAAAGGCAGCAAGGGAGAAACAGGAAGTAACAGAGAAGGGAGCCCCAATAAGGCTAGCAGGTTATTTTTCAACAGAAACACTAAAAGCCAAAAGGGAATGGCAACACATATTACAAGTAATGAAAATAAAAGGCCTGCAACCAAGACTACTCCATCCAGTAAGGCTCTCAATTAAAATGGAAGGCCAAATAAAGAGTTTCCCAGACAAAAGAAGGCTAAAAGAATACACATCCACAAAACGAGGTTTGCAAGATATGTTAAAGGGACTGCTTTAAGAAGATGAAGGAAAAGAGTGAGACAAAAGGAACATAGGCACAAAGGGGAGGAAATGTCAATGAATAAATACCTATCAATTATAACCAAAAAATGTAAATGGCTTAAATGCTCCAATCAAAAGACACAGGGTAGAAGAAGGGATAAAAAAAACATGACCCACACATATGCTGCTTACAAGAGATGCACCTCAGAACAAAAGACCTACACAGACTGAAAGTGAAGGGATGGAAAATATATTCCAAGCAAATGGACAGGGAAAAAACCTGGGATAGAAATACTTATATCAGACAAAATAAACTTCAAAACAAAGGCCATAAAAAGAGACCAAGGACATTTCATAATACTCAAGGAAGAATCCAACAAGAAGACATAAACATTGTAAACATATATGCACCCAACATAGGAGCACCCAAATACATAAGAAAAATCTTGGAGGATATCAAGAAAGTGATAAACAGCAACAAAATTATACAACGAAATTTTAACCCCCTACTGTCAACAATGGATCAATCTTCAAAAAAAAAAAAATCAGCAAGGATATTGTGGCATTAAACAATGCACTAGATCAAATGGATTTAACTGATATATATATAGAACCTTACATCCCAAAGAAACAAAATACGCATTCTTTTGAAATACACATGCAACACTTTCAAATATAAACCACATCATAAGACACAAAACAAGCCTCAAAAAATTCAAAAAAGTTGAAATCTTATCAAGCATTTTCTCAGATCACAAGGGCCTGAAACTAGAAACCACCCTCAAGGAAAAAACTCAAACACATTCAAATTCATAGAGATTCAATAGCATACTGTTAAACAGTGAATGCATTAATAATGAGATCAAAGAAGAAATCAAAAAGTTTCTGGAAACAAATGAAAATGAACACACAACAGTCTAAAACTTATGGGACACAGTAAAAGCAAGACTGAAGGGAAGTTCACAGCAATACAGGACTACCTTAAAAAGATAGAAACATTTCAAATAAACAACCTAACTCTACATCTATAAGAACTGGAGGAACAACAACAAACAAAGCCCAGAGCAGGTAGAAGGAAGGAAATGCCCAATATCAGAGCAGAATTAAATGACATAGAGACTAAAAGAGCAATCCAAAGGATCAATAAATCCAGGAGATAGTTCTTTGAAAAGATAAACAAAATTGACAAACACTTAAGCAGACTCATCAAGAAAAAAAGGGAGAGAAGCCAAATAAACAAAATCAGAAGTGAAGGAGGAGGCCTGGGCTGGTGTAGCTCAGTGGATTGAGCATGGGCTGTGAACCAAAGTGTCACCAGTTTGATTCCCAATCAGGGCACATGCCTAGGCTGTGGGCCAGGTCCCCAGTAGGGGGGCACATGAGAGGCAATGACACATTGAGATTTCTTTCCCTCTCTTTCTACTTCCATTCCCCTCTGTCTAAAAATAAATAAATAAAATCTTTACAAAAAGAAATGAAGGAGGAGAAATTACAACTGAAACCAAATAAATACAAAGGATTGTAAGAAATTACTATGAACAACTATATGCCAACAAATTTGAAACTGGGTGAAATGGACAAACATTTTCTAGAAAAATATAATCTTCCAAAACTGAATGAAGAAGAAGCAAAAAGCCTGAACACACAAATAACAGCTAGTGAAAGGAAGCAGTAATCAAAAAACTCCCAACACACAAAAGCCCTGGATGAGAGGGTTTCACAGGAGAATTTTTACAAAGCATTTAAGGAAGAGCTAACCCATAAGCTTGTCAAAATATTCCAAAAAGTTCAAAAGAGGAAAGACTCCCAAACTCTTCCTATGAGGCCAGCATCACCCTAATTCCAAAATCAAATAAAGGCACAACAAAGAAGGAAAACTACAGACCAATATCACCAATGAACATTAATGCTAAAATTCTCAACAAAATATTGGCAAACCACATCCAGCAATACATTAAAAAGATCATACACCATGATCAAGTGGGATTTATCTCACAGGTGCAAGGATGGTACAATATTTACAAATCAATAAGCATAATACATCACATAAACAAAAGGTAAGATATAAATCACATGATCATATCAATAGATACAGAAAAAGTATTTGATAAGGTACAGTATTCATTTGTGATAAAAACACTCAGCAAAGTGGGAGTAGAGGGAGCATTCCTCAACATAACAAAGGCCATATATGAGAAACCTACAGCCAACATCATATTCGATGGGCAACACTTAAAGTTTTCCCACTAAGATTAGAAACAAGACAGGGGTGTCTGCTTTCACCACTCTTATTCCACATAGTATTGGAAGTTCTAGCCACAATTATCAGACAAGAAAAACAAATAAAATACATCCAAATTAGAAAGGAGGAAGTAAAACTGTCATTGTTTGCAGATGACATAATAGTGTACATAGAAAATCCTAAAGACTCCACCATAAAACTACTGGACCTAATAAGTGAGTTTGGCAAAACAGCAGGATACAAAGTCAATATTCTGATACTGAAGGCATTTTTGTACATCAACAATGAAATATCAGAAACAGAAATGGGGGAAAAAATCCCATTTGCTATAGCAACAAGAAAAATAGATTTGTCAAGATGGTGGAGGAGTGAATGGAAGTCACATTAACCTCCTCCCAGTATCAATCTTTAAATACAACTAAATTGTGGAGAAATCACCAGAACAAAAAACTGAACAACAGTGAAAGAGAAGCCTTATAGCCTCAGACAGACAGAAGAATCAGCTTCAGCACAACCTAACTGGCAAGGAGTATGGTAGACACTCAAGAAGGCAGGCTGGGCACCCATTCGTGGCAGTGCTGGAGGGATAATTAGTCAGTTGGATCCCCTTGTGAAGAGTGGGGTCAAAACCCTAAGCTGGGATCCCCAGCCTAGATCACCAGAGCCCAAAAATCACACAGATAACAACAAGCAGTGAAAAGTGGTTGGGTTGCTGTATGCCAGAGATGGATGACTGGAGATGCAAGAGCCATTTAAAGAGCCAAAGAACAAATTTTCATTTGCAGCCACTTACCCTGGGCTGTAGAACAGGTGGGGGCAGTGTGGGCTGGACACACCTGAAGACTAACTGGGGATGAAGGCTTTGGGGAAAGAACTGAGAGAGTAGATGCCAGGATCCTGGTACTGAGTCACCCCCCCATTGGCAGCAGCCATCTTGCTCAGGCAGACCACTGCCCTCTGAGCAGCAGCAACCTGAGGCGAAACAATAGCCCTGACCCCAGGAGGAATTCTGCCCTGCCCTATGAGGCTTAAACCTTACTGCTGAGTGCAGAGTAACTAGATTAAAAACTAAAGGAGTCAGCTACAGACAGTAGATCCCTGGAAGTCTGGAACAAGCTGACTAAGGTCAGATGAGGTCACCATCTGACATCACCAGAGGTGGGTCCAGAAAGAAAACACAGTGGTAAATACTAGAGGCTAACAAGATGAAATCCACTGTGGTCTTCTCCATGATTTGCCATATTTTCTTTCCTGTGTGGTTTTTTAACATTCATTTCCTGTCCATCAAATTTGTGCATATTCTGCCTTGTTCATTCCCTTTTTTATTCATGATTAAAATTTTATTTTCTCTCTTCACAGTGCTCTGAATCCCACACTTCTTAGTGCTCTTCCCTTTAATCTCTCAAAATCATTTTTCTTTCAGTAGGTCATCTAATGTTCATTCTCCTTTCTTATAGTAATCTTAATCTCTACATCCTTATTAATACTGGTTCACTTGCTCTTGATATTGGGATTGCAGTGTGGCGTTATTTGTGTGTGCGTGTGTGTGTGTGTGTTTCCTTGGCTTTGTGGTTTTGTCTTAGCAGCACCTGCACAACAGCATACAAGACGTGGTGGGTGGAGTGACCCTCAGTCAACCAGCTGGAGGGAAAGACCCAACAAAGTATAACCCAACAACAATCCAAACCCAATTACATCCAGGGAGCCAACATAAAGGCATAAAGGGCATCCCAAGAGCATCATGTTCAGAAGACCAAGGAGGCTGCATTAGTGAATCTCACAGGTCTCCTAACCACAGAAGTTCACACCACAAACACAGAGAGTCAAAACAGGTCAATTTAAGAAGCAAAAGCAAAGGAGAAGCATCCCACATTCCAGTCAAGATGGAGGCATAAAAGATACACTGTGCCTCCTTGCACAACTAAAAGAAGGACAACAAATTTAAAAACAAAAAACAACGAGAGCTGACAGAAAATTGAACTGTATCGAAGTCTTACAACCAAGGAGCTAAAGAGTAAACATTCAACCAGACCAGTAGGAAGGGTGGAGAAGGGCAGCCAGGTGGAGAGCACTTTCAGCAAGGCACTGGCTTGAGTACTGGGGTGGGAAAGGTGGCAGCTGGTGGACTGGGTGAGGCAGCAGCTGGAAGAGCTAGTGATCCCACATTAGCATGCATATAAACTGGGAGGAACAACTGGGGAGCAAGACAAACCACACAACCCAAAGTTCCATTGTGGTAAAATAAAGCCTCAAAACCTCTGACTGAAAAAACCTGTGGGGATGTTGTGGTGGGAGAAACTCACAGCCTCACAAGACAGTTAATTGGAGTGAGACACAGGGCCCTAGAAATTATACAAACCCACCCACCTGGGGAATCAGCACCAGAGGATCCCAGTTTGCTTGTGGGTAGTGGCAGAGGAGACTGAAAGTTGGCAGAGACCTGAACAGGTGACATTGGTCCCTCTCAGACCTCTCCTCCACATACAGCACCACAATGCAACCACGAGGGTTGTCCTAACCTGGTGAACACCTAAGGCGCTACCCCTTACTACATAACTGGTATTCTGACACACACACACACACACACACACACACACACACACACAAAGGCCCAAATGAAAGAACAGATCAAAGCTCCAGAAAAAATACAACCAAACGACAAGGAGATAGCAAACCTATCAGATGCACAGTTCAAAACACTGCTAATCAGGATGCTCACAGAATTCGTTGAGTATGGTTGCAAAATAGAGGAAAAAGTGAAGGCTAAGAAAAGTGAAATAAAGAATAATATACAGAGAACCAAAAGTGAAAGGAAGGAAACCAGGACTCAAATAAATGGTTTGGAGAAGAAGGAAGAAATAAACATTCAACCACAACAGAATGAAGAAACAAGAATTCAGAAACATGAGGAGAGGCTTAGGAAACTCCAGGACAACTTAAAATGTTCCAACATCCAAATCATAAGGGTGCCAGATGGAGAAGAAGAAGAGCAAGAAATTGAAATTTTATTTTTAAAAAATAATGAAGGAGAACCTCCCCAATCTGGCAAAGGAAATAGACTTCCAGGAAGTCCAGGAAGCCCAGAGAGTCCCAAAGGATTTGGACCCAAGGGAGCACACACAAAGGCACATCATAATTACATTACCCAAGATTAAAGACAAAGAGAGAATCTTAAAAAGCAGCAAGGGGAAAGGAGACAGTTACCTACAAAGAAGTTCCCCTTAAGTCTATCAGCTGATTTCTCAAAGAAACCTTACAGGCAAGAAGAGGCTGGCAAGAAGTATTCAAAGTCATGAAAGGCAAGGACCTACATCCAAGATTGCTCTATCCAGCAAAGCTATCATTTAGAATGAAAGGGAAGATAAAGTGCTTCTCAGATAAGGTCAAGTTAAAGGAGTTCATCATCACCAAGCCCTTATTATATGAAATGTTAATGGGACTTACCTAAGAAAAAGAAGATCAAAACTATGAACAGTAAAATGACAACAAACTCACAAATATCAACAACGGAACCTACAAAAACAAAAATGAAGTAAGCAAACAACTACAACAGGAACAGCATCATAGAAATGGAGATCACATGGAGAGTTATCAGTGGAGAAGGGGAGGGAGGAATGGGGGAAAATGCACAGGAAATAAGTAGCATAAATAGTAGGTAGATAATATACAGGAGGAGGTTAAGAATAGTATAGGAAATGTAGAAGCCAAATAACTTCTACATATGACCCATGGACATGAACTAAGGTGGGTGAATGCAGGTGTTAGTGGTGTGCAGGGGAGAAAATGGACAACTGTAATAGCACAATCAATAAAATATATTTTTTAAAAAACAAAAGAAATATCTCACAACTAATGAGAAGACAAAGAAAAAAAGCCCAATTGAAAAGAAAAGAGGAATCTTCAAAAGAGTGCTAAATGAAATAGAGAAAAGTAAACTATCAGATATTGAGCTCAAAACAATGGTTATAAGGAAGCTCAATGAACTCTGTAATAATTACCAAAACTACAGAAAAACTATGAGGAATTTATTGCAAACAATATCAGCATGAAAAAAGACAAAGTAACTATCAACAAGAACCAAGAGGAAATGAGGAATACAATTTCTGAATTGAAGAACACAGGAGAAGCAATCAAAAGCACGCTAGATGAAGCAGAGGATAGAATCAGCAAGCTGGGGGACAACATAGAAAAAACTCCAAGAAAGACCAAGAAAAGGGAAAAACGACTAAAGAAGAATGAAGAGGTGATGCAGATCCCAGCCCGCGGGATCCGTTTGTTGTGACTGAGATGAGACAAATTCACACGGACTACAGGGTCCTGTGGAGGAAAAGGAATGGCTCGGCCACTCTCTCAAGAGGAGAGTGCCTTGGAGCACCTCGGCCCTCTCTCAAGAGGAGAGCACCCCGACACTTGCTTTGACAGGCTTTTATTGCTTTTCTGGGCCCATTACATTGAGGATGATCCTCACTTACTATGCACAGGTTTGCTTTAGGCAGTTACAGAAAACAAAGGAAAGGATGTTGCTAATTACATAAAAAAGGAAGGATACTTCCAAATGTAAAGGGAAAAGTGGTTAAACTGGTTACACTCATCCTTGGAAGGTTTAGCATAAATTTTAGGAAGTTACTTTAAAGATATGCAGAGAGAAAGAAGGAGCTTATACCCTTTGCAACAGCATGGATGGAACTGGAGAGCATTATGCTAAGTGAAATAAGCCAGATGGTGAGGGACAAATACCAAATGACCTGACCTTTAACTGAAACATAATCAACAGAAGAAAAAAGCAAACAAAATATAACCAGAGACATTGAAGTTAAGAACAATCTAACAATAGCCAGGGGAGAGTGAGGAGGGGACAGTGAGGAGAGGGGATTACAGGAACTACTATAAAGGACACATGGACCAAATCAAGGGGGAGGGTAGAGGTGGGGGAGGAGGTGGGTTCAGCTGGGGTGGGGTGGAGGGATGGGGAGAAAAGGAATACAACTGTAACTGAAAAACAATAAAAAATTTAAAAAATAAAGATATGCAGTAAACGTTTGCTGCCTCAATTCAGGGTGGGGGAGTTTTAGCAAAAGCAAGCCTCATAGCAGCCTAGGTACAATGCAGGCCTGATTCCCCATGTGGGCATGGGTCCTGTGTGCTGCAACTCGCTCCCCACTGGCCTTTCTGAGTGGGAGCTGGGCCCACGCCACACAGAATGGTCTCCTATGAAGAGGGGGTAAGGGAACTGCAGAACAATATGAAAAGTAATAATATCTGTATAAAAGTGATACCAAAAGGAGAAGAGGAGGAGCAAGGTATAGAAAACCTGGTTGAAAAGTAATGATGGAAAACTTCCCTAATTTGATGACAGAAAAAGTCACACAAGTCCAGGAAGTATAGAGGAACCCAATCAAGAGGAACCCAAAGGGGTCTGCAAGACACATCATAATAACTATGACAAAATTCAAAGACAAAGGGAGAATCTTAAAGGCAGCAAGGGAGAAACAGAGAGTAACATAGAAGGGAGCTCCAATAAGGCTATCAGCTGGTTTCTCAAAAGAAACACTATAAGCCAGAAGGGAATGGAAAGAAGTATTCCATGTAATGAAAAGAAAAGGCCTGAAACCAAGACTGTTCTACCAAGCAAGACTCTCAATTAAAATGGGAGGTAAAATAAGGAGTTTCCCAGACAAAAGAAGGCTGAAAGAAAATCTCCACCAAACCACCACTGCAAGATATGCTAAAGGGACTGCTTTAAGAAAAGATAGACAGAGTGAGAGAGAGGAACACAGGTAAAAAGGGAGTAAGTACTTATCAATAATAACCTTAAATGTAAATAGATTAAATAAATACTCTAATCAGAAGATATAGAATAGCTGAATGGATAAGAAAATATGACCCGCACATATTCTGCCAACAAGAGACCCATCTCAGAACAAAAGATCTACACAGACTGAAAGTGAAGGGTGGGGAAAAAGTATTCCAAGCAAATAGGGGGAAAAAAAGCTGAGGCAGCAATACTTATATCAGACAATACAGATTTCAAAATAAAGTCCATAAAAAAGAGACACAGAAGTACACTTCATAATACTCAAGGGAAGACTACAACAAAAAGATACAAGCATTGTAAACATATGAGCACTCAGAATAGCAGCACCAAATATATAAGTAAAATCTTAGAGGACTTCAAGAGAGATACAGACAGCAACACACTAATACTAGGGGATTGCACATCCCCCAGGGAACAACTATAGATCTTCCAAACAAAATATCAACAAGGATATTGTGGAACTACATGAAGCATTAAATCAAATGGACTTAACTGATATATATAGAGAACATTTCATCCAAAATAAAAAAGCAAAGTACACAATATTTTCAAATGCACATGGAACATTTTCAAAGCTAGACCTCATGATAGACACAAAACAAGCCTCAATAAATTCAAAAAAATGATATTATATTAAGCATTTTCTTGGACCACAAGGTCTGAAACTAGAAACCAACCTCAAGGAAAAAACTCAAAAACTTTCAAACACATAGAGACTGAACAGCATACTATTAAACAATGAATGAGTTAATAATGAGATCAAGGAAGAAAAAAAGTTTATGGAAACAAATGGACAACAGTCCAAAACCTATGACACACCGCAAAGTTAGTCTTCAAAGGGAAGTTCATAGCAATTCAGGCCTACCTAAAAAAGATAGAAACATTTCAAATAAACAATCTAACCTTCTACCTACAAGAACTGGAGGAACAACAACAAACAAACCACAGAGCAAGCAGAAAGAAGGAAATAACCACGATCAGAGCAAAATTAAATGACACAGAGGCAAAAAGAACAATTCAAAGGATAAATAAATCCAGGAGCTAGTTCTCTGAAAAGATAAACAAAATTGACAAGCTTTTAAGCAGACTCATCAAGAAAAAAGGGGAGAGGACCCAAGTAAATAAAATCAGAAATGAAAGAGGAGAAATTACAATTGTCAGCACAGAAATACAAAGGATTCTAAGAAATTACTATGGACAACTATATGCCAAGAAATTTGAAAACCCAGGTGAAATGTACAAATTTCTAGAAAAATATAATCTTCCAAAACTGAATCAAGAAGAAGAAAGTTTGAACAGACCAATAACAGCTAATGAAATTGAAACAGTAATCAAACATTGCCCAGCACACAAAAGCACAGGACTGGATGGTTTCACAGGAGAATTGAATAAAACATTTAAGTAAGAGCTAATGCCTATGCTTCTCAGACTCCTCCAAAATATATCCCAGAAGAAGGAAGACCCAAACTCATTTTATGAGGCCAGCATTATCCTAACACCAAAAGAAGATAAAGACAGAATAGACCAATATCACTGATGACCATAAACACTAAAATCCTTAACAAAATATTTGCAAAAAACATCCAGCAATACATTAAAAAGATCATACACCATGACAAAGTGGATTTCATCTGAGGGATGCAAGGATGGCACAATATTCACAAATCAATAAATGTAATACATCATATAAACAAAAACTAAAGACAAAAATCACATGATCATGCCAATAGATATGTAAAAAATCTGATAACATACAGAACCCATTCATGATTTAAAAATACACCCAGGAAAGTGGGAGTAGAAGGAGCATACCTCGAATTAATAAAGATCATATATGAAAAACCTACAGCCAACCTCATTCCCAGTGGGCAAAAACTAAAATCTTTCCCCCTAAGATCAGGAACAAGACAAAGATGTCTGCTTTCACCACGTGTATTCAACATAGTATTGGAAGTCCTAGCCATAGCAATCAGACAAGAACAAGAAATAAAAGGCATCCAAATTGGAAAGGAGGAAGCAAAACTGTCATTGTTTCCACATGACATGATAGTGTACATAGAAAATCCTATAGACTCCACCAAAAACCTACTCAACCTAATAAGTGAATTTGGCAAAACAGCAGAATACAAAGGCAATATTCAGAAATTGAAGGCATTTTGGTATACCAACAATAAAATATCATAATCAGAAATTAGTAAAAATCCCATTTGCTATACAACAAGAAAAATAATATACCTAGGAATAAACCTAACCAAGGAGGTAAAAGACCTGTACTCAGAAAACTACATAACACTGAAGAAAGAAATTAAGGAAGACACAAATAAACAGAAGCATATACCATGATCATGGTTTGGAGAATAATCATCACCAAATGTCCATACTATCCAAAGCAATTTATCGATTCAACACAATCCCTGTTAAAATACCAATGACATATTTCACAGATATAGAACAAACATTTCAAAAATTTATATGGAACCATAAATGATTCCATACATCTGCAGCAATTTTGAGAAAGAACAAACTGGGAGGGATCACAATACCTGATATCAAACTATATTACAAGTCCACTGTAATCAAAACAGTCGTATTCTTCATAAGAAAAGACACATATATCAATGGAACAGAATAGAGAGCCCAGAAATAATCCCTTGTCTGCATGGTCAATTATATTTGACAAAGGGGGCGGGAGCATAAAATGGAATCAAAATAACCTCTTCAATAAATGTTGTGAGGAGATCTGGACAGCTACATGAAAAAAATGAAACTCAATCACCAGCTTACACCAAACACAAAAATAAACTCAAGAGAGACAAAAGAATGAAATATATGTCATGACACCATAAAAGTCCTAGAGAAGAACATAGGCAGGAAAATATCAGATATTTGACACACAATATTTTCACTGAATTATCCCCTAGAGCAATGGAAATAAAGGAAATAATAAATGAGACTTCATCAAAATAAAATGCTTCTGCACAGCTAAAGAAAACATCAGCAAAATGAAAAGGGAACCAACCATATGGGAAAATACATTTGCAAATGATATCTCAGATAAGGATTTGATCTCCAAAATATATAAAGTTCTCACACAACTCCACTCCAGGAAGACAAAAAACCCAACTGAAATTGGGCAAAGGACCTGAACAGACACTTCTCCAAGGAGGACATACAGAGGGCCCAGAAACATATGTAAGGATGCTCAGCATCACTAGCCATCAGAGACATGAAAATTAAAACCATAATGAGATAACACTTCATACCGGTGACAATGGCTATCATAAAGAAATCAACAAACATCAAGTGTTGGAGAGGTTGTTGAGAAAAGTGTGCCCTAGTACACTGTTGGTGGGAATGCAGACTGGTGCAGCCACTGTACCATTTTTCCCCAACAACTATCCCCCATCCCAGCCATCCCCACCTCCCACCCTAATCCTACCCACTTTGGCCTTGTCCATCTGTCCTTTATACATGTTCCTTGATGACCCTTCCCCTTATCCCCCACAATATCCCCTCCCACATCCCTTCTGGAAGAAAATAGTATGTAATTTCCTCAGAAAACTAAAAACAGAACTGCCTTTTGACCCAGCAATTCCACTGCTGGGATTATACCCTAAGAGCCCTGAAACACCAATCCAAAAGAGCCTATGCACCCCAATGTTCCTAGCAGCACAATTTACAATAGCCAAGTGCTGGAAGCAACATAAGTTCCCATCACTAAATGACTGAATCAAAAAAGTATGGTATATTTACACAATGGAATACTGTGCAGCAGAAAGAAAGAAGGAGCTCCTACCCTTTGCAACAGCATAGATGGACCTGAAGAGCACTAGGTTAAGTTAAAAATTCCAGGCGGTGAAAGACAAATATCATATGATTTTACCTATAAGTGGAATCTATCAACAAAACAAACAAGCAAACAAAATATAACCAGAAACATTGAAATTAAGAACAAACTGACAGTAACCAGAAGGGATGTGGGAGGGGATATTGTGGGGGATAGGGGGAAGGGTCATCAAGGAACATGTATAAAGGACAGATGGACAAGGCCAAAGTGGGTAGGATTAGGGTGGGAGGTGGGGATGGCTGGGATGGGGGATAGTTGTTGGGGAAAAATGGACACAACTGTACTTGAACAACAATAAAAAAGCAGAAAAAATAAAAATAAATAAAAACATTGTGGTTCACACCTTACATTGTGCAGTTCTACGCGGGTTTTCTTTTTTTTTTTTTTTTTTTTGAGGATGGGGATAGAGAGAGAAACATTGATGAGTTTCCTCCTGTATGTGAGCAAACTAGGGATTGTACCCGAAAGCTAGGTGTGTGTCCTTACTGGAGATTGAAATGATGACTTTTCAGTGTATGGAATTATGCCCCAACCCATGGAGCCACATTGCCTGGACTCTATGAGTTTTGACAAATGCGTAATGTCATTTGCACCCAGAGGCCTCCAGGCTTCTGTCCATTAGGCTGTCTTGGTCACCTCTTCTGAGTCGGCTGCTGTCATGCACCCACAAATACAGTATCACCCGGGGAAGATCTCTCTGCCTTGAAGAACCTCGGTTCTTCACCTATTTGCTCCTCACCCTCCCCTACTCCCTGGTATTCACCTATCTGTCTACTGTCTTTATCTCTGTGCCTATGAACATCGTGCATTAGGAATCACTCAGTATGCAGCATTCTCCAATTGGCCTCTTTCACTTATCACTACGTATTTAAGATTCCTCCATGTCTTTTGTGGCTTGGTGATCTCATTTTCTTTTTTAAGAAAAATTGTTAACACCTTTATGGAAATATAATTTATATACAAAATAACTGCATATATTTAATGTCTACAGTGGGTAGACATCACTGCAATCAAGGTAATAGACATACCCATTATCTCTAGAAGTTTCTTTGTGCCCTTGGGTTTTTTTTTTTATTTGAGAGGGTTGTGTGTGTGGGCGTGTGTTAAGAACACTTACCATGAAAACTATCCCCTTAACAGCTGTTTCAGTGCATAATGCTGCACATAACCAAAACTTTATACCCATCAAAAAGCAAGGGAATCAAAGAATGTAACTACAAAAAAAAATCAGTGAAACAAAGGAAGACAGCAAGAAAGAAGAATGAAATAGCCACAAGACAGACAGAAAACTAGGGAAAAAGTGGCCATAACAGGCCCTTTCCTATAAATAACTAATTTAAATGTAAATTGATTAAATTTCCCAGTCAAAAGATACAGAGTGGCTGAATGGGTAAAAAACAAAATCCAATTGTCAACATAACAACAGCCAAACCTGTGGAAATTTTTTATGACTTTATATGAGCAAAACTGATGACATGTGATGAACAAGATCAGAAAGGCTCTGGAGAATAACAATTTATGGCTTTTTTGTACATTTGGAATTAAGGTGAGGAGATAAGGAAGACTGCACAGAGGTGAGAGAGACCGAGGTACATGATAGTTACAGGACCATGTGCTCCTGTGAGCACGGTCACACCTCCTAAGGGTCTGAAAAAGAAGATGACTCTGGCATTTAAAAGACATGTTCAAATAAATTCACAAGAACAGTGGACAGGGCTGGGTTACGTATGAGAAAGATAATCCTTTTAGTAACAAAGTTATAGACCTGGGCATAACTACCCACCATGACGTGCCCAGTTAGAGATTTATGATCAGATTATCCCCTGAGGTTACTGTTCATCACTGAACTTGTCATATTTTTTATAGCCCATTTTTCATTCACCAAGTGTGTGGTGTCTACAAGAGACTGGGAACACATCTAAGAAACACATAAGCTGAGCATGAAGAGATGCAAAAAGACATCCCATGAAAATAGTAAACAGGAGAGAGCAGGGGTGGCCATACTTACTCAAAATACACTTCAAATGAAAAGCAGTCAGAGAGACACAAAAAGGACCTTATATGATGAAAAGAAGGATCAGTTCAGCAGAAAGAGATAGCTCACTCCTTATTGCTCAGTTCCAGTGTTGGATGGACCACAGTTTATATATCCATCTCCAAGCATTTTGGTGGTTCCCCAGTTTTGGTAACTATGAATAAAGCTGCATTAAACATCCACATGCAAGTGTTACAGAACAGACCTGGGGCAGGGGAAATGATATACTATTACTGAATGGACCAACCCTTGTGCTCCGGAGGTCTCCCCACCCCATACTAGGTTTGCCTTGTCCATCACTAGGGAAAGTCGCCTCCCAATGTTAGAGATTGGTGAAAAGGAAAGGGATTATTTATTTAAAGAGTTATACAAACTTAAGAGTAATGACTTAATGTCTTCATTGAGATCCCAAAATCCTTTAGAATACCCACAAATGCACAGTCCTTCCTTTCCCCTCTGCCTGTTACAGAACAGGCCCAGGGAGTGGTAAACAATATACTATTACCAAAATTACCTCCCCCCTTTTTCTTCGGGGGTCCCCCGCCCCGTACTAGGTTCACTTTGCCCGCCGCCAGGGGAAAGATGTCTCTCAATGCCAGATACTGGTGAAAAGGAAAGGAATTATTTTCTTAAAAGTTATATAGACTTAGAGTAATGATTTAATGTCTTCATTAAAATACTAAAGCCCTTTAGAATATCCAGACACACACAATCCTTTCTGTCCCTCTGTTCAGTCCGGGGTACCATATCTCAGGAAAAGAAGTAGAAGTCCCTGATTCAGGCTCCCGGCACCATCAGCTGTGTCACCACCACAATCTCCAGTTAATCCAAAGCCATGTGGCACCTTCTCATGGCCCACCAGCAAGAGTCCTTTCTCCCCTTTCTTCCTGGCAAAGTCTCTCCTGCTGCCTAAGCTGTGTAGCAAAAGGGAGCACCCCAAAACCACATGGTCCTCTCTCTCCTCCTTCAAAACTGCATGGTCCTCTCCCTCTGTGGCTGCCGTGCCTAGGTTTAAATCCCAGCGCCCATCTTTCTCTGCAGCCCCATTTCTGACTCCTCCTACAATAAGTTACACCTGCCACCATTCCCATATTCTCCCAGCTTTACTGGGCTGCCAAAGTAAGTCTAGCCAGGCATGGCCCCATGGCATGGAGCCAATCATCTCCAAGCTCTCATGGCAGGCACTGTAACCAGGGGGAGTTGCCTCCCAGTTACATCCTGGTTTGAACTCACTCCCATCCCCTTGGCTCACAGCGTGGCCTGGCCACAGCTATTTAACATATCTATGAAACCAGTTAAAGGTTGCAGATATGGTAAATGACCATGCCAGAGGCTAGCTGCACAACTGTTACTATACAAAACAGCTCTTAATGGCCCTGCTTCATGTGTCCCATCCCCCAGCTCAGACTGGTGGGGGTGAGGACATCATATATATTTTTTTCTCTAATATTTCCTGAACACCCTGCATTCTGAACCCTATTAAAAATCCTTATTTGGGCCGCCCCCTTGGCTGCACCGTTACATGTCCAGTCCAGGGTACCATATCTCAGAAAAAGAAATAGAAGTCCATGGCTCAGGTAGCCCCTCAGTTCCGACACCATCAGCTGTGTCACTGCCATGATCTCCAGTTAATCCAAACCCACGTGGCACCTTCTCCTGGCCCACCAGGAAGAGTCGTTTCACCCTTTCCTTTTAGGCAAAGTCCCTCCTGCTTCCTAAGCCATGTGGCAAAAAGGGAGCACCCTAAAGTGTGTGGTTCGCCCCTGCTAAAGCCATGTGGTCCCAAAAAGACCCCACATGGCTGCCACGCCTGGGTTTAAATCCCAGCACCAATATTCCTCTGCTGCACCATTTCTGACTCCTCCCACAATTGGCCACACCTGCCAGCATTGTATTTTTCCAGCTTTACTGGGCTGCCAGAGTAAGTCCAGGCAGGTGTGGCCCTGTGGTATGGAGCCAATCATCCCCAAGCTCTGACGCAGGTTCTATAACCAGAGGGAGTTGCCTCCCAGTTACATCATGGGTTGAAGTCACTCCCATCCCCCTGGCTCAAAGCATGGCCACAGCTATTTAACATATCTATGAAACCAGTTAAAGGCTAAAGATATGTAAAATGACTGTTTTAGAGGTTATCTGCAAAACTGTTGCTATTCAAAACAACTCCCAATGGCCCTGCTCCATGCATCCCATCCCCCAGCTCAGACTTGTGGGGTGAAGACATCCTATATTTTTTTTTCTAATATTTCCTGGACACCTTGAGTTCTGGACCCCATTACAAATCCCTATTTGGAGCCTCCCTCTCCGGCTGCACCCTGTTACACAGGTTTGGGGTGGACATGAGTTTCTATGTCTTAGATAAGTATCTAGGGTTGTGGTTTCTGGACCATGTGGTAAGATTGGGTTTAGATACTGAAGAAACTGTCCAACTGCCTTCTATGCTGGCTGCAGCATTTCGAGCTTCCCTAGGAGAGATGACAGTCCCGCTGCTCCATGTCCTCCCAGCACTCAGAGTTGTGGGGTGCTCATTCTTATCTTCGCCATTCTAACAGATGTGCAGTAGTGCTTTGTTGCCTTAATTTGTGGTCCATCAGAGGCAGGGCATCTTGCATGTCCTCATTTACCACCTGTATGTCTTCTTCGGTGAGGTGTCTGTCCAGGTATTTTGTCTATTTCTAATTGGGCTTTTGTTTCTTATTGTTGAAATTAAGCAGTTCTATGCATATTCTGGATACAAGTCCTTTATCAAACATGTATTTTAGAAATATTTTCTCCTAGTCTTTTCACTCTTAACTGTATCTTTCACAAGGCAGATAATTTTTATTTTAATAAAGTTCAGTTGATGGGTTTTTCTTTTTCATGGACTGTGCTTTTGATATTGAATCTAAAAACTTACTGGGGGACAATTGGTTTGTGACAGTATCTCAGTTAGAGAGGAGGGGCCCTTAATTTTTGTGCTTATCTTTATGAGCACAAGATGAGCCTGTGGACTATGTTGTGCTGTTACTCATAATATTCCCCACTCCCTGCTCAACCAGGCCAGGTTTTCATTTCTGGGTACTAATGAGGACCCACCCACAACCAGAGTTCCCCCTGGCCTCAGACTGCCCCCACCCCCACACCTGTCCATCACAGTCCAGGAGGGTCAGCAAAACCCAGATGCACCACAGATCTGTGCTTCCAGGAAATCCTCACAGGCATTCACACCCAGAAATCACCGGGAGAGGGTTTGACCTAAGAGACAACATATAGAGGGACAACAGCCAGACCATGGACAGAAAGAACCCTCACCCTCTACCACAGGCCCAGGAAACAACCTGCTCCCCAAGCAGTCCCACAGGACAGCCCATTTCCTGTGGGTTGTCCAGCTTCCCCAGCCCCCTCAGGGTACCCCTCTTTTCTGTATCACTTAACCTATGAAAATACATAGTGGACTGTGTAGATGTAGTATATGTGTATATTATATGCATGTACGTGATATTGTATGTACATAGTGATGACATACCTACACATAATAAAACTGCAAAGCTCCCCTCACTCTCCTGCCAGCCCCTGGCCTCTAACAAGTGCAGGGCTGCAGGCCGACTCCTGGCCACAGTAGCTCTGAGTAGCAAACAGCCTTTGTTGTTTCCATTTGCTTGGTCTTCATTTCCACAGTGTCTTAGGACACCATGGTGAAGACACCATGTGGTCTGTTGACAATAGCTCACAATCACAGGTACATACAGCCCTCCAATACCTGGACACAAGCAGGGACACAGGTAATGCTGGTGGGAGTCCCAGATGGGGCAGAGCAGGGCATGGCTCAGACTGCTGTATGTCATGACCAGGGATGGCCACTGAGGCCCTGACACCCCAGTCGGGGACAAGGCCATGGGAAAGGGCCTGTGAACACCTTCAAAGCATCTCCTTTCCCTAGTTTCTGAGAGCCAGGCTCAGGTCCAATGTGGTTGCTAGCAAGGTTTCACCCCTAGGCAAACAGCCTTGCCAACCTTCCCACATGAGAGAATTCACCTGGGAAGAATGGGCCATGAGGAAGGACATGTGCCTGGGGTTTGGCCAAGCCCAGTATGCAGAACACCCAGGTCCCACCTTCATGCCTCGCCTGCCACAGCAGCCATCCCACCTGGATGTGGACGGCAGTGTTTGTGTCAATGTCCTGAGATGGTCCCCAGATATGGTTCTTCCTGACACCATGCCCATCACCAGAATTGGTGACTTGGGGGCCATAGGAGTGATGAATAGCCAGATGGTCAGTGTGGTTTGCCAGAAATTTGGGTTACAGGTGGCAGTGCACTTCACAGGCAAACAGCCACTGGCCTAGATACTCCCTGTGTTTTGCCAAAGTCAGCAATATGGTGAGCTGGCCACAGATTATGTATATCAATGTGCTTCTTGGACAATCATAAGTGATGCTCACAGCTTGCACAGCTGGTCAGCAACCGCCTAGACAGGAACTCAAGGCAGACTGGGCACCGCAGGGAAGAAGCCAGGTGGATGGTACAGATTTACCATGAGTTTCCCTGGAAAGGGACCAAGGCTGTGGCCAGTGACATTTTGTCAAGTGGCCCATGGGCTCCTACTGCACCTTGCCCTGTCCCATGCAGCGGCAGGGTCACTTCTGTCCCTGGACCTGGAACCTAAGGGCTACATGACCACCTCTGTTGGGAGGGGGCCATGGAAGGCCCCAAGCCAAACCTCTGAGGACCTCAGGAGACATGGCTTCTCCTGGGAGTCAGGCCCCGGGCACAGTGCCACAAAGAGAACAGGGAGCCGGTTGGCCCCAGCGCTGGACTCCAGGCAGAGCCTCTAAGCCCCTGGCCAAGGCTCCTGTGTTCCACTGGACCAGGATTTGGAGCTGGTATGTGAGAAATCCCAAACCATGGGACATGGACTGAGGACTGGATGACAGGGCCAGCATAGAGGCCTAGAGGACTGTTGGCAGATGGATGTGGAACCCCAGGGACCCTGGGCCACTGGGCCCTGCAGTCCATGGGTGAGAGGGGCTGCTCCTCTCCTACGTCATGCACAACGGTCCCTTCCTGCAGTACTGAACTCCACTCTGAGGTTCAAAGGGCACAAGCCCTGCCCACTGACTGCTTAGAAGGAACCATGCCCAGCCCCTCCCCCATAGCCTTCCTGGCCCCAGGTATGTCAGGGATAGGGACTCTGATGCCTCCCACTGCCCCAATCCAAGGCCAGACCATGAACTCATGGGGTAACTCAGCTATGTGTGGCGGAGACATAGACACTGAGGGTCCAAGCCCCTCATGCAGCATGGCAGGGCCTTGGCCTTCAGGGCAGTGCAGCAGCTGCTCGATGTTGCAGCCAGAGGGGCACTTTTGGTCCCAGTGACCACTGTGAACTCCATCCTCACACATCAGACTTCCATCTGTCCTCTGGAGGACAGCTTCCCCTGACCGTGGGTTAGCACCATCCTTTGGTCAGTGATGAAGCCATGGATGGAGTCAGAGGGAAGAAGGGAAGAGCCAAGGACCCCGAGGAAGACTGCAGTCTTCCTGGGGAGCCGCCCAAGTGGGTGGGTGGGATGAGCCAGGGCTGGGCTACAGATGGTGAGAAGGAGAACCTGTGCCCACACCACATGCAGGCGGGGCCGCAAGAGCTGCCCCAGGACAGGGGCACCAGAGGGTGCGGCGAGAGGCCATCCCCATGGGGGCAGAGCAGGTGATGGCCAGGTTCACACACCATCCCTTGGTTCCTGATGGCTGCCTCACCCCACCCGCGCACACCCACATGAGGTGACCTTGGCCACATCTGGACTCCCCCAGGCCCCTTGACACAGAAACTACCCAGAAAAAAAGGGAACTCCAGGAAGCAAGCCATGCCACTGGTTTCAATCCTGTTCTTAGTCTTTGTGGGGCCAGGGGGCGGGGCAAGTCACATCTCAGGGCCCAGGCACCAACTCCTGAGCCATGAGGTTGTGGACACAGAGCACAGCCACAAGAAGCCCCAGGGGCTGGGGTTGAAGTGGGCAGGACGGGGCACTGCCTCCACTGCCCCCACTCTGGGTGAGTGGGGGTCCCTCCAGAGCAGGGCAGAGGGAGGGAGGTGGGGGCAGCAGAACCAGTTACAGGCGCTGAGGGAAGATCAGGCCCTGGGGCCCCAAAGAGCCCCAGGAGCATATGAGGCAGCAGGAAATGCAGGTAGTCTCAGGCCATGGCCCCACCAAGCATAGGAGCCAGAGAAGCAGTTCTCACCCACAGAGCTGGACGTTCCAGAGGTTGACAGAGGCCAGAGAGCCATGAGGAGCTGGAGGGCAGAGCCAGGGCTGCATGTGGCCAGTGCGCAGGGTGGAGGCTGGTCTGGAGGCCACCCTGCAAGGCTGCTCCAGGGTGGACAGTCATTCTTAGCCCAGGAGACAGCTCAGATCAGGGAGGAAAAAGACCCCAGGTGACCCGAGGGTCCTGTGCAGGACAATGGGCAGGGTCAGAGGAGGAGACCAGGGGCCTGGGATGAGGGGAACAAGGGGCAGGGGCCGACAGGAGAGGTGTTCATGGGCTCAGCAGAGAGCCCCACAGGTGGTGGACAAGGGACAGCAGCCAGGGCTCTGGGGCAAGGCTGCTGGGCACAGGGCAGCTGATCTGCAACTAGAAGGAGCAAAGGTCCAGGCAGTTCCCAGAGGTGGGGGGAACAGAGAGGATGAGCTCCTCTGGGAGGGCCCAGGGCAGGGCAGCAGCTATG
Organism: Desmodus rotundus; assembly: GCF_022682495.2. Classification (NCBI taxonomy): domain Eukaryota; kingdom Metazoa; phylum Chordata; class Mammalia; order Chiroptera; family Phyllostomidae; genus Desmodus; species Desmodus rotundus. The sequence goes on along the minus strand of NC_071396.1, from coordinate 15,862,629 downwards.
TGGGACATAGCCAGTTGGGGAGAGGGTGGGCAAAGCCCAGTGTCTGACAGAAGAGGATGAGGCCAGGAGTGGAGCTGAATGGGACTGAGGGATCGGGAATGGCAGGAAGCCCAGAGGGAGATATGGGAGACACAGCAGCCTGGGTGGAACTCACAGACCTATGGGAAACTGAATCCTAGAGCAGAAGGGGCAAGGGGCTACTGTAGTCCAGCAGGCTAGGGATGAGGGGCAAGACAACTGCATCTGAGTGGCGGCAGGTAGGAGAACAGGAGAGCAGGGAGCTGCCCCCCTGAAACTCTAGGGGGACCTGGCAGAGCTATGCAGTGAGAAGGTGGTGGGTGGGAGGGCAGGAGTGCTGGCAGAGCTATGCAGGTGAGCATGGGACATGTAGGATGAGTAGGAAGCTGCCCCTGGAGCTCCAAGGGAGCTGGTAGAGTTTTGCAGGTGAACAGGGGACAGGTTAAGGGCAAGAGGGCAGGGAGCTTCCCCTGGAGCTCTGGGGGAACTGGAAGAGCTATGCAGGTGAGCAGAGGCAGGTGGGGAGGCAGGAGAACAGGGAGCTTCCCCAGGAGCTCCAGGGGAGCTGGCAGAGCTATGCAGGTGAGCAGGGGCAGGTGGAGAGGCAGGAGGGCAGGGAGCTGCCCCTGGAGCTCCAAGGGAAGCTAACAGAGCTATGAGGGTGAGCAGGGGCAGGTGGGAGGGCAGGAGAGCAGGGTGCTGCCCCTGGAACTCTGGAGGAGCTGGCAGAGCTATGCAGGTGAGCAGGAGGCAGGAGAAGCAGGAGAGCAGGGAACTGTCCCAGGAGCTCCAGGGGGAGCTGGCAGAGCTATGCAGGTGAGCAGGGGCAGGTGGGGAGGCAGGAGAGCAGGGAGCTTCCCCAGGAGCTCCAGGGGAAGCTAACAGAGCTATGCAGGTGAGCAAGGGCAGGCAAGTGGGCAGGAGGGCAGAATGCTTCCCTTGGAGCTCTGGGGGAACTGGTAGAGCTGTGCATTAATCAGGGCAGGTGAAAGGGTAGGATGGCAGGGAGCTTCCCCTAGAGCTCCAGGGGGAGCTGGCAGAGCTATGCAGGTGAGCAGGAGGCAGGAGAAGCAGGAGAGCAGGGAACTGTCCCAGGAGCTCCAGGGGGAGCTAGCAGAGCTATGCAGGTGAGCAGGGGCAGGTGGGGAGGCAGGAGAGCAGGGAGCTTCCCCAGGAGCTCCAGGGGAGCTGGCAGAGCTATGCAGGTGAGCAGGGTCAGGTGGGGAGGCAGGAGAGCAGGGAGCTTCCCCAGGAGCTCCAGGGGAGCTGGCAGAGCTATGCAGGTGAGCAGGGGCAGGTGGGGAGGCAGGAGAGCAGGGAGCTTCCCCAGGAGCTCCAGGGGAGCTGGCAGAGCTATGCAGGTGAGCAGGGGCAGGTGGGGAGGCAGGAGATCAGGGAGCTGCCCCTGGAACTCTGGGGGAGCTGGCAGAGCTATGCAGGTGAGCAGGAGGCAGGAGAAGCAGGAGAGCAGGGAACTGTCCTAGGAGATCCAGGGGGAGCTAGCAGAGCTATGCAGGTGAGCAGGGGCAGGTGGAAGGGCAGGAGGACAGAGAGCTGACCTGGGAGCTCTGGGGGGAGCTGACAGAGCTATGCAGGTGAGCAGGGGCAGGTGGGGAGGCAGGAGGGCAGGGAACTGTCCCAGGAGATCCAGGGGGAGCTAGCAGAGCTATGCAGGTGAGCAGGGGCAGGTGGAAGGGCAGGAGGACAGAGAGCGGACCTGGGAGCTCTGGGGGAGCTGACAGAGCTATGCAGGTGAGCAGGGGCAGGTGGGGAGGCAGGAGGGCAGGGAGCTGCCCCTGGAGCTCCAGGGGAGCTGGCAGAGCTATGCAGGTGAGCAGGAGGCAGGAGAAGCAGGAGAGCAGGGAACTGTCCCAGGAGCTCCAGGGGGAGCTAGCAGAGCTATGCAGGTGAGCAGGAGCAGGTGGAAGGGCAGGAGGACAGAGAGCTGACCTGGGAGCTCTGGGGGGAGCTGACAGAGCTATGCAGGTGAGCAGGGGCAGGTGGGGAGGCAGGAGGGCAGGGAGCTGCCCCTGGAGCTCCAGGGGAGCTGGCAGAGCTATGCAGGTGAGCAGGAGGCAGGAGAAGCAGGAGAGCAGGGAACTGTCCCAGGAGCTCCAGGGGGAGCTAGCAGAGCTATGCAGGTGAGCAGGGGCAGGTGGTGAGGCAGGAGGTCAGGGAGCTGCCCCTGGAACTCTGCGGGAGCTGGCAGAGCTATGCAGGTGAGCAGGAGGCAGGAGAAGCAGGAGAGCAGGGAACTGTCCCAGGAGCTCCAGGGGGAGCTAGCAGAGCTATGCAGGTGAGCAGGAGCAGGTGGAAGGGCAGGAGGGCAGAGAGCTGCCCTGGGAGCTCTAGGGGAAGCTAGCAGAGCTATGCAGGTGAGCAGGGGGCAGGAAGTCAGGTAACTGCCCTAGATCCTCAGAGGGAGCTGGTATAGCCATGCAGGTGAGCAGGGGGTAGGTGGGAGGACAGGGAGCTGTCCCTGGAGCCCCAGAACAATCTTTCAGAGCTATGCTGGTGAGCAGGGGGCAGGTTGAAGGGAAGAACAGGTCAGGAATCTGCACCTGGAGCTCTAGGGAAGCTGGCAGAGCTATGCAGGTGAGCAGTAGGCAAGTGGAAAGGCAGAAAGATAGGGAGCTTACCCTGGAGTAGGGAAAGCAGGGTCCCCTGGACAAGGAGAGCTGGGGCCTGAGCTGGCAGAACTGGGCTTCTCATGGGCAGAGGCAAGAGACTGATGGACAAGGGACTCTGAGCTCCTGTGAGGGTCCAGGAAGAGGGACGGGGGCAGGGAGGGCTTTGGGGGAGCAGTTGGGAGGAGGTGAGCCTGCAAGGCAGTAAGAGGGAGCAGCTCCAGGGCCAGGAGCTCTGGGCAGCAGGTAGAGCATATACCAGTGAGCTGGGAGGAGAGGAGGGGTAGTGGGCAGCCCCAGAGCTCTGGAGACCAGGGCAGGGCCTGAGCTTTAGCTCAGTAGCCTTGGAGGAGGTGGGAGCTGAGCTGGGAGGGAGCAGAGAGAGAGCCCTGGGGGACACATGAGCCTGGTGGACAGCAAGTTGGGGTGGCAAGGGGGCCCTGAGCAAGAAAGGCTCAGAGGGGAAGGAGCAAGGGGACCTTGAGGAGACCACATGGGTCTCAGTTCTTGGGCCCAGAGGCACCAGTCCTGCTGCAGGGAGCTGCGGAGATGCAGGATGGCACAGGGCCATGGACCCCTCAGAAGGATGCTGGAGGGCCCATTCAGGGCCTGAGCCAGGGCTTCCATCCTGGGATGGAGGTGGGAAGGGATAGGGGGCCTCGGGGCAGAGCCCTGGGACCAAGCCGATGGGATCAGGGTTGGGGGACAGGCCCAGCCCTGGGGTGGGAGTACACCCTGGCCACACTGGGTTCTATATCACTGGTGCCAGACAGAAGAGGGATGCTAAGGCCAGTGCCAGGCTCCCAGCCATGCTAAGAAGTTGGCTGGGCTCAGGAAGGACCAGGACTGAGCAAGAGCTGGATGGCCAAGGACATGTGTGAGTTCAGGAAGCCACAAAGACCCGGGGAGAAGCTGGTGGTTCCAGAGGCATAGACTTAGTATCCTGGGCTGGGGGACCACAGGGATGGGGCAGGGGCTGCCGTGGACAGGGTACAGGGCAGGGAGAGGGTCTAGGGTGGGGACCGGGACTGGGGCAGCGCCTTGGCTGTGCAACTCGCCCAGAGGGGCAGACAGCCTGCATGATAGGGACTCTGGCCACAGGGCTGGCAGCAGACCCTGCCACACTGAGGAGGGGACTCCATGCCCAGGGCAGGGCCAGGCAGGTGACAGGACAGTTGTCACAAGGGAATGACTCATGGGAGCCAGCCAGAAGCAGGAGCCACAGGTCAGGGCTCAGAGGGCTCTGTAGGGACAAGGGGGTTGAGGGCTTGGGGGATTCGGGGGACTCGTGTCTAGGCAGTCATGCATCACTGGCTGAGCTGATGAGTCCAGTGCCCTCAGTCACAGAGGCATGAGGCCTGGTTAGCAGAGATCCACATGGGTGGCTGCACCATCAGCCCCAGGCACTGGGCTGGTCGATGTCCCAGGCCTGGGCTCCTGATGGCCTGCCCAGAGTTCCCAGCTGAGGCTTTGGCAGTCACACGACTTCCTGTCTTGCAGCCACCACCACCGCCCCAAAGGTCTTCCCGCTGAAATCCTGCTGTGGGGCCACATCCGGATCAACATTGTCCCTGGCCTGCCTGGTCTCTGGCTACTTCCCTGAGCCGGTGACTGTGTCCTGGAACTCGGGTGCCCTGACCAGTGGCGTGCATACCTTCCCCTCCATCCTGCAGTCCTCGGGGCTCTACTCTCTGAGCAGCATGGTGACGGTGCCCACCAGCAGCTCATCCAGTCAGACGTACACCTGCAACGTAGCTCACCCGGCCAGCAACTTCAAGGTGGACAAGACTGGTGAGAACCCAGCCACTGGGGGACATCCACTGGGAGACAGGCCCGGGCAGCCTCTTGCCTGGACAGATCACGGAGCAGGGATGGCTGCCCCGGCCTACAGCAGTGGGGGAAGGCACTGACAGTCTCCCCATCCTGAAGGCCCCTAAGCCTGGGGAGGGGTCCTCTGGGCATTTCCACCAGGCCCAGGGTGGGCACAGGCTGGACACCCTTACCCAAGCTTAAGGGACCCCAGAGGAGGACGCTGGTCTCAGACCTGCCAAGCCCTGGCTCTGACCTAAGCCCACCCCCAGGGCTTAGTAACTACACCCAGGCCCCAGTAACCACCAGTGTGCTCTCTCTCCAGTGCCCAGCTGCATACCAACCACCGAATGCCCCATGTGCTCATGCCCAGGTGAGTCAGCCACACCAAGGAGGTAGCCCGAGCCTAGGGGTGTGGCCCATGGCAGGGAATGAGTGTCCAAGGGAGGCTCAGCTAGATACTGACCTCTGTCCACTGTGTCTTTTACAGCAGTTGATCCCCCAGGAGGGCCCTCAGTCTTCATCTTTCCCCCGAAACCCAAGGACATCCTCATGATCTCCCGGACGCCCGAGGTCACATGTATGGTGGTGGATGTGGCCCCAGAAGACCTTGAAGTAGAGTTCACCTGGTATGTGGATGACAAAAAGGTAAACACAGCTAAGACAAAGGCACAGGAGCAGCAGTTCAACAGTACCTACCGCGTGGTCAATGCCTTCCCAGTCGTGCACCAGGACTGGCTGAATGGCAAGAAGTTCAGGTGCAAGGTCAACAGTGCGTCCCTCCCAGCCCCCATCGAGAGGACCATCTCCAAGGCCGAAGGTGGGACAGCAGACAGGTGAGGGGTGGGTCCCAGGGGGCCAGCCCCTGACCTGGGAGTGACCATCTGTGCTGACCCCATCCCACAGGACAAGTCCGGGAGCCCCAGGTGTACGCCCTGCCCCCCCACCCGGATGAGTTGGTCAAGAACACCGTCAGTGTGACCTGCCTGGTCAAAGACTTCTACCCACCAGACATCAACGTGGAGTGGCAGAACAATGGGAAGCCTGAACCAGAGGCCAAGTACACCACAACCCCGCCAATGAAGGACAAGGATGGGTCCTACTTCCTGTACAGCAAGCTCTCTGTGGAGAAAGCCAGGTGGATACAGGGACAGGCCTTCATATGTGCGGTGATGCATGAGGCTCTACACAATCACTACACCCAGAAGTCCGTCTCCCAGACTCCGGGTAAATGAGCAATGTGCCCAGCGCCCAGCAACCTCACCCCATGTACATCTCCCAGGCTCAGCATTAAATAAAGCACCCAGCGCTGCCCTGGAACCCTGCTACGCTGTCACAGTTCTTTCCAAGGCAGAGCCCAGGCCGGGTTCTGCAGCTGGTTGTCACCATGAAGGGGAATCGGGTGGTCCCACTTGGGCTGGAACCAAGCCTCCAGGTCTGTAGGCACCAGAAAGAGGGGATGGGGCTTTGCCAACAGAGGCCACTCCTCCAGCCTCCTCCCCAGCCAGCAACTACTCCAGGCTGGAGGAGTGGACAGGGGACAGGAGAAGCCCCTCTGGAGTCCCTCTGGGACTTGAGGGCCCAGTGTTTCCCGCTTCTGTACGAGCCTGCACTGTGGGACCGTGCTGTCACTGTCTCCAGGGTTTCCTGTCCACTGTGTCTCCCCTGGGTTCCATAAGATGGCTCTGTACCCACACAGCAGGAGGCCTGGTCCATGGTTTGGGACAGACCCTCTCTTGCCCTGAAGAACAGGCCTCCCACCCTCCCTCTGGCTAGGGGGCTTAGCCCAGCCTTGTCCTGCTTGGGGCCAGGCCTGTCTACTCGGGAAGACACTCACCCTACTACCCCAAAGGGGCAGAAACAGGCGCCATGGAGCCCAAGGGGAGGGACCATACAGATGCCCACATGGATGCTGAGCCCAGACCCACCAAAAAAATAGTTACTCCCACTGGCCAGTTCACATGGCCACTTTCCCACACACATGAACTTACATACAAGCACACACATGCACACACAGGCTTTACTCTGGGGTCTTCTACCAGGCACACTGCACAGGCCCAGGCCACAGAACACAGCAGGTCCTTAGAACCCATACCATAGACACCAGTCCAACCCCACTGCCTCCAACACCCCAGGGCCCACCCAGCAGCTCACACACACACTGACCAGCTCAGACACCACCCTCCCTGCTCGGTGTGCAGAAACCCTCCCCACCACACCCAGACCAGCCCTTGGGTCCACTGCTTGTCTCAGCACTCCCAACATTGACCTGGCACTGGCCTTTCCTAGGTCAGGGGCCCCTCCCACCCTCTGACCCCTGTGGGGATGGCAGAGGGCTGGAGGACTGCAGAGAAGACTGGACTGCCAGGTCAACCCATCTCGTCCACATAGGGCCCAGTGAGGGCTGCAGAGAGAAGGGCAGCCCCTGGGCCAGGTTGAGATCTGGGACCTAAGGTGGAGGATGGGGAAGCTGGGCACCACTGGCCCAGCCTGGGAGGCCCCCACCCTGTCACAGAGGGAATCTCTAGGCCCCACCAGTCCCAAGCCAGCCTCCCACAGCTACCAGCACTGACCTCCCCCTCCCTGTCCAGGGATGCTTCTGGACGAGAGCTGTGCAGAGGCCCAGGATGGGGAGCTGGACGGGCTGTGGACCACCATCTCCATCTTCATCACCCTCTTCCTGCTCAGCGTGTGCTACAGCGCCACGGTCACCCTTTTCAAGGTGGGCCTGCTGTCCCCACATTGACCCCATGTTGTCCCTACGCCATCCCCACACTGTCCCCATGCTGTCTTCAGGCCATCCACTCTCTGTCCCCATGTTGTTCACATGTTGTCCCCATGCTATCCTCACAGGGGTCTGCAAGCTGTCCACACACCACCCCACGCCATCCCCATACCTTCCCCACGTTGTCCCCACATTGACCCCACACTGTCTGCACACTGTTCCCACACTGTCCCCAAATTGCTCCCATGCTGACTCCATGCTGTCCCCATGCTGAACAAACATTGTCCCCACACTGATGCTATGATGTCCCCATGCTGTCCCACATTGTCCCCACACTGACCCCACACTGACCCCACACTTCCCCATTCTGTCCCCTCACTGTCCTCATGCTGTCCCCATGCAGTCCACATGCTATCTCCACTCCATCCTCACATTGTTCCCATGCTCCCCCATGTTGTTCACATGTCCCCATGCTGTCCTGTTATCACATGTTGTCTCTATGTTATCCCCACACTGTCCCCACACCACCCCCATGTTGTTCCCATGTCCTCCCAAGCAGTCCCTGCAATGCCCCCATGTTGTTCTCATTTCACTGGCCCTATACCATGTCCACACTGTTCAGATACCCTGCCATGCTGTCCCCACATTGTCCCCACACTGACACTCACAGTCCATCACTGTCCCCATGTTATCCCCCCGCTGTTCCTCATTGTTTCTCACTGTTCCCACACAATTGCACTCTGTACCCCTCACTGTCCCCACTCCACCCCCACCTGGTCCTCCCGGGCCCTGTGGAGGCTGATGAAGGGTCCCGGGCACTCACTCCCTGCAGGTGAAGTGGATCTTCTCCTCAGTGGTGGAGCTGAAGCGGACCATCGTCCCTGACTACAGGAACATGATTGGACAAGGGGCTTAGTGCCAGCTTTCCTGGGCAGGCATCCAGAACTGCCCCCAACCAGCACAGGACCCAGGTCTGCTGGTTCATGCTGCTCAACCTGCTGCCTAAGCCTGCTCCTTCACCCTCTGACCTCGCTGACTTTTGACGTCACCACCCTCTGACCCTGTGGCCACCCTGGGCCTGTGCCTCTGCCGTCTGGCTTCACAGCCATCCCAGGCTGCATCCTGCCCTGTGACCCACCCCTTAGGAGAATCAGGCAGACAGCAGGTTCTGCCCCCAACCTGAGCTGACGGACACCTGCTGGCCCCTGCACAGCAGTCCCCAAGACACCGCCGGGGGCCATGTGGACTCCAAGAACGTCGGTGTGGTGTGTTCCCATCCCAGGACATCCCTGCCTGGGGTCAGCATGCCAGCCCACCTGGAGGAGGTGAGGGCCCTGTGTTCCTGGCGCCTATTGGGCTGGGTCCAAATGCTGAAGTCCTGGAAGGGTCCTGAGCGCCCACAAGGGGAGTTTCGTGGTGGGCCCTAGTGGTCACCTAGATGGCTACCACCAGAGGAGACCCTCAGAGAAGGGCCTGGGCCGGGCTGCTACAGGGTCCCAAGGGTGCAGGGAAGTACCACCCAGGGAGAGGTGGGTGTCTACCTACAACCCTCCTGAGGAAGGGGGCTGGTGACCAGGTCCCCAAGCAGGTGGGACACAGCCCCCTCAGTGGACAGAGGAGGTCAAGGGACATGGGCATTGAGGTGTAGAAGAGCAGGAGAGCAGGAAAGTGGGTGCAGGGGGCGTAAGTTCTGCCCTCTCGCCCCTTCCCAAGACCTCCCCTGCTCCAGTGGGGGAGGGTCATGAGACCCCAGAGTACTTAACAGAGCAGAGCATTCCTCCTTCCTTGGGGAGCCAGCAGGATGAGCTGGGCAGAGGTCCAGATCTATAAAGAGAGCCAAATCAGCTTGTCTAGATGGGAAAGGGGGAGACGTAGACCCCATGAGTATAGGGGATGCTCAGAGACAGATTACTCAAAGGAAACACCACCTTATAGCTTGGGTTGCTTTTTATTTTCTTTTTTATTTTCTGGATCCCATTAGTTTTCTCTATTGTTTTTTTTTTATGACAATAAAACATCCTAAAAATTGCATAACTCACCTGAGTTTTCTGGTGTTGGCACACCTCACAAAACCCATAGCCTGGCCGAGTCATGCATCAGATCCCCCCGACTCTCCCTGCACCAGAACCTGTCAGCCCTCCATCTCTTCCTGCCTTCTGCTTCCCAGCTGCCCCTGGGCTCCCAGCTGGTGAGGAAGGCGGCCCAGAAACAAGGGGGCACGGAGGCTGCACAGGCACTTGGGGCTGGAAATAGGCGGCCCGTGGCAAGAACCAGGGCACACATGTTCGGTGTGTCAGTCAGCACAGACCAGGGACTGAAACAGAAGACATAGATTCTGTCCCTGTCCTGGAGCTGGAGGGCCCAGGGCAGGTGTCACAGGGATAGCCCTCGGAGGCCTCTCTCCTGGGCGTGTGGACAGCCACCTCCTCTGTGGCCTCCTCACATGGCCATCCTTCTGTGTGTCTGTGTCCCAATCTCTCCTCTTATCAGGACACCAGTCAGACTGGATTAGAACCCACCCTATTGACCTCACATTAATTCATTACCTCTCAAAAGACCCTGTTTCCAAATCCAATCACATTTTGAGGTGCAGGGGTTAGGACCCCCACATGCAAATGCAGGGACACAACTCAGCCCCAAACAGGAGAGCGGGTGTCAGGAACAGGGATCAGGTTGGAGGGGCAGAGAAGGCCAGGCCAGGAAAGCTGCCTGTCCTGGGGTCCCCACAGACCCAGGCAGTGAGACATCATCAGGGGAGAGGCCCCAAGACCCGAATTTGACTCGGGTTTGCACAGGGTAGACGGGAGATTCCCAGGAGGGTGGAGGGCTGGGGGTCTCCAGGAAGGGTGAAGAAGGTGGCCCAGGTAGGTGCCAAAGACTGATGATGGCCAGTTTGCCAGCAATGATAGAGTCAGGGCTGTCCTTCACAGAGGCCCCTGGGCTGTGGAGACATAGCCCTCGGGAGCCAAGGCAGTGCTCAGCTGTCAGCCCTTCTCAGTAAAAGCTCGCAGACAGTAGGGCAGGCATGCCTCAGTGGCCTGGGGTGGGCTCCAGCATGGGGGACACTGGGGAAGGGCCTCTGCCAGGACAGCCTGGGAGGCCCAAGGCCATCAGGAAGTACCACTCCAGCTTGGGGCATCTTCACTCCATTGGCAGCTGGGTCACCCACAGGAGTCAGTGGCACAGCCAGCAGGGGTCCAGGAGCATATCTAGCCCACCAGAACTCGTCCAGGCAGGCTGGGAATCTCCATGACTCCAGGGCTCCAGGTACTATCACTCTGGTGATAGTACTGAGGGTCACCCCACCCCCTCTGTCTCTTGCACCCAACCCAGCCCCCTCTATCTCTCTGGCCCCAGGCCCTGCCCCCTCATTTCCATCACTGGAACCAAGGCATGCACCTCCAGCCAGCCCACCCCTCCCTCAGGATCATACCCAAGCCACTGATCCAGTGGCCTCCTTGCTGAACAGGAGGATTTGGCTTGGACTACAGCCTTAGCCCTCCTGGCAGGAACACCTTCAGGGACTGACCCCTAACCCCAAGGCTCCCACCTATGACCTCCCAGCATCATTGCACACAGGGCCCCAAACCTCTCCAAATGACCGCCTATGCTTGAGCCCCCACAGCTGTGCCTACATAAGCCCTGAGGCCCCTCCTGACCAGGTGCAGCCCACAGCCCTGAGCACCAGCTCCAACATGAACACCTCTGTGTTTTACACACTCACAAACACACAGGTGACTGCACACACACAGAGGCCCTCCCATCACACATACACTCAAGAACCCACCACCAGGGTACATCAGGTTGCCTCATTGCTGAGACTTTGCTCACATCCTCTCCCCCCAACAGCCCTACAGAACACACCACACTCCCCTTCCCACACTTACTTGGCCCTCCAGAGTGAGACCCACATGTGTCTCTCTCCCCAGGAGCCCACAGCTCCTCGGGCCTGTCCAGTCCCCATGGCACCAGAAGATGCCTGGGACCAGCACACATGGGGGCTGGATGGGGGAGGGGGTGGTGTGGGTCACAGCAGTAGTATGATTTGGGGCTTCATGACCCCATTACCTTGCCATGTACTCCAATAAAAATTCCAGCTGGGTTGGTTTTGTGTGTCTGTCTGTCTGTCTGTCTGCTTTTGAGATCCATTTACAGATTGGACAATTCTGAAGAGTAAGAGCAAAGGATGAGAGGTTCAGGGAGACTCTCCCCCTAAACATTAGCATTTGCACAAAACATCATTGCAAAAGCACTTTGCCCCTGCACAGACTACCATATCCACACACGGGGGCTCAGAAACAGCTCAGCTGTTTGCAGGAACTTGGTGAACAGTGAATGTGACCAGGTCAGGCAGTGGACACCAGTGGGAAAGCCTGGGAGGTGGGAGGGACAACCGAACTCTGACCACTGCTTTGCACCCTGTACAGGTGGGTGGTGGGAGCCCTGCAGGAGGACTGCTTCCATCTAGATGCCACTCAAAGCCAACAGAAACTGGACCAGCCAGGCTGGGGGAGCTGGAGACAGCCTCGGTCTGGTTGACTCATTTGGAAAAGGATCTTTGCAAATAACATTAGGTTAAGGGTCTTGAGGTCCTTCTAAATTTTGCATGGGTCCCAATTCCAATGACTGGTGGCCTTCAAAGAGGACATGACATTACAGAGACACGTGGGGCAGGAGGCCACATGAAGACAGAAGCAGAGATTGGAGTGATGTCAGTAGCTTCCAAATGCTCCCTGCAGCCTTCGGAGGGAGCTTGGCCCTGCTCACAGCTTGGTGTTGGACTGTGGCCATCCAAAATTGGAGGGAATGAATCCCTGCGGTTTTAGACCCCCACATTGGTGGCACTTTGCTACAGGAGCCACAGGGCACTCCTACAGCTGGTAACAGGGTTCTTCAACTGCCAAAGGCACAAGCCTGAAGGTGAAAAGCTGATGAATTTGACCACATAGAAATCAAGAATTTCTGTTAAATTGCCCTGGCTGCATAGCTAAGTTGGTTAGAGTGTCTCCTCAATAGGCCAAGGTTGCAGGTTCAATCCCCCTTCAGAGCACATACAGGAATCTACCAAAGACCGCATAAATAAGGGGAACAACAAATCAATGTCTGTCTGTCTCTCTCTCCCCCTCCCTCTTTCTCTAAAATCAATCTATCAATGAATAAATAAGAATTTCTGTTAAATGAGGACATGATAAGCAATGTGAAGAGATAGGGATTAATTGGTAAAAGTCATTGCAAACGTAAAACAAACCAGGAACTGGCATTTAGAATGACTGCCTTGCAGAGTTCCAAGAGGTCACCAGGAACATCCTTAGGAAAAACGGTAAGAGCAAAGACAAGTAGGTGTGGATGGCTCCTGAGTGTCTGAGGAGATAGTCAAGCTCCTGACTAATGGGAGCATTTAAATCAGAACAGGAGACACTACTTTCCAGAGATCAGAGTGCTGCACCCTCACGGGGAAGGTAGGGACCATGTACAGGGCCATCCTAGGGTGGAGCGAGCAGGTGGCCAGGAGCCTGGGGTGGTTCAGTCAGTCCCAGGATGGAGATGGGTCCAGGCCAGCCCCTGGAAACAGGCACTATGTGGAAGGACCAGAGCATTCATGGGCCTGTCTTTGGGGCCATTACCAAGGTCAGGAAAAGGGTCAGCTGGTCTCACTGTCCAGGAGAACTATGGGGCCTGGTCCCCATCCCAGGGGTCAGAGACACTGAGTCCCCAGCTAAGTCTGGGGGGCCTGAAGGCTGCTGGTATCCTGTGCATAGGTGTCTGAGGAACATTTGCAGCCTGGCTCCCTCCAAGCAGCCCATGGTCCCTGTTCTCCCCACCCTCAGGCCCTCCTGTTGTGGTCTGGCCCCAAAATGGGGTTTCAAACTGCTCAGGCTCAAAGCCCACTCATCCCATGCTCTCTGTCCAGGCCCTATCTAGCCTCCCGCCAGTCCCCACATCCCAGCTTATTTGTAACTTTCTAACCAAGTGGGAACCTGTTCTGGGCCCACCTTACCTAGGTCATTAAGGAGCAAGAAGCCTCAGCCAGCCCTGTCCGAGCTCCCAGCTCCAGGCTTCACCATATTCTCCAGCACTGAGGGCTCCTGTGGACACCAAGCAACACCGCCTACCTGGGACAACTTCATATGGATGAGCAGCAGCTCTGTCCTTGCATGTGCTGCCCCCACCTTGCAGTGTACTCCTCATGTCAGCAGGGCTTTCCAGGGCTGTGGTAAGAGTGCACATCTTGCCCATACAGACAAACACACACAGAGGCACATGCATACTACATGCATGTGACACAGCCACATGCAGCCACACATGCATGCACACACAGAGTGACATACGCATGTGAGAATGTAACACAGACACACTCTCACACTGAGACACACATTAATGTGTTTGCATCACACATATGCATATGTGTGTCCACAGACATGTGCTTATATGTGCATCACACTGGTGCACATACTCACGTACTGTGCACAACTGAGATATGTGCATGTCACACAGACACGCATCACACATACACCCACGTGCAACCAGAGAGACAATGCTCGTGTGCTGGCACACAAACCCACACTCACACACAGGCACACATGTATGCCCGTGGCGACACATACACATGTGCATGCCACACAGATGCACACACTCACATATTGCATACAGCTGAGACACAGCTTGTTTAGATTCAGACTCTGTCCTGTGTCTTGCAGTATAGGACCACCAGGTTGGGGCCATGGAAGGGTGGCTGAGGAGGCTGGGGCATGTGTCTGCAGGGTAGGGGGCATCCAGGTCCAGCCCTGGACAGAAGGGGCAGGTCAAGGTGATTCCTCAAGGCTGGGGCAGGGCCACAGCCCCGGGAAGGAATGGGGAAGCACAGACCTGTATACCCAGAGCTGAGCTGACATGTGGAAGCTGTTCTGCTCCAAGACCAATGGGCCTCGGGGGTGGCCAAGGCTAGAGATGGTGCCCACCTCGACGTGCTTCCCTGACCTAGCACCAGCTACCCAGCACATTCTGGGACATAAGGATTGAGCCAAGAGGCTGGCTCAGAATGAGGCCCAGGATCCTCATGCCCACAGCCCAGGGAGAATAGGAAGGAGTTGCCAGGGGCCAAGGCAGCCAAGGGGAGCCCCTAGCCCTGCACATTCCCACATATGCAGTCTGCATGCCTGGCCCTACCTTGCCTAGGCCCACCCTGATACCCAGCTGGGTCTACACCTGCTCTAGCCTTGTGGTTTCTCTCAGAATCATAGGCTCTTCAAGGGAACTCTATCTTCCTAACTCTGCCACCCACATGGCATCTGTCTCCAGGGCCAAGGGCAGGGTGTGAGAGAGATGCCCCAGTGGTCAGAGGACTCCAGCTGGGTCCTTCTCTATGCACCTGGTCAGCCTGCCCAACCCAGGCCACCACACAGCAGTCCTGGGTCTTCCAAGGCCACCAGGCCTGACCAAGCCATCTCCACTCAGCCTCCCTGCATGGGGACCACTGGCCCAAGGTGTCCCAAGTCCAGGGGATGGGGCCCTGATGTCTCATTCTCTAAAACTATGCACATCTCCTCTAAGCAGCTCACACCAATGAGATGAAATGGCAGGCTCCCATGGCATCTCCCATGTGTGTGTGGGGAGGCCCTTCATGGGGTTCTGAGAACACACAGGCCTGCTAGACATGTCCACAACATGAAGGCAAGGCATACATCAGTGGAGTGTGGGCTGGCTGCTTCTACAGGTCAGAGTTGGATACTGTGGGCAACTCTAGGCCATTCCGTGTTCCCCACCCCCTCAGAAGCCACCTGAAGAAGGGATGTGGCACAGTGCCCCCAGGCTTTAGGGGCTGCAGGGGTCTTGCAGAGCCACCAGCCAACCTCACAGTCATGACAACCTCCCCCAGATCCCTCCAGCCCGCACTGGCCATGCCACCAGTTGCAGTCCTGATGGGGGCCCTGCTGCAGGATGATGATGTGGGAGCAAGTGCCAAGGACCCCAGGTGACTCATAGACTCACACACACACACAGAGCCAGCTCCTCCTGGTGCAGACACACACAAAACACAAAGAAGAGCCACGTGTCAGCAGGAGGCCCTGCTTCCACATCTGTGCACATGGCCCACTAGGCCCCATGTGTCAGGCGTAAGAGTCACAGCCCTTTCCTGTCAGGGAGCAACAGTGGAGGACCTGGTGTCCGCTCTCTCCTCAGGCAGCCAGGTGACCCTGGTGGTTGCTAACAGCATCTGGGAGAGAAGATGGGAGTGAGCAGTGGAGGTAGGGCTGAGGTTTGGGGCCGGGAGCCAAGAGCTCCTCAATGAGGGCATGGAAGCCTCACTGAGACAGTCTCTCTATGAACTTCCCAAGAACACAGAAAGAAGGGACCTTCCAGGGCTGCATAGGCCCCGGGGGTTCCCACTCCATTTTTAGTGGAGAGCACTGAGGCAGAGCTCTCCTCCCCCCAGCCATGTAGTCTGGACTTAAAAATAACTACAATGGTTTCTAATGACTGACCTCTCCTGGGAGCCTATCTGTCCTGGGAGCCTATCTGTCCAGGGAGCCACAGAGGGTGGGGATGGGCCACACTGGTCGCCACACCAACCAAGCACCTGACAGAAGATCACAGCAGTCCAGGTGCCCCAGCTCTGGGGCCAGTCCAGGCAGCCATGAAGGGCAAGCTGCTGGGCCACGGCCAGGAAGCAGACACCTGACTGCCCAACCAGCATGGACTGAGACTCCTGGTCACAGCTTATCATTTAGCGGTCCCTCCCCTGAATGGAGATGCAAGGAAGCAAGAGAAAGACCAAAGCCACCTGGAGAAGATAAGGAGTAAAGACCATCAGAGAGAACAGGGCTCAGCAGGGCCCAAGGCTAAGGGTCAGGAATCATGTGTGGACAGTGGGTTTGGCGTAGATCAACCAGGAGAGCAACCATCAGCTAGAGGAACAGCAGAGATCTAGCTGTTCCTGTGCTGGATGACACAGCAGGCTGGCTTGAGGCCACATTTCCAGGCCTGAGCTGGGCAGGCCTGACAAAGGTGATCTGGACTGAGCTGGGTTGTGCCAACTGTGGCATGAGTGGACAGTCATTTCAAAGGAGATGAGGTATCTGCAGCTCAATTGGGCCAGGATGGTCAATCTGGGAAGCTCTCAGCCATGCTGGCCTTGATGCACCGAGGTGAGCCAGGCTGCACTGAGCTGGGCTGTCTCAGACTGGGCTGGTCTGGATGGACAGGTCATAGTCAAGCTAATCCAACTGAGCAGAGCGGAGGTAGCCTGGACAGGACTGTCCTAGGCTGGCTGAGCTGAGCTGGACACACCTGAGCTAAGTGATGCTGACTTGAACTTGGCTGGAGTCTGCTGAACTGAGCAGGGCAGAGTCGGGGAAGCTGGGCTCAGCAGCATAGGGTCAAGCTAGAGTAGGCAAGGTGGGTGGAATAGGCTACTTTGGTCTACCTGGGCACACCTAGGCAAGGCTGAGCTGAGCAGAGCTGGAATGAACTGGACTGAGCTGGGCTGAAATAGGCTGAATCGAGCTAGGCTGAACTGGGCTGAGCTGAGCTGAACTCGAAAGAACTGGGCTGGACTGAGTTAAAAACAGAAGGAATGAACTGGGCTGAACTGGGGCTGAGCCAAGCTGAGCTGGGTTGAACTGAGCTGGAATAAACTGGGCTGAATTGAACTGAGCTAGGCTGGGCTGAGCTTAGTTTAGCTGTGTTGAGCTGAGTTGAACTGGGCTGGAATAACCTGGGCAGAACTGGGTTGAAGTGGGCTGAGCTGACTGACCTGAGCTGAACTGATCTAAGCTGAGCTGGGCTAGGCTGCTCTGAGCTGGGCTATAGTGGGTTGAAGCGGGCTGAGCTGAGCTGAACTTGAATGAACTGGGCTGAGCTCAGCTAAAAAGAGAAGGAATGAATTTGGCTGAACTGGTTTGAACTGAGCTAAGCTGAGCTGGGCTGAGCTGGGCTGGGCTAGGCTAAAATGAACTAGGCTGATCTGGGCCTACCTGGGCTGGACTGAGCTGAGCTGGGTTAAAGTGGGTTGAACCAGGCTGAGCTCAGTTAAAAAGAAAAAGAATGAAGTTGGCTGAACTGGTTTGAACTGAGCTGGGCTGGGCTGAGCTGAACTGAACTTAGCAGAGCTGAGCTGGGCTGGAATAAACTGGGAAGAACTGGGTTGAAGTGGACTGAGCTGAATGACCTGAGCTGAGCTGAACTGGGTTGAGCTGAGCTGGGCTGAGCAAGGCTGACATGGGATGAGCTGGAATGAGCAGAGCTGGGCTAGCTGGGCTGAGCTGACCTGGAATGAACTGGGCTGGGCTGGGCTGGGCTGGGCTGGGCTGAGCTGAACTGGACTAAGGTGTACTGAACTTGGCTGACCTGTGCTAAACTGGGTTGAGCTGGGAGGCACTTGGTTGGACTGAATGGACTGAACCTAACTGGGCTGAGCTGGGCTGAGCTGAGCTGGATTCAGCCTGGTCAGTCAGGGTGGTACAGTTCTATGATTCCCTGTTGACCTAGCTGAGTTGTGCTAAACTTGAGTTCAACTTACTGAAAAAGCTGTACTTGGCTAACAGGTTGAAATTGGCTGAGTCAGAGTAATTTGGGACTTAATTTTGTGGACTGAAGTAAGATGAGATCAAAGCTGGAAATGTTTTATTCTGGGCTCACCTGGATGAGGATGGACCAACTGAGCCGGACAGAAACGGGCTGGGCTGGGCTGGGCTGGGCTGGCGCACAGAGCTGGTTGGTGTTGCTGGTGCCAGCTGTCCTGACACAGGGTCACCTGGACTATAAGAGCAGAGTGGACCAGGGTTGATGAAGCTGGAGAAGGGCAGGATGGGCTGAGCTCCAAGGTTCCCAAGCCCAGGGAGGAGCTGACTGAGTAGCCCACTGGGGGAAGACCTCAATGGGCTCTGAGGGGCTCCTGTCATCTCTCCATGGAGCCTGACTTGGAATTCCTTGCAGGTCAGCAGGGAGGGGAGAGCACCAGAGAAGCCTGGCTGGTCAGTGACAAGTGGGGGAAGGGCACCCACATTTGCAGGGAGCAGAGCCCCATGAGCAGCAGGTTGGGTGGGGGAGGGGACACAATAGGGATTCCTGCAGCATGGGGGCCTTGGGACCCCAGGCCCTGCCTGATAGGAGGGCTCAGAATGGGGGTAGAGAGGTCATCTTGCTGGTTCCTGAGGGTCTCGGGTTCCCTGCACCCCTGTGGGCTCTGAGCCTCAGCATGGAGGATTGGCTGCTGCCTGGGATGCCTGAGAGCCCACATTCTGGCCACTTGAGCTGAGGGTGGGATCCTGACCAAGGGTGGGGACAGCACCAGCTTCCAGTGGAGGCTCAGGGCTCATCAAAGGTTGTTTAAGAGGAATGGATCCAAAATGAGCCTGGACTGTTCTGTCCACCAGGGCTAGAACAGGAGTCCAATGCTCTGTCCACTAGGCCACCCTGCCTCTGCCTCTCAGCCCTCCTTCCCAGCTTCCTTGGGGACTCAGGAGTGAATGCCCCAGGTCAAAGGTGAGCTGGTGCTGACCTGGCCCTGGTTCCATCCCACAGTCTCCAGACAGGGCCCTTCCGTCTTCCCGCTGGTCCCCTGCCATAGCAGCATCAGCACGGGGAACACCTCTGTGATGCTCGGCTGCCTTGTCAAGGACTACATCCCGGAGCCTGTGAACGTGACCTGGGACGCGGGGTCCCTGGAACATAGCGTCATGACCCTTCCTGGCACCTTAGACTCAACCTCAGGCCTCTACACCACCACCAGCCAGGTGACAACCACCTCAGGCGAGTGGGCCACACAGAAGTTCACCTGCAGTGTGGAGCATGCCGGGGATGCCCCTGTGAAAAGGACCGTGAGTGGTAGGGCAGGTAGGCCAAACTGCAGCCAGGGGGCTGCTGTCAGAGGACGAGGGGCATGCTGGGTGGAGGGGGCGTCACACCTGGGGCTCCTGGGGCCCTGGGCAGCTGGGAGGTAGGGTTCAGAGGCTCAGAGAGGCCAACGTCAGTCCCACCACCTGTGCCCCCAGTGTGTACCACCAACGTCACCCAGCCCACTGTGAAGCTGTACCACTCCTCCTGCAACCCCAGTGGCAACACCCAGGCCACCATCCAGCTCCTGTGCCTCATCTCCGACTTCACCCCAGGTGACATCAAGGTCACCTGGTTGGTGGACGGGCACATGGACAAGAATATGTTCTCGTACACCAGCACCCCAAAACAGGAGGGCAACCTGTCCTCCATCTTCAGCCAGCTCAACATCACCCAGGGCGAGTGGGTATCCCAAAAAACCTACACCTGCCGGGTCTATTATCAAGGCTGCAAATTTGAGGAACATGCCCGCAACTGCCCAGGTACAGTGCCCCCATGCTGACACCACAACCTCATGGCTGAGAGGGGCCCAATGTAGCCTAACACAGCCCTCCCTGCAAACCGCAGAGTCCGAGCCTCGCGGTGTGAGCGTCTACCTGATCCCGCCCAGCCCCCTTGACCTGTACCTCCACAAGTCGCCCAAGATCACCTGCCTGGTGGTAGACCTGGCCAGCGTCGACAAGATGACCCTGCAGTGGTTCCGGGAGAGCGGGGGCCTTGTGAAAGACGCCACGAGGAACAGTAAGCTCCACTTCAACATGACCTACACCGTCATGTCCACTCTGCCAGTGGAGGCTGATGACTGGATCGAGGGCGAGACCTATGGGTGCAAACTGAGCCACCCGCACCTGCCCAAGGACATTGTGCGGACCATCTCCAAGGGCAACGGTCAGCCTTGGGCTGTGGGGTGGTGTGGGCCCCTGCTGGAGCCTGGGCTTACCCCACACCTGTCCACAGGCAAGCGTGTTGTCCCCGAGGTCTACGTGTTCCTGCCACCGGAGGAGGAGCAGGGGACCAAGGACACACTCACCCTCACCTGCCTGATCCAGAACTTCTTCCCTGCGGACATCTCGGTGCAGTGGCTGTGCAATGACTCCCTCATTCAGACCGACCAGCAAGTCACCACGTGGCCCCTCAAGGCCAACAGCTCCAGCCGCACCTTCTTTGTCTTCAGCCGCCTGGAGGTCAGCCGGGCAGACTGGGAGAAGAGGAGC
Source organism: Desmodus rotundus (assembly GCF_022682495.2). Lineage (NCBI taxonomy): Eukaryota > Metazoa > Chordata > Mammalia > Chiroptera > Phyllostomidae > Desmodus > Desmodus rotundus. Next base: position 15,842,401 of record NC_071396.1, on the reverse strand, counting down.
CAGTTCACCTGCCGAGTGGTCCATGAGGCTCTGTCAGGCTCCAGGACCCTCGAGAAATCAGTGTCCAAAGTCCCTGGTAATTGATGCCATCCTTCCCACCCCTCCCAGGTCTCCATCCATCCTGGTGGGACAGGGAGGGTACCAGCCAGCACTTCCTCTCAGTGTTGTCAATAAACACTCCAGTGCCTCTGTGGAGCCCTGGGTACCCATTCTTGGGGGTTGGCAGGGCAGGGCAAGGTGTCTGGGACAAAGGAAAGGATGCCAGGAGAGGTCTGGGAGGGGCAGGGCAAGACAGAGACATGGCTCTGTCCACCACCCTCATTTGTGTTGGGGGCCTCCCCGCTACCCCACTGTGAATCCTGCCCACTCAATGGTGTCTGAAACACCAGGGGTGTTTTGGTGTAGGGACCATGGAGACCCCAGCTCAGCCCACAGCTGCTGCCTTTCAGGAGCCCTGAAGGCCTTGGTGTCTGCCCCAGGCTCTTGCTAGCCCCTCCAGACACAGACAAGCTCCCCAACCCCAAGTCCAGGTGCACACACAGGCCCTTCCGGGTGGAGGCATGGGCTGAGTGAGATGCCCACACAGATGCCAACATGCTGGGACCCAGACAGCCCTACCTACAATGCCCCTGTCAGCACCTCCTGAGCAGAAGTGGACAGGGGCAGCCCACAACCCACACAGGGCCAGCCAGCACCTGGCTCTGCCACACTCTGACCCTCACCTCACCCCACCCCAGATTGACCCTGGGGAAGGGCCTGGCCTTCACACACATACTCCCATGCCTCCCATAGAGCCACGCCCACCGTGCCAGCCCTGCACCCACAGCGGTACCACCCCCCCACCAACCGTGATGCCCGCATGGCAGACACATTGCACAGACACTTCTGAGAAGCCTCCCTTGGCCTGCCTCTTGCCCAGGCCACCCCCAGACCCTTCCTTCCCATCATACCTAGGCCATGGGGTGGAAAGATGAACATGGAAAGGCTCCACACTCCCAGCTTAGAGCCCAGCAGGCCACCCACCGCTTCCTCCTGTGGCTCCAACTTTCCCAGTCAAACCCTCCCTATCAGTTGTACCCACAGATGGACAGACACACACACACACACACAGACACACACAATGTTGCACAAGAACACAGACACACCCAGAGGCACACACAGACACACAGACATTAAATGGACACCTACACAGGTGACACACATGGACACAGACACTGGAACACACAGCTACACATGGATACACACAGGCAATCAGGACACTCACACACCCAGGACATGGGCCTTCCCACACCCCAGAGCAGGCTCCTGGCCCCATCCCAGGGTCTGGAGGCTTCAGGGATCAGAGCCAGGGACCAAGTCCACCCCAGGTTCCAAACTCATGTGCATACCCGACCACCCAGACCGACACTCCATTGTGCATGCACACACATACACACAGCCTCCCCAGCACAGCAGCACCATGAGCATTCTACGTGAAAAGCAGCAAATGTTGGCCTACAGTGCAATGCAGCCCAGAGGCACCCAGCTGCTGTGTTCCACATGAAGCCTGGCACCTGCAAATGGGGCCACCTCACTCCTCAGAGTTGGGGGCTGAGGGACAGTGCTGGGGACAGCGCCGGGCCAAACACAGAGCCAGGGGCAGCTGCAGGCTCCCACCTGGCCAGGCCAGCCCCTTCAAGCCATGACCTGTGTCTGGAGCTCAGACCTCTCCTGGGGCTTCAGGCGGCCAACATGTGTGCCATTTGGAGGGGTTCCCAGGCCAGCAAGTGAGAAGCTGAATAAGCACAGGGTTGGGGATGGATGAGCAGAGGAGGTGCTGAGGTGAGGGGCTCCCAGGACAAGCTGGGGGAACCAGCAGTAAGGAGAGAAGCTTGATGAATGGAGTGAGAGAAAATGTGAAGGGGTGGGGATCAGAAGAGAGCAGAGGGTGGAGCTCCCATACAATAACCCTTGGCAAGGTAGGGGTTTGCAATGCCAATCCTGCAGGGCTGACTGGCAGCTCTGGGAAGTTGCCAAGGGGGCTGGTCAGGGACTTCCTGAGACACCCAGGGCTGGGGAAGACTGACTGGCAGGTGCCCACAGAGGTGGACCTTCAGGACCTGTGCACCGGGGTGGCTGAGAGTGAGGAGCTGGATGGGATATGGACCAGCCTGTTCATCTTCGTGGCACTCTTCCTGTTCAGCGTGACCTATGGCGCCTCAGTCACACTCTTCAAGGTGGGACACCGCCCCTCTTCCTTGGATGAAGGTAGGTTGGGAGACCCAGCAAGGCAGACAGAGCCAGAGCAGAGGCCCTCACGCACACCCTCCTCACAGGTGAGGTGGGTCTTGGAAGCTGTCCTGCAGGAGACACCCCAGAGCACCCATGACTATGTGAACATCATGCAGCCGGAGGTTTGGACCCACAGCACCAGCAGCACACAGCCTGGCTGCCTTCTTCCCCATGTCTGAGCACCACTGAGGCTGCCTACTCTGCCCCAGATGAGAAGGGAGCAGACAGCCCTCCAAAGGGCCAGAAGCAGGGACTCGAAGACCAGCTAGTGGGGATCCAGATGGTTCCAGCTCAGGCCCCAGGTCCAGGCACCAGTGGGGCCTGCCTATCCCAGTCCCCTTCTCACCCCACTCTGGGACAAGTCTGTCCCTTCAACAGAGTAGCCTGGGCTGGGCATGGGTGCAGCTGCTCTGGGCTTCCCCCAGGTACCTGGGATCAGGGTCACCCCATTATGACTGGACAACTCCCGAAACTCAGTGAGGACTAGAGCCCATGGCCTGGCCCACTGCCCAGAACTCAGAAGCAAACTGAAGACTCAGCATCCAACTCAGCCGGATCCAGCCTCCAAGCCCAATACTCAGTGTTCACAGCAAACCAAGGATTAGAGTCTGAGACAAGCCTGAGATTTCACTCGCTAGACTTAGTCTGACCCTCCTGGCCCCAGGCCTGAGTGCCCGGCCCTTGTGCCCAGCCCCTGTCCCACTGCTCACCCTTCCTGCTATCCACCCCAACCCTACCCTTGGAGAATTTGGAGGCAGAGAATCATTTCTGGGAAGAGGCTCTGACATTGTCTGTGGATGGGGCAGGACCCCACAAGTGGGAGAAGGAGTCCCATGGGGTGCACACAGCGGCTGGGGTGGTCTGGCAGCCCAAGTCCCATCTACTGTGGCATCATCCCAGCTCTCACTCCTAGGTTGGCAGTTCAGTTTCCTTCCCATTGTGTTTCTTAATAAAGTTCTTCTTTTACAAACCCCATGCCCCTGAGTGTGCATTGGAAGAGATGCCTATGGCCCCATGGGGATGGTCAGACAAGGGACATAGGGCACTTATGGGGCCCTATGGGCCCAAGTGGCCAGCTGTTGCCTACATAAGTCCCTTTGACACCCCAGAAAAACCTCAGCTTGTTGCCCATACCACCTGCTCACTGGTCTTTGGCCCGGGCTCACTGCCCCTTCCCACACTAACATAGGAGCCACAATCCCAAGCCCTCTGTGTTCAGTGCAGGAACCACAGGAACACAGTTGCACACTTACCAGATGGGGCTAGTATCAGCCTCCCAGGACCCCTGGCCACCCTCCCCAATCTGCCCACCCACCAAGCACACAGACAGGCCAGTCCTTGGTCCCCGTGACCCCCCCCCCCCCCCCGGCCAGCCTGGACATCCCAGTGAGCTGAGCGAGCAACTCCAGCAAGCATGAGCTGCATGGGGCGGGCCACCATCACCCTCAAGAAGGAACCTTGTATGCCAGACAAGCAGGAGCCACAGGCCCCCAGAGATGGCCAAGTGGCCGAGCATGGGGCAGACATGAGGCTGAGCCCCTCTCCCGGTTGAAGAGGCACTTTCTCTGGTTGGACAGACCTGCCCACAAGGATCTCTGTGCAGTCCACTGGGGATGGGAGAACACATGAACGCACTGATGCAGGGCAGGGCTCCCTCACACACAGAGAGTGCACAGGAACCAATGAAAAGAGGAAAGTGAGCCATGGGTCCTTCAAGCAAGGAAAAACCATGGAGCCAAGAATAGGAAGAAAAGCTTTCAATAACTAGAAATTTACAATAAGGAGGAAGCCAGGGTTGCGTCTGAGTGTGCTTTGCGGGTCTCACCCTGTCTGAGGCGTGGAAACGGTTAACACGGTACTTCAAGCATTGGCCACATTGCCAGTGTGCAAACCCTCAGGCCCTTTGGATGGGAGACTCCACTCCTCCTGGTTGCCCTTCCCAGAGCCTGGCTCCATGCTACATGGCATCACAGTACACAGCTGACATGGTCAGGGACAAAAATGAGCTCCTACAGCAAGCTTGCTGCCTGCCAGAGCACAGACCTTGGCACCCAACCCCCTGTGGGAGTAGAAAGCCCAAGACTGGACAACTCAGGCTTGTCCAGGGATGCTGAGGGTTGGGGCTAGACAGAACATTGAGGAGCAGGGGAGCTTCTCAGGCTGCAGCCCCTGCCCTTTTGTCACTCATAGACACAGTGCCACACACTCAGGGATATACACATCACACACTCAGGGACACACTGTCACACACTTGGGACATACATTCATAGACAAATGGTCACACACTCTGGGAAACACACAGGCACACACCCAGGGACACACAAAAACACACTGTCACACATGTGGAGACACACATTCACAGACAGTCACACACTTGGGGAAACACACAGGCACACACTCAGGGACACACACAGTCACACACTTGGGGACACACAGTCACAGACACACTGACACACACAGGGGCACACAGTCACACTCAAGGACACACAGTCACAGAGTCAGAGACAGTCACACACTCAAGGACAAAGATTCACTGACACACGGCCACACACTATGGGACATACAGAGTCACACACTCAGGGACACAGAGTCACACAGTCGGGGACACACACACAGTCACACACTGAGGAACACACAAACACTCGGGAACACATTCACAGACACATGGTCACACATACATCGACACACATGCACCCTCACACTCGCACAGACACACACAGCCTCAGGGAGCCAGGCCCCAAATCCTGCCAGTCCCCTCAAGGGTCTGTCAAGTCACAGCCCGAGGCCTATTCCTCATCTCCTGGGCAAGGAGCCCCCAGGGTAGAGCTGAGTGTCTCCCTGTCTGACTTGTGTCCCAGATCATAAGATACCTCCACAGGACCTAGAATGAGAACAGCAAGGGCTTGGCTCACACACGAGTGAATTGTGTCTCTGTCAAGCCTTGGAGAGAGGGGTGATGGTCATCCAACCCAGAGGCCTGAGCATGGTGCAGGCAGGGGAAAGGATGGGCCTACGGTGGGGATGCCCATGGCCCTGCTTTCACAGCTCTCTCAGCAACAAGAGGCTGCCTCCTCAGGCCCCTCCCTCTTGTTCCTCCTCTAATTAACCCATCCTGGTAGTCTGAAGGGTGATCCCAAAAGCTAGGTCCACATCCCAATCCATGGAACATGTGAATGGAAACATATTTGGAATAAAGGTCATTGCTAATGTGATTAAAGTTAAGGATCTTAAGATGAGAATGTCCAGGTGGTCACAAATCAAATGGCAAGTGTTCTTATAAGAGAGAATAGGAAAAGATGCAGCCACCAAGTAGGAGATTGGGCAACACAGCCACCAGCCAAGGGGCATGTGGAGACCCCAGCAGCTGGAAGTGGCAAGAAGGACCCTTCCCTGGGGCCTCTGGAAGGACCACAGCCCTGTCCACATCTTGATGGATGTCTGGCTTCCAGAACCATGAGAATGAACTTCTGTTGTGTTAAGACACTCAACCTGTAGTTCTTTACCATGGACGCCCCACATGCCAGTGTGTCTTGGCCAAGAAGAGGTCCCTCCTCCTTACAGAGAAGCCCAGAGAGGACTGTCTCTAGGCCCCTTCTCCTCCCTTCTGGACCTGCACACAGCTCCTGACAGGCAGAGGGACAAAACACAGCTCAGCTCTGCCTTGTCCACCCACCTGACTGCTGCCAGCACCACCAGGTCACCAAGACCCAGTGCCACATCTCAGGTCCCAGTGGGTGCCTCCTCTTCTGCTCTGAGTTGCATGCCTATCTGCACCCACCCACTGTGGGGTCGTGCCATCCCTGTGTGAGCCCAGTCGAGTGCCCCTGCCCCCAATGCCCTCCTCAGTTCTATCCATCCCAGATGTGGCACCAGCCCATGAGGCCCCTTGCTCACTCCTCCTGCTCCCTGGGGCAGTCACTTTGAGGAAGGCCAGGGCTGTGGGCCTTGTGAATGGTGTGGGGCTTGTGGATTCAGAGGTGGGCAAGAGGTGGAGCTGCAGGGACACTCCTCCCCTGTGCAGACCATGCTGATGCTGGGAGGGTATGTGGGCAAGGGTGGAATTCTGGGATGCTGGGTTCCTAAAAACACCCAGAGGTTCTTTGAGCTGCCCCAGGCTCCCTGGCCTCTGTCTATGTCCTGCTCTCCTGCTCTGCCTGCCCTGGCCCCCTGACTTCTATGAAGAGCTGACCTCTCCCTAGGACCCAGTATCATTGCCAACACCAGTAGGTGTGCTTTCAAGAGGGGACAATCAGTTCCTATCTGTCACTCCAGAACCTTTGGTATATGAAGAAATGGCTGAATGAATAAACGCAAATGCAAAACAAGCCCTACCGTCCCTTGGCTGGGCTCATGTCACCTCTTGGGGAGGTGCGGGGGCAGCTGTAGTGGGACTGGTGGCGCCAGTGGGAGAGCCCTGAGCAGGAAACTGGGCAGATGTGAGCTGGGGCCACCATGGCCACCTCAACCTGCAGGGCTCCAGCTACCAGACAGGGGTGGCCTTGCACCCACCTGGCTTTAGTCTGGGCCCCAGGTGCCCACGAAAGTCACCGGTCACGCCAGGCCAGAGTGTCTCCCACCTTCCTGCTCGACCCTGTGGCCTGCTCACTGGAGGTCACTCAGGACAAGCCCTGTGCCTTGGGACACCTGACACACCAGCACTCACAGCCTCCACTCTGGGGCCATCTCTGCCTCAGTGTCTCTGAGCCCCCACTGCACATGCTTCACCTCTACGTCCCCGCATCTCAGCACCCCTCCCAGCCCTGCAAGCAGCCAACTGCAGCCAGGACCCCACCACAACCAGGGCCAGGCTCCTAGGGGCCACAGCCCAGGCATACACACCTGGCCTTGCCACAGCTAGACCACATACCAGACATGACGTGGAGACGGGCGGCCGTGACTGGCGGGACAGGAAGTGAAAAGTGACCCCAACCAGATTCATGACACAGTCTGAAGCCCCTCCCCAAACTGCTCCTCAGCATCAGCCTCACCACAGAGTGAACAAGGGCCCAGAATGGGGCAGGGGTCTGCTGAAGCCACACAGCCATCAGGCAGGTCCTAGATGAGACCTGGCCATCTCTCTGCTCCAAATCCTCTGCACAGGGCTTGAAAATGGACCTGTACCACAGGGCACCTGGCCAAGGCGTGCCTGGGTCTCTCTCAGCCTTGGTGGCCCCTCCAACAATCTTTAGCAGCTGGGCCCCAGAGGCTGGTCAGGCTTAATTTCCTTCTTGGCCAGGCACTCTGAGTCCTCCAGGGAGCAAGAGTGTGGAAAACGGCAGCAAGACAGAGGGGAGAGGGGGAAAGTCAAACAACCTCCAAGAGCCAAGAGGACCACAGGACAGGACACTCTACCCAATTAGGAATGAGGTGGGCTGTTGTGGGTAGGTCACAGTTGAGTTGGGAAGAACTGGGCTGAATTGGACTGAACTGGGCTGAACTAAACTGGGCTGAACTGAGTAAAGCTGGGCTATCTTAAATGGGCTGAAATGTGCTGAGATGATCCAAGCTAAGCTAAGCTCTGCTGAACTGGGCTGATCTAGACTGATCTGGGCTGAGCTGGGCTGAGCTGAACTGGGCTGAGCTGAGCTGAACTGGAATCAACTGGACTGAACTGGGCTAAGCTGAGCTAAACTGGAATGAACTGGGCTAAGCTGGACTGAGCTGAGCCATATTGGGTTGAGCTGGGCTGATCTATACTGGGCTGAGCTGGGCTGAGCTGAACTGAACTGGGCTGAGCTGGAATGAACTGGGATGAGCTAGGCTGAACTGGGATGAACTGGGCAGAGTTGGGCTGAGCTGGGCTGGGCTGGGCTGAACTGAGTTGTGCTGAACTGATCTGAGCTGAGATGGAATTATCTGGATTTAGCTGAGCTGAATTGGGCTGAGATGAGCTGGGCTGGATTGGGCTGAGTTGGGCTGAGTTGGGCTGAGCTCTGTTAGACCAAGTGAGCTGAGCTGAAATGGACTGACCTGAGCTTAGCTGTCTTAGATAGGCTGAGATGGAATGAACTGGGCCGAGCTAGGCTGAGCTTGGCAAGCTGAGCTGAACTGGGCTGAGCTGAGCTGACCCTAGCTGGGCTGGGCTGAGTTGGGCTGAGTTAGGCTGAGCTGAGCTAAGCTGAGCTGAGCTGAACTGGGCTGAGCTGGGCTGAGCTGGAATTATCTGGGTTTGACTGAGTTGAACTGGGCTGGGCTGAGTTAGACTAAGCTGGGCTGGGCTGAATTGGGCTGAGTTGAGCTGAGCTAGAATGAACTGGGCTGAGCTGAACTGAACTGGACTTAGCTGAGCCGAGCTGGGCTGGGCTGGGCTGAGCTTGGCTTTGTTGGGCTGTTAGGCAGAGCTGACTTGGGCTGAGTTTGACTGATTTGGGCTGAGCTGAGCTGGGCTGAGCTGGGCTGATTTGGGCTGATTTGGGCTGAGCTGGAATGAACTGTGCTGAGCTAAGCTGAGCTGAACTGGGCTGAGCTGGGCTGAGCTGGAATTATCTGGGTTTGACTGAGCTGGAATTACCTGGGTTCAGCTGAGCTGAACTGGGCTGAGCTGAGTTGGACTAAGCTGGGCTGGGCTGAGTTGGGCTGAGTTGAGCTGAGCTAGAATGAACTGGGCTGAGCTGAGCTGAACTGGACTTAGCTGAGCCGAGCTGGGCTGGGCTGGGCTGAGCTTGGCTTTGTTGGGCTGTTAGGCAGAGCTGACTTGGGCTGAGTTTGACTGATTTGGGCTGAGCTGAGCTGGGCTGAGCTGGGCTGATTTGGGCTGATTTGGGCTGAGCTGGAATGAACTCTGCTGAGCTAAGCTGAGCTGAGCTGAGCTGAGCTGAGCTGGGCTGGGCTGGGCTGAGCTTGGCTGGGCTGGGCTAAGCTTGGCTTTGTTGGGCTGTTAGGCAGAGCTGACTTGGGCTGAGTTTGACTGATTTGGGCTGAGCTGAGCTGGGCTGAGGTGGGCTGAGCTGAGCTGAGCTGGGCTGGGCTGAGCTGGGCTGAGCTGAGCTGATTTGGGCTGAGCTGGAATGAACTGTGCTGAGCTGAGCTGAGCTGAGCTGAGTTGGGCTGAGCTGAGCTGAGCTGAGCTGCTAGTAGTTGGTGAATGGAAGCAGGTGGGTTCAGTGCTGGTCCTGTTCCTGTCCAGGCTGCTCCATTTTAGGGGCATGAAGGCCATGCAGTCTCAGGTGACCTGTACCCTGTGTCCTCTCTTCTCCCATCACTAGTGGCCCTGAAGGGAATACAAGTGGGGGCCCTGTGTGCCCAGCCCAACCAGGAAGGACATATTTGAAAGGCTGATTTGGTTGGACCTCTTGTCTTGAGGCCCCCATAGTGCATGAGGTGGACCTCTGCTTGTTTGGGAGCTGGGATGGTGTTAGTAGAATGGCGTGGTTTGACCTGGACCCTGCCCAGGGAAGTTTGAGTGGGGGCCACAGAAGATTCAGGTCCCCTCTCCTTCCCATTGTACCCTCCAGCACAGTCATGTTGACCCCAAGGCAGGCCAAGCTTCAAGTCCAGACCCATCTATGCTTGCCTATGTCCCCTGTCTGGGCCCACCTTTCATGACCCCCAAATGGTGGGAGAGAGAATGGCTGTACCCACTGCACAGAGGGAGCTGAAGCTCAGCACTGCCCACAGGCTCCACGCTGGTCAGTGGAGAGCCATGTGTAGTGATCATGAGTTGATATGGGGATGGCCTTCATAAAGAGTGTGTCCAGTCCATGTGCTGGAGCTCCAAGGAGCATGTTCAGAAGCAGTGCAGCTGGACTCAGTGGCCAGTCCAAACCCCAGATTTTTGACATATGAACTGAGTGACCTTGGGGCAACCAGTGACCCTCTCTGTGCTCTTTCCCCAGGGCAGAGGAGATGTGGGCATTGTCCTGTCCTTGTGGGACTGACTTGGGGTCTCACAGTGCATCCTCTTGTGTTGCAGTTGACCCAAACAGCCTCAGGTCCTTCCCACTGAGTCTCCAAAGCACTGACTCAGATGGTCACGTGGTCATCGGCTGCATGGTCCAGGACTTCTTCCCGCCAGAGTCTGTGAACGTGACTTGGGACCACAAAGGGAAAGGCACCTCTGTCATGAACTTCCCCCCTGTGCATGTTGCTGGGGGTCTCTACACCATGAGCAGCCAGCTGACCCTACCAGCTGACCAGTGCCCAGCGAAAGGAACTCAGAAATGCCACGTGCAGCACAACTCCAGCCCCAGCCAGACTGTGGATGTGCCCTGCTCCACAGGTCAGAGGTTGTGCCAGGGAAGGGTGGGGGCCCTCAGTTTCCCATGGTGGAACCACATCCCCCACTGGGGCTCCCCTCAAGCAAGAGTGGGCTCACACTGGGTCCCCAATGGGTAGCCAGGATGGGGCTGAGGCTGGATCAGTAGATAGGGAAGGGGGTGAGCAGGCACAGCTCTGCTGAAACTCTGCCTCTCTCTCAGCAGTATGTAACGTGTGCTGCCAGCCCCAACTAACACTGCATCGGCCCGCTCTTGAGGACCTGCTCTTGGGTTCCAATGCCAACATCACGTGCACACTGAGTGGCCTACAAGACCCCAAGGGTGCCACCTTCACCTGGAAGCCCACAGGTGGGAAGGAGGCCGTCGAGGGGACAACTGAGCTTGACTCCTTTGGCTGCTACAGCGTGTCCAGCATCCTGCCAGGCTGTGCCGAGCTGTGGAACCATGGGGACACCTTCTCATGCACTGCCACCCATCCTGAGTCCAAAAGCCCACTAACTACCACCATCACCAAAACCTCAGGTGGGCCTTGACCCCACCCAAGAGGTCCTACCCAGGGCACATACATGCCTAAGCCTGCCTCCCCAAACCCGGGTGCCCCACCCACATTTTACAGATGGAAATGGGGGACAGGGTGCCCAGGGGGCAGAGGGGCTCCCTCCCCTGCCCACACCCCTGACTTGCCTCCTCTACTCTCCCAGGAAGCCTCTTGCCACCCCAAGTCCACCTGCTGCCGCCACCCTCAGAGGAGCTGGCTCTCAACGAGATGGTGACGCTGACGTGCTTGGTGCGGGCTTTCAGCCCCAGTGATGTGCTGGTGCTGTGGCGGCATGGGGACCAGGAGCTGCCCCGAGAGAAGTACTTGACCTGGAGCCCCCTGCAGGAGGACGTCCAAGGCACCACGTTCACCGTGACCAGTGTGCTGCGTGTAGAAGCTGAGCAGTGGAAGAACGGGGACAACTTCTCCTGCATGGTGGGCCACGAGGCCCTGCCCCGGAACTTCACCCAGAAGACCATCGACCGCCTGGCGGGTAAACCCACCCACGTCAACGTGTCTGTGATCTTGTCAGAGGTGGACGGCACCTGCTACTGAGCAGCCCCGCCTGCCCACCCTACCCTCGAATAAACTCCATGCTGGCTCAAAGCAGCCACACGTCCCTCTGGCACCTGTCTGGTCCTCTCAGCTTGGCCCCATGATGTGCTCTCACACCCATGGGATGCTGTGTGTGTGTGTGTGTATGTGTGAGTGAGCAGAAGTGTGAGTGCACAGTGACTGAGACCAAGCTGGGGTGAAAGTTGGGGTGGTAGAGTTGTAGAAGGCAAGCATAGCCAGTGGGTCCTTGGAGCAGTGGACTCCCCAGAAAGTTCCTGCTTGTCTCAGAAAACTCCTCTCGGGGCAGCAGGAGGGGACGCAGTGGAAGGAAGCTGGGCAGCCAAGAAAGGGTCTACCACCATAACTCGGGAGTCAGGGCATGAGGGGAAGGCCAGAGCAGGAGGGCTGGATTCCAGGGCCCCTCATACCCTCTTCGGTGGGCATGACACAAAGATACAGGCCAGCCCCACTGACTCACAAAGAGGGGACCCCCCACCTGGGCAGTCTTCCCCACCTGCATCACACGGCTTTGTGTGCACATGGGTGCACACATGCCCTCCATGTGCTCACACTCACACTGGCACACACACATCCTTGCCTGCTCACACTCACATGTTCTCCACATGGTCACACTTTTGTGGGTACATACATCCTCTGTGTGCTCACACTCACATGGGCACACACATGTCCCCCATGTGCTCAAACTCATGTAGATGCACACACATCTGAACCTTGCAGGTGTAAAAAGTTCATAGCCCAGGCCCTGCCTGGGGAAGGCAGCAGAAATCCCCATGAAAGCCCTCAACAGGTTTTCCCCAGGTCCCTCCTGGCCTCAGGCTTCTCAGTGGCCCAGCTGAACACAGCTCAGGGAACTATTTAACAGACCCCACCCATGGCAGCCTCTGATCCCTGCCTGGTCCCCAGACTCAAGCTTGCCATTCCTCCCTGAGTCCAAGTATGGTCACGTGGTAGTATGGTCAAGTATAGGCAGCTGATGGTAGGGACAGGAAAGGGTAGGGGTCAGAGGGACAGGGCCCTCCCAGCTCCTGTGTGTGACTCCTGGCAGAAGGAGAGGAGGCCAGGGGGAAACAATGGGAAGGACAGCCCCATGACCACCTGGAACACCTGGCACCAAGGCCTCTGCTCTTGTCTTAGACACCTTCTGGTTGCCTCCCTCTGCTCCCAGGGCCAAGGTGGGGTGGGGACTCCTAGCTGCCCTGCCTACTTCTCCCCTTTTGAGGGTCCAGTCACCAAAGGGTAGTAGAGAGAACAAGGTGTTAACTGGGGAAATGCTGCCATAGTGAAGGTTTTCCAGCTTCCAGGGACCCAGGACCTGTACAAGGAAGAGATTCCTAAAGAGAGAGGGAAGGGAGGAGAAATAAGCAGATGAGGGGCTGAACCAACAGACAGAGAGCAGGCAGATAGGTGGAAGGACCACAGGACATATGATGGATGAAAGGATACACAAATGGATGGGTGGATGGATGCATGCATGAGTGAACAAATGAATGACCGAATATGTCAGCATATGACAAGCATGCGCAAACCCCATTTAACATGGGAGGTCTATGCCTGAGGACCCTGAAGACAGCAGAGCAGCCTGGTGGCCTTTACCTGGCCCTTCTTCATGCTCCTCATAGCTCATCAGGTACATTTCCTGGAAGGGCAACAGAGGGCCCATTGGGCCCTCAGCACACTGAACATAGACTCAGACCTGTGTCTCAAACCAGAGCAGATGAGGGTAGACCATGCCCAGGCTGGTCCAGCCCAAGAGCAGGAGCTTGGTCAGAACACAGATAGGGCTGAGATCCAGGAGGCCTTGGGCCTGAGTTCACCTTAGAATAGCAAAGACAGTGCCCACCCTCTCTCCCTGCCAATCTCTCTAAGGTGTGCTGACACCCTCAGAGCCAGGGTCTGTTAGGTATCTTAACAGCCGAAAGGATCGCAGCCGCTTACGGCCACCTCGTCCTCCCTAAGGAGGCCTCAGCCCCATGAAACAAGAAGCCACACTGCTGCTGTCTCGACCCCAGGGTGCTGGGAGGGGAGGGTGCTGGCTCAGCCCCCACCCATGAAGGTGCATGCCTGGCAGGCTCTCAGTGTCTTGCAGATTGTCAAGGGCCACTGTCCTGGGTGGTGATGGACCTGCCACAGGAGGACTTGGAGGAGGACACCCCAGGAGCCAGCCTGTGGCCCACCACCGTCACCCTGCTCACACTCTTCCTGCTCAGCCTCTTCTACAGTACGGCACTGACTGTGACCAGCATCCGGGGCCCACCTGGCAGCCGAGAGGGCCCCCAGTACTGAGCGGGAGCCAACCAGGCCCAGGTGGGGAGGTGAGGAGGCAAGGTGGCGGTGGGCTCATGTGTTGGGGGGTGGTGCTTGGCTCCCAGAAAGCACATGCACCGGGGTGTCTTGTCTCCCAGGGAGGTTGTCCCTCCCAGACACCAAGAACATGGACAGGCTGGGGGTCAGCGGGCTTAGGGCATCTGCCTCCCACCAGGTACAGTCAGTCCAGGATTTCGTTCAGTCTCCCGTGAGCCAGCCCAAGGCTGAGGCTGGGGCACTGGCAAGGAGCCTGCCGCATCAGGAACTCTCAGGCCTGAAACTCCCGTGTTTGCAGGGAGGAACATGGAAGACCCTTCTCAAGCCCAGCGGGACTCCAAGCTCAAGCTCAGCCCATTTTGGAAGCCAGCCACCCATACCTCCGCAGGCATCCTAGTGCAATAAACTTATACAAATGCAGATGTTCTCTGACTCTGAATGAAGGGAGGGGCAGGGAATGGTGAAGCTACCCAGAAAGGATACCAGCTTCAGGACCCAAGGCAGGTTCAGTGGACTTGGAGAAGACCCCCTTGCCTAGGCCATCAGACCAGGTCCTGCATAAGGCACAGGTCTACAAGAGCTGGTGTCACCAAGGACAATATAAAACAAGACCCCTCAAAAGAAATGAGGCCAATTCCCTAGTCCTGCTCACCGAGCCTTGGTTCTGATCCCTGAGCCCTGGTCCTGCTCACTGAGCCCTGGTCCTGCTCACTGAGCCCTGGTCCTGAGCCCTGAGCCCTGGTTCTGATCCCTGAGCCTTGGTCTTATTCCCTGAGCCCTGGTCCTGACCCCTGAGCCCTGGTTCTGATCCCTGAGCCTTGGTCTTATTCCCTGAGCCCTGGTCCTGATTTCTGGGCTCTGATCCTTCTCACTAGACCGGGTCCTGCTCGTTAGGCCCTGGTCAGATCACTTAGCCCTTGTCCTGGTCTGTGGACACTGGTTTTGGTCCTCATCTCCAGTCCTTATTACTCAGCCAGGTCTTGGTCTTATTCCCACTTACCCTGCCTCTGAAATGCTCTTGTCATTCTACATCATCTTTTCTCAGCTCCTGAGTCTTGCTCCCTTGCCCTGGGTCCTGATCCCTGACCCTCTCTAGCAAGTGACCCACCTGGAGGACAGGGAGCCTCCCAGGGGCCCTTCCCCCTCTTGGTCTGGGCACTGGTGAGGATGAAGTGATGAGCCAGCACCTGTTTTCATCCCTTTCAGGTTCCAGAGAGGTGTGTAGGTGCCAGGCTGACTTGGTGGAAAGAGAATCATCCCAGGCTCAGGTGGCCTGAGCCAGACCCCTGTATACAGGGGGTCTCCACATTCAGAGGTCCCCATGGGGAGAGAGTGCTTGAGCACATGGGGCTGGAACATGAGGGGGAGGCATTGGTGTTTGTGTTCTGTTGTTTTTCTTGTTCTCAAGGGCCCTATGCCTGATCACCTGCTGAAACTTTCAAAATAACCCTTTGGGGCAGCTGAGTCATTTCGAGCATGGCCTAACCCAGGTGTCCCAGCTAGAGCCTGCTGTTCTGAGATCAGGCCACAAAACCGAGATTTGGCCAGATAAGCCTGGGGCCTGGGCAATGGACCAGAGTCCAGAAGAGTGCTTCCAGGACAGGGAGCTCCCGACCAAGACCTGCAATACCCCAGCCCCACCACACAACAGAGCCCACCAGCCCAGGGTCAGCCAGGTACTGCCCAGGGTCACCTGGGATCACCCTGAATCAACCAATATCAGCCTAGATCAGCCAGGTCAACCAGAATCAGGACCCATGTTTATCCAGGCTTAGACCAAGGTCAGCCCAGGGACAGTCAGGGTCATTAAAATCACACAGGTCACCTCAGGGACAGCCAGGGGCATACAGGGGCAGCCAGATAGGTGCCTGCATATGGGTGGACTGGCTGACCCTGGAGATGCTAGAGTATCACAGTGTCAGGCCCACTGGCCTCGGCCATCATGTCCTGAATGGTCAGGATGGGCCCCATTACTTCCATTCCTTCCTCCTGTGTCAGCTGGGAACCTTCTGGAGGGGTCAGTCCCCTCATCCCCATCTAGGGATTGTGGGGTGTGATCAGACTTCACAGAGGCCAAGCCCAGCCAGGATTAGCAAAGGTGAGCCAGGGTTTGTAAGGGTCAGCCAGGGACCCGTAAGGGTCAGCCAGGGACCCGTCAGGGTCAGCCATGGACCCACCAGGATCTGTGCCTGATGCTCCAACATCTGCCTGTCACTGGCCACAAGGCTCTGGGCCTGAAGCTTCACGGGGCCTATAGCCATGACTCAGCTGGGCCTGAGAGGGATGCTGGCTCTATAGGGCTTGTACCCCATGCCCCCTCCCTCTCGCTCCCCTAGTTCTGGGCCCCTGGCAAGAGGCCAAGTGTGGGAACAGCCCTGGGACCCCAGCAGCCATCCCTGTGGGCCCTGGGCCAGGGCAGGCACCCAACATGGCTCATGGCAGGGCCCACACCCAGGGACACTGCTCCAAGGTCAGTGACAGGAACAGAGAGAGACAGATGGGGGAGAGACAGGGCAGCCAGAGACAGAGGCAGACATGGGGAGATGCAGAGCCAGAACAGGATAGAGAACCCACAGAGGGAGACCCAGGGGTAATCAGACACAGACAGAAAGGGGAAGAAAGGGAAGGCAGTGCTTTCAGGCATTGGGTCTGGGCCCCTCATACACTCACACTCAGCCACACACACAGAACAGTTAGGCAGGCTCCCCGAGCACTTCACACACAGTGACCCACACACACTCAAGGTCACACACTTCGTTCACCTCCAGAGATGAACAGACACACACTCACAGACACACACTCACAAACCCCACTCAACTATTTCACACTCTCACTCAAACACTTAAACCCACACTCTCACCCTCATTCACACTTTCACACACTCACACATAATCTTACACAATCTTTCATACACGTTCACTCACACTCTCTCACACACTCATACTCCCTCTCATGCACAGTCCTCCCTTCAGCCCTTTGGGCTAAGGGAGACCCAGTGAGGCTCACTAGGCTGAGCTGCTCCCTAGGAGGTGAGAACATCCAGGGCATAGGGATCCACCAGCCCCATGGCTCACTGGCCATGTGCCCCTGTCCTGCCATGGGGTCCCACCTATGAGGTAGACACACCCTCTGCTTGGGGAAGGCCCCAGGCACAAATGGTGTGGAAGCACAGGGGCAGAGGTCAGTGGCAGCTGGGAGCAGTCCAGTGAGTTCTGAGTCAGAGCCCAGGGCCTGTAAGTGGGGTGGTGGGCAGAGCAGGTTGGGTCTCAGCTACAGCTCCGGACCTTCCCCTAGGGGTCGCTGAGATGCCCACCATCCCTCTTCCCTGTGCATTGTCACTGTGCTGGCTGAGGTAGGCCTTGGAGTCTCAGGAGAAACACAACTGTACCTGGGCCCAGCCATAGGGCTGGGAGGTGGGTCCTGCACCAGGAGAGGCAGGAGACCCTGGGACAAGGTCACTGGGACCTCAGTCCTGGGGTTCGGGCCTGGGGTTGGTACAGGGTCTCCCACAAGGGACTAACAGCCAGGAGCTGACAGAGCAGGACAAGTAGCACAGCTTAATAGTGACATACTTGGCCAGGTTTCCAGAGTGATGGGAGGGCCTTGGCAGGGTCATGACTGTGTCCGGGCATCCATGGGGGACCCATGGGGTGTCTGGCCAAGTCTCTTCCCAAGGGGTCAGTGAGAAACTGGAGGAGCAGGCTGGGTTGGGGAGGACAAAATGGAGAGAGCAGAGAGGCAAGGAGGGCGACCAGGCCAGAGGGTGATTGAGTCCAAGCATAGGGTGTAACTGCATTGACCCCATTCCGTGGTTACCCAGAGAAGAAGGGACACAGAGGCAGGGAGCCTGAGGGTGAAGGTCATCAATCACAGAGGGCCAGAGGGTCCTGTTTCTTTCATTCCTTCCTCACATGTCAACTTGGAACCTTCTGGAAGGAGAAGGCCCCTCATCGCTGTCTGGTGATTGTGGAACATGGATCATTCCAGAAAGGGCAGAGGAGCCTAGCCCTCCCTAGATTCACCAGTTTACAGAACAACGAGTCAGCTTCCAAGTGTCTCAGGGACTTCGTAGCATGGGTTGTGTGGCTCTGTGCAAGTGCCTGCCCACTTGCCCCCACAGGTGTCCCTCAGTCACCACCACTTGGCCATGAGGCCTTCCTTGGCCCCCTTTCATGAGGCCACTCCTCCCAGCCTCCTCCAGTGATGGTTCCTCTCAGCCCCACCCCCCAGTGGTTGCAAAGTGACACCAGGTCTACCAGTGGCACTGGCCCTGGTCAGCATTCCACAGACACTGTCCCCAGTCCCATGCTCAGCAGGTGCCCCCACCTCTCATACCCTCAGTGGTCACTGTGTCCACCCTTCACAGCAAATGGACTCTTGGAGGCAAGAGAGGGTCTCACTACCATGCCCCCTACTGCCCATCCAGGGTCCCAGGGGCCGAGTCCTAGCTGGCCAAGGGCATGGTGAGACTATGGCTCTTTCGGCCCAGTCCCAGCCCCAACCAAGAAGGTTCATGTTCTCATCTCCTGTGGGACACACCCAGAGGGCTGCTGGGGGACTCCCAGGGAGGTCTTTCCTGGGGTGCTCAGTGATGATCCAGGACCATGGTGGGCTGGGAGTTGCATTGTTGGGGTCTCTTGGCCCCAAGCCAGGCCCTGGCACAGGGCCCACTCCCCCAACCCCAACCACCCTCCTCCAGGCAGGTGTGAGGAAGCTCCTCTCAGTTTCTCCCCAAGTGACTCATTTGGGGCAAACTTGGCCCTGGACAGCACATGCAAATGGCTGTTTGTTCCACACTAAAAAAACATGTTTCTCACCCTCTGAGTTTCTTTCCAGAAATAGCTTGCCCCGGTTCCCCACCTGCAGCCCAGCTACTGCCCCCCAACCGGCATGGCCAAACTGCCCTGGCCTCAGATTCGGGGGACCTTTCCCCTCCCCCAGGGCCGAGTCCACCAAGCCCACCAGGTCCATCTCGGTCAATGACACAGTGACCACCCTGCCAATGGTGGTGACTTCAGTGAGTTAGAGTGGTTCTCAGCTTGCTTCCATCCCTGTAACCCAAGCCCACAGTCCCTGCCACTGGTCTGGTCGGAGGAGCAGGGGAGAGGCTTGTAGGGAACCATCCCTGGGACCCTGCTAGTACCCACTTTGCAGGTGAGAACAGCCAGGCTCCGCAGGACCAGGGAGCTGTCCTGAGGTCATGTGGGGATGGACACTGTGGGTCCACCTGGGGTCACAAACCAGAGCCCTCCTCAGCCTGTTACCTCCCTAGCCCTGACTGGCCCTGTCCTGTCCCAGGCCCTGCCTAGGCCCTGGCCACATTGCATCTCCATCCAAGCATCTGGTCCCATCTCTCCCTCAGACACTGTCCTTGCCCCTTCTCTTGCCATTCATGCCTCTCCCTGTCTCTCCATATCTCTCTATCTCTCTGTGCCTCTTTTTGTCTCTGTCCTTGGCATCTCTTTGTTTATCTCTGTCTGCCTCAGTCTCTCCAAGTCTGTCAGACTCTGCCTCTATCTGTATCTTCCTCTCTCTATCTCAATCTCTGTCTCTCTCTGTTTATCTGCTTCTCTGCCTCTCTCTGCACCTCTCCGTCTCTGCATGTCTCTGTGTCTCTGTTTTTGTCTCTCCTGTCTGCCTCTTTTCTCTTTGTCTCCTCTCTCTCCTCTTCTCTGTCTCTCTGTCTCTGTGTCTCCTTGTCTGTCTCTCTTCCACTCTGACTCCTTGTCTATCTCTGTCTCTCTTCATCTGTCTCTTTACCTTTTCTTCTGTCCACCTCTCTCTTTCTCTCCCTCTGTCTCTGTCTCTCCCTCCCTGTCTTTTTGTCTGTCTCTCTGTGACTCTCTCTGTCTCTCCCTCTTTTGTCCATCTGTCTCTCCCCATTGTGTTTCCCTTTGTCTCGCACTGGTGAATCTAGGAAAAGCCGGACTCTTCTGCTCTTTCCAGAATGACCTGTGCTCCACAATCACCAGAGGGTGATGAGGGGACTGCTCCCTCCAGAAAGTTCCCAACTGACACTCAAGGAAGAAATGGAAGGAAGGTGGCCCCTCCTGACCCTTCAGAACATGACAGCTGAGGCCAGTTGGCCTGACATCGTGATACCCTGGAGTCTCCTGAGCTGGATGGTCCACCCACATGTGGCGCCTCTTAGGGCCCCCACATGGGCAAGTCTGGGCACCAGTACTGGGCAGTAATGGCCAATGGCCACCTACACACACCTGCAGCTCTATGAGTTTCACAGAGAGAAACTTAGGTTCCCCCACCACCTCGGCATCAGGACCTGGCACCCCACGGCACCAAGGGTTTGAGGAACAGGGCTGCCTCAGGGCCCACCTCCAGGACTGCAGAACAGGGCAGGGGAGCAGGGTGAACTCCCCAGGGGAATCACCAAGGACAAAGGGCACAGAACAGGGGGCATGGGGGCCAGGTCCTGATGCCGAGGTGGTGGGGGAAACCAAGTGGGTCTCTGTGACACTAAGGCCCTTGGGCCATCACTTAGAGTGACCAGGATGGTATAGCTGCCCTCAAGTCCTCCTGGCCTCCAGAGACACACACGCAGGGCCACAGGTGAGATCTGGGGTATCTGAATGGCTGGGGTGGGTGGATGGACACAGTGGGCACACCCCACCCAGGCCCGGCACCCACATGTCCACTTCAGCAAGTGTTTTCAGATGAGTCTTCCAATGTGCCAGACTAATGTGGAGGAGGCCCAGCAGGACACAGACACAGGAGCAGGGGAGGCAGACAGAGAGTCAGATGCCCACTCCACCTCTGCCCCAGGTTTCTGGGCTCAGTCAGAGCAAAGCTTATGTCTCCCCTTCGAGGTGCCCACCTGGTCTTGTCACCCCTCCTTACTGCTCCTCCTCCCCCACCCAGCCTGCTCTCTCCAGCCGCTCACTGACCCCTCTGGAAGAGCCTTGGCCAGACCCTCCACAGTCCCCCATGGATGTCTGACCCCACACACGGCCCTGCCAGGGCCCTCCCACAACTCTGAAAGCCTGGCCATGCCTGTCGCTATTAGGCTATGCTACTTGTCCTGCTCTGTGACTGTCCCCTGGGCATTGTCCCCAGGGGCACCAGGCCTCAGCTCCCAGGGATCAGTCCCTGGAGACCCTGCATCAGTCCCAGATCAAGCCCCAGGACCAGGGTTCCAGTGATCTTGTCCCAGGGTCTCCTGCCTCTCCTGGTGGGCTTCTCAGCAACCCCAGGGCCAGGCTCCAAGCTGCAGGTGGGTCTCAACCTGCTTTGCCCCTCTCTCTGGGGCTCTGAGTCAGGCCCGGACTCTGACTCAGAACTCACTGGACTGCTCCCAGCTGCCACAGGCCTCTGCCCCTGTGCTTCCACACCATTTGTGCCTGGGGCCTTCCCCAAGCAGAGGGTGTGTGTCTACCTCACAGATGGGACCCCACAGCTGGACAGGGGCACATGGCCAGTGAGCCATGGGGCTGGTGGACCCCTATGCCCTAAACATTCTCACCTCCTAGGGAGCAGCTCAGCCTAGTGAGCCTCACTGGGTCTCCCTTAGCCCAAAGGGAGTAATGTGCACGAGAGGGACTATGTATGTGCAGAGAGTGTGAGTGAGAGTGTGACTGTGAGAGTTTGGGGTGGTGTGATTAGGTAAGGCACTGTGTGACTGACTGTGAGTGAGTAAATGACTCAGCGTGAGAGTCAACTGTGTGAGTGAGTGGGGACTGTGGGAGTGAATATGTGTCTGGGTCTCTATGTTCATCTGTGTGAGTGTGTGAGTGTGTGAGTATGTTCTGAGCATGTGGGGAGAGGTGAGTGTGAGTTAGGGTTTCTTGTATGGCTGTACTTTTATTGTTTGAGTGTATAGTAGGGTACGGTGTTGTGTTCAGAGGCATGTGTCTGAGTATGTTTCTCTGCATGCTCCTGTGACTGTGGGTGTGAATGTATTCACCCAGGTGGTGTGGGGTTTTGTGACTGTGCTGTGAGTAGGGAAATGGGTCGGTGTGCCTCTCTGGGCCTCTGTCTCTGTCCAGGTTTGGGCTGCCTACCCTGAGGCCCTGGCTGTCCCTGAGGTGATTCATGGGGCCCCCATTCCTTCTCCTCCTCACAACACAGCCCTACCCCAAGGGGCTCTGCATGGAGCTGGAATTCTGAGGGCTCTGCCCAAAACAATGGGTGCTGGCCAGCTTTGCCCCCACTAAGAACCCTGCACAGGCACCAGCCAGTTAACGTGCACACATGCACATGCACACATATGATGTGTGTGTGCTGTGTAAACACATGCAGATATGTGAAGGCACGTGTGGGCTTACACTTATGTGTGTGTGCATGTGTGCACACACAGGTGTGTGTGTGTGCACTCAGGTAAGCACATGAACCCACGTGCACATGCAGACCCACATACACACATACATGCACATATAGGCCCTAGAGTGGAGCTGCAAACTACACCTACCCCAGGGACACCCTCCCAACCATCGTCCACCATGTGCTCAATCATGAATGTACACTGGTGCCAGCTGTGCTTGGGGCACATCCTCCCATGGCTTTCACTGCCCAGGTGTGGGGGGTTATCACAAGCAGAGAACCAGGAGGGCCTGAACCATGGATGGTGGTCTTTTCCTGGGGGGTTATAACAGCCAGGCCTGGAAGGGTAGGATGGGCTAGCTGGGTCTCCTAGGAGCCCCACTGTACACCTGCATACATACTACACACACCTGTACACACAGCACACATACACACTGCACATACCTTTATACACATCTATACACACCCACACACACTGCATACCTGCACACCACACACTTACACACTACACACAGCATTGCAACCATATGGAAATACTACATACATCTACACATATCTGCACACACTTCTACACACCATATACATCACAGACACCTGTACACACACCACACACCTACACACTACACACCTGTGCACTCATCTCTATACACAGTGCACATGCTTACACATTTACATGCACACCTGTCACACTCCTACACACCACACACCTACATGCATCACAAATTACATACGACCACACACTACATCATATACACACATACATATGTGAATGTGTGTGCGTACCCATATACACACTACATATACCCCCACACTATAAGCCTGCACACATTACACACATAAACATTTGCCTGTACATACCTACACACTACCTACACCTGCACACACATCTGTACACTCATGTGCACACTAAAGATACCTACACACTACATACCTGCCCACATCACACAATTCATACACCTGTACACACATATGTGCACTGCATGCACCTGCACACTATACACCTACACGTATCACACTCCACATACCTATACACACATATGCACATTCATATACTCGTTATACACACCTACACGTGATATACTTACACACATCACACACAACATATACCTGTGCGCACATACAAACTACACACATCACACATACCTACACATGCCTACACACATTATTTACCCATGCCGACACACCATACACTAGACACAGTACACACACCCACACACTACACACCTATACACATTGTGCACTACTCACAGTATGCACACATCCGTACACCCACCACACTCATATGTATGAACACGTCTGTGCACACAGACACACACACTTTGGCCATGCTCACTCCATGGGTCTTCTGCACACTGGCATGCTCACTCGTGTGCTTGCACTCACATGCACATGGGGCATGTGCTGACTGTGCTCTCTGCTTAAAGCCAGAGAAGGCTGGCCCAGTACTCAGAGCTGAGAGTAGTTATGAGGCCACAATGACAGGACTGTGTGGGCCCTGGGAGCATGCATGCTGGTCAGCTCTTGTGACCTGGGCTGTCAGTGTTGGGGTCACAGCTTGTGTGCACATGTGTTTGTGTGTTGTTAGTGCACATACATTAATATGTGACTATGGAGCAAATCCCTGCTCATCACTCAGCCCACTTTCCATCTGTCCCCTCAGTGCAGGGACTATGGCTCTGGAAAGTTCTGTCTGGCAGGGCCCTGGACTGCATTCAGGATGAGTGCCTCGGTTGCCCAGGACCTCCCCACAAGGATATGACCCATGGTGGGAATTGCATAGCCAGGGCCCAGGACCCTCACTGCCCACGGGAGAGGCTGGGTACACAGCTCCCCTCCCCCAACACCCAGTCTGAAAAACATGTCCCTGGGCCAGCTCATCCCCTGCCACATACACACAAAGGCAAAAACACACACTTGCAAATATTTCTAAAAACACCCAGGACAGGAACCGCAGAGCAGGTGGGGGCCAGGGTGGAAAGCCCCGCTCACCCCTGAGACCAAAGCAGCTGACCCGGAACCCGTGAGCATTTGCATTGGTGGGGGGTGCTGAGGCCAGCTGTTTGGGAGGATTCCTGACCACCCTCCCTCTGCCGTGCCCCCAGGTGGCCAGGCCTGTGCTATGGCCAGGCCCAAAGTGACCAGGCCCCCAAAAGACTCCTGTGGGGCCTCTTGGGTGGGGTAGAGTGGTGAGGGCCAATTGCCATGGGCAGGGTCTCCCAGCACCCTGGGCAGTATGATTTGCAGGTCACCAGGGGTCGAAGCCATGCTCAGAACAGGAGCTGCCTGCTCCATTGCCACCCTGCACACCTCCAGGTTGCAGCACTCAGGGGGCTCCCCGCCCCAGCCCATCCCGGCTCTAAATGGTCATGCTGGAGGCAGACCTGCCCCTTGTCCCAAGTGGGCTGTGGAGGTCCCTGTGAGAGCCCACCCTGCACCCTGAGACCCTGGAGGACCAGCAAGGGAATGATGGCCATGAGACAGGCCACCCTGGGGATGTCCCTGTCTGGTGATGCAGTGCAGGGGTGTCCTGACCAGGCATGCTGTCCCCATCCCAGCTTCCCAGAAGCAGCAGGATCAGTGCCCGCCCACCTCTCTAGACCCCAGCCCTCCAGGGATGGCTCTTAAATTTGAGGAAGGTGTGTCTGGAGGACCCCCAGGGTGTGGTCTGGGTGACAGGGGTCAGTGCAGTGGCCCCTCTTTACACACAGTCTCCCACACATGGTCATGCAGACCCACAGTCACATGGAGACACGAATGGACACACAGAGAAAGACAATCACACCAAGACAGAGAGACAGACACACAGAGACAATAACACCAAGTTCAACAGACACACACAGAGAAAGAGACACACAGGGACACAATCACACCAAGACAGAGAGATAGACACACACAGAGACACATTGAGACAAACACAGAGACAGAGAGAGACATGGGGACCCAGAGTCAGAGACACACAGACACAAATATACACAGAAATGTAAACACACTCAGGCATTCTGACACACTACTGGGCAAACACTCACACAGGCGATGAAACACAGATGTACCCACAGACCCAATGGGTTCAAACACACATATGGGCACATGAGGCCTCTCAGGTAAACATATGTTTACACTGACAAAGATACACAGACACTCCCAGGCACACACACTGTCAGAGATTCACACTCAACAGCCATGTGAACACTGCGCACACACACACATACTCAGGAACACACCACCTCCAGACACTCACATGGAGCTGGAAGCACACATTCCACCACACTCATGAGTTTCATGGGCTAGCATGGCACACATGGGCTCACACATTCTCTCCAACACACATTCACTCCCAGAGGCACATGGGGTTTGGGGCCGCATGGCTCAGTGGGGATTTCTTTCTGGGCAACAACAGAGACCCCTGCCAGCCAGAGACCAACATCTCTATCCTCAGGCATCCCCTTGGGGCCAGTGCTTCAGGGGACTTGAGGACCCTGGCTCAGCACAGAGGTGCATATCAGGACAGGACACATGCCTGGCTGAGCCTAGGACTGGGGTCTCAGACATACAGGGAGCAAAAATCCCACACCCAAGACCCTCAGTCACCTGTGCACTTGCCCAACATGGGACACAGGCTGGCACACGTGGTTACAGGGCAGGAGGGCAGGACATGGCTCAGGCCGTGAACTCATACCCATGACCAGACACACTCACTCACACACACACCACAGGAAGCTGGCTGGCAGCCCGCTCTGGGACCCCACCCTGCCCCTTTAGGCCAGGCATTCAGGTCCCACAGTCCAGCTGCCTGGGTCTGTCCCCTTTCAATGGACCCACTCTGAACCACTGAGGATGGTTCCAGAACCCAGGCAGACCATGACCTCCAATGCTCTGGGGGTGAAGCCTGGCCACCCCAGCCACCTGGGTCCCTGACTCCCCACACCATCTGTGGAGGGGTCCTTGGAGAAGGGTCCATGCATGGAGCTGTGAGGGCCCAGCTGCAGGCGGCAGTGCCCACATGCTCCCCACTGCCACTATTGCCCTCCGGGTGAGCCCATTGGCCAGCCTAGGCACCTTCCCCAGGAGCCTCCTGGTCACAGCCGACACCCTTCCAGAGCACCTGGCCTTGCTACCATGGCAAGGGCCATCTGGTCCCACTGGGGCCATCACACAGCAGAGGCTGAGCTGCCCCACACTCAGGGGCTCAGGGTGCCTTTGGGTTAAACGCCCGTGGAGGGCTGGCTCAGCCAGGTGGTATACACAGGTGCTCTGATAGCTCTTGGGCTGTGCTTCTTGGATTGGGGCACTTTTCTGTCAGAATGTGACATTTCACAATAAATTTTTTTTTTAAATTTTTATTTAAGAAAAAACTCTGGTCAGAGTAAGAGCATTCAGGGGCAGCCATGTGGGTGCCTTCAGTGAGTTTGGTACAAAGACAAGGGGAGAGCAAGGGGCTCTGGGGACTGGGAGGGACCCACGGAAGGGAGGACAGGCTGGCGAGTGGGAGACCTGGGTGTCAGAGCCCCACTTCACCGCCTGGAAGCCCAAGGCCTCAGACCCAGGCCTCTGAGGGCTTAAGGTCCCTATGGACTGACGGGCACAGCCCTCCCTCTGGGCCACCCCTACACCCCCTGGCAGAGGCCCCACTCTCGGTTTGCCACTCCCTCCTCAGACCTCCCCCAACCCTTCCAGGCCCAGAGGATGTCATGGCTGGGAAGGAGGTTCTGGTCACCATAGGGTGTGCTCCCCTCCTGAGACCTCAGTCCAGCCCTCAGGACCAGCCCCTGCCCACCAAACGGTCCAGGCTGGGGTGGGGTCAGGAGGCCAGGAGGACTGGCTGGAGGAGGGACCACGGTCCTGCGATTCACCTGGGTCCCCAGCTGGCCTCATCCAGCTCTCCCCACATGGTGCAGGTGATGGTGTTGCTTTGTATTTAATTTCCAATTCTTCACTCGCAGACTTGACACCAGGCTTCTGTCACAAACATGTGGACTTGGTTATGATCCTTTGCTGCAGTGAAGGGGGTTGAGACTCCTGGGGGTCAGCGCTGGCGGACCTGGGAGGGTCCTCACTGGGGAGAGGACGCTGGACACAGAGGGGTCACCCTATCCTTCTGCACATGCCACAGGTCACCTTGTGACATAATACGATGCAGTGGGCAACAGTGTTGCATGTCCAACAGGATCTCCAGAACAGCACCCCAGCCCAGCACACACTCAACACTTGCAACACTGTGAGAGCTGGGGGTCTCTGAACCCCAGAGGCCAGGAGGAGTGGGGCGGGGAGGGTCAGGGAGCAGGAGAGAGGTGGGGTGGGGTCGGGGGAAAGGGGATGCAGAGGGGCCAGAAGGCAGGAAATGGGGAGGGCCAGGAGGGACAGACAGGAAGGGTTGTGGGGAAACAGGGCAGGGGAGGAGATAGGGGGCAGGAGGCACCAGGTGAAGGGTCTCAGAGAAGTGGGGAGTCTTGAGGGGAAGGGTCTGAAGTGCCCCAACTCTGAGCCTCTGCTCCCTGATGGCCTCCCCAATCCCCAGCCTCTCCTCAGGCCTGGTCATTTGCTTTTAGGTTCACTGGAGCCCTGGTTCTAAAGCAGTGTGCAGGTCTTCCCAGGAGGACATGCAAACACCCCCACATGCAGAGCCTGGACCCTTGGGTGATGCACCTCAGGGCCCACAGTCACCCCTCACCCACAGGGAGCCTGTGGCCCTTCTGCCCCAGGGAACCCACCCATGTGCAGTGACCAGGGACCCCCATGGCCCTTTCTTTCTCATGGGTGACCTTGCCAAAAAAAAAATGGGCAATTTTAAGATTTTTTTAAACCCAGTATTTTCAGAGGTTTGTACCACGACAGTGGTTCAGGGGATCGGCTCCGCTTTCCTGATAAAACAAAATCCCCAGGTTGCTTTTCCACTTGTGTTTTATGCTGAGGTTGTTGTGACCCCCTCTGCAGAAGAGGTGGCCTGTGGACCAGGATGCAGCTGACACCGTGCAAACCAGCAATCCAGTAGTCACAGAGCTTCAGGACTCTGTCACTGTCTAGGGGCAGAATGAGGAAAGAAAGGGCATGCCCAGAGACAAATACAGACTGGGGCCACCTGAACAAGTCCCATGGATTTAGAACATGCACCAGGGCCCTGGACAGGCAGCTTAGTTTGCTAGAGCATCATCCCAAACAAAAGGTTGTGGTCTCCATAACCAGTCAGGCCCAGCTGGCATATGTACGGGAGACAACGAATCAACGTTTCTCTCTCACATTGATGTTTCTCTCTCACTCTCTCCATCTGTTCCTCTCTTTTTGAAATCAATAAACATATATTCAGTTGATGATTAATTTTTTTAATACTTGGAAAATGTACCTGGCCAGCTATGGTACATGACATCCCAGCCATGACATCCTCTGGGCCTGGAAGGGTTGGGGGAGGTCTGAGGAGGGAGTGGCAAACCGAGAGTGGGGCCTCTGCCAGGGGGTGTAGGGGTGGCCCAGAGGGAGGGCTGTGCCCGTCAGTCCATAGGGACCTTAAGCCCTCAGAGGCCTGGGTCTGAGGCCTTGGGCTTCCAGGCGGTGAAGTGGGGCTCTGACACCCAGGTCTCCCACTCGCCAGCCTGTCCTCCCTTCCGTGGGTCCCTCCCAGTCCCCAGAGCCCCTATGTGTATACAAACACACATAGACCACAGACACAGGGCCACACATGTGAGAAGGTAGAACAGCATGCGATTTGACCACTGGGATGGGAGGGGATCCCATAGACTCTGAACTTGGAATGTGAGCCTCTGAGACCAAAGACCCTGGACCCTGCCAGGATGCCACAACCTGAACCTACCTTGGAGGCCTGAGTGGGCCCCAGGCCCAGGCTTGCTCTGTTGGCAAGGACCAGGTGCCCTCCTCCTGCCCCATTGGGAGCCCTCAACTCAGAGATATGCAGAACAGAACAGGTGACCAGGACTATGGCCCCCTTGGGCTGTCTACCAAGCACCAACTCAGTGTCCAGAGGCCCCCAAATACTTCCCTCAGGGTGGAAGCTCTCCCCAGGCACAGCCAGCTCAGCCTGGTGGCTGTCTTGTTGTGGTAATCTCATTCTGGCAAGGACGGGGTCAAGGTCAGCCTGAGGCCAGGGTCAGGTGACCTGACATCGGAGTTAAGTGGCCTGGGGCTGGCCTCCCTGCTGGCGTCTGCTCTGGCCCTATCCTGGCCACACCACCAAGCACTACAGCTCTAAACTGGACACCAGCCCACCCCCCCCCCGCCCCCCCCCCACACACACACGGAGCCCTGCTGCCCCATGTGGCCATCAGCAGCATTGCAGCCCAGGGTCAGCAGCCAGCTCTGTTACCTCTGGCTGGGGCAGGTGGGGAAGGGGAGAGCAGAGGGCAGCTGGGACATGGCAGGTGGGGGAAGAGGATGAAGGACAGAGGGTGGAGGGCAGAGGGGCAGAGCAGGGTCCTTGGCCAGCACCCCCTGGAGGGGGGGTGGATCTGGATTCAGCCTGGGACCCAGGGCTGGGCAGAATCAGTGGGCACTTCTGGATTCCGTCCTCACCACATGCCCTTGCAGGGCAGGTGGCTTCTGGGACCATACAGAGAGGGTCACACCAAGTGCCAGGAATACCGGGGACTACAGGCACCAGCATTTTCCACTGCCTCCACTATGGGGTTTCTTCTGTCCTGATGGCTCCAGGTCCAGCCTCACCTGAGGTTTGAGGCCTGATGGTGGGCGCTCTGCTCCCTGGTCAGGTCCCACGCTATCTTGGTCGCTGCACTTTGGGGGAATACTTCTCAAGCCCTGTCCCCATGCCCGACAGAGTGACACACCAGGATCCACTCAGCCTTCCCATTCCAGGTTCAGTTTCAGCTGGTCTAGACAGGTGGTCACGCTCTGTGTCCTGAAGGAAGACATTTGGTAACACAGGTGTGTGAGGCCACAGCCCCTGGAGGATCAGCCCACAGAACAGGCTCGGGAGACCCCTGGTGGCCATGCTGTGCCATCGCAGTTCTGCCATTCCCCAGTCACCTGACCCCTCCTCCCCAGAGCTGCTCCCAGGCTGGGGCTTTCTGCCATGAGAGGCAAACCTGAAAATGCCTGCACAAACGGTGGCTATCTGAGCAACGGAGTCCACGAACAATGCAGACAATTGCGGAGTGAAAAGAGGAAGCCACCACGAACAAGGACCAGTGTCAGGAGGCCCTCCAGACTGAGACTGGGGAAGAGCCACTTGTTGGAATCATCAGATGTGGGGTGTGCAGGATGTGCAATTAATTTTGTTAACGAAAGTGTTCAATGAGGACAAGGAAATACACATTTAAAAATGAATCAAGGGTGTTGAGAAGAACTTCTGGAAAAGGTGCCATTGGCTTTGGAGTCGAGAATGATGAGACAGGCCGCCCACAGGACACAGCTGGAGGGACAGTCCCCGAGATGGATGTGAAGTTGAAGATGAGCCCAGATGCAGCACAAGGAACCAGGAGCAGAGCAAACATGACAGCTGGACCTTAAGTGGCCCGCACAGTAAAGCAAGAAAATACTGAATGCCACATGGAAACGTTCCTTCCAAAAGGAGAAATGCAGAGCTGGGATTGTTCCAATGGTGATGAAACCCTCTCTTCCTACTCAAAATCCCACCAGCCCCAAACAGGGGGACACTTCCATCAGTGCAGGGGGCGGACGCAGCGCCACCACCTGGTGACTCAATCAGGAGCCTGCTGCCCCATCGGGAGGCCGAGACTCCCAGAGCAGGCGTGCTGGGCTGGGTCCTCAGAGGCCTCCCTCCTGGGCCCGCAGAGGAGCACCTCCTCCCTGTGTCCTCCCTGTGTCTACGAAGAGGTCATCCCTCTTTGCAGTGTGTCCTCATCTGCTCATCCTGTGCGGTCACCACTCATTTGGGATTAGGGATCATCTAGGTGACCTCATTTCTTTACAGCCCCATCTACACATACAGCCACATTTTTAATTCCTGAAGTTGCAACCTCAACACAAAAATCTGGGGGACAGAGTTCAGCTCTTAACACTAAATGAAAACATAACGGGGTTCCTAACATTTTGAGATGAGCACAGGGTTTAGAAGCATCCAGACAGAAAGTCAGGTGGCCAGACACACACGGGACAGGTGCAAGGGCAGGGGCAGGCTCAGCCGTGAGGACCAGTCAAGGCGCAGGGGGCTAAAGTCACCCTGGGAGGTCCTCTTACTCCCTCACAAGCCTCTTCAGACCCATCCTGGCCCCACGGTGGCCACAGAGCAGTCTCGGGAGCCCTCATGTGGCCATAATTTGCCATTGCAACTGCTCCAGATCAGGTCTGGTTTCCAAGACCCCAGCAGAGGTCATACATAGGTCTGTGGCCTCCAGTCACCGGGTCAACTGTGTTCACCGACAACATACAGCCCATAACGCCACCTACAGGAACCAGGACAAAAATGCAACATTTCATACAAATAGTGTGTCAGAAACAAAGGAAATGATCCCAAAGAAAATGAGGAGCCAGAGGGAATGAGAGACAAGGCCAAACAGGTGGGTGACCTGAATCCCAGCAAAGCAGGAACCTCCAGGGAGGCTTCAGCGAAACGGACCACACCATGGACACACCTGGTGGCCCTCACGCTGTGGGAAACCAGAGGCCCACGTGCCCTTACCTAATCGCAGCCCACCTGCGACCAGACCCAACTCATGATCCCATGAACTGGCATCACAGAGCAGCCAAACTAAGTCACGCTGGAAGAAAACCCAAAATGCAGAAGAGACATTCACACGTCCATGCTGCTCTAGTTGAGTTTGGAATGAACAGAAGCGGGGGAACGACCAATCTCCAGGCAGAGGATCCCATGTAATGATGGGGAGGCTCCACCTAATTGGAGGAGCTCTGACCCCAGCTTTAGGTGTGGGCTGCAGTGTGTGTTCCCTCCTGAAGACAGTGCACAAAGGAGGCACAGCGACACTTTCCAGTGGAGAACCTGACAGTTCCCCTCAGTCAGGTGATCGAGTTCAATATCCCAGTGACCACCCTCGTGGACAGCATGTCCACACTATCCATGTGCAAACCCCAGTGTCCTCATGAGGAAAACATGAGACAAACCAACAAAGCGCATCCCAACAAACAGCTGCCCAGTCCTGGGAACTGTCTAGGTCCTCAGACCCAAGAAAGTCTCCAGAACTGCACAGCCAGTGGATCCTGGTGACAACTAGATGTCACAAGGGGTCCAGGACAGGGCCCCAGAATGGAAAAAATAACAGTGGCTGAAATAACAGTGGATGAAGGAAATCTAAGTGTAGGTTTTAGTCAGCAACGTATCAGCACCACTACGCTGATTGTGACACAGGTGACAGTGATGCTGTGAGATGTGACCTCAGGGAGATGAATCATGAGACTCTGGGCTTTCTAAGTCGTCTATACACCTACAGTTATTCTACAAAATGCATTTATTAAAGGTTTTAACAACCCGAAAATAACAAAAGCAAAGCTTTCCTCTCTGGCCTTCGTTTCTGCTGTGACTGTCATATTTCCTTAGTGTTCCTGTCCTCGTTTTTTCAGCTTGTCTGCTTTTTGTTTTGTGTTGTGTTAATTTTAAAGAGTCTTGGTTTTTTATTTCAATATGAGAATATCCACTTAAAATTTTGTTTATCCTCACCTGAGGATATTATTTTCCCATTACTTTTATCTTATTTATTTATTTTATGGTATGTTATCTTTTATTTAATATTTATTATAGTTACCATTTAGTAACTTATGCCTCCCTCCCCCAAGCTCCATTGCTTTGAGAGAGAGAAAGAGGAAGGGACAGAGAAAAACATCAACTGGTTGCCTCCTTTACCCAAACCTGCAACCTAGGTATGTAGCTAACTGGGAATCAAACCCACAGCCTTTCAGTCACAGAACAAGAATCCAGCCAGTTGTGCCACACAAGCCAGTGCAAGAATATCCACTCTTTAACTGATTAGTTTATTAAGCCATTAATAGTTATTGTAATTACTAGTATTATGTCTTATTTTTATCACCATGCTTTATTTTTTCATTTATATACACATTTTTATTTATTTCTTCCTTTCTTTCTCATTTCTTGCTTGCTTTCATTGTCTATATTCCTGAGATTTTTTTTTTTTTTTTTGGTTTTTGTTGGTTGGTTTAAAAAGGTATACAATACTTTATGATTGTTTTTAAGACTCATTTTTTATTACCTCTTTTCATTTACAGAATTTACTAATAATCACATCCTCTCAACAAGGCAAACACATTAGCACAATCTGTGTTCCTTGAGATTCCACCCTGCCCTCTAGCATGTTGACATTCTTGGGAATTTTAACTCCAGATAACTACAGACACTTTCTCCTATGCCCTGTGATGATCTTGCCTGTTTTCAGCAGTAACTTTGCTCTCCTTGCTTCATTTCTCACAACAGCTCCTGGAATTTCTCATTTGTGAGGCCCCCCTGCAATGTTGGCTCTGAGGGTCTCTGTCTAGCAAGGATTCTGAGGCCTCTTTTGCCTACAAATGTTTTCGTGACACCCTTACATTTTTTAATGATTTACTGGAGGTTAGGTCGCAGGTGCAAAGGTTTTTCTTTGGTACTTTACAATCTTCCTCCGAGGTCTCCGGGTGTCCCGTGATGGGGGGGGGCTCCACCCACAGCCGCCCCCCGCCCCCCTGCTGCCACGGATGAGAATAACTCTACCAAGAACTGATCTGCTTGGGGAGGAAAGGTGGCTGATCTCTCCAAAGAAAAGGGCCAAGAGCCTTTTCCTCAATGGGCTTTTACTGAGTTCAGTTTGCACAGGAATACAGGTAAAGCTCATCAATCATTGTCAGGCAGTAAGGATCAAACAATAGATAACATACAAAGAATTCTGAGGACTTATTCTGAGTCAGGGTAAGTTAGCTAAAGGGCTATAAGATTTTGGGAAACAAACTCATTTCAGGCTTGGACCCTTATCATTTAAATTGAGAGTATTAGAAAAGCAGGTTTCACAGGACTGTATGCATTCTTTCTTAGGCCTGATTGCCCCAGGGAACCCGCCCCAGCACAGGACTGCACCACCCTCTGTCATTGTTTCAGGCTTAAATCAGGCAGGGGAAGTAAGGCAGTCAAGGGATTAGGAGACTTCTTGCAGAAAGAATGAGGACTCAGGCTATGTCAAAGCCGAGGGTCGAGGGTCTATCACTCCCTTTTTCTATAGCCCCCCAAGTCCTTCCCTGTGGGCCTTTTTTGTGACCATGCCTGTCTTAGGTCATCCCTCCCTTGAGGA
Source organism: Desmodus rotundus (assembly GCF_022682495.2). NCBI lineage: Eukaryota > Metazoa > Chordata > Mammalia > Chiroptera > Phyllostomidae > Desmodus > Desmodus rotundus. Next base: position 15,808,016 of record NC_071396.1, on the reverse strand, counting down.
ATCTTACCCGTCATTGGCTAACTGGTCAAGCTCAGGGCCAAGCAGGGTAAAGTAAAGTGGGCAGAAGTGGCACTCCTGCCAGGGAGATAAGCTTTGTCTCCTTAATGGCTTATGGTCCCAAGGTCTCTGACTCAACCTTAACCATGGGGGGTTACAGCTTTTGAAACCAGGCGGGGCGGTTCCCAACACCTTGGAGCTGAGAAGTATGAAGTCACAATGACTCTTACTCCTTTTGGGGTGCCCTGCTCTTTGGCTGACACTTTTCCAGTCTTCCCTCTTTTTTCTAACATTCTTACATTTTGTATAGTTGTGAGTGGGCATGATTTTCCTACTGTCTCTCCTTTTGGAATTTTATAAAATCTTTCACCTTTGGGACCTATCAGGATGCTGACGGTTGGGGTCACTACAGGTGGGCGGGGTCCCCATGGAGATGGCAGCCCAGCCAGGCTGGGGCTCTGGAGCCCCCCTGTGGCCATCACGAATTATGGCATGTTCCAACTGCCGGGCTTCAGCTGGGTGGGGCTCTCAGGCAGGTGAGCTTTGTGGGCAGTCCCACCTGTCAGAATGTTTATCCCCTTCTCTTTTCCCCCAGCCAGCTCTTCTCATGGTCAAGTCCCAGTGTGACATCACATGGTGGAGAGGCCTGCCCTGATACAGCCTCCCTGATCCTGTTCCCCTTGCATCGCACAGGGCCCTCCCACACGTGCGACTTCGGTCTTTCTGAAGGCACAGAAAGCGTCCTCCTGGGAGGGAAGAGTTTTCCCAACTTCAGTGCCCAGACATGCCTGGGGCGTGGACCTCCATGCCAAGGTCTGGCACTCCCCACACGCTAGACCTCAAGGGCACAGAAGAGCCCACCCCTACGTCTGAGACCCCCAGCTGAGGCACCACGGCTTCTTTGCAGTGACCTGTGGTGGCCTAGAAACTGCTCCTGAGTTCTCAGCACCGTGCGAGCTGCCACACCGTCAAGCGCCAACCCGAGCTTCCCCATGTTCAGCCTTATGCCATATAAAGAATGAATAATATATATTTTTTTTTTAATTTAAGAGAGGGAGAGAAACATCAATGTGTGGTTGTGTTACAAAACAGACACAGGGTGGTTCACAATATATTATTATGGAAAGGATCCCTTTGAGTCCTTTCCTGGGGTTCCCCACACACAAAACACGTATTAGGTTTGAAATGCCCACCACCAGAGGAAAGACGTCTCTCAATGCCACAGACTGATGAAAAGGAAAGAAATTATTTATTTAAAAGTTACATAGACTTAGAGTAATGACTTAATGTCTTCAATAAGATACTAGGGTCCTTTAGAATACCCATAGACGCACACAGTCCTTCCCTCTCCCTGTGCCCAGTCCGGGGTACCGTATCTCAGGAAAAGAAGTAGAAGTCCGTGATTCAGGCTCCTGGCACCATCAGCTGTGTCACCACCACAATCTCCAGTTAATCCAAAACCCTGTGGCACCTTCTCATGGCCCACCAGCAAGAGTCCTTTCTCCCCTTTTCTTCCCAGCAAAGTCTCTCCTGCTGCCTAAGCTGTGTAGCAAAAGGGAGCACCCCAAAACCACATGGTCCTCTCTCTCCTCCTTCAAAACCGCATGGTCCTCTCCCTCTGTGGCTGCCACGCCTAGGTTTAAATCCCAGTGCCCATCTTTCTCTGCAGCCCCATTTCCAACTCCTCCTACAACCAGATACACCTGCCAGCATCCCCGTATTCTTCCAGCTTACTGAGCTGCCATAGTAAGTACGGGCAGGTGTGGCCCCATGGCATGGAGCCAATCATCTCCAAGCTCTCACACAAGCTCTGTAACCAGGGGGAGTTGCCTCCCAGTTACATCCTGGGTAGAATTCACTCCCATCCCCCTGGCTCAAAGCAGGGCCACAGCTATTTAACATATCTATGAAACCAGTTAAAAGTTATAGACAAGTTAAATGATCACACCAGAGGTTAGCTACACAGCTGTTGCTATACAAAATAGCTCTGAATGGCCCTGCTCCATGTGTCCCTTCCTCCAGCTCAGGCTTGTGGGGGTGAGGACATCCTATATATATTTTTCTAATATTTCCTGGACACCTTGAGTTCTGGACCCCACTACAAATCCCTTCTTGGGGCCCTCCTCTTGTCTGCACCCTGTTTCATTTACCTCTCACTTGCCTGGTACGGGGTACCGGGCCTACAACCCAGGCATGTGCCCTGACTGGGAATAGAACCAGCGACCCTTTGGTTTGCAGGCGGGAGCTCAGTCTACTGAGTCACACCAGCCAGGGCAAGAATGAGTAATATCCTTCTCCATCCTTGCCAAAGTTTGCCAACTCATGACTGCCATCACCTTGAGCCCCCCTTCTTGGTCACGGGGATGGGGAGGTGCAGCTATCTTTGGTAAAACTTCACAGAGGGAAATGCAGTGAAGGGGGTTTGGTTTCCCTGCCGACGTCTGGCTGACGCATGTGGTGGCGTGAGCAGCACTACACAGTGTATTTACATCCCCTGCCGTATCCCTTCCCAATTTAACGACAGGTTGGAAGTTCGTTTGCGGGGCTGCCAGTAAAACATAAAGGATTGAACATAAAGGATAAAACAGGAAGGACAGCATTTTTTAGCCTTCTCCCCCAAAACCGCACTACACTGAGAATTCTGACAACAGCAAATGCTCTCCACCTTTTCCACACTCAGGGACTGTCCTCGGCATGTCACATGGCAGCTCATTTAGTGCCCAGGGTGCCTAGCTTACAGAGGGGAAAATGTGCTTAAGGCCAGGTCAGACTCCCAAGTGAACTCAGGGCTCCCTGGTGGGCTGTCAGGCCGGGAACAGAACGTCGGGGGCACCCAGGCCCACCCCCGCCCAGCTCCACTGACACAACCGCTCCTCCAACTTATGTCCGCCTGCCGCCCACAAGATACCACGTTCCGTGAGCCTGCTGAGCCTCCATCGGGAAGTGGCCCTGTGTTCCTTGGCTGACCCATTCTGCTGTGCCACCTCACCCAAAGCCCTGCTCTGTGCCCCACATGCCTCGCTGCCCTCATAGATGGGGTACAGCACCCGTTGCCATGGAACCAGCACTGTAGAGCAGCAGCAGGGAGGGTCACACTGGGGAGCCAGAAAACCCCAGGGTCTAAGCCCAAGCCCAGGAAATATCCTCTCCACCCTTCCTCACCCACAGTTGGAGAACCTGCCCTGGTGCTCCAGTCCCTCTGCATCCTGAAATTCTGCAACAGCCCCCACCCAGGCCGCCCATCCAAATGACTCCCCTCGTGTGTGACAGTAGGCCTGTTGGACCCCGTCCCTGCCCCAGAAACTGACCCTGACGAAGGGGCCAGGCTGACCACTGTCTCTCTGCAGGTGGCCCATGGGACCTGGGTGTGACCCGTGGGAACAGAACCAGAAGCACCCAATTAGGTTATACATTTAGATCTATGATCAGTTTTGAGTTCAATTTGATGTATGTTGTACGGAAGGGATCTGTTGTGGGTTAAATTATGCCTCCCAAAAAAGACATACTGAAGTCCTACCCCCAGTACCTGTGCATGGGACCTTATTTGGAAATACAGTTGACCCTTTGAAGCAGGGTGCAGCCAAGAGGAGGGCCCCAAGAAGGGATTTGTAATGGGGTCCAGAACTCAAGGTGTCCAGGAAATATTAGAAAAATATATATAGGATGTCCTCACCCCCACAAGTCTGAGCCACGGGGGATGGGACCCATGGAACAGGGCCATTCAGAGCTGTTTTGGGTAGCAATAGCTTTGCAGCTAACCCCTGGCACAGTCATTTAACATATCTATAACCTTTAACTGTTTTCATAGATATGTTAAATAGCTGTGCCAATGCTTTGAGCCAGGGGGATGGGAGTGAATTCCACCTAGATGGGACTGGGAAGCAACTCCTCCTGGTTACAGGGCCTGCATGAGAGCTTGGAGATGATTGGCTCCATGCCATGGGGCCACACCTGCCCAGACTTACTATGGCAGCCCAGTAAGCTGGAAGAATATGGGGATGCTGGCAGGCGTAACTGGTTGTAGGAGGAGTCGGAAATGGGGCTGCAAAGGAAGATGGGATTTAAACCTAGGCACGGCAGCCATAGGAGAGGAGGACCACTCGGTTCTGAGGGGAAAGAAGGAGGGTCACGCGGTTCTGAAGGAGTGAATAGGGAGGGTCACGCGGTTCTGAAGGAGTGAATAGGGAGGGCCACGCGGTTCTGAAGGAGAGTAAGGAGAACCACTCGGTTCTAAGGGGAAAGGAGAGGACCACACGGTTCTGAAGGAGTGAATAAGAGAGGACCATGTAGTTTGGGGTACTTCTTTTTGCCACGCAGCTTAGGCAGAAGGAGAGACTTTGCCAGGAAGAAATGGGGAGAAAGAACTCTTGCTGGCGAGCCATGAGAAGGTGCCACATGGTTTTGGATTAACTGAAGATGGCAGCAGCCACACAGCTGATGGTGCCGGGAGCCTGAATCAGGGACTTCTACTTCTTTTCCTGAGATACGGTACCCCGGACTGGGCACAGGGAGAGGGAAGGACTGTGTGCGTCTATGGGTATTCTAAAGGACCCTAGTATCTTATTGAAGACATTAAGTCATTACTCTAAGTCTATGTAACTTTTAAATAAACAATTTCTTTCCTTTTCATCAGTCTCTGGCATTGAGAGATGTCTTTCCTCTGGCGGCGGGCATTTCGAACCTAGCAGGTGTGTGTGGGAGAGGGAACCTCCAGAGACAGAAATGGGGATCCTTTCTGTAATAATTTATCATGAACCACCCCCCACCTGCTCTGTAACACCTTGAACAATGCAGGTTTTAACTGCTTGGGTCCACTTAAATCAGTAATTTTTTATATCCACATATAAATGTATCCACATTGTTCCAGGGTCAACTGTAGAGTCTGCAGTTACAAAGTAACTTGAATGAGTGCTCCAGTCCGCGCCAGACTCCAAAGAAGAGGTATTTCCTCCATCTGGCCTGAGTCCGTGGGCATCTCTATGTGAGTGGAGACCTTGCTGAGGGCCGGTGGGGGGAGGGGTGGGGGGTGGTATGGTGTCTGGGTTCAATCCCTGAGATTTCAGGGGCCTCATACAGAATTCCAATCACAGTAATTTAAATTTTGGCTAATCCGGGGAAGTGCACATAAGGATTGGTTACCCAGCACTCCAAGAGCCCCCCTGGGTGTTTTAGTCAGGGGAGAAACTGAGACACGTAAGAAAGGCAGGGATCACCAAGGGGTGACAGCCGTGGGAGCCCTCCACAGGAGCAGCACATTGTGACCCAACACGTTTATTTCTCGCCCGGCCATCAGTCCGAAGAAGCTTAGAGAACTAGTTAGGGGGAGTGACGGTGAGGAAGGATGAAACTGAACGTAAAAAACTACCCCAACTCCCAGTGTGGGTTCGGGACTTTCTAAGGAGCAGGAGATGCAGTCTCAGTTGCTTCAGCAGCTTCTTCAGGCTGCAGGATGTCAGGTTAAAAAACAGAATTTAACTAACTTATTGAAGACAATAAAGTGCTATTGTCTGTGATTCCCAGATAAAGGTTCTTTAGATTAAAAGTGTGGGGGAAAATAGGACAGAAATTGAAACGGTACCAGGAGAACAGGACCTCAATAGGACATCAGAATTTATTGACCTGGAGCCTAGTTATGGTAGGGGACTCAAGAGTTGGAAAAATCTTCGCTTAAGGTAAAAAGTTATAAGTCTAGCAAGTAATGTACATGTTAAAGCTTTTGTTTCAGAAACTACAGATAAGGCCTGTCGTGGCTCCTGGGAAAACAGCTGACCACCTGGGGCACTGCTAAAGAATACCACCTGGGGACAACTGGAGGCATCCTGGCCTTTGTGTTCCGGGGAGAGACAGACACCTCCCAACCCTGGGGAAGAGCTAACTGCCCAGGACAGGAATGTTGCAGCTTCTTTTACCAATCCCTCCCTGAATTTCAAATCCCTCACCGCACCTTGTTTTTTCCATTATAAAAAGTCTGGCCTGGAAAGAGAAGGGAAGATGGTCTATTAGGGTATGACCCTGCCATCTTCTCCCATTGCCGGCCTTCTGAATAAAGCACCATAAAGATTCAGTCGCTGTCATTGCTTACAGGCACCCCAAATGCCGGTTTCTTTCCTGGTTTCAGTTAGAACAGCTCTCGTCCCTATTCATACTAGCAAACCTCATGATCAGGAAAACTTGGACAAAAAGAAAGGGAGCTGTGGGGCAAAGGTGGGCCTAATTACTAACCCTAATAATAAAAATCCACTGCCGCTGCAAACGGAGGAAAAGCCTACCTCAGAAACAGCAGGGGGCCTGCCTTTCCAAGCAAAGGAACACAGTGTCTCCTAAAATCCAAGCGGTTTCTCAGCCACCTCAGAAGGAGGAGGGAAGCTCCTGTCTCAGCCCTCCCTCGGCCTGGATCTGGGGTGACTCACTGGAGGAGCTGCTCCAGGCACCTCCACAGTTTACCTTTGCCCCCACCCCCTCCTCTTCCTCCATTAGATCCGCTCCCAGTCCCTAGACAGACTACCTCTGCTCTGCAACAATGTCTACAAGAGACCGCCAAAGCAGGAGATTGGAAAGCACTGTCAGCCTTTCCCATTGTCACTAACCAGCAGGAGAACCCAGAGCAGGAGCCTTTGCCTTTTGAGATATACAGAAATTTAAAAAACAGCATTAACGACAACAGGCTTCAGTAGCCCTACACCGTGGGGCTCTTGTCAGTCATCGTTGAAAGGTATCAGATGGCACCCTGTGGTTGGCTTGCCATAGCTCAGATGGTTCTTATGCTCACCCATTTTTTTGTGTGGCATTCAGAATATATGGGTTGCTGCTGCCGCCAAGTAGCCGAAAATAACCAAAACCAAAATCCAGTCCAGCTTAACATGTTTCTCGGGATTGATAAATATGAATCCGCTGAAACAGGCAGAAATGTACCCTCAGCTCTTCTCCCAATGCTCCCAGGCAGCTCTCTGTGCCCTAAAGATGGTCCTGGAAGCTAAAGGCCTGGGGGTCAGGCACCTTTGTTAATATTCAGCAGGGAGCTACAGAGGCTTATTTAGACTGTATTGATTGATGACAAGGAGCAATTCAAAAAGCAGATTGAAAGTCAGGAGGCAGCTGAGACCCTTTTATTACAATTAATTTATGAAAACGCAAATAATGATTGTAAGGCTGTACTCAATCCTCTCAAACTAACCACCACTGATATTAGTCAGTTTATCAAGGCTTGCCAGAACGTAGGCACAGAACAACACTAAGCCATGTTACTAGCAGCAGCCATAAGAGGAGAAATTAAATGCTTTCATTGTGGCAGGCCAGGGCACACCTGCCAGGAGTGCCGGGACAGACAACAGAATAGTCTAAAATATCTGCCCAGTAAAGACTGCCCACGATGCAGCAAGGGTAAACACTGGGCAAGTGAGAGCAGGTCCCAGTATTATAACAATGGCAAACTGCTTCTACTCAGGGGAACAGGCAGAGGGGTACATAGTCCAGTGCCCCCAACTCCAACACTTACCCCTGCAGCAGCAATCAACTGCTCTGGGCTCAGGAACATGCCCTGTCTCTGACCTCCCTGCCGCCACAAGGCGGAGCGCAGGATTGGCCTTGGTCACTCCCCAAGAGATTTCAAAAGACTAGGATAGAATCCTTAGAGCTCCTGCAGAGCATGGGGACCATTGCCTGAGGGCACTGTTGGATTGATTTTAGGAAGCTCTAGCATTACCACTAAAGGGATTTTAGTCCAGCCCGGAGTAATTGATTCTGATTATCAGGAAGGAATCAATATTGTGATCAGAGGCTTGGGATATCATGTCATTCCTGCCCAAACTTGTACAGTCCAACTTCTTCCTCTTCCCTCTACAGCACCAAAAACTCAAAATATTAAGAGGGGAAGGAGGCTTCAGTAGTACTAATAATCAATGTTTTTTGGACTACACCCATTAAATTAAATAAGCCTCTTTTAGAAATCAAAATCAAAGACAGAACTTTCCATGGCCTACTAGATATGGGTGCAGATGTGTCTATAATGTCTAGCCAATATTGGCCTCCAAATTGGCCACTAACAGAGGCCGGTCGACATATCCATAACTGGCTTAGGAGGCAATTCTCAACCACGCAGAAGTGTCTGGTCCCTCACGAGCTGTGGCCCTGTCCTTCCAGCCCCACTGAATATTTGGGGATGAGACCTTCTTACTCAGTAGGGAATGAAAATCACCCTCCCACCTTTTCAATAATGGCCACTGTTCAGATACCTCCTCTACCCCTCACACGGCTTTCAGATACGCCTGTGTGGGTCAATCACTGGCCACTGAAGGGGGAGAGGTTGGAAAAATCCCATGGATTAGTGAAATAGCAATTAGAGGCAGGACATACTGAGCCATCTAGCAGCCTGTGGAATACTCCGATTTCTGTAGTTCCAACAAAATCAGGGAAATGGAGGCTTATACATGATCTTAGAAAAATTAATGAGGTACTTCAACCAATGGGAGCTCTCCAACCTGGAGTCCCAAATCCAGCTTGTCTCCCAAAATATTGGCCACTTCTCCTCATTGACTTCAAAGATTGCTTTTTTACAATTCCTTTAGCTGAAAAGGACAGAGAGTGATTTGCCTTCTCTGTCCCAGTTCTCTTAACAACTCTCAGCCATTACAGAGGTTCCAATGGAAGATTCTGCGAAAGGTATGTTAAAATAGCCCAACTATCTGCCAGTATTTCATCCATCAAACCTTACTGCCTGTCTGGGAAAAGCTCCCTAATTCCATAATATATCATTATGTGGACGATATCCTGATTGCTGCCCCATCTTCTGAGATGCTAGCTAAGATTTATGGCTATTTAAACAAGGCCATATCTAATGCAGGCTTAATTATGGCCCCTGAAAAAGTCCCAACAGCCTGAGCCTTGGAAAAACCTGGGGCACATTCATTCTCACAGGACAATTTGGCCTCAAATACTCGAAATCAATCCACCAGAGTGCCCAACCCTTAACAACCTCCAGCAACTATTAGGTGTTATTAACTGGATTCAATTTAGCCTAGGAATTACCCCCCATAAGCTTACTCATTTATCCAATACCTTAAGAGGACACTCCGACCTAAATTCCCCTAGAACTTTGTTCCCCCAGGCTCTCCAAGGATTAGGCCTTGTCAATCAGCATATTAACCAAAGACAGCTCACAAGAATTGTCAATTTCCTATCTGGTCATTCTGCTTTCCAACTTGAGGTACCCCCACAGAATTAAGTGGTCAGCTATTACTACAATTAGGCATGATAGAATAGCCATTTCTCTCTCACCAACCTCAATGTACTATTACCACTTATATTAAAGCTCTATGCTAACTGATTATTAAAGGATGTGAGAGAACTCAGCAACTTTTCAGCACTGATCCAGCCATCATTCACGTCCTGCTTACCCAAATCTATTTACAACAGCTCTCCAGTCAGAATCCGGAATTTCAATGTGCTATCACAGACTTTGCTGGCAAAACAGAAATTAGGCTACCTTCAGACAAAATATTACAAAACATCCCAATATTCATGTAAAAGAAAAAATTAGTAAAACTTCTATCCTCAAAGCAAGGACTGTTTTTATCGATGGCTCAGGGAAAACAGGAAAAGCCTCCATCACCGGGCAGGAATATGAGTGGAAACACTGTATTTCTTATGATCGTTTCCACTCAATGGGCTGAGCTCTCAGGAGCCATTATGGCTCTCCAACAGTGGCCTCACGAGCCCTTGAATCTAGTTTGTGACTCTGGTTATACTGTATATACTCTCCTTCTTATAGGCCAGGCTCTCCTTAAGGGGTCCATTGACCTTCCTCTACTCAGTCTACTTTTAAGCTTGCAAACTTTGCCAGATAAAAGGGAACATAATTCTCTTTGTTACTCATATGGGTTCCCATACAGGCTTCCCTGGTCCTATGTCTGAAGGCAATGCCCGAGCTGAGGCTCTAGTGAGCATGGTAGATACATTTCAAAAGGCTGTTGCCTCCCATCAGTTTTTTCATCAAAATAGTCACACACTTCACAAGGAGTTCAAACTCCTACGTTCTCAAGCCAAACAAATTATTAAGGAATGTCCAGATTGCCAGGCCTCAGATAAGGCATTGCCCTCTATAGGAATTAATCCTAGAGGCTTAGAGTCACAAGTAATCTGGCAAAATGAAGTCACCCTTTACCCCTCTTTTGGGAAGTTTAAATTTATTCACATCTCTATTGATACTTTCTCCAGAGCATTACATGCTTCCACACTTATGGGAGAATCAGCTAAAAACATCCAGGGCCATCGGCTTGAGGCTTTTAGCCATCTGGGCCGTCCACAACAAGTTAAAACTGACAACGGACCAGGATATACGGACCGATCCACTCAAGATTTTCTACAAAGATGGGAAATTCAACGCAAAACAGGCATCCCTTATAATCCCACAGGCCAAGCAATTGTTGAATGTGCCCATCATACTTTTAAAACTCTTCTTAACAAGCAAAGAAGGGGGAACCAGGAAACCTCTTCCAGAAATCTCATAATGCTGGCCATGTGTACTTACAATTTTCTTAATTGCGATAATTATCTTAATATATCAATCGAGAAACATTTCAATCTACAAAACCTTAATAATAAGGGGCCCCATCACTTAGTGTTATACAGAGATCCTTGGGAGAAGGGAAATGGGAGGGGCTGGTTGAACTGTTAACATGGGGAAGAGGGTGTGCTTGTGTTTCAGTCCCTACAGGTCCTTTGTGGCTACCTGCTAAAGGACTGAAACCCTACCATGTGAGATCAACCCCACCAACCCTTGAGGACAACCCAGAAGGAGAGGTTCTGGCATCTTGAGGACGTGACAGACAAGCTGTCCCAGATGGCCGTGACCAAACACCGATGTTGGATCCAAGCCTGTCACCAGAATTGTGGGAAGTGGGCCCCAGAGACCACTCTACCACCTGAACCCAAGGGGATAATGTGGGGAGATTTAAAAACCCTTAATAGCAGGGCTGAAAAGGTTATGGAGGATGTAGGGATGTACAAGACACTCTTGAAAATCAATTTCTAGCCTATTTGTCAGTAGTGCCCTCTAATTCCATCAAAGCCGTGATAATACTTGTTCTGTTAGCTTCTTTTGGAGGCTTGGTCCTTGCTGCTGAGACTCAGCATGTTTGCTGGAGCCATATCCTCGATCCACCCATATTTCAACTCCATACCTGGTGGAATTCAGAGCCTCCTTTATCTAGCAACGATACCAAATGGACAGGAGGCATTTGGCTCCCATCGGACAGTCCTTTAGAGGCAAAAGGACATTGGTTGTCCGTCCCTACAAACACTGACTGTGTGTCAGAGCACTTGCCTGCTTGTTTTTCCACACTGTCTGACGCTCTGTGTTTACCTATAACTTTTACATGGTGTGCTCATGCCATTGACAGTAAGGAACTTTAAGCTAACATCTCCCTCACAGGAGCCACAGGCTTTAAAGGAGAAAAGGATGGGTACAATGGTGACCCCCCAGATATACCCCTTTGTAAAATTAAGACAAAAACTACTGAGCTTGTCTGTCACTTTGTCATTGTGTAGAGATCAACAGCCCTCACTCACTGATATTCCCATAACCTGATTAACAGCTGAAAACTGGGTTGCCAACTGGAAAGTATATGCTAGTGTGGGTTCTACCACTGTCCCTGCCAAACTTAATACTATATACTGGAGTATTGGATGGCAGGGTGGTGGAACTGAAGCTCCTATTATAAGAGTCAGGTCCCCAAACCACTCTAGCCCTTGGCATACTAATACTTGGAAAATTGGTCTCCTGTTCATAGAACACCTTCTAGAACACCTTCAATATAAAAACGAGGTGGGGATCAGAAGGGGTATATATTTTTTAGAGAATGTTAGTAGTTCCTGGATTACTGTATGTACCTGTCATCCTTATCTTTTTCTAGCTGTTCCAGGAATGCCTCATTTAACCTATAATAATAACTCTAAGATATTTAGTCTCTATACTCCCCCTGGCTCTATCTATGCTCACTGTCTTACCCATGCTAATGTTATTCAACTCAATCTCACTATGGTTTTTGTAGTTCTTAGACAAACAGAAATCTGGCTTCCAGTTAATGTTCCCCATGCATACGAAGATCAAGGAGGCCTGGCTACTCTCAACTGTGCTCTGTCTCAAGTGAGACTCTGGTGCATCTTAGAGACTCTCATCACTTGTACTGTTTCTGCCATCGTTATAGCTGCCTCTGCTGCAGTGGCTGCCACCGCTCTGGCTGAATCCATCCAGAATGCTCATGCTGTTGATGCCCTGCTCAGCAATACAACTCAAGAAATGATCCAACAAACACATATTGACCAGGAGATCCTTGCCAGGCTCTCAGCCATAGAGTCTGCAGTTATATGGCTGAAAGAATGGCAGGATGCTCTTGTCACTCACCAACAACTCACTTGTGATCCAGGCTTCTCTAAGCTGTGTGTCACTCCCCTGAAGTGGAACTCCAGTCAGCACTTGTGGGAGGAGGTCCAACATCACTTGTGAGGGGCCTTTTTCTCCAATCTCAAGGGACAAATCGACCAACTGCAGCTTAAGCTATACCAGCAGCTTCAGGCCATTAAATGACTCACTGAGCAGGAGGTCTTTCAGACCCTGCATAATAACTTAAAATGGCTCAATCCAAAAACTTGATTTGAAGAACTGAATTTGCATGTCTGGATCATGGGGGCTATAGGATGACCCCTAATCATTGTGGTCTTTTGTACCTCGAAATGCATATACAAATTGTTTTCCGGGGATCATATAGGGGAAGAGCAAGTAGCAGGTTTCATCGCACTTAACGCCGTGTCTACCATAAGAAACAAAAAAGGGGGAGGTGTTGGAGACCACTGTGTGTGGTTTCAGAGGCTGTACCCCGGCAACAGAAAGCTCTGAAAGAGACTGGTATGTCTCCCTGGGAAACCAGGTAATACAGGTGGCAGACACAACCTGAACCTAACATCAAAAGTTCTTGTGGGAATCAGTCCTGAAATGAGCATTTTTAACTTTGAAGGTTGTTCTGCATAGCAAAAAACAGTGTCAGTATAGTCCAGGTGTTGCGGTTCAAGACATAAGGAGTGAAACTACCTACTTCGAGATTTACGCTTTTATAACCCACTGCCTTCCCGCCAAGAGTCAGGGTCCACGCCCGTGTCGCAGGTCCGGTCACAGAACCGCCTGCCCCTGCCTTCCCTCCTCTCGGTAGGGAAACGACGTGTTTCAACACGGACGTTTGGCGGCGCTGTCCCGCAGCCCGAGGTGGTCGGCACAAGGGGTCACGTCTCCCTTCCGCCTCACGCAGTCCGACCACGGGGCCGTCCACGTCGCGTCGGCGCGCGCCCGCAGGGTCCGTGGGGGTCTGGGAGCGTCGGGCTGGGGGACGAGGGTCCCAGGCCCCAGAGGACGACCGCTGAGCCGGGGACTCCAGAACTCAGCGTGCCAGGGAGACTCGGCTCGGCGCACCGCAGGAGGAACGGGGCCCGCAGCGCACAGGTGGCGTGCGCGCGATCGCGGCGCGACTTGGGCTCGCGCGGCCGGCCCACCTCGGGGACCCGGAAGGCGCCGGCCTCGGCCTCGTGCGCGGAGCAGAGCCCGCCGGCACTGGCGGGAGCGCGGTCGCAGGCGGGCGCGGGGGGCCCACCGGGCCGAGGTCCCCCGGGAGTGTCAGAGCAGCGCGTGGGGGCCCGTGGGGCGGGAACGGAGCGGGGCGCCGGTGGGAGGGGCTGGGGGTGAGGCCCGAGCTCCGCAGAAGCTGCCGGGCTTCCGAGGGCCAGCGGACCCGTGTCCAAGCGCCCAGGGAGGGGCTCCGGCAGAAGAGCGGCGTCCCCCGATCTTCCCTTAGGATTCCCACGATGGCCGCTGCCTGGAGAAGGGACGCCGGGTGGGAGGTGGTCCGGGAAAGGAGCGGCGGCCTGGGCCGCCGCTGCGGTGGGAGTGGGGCCGCGGCGTAGACTCGGGCACCGAGGAGCGAGTGGGAGATCACGTCTCGTGCCCGGGAAGCGTGTGCCGACTCACCTCGGGGCAGAGTGTGGATGGCAAGGACTGGGACCGTGAGTGAGCTGGTCGTTCCGGCCCCCGGCCGTCAGGTGGGGCGGGAGGGCCGGCAGAGACGGGTGCAGGTGCCCAGAGAGGAGGGCGACGGCCCAGGCAGTCCGGCGTGTCCGGCGACAGGACGTTCTGCCTGTCGTGAGGGGACGACGGAGGAGGGCGTCCCGGTGGGACAGCCGGAGGCCTGGGCCGAGCGCCCTCCGTGAGTGGAGGGGACAGGAGCCCATGGGGAGAGAGGTGCCGGCTGAGGGACAGAGGCAGGTGGGAGCGAGGTGACAGTCACCTAAGAGCCTCAACGGGGCACCAAGGGGCCCCGTATGTGGCCGGAGACTCGGGTGGCACACGTTCCTGCCCACGGGCCACCTGTTCTCCGGCCTCAGGCGCTGTGGTGTCGGGTGCAGTGCTCACGGTGTCATCTCTGGCGATGCGGTAGTGAGCACACGCCACAGGCGAGCACGTGAGCAAGGATGCCCAACACTTAAGAGGACGCATTCACACGGCGGCCCTCCCAAAGGGCCCCGCGCTGACCGCCGCTTCTTCAAACAAGCAAGCAAGCAAGCCAACAAACAAACACAGAACTGCTTAGAAGTTCTGACCGGCCCTGCCCGCTGTGGTCCAGGGGACCCGCCTGCCAGCCCAGCGACGACGACGGGGGCCACTTCCATTCCCAGGCACGAAGGCCAGATCCAGGACAGTCCCCGAGGAACAGGCCCAAATCCATTCCCCATTCCTTTGTAAAGAGACTGACACGCCGTGCGTTCCAGGGCGCGGGCGGCCTCTGCTCCTGCTTGTCCTTGGAGGACAAGCCTCACGAGGCAAAAGGGAAGGGAGAAGGGAGAAAAAAGCCTACAGCACCCGGTATTCCCAGGCGGTCTCCCATCCAAGTACTAACCAGGCCCGACCCTGCTTAGCTTCCGAGATCAGACGAGATCGGGCGCGTTCAGGGTGGTATGGCCGTAGACGCGAGAGGTGGCCTCCGGCAGCCTCAAGAGCCCGAGCCGGCGCCGGGCGGCCGGCGTCCTCGCTCCCCCGGGCGGCGGCGCCCCTCTGCCTGTCGGGCTCCCGGCCAGCCTCCGAGGCGGCCCGGGGGCGCCCCCTTCCCGACCCACCCGGCCGGGCGAGGTCACCAGCGTCCAAGGCCCGAGTCGCGCGGCACGCCGCCCCGGAGGCCGCGGCGCACCCCCCCCCCACCCCCCCCCACCCCCCCCACCCCCCCACCCCCCCACCCCCCGGCCCCGGGCACCAACACGAGGAGCCCGGAGGCCGGTGGCCGGGCCGGGCTGAGCGCCCGCAGATCCCCGCGGCGGCGCCAAGCGTTCCCGCGGGGAACTGTGGCCAGCGCCTGTGGGCCCGGGCAGCGGGCGCGCCTTCCGTGCGCGTGGAGTCGGGGCGGGGGGCCCGGGGGACGCCCACCCTGAGGCCAGTGGGTTGGACCGCCCCGCCCCACCCCGCTGGTGGCCATTGGGACGGCACACCCCACGCCCGGGGGCTCTTTTTCTCGCCGGCAGGGGCTTCCATACACTCTCTCTTCACACGACTTCCAGCCGTTCACGGGAAGCTTTGCGTTTCACAGACAGAGAACCGATCCTTGGATGGGCGCGACCACGCTCCCCGGAAACCTGGGCCGGGTCTCCATGACCTGTACGTTTTGCCAGCCAGCCTGGTGGCACCGGTGGAGTCCCGATTCCCGAGGCGGGGACCCCCGTGGCGCTCGTTTCCCTGGGTGGCGTCCGTGGGCGGAAGGAGAGCCAGCCAGGGTGAGGCCCGCGGGAGGGGCTGGGTCTGAAAGCCGCCCCCCCACCACCCTCCCCACGCCGCCCCCGCCGCCCCCTCCCCCCCCCCCGCCCCCCCCCCCCTCCCGGCGGGGGCGAATCCCTCTGTGCTCCCCAGACCAGGTGCCAACAGAGCAGGAACCCCCGCCGGGGCCTTAGAACTGGGCTGCCACGTAGGGGTGGAGAGGAGCCCGGCTAGGGTTTTTGCCCACCCGGCGGCCTTCCTCGTTCTGCAGGCGCCCTGCCCGGTGGGGGCGTGTTCCCGGGGCCAGCCCGGCTGGGTTCTCTGAAGTCACAGAGACTTGCCCTCCGGACTGGATAGAGGGCCGAGGCGGTGTCACGGGGCCCTGTCTGCCCACCGGGAAACGAGGCAGGGACGGACCTGCCGGCGGGGACGTGCCCTTCCTCTCCCCTGCAGGTTGGAGTGCGGGAAGCAGGTGCAAGAGCCTCTCGCTCTCGCCCGTCAGTGACCTGGATGGGGTGGGGGGAGGCGGTCCCGTGTGGGGCCAAGTGTCCTGGGGCAAGAGGCAGGGCGCTCTGGAGAGAGGGCGCGGGTCCAAGTGCTGGAGAGAAACGTGCTTTGGGCCGAAGGCTGAACCCGTAGTGGACGACAGGCCACGCGGTCACGGTCCGCGGGTGGTGACGGGGGCGGCCACGGGAAGCCAGCTGCCTTCGTGTGTGATCTCGAGCCCTTCCTCCCAGCGTAGCAAAGAAGCAGTTCAGAACGGATGGCAGACCTTCGGGGTCAAAGGTCAAACGAGGTCTCCAGGAAACGATGGAAGAGGATAGATAGCCCTTCAGAACTCTGGGGCACTCGAAAGGTTTCGTGAGCAGGACACGGAAGCGTGAACCAGCACAGCAATCAGCTGGACGGCAGGAGATTAGGAGTTTCTGTGAAGGAGGGGTAAGCCGCCGAGAACGTACTCGCCACCGGTCACCTCTCCCGGCGTTTATACCCAGACTGCAGAGGAAGCCCTACAAATGCCTGAGGAACAGACCGACGAGGACCCGACAGAGACGTGCACGGGAGACCGGAACAATTCCTTCGGAGAAGAGGAGTGGAGACAGCCATCCCCGGTCGGGCGGGCCGATGGGCTAGAGCGCCGTCCCGGTAGGTAGGCCGAGGCCAAGGTCGCGGGTCCGGGCCCTCCTCGGGGCGCGGACCAGAGTCCATGGAGGAACACGTCGGTCACGTAGGACAACCAACCGGACTTTCTCCTTCTCCCTGCCCCTTTCTCCAACGGGGACTCATGAACGCGTTGGAAACCCCGGGATGTCGAAATGCCGGTCAACGGATGAAAGAACGTGGACAAACTCAGGAGGATCCGGGGCGGGGGGGCGGGGGGGGGGGGGTGGGTTGGGGGGGAGGCGTGCCAGCTGAAATCACAATCCTGCTCGTCAGCTAGCAGAGAGACTCGAGCAGACACTACCGAGTTCGGGTAGGCCGAGGAGGGGCCCACGCCACCCTTCCACGTCGCTGGCGGGGCCGCTTTGGGAAAGCCACGGGCGTCCGTCTGCTGAGGCGGAAGGCAGAGCCCAGGCTGCTCCGTGGGGCTCCCTGGGCCGGGGCGTCCTTCGTCCTCCCGGGTGATGGGAAAGCGTGCGTGCGTTCGGACCCTGGGACCGTTTTCGCGAGGCGGCGTGTTTCCCCGAGATCCCCACGGGCGGATGGTAGGGCACGTCAACTCCCGCACGAAAGGGAAGGAACGCACGGGCAGAGGTCGCGCCGCCGCGGACGTGTGTGGGAGGCGGCGCCACACACGGCCACGGCCACGGCCACGGAGGGAAAGGGAACCCACTCCGGGAGCAGGGGACAGAGAGGCACCACCGCAAGGGGGGAAGGATGGCAAAGCTTCCTCCGTCCACCCTCTTTCCTCAGAGCACCGTGGTGACGGAGAAACGTCAAGGGGTCGCTGTTCACACGCGCCACGACCTTGACCCAGACCGCACCGCCCCAAGACCTCGCGGTTTGCCGGAGGACGCTCAACCCGCCGCCGAGCCACAGCGGTGGGTCGGCGCGCCCAGGCCCACGTCTTCGGCACGGTAGGTAGGGCCCCCTTGTCCCGGATGCCTAAGACAGAATGGGAGGCAGACCCCTACACTGGTGAAGCCGACGCGGGAACGGGAGGGAGGGGAGCCCCGGCCCCTCGGTGTGTCCCGGCGGGCGAGGCATCGTCCGCGCTAAGCGACAGGTCGCCGCCGCCTCCCTTCCCGCCGTGGGTCGGGGTCCACGCCCGAGTCGCAGGTCCGGTCGCAGAACCGCCTGCCCCTGCCTTCCCTCTGCCGTGTCTCAACACGGACGTTTGGCGGCGCTGTCCCGCAGCCCGAGGTGGTCGGCACAAGGGGTCACGTCTCCCTTCCGCCTCACGCAGTCCGACCACGGGGCCGTCCACGTCGCGTCGGCGCGCGCCCGCAGGGTCCGTGGGGGTCTGGGAGCGTCGGGCTGGGGGACGAGGGTCCCAGGCCCCAGAGGACGACCGCTGAGCCGGGGACTCCAGAACTCAGCGTGCCAGGGAGACTCGGCTCGGCGCACCGCAGGAGGAACGGGGCCCGCAGCGCACAGGTGGCGTGCGCGCGATCGCGGCGCGACTTGGGCTCGCGCGGCCGGCCCACCTCGGGGACCCGGAAGGCGCCGGCCTCGGCCTCGTGCGCGGAGCAGAGCCCGCCGGCACTGGCGGGAGCGCGGTCGCAGGCGGGCGCGGGGGGCCCACCGGGCCGAGGTCCCCCGGGAGTGTCAGAGCAGCGCGTGGGGGCCCGTGGGGCGGGAACGGAGCGGGGCGCCGGTGGGAGGGGCTGGGGGTGAGGCCCGAGCTCCGCAGAAGCTGCCGGGCTTCCGAGGGCCAGCGGACCCGTGTCCAAGCGCCCAGGGAGGGGCTCCGGCAGAAGAGCGGCGTCCCCCGATCTTCCCTTAGGATTCCCACGATGGCCGCTGCCTGGAGAAGGGACGCCGGGTGGGAGGTGGTCCGGGAAAGGAGCGGCGGCCTGGGCCGCCGCTGCGGTGGGAGTGGGGCCGCGGCGTAGACTCGGGCACCGAGGAGCGAGTGGGAGATCACGTCTCGTGCCCGGGAAGCGTGTGCCGACTCACCTCGGGGCAGAGTGTGGATGGCAAGGACTGGGACCGTGAGTGAGCTGGTCGTTCCGGCCCCCGGCCGTCAGGTGGGGCGGGAGGGCCGGCAGAGACGGGTGCAGGTGCCCAGAGAGGAGGGCGACGGCCCAGGCAGTCCGGCGTGTCCGGCGACAGGACGTTCTGCCTGTCGTGAGGGGACGACGGAGGAGGGCGTCCCGGTGGGACAGCCGGAGGCCTGGGCCGAGCGCCCTCCGTGAGTGGAGGGGACAGGAGCCCATGGGGAGAGAGGTGCCGGCTGAGGGACAGAGGCAGGTGGGAGCGAGGTGACAGTCACCTAAGAGCCTCAACGGGGCACCAAGGGGCCCCGTATGTGGCCGGAGACTCGGGTGGCACACGTTCCTGCCCACGGGCCACCTGTTCTCCGGCCTCAGGCGCTGTGGTGTCGGGTGCAGTGCTCACGGTGTCATCTCTGGCGATGCGGTAGTGAGCACACGCCACAGGCGAGCACGTGAGCAAGGATGCCCAACACTTAAGAGGACGCATTCACACGGCGGCCCTCCCAAAGGGCCCCGCGCTGACCGCCGCTTCTTCAAACAAGCAAGCAAGCAAGCCAACAAACAAACACAGAACTGCTTAGAAGTTCTGACCGGCCCTGCCCGCTGTGGTCCAGGGGACCCGCCTGCCAGCCCAGCGACGACGACGGGGGCCACTTCCATTCCCAGGCACGAAGGCCAGATCCAGGACAGTCCCCGAGGAACAGGCCCAAATCCATTCCCCATTCCTTTGTAAAGAGACTGACACGCCGTGCGTTCCAGGGCGCGGGCGGCCTCTGCTCCTGCTTGTCCTTGGAGGACAAGCCTCACGAGGCAAAAGGGAAGGGAGAAGGGAGAAAAAAGCCTACAGCACCCGGTATTCCCAGGCGGTCTCCCATCCAAGTACTAACCAGGCCCGACCCTGCTTAGCTTCCGAGATCAGACGAGATCGGGCGCGTTCAGGGTGGTATGGCCGTAGACGCGAGAGGTGGCCTCCGGCAGCCTCAAGAGCCCGAGCCGGCGCCGGGCGGCCGGCGTCCTCGCTCCCCCGGGCGGCGGCGCCCCTCTGCCTGTCGGGCTCCCGGCCAGCCTCCGAGGCGGCCCGGGGGCGCCCCCTTCCCGACCCACCCGGCCGGGCGAGGTCACCAGCGTCCAAGGCCCGAGTCGCGCGGCACGCCGCCCCGGAGGCCGCGGCGCACCCCCCCCCCACCCCCCCCACCCCCCCCCACCCCCCCACCCCCCCACCCCCCGGCCCCGGGCACCAACACGAGGAGCCCGGAGGCCGGTGGCCGGGCCGGGCTGAGCGCCCGCAGATCCCCGCGGCGGCGCCAAGCGTTCCCGCGGGGAACTGTGGCCAGCGCCTGTGGGCCCGGGCAGCGGGCGCGCCTTCCGTGCGCGTGGAGTCGGGGCGGGGGGCCCGGGGGACGCCCACCCTGAGGCCAGTGGGTTGGACCGCCCCGCCCCACCCCGCTGGTGGCCATTGGGACGGCACACCCCACGCCCGGGGGCTCTTTTTCTCGCCGGCAGGGGCTTCCATACACTCTCTCTTCACACGACTTCCAGCCGTTCACGGGAAGCTTTGCGTTTCACAGACAGAGAACCGATCCTTGGATGGGCGCGACCACGCTCCCCGGAAACCTGGGCCGGGTCTCCATGACCTGTACGTTTTGCCAGCCAGCCTGGTGGCACCGGTGGAGTCCCGATTCCCGAGGCGGGGACCCCCGTGGCGCTCGTTTCCCTGGGTGGCGTCCGTGGGCGGAAGGAGAGCCAGCCAGGGTGAGGCCCGCGGGAGGGGCTGGGTCTGAAAGCCGCCCCCCCACCACCCTCCCCACGCCGCCCCCGCCGCCCCCTCCCCCCCCCCGCCCCCCCCCCCTCCCGGCGGGGGCGAATCCCTCTGTGCTCCCCAGACCAGGTGCCAACAGAGCAGGAACCCCCGCCGGGGCCTTAGAACTGGGCTGCCACGTAGGGGTGGAGAGGAGCCCGGCTAGGGTTTTTGCCCACCCGGCGGCCTTCCTCGTTCTGCAGGCGCCCTGCCCGGTGGGGGCGTGTTCCCGGGGCCAGCCCGGCTGGGTTCTCTGAAGTCACAGAGACTTGCCCTCCGGACTGGATAGAGGGCCGAGGCGGTGTCACGGGGCCCTGTCTGCCCACCGGGAAACGAGGCAGGGACGGACCTGCCGGCGGGGACGTGCCCTTCCTCTCCCCTGCAGGTTGGAGTGCGGGAAGCAGGTGCAAGAGCCTCTCGCTCTCGCCCGTCAGTGACCTGGATGGGGTGGGGGGAGGCGGTCCCGTGTGGGGCCAAGTGTCCTGGGGCAAGAGGCAGGGCGCTCTGGAGAGAGGGCGCGGGTCCAAGTGCTGGAGAGAAACGTGCTTTGGGCCGAAGGCTGAACCCGTAGTGGACGACAGGCCACGCGGTCACGGTCCGCGGGTGGTGACGGGGGCGGCCACGGGAAGCCAGCTGCCTTCGTGTGTGATCTCGAGCCCTTCCTCCCAGCGTAGCAAAGAAGCAGTTCAGAACGGATGGCAGACCTTCGGGGTCAAAGGTCAAACGAGGTCTCCAGGAAACGATGGAAGAGGATAGATAGCCCTTCAGAACTCTGGGGCACTCGAAAGGTTTCGTGAGCAGGACACGGAAGCGTGAACCAGCACAGCAATCAGCTGGACGGCAGGAGATTAGGAGTTTCTGTGAAGGAGGGGTAAGCCGCCGAGAACGTACTCGCCACCGGTCACCTCTCCCGGCGTTTATACCCAGACTGCAGAGGAAGCCCTACAAATGCCTGAGGAACAGACCGACGAGGACCCGACAGAGACGTGCACGGGAGACCGGAACAATTCCTTCGGAGAAGAGGAGTGGAGACAGCCATCCCCGGTCGGGCGGGCCGATGGGCTAGAGCGCCGTCCCGGTAGGTAGGCCGAGGCCAAGGTCGCGGGTCCGGGCCCTCCTCGGGGCGCGGACCAGAGTCCATGGAGGAACACGTCGGTCACGTAGGACAACCAACCGGACTTTCTCCTTCTCCCTGCCCCTTTCTCCAACGGGGACTCATGAACGCGTTGGAAACCCCGGGATGTCGAAATGCCGGTCAACGGATGAAAGAACGTGGACAAACTCAGGAGGATCCGGGGCGGGGGGGCGGGGGGGGGGGGGTGGGTTGGGGGGGAGGCGTGCCAGCTGAAATCACAATCCTGCTCGTCAGCTAGCAGAGAGACTCGAGCAGACACTACCGAGTTCGGGTAGGCCGAGGAGGGGCCCACGCCACCCTTCCACGTCGCTGGCGGGGCCGCTTTGGGAAAGCCACGGGCGTCCGTCTGCTGAGGCGGAAGGCAGAGCCCAGGCTGCTCCGTGGGGCTCCCTGGGCCGGGGCGTCCTTCGTCCTCCCGGGTGATGGGAAAGCGTGCGTGCGTTCGGACCCTGGGACCGTTTTCGCGAGGCGGCGTGTTTCCCCGAGATCCCCACGGGCGGATGGTAGGGCACGTCAACTCCCGCACGAAAGGGAAGGAACGCACGGGCAGAGGTCGCGCCGCCGCGGACGTGTGTGGGAGGCGGCGCCACACACGGCCACGGCCACGGCCACGGAGGGAAAGGGAACCCACTCCGGGAGCAGGGGACAGAGAGGCACCACCGCAAGGGGGGAAGGATGGCAAAGCTTCCTCCGTCCACCCTCTTTCCTCAGAGCACCGTGGTGACGGAGAAACGTCAAGGGGTCGCTGTTCACACGCGCCACGACCTTGACCCAGACCGCACCGCCCCAAGACCTCGCGGTTTGCCGGAGGACGCTCAACCCGCCGCCGAGCCACAGCGGTGGGTCGGCGCGCCCAGGCCCACGTCTTCGGCACGGTAGGTAGGGCCCCCTTGTCCCGGATGCCTAAGACAGAATGGGAGGCAGACCCCTACACTGGTGAAGCCGACGCGGGAACGGGAGGGAGGGGAGCCCCGGCCCCTCGGTGTGTCCCGGCGGGCGAGGCATCGTCCGCGCTAAGCGACAGGTCGCCGCCGCCTCCCTTCCCGCCGTGGGTCGGGGTCCACGCCCGAGTCGCAGGTCCGGTCGCAGAACCGCCTGCCCCTGCCTTCCCTCTGCCGTGTCTCAACACGGACGTTTGGCGGCGCTGTCCCGCAGCCCGAGGTGGTCGGCACAAGGGGTCACGTCTCCCTTCCGCCTCACGCAGTCCGACCACGGGGCCGTCCACGTCGCGTCGGCGCGCGCCCGCAGGGTCCGTGGGGGTCTGGGAGCGTCGGGCTGGGGGACGAGGGTCCCAGGCCCCAGAGGACGACCGCTGAGCCGGGGACTCCAGAACTCAGCGTGCCAGGGAGACTCGGCTCGGCGCACCGCAGGAGGAACGGGGCCCGCAGCGCACAGGTGGCGTGCGCGCGATCGCGGCGCGACTTGGGCTCGCGCGGCCGGCCCACCTCGGGGACCCGGAAGGCGCCGGCCTCGGCCTCGTGCGCGGAGCAGAGCCCGCCGGCACTGGCGGGAGCGCGGTCGCAGGCGGGCGCGGGGGGCCCACCGGGCCGAGGTCCCCCGGGAGTGTCAGAGCAGCGCGTGGGGGCCCGTGGGGCGGGAACGGAGCGGGGCGCCGGTGGGAGGGGCTGGGGGTGAGGCCCGAGCTCCGCAGAAGCTGCCGGGCTTCCGAGGGCCAGCGGACCCGTGTCCAAGCGCCCAGGGAGGGGCTCCGGCAGAAGAGCGGCGTCCCCCGATCTTCCCTTAGGATTCCCACGATGGCCGCTGCCTGGAGAAGGGACGCCGGGTGGGAGGTGGTCCGGGAAAGGAGCGGCGGCCTGGGCCGCCGCTGCGGTGGGAGTGGGGCCGCGGCGTAGACTCGGGCACCGAGGAGCGAGTGGGAGATCACGTCTCGTGCCCGGGAAGCGTGTGCCGACTCACCTCGGGGCAGAGTGTGGATGGCAAGGACTGGGACCGTGAGTGAGCTGGTCGTTCCGGCCCCCGGCCGTCAGGTGGGGCGGGAGGGCCGGCAGAGACGGGTGCAGGTGCCCAGAGAGGAGGGCGACGGCCCAGGCAGTCCGGCGTGTCCGGCGACAGGACGTTCTGCCTGTCGTGAGGGGACGACGGAGGAGGGCGTCCCGGTGGGACAGCCGGAGGCCTGGGCCGAGCGCCCTCCGTGAGTGGAGGGGACAGGAGCCCATGGGGAGAGAGGTGCCGGCTGAGGGACAGAGGCAGGTGGGAGCGAGGTGACAGTCACCTAAGAGCCTCAACGGGGCACCAAGGGGCCCCGTATGTGGCCGGAGACTCGGGTGGCACACGTTCCTGCCCACGGGCCACCTGTTCTCCGGCCTCAGGCGCTGTGGTGTCGGGTGCAGTGCTCACGGTGTCATCTCTGGCGATGCGGTAGTGAGCACACGCCACAGGCGAGCACGTGAGCAAGGATGCCCAACACTTAAGAGGACGCATTCACACGGCGGCCCTCCCAAAGGGCCCCGCGCTGACCGCCGCTTCTTCAAACAAGCAAGCAAGCAAGCCAACAAACAAACACAGAACTGCTTAGAAGTTCTGACCGGCCCTGCCCGCTGTGGTCCAGGGGACCCGCCTGCCAGCCCAGCGACGACGACGGGGGCCACTTCCATTCCCAGGCACGAAGGCCAGATCCAGGACAGTCCCCGAGGAACAGGCCCAAATCCATTCCCCATTCCTTTGTAAAGAGACTGACACGCCGTGCGTTCCAGGGCGCGGGCGGCCTCTGCTCCTGCTTGTCCTTGGAGGACAAGCCTCACGAGGCAAAAGGGAAGGGAGAAGGGAGAAAAAAGCCTACAGCACCCGGTATTCCCAGGCGGTCTCCCATCCAAGTACTAACCAGGCCCGACCCTGCTTAGCTTCCGAGATCAGACGAGATCGGGCGCGTTCAGGGTGGTATGGCCGTAGACGCGAGAGGTGGCCTCCGGCAGCCTCAAGAGCCCGAGCCGGCGCCGGGCGGCCGGCGTCCTCGCTCCCCCGGGCGGCGGCGCCCCTCTGCCTGTCGGGCTCCCGGCCAGCCTCCGAGGCGGCCCGGGGGCGCCCCCTTCCCGACCCACCCGGCCGGGCGAGGTCACCAGCGTCCAAGGCCCGAGTCGCGCGGCACGCCGCCCCGGAGGCCGCGGCGCACCCCCCCCCACCCCCCCCCACCCCCCCACCCCCCCCACCCCCCCCACCCCCCGGCCCCGGGCACCAACACGAGGAGCCCGGAGGCCGGTGGCCGGGCCGGGCTGAGCGCCCGCAGATCCCCGCGGCGGCGCCAAGCGTTCCCGCGGGGAACTGTGGCCAGCGCCTGTGGGCCCGGGCAGCGGGCGCGCCTTCCGTGCGCGTGGAGTCGGGGCGGGGGGCCCGGGGGACGCCCACCCTGAGGCCAGTGGGTTGGACCGCCCCGCCCCACCCCGCTGGTGGCCATTGGGACGGCACACCCCACGCCCGGGGGCTCTTTTTCTCGCCGGCAGGGGCTTCCATACACTCTCTCTTCACACGACTTCCAGCCGTTCACGGGAAGCTTTGCGTTTCACAGACAGAGAACCGATCCTTGGATGGGCGCGACCACGCTCCCCGGAAACCTGGGCCGGGTCTCCATGACCTGTACGTTTTGCCAGCCAGCCTGGTGGCACCGGTGGAGTCCCGATTCCCGAGGCGGGGACCCCCGTGGCGCTCGTTTCCCTGGGTGGCGTCCGTGGGCGGAAGGAGAGCCAGCCAGGGTGAGGCCCGCGGGAGGGGCTGGGTCTGAAAGCCGCCCCCCCACCACCCTCCCCACGCCGCCCCCGCCGCCCCCTCCCCCCCCCCCCGCCCCCCCCCCCCTCCCGGCGGGGGCGAATCCCTCTGTGCTCCCCAGACCAGGTGCCAACAGAGCAGGAACCCCCGCCGGGGCCTTAGAACTGGGCTGCCACGTAGGGGTGGAGAGGAGCCCGGCTAGGGTTTTTGCCCACCCGGCGGCCTTCCTCGTTCTGCAGGCGCCCTGCCCGGTGGGGGCGTGTTCCCGGGGCCAGC